>NC_142871.1:147885000-149135000 GCF_051225735.1 Oryctolagus cuniculus
TACTGCTTTCCCAGGCCATAGCAGTGAGCGGATTGGGAGAGGAGCAGCCAGGTCTCAAACCGGCGCCCATATGGGATGCTGGCATTTCAGGCTGGGGCTTTAACCTGCTGCACCACAGCACTGGCCCCTGAGTGTGGTTTTTAAGACCTGCTCTGTAGTCACATCTGGTTCTCACAGTGTAGTTTGAGTTGTAACCCACGTGACGACCAGGAGGGACACTTGGGTGAGAGAGCCTCCTTTGGGGCTGCCTCGAGGGGTTCCCTAGAACTTAAATTTTGGAGGTAAGTACAGTCTGTAGCCACTCTGTGCCATTTGTAAACGGTAGAATTGCTTGAGCTCTGAGGACCACTTGAGATACGTTGAACAAGTTGGCTATGAAAGAATTATGTGCACTTGGGAAAGCAGCAAAAAAGCACCACCCAATTTCTCATGTCACACACAATTCCCAAGAGATGGTCTTTCCCAAGATTGCCTAATGACACCTGTGTGTCCCTTTTGGAGGGAAAGGAACTGTCGCAGGACGCCAACATCTTTGTATTTTTGTGGTGTCAAGATGGGCCCAAGGCCTGGCATTTGGCACAGTGGTTAAGAGCTGCTGGGGATGCCCGCATCCCATATCAGGTGCCTGTGTTCAAGTCCCAGCTCCACTCCTGATTCCAGCTTTCTCTGAATATGCACCCTCGGGAGGCAGCAACTGATGGCTCAACTACTTGAGTCCCTGCCGCCCATGTGGGAAACCTGGCTGGAGTTCCAGGCTCCTGGCTTCAGCCTGCCCAGCCCTGGCTGTTGTAGGCCTTTGAGAAGTGAACAAGCAGATAGAAGATCTTTCTCTGCCTTTCAAATAAATAATTTTTTAAAAGCCTGAAAAAGCAGATGGGTACATTGCAGCATCTCACTGCCCCGGGTGACCCAGAGGAGGAGCCAGCTGTATCAGGGCTGCTTACTGTGCTTGCCCCTGGCTGCCCATCGGATCCCCAGGCCTGCCTCCATTTTCAGCCTGTGCCCCCTGAGCTCCCGGATCTTGCCTCAGGTCCATGCAGCACTACTATTTGCTTTCCCCCTTGGACCTTCTCTGGTGTGACCACCGTATGTACTACATCCTGCAAGGCAAGGTGATCACCCCTTGACCAAGTGCGAGCAGAAGCCAGTGGGTGAGTGATCCCACCACAGCGCTGGGCAGCCTCTCTGGATGCTCCTTGGGAGGCTTCAGCAGAATTATGACCCTGCCTCCTACAGCCATGACCTTGTACACACATTGAAGAATACATCTGCTTCCTGGAACACTTGCAAATAAACCACCTGCACCCAGGCCATGCCTTTGGAAATATCTCTACTTAGATGCCCGTTGTATTAGTTTGACAGAGCTACCATAAGAACCACAGACTGGGGCCGGCGCCGCGGCTCAATAGGCTAATCCTCCGCCTTGCGGCGCCGGCATACCAGGTTCTAGTCCCGGTTGGGGCACCGGATTCTGTCCCGGTTGCCCCTCTTCCAGGCCAGCTCTCTGCTGTGGCGCGGGAGTGCAGTGGAGGATGGCCCAAGTGCTTGGGCCCTGCACCCCATGGGAGACCAGGAGGAGGCACCTGGCTCCTGCCTTTGGATAGGCGCGGTGCACCGGCCGCAGCGGCCATTGGAGGGTGAACCAACGGCAAAGGAAGACCTTTCTCTCTGTCTCTCTCTCAATGTCCACTCTGCTTATCAAAAAAAGAAAAGAAAAAAAAAAAAAACGAAAAAGAACCACAGACTGGGATGCTTAAGCATCCTCTGTTCTGGAAACCGAAGTCCAAGATCGAGGTATGGGCAGGGTTGCTTTGCTCTGAGGCGTCTCCTTGGCTTTCGATGGCTGTCGCTCTGTGCACACCAGCCCTGGTGTGTCTTTGTTTTCTTAAAAGGACACTGGTCAGATTCGTCTCATTTTAACTTAATCTCTGGTCTCTCTCTTTTTTGGTTAAAAGCTTATTTATTTATTTATTTATTTATATGACAGGCAAAGTGATAGGGAAAGACAGAGAGAGAGGTCTTCCATCCACTGGTTCATTCCCCAGATGGCCGCAACGGCCAGGGCTGGACCTTAATCACTTCTTTAAGAGCCCTGTCTCTGAATTATGCCACATTCTGAGGTACTGGGGGTTAGGGCTTCAACATGGGAGGGGGTAAGGGTGGGAGTCCAGTTCAGCCCACAGACATCCTTGAAGAAGGAAAATCTTGATCTTGATCTGGGATACCAGCCACCCCAGCATAATGGTCTGGCTCGGGATTACAACCTTTCACAACACTTCTCTGTTCAGTCGAAAACTCACCTACTTTAGGGCCTTAGGGAGGCTGGTCTGGGAAGCTGGAGCAGGAAATCACACCCGTTATCCATCTTCAAGTCTGTTGGGCGGCCTCTGTGTGTTCACTGCCGCCCAGCGCTTTCTGGAGAAGACACGGGGAGAGGGAGCTTCGTCTGGGCGGGACATGACCACTGGACCGTGTTGGCACAGAGCCGGTGGGTCGCTTGGAGATGAGCTGCGTGGCACAGACTTGGGAGTTTAGGGGAGGCATGCTGCTTCTGTCAGGGCTGAGTTTCTCATCGGGAGAGGTGTGATTGGATTAGATGGAAACTTACGCCCTGGAATTCTCTGATTGACAGATCCATGTGGCCTGGAGCGTGTGAAAACGTGGATGACAGAGGGAAGTGGGGAGGTTGCAGGAGAAATGAGCAGGGCCACTGCTGGGGACTGGAAGAGGCCCGAGGGTGCGGGTGAGAGAATGTTGAACAAGTGTGTAAGGAACAGAAAACTGAACAGGTTCCAGCAAGGAGCCCGTGGTATAACTGTGTGAGGGAGACTGTCGGGCAGGGACAAGGCAGAGGAGAGAGCAGCACTTACGGTAAACTAAGTTACCAGATAAGAAAGGCCTGTGCCGAGCTTCTTCCTCTCTCAGGACCTTTGCACCTGCTTTCCCCACTGCCAGGCGCGCCCTGATCCCACCTCTTCCTGAGGGTTCCTGGTACCTTGACTGCAACTCAGCTGTCATTTTAGAGAAGCTCCTGCTACATCCTGCCCACCAGTCACTGCATTTCCTCGGTGCTCATCATCTGCTGCCTGGACTGTTGCCTGGCACTCACTGCCTCTGGGTATTTGCTGAATGAATGAAGAACCTGACGGTACCAAATTAAGCCTCCGCCTGCTGTGCCGGCATCCCATATGGTTGCCAGTTGGAGTCCTGGCTGCTCCACTTCTGATCCAGCTCCCTACTAATGGCCTCGAAAGCAGCCAAAAATGGCTCAAGTGCTTGGGGTCCATGACCCGACGTGGAAGACCCAGAGGAAGCTCCTGGTTCCTGACTTTGGTCTGGCCCTGCCTTGGCCATTGCAACCATCAGTGGATGGAAGATCTCTCTGTCTTTCCCTCTCTCTTTCTGTACCTCTGCCTTTCAAATAAATAAATCTTAAGAAGAAGAAGAAGAACTTGAAGTAGGCTGGCAGCAGGTGGCCTAGCTGAGTTTTGGGAGGTTAGAGGGTCACTTGAGGCTGCCTTGGCCTCTTTCTAATGGTTTTGTAAAAATTCAGACTCTTGTCTTTTGACTCAGTTCAGTTCACACATTTGTTAAGCACCTATTTGTACCATGCATTGTGCTAATTAGATCTCAGGAATCAAAATAAATCAGATTTTTTTTTTGGGGGGGGGAGATTTATTTATTTGAAAGGCAGCCATGGCTGGGCCAGGCCAAAGCCAGGAGCCAGGAACTCCATCCTGGTCTCCCATGTGGGTACAAGTGCCCAAGCACTTGGACCATCTTCCATTGCCTTCCCAGGCACATCAGCAGGAGGGAGCCGAATCGGAAGCCGAGCAACTTGGATTGAAACCAGCCCTCCAGTATGGGATGGCAGCATTCCCAGCTGTGGCTTAATATGTCCAAAAATATTTTGGGTTTTAAAATTTTTTATAGTCATCAGATGTGTTTTAATAGAAGTGTTTCCCTTGTAATCCTGTGTATTTTTTTTTTTTTTAGGTATATAAAAAACATCAAGGGGCAGGCACTGTAGCATAGTGTTTAAGACACTGCTTGGCACGCCTGCATCCCATATCAGAGTGCCTGCTTTGAGTCCTCGTTCTGCTTCTGATTCAACTTTCTACTGTTGCACACCCTGGAGGCAGCGGGTGATGGCTCAGGTAGTTGGACCCCTGCCACCCACTTGGGAGACCCAAATGGGAGTTCCAGGCTCCTGGCTTTGGCCTGGCCCTGCCCTGGCTGTTGTGGGCAATTGGGGAGTGAACCAGCAGACGGGAGATCCCTGTGTCTTTGTCTCTCTCTGTGTGTGTGTCTCTCTGTCTCTCTCTTATTCTCTGACTCTGACTCTGCCTTTCAAATAAATAAATCAATAAAACTTTCAAAAAATCCATCCAAGAAGAGGTTCATAAGCCTTTACCAGCAGGCCATGGAGTCTGTGTCACAACACACAAAAAAACATAGGTTAAGAACTCTGATGAAATTATTTCAAAAGAGAAGTCCCACTGCTGCGTCCTAAGTTGTGTTGCTGAAGCCCTCTGTCAGAAGTGTTCCCATCCAGGGCTCATTGGACCTGTTGTGAGAGGCTGTGTTTTCACCGTGTGGTTGGAAGAGGTAGGTGTTCCCCGTAAGAGGATATTGTGAGCGTTGATGATGGAGCAGAAAAATCTTAGGACAGCTGGTCAAAACAAGCCTGCCCCTGCCTGTGGGAGGGACTGCTCTCCAAATGATCGCTGGCTTAAGACCTTAATTAAAAACAGCCTAAATTGACTTGTGGCAAGAATTTATTAAAGGAAAATAACCGTGAGCAAATCCACGCCGTGGTCTGGGGAAAGCAGCACCCCCTGTGAGGGTCAGAGTGTGCATTCTGAAGAACGTTGGTGCGGAGGAGTGGGGAAACCTCGGGCTGTCTGCGACCTCGGTACTCAGGAGGCGGTTTGATCTCTGCAATCTAAGACCCTCTGCAGTCAGACACACTGATTGGTGGCGTAATTGGATGAGAGCCGTGATACCGAGGTGTCGGAAAAATGTGCAGACCCTCCAGTCACTTCTCTCCTCGGCCACTGGCATCTCGGACCCACTGCCAGCGGCCGAAGCCATCGGTGGATTTCTCATTGTTGCCGAAGCGCTCTGCTTCCCTTTCTCAGGAAACCGGACCAGGAAGCATCAGTTTCCCCCGGAGCGCCCGGATGACGTGTGATGGTTGTACAGCAGAGCTGTGCTTCTTTGTTTCATTTAGGACGGGGTAGTCCACTACCTCCCCGCAGCTTTATAATGCCGGTGTTATCCGGCTATGCAGGAGCCCTAGGGGGACTGCACCAGCCAGGCTGCTGCTCTGGAAATAAGCAAGGGCGCAAGCGTAGGGGAGCCTGGCAGATGGAGAGGGGGTGGGGAGCTCAGGGAGTGAGCGGCCGGGCACTGGGGAGGAGGGCACAGGAACACTTGGCTCCAGCCCCGGGTGCTCTGCACGGTGCCCAATTGCAGATGGGTGCGGCTGGCGCTGGACAAGTGAGGTCCTGCTGGATTGTTTCGGAATATTTCATAGTGACTTTGATCGCTTCTTCCCGGCAGCAGCAGCTCTTTGAAGCAGCTTGGTGGTGTCTCCATTTTACAGAGTAAGAGCTTGAGGCCCTGGGTTGCTTATAACATGCCCAGACTTGTGGGAAACTTGTGTGTTGCTTGGTCTCTACATTTGATAGAGATAGCACAAGAAAAGTCAGTTAAAGACAGACAAGGAACAATAACCCTTACTAAAATTCATTGGCCGAGCACCATAATTAAAGGGAGATAGGAGGAAAGAAGAATGGGCTCCTTTCGTTCTTAAGGAACAATAATAACCGTTATTATCATTATTTTTGTGACTGCTCATTCTTTCCATCCCAATTGCTTTCTTTCTTTTATTTTTTCCCCCAATTGCTTTTTCGTCCATCCTACTCTCCCCTAGGGAAAGAGAACTTTTCCAAGCTAAGATCTAAATAATCATCTTTATGAAAGAAGAGTGTTTAGTCTTCCTCTTAGCACCTTTGTCGTGGAATGGAGGCTAGATTTTCTTCCTGTGTCTCCTTCTAGTAGATGCGTTCCCATGGGAGTATCTCTTTTCCCCTCCTCCCTTAAAATGAGCGGGCAGGAGTAGGAAGCAGAGAGGGAACACGGCTCCTCCGTGGGACTGAAGCCCTTGGATTCCAGTAAGGTGCTACAGGCTTTTAGGGAAGCGTGGTAATCATCCCGTCCACTTAGGGAGTGGGAAGGGCTCTCATTCCTTTTAAAATATCAAAGTCAGTTTTCCCAGGTAGGATGCACTACTGCAAAATAGAGGAGGCTCTCAGACCTACCCTACGTGGAATGTTCAAATATCAGTCATTCGCAACAGCAGGTGATGGGTAATTTGAACAAAATGTGATAGCTTTTGAAATGGCATCCATTTAAAAGTCATTTTTGTGTCTTGATCCAGGGCAAGTTGTTTTTATTCTGGCTTCTAATACTCTTGGTCTGTCTGGAAAGCATAAAAATGGGCTGATGCAAACCAAGTTTGGAAAGGGAACGAAGCAACCTACAGAAACATGAACTCGTTCTTTTAAAAACGCTGGTCCTGTAGTGTTCACGGTCTGCTTTCTGGCTTCAGCTGGGCAGAAGTTGGCCACCTGCGTTTGAAAATGCTGTTTTCATTTAGTTAAAAAGAGTAGGGAAGGCTTTGACTCACAGAAGCTTCTAAGACCCGGAGGAGGAAGAAAAGCAAAGCGACACTTTCCACCCCGAGTCCACGTGAACCGGAAAAACTCAGCCGCTGTGTTTCATAATCAGCCTGATATTGAAGGGACCCGAGAGATTCTGTTCTCTCCCTTTGCTGGTCTGGAAACCGGGTCCTGGAGCCATGCCTTGCCCCAGGCCAGGGCGAGCCCGCGCGGAGCAGCCCTGGTGACCGCCACCTTGCCTCCCACGCAGTCTGCGAGCCGCGCTCAGTTGTAAGATTTATTTAACGACATGTGTGACTCTAGGACTATTTGCGATGGTGAATACCACAGATTTGACTGGGTAACGTGATATTTTTTATTTGCTTTAAGTTAACTTTAGCCTGTAGCATGGTGCGTTGGAAAGGGCAGTAAACTTGGATCTGGAAGACTTGGGTTCAAGTTTCAGTTTCGACATTAGCTTTGCTCCAGCGAACCTGAGGGCCCCCTTTTCTTAATCCATGAGGCGGGATTGATAACACGCACCCAACTTACACACCAGTGAGGAGTGATTGTGAGTGATGCATGATAGTGCTGTGCCTGCATAAGGGTGTTGGTGTCCTGTCTTTGTCCTTGTGTTTTGGATACTCTGATTTGCATAATCTTTCACATTCTCGCTCCCTAAAAAACTCCTTGTTTTTCTCCCTTTGGAACTTCTTCATGTTAGGAATTGTAGTTCTTCTGTTTATCTGGGCTTTGTCTCAAGCTGCATATACTTCAAGCATTCCCTCCAGTGCCATTTGTCCCTTGCCATAATGTGTGATACTTTATTCAGTATTCAGTAAAAGCTGCGTCCTCTGAGACCATAGCACCCTTCAGCAAATGCTCAAATGTTTATTGTGAGGATCCTAGCACATCTTTGCTGGACCTGTAGGATTGAGGGTGGTTTGTGATACAGTCACCATGGTCAGACAACCCAACCGGGCTCAGCGTGGGTGGCACAGGTTGGAAGGGAGTTTGGTAATTACACTTTCGTTCTTCTATGAAAATAACCAATCTGGGCGATTTGGGCACCAGAGTGACTTTTTAGGCATGAATTATCTGGTTAAGTTAGCCAGATAATTGCCAGCTGTCTCCTTTGCTCTCTGCACCGTAGACCCCGGCCTGAATAATTGTCTTCTGTTTACTCATGCAAGCAAGTTGCTGGTTTTCATTTTCAAACAAAAACTGACTGCAGAGTAGAACGGTATTTTAATTGAGCTATTTCTGTTGCTGGTTCAAAGATCCCCCATCCCTTGCCAAAGAAGTTACCCGATCAGAACCCTGTGATGGGGTTGACCTGGGGGCCCCCCATACTGATTGGGGGAAGACTTTAAATATGTTGAGAGGGATCTGGAAGTAGATGTGAGGTTTTGTGAAACCTCAGAAAACTTACCTCAAATTCTGACCAAAGTTTTTTTTACTAATTTTCCTGCTAAATGGAAACTCCAGCTGTATAAATAATGATTTTTGTTTGAAAATATTTCTTCCCTTGTTTTTAGAATCATTGGGGGAATTAAGTTACAAATAAGTAGCAGCGAAGAATTCGTCCCTGTGAAACAGAATGCAGAGTTGCCCAGCTTTGGAACTGAATCTCAGGATGCAGAACCCACCCTGTAGCACAGGTTGATGAAGTGGGGGAGAGACACTCAGATGTTTGTTTCTTTCTGAGCGTTTATTAATTTATTTTTCTATTCATCTTAGGTCTTATTTTAATACTGCAGTTCTATCTTAAAGTATTCTGATTACAAGTGCAGTGTTATGTGTCCCCCTGTAACTGTCTTTCCCCCATCATTTTACCTTTAAGAAAAAGAGGAGGCTGGCATTGTGGTGCAGTGGGTTAAGCCACTGCTTACAACACTGGCATCCCGTTTCAGCCTGCTGTTTTGAAGCCCTGCTGCTCTTTTCCAACCCAACTCTGTGCTAATGCACCTGGGAAAGCTGTGAAAGATAACTCAAGTGCTTGGGCCCCTGCCACCCCCACGGGAGACCTGGATGGAGTTCTTGGCTCCAGGCTTTGGCCTGGTCCAGCCCTGGTTGTTGCAGCCATTTGGGGAGTGAACCAGCAAATGAAGTGTTCTCTCTCTCCTCCTCTCCCCTCTCCCCACCCCTTTGTTGGTCTGCCTTTCAAATCAGTTAACCTCACAGACCTATGTTATTCAAGCATATATGGTGGAAATGCTTAAACTTAACAACCAGTATTGATCCTTGCTTGCTGCAGATTTAGGCTTATAACTCCCGCGGGGAAGGCGGTGGCTCATCAGCCTGCCAGGCACTGTCCCCTGCACTCTCCTGCGGTGGAAATTCGGTATCAGTGAAGAAATCGCCCATGGTGGTAAACAATTGTTTCATCGCATATTTTGAACTCATTTTTTAAGGGAGTTTTTTTTTAATGTATATTTTTCACTCCACAAATACTTAATGTGTGCATATTTTCTGACAAGTGCCAGCCATACTACTGAAGAAATCATGCTTATTTAACTGTGTTACTTAGAAAAATTTTAATAATTTAGGGTACCAGGATGAACAGCATCATTCGTTGAGCATTTTTCCAGAATGTTCCAAAGGAAACAAATGGCTGTGGTGAATTTTTACTTTAGCTCCATTCCTACTTCCATTCAAGGCAGTTGTTGCTACAGAAATCCATCCATCAGTCCAAACAGGGAAGAAGGAAATTCATCCCTGAGTGAGGGAGAGTGAGAGAGTGAGGCTGGGTCCCTTCTCCAGGCTTCCTGGTGTGAGGCCAGTAATGCCAGTAGAAAGAGGTCATTTTTCTTACTTAGGGTTTGGTCCACTCCCTGCAACCAGGAGAGAAACTGAAGTTTTCTCTCCATGATGACCCTGAGTGTTGCTGGTTACTGTCTCTGTGAAAACCCACTAGGACTGACCGATTCTCCCTTGGAAGGGGAGGTCTCGTGTTGGCGCTGGCAGTGCAGTGTCTCCGCCGACATACGCCTCCTGCCGAGACACTGTCTTTCAGGCTGATCTGAAGCTGCTTGTGCCAGGAGTTCCGTTCAGTGATGTGTTGAGTGGGGAGAGCGCAGATGGTCAGGGAAGTGGAGGAGTGGTCAGAGGGAGGGGTGGGAAGACCCCTCGTCAGCCCAGAAGGACGATCATGGATCTGCAGGGGTGGGGGCGTCCTGGAGAAATCCCTGTTTGCCTTGTCTTATTGAGGTGAAACAGACAGAAAGATACAATTTGCCATTTTCATCATTTTTAGGTGCAGAATGCAGTAGCACTGGGCGCATTTACAGTGTTGTCCAACCAGTGCCACCCTCCATGCTCCATGTCCAGTGCTACTTCACCACCTCCAGCAGAAGCACTGGACCCATGCATACTGGCTCTCCCCCCACTCACCTCTGCTCTCGGTCCTGCCTGCCTCTGTGAACTTGACTGCTCCAGGCAGTCATGTAAGTAGACTCAGAAACCATTTGTCCTTCTGGGTCTGGCTCGTCTCACATAGCCCAGCATCTCCTAGTTCCATCCATGGTGGCATGTATTGGAATCCCATTTTTTTTTTTTTACTGCATACTATTTTTTTTTTAAAGATTTATTTATTTATATGAAAGTCAGAGTTACACAGAGAGAGAAGGAGAGGCAGAGAGAGATTTTCCATCACTGGTTCACTCCTCAATTGGTTCATTCTCCAAATGGCTGCAATGGCAGGAGCTACATCTATCCAGAGCCAGGAGCTTCTTCTGGGTCTCCCACACAGGTGCAGGGGCCCAAGGACTTGGGTCATCCTCCACTGCTCTCCCAGGCCATAGCAGAGAGCTGGCCTGGAAGAGGGGCAACCGGGACAGAATCCGGCGCCCTGACCAGGACTAGAACCCAGTGTGCCGGCGCCGCAAGGCGGAGGATTAGCCTAGTGAGCCGCGGCGCCGGCCCAGCCCCACTGTTCTGTTGTGCGTATCGTAGATACTCGTTTCGTGTTTCCATGCCTCGCGGGAGGACACTTGGGTTGTTCCTTCACATCGGCTGTTGTGAATGATGCTACAGTGCATCTCGGTGTATGCGTGTCATTTGAGTTCCGCTTGAGCTCCTGTGCGTCCTTGAAGTGGTGTTGCCTGGTAAGTGGTAATTCTCTGTAGCCTGTTGAGGCACCGCCAAACTGTTTCCCGCAGTTGCAGCACCATTTTATGTTCCCAGCAGCGGTCTGCAGCAGCAGGAGTGCCCTTGGTTTGACCCCTTCAGAATTTGCTAACGAGGCCTCATCCCCACTCCTCGCTGGCTGTCCTGTAACGGCTCCTGCCCTCTGGCAAGTCGCCCTGCCCTCATACTGGTGTAAGCTGGAGAAAGGAGCGGATCTGTTCTGCCACTGACCTGGTTGGCTGTGCCAGACTGTGGATGAGGTGCCGGAGGGCTCCCTGTTCCAGGGCTGGGGGACTGCACTGCTCTGAGTCCGGGAGCCCCAGGGTGGAGCGCGCTCACCCTGCCTCCTCCACAAAGCAGCCTGCCATGGTGGAGTCTTTTCATTCCCCCGGTAACCATCGTCTTAATAGCTGCGGCTTCGTCTAAATGAAAAATTCATCTTGTGTTGCTCACCCAAAGGAGAGGCGCCTCACATGTCAGATATGATTTCACCAATTATCTTGGCAAGTTTGAGCACTTTCTATTCCTTACCGTGATACAGAATAACGTGTGACTTTCTGTATGTTACATTCAGCATGCAATACCTTTTTATCATTATGTAACAAGAAGAAAGGAAGCAAAGTTAGAACGACTGGAAACACTTTTAATCCCTTCCATTGGCTATGGAGTTGTGTGTATATTTATATCTGCAGGCAGGTCTTCACATTGACCAATAGAGGCTGTGGACATTTCTGTCTCTCTAAGAGTCATTTGTATAAAGGTATCTCAAGTCCATTCTGCTTGTTTAACCTTTGAGCCATTTGTGTTCGGCAGGTGGCTCCTGGGTACCATTATCCTCTCTTGGCAGATAAGGAGACTGAAGCTGAGCCTGCCCAGGATTTGCTGTCAGAGAGCAGTGGGAGGAGCCCTGGGGACCAAGGCCAGCCGCTGGCCCCTCTGTGGCTTCGCTCTGTTGGGCTGCCCTTCCTGGCTCCTCATTCTTTTTCTCCACATGGAATGACTGTGTTGGGTCCGTCCATAATTATTCTCCTTGTCAACTTATAACTTCCCCTTAACTCTCTCTTTACAAAATATACCCTTTCATGATCTGAAATACCCCAGTTCGGGATTCTGAATAACATTTTTTGAAAGCTGTAGTTCTTCAGATACTGTCTCAGCCTGTGTGAATTCCAGTAGCCTGACTGCTTTTAGGAACAGTTGGACAGTCAGTTGTATGTGCTTTATTGTGTGTCTTCCATCAAATTAAAAGTTAATTATCTTGTTTTATTTCTTTTACTTAAATGCCCTATCAAGTATTTTATCACTGGTTAGCTTTTCAAGTACTACAACACTCTTCCCAGCTAGATAGTGAGCATTTTAGAGGCAAAGAAAAGTTATCCATCTACATCCCTGCACTGTAGATATGCCACATATATTTAAGATAAGATATGGTGTTTTTAAGCAAGGAGTTTTTTTTTTTTTTTTTTTTTTTTAGATTTATGTGTTTATTTGAAAAAGTTACGAAGAGAGGGATCTCATCCACTGGTTCACTCCCCAGATGGCCACAACAGCTAGTGCTGGGCCAAGGGGAGCCAGGAGCTTCATCCAGGTCTCCCATGTGGGTGGCAGGGGCTCAAACACTTGGGCCATCTTCAGCTGCTTTTCCCAGGCCATTAGCAGGAAACTGGATCAGAAGTACAACAGGCGGGACACGAACTGGCGCCGGTATCGCAGGTGGCAGCTGCTTTATCCACTGCACCACAACTCCGGCCCCCAAGGAGGTTTTTAATATTCATTCCTTGTGATTCATAAAAATTCAGTCTGTGGGATAAACTTCATTCATACCCTTGACAGTTGCATTTTTCAATGTAGCCACATAGTTGACACCTTAGGCAAAAATCTATCTGCCTTTTAATTCATTCCTTAAGAAAACAAGAACACCTAGGAACTAGCGTGATTCCTAGTGGGCCCTCAAGCAAGTGTTGGTTGCCATCTCCACCCAGAATCGGGTGGTGGATCCATTTCTCTCTCTCCCATGGCCGGGGGGGCGGGGGGAGGGGTGGTACGCGTACGCGTGTGCGTGTTGTCACAGCTGTATCCAGACTGGAAGGAAATGCAGTACCAGAGTGTGCCTCCTGCCTTTGCAGTTTGGCACAACTTGCTGAAGTCTTCACCCGGAAGCAGAATCTTTGGAAATGGAATGTCAGGTCAAAAACAAACAGCAAATCAGAGAAAACACATTTCTGCCTTCATTCTAGTTAAGACTTTCATTATGAAGTCTAGGAAAATGCGGAGGCCTTGGGAGGGGGCAGGAGGGTGTGGTGGGGCTGGGGTGTGGACCTGTGTGCAGCGGTCACATCGGGCACAGCCACTGTGCCTGTTTATGCTGGGGCCCAGCACAGCTCCTGGCACAACGGCGAATGCTCGGTGCCTGCCTTCAGAACCGAGCTGCCCTGGACTTGCCTTTCGTCGCACCCTGTGTATCTACTGGGTCTCTTGGCGCCTCCTTGCTCAGGGAGGAGCAGGGAGCAAGGTTGCTCCTTTGGTCTAAGAATATCCGGAAGTGCATCACCCTTCTTTCCCAGAATTGCAAAGCTTTAGGAAAATTAGAATGAGAATTGAGAAGCCCCTGCTGATACCCAGGTCCCTTAGGTAAAGTCCAGTGGTGTCTGCATAGGCCCTCGGGCATCCTCTCTGGATGACATGTAATACCTAATACAACCTAAATGCCCTGGAACTAGTTACACTGTGGTGCTTAGGAATAACGTACATGCTCAGAACAGATGCACTTCTTTTCCTCCTAATATTTTCCATCTGTGCTTGGTTTGGACCCAGGGATGCAAGGGTATGGAGCCGGATTGTATTTCCTCCATTTCCTAAGCTGTGTGGGTTTTTTTGTTTGTTTGTTTTTATGTGATTTGCACAGATGCATCTTAGCATCAGCCTCCCTCTACATTTGTTCAGAGAATGGTTGTACGTCTTGCTATCAGTAGAACCTTCGAGCCAAGGAGTATATTTTCTCATGACGCTTGGAGGCAGGGTGACAGTTGTTACAAAATGGATTTCAGAAGGAAATGGGTTCAGATCGCCACTTTGCCACTTTCCAGCTAGCAGTGTTTCTGGTCTGTGAGTTAGGAGTTGAGGGAAGAGGGGTCCGTGCTGTGGCTCGGAGGGTTAAGGCCCCAGCCTGCAGCACTGACATCCCATATGGGCGCCGGAGTCCCAGCTGCTCCACTTCCGATCCAGCTCCCTGCTAATGCACCTGAAAAGCAGCAGAGGATGGCCCAAGTGCCTGAGCCCCTGCACCCACGTGGGAGATCTAGATGAAGCTCCTGGCCCCTGATTTCGGATCAGCCCAGCTCTGGCCATTGTGGCCATTTGAGGAGTGAACCAGCAGATAGAAGACCTCTCTACCTCTCTCTCTGTAACTCTGTCTTTCAAATAAATAAAATAAATCTTTAACAAAAGAAGTTGGGAAAATGAGAGGACATTGATGTACCACCGTCTGACCTTCAGCGGAGGGCCTGTACGTTGTAGCTGCAGTTGACTTCACAGAAGGCATGACGCGTGCCTGCTTGGCACCCAGGGACGTTGTGTGTAACGCTGGCAGGTGGCACATATGGTTCTGGACTGGGAAATGGGATGTGAGATTTGTAACCCACCCTGTGTGTTACTCTTGATGGACAGCTCAACATTTAGAGGAAGTGTAAAAGTTAAAAAAGTAAAATCAAGCCTTAATTTAAAAAAAGAAAACAGAGGGAGCTGCCTAAAATGTCACTGTTTCACTGCATCTTTTTGAAGGACTCCAGCCACCTGCATGATGGTTATTTTCATTCTTTCTGGGGTAACATCAGAATACGGTGGAGTAAGGTGAATACATTCGCTTGCATGTTTCAGGGATGATGGGTAGGTCCTCAGAGCACGGAGGAGGGCGGGGCCTCCGCACCGTGCTGTCCAGTGTTGTGCCAGAAAGGGGAATGGCTGGCTGGGGCTGCTGGAGGAAGTAGAGGAAGGACACTGCCTCTCTGCTGAGGGTTCCTGCCCAACAGGCTCAGCTAGGCAGTGCCGCATGTCAGTGGTACAGGGGAGACACACACACACACATCAGTGCTGCCGCTCTGTCACTGTGTTACCAGACTCCCAGCCCCCACACCCCAGTGCAATCTGCTGAGGTCTATGTGTCCAAGACTGTACCAGGTCCAGACCCATAGCCATCAGCTGGGACTCTTTTTTTTTTCCCCCCTTTGTCCTGCATGGCAGTGATTGGCACTGATCTAGCCTCCAAGGGTAAGCACCAAGAACTACTTTTATCTTTTGTAGAGACTGGTGTATAACCAAGAGTTTAAAATCTAATGGATTCATTTAAAGTCATTTTTTATGCATGGTAAACAGTCACCCAGGGTCATTGCCATAATTTATTGTTGCCAATAAACTGGGTTTTCAACTGATAGAAGAAGTCATCAGAAGTAAGCAACTTGGAGCTCCAGTTTGTGGGTGCTGGAAAAGGCTTTTGTGGAGAGGTTTGGAGATAGAGGCCCAGAGAGGAAGGTCACACAGTGAGTTGGGGCCACAATAGAGCCGCGGACACTCATGATTCTGTCACCCCGTGCTTTGAGTTTTTCCGTTACACAGTGGGTAGGATTTTACCCCCATTCATGAGAAGTTTTCACTTATCCAGCCCTGTTGTCTTTCTCCAGGTAGAAACTGAACAAGGGCTGTTGGAAAGCTAATTTGTGGTAGGCTCTTTTTGGTTTGGTTGTGATGAGTACTGTCAATGCACAGCCTAGAAACCTCTCCAGAGAAAGGCTAATCACCTCTCCAAGGAGGACCGGCGCAGACTCCACGCTGCCTGGCTTGCAGTGTCCTCCAACTCCTGGACACTCCCCAGATCCACGCCAGGAGACTCCAGCTGCCTTGTTTCCTGGCCGTGTTAGGTGGTAGACAGGCCTGCAAATGTTAACACTGAATCTCGTCCCGTGCCTGGAGTACATGAAGTGTGTTGGTGTGTTTTACATAAATTTTCTCAAGCAAAAGATGCATTTATGATAGTCTATCTTAGAGACAGTGTGAAAACCGGCATCGCTGCATACAGTCTAGAGGCACTGGAAATCCTGGGTGACTCTACTTACTGGAATAATCCATATGGTGGATTTCTACAGAATCCAAATAGATGGAAAGGCTGGAGGTGTGGAGGAAGGGGGGTTGTCTTCCTTGTCCGATCTGGGGAATTCTGTATCCCTGAGGTCTATAATTAGGTGCTTGTGTTGATTGTTTATTTATTAAGACAAAGCTGGAGCGGGGGAGGTGCCACACAGTGAAAAAACATTCTATGGCGAACAGCTGAGCTTCCCTTAAAAGCATGGGCTGCAAAGAAATACAAATTCATTGGCTTAATTGGAAGAGAGTATTTATAGACATGGAGTGATCAGTAAAACTACAAGCCTGGCTTCTCTCATCTTTAGAGGCCCGCTTTAGTCAGTGCTGTTCACAGGAGCCCTTGCCTGCGGAGTGGACTTTGCCTTCTGATTTCTGGTCCACTGGAGGTCAGTTCCTTTGGCATAGCCGTGTCACTCTAATGTTTATTAAGTTCGTTTGTTCATTCGTCCCTCTGTTCTTCCTTCCTTTTATTCTTTGGCTTTTGGCTTATTCCGAAGACATAAAGAGAAAAACTGCACACTGAAGTATTCTCATTCTTCCTAGGTATAGTTCCATAATTTAAGTTCAATAACATCTGTAAGAAAATACAGTTCAAAAGACTGTACTGCCCCCATCCTCCCTGACCTCCTCTGCCAATTATAGGTCACCATTTCCGTGAGATTATTATAAATTTCTTCTGTGGTTTACACAAATTCAAAATATTAAAAATATTTTCTTCTTTTCTCAGAAGCGATAACTAGAGGTCTGGTTGTTTCTACCTTGAGTGATGCACTGCTATGAGCTTCTCATGTTGCATACAGAGCTGCCTTGTCCTTTTCAGAGCTGTGTAGTACTCCATACACTGGATGTGTCACCATTGTGAGTCTTTTTAAACATATTTATTTACTTGAGAGGTAGAGTTACAGACACTTGAGAGGGGGAGACAGAGAGAAAGGTCTTCCATACACTGGTTTACTCCCCAAGGCTGCAACGACAAGAGCTGGGCCAATCCGAAGCTAGGAGCTAGGAGCTTCTTCCAGGTCTCACGTGCAAATGCAGGGGCCAAAGCACTTGGGCCATCCTCCACTGCTTTCCCTAGCCATAGAGGAGCAGCCGGGACTTGAACCAGCACCCGTATGGAATGCACCACAGGCAGAGGCCTGGCCACAGAGCTAGCCCCGCAGTTGTGTCTTAAACTTGCCTTCTGAGTAGAGTCTTTGATTCTTTCACTGCTGTGTTGTTACAGAGTTGTGGGGACTAACCTTGTTTGAGTATTGCTTTGACTGTGAGCATATGTGTCTGTTGAGTAGTTTCCTATAAGGAGGATGGAGGTTTTGGCCAGCAGATAAGTGCATGTGTACTTGAGATAGAGTTGATTACCTTTCCTATGAATTCCTTCATTTTGCTTGCTTACCAAACAACCTCTGAGAGCTTCCGCAACAGAGTGGGTTATCAAACTTTTGGATGTTGCCAACTTCATATGCAGTGTATACTATTACATCAGCGTGGTCTAGCTTTGCATACCTTTTAAAACATTTAGCCAGTCAATTTATTTGAGAGACAGAAAGACACCAAGTTCTCATCCACTGGGTCACTCCAAATAATGCCCAACAGCCAGGGCTAGACCGGGATGGAGCAGGAACCCAGGTACGCTCTGCAGTTCACTCCAGGTCACTCACGTGGGTGACAGGGACTCCGCTGCTTGAGACACAACTTGCTGCCTTCTAGGGTATATACTGCAGGAGGCTGGAGTTGGGAATGGGGCTGGCACTTGAACCCAGATACTCCAATATGGGATGTCGGCATCTCAGGCAGCAAAGTAACTAGTAGGCCAAATACAGACCCCTGTTTACTTTTTCTGAAAAACATGGAGTTGGACATGTTTTCATATGTGTAAAAGGCATTTGTTTTTCTTCTCCTTCTCTCCCTGTCCTTTTTTTTTTTTTTTTTTTTTGCAAGTTATATGTTCCTGTAGTTTATTTACTCTTCTACTGTGTTGGTCTTTTTCTTGTTGAATTGTAAGGGCTCTTTATGTAATAGGGAGATTAGCTATAACTCTGTGATCTGATCTCCAATAGTTTTCTGTTGCATTTTCTTTAGTCTTTGCTTGAGGTTTTTGTTTGCCTCATGCAGAGTGGATTTTTATGTATAATTTTAATGTTTTCTACATTCCATAAAGGTTTTATACATTTTTTAATTAACATGTATGAGGGTACTTTAGAAAGTTTGTGGCAAATAGAACTAAAAGTTTATTTTGTTCAAAATTTTGAAATCCATGCATACAGGGGTTTTCAAAAAGTTGATGTAAAATATATATTATTTAAAAACTATGCATGGAATTGCATGAAAATAAACTTTTATTTAAGATTTATGTATTTGAAAGACAGAGTGACAAAGAGTAAGAGGTAGAGAAAAAGATTTTCCATCTACTAGTTCACTCCCCAAATGGCTGTGACAGTCATGGCTGGACCACACCAAAGCCAGGAGCCAGCAACTCCTTCTGGGTCTCCCTCGCAGATGACCGAGCTCCAAGCACTTGGGCCATCTTCCCCTGCCTTCCTAGGCACGTTGGCAGCGAGCTGCACTGGGGGTGGAGCAGTCAGGACCTGAACCAGCGCTGCAGTGTGGGATGCTGGCATTGCAGACTGGGACTTAACCTGCTACACCACAATGGCGTAGCCTAAGCTCGTCTTTTCATTCCACCTTCCATGAATTTTTTGAAGTACCCTTCTAATAATTGTGCATATCGATGGGTTACAGTGTGATATCTCTATAGCTTGTGGTGATCAAATCACAGTAGTTTCCATTTCCACTCTAGATTCAGAGCTTTTGACTCTTCTACTTCTTCATAAAATATATGATAGGGAGGGTGTTCAGCGTGAGGCTTTTTTTTTTTTTTAAGATTTTATTTATTTATTTATTTGTTTGTTTGTTGAGACACACAGTTACAGACAGAGGGAGAGACAAAAAGATCCTCTATCCCTGGTTCACTCCCCAGATGGCCACAATAGCCAGAGCTGGGCCGATCCAAAGTCAGGAGCTTCTTCTGGGTCCCAAGCACTTGGGCCATCTTCCACTACTTTTCCAGGCCACAAGCAGACAGTTGGATTGGTGGAGGAGCAGCCAGGACACAGACTGGCACCCATATGGGATACTGGCGCTGCAGGCAGAGGCTTAGCCTACCATGCCATGGTGCCGGCCCCTGGTGTGACTTTGAAGACCCACCTTGGACACTTGCATCCCATATCAGAGTGCCTGGGTTTAAGTAAGTCCCAGCCTTGCTTCCAGTTCCAGCTTCCTGCTCATGAGGATCCTGGAAGGCAGCAGGTGATGGCCAAAGCAGTTGGGTTCCTGCTGCCCAAATAGAAGACACAGATGGATATCCAGTCTCCTGGCTTTGGCCTGGCCCAGTCCCAGCTGTTGTAGGCATTTGTGGAGTGAACCAGCAGATAGGTATCTGGCTGACACCCTCTCTCTCTCTCTCTCTCTCTCTCTCTCTCTCCCCCTCTCTCTCCCTCTCCCTCTCTCCCTCCCTCCCTCTCTCTCATTGTAACCCATAGTCACCCTACCGTACTGTGGAACACTAGAACTTGTTCCTTCATCTGCTTTGGTATCTTTTATCAACCTCGCTTTACCTCCCTCCCCTAGCCTCCTCAAATAATAAGTATTCCACATTCAGGCCAACCTTATCATCTCCTTTGATAGAAATGTAATGAACGAGCTCATGTTAATTTTTAAAAGTATGTATCTTATTTTATTTGAAAGGCAGAGAGACAGAGAGATTTCCCATCTATTGGTACATTTCCCAAATACCCACAACAGCCAGGGTTGGGCCAGATGGAAGCCCGGAGCCAAGGTCTCAATCTGGGTCTCATGTGGGTGACAGGCACCCAACTACTTGAACCATCACCTGATGCCTCTCAGGGTACACATTACCAGAAAGTGGATTAGAAGTGGAGCTGGGACTTGAACCCAGGCACTCTGATGCAGGAAGCTGGTGCCCAAAGCTCTGCCTTAACCACTGAGTGAAACTCCCATTCCAACCATTTTTTATTATTGTTGTTTTTAGCTTCCACCATGAAAGAGAACATACGTGGTATTTGTCTTTCTGTGCCTAGCTTATTTCACTTAACATAATGACTTCCAGTCGCATGCATTTTGTTGGGAATAGCAGGATTTCTTTTTTCTTCATGGTGATTAATATTTTACTGGGTGTGTAGGTACCACATTTGCTTGACCCATTCACCTCAACGCTGCCTCAGTTGATTCAACATCTTGGCCATTGTGAAAATAGTGCTGTGATCAGCATGGGAATGCAGGCAGCTCTTTGGTTAATAGGCTGATTTCATTTCCTTTGGATATATACCCAGAAGTAGACTAGTGGAATCATATGATAGGTCTGTTTTTAGTGGCTTTTCTTTTTCAGATTGATTTATTTGAAAGGCAAAGCTACAGAGAAACAGACACACGTAGAAGAGAGATCTGTCTTCTGCTGATTAAATGGTCACAACAGCCAGAGCGAGGAGCCAAGCACTCCATCCGGTTTCCCATGTGGGTGTCAGGGGTCCAAGTACTTGAGCAGTCTTCTGCTACCTTCCCAGGTGCATTGGCAGGGAGCTGGATTGGAAGTGGAGCAGCGAGGATTCATACTGGCACTCCAATATAAGATGCTGTTGCAAGCCATGGCTTATCCCACTGTTCACAACACTGGCCTCCTATTTTTAGTTTTTTCTAAGGAACCTCTGTTTTCTCTCTGATGGCTGTGTTAATTGATAGTCCCTACAGCAGTGTGTAAGACTTTATTTTTTTTCCGCATTTTCATGAACATTCTTTATGTTTTGTTTTAGTTTGTTTTGTCTGCTAATGGCCATTCTAATTGGTGTGAGATGATACCTCATTGTGGCTTTTTTTGCATTTCCCCGATGACTAATACCATTAAGCATTTTCTTCTATGTATTTGTTAGCCATTTATATTGCTTTTTTGACAAATGTCTATTCAGATACGTGTTCATTTTTGAGTTGTTGTGTGGTTTTTTTTTTAAGATTTTAGTTTCTTATATATTCTGGATATTAATCTTTTGTCAGATTAGTAGTTTGTAGATGCTTTCTGCTATCAGTTGATTATCTCATCACTCTTGTTTCTGTTGCTGTACAAAGCCTTCTGAGTTCTGTGTAATCCTATTCGTCTATTTTTGGTTTAGATGCCTGTGCTCTTGGGGTCTTCCATAAAAGCATTGAGTGTACTGATGTCATCATGTGCATCATGTGTTTCCCCAAAGGCTGATTTTTAGGTAGCATATTTTCTTCATTCTTTTTTTTTTTTAAGATTTATTTATTTATTATTTGAAAGAGAGCGAAAGAGAGGGAGACAGAGAGAAAGAGAGATCCTCCATCCACTGGTTCATTCACCAGATGGCTACAACAGTGCTGGGTCAGGTAGAAACCAAGAGCCAGGAGCTTCTTCCAGGTCTCCCACATGGATGCAGGGGTCCAGGCATTTAGGTCATCCTCCACTGCTTTCCCAGTAGCATTAACAGGGAGCTAGATTGGAAGTGGCTCAGCCGGGACTTGAACCGGTGCCCATATGGGATGCTGGCATCACAGTAACTTTACCTGACATGCCATAACATTGGCCCCTCCATTCTTTCTTTTGTAGTTTCTGGATTTTGAGTTACAGAAAGCATCTTCCAGGGCCAGCATTGTGGTGTGGTGTATAAAGCCACTGCCTGTGATGCCAGCATCCCACATGGGTGCCAATTTGGGTCCCGGTTGCACCGCTTCTGACCCAGCTCCCTGCTAATGCACCTGGGAAACCAGCAGAGGATAGCCCTAGTGTCTTGTTTTGTTTCACTCAGGGTATTTGTCTTTTTATCACAAATCCTGAAACTGCATAGAATTTTTTTTTTGAAAGGTAGAGTTACAGGGCAGGAGGTAGGGGAGTCTTCCATCTGCTGGTCTCTCCCCAGATGGCTGTAACACTGGGACTGGGTCAGGCCAAAGCGAGGAACCCAGGTACTTGAGCCATCTTCTGCTGCTTTTCCAGGAGCTGGATATGAAGTGGAGCAGTCAGTAATCAAACAGGCACTCGTATTAATACTGGTGTTGCAGACAGTGGCTTAACCCTCTTTACCGCAATGCTGGCCTGTAGAAAAGTTTCTTAAACCCAGGATCATGCTTTTGTGTGCCCTTAGAACAGGGATTCAAAGATTTATTTTTATTTACTTGTTTGCTTATTTTTGAGAGGCAGAATGACAGTGAGGGAGAGACAGGGAGAAAGGTCTTCCATCTGCTGGTTCACTCCCCAAATGCCCACAACAGTTGGATCTGGGCCAATTGAAGCCAGGAGCTTCTTCCAGGTCTCCTGTGGGTGCAGGGACCCAAGCACTTGGGCCATGTTCTGCTGCTTTCCCAGGTACATTAGCAGGGATCTGGATGGGAAGTGGAGCAGCCAGGACCTGAACCATTGTCCACATGGGATGCTGGCAACACAGGTGGAGGCCCAACCACAGCGCTGGCCCCAGATTTTTTTTTTTTTAAAGGCAGAGTTACAGGGCAGTCAGCCAGGGCTGGGCCAGGCTGAAGTCAGGAGCCAGGAGCCTCTTCCGGGTCTCCCATGTAGGTGTAGGGGCCCAAGCATTTGGGTCATCCTCCGCTGCTTTCCCAGGAGCATTAGCAGGGAACTGGATTGGAAGTGGAACAGCTGGGACAGGAACTGGCACCCATAGGGGATGCTGGCACGGCAAGTGGCACCTTTACCCAGTACACCATAACTCTGGCCCTGGTTCACAGATTCTTATCCCCACATTAGCAGGAACAGCGGAACCCCAGGGCACCTGTTGGAAATGCAAAGGCACCCACCCTATAAATAGAACCACACCCTATGTGGAGGGACCCAACAGCCTGAATTGAACAAACTTTCCAGGTGGTTCTGAGCATGCTCAAGCTTGAGAGTCATGACCTTAGAAAGAAAGTACTCATGTATTTAATTTCTTAATGGCAAATTGGAACCTATGGCACTGTCTCATGGGTGGATGGGTTTGGTCCTTATTTCTTGACGTGTGAAGAGGTGAAAAGAAGCAGGCAACGACACTGTCAGCTCTTTGACAGTGGTATTCTTAGGGTAGGAAGCCTCTCTGGGTTTTTTTTCCAGAAGTCACAGAGATAATCTCACCAGTGCTTTGGACGGGTGCATCTTACATCCAGGATTCCACCGACTGGGTCAGTACTTCTCTTTGTCGTATAATTAAAACCAGCAAAACTGGTTTGTATAAAATGCTAGGAAGTTTGGAGCACTGAACACTTGTCTTTCCCCTACAAAAGCATCATTGTTCCTCGTCTTCCCCTGCTCCTCTGCCTTTAAAAACCATTTGATACCAAAGCAGAATATGCATTTACCTGTAGTGACAATTAGATACAGCTTACTGGTCTACATTTGGCACTTCAAGGCAGAGCTCCCATTAACAGCGCTAACCTCTGAACCTAATTGCCAACTGGGATTCAGCTTACAGCAGTGGTTTAAAACTTTTTGGGACATTGGAATGCTCTGGATAGCATTGAAAAAAATCCTGCTCCCCACGCCACCCGTGTAACTAAGTCCCTATCTCAGGTGGCATCCAAGGATGTGGGTTATTTTTTGCAACTTTCCCAGTAGATGCATATCCAGTGCTGAGAATCAGAACATGTGCATTTGTTTCAGAGCAATCTTAGTTGTTGGAGCCGGGACCTGGCAGGACCCATAAGGAAGTGGTCCCGAACACCAGTACAGTCAGAACACCATGGGGGTAGTTTAAATCACACGTTGCCTGAGACTGAAATCAGCTCCTCTTGGGATGACTTGTTTGTTCTTTGAAGAACCAAGCTGTAGAACATGTCCCCCGCCTCCATCCTCTGCATTTCATTGTAATAATCTCGCTGATTGATTTTATTGGCTGCCAACGAAGTGGCGTCCCGAGCCAGGACATCAGGACTGGACTGTCCTGTTTGGCTCTGTCTTGATGCAATTAGCGGATTGATCTGAACCCTCTTTGGAGACTGCTACTTGTAGAAGCTTCAAGCTCTGGGCCTTTTGGTCCCTCGGAGACCGCTCTGCCCACAGCAGCAGTGAATGCTGCTTCCTTGTAGGAGTCTCTGTTTTTACTGATTGGCTCTGCCGCACCATTTTCCACGTGGCGAGTTGTAGTTGGCGAGAGACGAGGATTGAGCATGAAGCTTTCCAAGCATCCTAAAGAGTCAGGGCACCACTCATCCTCAAGGGAACATGTTTTCCCGCAGCCCTGGGGCGAGGGCGTCCCAAACACCCTGCCAAGTGTGGCGATCTGGTGGGGACAGAAGGAAACTCTCATCCCTTTTACAACCCCAGGCAATTCCAGAACCAAACCCTTGAGAACGCAGGGAACTGCCTGGTGGAGTGAGGCCGAGGCCAAGTGCGAGCCCTGAAGGCACCAGGGAAAGAGCCACGGGGTGGCGGCTGTCACCCCACGTCACACAGCAAGGGATTCCCGGCATTCTTCAGTTTTGCTCGGGATTCCATCACGGTTTGCGAGGTTTTCCTTCTTTCATGTGCTTCGTTACATTATAGTGAAAGTCACTGTTGAAGTGCACATTGGCCAGGTCCCGGTGCATCTGGGCTGGAAGCGGTTGGTGTACTTGAGCTACAGCGAGCATCACAGGAACTCTCATCTGGTGTGTGAGGGTCAGACACCCACAGGTGGGCCCTCACCTGGTACCATTGAGGGAACTGAGGCCCAGGGAACATCTATAACTTGACCAAGGTTTCTTACCGTTCCTCCAGTCTCTCTCTAAAAAGTTTTTTTTTTTTGTTTTTTTTTTTTTACATTATATCTTGCAAACTGACCAGAAGGGTTACACACCCACAGACTGGAAATAGACTGATTTTAATGTATCTTCTTGTCATCTCTTACTTCATTCATCTTTATAGATCACTCTGAGATCATCATCATAAAAGAGCATTCTCCTAAATTGGAGTATGATTCAAAATACTCCCATCTTTCTTCCTTTTTATGAAATGACTGCCCCCCCCCCACATTCATATTTTAGTGAGCAATGCAATGTGCAACACAAATAGATTGAGTAAAAAAAAAATTGTGAGTCTACTAGTTGAGAAAAGTACCAAAATAATTAACTATATGTTTAGTGAAACTAAATCACTAAACTAAATGTCTTTCACTGATTTGTAGATTGTGAAGTACGTTTATCACCCAGATGGGTCCGAGGGGTCTTGAAGTTTGCAGTAGCACGCATGATGTAAAAACTGCATGACGTTCCAAATTCCGCACCAAAATAACCTTATCTTTTAATTCCATTTTCCCATGAGCTCTTTGAAGTCCCCTTGTCTTTATTGTCCTTTTTAGATGTCCAGGGAGTTCTTTTACATTTGTGATCGTTAACAGCAAGCAGTTAACACTGACCACAGTAGGAATGCCTAGATGAGTCCACGCGTCAGATTCTGTGTGGAAGCCTCTGAAGTCCGCCTGGGGTCACTCACGAGAAAGCAGAGCATCTCGGGTTTGTGATCCTCACTCACTCTCCCCACAGGTGAGACTTCCAGGATGCAGCCCAGGGACGGTCCTCAGTGGCAGGCTGTGACACAGATGGGCTTTGAGATGAAGGGTTTTCCTGTGCAGCGCCCTGGCCAACAGTGGCAAATGCTGCTGTCCAGGGAGAAACTGTTTTCCATGTGTCAGGTTCAACCAGAATTCTTCCTGAGATGCTTGGTTCTGTCTTTAGTCTCCTAGTTAGTAGATTTCTGTTCAAGTATAGTCTTGTACCCAGAATTGCTGTGAGCTATATGTGGGCTAGAAGTAGTACAGAGATAACCAAGCTGGAAAGCATACTCTTGTAAAAAGGAGACAAATTGACAGTGGCCACTTAGTACACCTGCTGCTGTTACCTCTGCTCTTGTTCACTCCTCAAGAGCTCCATTTCTGTTCAAATAAATTGTTGTTTTTCCTGTAAGCATTGATCTGCTGAGTAGAGCCAGGGTCCTTGATAAACATTCTAGGGTGTTATTGATTTTATCATTAGTAAAGGTTAGCATTAGCATCGTCCCTTCCTATATAATGCATTAGCATTTTTTTCAAAACTCACTTAAACCACATTTTTCTTTGTGTACATACTCATTGGCTTTATTATTATCAAATTTGTATATTTTCAAAGCTATCTGATCACCACTATTCCAGCCTGCATTTTCATAATACTTTCTCTTAGTATGTTTCAAGATGTTTTTTTTTTTGATGTGCATTTGTAAAATGAACATGATTGTATATGTACTCATTAGCAATCACTGCCAGAGGTAGCTCATTATAAAGTAGGGAAAAAGGCGGAGATGATCTTCTGAACCAAATTCTCTATCAAGATTTGCCCACATTAGTGTGGGAGTTCCAGTCCACGTCAGAAACTGGGGAGTCATAAAATCCCAGAATGTAAGCGGAGGAATGGGACCTCCTCCCAAGAGTTTTGCCTTCTCTGCTTTCATGGTTGTATTGTTTGGCCCAGTGGATCTCAAAAGGTTCAATCCATGCTGTGTGTTCCCCACGAGGGGTCTTTAAACCCCCGGTCAGGTGGTACCTACAGCCTAAGTAAGGGGCCCTCGCCTGCTCTGCCTCTCACCCAGCTGGCTCCTCGCTCCCTGTGCCTATACCACGTCTGTCTTTCCTCTGCCTCAGAAAAAACAGCTTGCTAGAGGGTCTCACTGTGAGTGGCGCTCGATCGGTTTCTAGTCTTTGTTGCTGTTAAGAAAGTTGAATTTTCACCTTCGAGCCAATGCATATCCCTTCCGTGTCACTGTACTCACTTTCCCAGGATTCTGTTCTGTCCTTTATGAGTGAGGCCACTAGTAAAACTCCATTAAGGCAAAGGGGCTGCACTTCTGCTGTTTTATGCGGACGGGGCACTTGTAATCATCCATTTCCTGGAAATGGTTCCAAGGATGCTTCTCTGGAAGTTAGTGGGGAAAACAGAGTAAGGGAGGCTCGTCCGTCACCTACCGCAGCCAGGTGTTCTAGGATGATGCTGCCTCCCCACGCCACAGCAGTTGTGTAATCCTGCCTTTACCTCCCTCGCTGGGGATCATGGGAGATGAGGTTTGTCTGAGATCTTCCGCTATGCTTTGCCCTTAAGTGATACGGCCAGGGAGCACTTCACTGGGAAGAGGAGCAGGAGGAAGGAAATCTCAGGGATTATCAGAAGAGACTCTTTCTTCCCGGAACAGTGTTGCCAGCTCTGCAAGTACTTCTGCCGTGAGATGGAGACTATTCTGAAATTCCCGTTACCGGTTAATTATGTTAAATCTCACGTTCTCCAGTACCCAGGAAACGTGGGAGTTAATGTTACTGTGTCTACATTGATTTTTTTTTTTTTTTGAAGAAATTTTCATCCTAACAAGAAATTCTTAGTGGATCCTGTGTTCCTTACTAATCACTATGAAAATACAAGGAAGACATTGGATATATTTCAGTTTTCTTTCTGGAAATTTGCAAGCTACCCAACTGTAGGGAAGCGGAGAGCTGATATGTAGAAAATGTTTGGTTCCCCTGAAGTCTGGAGGTTCCCCCTTCTCCCTTCTTCCCTGCCAGCTGCACATCACATCCATCACGTCACCGAGCTCTGTTCTTTGTTGGTCTTCACGGGAGCTTCCCATCCCCTGTCTGCTGGAAGCCGCTGCCGTCTCATGGCCTGGTTTGCACCCCTCTTCTGCACACCTTGATTTCTGGGTCTTCCACTTTGTTATCATCTCTCTGGTCCCTAGGCTTTTGCTCTTATGTGTTGCCTTTCCTTTTTTTTTTTTTTTTTTTTTTTTTTTTTTTTCAGATTTATTATTTATTTGAAAGGCAGAGTTACAGAGAGGCAGCAGGAGAGAGAGAGAGACAGGTCATCCCTATACTGGTTCACTCCCCAGATGGCTGCAACGGCCGGAGCTGAGCTGATCCGAAGCTAGGAGCCAGGAGCTTCTTCCAGGTCTCTCATACAGGTGCAGGGGCCCAAGGATTTGGGCCGTCTTCTACTGCTTTCCCAGGCCACAGCAGGGAGCTAGATGGGAAGTGGAGCAGCCGAGACTCAAACCGGCGCCCATAGGGGATGCTGGCATTACGTACAGCGGCTTTACCCACTATGCCACAGCACCGGCACCCCCATGTATTTTCAACAGTGGCTGCTTTTGCTTTGACACGAGACCACACTGTACATCCAGTTCTGGGTTGCTTATTTTTCTCGCCAGGTGCAGCCAAGCTGTACCTCAGCCCCAGTATTCTGCAGCCACAGGGTGCTCTATAGTATGAATGCATAACACAGGATGCTCTGTGTAACCATTCCCTTATTAATAGACAATAGTCACTTAGGTTATTTTCAGCTTCTCCCTATGAAATATAATACTGTAATAAACATCCTGCACGTGCCTCTTTGTGCATTTTTTAAAAAGTATTTCTCTAGGATAAACTGATTCCCAGAAGTACAGTTCTAGGGTCAGAATGTCCTTCATGTCCAGTTGTTGGTAGCCTGCCAGATGACCCTCTCGAGCAGTTACACTGGGTCAGGTGCCGACTTAGAATTCCTGCTTGCTTTTTATTTTGTTCTAATATTTCAGATAACAAAGAGGGGAAAGAACAGCACCCTTGTGGCTTCAGCTACATCACTGAAGCTGTCTTGTTTCCCTCCCCAGGTACACCCCCCCTCCTGCATTTCCCTGCCCTGCTCGTACTCCTCTCTAAATATGCTTCATATTTATACTTCCAATGCATACGTATTACCTTAATGCTATATAAAGTTTTTGCTGTCTTAAAGATTTACCAAAGGATGCTGTACACATCGTGTGGTTTTTCTTTAATACTCTGAGTGGTTCCTCTTCGTTGTTGATTGTAGCCTGGTGCTCATGCCGCAGTCTCGTTCACATGTCCTGGTGCAAGCGTGCGAGGAGCTGATGGCTCTCTGAACGTTGAAGCAACTGTTCTTCAGAGGTGCCCCGCGCCCACCCCACCACCTCAAGCAGGGTGTGGCAGTTTTGTGTGTTTGCAACATTCAGTATTTTAAGAGTTGGCAATTACTGTCAATCTGATGAGTCTGAAACGGTTATTTTTAATTTGCATTTCCATGAATGCATTTATAATATTTTTGACCATTTAGTACCCTCATCTGTGCATTGCCTGTCCTTTCATCTTTCCCCACTTGCCTTTCTTCCTGGTTTACAGTAATTCCTTACTGTTTCCAGGTGATTATTCTTTTTTAGGATTTATTTACTTATTTGAAAGAGTTACACACAAAGAGAAGGAGACGCAGAGAGAGAGAGAAAGAGAAAGAAAGGTTTTCCATCCACTGGTTCACTCCCCAATTGGCTGCAAAGGCCAGAGCTGTGGCGATCCGAAGCTAGGAGTCAGGAGCTTCTTCTGGGTCTCCCTCATGGGTGCAGGGGCCCAAGGACTTGGACCATCTTCTACTGCTTTCCTAGGCCATAGCAGAGAGCTGGATTGGAAGTGGAGCAGCCGGGTCTCTAACCGGCGCCCATATGGGATGCCAGTTCTCAGTCCAGGGCTTTAACCCATTGCCCCACAGCGCCAGCCCCTGCACATTTCTTTCTTTTTTTTTTTTTTTTTTTAATGGGCGGAGTTAGACAGTGAGAGAGAGACAGAGAGAAAGGTCTTCCTTCTGTTGGTTCTGTTGGTTCACCCCCCAAATGGCCACTACAGCCAGCGCTCTGCGCCCATCCGAAGCCAGGAGCCAGGCACTTCCTCCCTGGTCTCCCATGCGGGTGCAGGGCCCAAACACTTGGGCCATCGTTTTTTTCCCACTGCCTTGCTAGGCCACAGCAGAGAGCTAGACTGGAAGAGAAGCAACTGGGAAAGAACCGGTGCCCCAACCGGGACTAGAACCCGGTGTGCCATCACCACAGGCCTAGTGAGCTGCGGCGCCGGCCATGCAAAGCAGTCTTTCCCATACAGTCAGGCATTTTCTTTGTCTTTTGCTCCCCTCATAAAGTCTGGAGTTGAATTTTCTATGTAGTGTGAGGGAGGGATCCCATTTTATTTTCTCAGTTAATAGTTTATCAAACAATTCATCCTTTGCATTGTTTGTCAGTGCCCCATTTACAGTCCATGACATTTCCATAAATGTACAGATTATTTCTGGTATTTATTATAGTTTTATAATTAAAGACTGATGCAGTAAGTCTCTCTACCTTGTTCTTTTTTTTAGGATTTATGTATTTATTTGAAAGGTAGAGTTACAGAGAGGCAGAGGCAGAGAGAGAGAGAGAGAGAGAGAAGTCTTCCATTACTGGTTCACTCCCCAGATACCTGCAGTGGCTGGAGCTTTGCCGATCAGAAGTCAGGAGCCAGGAGATTCTTCCAGGTGTCCCACACGGGTGCAGGGGCCCAAGGAATTGGGCCATCTTCTACTGCTTTCCCAGGCCTTAGCAGAGAGCTGGATCAGAAGTGGAGCAGCCAGTACTTGAACCAGAGCCCATTGGGGATGCCGATGCTGCAGGCTGGGGTTTTAACCTACTGCACCACAGAACCAGCCCCTATACAGCTTTACAGTTACAAACTTCCTCCTCCCTCTCTTATTCCCACTTTTATTTTTACTGAGATCTATTTTCAATTGAGTTGATATACATATGATTAACTCTATGGTAAGTAAAGAGTTCAACAAATGGTATGAAGAAAAAAAAAAGAGAAAAGCAAACAAAAAACAAAAACTGTTCCTAGACAGTCAAAACAAGGGCAGCTCAAGTCATCCCTTCTCAAATCGTCAACTTCACTTCTACAGATTTTGTTTTAGATGCTGTGTTAGTTCTCACAGATCAGGGAGAACCCATGGTATTTGTCCCTTTGGCTTATTTCACTATGTATGATGTTTTCCAGATTCATTCATTTTGTTGCAAATGACTGGATTTCAATTTTTTTTACTGCTGTGTAATATTCCATAGTGTACATACCCATAATTTCTATATCCAGTCTTTGGTTGACAAGCATTTAGGTTGATTCCATATCTTAGCTATTGAGAATTGAGATGCATAGTTACCAGTTCTGACGCTCTTTAATTCCTTTGTGTAGATCCATGTTTCCATCTGGCATCTTTCCTTTCTGTTCAAAGGACTTCCTTTCATATTTGTTCTAGAGCAGGTGTGGTGGCTAAAAATTCCTTCAGCTTTTCTATCTCCTGAGAACCTTTCCATTTTGCCTTTGGAATCTGAAAGATATTTTTGCTGGGTATGGAATTCAAGTTTGTCAAGTTTGGCCTTTTCTTTCAATACTTGTAAAGATGTTGCTTCTCTGTCTCCTGGCTATATTGTTACACATTATTAATCTGTCGTTATTTTTGTTTCCCTGTTCATAGCATATCTATTTTTTCCCTTTTTTTTAAAAAAAAGATTTATTTATTTGAAAGTCAGACTTACAGAGAGAAAGGTCTTCCATCCACAGGTTTACTCCCCCAAGTAACTGCAATGGCCAGGGTTGAGCTAGGCTGAAGCCAGGAGCCAGGAGCTTCTTCTGAGTCTCCCACAAGGATGCTGAGGCCCAAGCACCTGGGCCATCTTTCACTGCTTTTCCTGGCCATTAACAGAGAGTTATGCCTTGGTATAGATTTCTTTATATTTGTCATTTTGGGGATTCTTTGAGCTTGAATATATAGGTTATGTGAGTGTCTCTACTTTCTGAAAATATGAAATACCGTTAATGAACTTCTTATGTTCTTATCTGCTTATAACATTTATTGTGTTTCTTTGTTGGCTTCAAAGGACTGATTTTCCTCCTCACTGTGGGTTGTACTTTCATGAATCCTTAGAAGCTGAGTGGTCTTTGGCCAGCTGCTAGTCTTTGTTGGGTACATTTGTGTATTTGTGTAACTATTCTTGGGTTTTGTTCAGAGATGCAGTGCAGTTTCTTAGAGAGTTTGGTCTTTTAGGTCTTGCTCTGTTAGGTGAAATCAGAGTGGTATTTATTCCAGGGCTAATTTTACCTCACAATAAGACAACACCTTTCTGAGTACACTGTGGCTTGTGAATTAAGCAGTCTTTTGCAGTTGGGCTGGTAGGAAGGAACAGGCATCATTCCTGGCCTTGGTTAGTTTCCTCAATACTCAGTACTTGGTATTCTACCGTGTGTTCTAGAATGACCTTCTGCAGATTTCTGGTTCTACAAATAGTTCTCTCCTTTCTGGTTCTCTGTCTTGTTGACTCAAGGTGTTTGCAAGGTTCCTACAGGGTTCCTCCTTACAGTGCTGCAGCCTGGAAACTCCTGGCTCCCAAAGACAGGAATTGTGTTAGCTATTTAAAAAAAAAAAAAAAAGTTGAATGAGCAAGAAAACAGCACTTGATGGCCTTCCAGTCATTTGTATGAATTGAATATCCCTGATACAGTATCAAACTAGCTGATGTCCACTTCCTATCTTTTGAATTTTTTAAAGCAACATTTTACCTACTTTAAGAGGAAGTGCATCAATTAGTTCTTAGGTTCATTAGTCTTCAAAAAATACTCTTCGTGGAACCCATTTATCATGCTTCTGCACCAGGGGCTCATTTGTGAAACTGTGCACCAGGACCAAGTGCCCTGCCTTTGGAGGCGGGATGGCAATTAAGCAGCTGTTCTCTGGTTGAGAGTGAGGGTGCTAGTGGTGTGCTGCCAGCTGTTACAGTGAGTACATCCTGAAGTACACCTCTGTGAACTGACTGCTATAGATTCATAAGTAATCCTGATGTGTCCATGGTAACTCAGAAAAGTTTGGTAGGAGAAGGTATTTTGGTACTAGTAATAAAACACTTGAATAGCTGCTCTCTGGAACAGACCTGTCAAACCCACAGTGAGAAATGGTTTATAGCTGTTCATTGCACCTGTAAACTCTCTTTTTAGCTATGAGTGGTTAAGGACATGAAAAGGAGTATCATCATTGTTTTCTGTGGACGGGATGAGGTCCAGCTATTCAGCTTTTATTTTAGTGCATGTTTCTGTTCCTCAAATAAAGGACATAGCCTGACAGACTTGAAGTTCTATTACCTGAAAAGATGATTGGCTTTCTTCATAAAATTCTAGCAGTTGATGTGAGCAATATATATGTCCTTTAATAAAAAATACAAGTTGATCGCAGGAGACTAATAGTTTATCCCAAGAGTTCACAAACTGGCCTAAGGGCCAACTCTGACCCACTGCCTATTTTGCAAATAAAGTTTTGTGGAAATACAGCCAAGCCCGTTCATGTGTGTCTTCTCTGGGGCTACTCTCTCGCTGCAGTGGCAGACATGCATAGCTGCGTTAGCTGTGTCTCACAAGGATCCAACAGTCACCACCTGATTTTTAACAGAAAGTGGTGATCAACCCCTACTTCCTCCCATTGGTACCAAAGCAAGATAAAAAAAAAATTTTTTTTTTTTTTTTTGACAGGCAGAGTGGACAGTGAGAGAGAGAGAGAGACAGAGAGAAAGGTCTTCCTTTTCCATTGGTTCACCCCCCAGTGGCCGCCACGGCCGGCGCGCTGCACTGATCTGAAGCCAGGAGCCAGGTGCTTCTCGTGGTCTCCCATGCGGGTGCAGGGCCCAAGCACTTGGACCATCCTCCACTGCCTTCCCGGGCCACAGCAGAGAGCTGGACTGGAAGAGGAGCAACTGGGACAGAATCCGGCGCCCCAACAGGGACTAGAACCCGGGGTGCTCAATAGGCTAATGCTCTGCCTGCAGCGCCGGCCAAGAAAAAAATATTAAGACCAAAAAATTAGGACTAAGCACGAAAAGTAGAGATAAACTCAGTGATACTCCCTTGGAGACTGGAATACAGTATTGCCAGGAGCTATCTGAGTAATGGTTATAGCTCAGCTTTATAACTGCCCATCACTGGACATACTCTGAATACTTCGGCCAGCACCAAACTGGAAACTCAGACATCCAAAAAGGAGAATGCTTAACATTCCATTTTATGGACACTATCTACATACTTAAGGTCAGCAGTAGTTTTACAGAAACAATACAGTATACATTTGATAACGATGAATAAATTTGAAATCCTCTTCTAAGTTAGCAATTTAATTGCACTGTTTTCCCTGCTAGGTCTGTGAAAGCATATAAAATGCTGACTTCCAAGCGAATAATAAAGCTTCAGCATTGTAATGGGGCACTGGGACTCTGGACCACTCTGATGTGGAATGACTCACAGACACAAAGAGTCATTATAGCATTTCCTAGTGGTAACAGTATTACTCATTCGCTGCTTTCCCATTTGAGTAATATTAGGTCAATTTAGTGTATTGATCAGGTCCTTCTCTTAAGCTTCTTATCCCTTGATTCTTAATTTGATATAGAATTAATGAGTAACAGTTTTCAGAGACATTTGCTTTTTAAAATGGAGTGTAGACTTAGGGAAGCCCTTATTCTTTGCAAAAGAAACCACCACCTCTTAGGTGAGTTCATTTACTAATAGAAGGTTCCTGGCACAGAGCTTTACACAGAGTGGGAAGGCAGTCTGACTGATAAATGAGAATTAAATATACCGGGACATTAACTTAGAAAAAAAAAATAAAGGAGAGGATAGGTACTTAGCACAGCCATCCAGTGGCTACATGGGACGCTCACATCCTGTTTACGAGTGCTTGGGTTAAAATGCCAGCTCTGCTCCTGATTCCAGCTTCCTGCTAATGTGCACCCTGGGAGGCAGCAGGTGGTGGCTTAAATAGTCAAGTCCCTGTCACCCGTGTGGGAGACCTGGACTGAGCTCCCTGCTCGCTGCTGTAGCCTGGCCCTGGCTGTTTCAAGCATATGAGGAGTGAGCCAGCAGATGAGATATTCATATTCATTCTCGCTCTCGCGCTCTCTGTCTCCCCGTGCATTCCAAATAAATGAAATTATTTAAAAAGAGAAAGAGGGAAAAGTTTCTGGTTTGGAAAGGCAGGTTAACATACATACCTACCCTTGAGACTCCATGAAAATAATAGCCTTTTTTTTCTTAATCATAGAAAAAGAGACTTGGTATTCTGTATAGTCGGCTTTTCATCACTATAATCAAATACCCGACACAGGCTGCTTATGAAGGGAAGAGAAGGTTATAAAGTGTGGTACCTGCCTTGGCTCAGTCCTGGTAAGGACCTCATGGTCCCCCCACCTTGCAGTTTCTGTCTTACTGTTTCTCTGACTTTAAGATAAAGAAGCTTTTTAAAAAATCATACAGCGTCAAAAGAATGAGAATCAGATCGGCTGTGGGTTTCTCAGCATCAGTGCTAGATATAAAAACCAATCACGCAGATGCCTGCGGAATTCTCAGAACAGCTGGTTTCAGCCTTGGGTTCTGTGCTTAGCCACACTGTCAAGCGTGAAGGGGAAACGCATGTTTCCAGATATCTAAGAACTCTTCATCTTGCTTCCTACTGTTGGGATACGTTCCAGCAAGGCAGTTGTGAACATGGATTGAGGAAACCGACTCTGCCAGCGAGAGGAGCCACTTCTGACTGATTCAAACAGAAAGGGACGTTATTGAACGGATCTCGGCTAACTCACAGAATTGTCAGGAAAACGAGAGAAGCAGGCCTGGGGAACAGGCAGGAGCAAGGACTCTTCAGCGGCTAGAACCACAGTGGGAGCCAGCAGCGCCGGCCCCTGCTGCAGCTGCCGCCCCGGGCGCCACAGCCATCACCAGGGTCTAGCACCGCCTGTCACCGCAGGCACCAAGGCCACGTTGCTTTCTAAAAGCTGCTTCACTGCTCCGCGTCTCTGAGGGAGCAATTCTGGATTCAGAGTCTACACTGCCTGTGTGCTTGTCCCAGTCTAGGTTCCTGGGAAGCTGGACAAGACAATTGTGTGTCTTTAGCTTCTGGAGGAGATGGGGTTGCCCACCACGAAGCCTGGTAAACTGGGTAACTTTCTGAACACAGGAAGGTTCAGCCGCTGGGCAGGCAAAGACAGTGGCAGGCGTCCTCCTCGGGTCAGCGCTGCACACCACACGTGCAGCAGGACGAGGGCACAGTTGGCTGAGGGTCTGGGAGGCTGGAGGAGCTGAAGGTCTCTGGGAAAAATGGGCACTGGAGAGAATGTGTGATAGGGTGGAGGAAGACGGACAGGCCAACGAGCCTGCAGGACGGTTGGAAACCCGGAGAACAACAAGAAGCCAGTGTGGTCTCAGGGTGTTATTCAGCTCTGTAAGGTCATGATATGCAGCGCTGGTTTTTGTTTAGCCAAATATAATGATGTAACTGTTGGGGCGAGCTAGATACGGTACCACGGAAAGATGTCAGTGCGTAATAAAGAAATAGCTGAGTAAGCATGTTACTTAGAGATACGAGAGTGACACCAGGGGACATAGTGAAATTGCTTTCTCCAGGAAGGTAGGCAATAGAAATTCTCCTTGAGCATTTCATTTTTTATTATTATTTATTTCAGTGGTAGAGAGAAAGACAGAGTTCCTGTCTGCTGGTGAATTTCCCAAATGCCTGCCATGGCTGGGGCTAGGCAAGGGTCAAGGCCAGGAAGTTGTCCTGGTCTTCCACATGGGTGGTAGAGACCCACGTGCTCGAGTCATCACCTGGATCTGCATTAACAAGAAGGTGGACTCAGGAGCCTGAGCTGGGATTTGAGCCCAGGTACTCTAGTTCTGGGTATGGGCGTCTTAACTGCTAGGCTTAAAGGCTCATCCTCTAGTGGATTTTTAAAAACTATAGCTTTTAGTTGTTTTTAAACTGTCTCAAATTCTTAAAATAAGTGTGTACAAGTCTAGGAAGACAGGTTGTGTTCCAAAGGTTGTGAATCAGTCAATTTGAAAAACATTGATGTATTCAAATTTTTTATAAAAGATTGATTTATTTACTTGAAAGAGTTACATGAGAGAGAAGGAGAAGCAGAGAGAGAGAGAGGTCTTCCATCCACTGGTTCACTCCCCAGTTGGCCACAATGGCTGATCCAAAGCCAGGAGCCAGGAGCCCCCTCAGGGTCTCCCATGCGGGAGCAGGAGCCCAAGGACTTGGGCCATCTTCTACTGCTTTCCCAGGCCATAGCAGAGAACTGGATTAGAAGTGAAGCAGCTGGGACTCAAACCAGCGCCCATATGGGATGCTGACATTGCAGGCGGCAGCTTTACCCGCTACGCCACCATGCTGGCCCCTGTTCGTTGATAGATTCCCAGATTATTCTACAAATATAAGTTATTATCAAAATATTCTACATGACTTGAAGAATCAAAAGGAGAAAGAGCTGTGTTTGGGTTCCACTGCAGTAATCTGAGGAAAGAGCTGGCAGGGATTTTTTGTTTTAAAGATTTTTATTTATTTATTTGAGAGGTAGAGTTACAGACAGTGAGAGGGAAAGACAGAGAGAAAGGTCTTCCTTCCGTTGGTTCACTCCTCAAGTGGCCACAAGGGCCAAAGCTGTGCCGATCCAAAGCCAGGAGCCAGGAGCTTCCTCCTGTTCTCCCACGTGAGTGCAGGACTTAGGCCATCTTCTACTGCTTTCTCAGGCCACCACGGAGAGCTGGATTGGAAGACGAGTGGCCGGGACTAGAACTGGCGTCCATATGGGATGCTGGCACCGCAGGTGGAGGATTAACCTACTGCTCCACGGTGCCGGCCCTGGGGATTTTTTTAAATTGGACTTTCTGCATGCCCACTCTGCTCACCTGTTAATCTTCCCAAACAGTTGGGTTTCTCATAGCTTCTGCCCTATGAGCTCACGGGATGCCCCAGTCTCCTTAGATTCTCACCTCTTGCTTTTTTTTTTTTATAATTTTTTTTTTTTTTTTTTTTTTTTTTTTTTTTGACAGGCAGAGTGGACAGTGAGAGAGAGACAGAGAGAGAAAGGTCTTCCTTTGCCGCTGGTTCACCCTCCAATGGCCGCCGCTGCAGCCGGCGCACCGCGCTGATCCTGGCAGGAGCCAGGAGCCAGGTGCTTTTCCTGGTCTCCCATGGGGTGCAGGGCCCAAGCACCTGGGCCATCCTCCACTGCACTCCCTGGCCATAGCAGAGAGCTGGCCTGGAAGAGGGGCAACCGGTCCTCTTGCTTTTAAAAAAAAGCTGAAAGAGTACTTCCCTTTAGGAAGCCACCTCCGACGTGTGGTCGTCAGCGTGACACAGCAGTTGGAGGAGCCAGCGCCTTCTTCACCCTCAGCCCTTGAACTTCTGTCCCTGCTTGGACAGCCCTCCCTCCCAGATCCCTCCACCCTGTGTAGGACAAAGGCATTCTCCCACTCCAGATCTCTGCCCTCCTCTCCATCCCCTCCCTCCTGGGGCCCTCTGTGCCCTGCCATGGTCCCACGGCAAGAAGCAGGGTGTGTAACGCACACTCTGCACACTGTGTTGCCATTAGAGTTACATGCCTGTGCAGGGCTTGGTACACAGCAAGTGCTTAATACATGCTTGAGTGGATTAAAAGGTGATCAGCCAGACTGAGCTACTATGTAGTCACAGCTGGAAACTTGGTGTTCTTACCTTAAAATCCTGTTGCCCCAATTCACAGACCCAAAGCGATATTCAGCTGTGGTCTGGCCTCCTTTGGGTGATTCCAGTGCTGTTCTCAATCTGGTTCTCATTCTTTTCATTTTATTATTTTCCTTCTTCTTCTGTATCATCTTTGGCTTTGATATTAAAAAAAAATAATGGCAATAGACCTTTCCCTGGCTCCCCCAGTCTCCCATTACCCAGAGGAGAGTGGGTGTTCGCGTTCAGTGTGTTAGCATGCAGCTGGCCAGGGACGTGAGGGCGTCACTTCCCTTCCCACCATGACTGGGATGCCCTTTCTGTTAGCATATCCCATTTCCATAACGGCACACACAAGACTGAAAAATAAACCACCAGACTTCTTTTGTTTAACCCCACATGGAAATGAATTTTGCTTTTCTTGTTATGCAAGTAACCCACGCTCACTTTAAAATGGTTTTGGAATATAAAAAGGTAAGGAGAGGAGAGTAAAACCCCATAAGCCTACCACCAAAGCTGAATGCATTTAAACTTTGATGTGTGGTACGTATCCTTAGATACTTGCTTTCTGTGCATATGATTTCCCCACAAGAATGCAGTTTTACTATTCACACCTGCTTTTTTTGAACCTACATATGTAGATATACATCATTAGTAATTGTATAACATTCTATTACATAAATGTACAATATCTTTCTGAATTTTTTTTGTGGGGGGAAGTAGGGACCCAAGTACTTGGGCCATCATCTGCTGCTTTTGTTTTGTTTTCCAAAAGATTTATTTATTTATTTGAAAGTCAGAGTTACAGAGAAAGAGACAGAGACAGAGAACTTCCATCTGCTGGTTCACCCCTCAGATAGCCACAACAGCCAGGGCTGGGCCGGGCCTGAGCCAGGAGCCAGGACTTCTTCCAGGTTTCCTATGTGAGTAGCAGGAGCCCAGGCATGTGAGCCATCTACTTTTCCCAGGCAATTAGTAGGGAGATGGATTGGAAGTAGAGCAGCCAAAACACGAACCAGTACCCATATGGGAAGCCAGCATTGTATGTGCTAGCTTTAATGCCATAATGCCACTATGCCATAATGCCAGCCCCTGAATTTTCTTTTTGAGGTTGGTCATTTATGTTGGACAAAATACAAATATTCGAGGAACTGGCTGTACTATTTTTAATAGACAAACCCTAGACTAGACAACATAAATGTTCAGATGTACTCCAGAATTTCTAGTTTGAGTGGTATAAATTTATATGTAGACATAACACTTAAAAAAAAAAGATTTGCTTACTTGTTTGAAAGGCAGAGTGACAGAGAGAGATCTCCCATCCGCTGGTTCACTCCCCAAGTGGCTGCTCAGTCAGGACCTGGAGCTACATCCAGGTCTACATGATTGGATGTGGAGGAGCTGGGACTTGAACTTGGCACTTCAGTATAGGATGTGGGCATTTCAGGCAGAGGTTTGATCCACTGTACTCCAATACCCACCTGCTTCGCATTTAATTTAACTTCCCAGAGATAACCACTGTTAACTCTTAGTAGAGAGCTTTCCAACTTCTTCCCTCTGTGGATATATGGAAAAATTCTAGTGAAGTCTATAGTTTTAGCTTCTTACTCCTTTGAAATCACATTATTCCTATCTTTCTGCAATTTCTGTTTTATCCCTTAAATTTCCTGAAAAGCTTGTAGAGATTAAACTCAGCACAGATGAGTATATGGGGGTGAATGTGCATGTGCTCGTATGCACATTCCGTGCGCGTAGGCATTGTGAGAGCTTGGTGATTTACCTCCCGAGGGACTTAGAGAATTTATTCCTTGGTTCATTCAAAACAAATAAGTATATCTGAGTAAGTGCATGCCATGTGCAAGGCTCCAGGGAACCTAAGCTGCTTAAGACCTGAGCTTATGGTCCAGGGAGGGAACCTGGAGCTTGTATTTGTTATGATGATAAAATCATGCAACAGCAGCCCTGAGGTTGCTTTGGAGGCAAAGAAAGAACATCTCAGGAAGTCATGGCCACTGACAGATTATTTGACCAGACCGGGTTTTGAAGCCTGGTATCTGTCACTTGTGGGCTGAGACCTCAGTAGGTCCTTGACTTCCCTGCCTCAGTTTACACCGGTGAAGTAGTCCCTCCCCCACACTGTTGTTATGGATGTTTATTGAGAAAGTTATTACAGTAGAGTGGTGAATGTCCCTTAGTAGGTATGTGGGGGAAGTAAATAAACCATGGCATATGTATTACTACAGTATTATACAGCTGTTAAAATAAGGTCATTCTATATATACTGATAGGGAGGGATCACACGTTGTTTGCTACTATTTGTATAAACAATTTTTTAAAAGATTTATTTATTTGAAAGAGTTACACAGAGAGAGGAGAGGCAGAGAGAGAGACAGAGGTCTTCCATCTCTGATTGACTCCCCAATTGGCCGCAATGACCAGAGCTGTGCTGATCCAAAGCCAGGAGCCAGGAGCTTCTTCAGGGTCTCCCATGCGGGTGCAGGGGCCCAAGGACTTGGGCCATCTTATACTGCTTTCCCAGGCCATAGCAAAGAGCTGGATCAAAGTAGAGCAGCCGAGTCTCCAACTGGCACCCATATGGGATACCGGTGCTTCAGGCTAGAACATTAACCTGCTGCGCCACAGCGCTGGCCCCTGTATAAACAATTTTTTAAAAGGTATAGCAATGGATATCTATGAGGGATCTTCTAATCCATAGAAAATGTACATTAAGGAAAAACTGTGCAGGGGACGGCATTGTGGCATAGCACCCATGATACCAGCATCCCATATTGTTGCTAGTTCAATACTCAGCTGCTCCACCCCGATCCAGATCTCTGCTATGGCCTGGGAAAAGCAGCAGAAGATGGGCCAAGTGCTTGGGCCCCTGCTACCCAAGTGGGAGACCTGGATGAAGCTCCTGATTCCTGGCTTCACCCTGGTCCAGCCCTGGCCGTTGCAGCACTCTGGGGTATGAACTAGCTGATGAAAGATCTCGTTCTCTGTCTCTCCCCATCTCTGTAACTCTGACTTTCAAACAAATTAAAAAAAAAAAATCACACATGGATTTCAAAAATTTTTACATCAAAATAAACATCAGGGCAGGATTTGTGGCAAGCCAGTCAATTATGAATTGTATTTTTCCATGAATTTTTTGAAGAACCCTTGTGTCTGTGCACCTGTATTTTAATAGACTATCTGGTAGGCTATCCAAGTAACTAGAAATAGGGTGTAAGTTCTTAAAGGGGCTAGGGATCAAAAGTGGGAGAAAGGTTCTTTCTTTCCATGCCTTTCAATTTGTGTTGAAATCATACCATATGCATTTGTTATCTAAAGAGTTTTTTGAAGTTATGAATAAAAATATTGAGCTTATCACAAAGAAAGGCAGTATCAGTGTAACGTAGTTTTTCAAATATTTGTATGTGCAGTTTCTGTGAAATGGGATAGGCTGGCACTTACCGGCTATGGGGCTTTGGGAGAGTTACTTAAGAGCTTTAGCTCTGTCTCCTCCTGCAGACTAGGAGGTAACAATAACAGCTACCTGCAGAGTTGTGAACTGACATGATGTGGTCAGGTGGGGAGCAGTTAACATGGCACACACGGTACAGGGCGCTTCATAAAGTTCATGGAAGAACGGGACTAAAAGGTTTATTTTGATGCAAGAGAAGTTGGGAAGTCCATGCGTGTAAGGGGTCTGAAGAAGTTCAAGCAAAATGCATATTAAGAAAACACCTACGCACAGCATCTTCCATGGGGCTCAGGTCCTAAGTCAGCATAGCCTTGTTGATGCTAAAATTGCCCTTGAAAAGTCCTGCAGGTACCAGTGCGTTCTACATGCTGTGTCCACGTGTCCAGCCTTTCCTCTGCCAGGACCCAGTGGCCAGCCCCTCTGTTGAGTACCAGATAGACTGGTTGTTCCTCAAGTTGAGACCATGTAACAGGAAGGTCTGCCTACAAACCTTCCACGAATACCTTCCACGAACATTGAAGGAAAAACCAACTCAGCTTCTCCTCAGCTCAGTGCTGTGACCGGGGGTTGCAGGAAGTGTGCCGGCAGTCAGCTCGGACATTGTCTGCCTGGAAGTAGCCTCAGTCCCCCAGGCCAAGGGCTCAGTCTGCTCTGACAGAGGTTGCAATTGTAGAGGTGCTTATGGCGAGGGGACGTGGAGCTACTGTGCCCTTCTGTGTCACCTCCTGAAACCCAGTCTATGTTTTTTTGTGGGAGCTTCATTACGCAGACACAACTGATTGAATCAGCTTGGCCCCAGTGCCCCTCTAGGGGGTCGGGGTGAAAGTCTTAACCTTCTCCTGTGACCAGCCTCTTCCTGATGCACCTGCATGTGGCCAGCTGTCAGACTGCTCATTAACGTATAAAAGAAGACGCATGTCAGGGAGGACATTCAGCTCCTGGGCGCTGACATCCCACATCAGAGTACCTAGGTTTGAGTGGTCTGAGTCCCAGCACTGTCTGATTCCAGCCTTGTGCTAATGGGCACCCTGGGAGGCAGCAGATGGCTCAAGTACAAGCTGCCTACATGGGAGACCCGGATTGGGTTCCTGGTTCCTGGCTTCAGCCTGGCCTAGGTTGAAGTCCTTTGAGGAATGAGCCAGAGCATGAGAGATCTGTGTCTGTCTTAGTCTGTCTACCTTTCAAATAAATGAAATTTCTTTTTTTTTTTTTTTTTTTTTTTTTTTTTTTTTTTTTTTTTTGACAGGCAGAGTGGACAGTGAGAGAGACAGAGAGAGAAAGGTCTTCCTTTGCCGCTGGTTCACCCTCCAATGGCCGCCGCTGCAGCCGGCGCACCGCGCTGATCCTGGCAGGAGCCAGGAGCCAGGTGCCTTTCCTGGTCTCCCATGGGGTGCAGGGCCCAAGCACCTGGGCCATCCTCCACTGCACTCCCTGGCCATAGCAGAGAGCTGGCCTGGAAGAGGGGCAACCGGGACAGAATCCGGCGCCCCAACCGGGACTAGAACCCGGTGTGCCGGCGCCGCAAAGTGGAGGATTAGCCTATTGAGCCACGGCGCCGGCTCTGAAATTTCTTAAAAGGCATTTATCACTTTGGAGATTCCAAGAATGTTAGAAATTAGCTGTGTGCCAGGAAAGCAGACCAACCAAATAGATACTTCACAGTATCATGGCTTCTATCCAGCAAGATGCTCACACTATGAGCAAACAAAAACAGATTTTCATCTGCCCTGGTGCCCAGCCAGGGTAGGACAGAGCAGGCAGAGGTCACCTACACTGTTTAAACTCTGCCATCCAGTTTTTTGTTCTGCCAAGTGCATGTGCTTGCATTTGCTGAGTTAAGCATCACGATAGAGCTGCTCCATCATATCTCTGTATTCTTCCCCCTAAGAGATGCCAGTGACTGCACTCGTGTTCTGATCTGGGGCCTACAGGTGCCATGCTCTGAGCAGTGGAGGAGACCACCAGAGGCATCCTCTGGAAAGGGGAAACGGGCCATCTCCCCCAGTCCTTTGCCCCCTCTTCACTGTAGCAGGTGGCTGGTGGCCTGGTGGATGTGTGGTCTGTCAGTGCAGCCAATGAGAAGTCTGTGTTCTGCCCTCTGTGAAGAGCTTCTGGGGTACCTTTCTCACACAGCTTGTCTGTTCCCAGGGTGGTTGTTGGGCCTAGTGGTGAACTCCCTGCGAGGCTGAGACCACAAAGGCCTTTGCTTTCTAGACTTGACGGTGCTGTGGCAGTAAAGGTACCTTTGAGATGTAGTTGATTGTCTGTCCAGTGTTTAGACTTGATCACCTTAACATCCGGTGCTTAGCATCCAGAGTCACATGTGGACACTTGATCCTCGGTACTTAAATCTCCATCTGTTAGCAACAGAACTCGGTCCAGCGTCAGCACCCATAAACCTTTGCCTAGAAGTAGCTAAGAGCAGCATCCAGACTGCTGCCCTACAGGTAATTCCTGACTCAGAGTCCATCCCCAGCTGGCCAGGAGTTCTGGGTCTCAAACTCTTTTCCAGCATCACCTTCTGTTCACTTTAGGTTGTGCAGAGAGTGCGAGGGGTCTTCAGACAGTTCGCGGGAAACGCATGTTATGATAAGACCATGCAAGGATTTCAAAACTGTTGGTACCAAAATAAACTTCATCTTTTAATCCCATTTTTCCATGAATATTGGAACTGCCTGTGCACAGTTCTACATCCTAGGTTGCTTTGCACAAACAGAACACAGACCTTTGTAGCAAAGCTATTGGCTTCTAGGTGGACCAGCCTCAAATGAAGCTTGTCTCAGTAGTAGCTCCCTGGCGGCCCCAAGAAGTGACTGAGGCACTTGTCAGCAGGTCTGCCAGCCTCCTGTTGTACCACAGCCCACCTCTGCTCAGCTGCTCTGTGTCACAGTGCAAGCCATGGATTAAAAATGTAAGGAAAAAGAAACAGGGAGCATGCATTTAGCTAACAGGTAGGTTACTGACATCTGGATACCTGGTGAGATTCCCAGTTACAGCTCCAGACTCTGGCTTTCTGCTAATGCAGACCCTGGGAGGCAATGGGAGGGCTTCAAGTAATTGCTTTCCTGGCACTCACGTGGGGGACCCGGATTGACCCTGGGGACCCCATCCCTGCCCCCAGCCATTGAGGGCATTTGAGAAGTGAACCAGTGGATAGGAGCATTCTCTTGCTCCCTCTGCCTCTCAAATAAGTTTTTGAAAAGTAATAGGTAGGGGGGCCAGCGCTGTGGTGCAGTGGGTTAACGCCCTGGCCTGGGGTGTCGGCATCCCATATGAGCCCCGGTTCAAACCCAGCTGCTCCACTTCCTATCTAGCTCTCTGCTATGGCCTAAGAAAGCAGTAGAGGATGGCCCAAGTCCTTGGGCCCATGCACCCACGTGGGAGACCCGGAAGAAGCTCCTGGCTCCTGGCTCCGGATTAGCACTGCTCTGGCCATTGTAGCCAATTGAGGAATCAACCAGCGGATGAAAGACCTCTCTCTCTCTGCCTCTCCTTTCTCTATGTAACTCTGACTTTCAAATAAATAAATAAAATATTAAAAAAAAGTAATAGGTGGGGTATCATTGTAATACTATTTTACTTAATTATTCATATTTTATAAAGCCTAAATACTATTTTTAACATAGCATTCAAAATCGTTGAGACAGCTTACCCATTTTGGGTACCACATCCTTGAAATCCAGTGTGTAGTTCACACATATAGCACATGTCCATTCATATGAGCTAGTGACCAGTGACTGCTGAAGTAGACAGTATGGGTTTAGTTGCCAACTTTCAGAGTGGCTGATGTCTGTCATCCTCTGATAAGTTATGACATGTGTTTCCGCATCACGGGGGAGGTGTCTGAGATGGCAGATCTCATTAGAACAGTCTGCCCCCAAATGAGCCTAAATACACAGTGCCATGCTGAGCATCTGGTTGGAACCACTACTGTCTAAACACTCATCATATCCACGTGTTATACTCAACAAGTCTGTCTCCAGTGTGAGAGTCCAAGCCCATGGATGGTAGGGACCCTTGCCCATCTTCTGACTTCTGTTCCCTAAGAGCGGTGTTCTGTGCATGGAAGACATTACATGGATATGTTTAATGTGAAATGAGATTCCACTAAACGCTTTGGTGAGGACTTCTCCTTCACCAAGTTTGATGACACAGGTGAGCGTTGTGACGCAGTGAGTTAGGCTGCCGCTGGGGACATCTGCATCCCTTGTTGGAGCTCCAGTTCAAGTCCCGGCTACTCTGCTTCCAATACAGCTTCCTACAAATACACCTGGGAAGGCAGTGGATGATGGCCCAAGTGCATATATCCCTGCCACCTTTGTGGGCGACCAGGATAGAGTTCCTGGCTTGCGCATGGCCCAGCCCTGGCTGTTGTGGGCATTTGGAGAGTGAACCAGCATATGGAAGGTTTCTCTCTGTGTGTTTATCTCTCTTTCAGAGTACATAAGTCTTTAAAAAAAAAAAAAAAAAAAAAAAGGTTTGACAGAATGGCATCACTGGTTGAAGCCAAAGATTGTATGTTTGCAACGTTTGTTGTTCTGATAGAAGATCATTAGTGGTCCACAGCTAGTTGTTGCTACTTAATGCCTCTTTCTTTTGTTGACTTTGAGAGAGATTGAATACCTACAGAATTTCAGCCCTGTACCAAGTGCTGGGTGTACAAAAGATAAATGGGCAACAGTCCCCATTTGCAGCAGATAGGTATAAAATAACTCCTGCAATAATACCCAGCAGGTGTATGACTCCCCCACATGGAAGGGGGTCCAGCCCAGGGCAGAACTGATGGACAGGAAGGTTTGCCGGGGAGAATGGGTTAAAGTTCCCCATTGCCTGTGATTTGTCTTGGCACCTAGCCTCGTGCCCAGCTCCTACATAGAATACAGGGTGGCTGGACTTCTCTGTGCGTGTGACAGCACAGCCAACAGAGCCAGCCTGTGGGCTGGGGGCGTGTGAGGGTGATGAGAAGTCAAACGGGGTGGAGCAGAGCACAGGCTCGAGCCCGTGGCTTTTAGCAGGACACAGCTCAGCAGCCTCGTTTCCCAGTGCCTGTCCGTGTGGGCAGTGACAAACCCCATGCCCTCTGTTGTTACAGGCCAAGCGAAGGCTGGAGCTCGGAGAAAGTGGGCATCAGTACCTCTCCGATGGTTTAAAAACCCCCAAGGGCAAAGGAAGAGCTGCACTACGAAGTCCAGATAGCCCAAAAAGTAAGGATTCTTCCTCCTCTTTCCTTACTCCTGGGTGTGGGGTTCCTGACTCTCAAAGCTTGTGGCTGGAAGTGTGAATAATTTTGGCATGTCTGTTTCGTTTTCATTTCTTGCTGTGCCTGTCCGAAAGCTAAAGTCTGCAGACAGTCGGCAAAAGGCCACATAGACTCACCCCGCACCTGAATACAGACCTAGAGAACCTGCTTGAAGTGAGCGAGGTTTTGTTTTTTCATCTCAGAATACGAGCCTTGGGCATCACTCTCTAATCAGATTTAATTTGAACTTCCCTTAGTGGACAGGACTGCAGGGCCTGAGGCTAACTTGTATAGACAGGCTATGCCAGAGTCACTAATGTCAGGGCCACCCCCACTCTCCAGCCCAGCACATGCTGGCGGAAGAACGAATAGAGCCCTTGCCATCGAATGCTGCTGTCGTTTCTATTAGGAGAGAGGGAAAAGTTGGTTAGAAATAGCCAAGTGGCCCCTTTGTGGATTTGCATTGAATGCAAAGGCTGCAGGACACTCTGATCTCCCCTCCCCACAGTCTATGCATCAGACAGTCCATTCGTTACGCTCAGTTGAAAGCTTGACCCGTGCACCTGTAAGACAGAGCAAGTGCAGCCTTCGTTAAGGAAGCTTCCCTTAGAACATGGAGAGGATTGCTGGAAAGCTTTTCCAGGCATTCTTCATCAAAAGGCAGTTGTCCTTGACAAACGTGTGAGCTGCTCGAGGAGGCCCAGGACGCTGCAGGAGGAACTATGCAGAGGTGCAAAGGAAGGTGCCTTCGGCCGACCCTGGAGTTTTGGTGGCTCCTTCCTGCTCTGGTGGAGCGAGTGCTCATGGCTTTCTCCAGCTTGGTGAAAAGCGACGGCGGCGGCAGCTTTGCTTCCGATACTAATGCTCGGGCTGCGGGGGCAGAGGGGCTGGCTGCACTGCAAAGCAACCCTTCATTTCTTTACCTTCCCCCTGTCCCCCACCCGCTCGGTTTTTGTTTTTCTTTAAGCTCCAAAATCTCCCTCAGAAAAAACGCGGTATGACACGTCCCTTGGTCTGCTCACCAAGAAGTTCATTCAGCTGCTGAGCCAGTCGCCCGACGGGGTCTTGGACTTGAACAAGGCGGCCGAGGTGCTCAAGGTGCAGAAGAGAAGGATCTACGACATCACCAACGTCCTGGAAGGCATCCACCTCATCAAGAAAAAGTCCAAAAACAACGTGCAATGGATGTGAGTAGAGCCTGCGCCCTGGCCTGGGTCCTGACCACCTCGGTTTCTCCCCGTGCCACCTGTCACGTTCTCGCCTGCACGCCATTTCTTGCCCTGTCTCTCTCTCTCTCTCTCTGCTCTTTCTGTTCGCACTCCTCCCTCTTGCCGGATGTTCCATGTTGTTTCACAAAGAGACTTCCTGTTTATATGCTGTCGGAGAGAAGGGGATTTATAGGTGATGAGCATTAAGCAAGGGGATGTGTGGATTAAACCGGCCCCCAGGGCTGCGAACTAGAGGGCTGTTCATCTGTTCCATTGATGTTCTGAGTGGGCTCACCTGGCGATATGACAGATGCTCATGTCTGTGTCCTTGGCTTGTCTCTAATAGGAATTTAGAAAAATTAACTGCATGAGTCCAGGCATAATCACATAGCAACTTTGTGCACGATTCTGATAGCAGATTAACTGCTTTCTATGTCAATTAAGGCAAGACTTAAATGCCTCGTTTTCTGTACTGCAGGGGTGATGACATTCGTTACCTGTGTTCCCACCAGCGTGATTAAATGTCTCATAATGTCATTTGTGAATGACGAACCTGAAGCGCTGGTATTTGATGAGGGCAGTATTGAAGCAGGTTGGAAAGAATGGCTCTGGTAGGGGGTGGCTTTGAAATAATACTGATTCTTACATGATAAGATGGGTGGGTAGCCTTTTTTGTGCCTTTTGGAATTTGGTGACAGTTCAGACACCCGCTGTGGGATATGGTTTAGAAAAACCTGTAGGGTATTGGTCTTTGTTCTTGCATTTGTCACATGCATCTGTTTGCTTTGCTTCCTCTTCTTTGCAGTTGTTGGTATACAACCCTCAGACATCACCGCGTCTCATGTTTTTTGGATGCTGTTGTTTGCATTTTGAGCCATTCCATCTTCTCTATCTCTGTCTTTTCGTCACCCCCCTACCCCCACCCCAGGAGGCACGTGGTAGGGTGTGGTGGGGGGTGGCTGCCTTCTTTTGCCCTGTGACTTTGAGCCTTCTGAACACTCAAATAGTCCTCCATGGCTGGAAGGAACCTTGAAAAGAGCAGTACTTTTTCACCTGTTTCCTATGGTGTGAAAAGTACAGGACTGTGTTTATCGCGGGATAAATATCTAATTTTAACACTGGGCTAACAAGCAGTGTGACCTCTTGTGTCACAAGAGAGGACATTGACCTAGAGGACCACCCTCCCTCCCCAGCCCTCCCACGAGTAGACGCGTCTGTGTTTGGGTTTCCAGGGGCTGCAGTCTGTCTGAGGACGGGGGCATGCTGGCCCAGTGCCAAGGCCTGTCCAAAGAAGTGACCGAGCTCAGTCAGGAAGAGAAGAAATTAGATGAACTGATCCAAAGCTGCACCTTGGACCTCAAACTGTTAACCGAGGATTCAGAGAATCAAAGATATCCTTTGTGCCGCCAGTTCACTGGGGGTTGGTGCCTTGTAGACCATCTCCGGAGTTGACAGCCTGGTTGATCCACGAGCTAGATGTTTATGCTGGTTTTCCTGCAATGGCGCACACATGTGTGTGTGTGTGTGTGTGTGTGTGTGTAAACCCACATAGCTTTCCCATTTAGCTTTGCCTGAGTATTTGTGGTAAGACAATGAATGGTGTGGATCCTGTCATCATCTGTTTTGATGGCCAGGTGAGGAACTGTTGTAAAGACGTTTTATTTGTGTGTGATTCCGACATCCAGATAAGCCACAGTGTGAGGCCACTATTCCAAGACAGGGAAGGTGTCAGTGTTAATATTAATGACAACACTAAGCAGATTCCTCTTTGGCTTCCCAGATTTTGGGTGGGTGTTAGCTGTCACTGTTGGGGTTCTCACATTCTATTTTCATCAGACATTGTAGCAATTGGAACTGGTTAAATATATCTGATTGGGCTATCATTGAAGTGTTTGAACAAGTATAGAAAAACTATGCTATTCAAGTATGTTATGCTGATTCCCAAAACTCCAAAGCCTGATTTCAGAGGCACCCCAAGACCTGAGAAGCCTCAACTCATCCATTCATCTACGAGCATTAGACCTCAGGAATAAAACACAGGGAAATCAACCCTTATTCTCAGCTTGCTGATAGCCTGTTGGCCCTCTCAAGAGAAGTTTCTCATCTCACTGCAGACAAAACTAGAGGACAGTTGTGTCATTATGTCAGCAAGAAGATTGGCCAATATCCTCAGTTACCAGCAGAAGACACAAACATTTCAAGTTGTCCCCTCTCTAATTTCCGCTCTAAACTTGTGATGATTGCACACTTACCTTGGTGGAGAAAATAGAATGCATCCTCCCCAGACTCGTCTCCTGCTTCATCTCTAGCCAACCCTCCCCTGAAGAGTACAGGGACATTCATCTCCCACTGCAGGTAGTTTTTTAAACCTGCAACTGTTCATTTCCTGTTGACCAAAGGTTTGACCTTGTCAGCTGGTAATTAGTGGGATGAGAAGAGGTGTGATGACTTGGCTCCCTGGTGGCCACCAGAGTGGGTTTTCAGGGGGAAGAAACCAACCTGTCAGCCGTGTTCATTCATTGTTGAGTTGGGAACCCCATTGTGGAGGAGATGTGTGCTTGCTTACACACGATTGGCAACTCCCCAAACATGGGCTCACGGCGCTGTCACCTATATTAGCTTGCTCGGAGGCCTTTGTTGCAGAAAATGAAATGTACTTTGCAGGGGACTGCTAACCCAAGAAGCAAATTCGGGAGGGAGCCACCAAAGAAGCACTTTTAAGTTTGCTAAATTAGAAAATATGTTTGCACCATTTCTTTCAATTTCCCATTCAGTTCCCAATTGGGTACAGCTTGTTCACAAATGTGTTGAAATTTCCCTTCCTGCAGCATGTTGAGTAATTGTACATGAGTTTTTATTTTAATATGTCCTTGTCACATAGCTTTATGACAATGGGCTATCGCATAAATACCTGGTTATCAGTCTTCCAAAGTGTTCTCAGTAAAACTTCTGTCCAGTCTTCCATAAAAGCACCAGCTGGCTTCTTTGATGGGGGGAGTGGTGACCCACACCACAGAATCCTGCAAGAGTAATTGCTGTCAAGGCCAACACTGTTCTCTGAACTTTTGCGATTTGAAGAACATGGTCTGTGATGGATACCCCCTAGGTGTACATGCAGATTTTTTTGTGGATGTGTTTCCCACCCCCCCACCCCCAGGGAACAAACAGATTCATAGCTTCTGTCAGTCTCTGGTAAGAAGCCACTGTTCTCAGGGACATCTTGCCTCTAGGTTCTCCAAGCCTTTTTTCTGTATTAAACTTGTTAGACCACAGATATTACTAGCTATTTTCTATTACCTGAAGAAATGCCTTCATTGATTTATTTTTATGAAAGTCAGAGGAGAGAGAGAGAGAGATCTTTCATTTGCTGATTTATTCCTTCTAATGGCTGCATTGGTCAGGTCAAAGCAAGGAGCCTGGAATTCCATCTAGGTCTCCCATGCTGTAGCAGGAGCCCAAGCACTTGGGCCATTTGCTGCTGCTTTCCCAGGCACTTTAGCAGGGAGTTGTATTGGAAGCAGAGCATCCAAGACTTGAACTGTCACTCCCATACGGGATGCCAGTGTGTCCCAAGCAGTGACTTAACCCGCTGTGCCACAATGCCTGCTCCTCTTCCAATTGTTTTTTATTTGGGGGAGGGGAGTCTAATGTATGTTTTAGCCTTATTGCCTTTTAGTATTATCAAGTGTTTTTTTAATTTTTTTTACTTTTTTTAGTTTTTAACAGATTCAATCTAGTTCATAGATACAATTCTAAGAATATAATGATATTCCCTCTCTTACCCTCCTTCATTTATTTTTCATTTTCTGTTTTATCCCCCACATTTTTGTGCCTTCATATTTTTAAAAACAACTGACTAAAGACTTTGTACATTAATTCTTGTTACTCCATGTTCCTTATATAAGAAAATTTTGTGACCAGTTTTCTCTTGGTACCAGCTAAGAGTTTTGTCTCCCTAGGCAAACTCACATGAATACCTTTGTCACAGAATGAATACCATATTCTTTCATGATTATCTTTTTAGGTGTGGCTGCCAGGCCACTTAATTGTTCTGTGCTCAAAATAACTACCAGATGTACTGAAATATTATTCCACTCTCTGTTCCTAACTCAGTGTTTCTCAGATTCATTCAGGTTACAGAACACCTGGACACTGCTTTCTTCCCTGTGAACACTGAAATGCTGGTTGAGTTACTAATATTGCACAGAGTTTAATTTTGCTAACAGAAGTCATGACACTCTTATCTGTAGGCAATATGTAATCAAAACCAGCCCAGGTGCACTTAAGACTGCAAGCTGCCTGCCTGAGCTGCGTTCTGAGTTCTTCCACTAATATATTTGCTATTTATTCATTCATCTGGTGGCTGCTAACACTTGCTAATAACAGATAAAAGTAACTGAAGGCTTAGAAAAATTATGATTAGTAGAGCTTAAGTTTTTTTTTTTCTAAATCGGAATCTGCCATCATTCAATTTGAGTGACAGAATACATCATTAAGAGACCATTCCATACCCGTGTTGCAAAGGCACCTGCTTCCAAGTTCCCTGGCCCGAATGGATTTCGCTTTGCATCTGATAGTTTATCATAACTCTAGTGTACTGGTGTTTATTTTAATGTTGCAAATAGCCATAAATTCCATAGCAATGTACAGAACAAAGAGGTGCCTTCCGTTGGTTGTTTAGAACATCACTCAGAAAAGAGGCTCCTTGGGGAACCCTCGTATATTGGGAGATCCAGAAGGGAGGACATACAGAAGCCGCGACATACCTCAAGTGTTTCCTCTGCCTCTCTCTTGCTGTTTTCCTGATGGGCACATCTGAGGCAATCAGGTGGAAGATTTCCTTAACGCGCAACACGTTAGCTTACGTTACATATCAAGATATTCGAAAAATTAGTGGCCTTAAAGACCAAACTGTTATAGTCGTGAAAGCCCCTCCAGAAACAAGACTTGAAGTGCCTGACTCCATAGAGGTAAGGACACAGCACCATCGTGCCTCTGAGAGCGCTCTCTGGAATGCCTCACGTTGGGAAATAATAATCGACTCTGGTTAATTTCATAGCCCTTCCGCATTTGTTTTACTTATCCCCAAAGGTAAAAACATTTCAACAGTTTGATGCCTTCTGAGTGTGCAAGAAGTCCGGTTTTAGCCTAGCAGGGTGTTCAGCTCTAGGTGGGAGGATACCCTCTCTTGTATTTTCTTTTTCCTAAGTGCTTCTTACACATTTGGACCCCTTCAGGAAATTTTATGTTGATGACCTGTGTCTGTGGTCCCCAGCAGGACTGGAGGTACAAAGGCATCTCCCAAGTTACCTTGACACATTTTAGAAATTCTTTTTTTATTAGTGCTAATGTTTACTTAAATCAGACTTTGGTTTCATGGATAGACTAGGATATCGTAAGAAAATAAGAAGATTGTTTTTGTGATTGCTTTAAGATATTGTTTGATTATATAGATCTAGTAGACTGTGACTTTTAAGAGAAACAACTATAGTAAAAGAAAATGGTGAAGACTTGCTTTTATTTTTTTTAAGATTTTATTTATTTATTTGAGAGGTAGAGTTACAGAGAGTGAGAGGGAGAGACAGAGAATGGTCTTCCTTCCGTTGGTTCACTCCCCAAAGGCCACAACAGCTGGAGCTGGGCCTATCAGGAGCCAGGAGCTTCTTCCTGGTCTCCCATGTGGGTGCAGGGGCCCAAGCACCTGGGTCATCTTCCACTGCTTTCCCAGGTGCATTAGCAGGGAGCTGGATCAGAAGTGGAGCAGCTGGGACTAGAACCAGTGTCCATATGGGATGCAGGCGCAACAGACTGAGGATTACCTGTTGCTCCATGGTGCTGGCCCCAAAGACTTGCTTTAAAAGGATGAAATGTACAACTCCCATCTAGGCTAGACTTCTCACCTAACAGACAGCAGTTCAATGACACAGATGAAGAAGTTTTAAATATTAGTACATTGTATATATGCCCCTTTCTCCTAATAAACATGGTTTATGAAAGTTCAAAATTAAGAATCCATAGGCCTGCGCCGCGGCTCACTAGGCTAATCCTCTGCCTGTGGCGCCGGCACACCGGGTTCTAATCCCGGTCGGGGCTCCAGGTTCTGTCCTGGTTGCTCCTCTTCCAATCCAGCTCTCTGCTGTGGCCAGGGAGTGCAGTGGAGAATGGCCCAAGTGCTTGGGTCCTGCACCCGCATGGGAGACCAGGAGAAGCACCTGGCTCCTGGCTTCGGGTCAGCACGGTGCGCCGGCCGTGGCGGCCGTTGGAGGGTGAACCAACGGCAAAAGGAAGACCTTTCTCTCTGTCTCTCTCACTGTCCACTCTGCCTGTCAAAAAAAAAAAAAAAAAAAAATTAAGAATCCATGCCATGGCCGGCGCCGCGGCTCACTAGGCTAATCCTCCGCCTAGCGGCGCCGGCACACCGGGTTCTAGTCCCGGTTGGGGCGCCGGATTCTGTCCCGGTTGCCCCTCTTCCAAGCCAGCTCTCTGCTGTGGTCAGGGAGTGCAGTGGAGGATGGCCCAAGTGCTTGGGCCCTGCACCCCGTGGGAGACCAGGAAAAGCACCTGGCTCCTGGCTCCTGCCATCGGATCAGCGCGGTGCGCCGGCCGCAGCGCGCTGGCCACGGCGGCCATTGGAGGGTGAACCAACGGCAAAAGGAAGACCTTTCTCTCTGTCTCTCTCTCTCTCACTGTCCACTCTGCCTGTCAAAAAAAAAAAAAAAAAATTAAGAATCCATGCCATAAAGTTGCACTGTGCATCTGCAACACTCAGGGCCTTTTTAGTAATTTGCAGAAAAGCGTATCTGATAGCACAGTTGGCCTTACAGTGCTGTGTTCAGACTGCTCTCCCTTCCTCCAAACAAAACTCTCTCTTGCTGGGGCAAACTTTTTTTTTAACTACCAGATAGTAAATATTTTTGGCTTTATGCACCATATAGTCTGTGTGGACTATTCTAGGACACATTGAATTCTGTCCTTGTAATATGAAAACAGCCCAGGGCAACACATGAACCCTGGGCAGGGGCGAGGCTCGATTCCAATAGAGCTCTATTTACAAAGCCTGTGATGGACTGGGTTTGGCCCTCAGGCTGTATTGTCTCTGGCTGCCCTCCACCCCCACCTCCCACCCCTCAACACGTGCCCGGAGGATGATAGGCATTGATGGAAGTAGACTACTGAAGAAGCAGCCAAGTGAACTTGACCTATTTTTAGGTGAAAAGTACTAAGGCAATGCACTTTTGGGTTGAAATTCTCTCACTTCTGTTCCTAGAGCCTACAGATACACTTGGCAAGTACCCAAGGACCCATTGAGGTTTACTTGTGTTCAGAAGAGACTGAAACACACAGTCCCGTGAAAACGAACAACCAAGACCACAATGGGAATATCCCCAAACCCACTTCCAAAGGTAAAAATCCCACCTTTGTCTTCTGGAAACTGTGGAAAACAAAGGAGACAAGAAGGATCTTGTATTAGGCCACAAGTCTAGGCAAGACAGCACTCACTGTTACAAAGGTAACATTTTTTTAGAAGGCACTTGGACCGGTTGACAGAGTAAAAGTATGATCTTGGACAGATGGGTCCCCCACGGCTCCTGGAGCCCCTCCCTCCTGGCTTTTGCTTTCCATAAAAGTCATTTGCTCCCTCCCAGCGTTCAGAATCCCAGCTAAAGAGGGAGAGAAGCTGCGAACCCTCTTGGAGGTACCTCGGCCCCCAGTGGGCCCACACACGTTCGAGTGACACCACAGAGAAGCTGAGATGGAAAGGAGAAGCCATCTGGGGAGAATTTTTGTTTTTCCTCCCAATGTGAGCAGGAGAGGGATGGCGGGAAACCCCCCAGAAAATCAAATCCATCTCTGCTTCCCCCTGCCCCAGTGCAAATGCAGCTCTGTGCAGTGGGTTATCTTTTATTGTTTGATTTTGGTTTTTTCAGTTTCCATTTGGGGATATGTGTTAAAATTTTTCCCTATTCTCTCTCAAGACAGCAGCAAAAATAGGAATGATTTAAGTGAATAGTTCTGATTTAATATCGAACTGAAATACAGCGCCTGAATTGATAAAAACGAAAGGCCATCTTTGCTCACCACAGAAATTCAAAGTAGATCCTCTGTGTATTTTTAGAGGTATCTTTAATAACCTGGTGCTTAAGAAAGACTAAATTAAAACTGGTGCCTTTCTCCTAGGCCACCTCTTCTACATGTTCAAATACATGTAGACATCCGTATTGTGACACAGAGCCACATAGCAAGGACTGCTCTGTGCACCTGCTAGCCACTCCTCTCAGGAGACACCTGACAGCAGGTGTTTTTTAAGAGATAAATGGATTGAGAAAAGGGACTGGTCACTGTTGAGTGCCCCTTGGCATCACCGTGACCTGTAGTGATGCCGTCTCCCTGTCCTTGCCGGAAGGGTTGTGTGCTTTTACAACAGCCTCGCGGACATCCTTCCAGAAAAGTCCGTCTGCTTGTCTCCTAACTTGCTTTGTTTTGTTTCCACCGATGCTTTCCTTTCAGACTTGGCTTCAACCAACTCAGGACATAGCGACTGCTCCATTTCTATGGCGAACCTTTCTCCTCTGGCCTCCCCAGCCAACCTCTTACAGCAGACTGAGGACCAAATCCCTTCCAACCTGGAAGGGCCCTTCGTGAACTTGCTGCCGCCCCTGCTGCAGGAGGACTACCTGCTGAGCCTCGGGGAGGACGAGGGCATCAGCGACCTCTTCGACGCTTACGATTTGGAGAAGCTCCCGCTGGTGGAGGATTTTATGTGTAGTTGATTGTGTTCCGTGTGGATTCTCCTTACAAACCGCTATTTTTTTATCACGGACCCAGAACATCTGTCATGCAGTGTTGTCCCCTCCTACCTTTCTCCTCCAAGAGAGTATCATGAAGTAAACTACAAACTTCAGAACAAAGCTGACGTTTTGATGAAAAAAAATTTTTTTTTAAATTGTCTAAACGCACAGTTGCAGGCTCCCCTGGGAAAGCTCTGCCTTGCCCCAGGCTCCAAAAATCTCCTGGATGAGTCAGCAAGTGAGAAAATGTGCAATCAGGTGTCTCTCACCCGTCCCCTCCCTCCCGCCTCCGTGCCCTCACCCGCGGACTGGCTTGCTGTGCCTGACGGATGGGCTGTGGGGTGGGCTCTGGCCACCCGGCCCACTCCAACACAGCCATCTCCCTTAACAGCATTTCAAGCCGTGCCTTCTCCGCGGAATGCATGTCTTTGGGGGCTGCTAATACAGAACGGAACTGCAGCAAAGGCAAACTTGAAGTCATGCAAAAGTATGAAATGGATTTCTTAAGCTCTTCTTAGGAGTATTTAAATTACTGTCGTAATTCAGATTAAGCTACGGACCGCGTGTCCCACTCGGAGGTCGAGGGAACCTCCACAGCCTCTCAGATGAAGAACCTGTTTCCCAGGACTCGTTGCAGATACAGAAGACTGGTAGAGTTCTGCCACTCGCAGCTGTTGTGGATTTTCCTGTCTCCATTATCCACTCCCATCCCAGCGGTGTTTGTGAGTTTCCCTTGATTTGTAGCAATTACCTACTTAGGAGTTCTTTGTGAATTGTTTTAGACGTTCTATTTTTTTTTTTGGTGTTTTTTTTTTTTTTAATTTTTTTAGTGGCCATTTAAGCATTCCTGTGGCGCCCATCACCATTTGAATTGTTTACTTTGAAGCGGTTTTTTGCAAATTCCTATTAGTGAGCAGGGCATGTAAACCCCTGGGAGGGGAGCTCGGAGCCTGCTGGCACGGCTGGTTCCTGGGGAGGGAAGACAAGGGCAGATGGGCACGCAGTCCCCAGGAGCAGCAAGGCCTGAACCCCCTCCATCCTCGGGCTGCCCGGGCCCCGGTGGCCGGGGAAAGGGCTCTCTTAACGCCACACTCAGGGAGACACTTCTCAGGTTGGGGTCAGATGGAGAGGCCTCCAGGGAGAAACTGTCCCCATGTGTGCGTGGCATTCTACCAGCGGCACCTCCACACGTAGCCAGTAAGGACAGGGAGCTCCCGCCACGCCGTGTCCGGCTGGAACAGCCCTGGCCGGAACCCATTACCCTTCCCCCTCTACAAAGGGGTGAGGCTGGCACCGGGGCCGTCCAGAGAGGTAGAAGGAGAAGGGACAGGATGCCAGGGCATTTCCCACTTTACTCTTCAGGGATGGTGTCCCAAGCCGAGGCCTCGTGTCAGCTGTACGTCCTACCAGTCACGCCCAAGAATGGCACGCCCATTGGCAGGTGGCGATGGCCATCCCCCCCTGGGAATGTGGCACAGTTACCTCAAACCCATTCCTTGGGTGCTAAGGGCTGCGGGATGGGGGAGTTGAATGGAAATGCCGTGTGCCTGGCCCAGGGCTGGGGCGGCGACACGGCACCCAATAGCACTTGACTCAGCTGTGTTTGATCGATTGCAGATAGCCCTTAGGGAAACTAGAAAACCAAGAAAGCCACAAGAGCCCCCGGCCAGTTTACTCTAGGTGGATTTCCACAATATGCAAAGTGGTGGTGGCGTCGGGACAGATGACACCAGCACTTTAAACTCTGTGTGTGGGTGTGCGTGGGTGTGTGTTTGGGAAGAAAATAATAAAGGTGCAGACGATCTTCCTGTGTCTCTTCCTCAGCCTCCGTCCCCAGCCTCCTCCCCTCACACACCCTGGACTTGGTACAGAATATCCGTGTGGTCCGAGATGAAGCATGGGGTGGAGGAGGGAGGGGAGCTTTGTGTTAAGTGCCTACTGGAAATGCACTGTGGGGTTTTTTCCTGTATGGGAAACCATTTCTGCCAAGCTTTTCCCCGTGTCCCATATTTATCTCATCTGGTTAGCTGCCTCGGCTTCCAGCTTTGTGTGATTTCTCTTTGCCAGCTGCACAAAGCGGATTTTATTTTTTTTTCCCAAAGTCTAAAGACTGAGCTCACCTGGCAAGGTTGTCGTGTGTTTGGTTGAATTTCTCGTTGAGCCTTTGCGTGATGTTAACGCCGTATTTATTGTTTTAAAGATGAAAGGAATACTAATAATAAGTCTTAAAAGTTCCTCCATTCATAACATTTTTCCAGTTAATGGGCTTAACTGGTAGATATTAATTAGACACCCATACTGTATTCAGTTTTCCATTAGTCATGTTCTTTTTGACATAGTATCTGGCACACAAAGTGGGTTAGTACTACAGTATTTGTGTTACTTTAAGTACTAAGTATGCAGGTTTCCTGGTACCATTGAGTTGCTGCTATTAAAGCTCACACATGAAATGGCTAAAAGTTACAAGTGTGCGAATTATGACTGCGTGAGCCTTAGTAAAGAAAACGTCTCAAGGGCGACACGTGAGCTGTCAAACAGTGTTAGGTGTGTGTTTATCTGTACAGAGTTGTGTATAGCTCTTGTCTTATTTAAGTTGATATGTAGTCTACTCACGCGTTCTTTCTTTACCGATTTTGTACAAAAATAGCAATTGATTTGTAAACACTGCCAGAATATTTTCTAGCTGGTTTGTAATTTTTTAAGAGTGTTACTTTGTTATTGTTTTGTTGTTGTTATTATTGTTGTTGTGGTTCTCGTTTTCGTTTTTGTTGTACGTGTAGATCTGTAAATAAAATTGCAGTATTTAAAGCTTTAGCTTTCAGGAAAAAGAAAGTAAGAACTCAGTGTGTGCATGACAACGTGTGGATATGAGAAGAGGGATTTGAGGACAGACGGCTTGTGGAGTACGTCGGGTGGCAACTGTCAGGGTGTTGGAATTGCTTTTCCTATGGGGTACATGATTTTGTAAAAAGGAAGTAATTCTCCCAAAACTGGGAGTAGGCAAACTACTAATCAGTTTAGCTTTGTGTTGTATGCTAGTTTAAAAAATAAAAAAAAGGAAGTATGTAATATAATGTAAAAAACAAACAAAAAAAAAGCTTTTATGATGGATTTTGTAAATAGTTTGTTACAGGATGACCTGTTCTCCAGCTGTGATCTTACCACTTCCAATGGTTGTAATTTGAATAAATTTTGTATGGTAAAGGATCAATAAATGATTTTTTTAAGAGTTCAGACTTGTGGATGGATTTTCTTAGTATTGTCTTCATGTTCCTCCCTTCCTTTCATTTTTGAACATGTTCTTTAGCAAGTTAAGGAGGGAACCGTGGAGCAGAAGCTTAGCGTGGGCCTCTGGGAGCATCGGACTGCTGTTTGGTGAGCACCCGGGTGCAGTGTGCACCTGGGGAAGCAGAACTTCCTCCTGCTGAAGCCACTCAGGCATCCGTAGAGGATTTCACGCGGAGACAGGGACCTCAAGTCAAGTTTTACTCCTTCTGAGGAATATGAAACCAATAAATTTCAGTCTTCAATTCTGGTAGTGCTCTCTCATGGTCTAGAGTCTCTGTTTCTCAGAACACCACCTGGGAGCAGATTATGAATTTTTTGCCTGCCATGTCACACTTAATTCTGAGCTTCATCCAAAACTCCCAAAGTACCATATACGGTACATACACAAAAGCAATACAGAAGGCTGCGAAATATGGGTAAATTCAGGAAGCATTCTTTGGCACCCCTGTCCTATTCACCCGAGAGAGAGAGCGCACTGCCCATTTTTCTTGTTACCCTGGCAGTCTAATTGTTTTCTAGGCACGTGTAACTGTAAAACCACATGCGGTAGCCAGCGCCGCGGCTCACTAGGCTAATCCTCCACCTTGCAGCGCCAGCACACCAGGTTCTAGTCCTGGTCAGGGCACCAGATTCTGTCCCGGTTGCCCCTCTTCCAAGCCAGCTCTCTGCTGTGACCAGGGAGTGCAGTGGAGGTTGGCCCAAGTGCTTGGGCGCTGCACCCCATGGGAGACCAGGAGAAGCACCTGGCTCCTGCCTTCGGATCAGCGCGGCGGCCATTGGAGGGTGAACCAACGGCAAAGGAAGACCTTTCTCTCTGTCTCTCTCTCTCTCCCTGTCCACTCTGCCTGTAAAACACACACACACACACACACACACACACACACATGCGGCATGGGCATGTGTCTTTTTTTTTTTTTTTTTTGGCATGTGTCTTTTGACTGGAATCGTACTGTATATGCTGACCTGCAGCTTTTCCGTTTTACTAAGTGTACTTCTGACGTCTTTCCACTCTAAGACTTCCAGACCATCATCACACTTCCAGAGCTGCATAGCACTCCAGGGATTAAACATTTACTTAATCCTTTACTTACTCCCAATAATTTCCTGTTTGGGAGATATTTGTGTTTGCCTTCCCATAAAAGCTAACACAGGAGGTTTACAGAATGCTTAATAATATGCCAGGTACTTTTTTTTTAATTGATGTAATACAATGAATGAATGACATGTGGTACATTCACAGTATTGTGCAGACAGCACTTGGGTTTCTACATTTTTCCCCACCACTGAAGGAAAACTTGTGCCCCTGCTTTCTGTCCCCATGAATTTGCCTGTTCTGGATATTTCTAGATGTGGAATCATACCATATGTGGTCTGTTGTGTTTGGCTTCTTTCACATCACATATTTTTAAGGTGCATCTGTGTTGCAGCATGTGTCACTACCTCATTCCTTTGTATGTCCCACTAGTATGTCATTGTATGAATGTGTACCATGTTTTGTTCATCCATTTGGCAGCTGATGAACATTCGGGCTCCCAGCTATTGGAATTTCAGGCACTACTTTAAGTGTTTGACATGAGTGCTCTGTGTTTTTTTCCATGCTTGCTTTATGACCTCATGTATCTATTATCTCTCTCCCCCTCTAGAATGTATGTTCAGTGAGGAGAGGCACTTTGTAGTGTTTACTGTTGTGTCCTCGGTTCCTAGAATAAATAGTATCTGGCACATAAATAGGCACCAACTAAATATTTGAGTGAAATATTCCTTATTTTACAGGTGAGTAGTCTGAGGTTTAAAAATATATATTTAGAAATAAAGAATGCCCAAAAGCAACACCCTGTGATGTGGTGAGCTGGGGTTTTCCTTGTCTTGTACTTGACTTTGTTTATTTGATTGATTGATTGTTTTACATGTTTGCATTGCCTCTTTAGTTCTGTGTCAATTTCCTGTTCACCCAGGGTTTGAGAGCCTGATTCTCGTCATCTCTCATAGCTGCTGTCCTAGCCAGGGGCATGCATATTTGGCCAGCAGATGGTCAAGCTTATAATCAAGCCAGTAATGAAAGCTGAACAAAAGAGCACAAAGACATGTGCCTTCTTGCAGGCAAGTCTACTGATGGGGGTTTGGGAGGGGATGGAGAGGGTTGGCAGTTGAGAAATGCACGCAAGATGAATTTGAATCAGTTACATAGGGCTGTATCCTTTAAAAGGTGACCTATGGATCAAGTTGTGTAAATATTTCATAATCCAGAACCTTACTGAAGTATTTAGGAATGGGCTATACACTGAGAAATGTTTAGAAATCCATCTCAGAAATACTAGATAGAGAGAAAATAAAATTATTGCAGAAAAGGTCATGGTATTCGCTCATCGAGTAGCCATGAAGTTAAACAGTGGTTCCTTTAGTCAGTTGTTCAGTCATTCTTTGAATGAACATAAAGTGATTACTACAAGAGGACTTCAAAAGTTCATGGAAAATGGTTAATTTTTATGCATTTCATAAAATATTAGAAAGGCAAAGTGATGGATCTTCCTTCTGCTGGTTCACTCCACAAATGCCCTCAACAGCCAGGGCAGCGCCAGGGTGAAGCCAGGAGCTTGGAACTCCATCCAGGTCTCCCACGTGGGTGACAGGGACCCAAGTACTTGAGCCATCTGCTGCTTTCCCAGGATGTGCATTATTAGGAAGCTACATCAGAACTTGAACCAGGCACTCCAAAGTAGGATGTGTGGGTTCCAAGCCATGAGAACCACTGGGTATTCAAATGCCTATGCCAGTGGGAAAATCTTGCAACAATATATACGAGAAGTCTTTAGAACATTCATAGAAAATGAACATTCTGGAAAAACTGCATTGATTTCAATTTTTTGCACCAAAATAGATTTAACTTTTCCTTCCATTTTCCCATGACCTATTTGCAGTCTCCTCAAATATGGCAGACACTGTTCTAGACGATGGTTTTCACAGTTTAAAAAGCATACTTTCCATCAATGAGAGGAGATATACAGTCTCATGAAGGAGAAACACGGTTTAGCCAGGGGAATCAAATATGGAGGGCAGATCTTGAATAAGCCATTTTTCTTTCTGAAGCTGTTTTTGGAAGACATGGAAGGACAGATGGTTCTAGGCCAAGAGGGGAGAGGGAGAGAAGATGTGGCCTTGCTTTGGAGAGCTTCACAAAGCAGCAGAGATTCTGTTCTCGGGTGATTTGGGGTGGTGCCCAGGCCTCCTGAATGCAAGAGTGCTTGAAGACAAGACTACCTGGGCAAGCACGACTCAGATTCACTAGTGAGTCCATTTCTGCAGAGTTCTCCTTTAGATCTAGACTGTAACCCTGATGTGAAGAGCCATGACAAGATAGAACTGTTAGAACAGGACATTTGATGCAGCAATCATGATGCCAACTGGGATGCCCACAGCCCAAATCAGTGCCTGCTTTGATTCTTGGCTTCTGGCTTCTTCAATTTCAATTCCAGTTTCTTCCCAATGCACATTCTGGGGAGGCAGCAGATGATGGCTCAATGAGTCCGTTCCCTGCCACCTGCATGGGAAACCCAGATTGAGTTCCAGGCTCCAGATTTTGGCCTGGCTCCATCCTGACCTTAGCAGGCAAATGAGGAGTGAACTAGGGGATTGAAGATCTTTGTCTCTCTGCCTTTCAAATGAAAAATTTTAAACTACAGGTCATACATCAGAATATGAAAGGGGATTCCTGCGTTGATGTAGAATTAGCCTGCAGTCAATCAGAAATTAAAGAAGTAAGATAACATAGCAGGAAGCTGCAGTGTTCCGTGGAATTCAAAGAGCAAGTCTTTCATCATGCCCTTCAATCTGGACCTGGAAGATGGAAAGACAATTAAAAGAATTGGTTAAAGTAGTCAACTTCCTACAACAGTAGATGTTACTATTATGCTTTCTGTGCATATGAAGAACACTCTCAAATAGTTCTGAAGGTGCTGGGATGTCTAGGGAGTGCTTTGGGAAACAGAAGAGACGGAGTTGTCCTGTGTTACCAGGCACTCGGCAACGTGAGAAACTGCAGCTTTGTTTCTACTAGGATATTTGAGGGCTTGGGCATGTTCCATGTTAACAGCGTGGATAGAGCTAGCGCCTAGGTGAATGTCGGGATGTAGCTTTCTACCGGGACTTCAGGGGCTGACTTCACACAAACGAGGAACACAGAAACACAGGAATTAAAGCCCTGGGAATTGAGATAAGCCAACAAAACAAGAACATGAATCAAGGTCAAGTTTTTCAACCCAGACAAAATCACGTCAACTGATAATGATCATGGAACTATTTGAGTTGGAAGGCACTGTGCATTCAACAAGGAGCAAGCTGTTTTCATTGTGTGACAATTCAGTTATCTATCCTTTTCTTATAAGGAAATGGTTTTCAGCTCCTACTCCAATGCTGTTTCTACTGTTTCTAAAGCCTCTTGGTTCCCTACTCAGATATGCATGTCAAAAGGCTGCCTCTGCCAGTCTTAGCCCCGGAAGCATAGCCTGGCTGTCATGGCTAATTCATCATTTGGAAGGGACATGAGTCTCTGGACCATCCCTGTCCATAATACACCAGCACTGTCATTCCTGCCACTCTTACACACCGTGTTTCATAGCTGCATGGTGGTCGTTATTCTGAGCCTACATGCACAACAATAAATCAGTGAGATGGAAACTGTTAGGAAGCCTAAGTTTGGAGGATTTCTCAGTGTTTCTCTGTCCTTAATATAGTATTTGATGAAAATGGGTTTGCTTTATTTAAATACAGGAAGAATTGACTTGGCAACAGTTTCTAAAAAGGATGTTGCATTTCCTCCAAGAAGGAGTGCTCTTCCTGTGTAGACCATTTTCAGCTCAGAAAGTCCCTAAGCCAGTTTCTCTGTGTAATCAAAGTCAGGGCATTTGCCATGGCTGAAGCTTGAATGATACTCTATATCTCATCCCTGAATAGTTCATAGCGTTGGAGCATGCTCTACGGTTTGCAACCTATTTCCATATGCCTGTCTCTTAATCTAAAGCCATTCATAACTGATGACAACAGCTGCAGAATAACTAATCAATCTGAAAATGACAGAACAGTGTGTAGGCAGCACTGTAAATGGAGGACGAAAAGCATTTAGAGTTGAGCCATACCCTAGAGACCCAATGAGCAAAACAGAGCACTGCTGTGACAAGAGACCTGAAATAATGACTTCAGTGAATCAAAGCCATGCAAACAAAGTGAGAACAGTGAAATGAGCAGGAATGGGGAGAGAGAAATGCTGGGGGGGTGAAATGAGGGAGAGGGAGAAGTGACCCAACATTTCAAACGAAAGATGAGCTAAATCCTGACCTCGGTAAGAAACCAAAGAGTGTTCCTTTAGGAGAGACCATTGACTTAGAGCTTGGAGGTTTGTTAAGGGAGTAGGGGGGCTAAGGAAAAAGGCAGGCATAGTGATATAACGAAGGAAAGTGGAAGGTAGGAAGTTACAGAAGCAATTCCTACACCTTTTCCCAGAAAGAAAGTAAGGCAGCAAGTAGTTGCCAAAATTACTTCTGGTGTAGGGAAAAAAAAAAAGTTGAATGGGTCTTCTGCCTCCAGCAGTATGGCAGATTATACAGCCAGGAAATCCTCCTGTCATAAAGCATCAAGGTTCAACAGAAAACATAATTTTATTTTGTTGATTGCAGGAAATTCCCAAAGGGCCAAAAGAACAATGAACATTGAGCTAAAAGGAAAGATTGAGATGCACAGACATGGGGAAGACAGGTACACCTAAGGATGGCCACCAGATTCATCGCCAATATTGCTGCTGGAACTGAGAAATAATAGAGTTTTGCAGAATGGATTCTAAGGCACCCAGATTAAGCCAGAGAAATTGGAAGAAGACTCCAGTTCTCCCAAATCATCCTCCTTTAGGCCTTCCACAAAAACAAACACAAACACTGTCCAGATAAGGTATCTCCAATGTAGCATCAGACTGGATCAACACATTCGAGCTCACAATCAAAGATCATCAAATACACAAGGAAAAAATCGTTAGAGCAGAAGCAGCAAATATCAGACTTAGGTTCAAAGAACACAAGCAATGGAAATATGAGATGCAGAATTTCAAGTGGGTATGTATTAAGTGATTAAAAAAAATAATTAACTAATAATTATAATTTGCTTGATGGCTTAGAAAAAAATGAATTGAAACCACAATTATTAAAAAAATAGAACTGATGACTAAATCAGCAGATTATATGTGGGTAAAGAGCTAATACCTTGGAAGATAATAAATCTTACAAATTCATCAAGAATATAGCAGAGAGAAAAAAGATGAAAAGTCCATTAAGAGATGTTACAAGATATGGAGCAAGGATTGGAATTCTTTTTCCTGTAAAAAGTCAGGTAATAAATATTTTAGGCATTGTGGACCATAAGTTTCTCAACTCTGCCTCTGAAAGAGATTTTAGATCTTGTGAAAATAAATGATCATGGCTGTATTTCAATAAACATTTATTGATGAATGCTAAATTTTCATTTTCATGTAATTTTTACTTGTCATGAAGTAATATTCTTGAAATTTTGTTCAACAATTGAAAAATACATAAATTATTTTTCAGCTCATGGGTCATCCAAAAGCAGAGAGAAGGTAGTTTCTAGTCCCATCTGTAAAGAGGGCAGAAGTTATCATTCCCATCCCCAGTCTGACAATCAACAGCCCTACTTAGAGCATCAGGGAAGAGAGGCTCAGGATGAACCACTGGCTGACCACCGGAGAGACAAGCGAGCACAAAGAATCACAGCGTATCCAGAGCAGAAGTTGCCATTGGAACCAGAAACCTGCAGGACAATCTAAAAGTGATTGACAGCTTGGGAGAAAATCTGAGGACCCAGTCTTTGGGGGAACCCTCACATTTTTCTGAGTCGTCCCTTCAGGAGCCCCAGTGGGTTCTCATAGAGAAGAGTTGAGAGAAATTCTCTCATGATCCTGACAGGGGCAGGGAAGAGGAACAGCATTTTTTTCTCCTTAACAAAAGCTTGTCCTCCAGGAAAATTATTTTACCAAAGCCTAACCAATATAGATTTTGCCTAACTTAACTGATGTAGGGGAAAGGAAATACCCAAATTCAGCCCCTTCTAATCCTCCCTCCTATCCCATCTAAGGGATGGGGAAAAAAAAAAAAAAGATTGGAAGTTTGTGAAAGTCACAGTAAAATACTGAGATCTAATCAAAGGGTTGGATGATGCTTCATCCTCCTCCCCATACCTTAACACCACATCAGTAGGGCTGTGGATAACAACAGGGGATTAACTGAAAAGACTGAAAGCCTCAGATCCAATTTTAAAAAGGAGTCTCTAGGAAATTCAAAGACAACAGAGGACACAAAAACAAGTACACCAGAGGAAATGAGGAAATTCTAGCCTTTGACATCATAGTCAGAGTAAGCAGTAAATATAGCTTAACTGTTAGCTAGATAAACATGAAACCTCACACTAGAAGCCCATCTTTCTTAGCTCTTTTTAGCCAATAAATATCTGGTTTCAAGCAAAAACTGTTAAGGCACACTGGAAGATAAAAGCAACAACAAAATTTGAAGAGAAAGTAGGCATCAGAAAACAGATTTGGGGGCTGGCTTTGTGGCCACCATAAGAGTTCTGATGGGAGCCCCAGCTTTTCCACACTTTCAAACCAGCTTCCTGCTAATGCTCCTGGGAGGCAGCAGATGATGACCCAAATGCTTAGGTTCCTGCCTCCCTCATGGGAAACCTGAATGGAGTTTCTGGCTGCTGGCTTTGACCTGGCCCAGCCTTGGCTGTTGGAAGCATTGGGGGAGTGAACTAGCAGATGGAAGATTGTGTGTGTTTGTGTGTGTCTGTCACTGTACCTTTCAAATAAACAAACAAGCAAAACCAGACTTGGACACAGTACAGGTTTCAGAATTATGAGACAGAATTTAAACTGCTTGATATGCTAAGGGACTTAATGGAAAAAAGCAAATTTTATGCAAGAACAGATGGGCAATGTAAGAAGACAGATTAAAAACTCCAAGAAAAAATATAAAGAAAATGCTGGAAATTGAAAGCATGGTAATCAAAATGAAAGAGATCTTTCATGGACTTATCAGGAGACAGAGCACGTCTGAGTCATTACATTTATCAATGGCGCTGAAGATCTATCAGTACATAGAAACTAACCAAACTGAAAAGCCAGAGAAAAGCCAATCAATAAAAGGAACAGGATATCCTGTAGTAGCAGGCTTATGACAAAAGCTCTAACATAGTGTTAATGGGAATCCCAGAAGGACAGGAAAGAAATAATGGAACAAAAGTAACCTTTGAAGAAAACTGGCTGCAACTTTCCTAAAAGTGGTGAAACCAAACCAAACTATGAAACACCAAGCATGGTAAATATCAAAGGACCTACACCCAGGCTTATTATTTCCAAACTGCAGAAAATCAGAGAGGAAACCTCAGAAGTGAGGGAGGTGAGAATGCCTTAATTATGGAGAATCTAGGATAATAGAAAAAGAAGTAGAAACCTTGCAAGCAATAAGAGAATTGAGCGTAATATTTGAAGTTTGGAAGGAAAAAAAATACCAACTGAGAATTCTATATGCAGGAAAAATTATCATTAAAAAATGAAAGCAAAATAAAGACTTTCTCAAAAAAATTAGCACTGAAGGAATTTGTTGCCAATATATCTGCCTTGCCAGAAATTTTAAGCTCTTAAAGTAGAAGGAAAATGATTTAGGTGAGGAACTTAGTAGAAAGAAAGAAAGAGCGTTTGAGAAAGAATAAATCAAGGCTAATATATATATATATATATACACATATATACATATATATTTTACAGGCACAGTGGACAGTGAGAGAGAGACAGAGAGAAAGGTCTTCCTTTACTGTTGGTTCACCCTCCAATGGCCGCTGCGGCCGGCACGCTGCGGCCGGCGCATCACGCTGATCCGAAGCCAGGAGCCAGGTGCTTCTCCTGGTCTCCCATGGGGTGCAGGGCCTAAAGACTTGGTCCATCCTCCACTGCACTCCCTGGCCACAGCAGAGAGCTGGCCTGGAAGAGGGGCAACCGGGACAGAATCTGGAGCCCTGACTGGGACTAGAACCCGGTGTGCCGGTGCCACAAGGCGGAGGATTAGCCTAGTGAGCCGCGGCGCTGGCCCACCATCATTATTTTGTACAAAGTGTAATCCATCCAATCAATTGTGAATAGAAAAATATACTGGGCCGGCACTGCGGCTCACTAGGCTAATCCTCCACTTTGCGGCCCCGGCACACCGGGTTCTCGTCCCGGTCGGGGCGCCGAATTCTGTCCCGGTTGCCCCTCTTCCAGGCCAGCTCTTTGCTGTGGCCAGGGAGTGCAGTGGAGGATGGCCCAAGTGCTTGGGCCCTGCACCCCATGGGAGACCAGGAGAAGCACCTGGCTCCTGGCTTCGGATCAGCGTGATGCGCTGGCCGCAGCGGGCTGGCCGCGGTGGCCATTGGAGGGTGAACCAACGGCAAAGGAAGACCTTTCTCTCTGTCTCTCTCTCTCACTGTCCACTCTGCCTGTCAAAAAAAAAAAAAAAAGGTAAAATATGTTGGACGATTACAGCTTATGACTAAGTACAAGGAATGACAGCAATGTTATATGATATGTGATCAAGGATTTAGGATACTCTATTACCACTTGTGAAATACAACAGTGTTATTTAAAAGTGAACTTAGATTAGTTGTAAATGTACCAAATTCTATGGCAATCACCAAAAATATTTTTAAAAAAAGAAATATAATTGACATGCCATGACAAGAGGAAAACAAAGTGATACAAAATGCCCATTTAAAATTAGAGAAGAGAGATGAAAAGTGGAAAAGAAAAAACAAACAAGAGCAAGGACAACAATAACAAATATGGCAGATGTTAATCCAGCTATATAAACAATCTTTTTAAATGTCAGTGTTCTAAATACACCAATTAAAATAAACCATCAGAGTGGATTGAAAATCAGAAACCAACTTATGCTGTTTGTAAGAAATCCTCCTTAGATGTGTGGAAAGACTATGGGAAACATCACAATAGTGAAATATATCAGAAAACAATAGGTTGTCCACACTTGCCACTTCTATTGGGTATAGTACTAGTAGTTCTAGCCAGAGTAACTAGATAAGAAAAAGAAATAGAAGGCATCCAAATCAGAAGGGAAAAAGTAAAGTTGTCTCTGTACAACAGAAGCAGACAAGACCTCATATATAGAAAACTCTAAAGACTCCAAACACACAGAAAAAATTTACCTAAGAATCATTTGTCATTCTGTACTCTATCGATGAATTATCTGAAAATGAAATTGAGAAAATCCCATTTACAATAGTATGGAAGGGAATGAAATATTTAGTAATAAACTTAACTAAGGATATGAAAGACCTGTTAACTGAAAAAAAAAGTCTTGGACAAAGCGTTGATGAAGGAATGAAGATACAAATAAATGAAAACACATCCTATGTTTATAGATTGGAAGATTTAATATTTTTAAAGATTTATTTATTTATTTGAAAAAGTTACACAGAGAGGGAGAGAGAGAGAAAAAGAGAGAGAGAGAGAGGTGTCTTCCATCCGCTGGTTCACTCCCTAGTTGGCCACAATGGCCGGAGCTGAGCCAATCCAAATCAAGGAGCCAGGAACGTCTTCCAGGTCTGCCATACAGGTGCAGGGGCCCAAACATTTGGGCCATCTTCCACCGATTTCCCAGGCCATAGCAGAGAGCTGGATTGGAATTGGAGCAACCGGGACTCAAACCAGGGCCCATATGGGATGCCGGCACTACAAGCAGCAGCTTTACCCACTATGCCACAGCACCGGCCTCGAAAGATTTAATATTGTTAAAATCTCCATACTACCCAAAACAGCCTACAGATTCAATGCAATTCCTACTTTAAAAAAAAATTCCCAATGATGTTTTTGAAAAAATGAAAAAAGCAACCCTAAAGTTCATTTGGAACCACAGAGGGCTCCCAGTAATCAAAACACTCTTGAGAAAGAAGAATAAATTAGAGTCATCACACTTGCTGAATTCGATACATATTACAAAGCTACAGTAATTAAAACATTGCTGGAATAAGACAGATACATAGGCCAATGGAAGAGAATAGAGAGCCTAGAAATAAACCCATACAGATACAGTCACCTAATCTTTGATAAGAGTGCCGAAAATACACGATGGAAAAAGGATTGTTTTTTCAATAGATGGTGCTGACTGGGAAAATTGTATATCCACGTACAAAACAATGAAATTGGACCCCTATCTTATACCACACACAAAAATCAACTCAGGATGGATTATAGTCTTAAGGCTAAGACCTGAAACTAAAACTCTTAGAAGAAAACAGAGGAAAAGCTTAACTTGTTTTAGCAATAATTTCTTGGATGTGATACCGAAAGCACCAGCAACAAAAGCCCAAATATACAAGTGGGAACTACATCAAACTAAAAAGATTCTGCAGAGCAAAGAAAGCAACGGACAGGATGAAAGGACAGCCTACAGAATGTGAGAAAATATTTGCACATCACATGTCTGATGGGTTCATTTCCTTCAACTCAACAGCAAATGCATGAAGCGTGGGTGTGTGCAAGCACGCACACACACACATGAAAAACAAAAACTACTAAATACTTGAACAGATTTTTTACAAAGATTTATTTATTTATTCAAAAGGAAGAGTGACAGAAAGAGAGGAAGAGACAGAAAGGACTCTTCCATCGATTGGTTCACTCCTCAAATGCCAGGACTGGACCAGGCCAAAACCAGGAGCCAGGAACTCCATCCAGGTCTCTCATTTGGGGGACAGAAACCCAATCACTTGGGCCATCATTTGCTGCTTTTCCAGGTGCATCAGCAGGGAGCTGGACTGGAAGCAGAACCAGCACTCCTATATGGGGCGCCTACTTCACAAGCATTTCTTTAAAGAAGACGTACAAATGGACAACAGAAATATGTAAAGATGCTCAACATCACCAATCATCAGGAAAACACAAATTGAAAGTGAAGGGCCGGAGTAACTATGTTTCAAAAAAGTGCCTCCATTCAGGGAGGCAGGCCCCACTTCCCATAAAAGCAGCCTCACTCTGGGGAAACCGAAAGTTACAATGGAACAGCTTGCTAGCCTTCACCATATAAGGAAATCCTGGGGGTCTGACCCAATCAGGAACAACCACGTTCGATCAGGAAGTACCAGAGGTGACCCCAGCCAATCCACTGTTACCCCACACCCCTCGATGACATAACCCGGCTTTAAAAGAGGCTCCCAAGCATGGCTTGGGGCCTTCCTCTGCCCTCTGCTGCGCGGTTGAGTAGACGGAGTCCCTGCTGCAGCTTGTACTTCTGAAATAAGCCTTGCTCTTGCATTTCGGTGTCTTCAGATCTCTGGCGGCGTTTGGGGATCCGACAATCTGGGCACAACAAAAGTACTATTAAACATCCCTGCATTCCTGCTAGGATAGCTATTTTTTTTTTAAACAAAGATAGCAATTGTTGACAAAGACATGAAAAACAGGAACATTTGAATACTGTTGATGGGGATGTAAAATAGTACATTGCTATGGAAAACAGTATGGAGCTTCCTTAAAAACTTACAATCCCTTTTCTGGACGTTTATCTAAAAGAATTGAAAACAGGAACCCAAAGAGATGTTTATATTCCTGTGTTCATTGGAGCTTTTTTCAAAATATCTAAGATGCAGAAACAACCTAAATCCCATAAGTGAATGAATAAATGAAGAAAATGTGGTATATTCTACAAGGAATATTATTCAGTCTTTGAAAAGAAGGAAATCCTGCCAAACATGACAACATAGATGAGCCTTGGAAACATTATACTAATGAAATAAGCTAGTAACAGAACAAATAATGCATGATTCTACTTATATGTTTATCTACAATCATCAAACACATAGAAGCAAGATACACAATAGTGGTTGCCAAAAAGTTAGAGAAACTGTATTAATTTCAGACAAAGCCTACTACAGGGCAAGTAACATCCTTAGGGATAAGGATTGGCATTGTGTAATGATAAAGGATCAATTCTTCAAAAGAATCTAATAATCATTGATGTGTGTGCTCCTATCAACATAGAGGCAAAAATGTATAGAATGTTAAGAAGAAATAGATGAATCCACTATCATAGTTGAAGACTTCAATACCCTTTTATTAATAATGATCAGCTCCATTGGGCAGGAAATGGGTAAGGACATAGTTGAACTGACCAGCACCACCAATCTACTAGATCTGGTTGCCGTCTCTAGAATACATCATACAGCACACAGAACATACTTTCTTCTTAAGCTCAAGGGAACATTCAGCAAGATACATCACTGTTTTAATTTTGTCTATTTATTTGAGAGGCAGATAGACAAATGAACAGAGAGAGAGTCAGAGAAAGTTCCCATGCACTGATCACTCCTCAAATGCCCACAATGGCCAGGCCTAGGCTGAAGCCAGAGCCAGGAACCAGGAGTCAAGAGCCAGGAGCCAGTCTTACAAACCAGATCTCCCATCTGAGTAGCAGGAACCCAATTACTTTATTTTTTATTTTTTTTAAAGATTTATTTATTTATTTGAAAGTCAGAGTTACACAGAGAGAGGAGAGGCAGAGAGAGAGAAAGAGAGAGGTTTCCATCCACTTGTTCACTCCCCAGTTGGCTGCAATGGGTGGAGCTTGGATGATCCAAAGCCAGGAGGCAGGAACTTCTTCCAGGTCTCCCATGTGAGTACAGGGGCCTAAGGACTGGGGCCATCTTCTACTGCTTTCCCAGGCCATAGCAGAGTCCTGGATCGAAAGTGGAGCGGCTGGGACTCAAACCGGCGCCCATATGGGATGCCGGCACCACAGGCAGCGGCTTTACCTGCTACACCACAGCGCTGGGCCCCCTAATTACTTTAATCATCATCACCTTTGCCTCCCAGGGTTTACATTGGCAGGAAGCTGGAGTCAGGAGCCAGAGCCAGGTACTGAGATGTGTGACATGGGAATCTTAAATACTAGGCTAAACACCTGCTCTTAAAGCTCTTTCTTTCGCCCTCCCTCCCTCTCTCCTTTTCTTTCTTTCTTTTTAAGATGTATTTATTTATTTGAAAGTCAGAGCTACAGACAGAGAGGGAGAGAGATCTTCCATCTGTTGGTACACTCAACAGAGGCTGCAAAATCCCGGGCTGGGCCAGGTCAAAGCCAGGAGCTTCTCACAGGTCTCCCACATGGGTGGCAGGGGCCCAGATACTTGGCCATTAAAGGGAGCTGGATCAGAAGTAGAACAATCTGGACTTGAACTCGCACCCATATGGAATGCTGGAATTGTAGGTGCTAGCTTTATCTACTACCTAACAACGCCAACCCTAGACCACTTTCTTGACCACACAACACTCATTAATGGGTTTAAAAGAATAGAAATTATAAAATGTATGCTTTTGGACCACAAGTGAGTTAAACCAGAAATCAATGACAGAAAGATACTTGAAAAATCACCAAATATTTGGAGATTAAGTAATATACTTTCAAACAAATAAATAAATCTTAAAAAAACTGAGAGAGGCCAGCACTGCTTCTCACTAGGCTAATCCTCCGCCTGCGGCACAGGCACACCAGGTTCTAGTCCTGGTCAGGGCACCAGATTCTGTCCCAGTTGCTCCTCTTCCAGTCCAGCTCTCTGCTGTGGCCCGTGAGTGCAGTGGAGGATGGCCCAAGTCCTTGAGCCCTGCACCCGCATGGGAGACCAGGAGAAGCACCTGGCTCTTGGCTTCGGATCAGCGTGGTTCGCCAGCCGCAACACACTGGCCACAGAGGCCATTGTGAGTTGAACCAACGGAAAGGGAAGACCTTTCTCTCTGTCTCTCTCTCACTGTCCACTCTACCTGTCAAAAAAAAAAAAAAAAAAAAAACCTGAGAGAACACTTCTGACTCATTCTGTGAGGCCAGAATTACACTAATACCAAAACTAAACAGAGATATTAAAAGAAAGAAAAAGTACAGACAAATATCTTTCATGAATATACATTCAAAAATTCTCAACAAAATCTCAGCAGATCAAATGCAAAAATCTATAAAAATCATTATACAGAATGGTCAAATGGCATTTATTCCAGGTATACAAAGCTGGTGCCACATTCAAAAATCAATTATTGTAATCCATCACATCAAATCTAAAGAAAAACCACATGTTCATTTCAAAGATGCAGAAACATGATAAAGAATGTTCACAGAAACCTCATAGTTCATGAGAAACTAGATGCTTGCCCCTTCAAGTCAAGAACAAGCTAAGGATATTTTCTTTCACCAATCCTATTCAACAGAATACTTAAAATCCAAATGCAATAGGACAAAAAAAAGTAAATAAAAGGTCTACTGATCGAAAAGGAAGAATTAAAGACTATGTAGATGACATGATTTTCTACATAAAAAAAAATCCCAAGGAATCAACAACCAGAAACTCCAAACACTGATAAGTGATTACAACAAAGTTGCAAGATACAAAATTAGTATACAATATCCGTTGTTTTCCCATATCCTAGCAATGAACAAGTAGAATCTGAAATGAAAAGCATAATACCATTAATGTTGATACAAAAAAAGGGAAATACTTGCATATAAACTTAGCAAATCATGAGGATTGGTATAAATCTGATGAGGGAATCCAAGATATAGAGGGGAATGATTCCGTGTTCATGGAAAGAGTCAATATTTCCAAGATGCCAAATTGTTTCTGACTTGATCTGTACATTCGACTTCATCCCAATCACAATCCCAGTAAGTTATTTTGTGGGCATGCGCACATTTTCTGAAATTGTACAGAGAAACAAAAGACCAACACACCAGTCAACACAATACTGAATAACAAAGTTGAAGGCCTGATACTACCGGATTTGAAGACTTAAGCTACAATGATCAAGAAGAAACGGCATCGGTGGGAAAACAGATCTATGGAACAGAGTCCAGAAATAGACCCAAATAGCTACTGTCAACTGATCCATGATAAAGGAGAAAGTGCAATTCAATGGAGAAGAGTATTTTTTTTTTTTTGACAGGCAGAGTGGACAGTGAGAGAGAGAGACAGAGAGAAAGGTCTTCCTTTGCCGTTGGTTCACCCTCCAAAGCCGCCGCGGCCAGCGCGCTGCGGCCAGCGTACCGCGCTGATCCGATGGCAGGAGCCAGGTGCTTCTCCTGGTCTCCCATGGGGTGCAGGGCCCAAGCACCTGGGCCATCCTCCACTGCACTCCCTGGCCACAGCAGAGAGCTGGCCTGGAAGAGGGGCAACCGGGACAGAATCCGGCGCCCTGACCGGGACTAGAACCCGGTGTGCCGGCGCCGCAAGGCGGAGGATTAGCCTAGTGAGCCGCGGCGCCGGCCTAGAAGAGTATTTTCAAAATTGTCCTGGGGGGCTGGTATTCTGATGTAGCCGGTAAAGCAACTACCTGCAAGGCCAACGTCCCATCTGGGTACTCATTTGTGTCCCAGCTGCTCCACTTCTTATTCACCTCCCTGCTAATGGCCTGGGAAAGCAGCAGAACATGGCCCAAGTGCTTGAGGCCCTGCCACCCATGTGGGAGACCTGGAAGAAGCTCCTGGCTCCTGGCTTCAGCCTGGCTCATCATTGGCCATTGCAGTCATCTGGGGAGTGTACCTGCAGAAAGAAGCATTCTCTCTCTCTCTCTCTCTCTCTCTCTTCCTCTCTGTAACTTTGACTTTCAAATAAGTAAATAATTTTTTTAATTTGCTAGAATGACTAGATAATCCACACACAAAAAAAAGGAAAAGAAATTTAGACAGTTTTTACATTTTTCACCAAAAAATGGACCACAACGTAAATATAAAATGCAAATTTATAAAATTTCCAGAAAACACATGGAAGAAAATCTAGGACCCCTCAAGTCTAGTAATAACTTATGAAAATATAAAATCAAAATACTGATTTATGAAAAAAGGTGATACGTTGGATATAGTTTAATACAAGAGTATTGGTGCCTTGAGTTCACATCATATCATTTATTAAGCACCACAGTTTACATTTATGTTCCATCTAGTCTATTTGCATGTAAAATTATTACATAATTAAATTTTTTTCTTAACACTAGGTCCCCAAATGCCAGAAAGATGCAAGCAAAGGATTGACAATTACTTTGACAATCAACGGGTTTTAGAGGACCAAACATGATGTTTCCTTACTCAAAGCATCCCTAAAATAATTATGGGGGAGACCTAAATTCCCTTGTAGAAGCATAACACTTTATAGGTTGCGGTAACCTGTTTTTTGCTCTGCACTACAATAAAGGCTTCTGATCAAGAGCTCTAGAGAGTGAGTTCAATTAAGAGGAAGAAAAAGCTTTAAGAGGCCCTCTTTAAAAGCCAGAAATTAATCTAGAAGCTGAAAACTTTGAAGAGAAGCAAGGAGATAGACGATTTTTGGTTTTTGCACCAGCACCACTGAGTGCATTGCTTAGTTCTTCGAGAGGCTGATGTGTGCAAATGTGTCGGGAACTTCCCTTGCTAACACCTGCAGTTGCTGGTCCAGCTGTATTCTGTTACTTTCTCCCAAGCCCCACGTGTAAGAGTGCACAGCAGGGCAGACTGGTGAGAGAAAGGGGAGCAGAAAGAGCAAAAGGAGCAGACGCTGCTGGTACTGTGCTGTGTGTCCTGCTCCGTCCTTGTTAATTCAAGAAAATACTAGGGCTAAATCCTAGAGTAGGAAAGTCCTTTCTGGGCCATTTTGTTGACTGGTTCCTTCTCAGCTCTCCAAATTTCACTGTTTATTTTGCATCATCTTTGCTCCTCCCCCGCCCCCTTGGCTCTGCCAGGTGCTACGAGCTTAACTTGGATGCATGTGGCCTGCACTGACACCACGCCTGCAAACCCATATTTCTTCCTGCCGTCAAGTGCCAGCATTTGGCCTCCTAGACATTACTCTTTCAATTCTGGCTCTCATAGCATGTGTTTAATGGAAGAGCAGAGACAATATAATAATATTCTTATTAAATCTTCTGTTGAAATAGCTGTTCAACTTTAAGAGCTTTATGCCTCTGCTGTTTTTTCCTGTTTGTTTTACTTTGAGGGGAAATGTCATGTAATCTGTATATACTTTTGACACTTTAATTTTTTAACTCCTTAAAAATTACAAAGGTTTTCTCTTTGGTGAAATTGCAATATTTTTCCTCTCCTATTTCTTGGCATTACTGAAATAGATAGTATTAACCTTTTAATGAAATTCTATGTCAGTGGTGGAGACTTCTGTTTTAGGACTACTTTTTTTTTTTTTTTTTGAACCAGGGCAAGGAGGTGACATGATAATAGAAAAGAAAAATGGGCCGGCGCCGCGGCTCACTAGGCTAATCCTCCGCCTAGCGGCGCCGGCACACCGGGTTCTAGTCCCGGTCAGGGCACCGGATTCTGTCCCGGTTGCCTCTCTTCCAGGCCAGCTCTCTGCTGTGGCCAGGGAGTGCAGTGGAGGATGGCCCAGGTGCTTGGGCCCTGCACCCCATGGGAGACCAGGAAAAGCACCTGGCTCCTGGCTCCTGCCATCGGATCAGCGCGGTGCGCCGGCCGCAGCGCGCTGGCTGCGGCAGCTATTGGAGAGTGAACCAACGGCAAAAGGAAGACCTTTCTCTCTGTCTCTCTCTCTCTCTCACTGTCCACTCTGCCTGTCAAAAAAAAAAAAAAAAAAGAAAAATGGAGACTGGGCTCTGGCCTCTTCCTATTTGGTCACATGACCAGGCCAAGTCACCACACTCGAGGACTGGCCGTAGGACACTATATGAAGACTGAATTCTTAGAGATGAGCCTCAGGGAGAAGTCCTTACTGCTTCAATGACCAAAAATATAGTGGTTGCAGTGTACCCTCCCACACGTAATTATATAGAGGTATCATTTAGGAGGTTTTCCAGATTGTTCAGAAAAATTCCAATGCCAGCTACGTTTGTTTAACAGACTCATTGTGCAGACCCCTTCTCTGGGTTTTGTGTTTGCTCTCAGCTCCTTTTCTTAATTTTGCCTCATTTTTACGCTTCACCAACCACCAGAACAATGGCCACTTTTAGAATTCAACATTTTTGAAGATCTGAGAGAAAAAGCATATGTTTTAAGATGGTAAAAGAAGAGCAATTTACACTGGTGAAAAAAAATAAATGGCTGGAGGTGTTTTGACAACATATTGCAGCATTGAGCACTTGACTCATTATGCTTTGAATGGTAGGAGATTGATGATATGTGCTGAGTTTCTCTTAAAACTATAAACAGGAACACAGGAATGGAAGGGATGTGGGAATTACATGATGACTTTCAAAAAATATAAATTGCTCATTTCAGAATCATTAAAAAAATGTTAGTTTTAGCTCTATGAAAAGTTGGTTAAGAATTTTGACAAATGCTTTCTCATTAACTCACACTGTTCCCATAAATGGATGTTAAATAAAATTTAAATCAAGTTAGTGAGGGCAATTAAGAAATAAAAACTGAAGGGCTGGTGCTGTGGAGCAGTGAGTTAAGCGGACACTTGCAACACTGGCATCCCATCTGGAAGTGCTGGTTCGAGCCCCGGCTATTCCACTTCCCATCTAGCTTCCTAATGATGTGCCTGGAAGGCAGCAGATGATGGCCCAAGTGCTTGGATCTCTGCCACCCACATGGGAGACCCAAATGGAGTTCCTTGCTACAAGCTTCAGTCTGGCCCAGCCCCAGCTGTTGTGGCCATTTGGGAAATGAACCAGTGGATAAAAGATTTCTTTCTCTGTCTCTCCCTCTCTGTTGCTCTGCCATTCAAATAAACAAATAAATCTTTAAAAAATTTGCTTTAAAGATAGTATATAGATAGGAATGAGATTGGTATACAAAATGCATCTGTAAGTTACTGTTCACTTGCTAGAAAAGAAGCCCTAATTAGATTTCAGCATTTCTGGAATTCATATGAGAGAAACATGAACCATGATGTGATTCAGGGTTCATGGGCTAAGACAAACAGAGCTCAGGCCAAGGCCTGATATTCTTGTCTCTGAAATCTCCAAATCACAATTTCTCTAAAGATCTTTATAGAGAGAACACTGTTTAAAGGCAATGTTCAATTCCACAGATGTTTATTGAGTATCTGGGATACTTAATTTTATGTGTTAACTTCACTGGTTCATGGTGGTCAGATACTCAGTTGAACATTATTCTGGATGTTTCTATAAGGATCCTTTTTTTTTTTTTTCTTGACAGGCAGAGTTAGACAGTGAGAGAGAGAGAGAGACAGAGAGAAAGGTCTTCCTTTTTCTGTTGGTTCGCCCCCCAAATGGCTGCTACAGCCGGCGTGCTGTGGCCAGCACACCTCACTGATCTGAGGCCAGGAGCCAGGTGCTTCCTCCTGGTCTCCCATGCGGGTGGCTGCAGGGCCCAAGGACTTGGGGGCCATCCTCCACTGCCTTCCCAGGCCATAGCAGAGAGCTGGACTGGAAGAGGAGAAACCAGGTGCCCCCACCGGGACTAGAACCTGGGGTGCTGGCGCTGCAGGCGGAGGATCAGCCTAGTGAGCCACGCCGGCTGATTCCTGACTCTGGCTACTAATGTACACAGACAGGCAGCAGTGATAGCTTAAGTAATTGGGCTGCTGCCACCCATGTGGGAGACCTGGATTAAGTTCCCTGCTTCTGGCTTTGGCATGGCCCAGCCCCAGCTGTTGTGGGCATTTGGGTAGTGAACTAGTGGCTGAGAGGTCTCTCTCTGTCCCTCAAGAAAAAAGACCTGACGTAGAAGAACAGGATCTCTTGGATGTCCCTCCCTTCCCCTTTCCCACATGCCAGACCACAGTTTGCTCCCACGATAAAACCCTGATGATATTTGGTTTTCTAAACATGGCAAAGGAAGGTTAGGCTTAGATTTAGAATTATCATAAATATTTCTGTCAGAGACTAAATCAAGGAAGAACTGGAGGTAACTCTAGGCTTTGGCCAAGACTGTAGAATGTAAAATATTCCAAGCTAAAGTCGTGAGGCCAGCTCTCTGATTAGAGCTGTGTTTCACAAGAAAACTGGAGGGCCCCAGGTGAGAGTAAAACACCTTCACAACTCTAACAAGCATGTCTCTCTGCTTATATACAAGGGTCCTTCAACAAGCCCAGGTAAAAGGGAATAAAAACAGTATATTTTGCTGCAAAATATTTGGAATTCCATGCATAATTTTTTAATTGTTTGCTTTTTTCATGAATTTTTAAGGAATTCTCATATGCATAGATTTTGATTGTTTTGCATCAAAATATTTTTATATTTTGAAAATTATTAGTGTATATATTTTTTTTTATTTATTTGAAAGGCAGAGTTACAGAGAGAGAGAAAAACAGAGAGACAGAGAGAGAGAGACAGACAGACAGATCTTCCATCAATTTGTTCACTCCCCGAATGGCTACATGGTCAGGGCTGGGCCAGGCTGAAGCTAAGAGCCTGGAACTCTATCTGTGTCTCCCACATGTGGGGCAAGGGCCCAAGCACTTGGGCCATCTTCCACTGCTTTCTCAGGCACATTAGTAGGGAGCCAGATCATAAGTGGAGCAGCCAGAGCTCAAACTGGCACTCCTATGGGATGCTGGCTTCACAGGTGACAGCTTAACCTGCTGCACAACACCAGGCCCTAAACTTATCTTTTAATTCCATTTCCACCAACTTTTCAAAAAAGATTTTTATTTATTTATTTAAATGACAGACTTACACAGAGAAAGGGAGAGAGATCTTCCATCCACTGGTTCACTCCCCCAGTTGGCTGCAATGGCCAGGGCTGGGTCAAGCCGAACTGGGAGCCAGCAGTTTTGTTCCTGGTCTCCCAGTATCAGAAGTGGAACAGCTGGACATGAACTGGCACCTTATGGGGTGCCAGCATCACAGGTGGCAGGTTGCCTACTACACCACCACGCCAGCCCCAATTTTCCAGACTTTTGAAGTACCCTTTTATGTGTGTGTATGTGTGTATTAGATGTGTATATATGTGTATATATATATACACACACACATATATACAACAAATCTTCAAAAAGTTCATGGAAAATACCATACCATGGGGGGAAAAACCACTATGCATGAATTCAAAAAGTTTGCACCATAATAAACTTATCTTTTAATTCTGTTTTTCTACGAACTTTTCGAGCTACCTGTGTGTAGTCATTCTCCGTTGATACATATTCCTTTATAAAAACAAAAGTTTTTAAAGAAGACAAAGCTGAGGTTTTGAAATATAAGGAAGAGGTCTGATTTTCATTAGTGTCTCAGTCCATTTTCTGTTTCTGTAATCAAATACCAGAGACTGAGTCATTTAAAAAGAAACGTTGGTTCAGCTCAGAGTTCTGGAGTCTGGGAGGTGCAAGGTCAAGGTGCTGCATCTGGTGTGCCTTCTCACTGACAGGAACTCTCCAGAGAGTCTCAAGGCAGCACAGGGCATCACATACTGAGAGTGGTGCTTGCAAGAGACAGAGCCAACATCCAAGCACGAGGACAGAGCCCTCGTGACCTAATCACCTCACTGAGTCCCACCTGTTCCTAGCATTTAGCACTTCACAAAGGGATTAGCTTTCAACTTGAGGGTTTTTTTTCCTAAAGCTTTATTTATTTTATTTTTTTACTTTTATTTAATAAATATAAATTTCTAAAGTACAACTTTTGAATTATAGCAGCTTTTCCCCCATAACCTCCCTCCCACCCGCAAACCATCCCATCTCCCGCTCCCTCTCCCATCCGATTCTTCATCAAGATTCATTTTCAATTATCTTTATATACAGAAGATCAGTTTAGTATATACTAAGTAAAGATTTCAACAGTTTGCACCAACAGAGAAACACAAAGTATAAAGTACTGTTTGAGTACTAGTTATGCTGCTAATTCACATAGAACACATGAAGAACAAAGATCCTACATGGGTTGTAAGTGCACAGTGACTCCTGTTGTTGATTTAACACTTGAAATTCTTATTTATGATGTCAGTAATCACCTGAGGCTCTTGTCATGCACTGCCAAAGCTATGGAAGCCTCTTGAGTTCGCCAACTCCAATCTTGTTTAGACAAGGCCCTAGTCAAAGTGGAAGTTCTCTCCTCCCTTCAGAGAAAGGTACCTCCTTCTTTGATGGCCCGTTCTTTCCGCTGGGATCTCACAGAGATCTTTCATTTAGGTTATTTATTTATTTATTTATTTATTTTTTGCCAGAGTGTCTTGGCTTTCTATGCCTGAACTACTCTTATGGGCTTTTTAGCCAGATCCAAATGTCTTAAGGCTGATTCTGAGGCCAGAGTGCTGTTTAGAACATCTGCCATTCTATGAGTCTGCTGTGTATCCCCTAAAGCTTTATTTATTCGAGAAGCAGAGTCTCAGACAGAGAGAGGGAGAGATAGAGAGGCCTTGCATCCGCTGGTTCACTCCCCAATTGGCCACAATGGCCAGAGCTAGGCCTATCCACAGCCAGAAGCCAGGAGCTTCTTCCAGGTCTCTCATGCCGGCGCAGGGGCCCAAGTACTTGGGCAGTGTTATACTGCTTTACCAGGCCATATCAGAGAGCTGGATCAGAAGAGAAGCAGCCAGGACTCCATTTGGCGCCCATATGGGTTGCTGGCACCACAGGTGGCGGCTTTTCCCGCTACACCACAGTGCCAGCCCCTAAAGTGATTTAAATTTAAAAAAAGATTTTCCATATAATTCATTTTCTCCTGTCAGTGATAATCTGAGACATTAAAAATAAAATGTGATTATATTTAAAGTATGCACAACTTAAATTGTCTTTATTACAATATATAAAGGAGATGAAAAATTAGAAAGTAAGATCATTTTTCATATTAGCTTTTGAAAAACTTCACTTCTAAAATATGTGAAATTATTTATTAATGTTAAATGACAATTTACTATTAAAAGTAAAAGAATATTTATTTTTTCAAGTTATCTTTAAGAGTTGAAATTTAAATTTCATATTTCATACCTTAATTGATGGTTAGTACTTTTTAAATAAAATAGTACTGAACACTATTCACAAATTTACTTTTTGTTGCTCTTATTCTTGCCCCTGGGAAGAGTTAGCATCATGTTATATGCCTACTATGTTTAGATTCACATGTCAAACTTAAGAGTAATATGAATTATTGAAAATTGCAAGATTCCATTCAGCTCTCATATACAATAGTTTCCAATACCGAGCTCATTTAAAAGTACCTCCAGATCTAGAAAGACAAACAAGAAAATGAGTGTTTAACCCTCTTCAGGAATAATGCTTCATTATGCAAGAATCTAATGCATTCATCTTGAGAGGAAGAATTTGTCAGGATAATTAATTTGTATTTTCTCTTTCCTCAGTGTTTCTGCCTCTCAAGTCCTCCCTGCTGAAGCAATATTCATTTCTGACATTGATGGGCACAACTCACAAACCTTGATGGTGTTCAGACAGAATTGTCTCCTTTTGTTTCAAGGTCATGGTCGTGAGACAAGGAAACGTGTTTCCCTGGGACTTTCACAGTGTTAGTCTGAGAGCAGATGTACAGGGATGTCAACTCTGCTGTTGCCGGACTGACTGCTACATCCCGAGTGAAAAGGGCACCTATGTGTTCTTTGATCACTTATTTTTATGCAGCACCCTACAAGTGTGGGTGCCCCTGTACTTCTCCTCCACCCATGATCCAGCTCTCACCTGCAATCATCAGAAACAGGTCCCTGCGATCAAAACTTGAACCCAGTGACAGGTGACCAGAGAATCTCATTTCGATGGAAGAAGATGCTGTTTCATCTAAACACACACTGCAAATATGAACAAGGAAGAGAAACAACCAAACCAAGCAATAGCTGCTCAACGTCTGATGAGAACCAACACTATAAAAGGAAGGCGCCAAGTGCAAGCAATTAGAGAACTGACGTGAATACAGTGTTAATGAGAAGAGAGGCAGGCAGCAGGCAGACCCCACAGACACTGCCAGCAAGGTAAGGAGCTTCCAATGGGCCCCAGGGAGGTTTTCAGCAGGGGAGTGTGTTGTAGAGAGGTCACTGACTACAGTGTGAACACAGTTTTGGGGAGAATAAGATTAGAGGCAGAAAACCATTGAGGAATCTTTTTAACAATTAAGATAGAAACTGATGGAGACCTGAACCAAGACAATGAGTGTAAGAATAAAGAAAACCATCTGGGGTTGGCGCTGTGGTGGACCTGGGTAAGCTGCCATCTGTGGCACCAGCATGCATTATGGGTGCTGGCTCAAGTCCTGGCTGCTCCATTTCTGATCCAGCTCCCTGTTAATGTGCCTGAGAAAAGAAGTGGAAGATGGCCTGGATGCTTGGGCCCCTGCACCCACATGGAAGACCTGGAAGAAGCTCCTGGCTCCTGGCTCCTGGCTTTGGCCTGGTGCACTCCCAGCCATTGCAGCCTTTCGGGGAGACAATCAGCAGATGGAAAATCTCTCTTTGCCTCTCCTTCTCTGTGTGTAACTCTGTTTTTCAATTTGAATACATAAATCCTTTTTAAAAAGGAAAATCATCTGAAAGCATTTAGTAAACATAGCATTTAGAATGTAATAATGAGTTGCCTAGCATGTAGATGCAAGTTAGGATGGCAGCACCCCATAGCAAAGTTCCTGGGTTCAATTCCAGGCCTTGGCTCCTGACTCCAGCTTCCTGCTACTGTGGACCCTGGGAGGCAGTGGTGATGGCTCAAATAATTAGGTTCCTGCCACCCATGAGGGAGACTTGGATTGAGTCCCAACTCCTGGCTTCAACCCCAGGCCAGCCTTGGCTATTGTGGACTTTTGGGAAGTGATCCAGTAGATAGGAACTAGCTCTCTCTCTCCATGTCTTATATCTTTGACTCTGAAATAAAGACAAATAAATAAAAAATTTTAGAAAACAATGTAATGATGGGGGCCGGTGCTGTGGCACAGTGGGTTAAAGCCATGGCCTAAACTGCAGGCAACCCATATGGGTGCTGGTTCTAGTCCTGGCTGCTCCACTTCCGATCCAGCTCTCTACTGTGGCCTGGGAAATCAGTGGAAGGTGGCCCAAGTCCTTGGGCCCCTGCACCCGCATGGAAGACCCAGAAGAAGCTCCTGGCTCCTGGCTTCAGATCAGCGCAGTTCCGGTCATTGCAGCCATCTGGGGAGTGAACGAGCAGATGGAAGACCTCTCTCTCTGTCTCTACCTCTCTCTGTAACTCTTTCAAATAAATAAAATAAATTTTTGAAAAATAAAAGAAAACAAGGTAATGATGGACTAGATGGGAAGAGTGAAGAATAAAATCAATCCAGGATAGTGCCTAGGTTTCTGCTATTTGGATCATCCGGATTGTTGTCTTAGTAAGTGACTTTTTAAACCAGGAAGAGAAGTAGATTTCATTAATATTAAAATAAAGATAATGTAATAATCTCCCCCCCACCTCTCCTCTCCCTGTGTAACTCTTTCAAATAAATTGATAAATCTTAAAAAAAAAACAAACAGAAAACAATGTTTACTGCCATGGTGGCATGGTGGCATGGCTGGCATGGTGACATAGTAGATTGAGCTGCCACCTGCAATGCTGGTACCCTGTATGGGCACTAGTTTGAGTCCTGGCTACTCCACTTCCAATCCATCTTCCTGCTAATGTGCCTGGGAAATTGGTGGAAGATGGTCCAAGTACTTGGACTCCTGCACCCACATGGGAGACCCAGAAGAAGCTCCTGATTCCTGGCTTTGTCCTAGCCCAGGCTCAGCCTTTGTGGTCATTTGGGGAGTGATATTCTTTCTGTAACTCTGTCTTCAAGTAAGTTAAAACAAAAACATAAAAGACTTTGGAAAAAATAACATCAACTAACCATAATAATGAGTGACTTTGTTATATATTTATCTTTTATAAATGCAAGCACAGTGGCAGGAAACATTGTTTTCTTTCTTTATTTTTTTTTAGATTTATCTATTTATTTAAAGAGTTACACAGAAAGAGGAGGGGCAGAGAGAGAGAAAGAGAGAGGTCTTCCATCTGCTGGTTCACTCCCCAATTGGCTGCAACAGCCAGAGCTGCGCCGATCCGAAGCCGAGAGCCATGAGCTTCTTCCGGGTCTCCCATGCAGGTACAGGGGCCCAAGGACTTGGGCCATCCTCTATGCTTTCCCAGGCCATAGCAGAGAACCAGATAGGAAGTGGAGTGGCTGGGTCTCGAACCAGCGCCCATATGGGATGCAGGCACCTCAGGCCATGGCGTTAACCCACTGCACCACCGTGCCGGATCCTCTTTTTTTTTTTTTTTTTGACAGGCAGAGTGGACAGTGAGAGAGAGAGACAGAGAGAAAGGTCTTCCTTTTGCCGTTGGTTCACCCTCCAATGGCCGCCGCGGCTGGCGCGCTGCGGCCAGCGCACCGCGCTGATCTGATGGCAGGAGACAGGTACTGATCCTGGTCTCCCATGGGGTGCAGGGCCCAAGGACTTGGGCCATCCTCCACTGCACTCCCTGGCCACAGCAGAGAACTGGCCTGGAAGAGGGGCAACCGGGACAGAATCTGGCGCCCCGACCGGGACTAGAACCCGGTGTGCTGGCACCGCAAGGCGGAGGATTAGCCTAGTGAGCCGCGGCGCCGGCTTTTTTTTTTTTTTTTAAAGATTTATTTATTTATTTGACGGTCAGAGTTACACAGAGAGAGGAGCAGCAGAGAGAGGTCTTCCATCTGCTGGTTCACTCTCCAGTTGGCTGCAACTGCCAGAGCTACTCTGATCCGAAGTCAGGAGCCAGGAGATTCTTCCAGGTCTCCCACGTGGGTGCAGGGGCCCAAGGACTTGGGCTATATTCTACTGCTTTCCCAGGCCATAGCAGAGAGCTGGATCGGAAGTGGAGTAGCCAGGACCCAAACCGGCACCCATATGGGATGCCTACCTGCTAGGCCACAGTGCCGGCCCCAGTAATGGATGCCTCTTACGGAGTTTCTATGTTGTGCTATCTCTGATTGCATTTTATACTTTAGAAAATCTATTTCTAGGACTCCATTTAATGCTATAAGCATTCTGAGAATGCTTACAACTAATTATATTAATTATTATAATCAATATTTTAATATTAATATAATCAATAATTATATTATTATATTAATATAATAATTAATAATAATTATTATAATCAGTTGTTAGTATTGCTTATAACTAATTATATGCTTATAACTAATGCTTATAACCAACTAATGTTAGTTCTTTTTGACAAATGAGGCAAGTAGGATGTAGTAAGGTGGAGTAATTTCCCCAAACTCACAGATAACACCCTGAATAAATAATGTGATCATCATAGCAAATAGTTTTATTAGAATTATTTCTTATAGTGTGTGCTTCAATCTATTGCTGCATTAGCAACATACCCCACAACCTACTGTCTAAAAACAACAGTAAGCTTTTATCCTCTGCTACAGTGCTTGTGGATCACAACTTCGGGGAAGCTTAGGTAGGTGCTTCTGGCTTGAGAGTCTCAGGAAGTGGCAGAGAAGGTGTCAGCCAGAGGGGACTTCTCTGGAGGCTTGTCTGGGGCTGTGGGTTCATGACAATCTGGCTCACTCTCATGTTGGCCAAGTCGGTGCTGCTTGCTAGCAGGAGACTTCAGTTCCTCTCCATGTGGACTTCTTCAGAGGATCATTGGATGTTCTCATGACATGGACGGGGATTTTCCTGAAACAAGTGATCTAAGAGAGAGAATGGCAGAAGCCACAACGTGTTTATGACCTAGCCTCAGAAGTCACACCTTGTCTCTTCCTCGATATCCTGCTGGTGACACAGGTTAGCTGCATTCGACACGGGAGGGGAACACGCAAAGATGAGGGTCACTGGGGTTATCTTGGATACTGGCTGCCATATGTCCTTTCATCTGGCTACGTGGCATCAAGCCACAGTTCCTTTCAACAGTCCAGCTCTCAGCTCTGCTGACTTAACCTACAGTTAGATTTTCAGAGACAGCCATGCACTCCACATGCTTTAGGCAATTCTCTATAAATATTGTAACTGTCAACCAAGCTTTAGTCAGTGCTGAGCATCAGGACATTTGACATTGTAATTCCTGACAAGCTCCAAAGGACAACACATATCACTTGTAGATGATGGGGAGAGAAGGGGCTGACGTTGTGGCATAGCAGGTTAACCCACTGCCTGCTATGCTGGCATCCTGTGTAGGCACTGGTTTGAGCCCTGGCTGCTCTGCTTACGATCCAGCTTCCTACTAATGGCTTGAGACAGCAGTGGAGGATGGCCCAAGTGCTTGGGCCCTTGCCCTAATGTGGGAGACCTGGAACAAACTCCTGGCTCCTGGCTTTTGAGGCCTTTTGGGGAGTGAACCAGCAGATGGAAGATCTCTCTGTCTCTGCCTTTCAAATACATAAATGTGTTTTTCTGCCTTTTTTTTTTTAAATAAAGATAGAGAAGACCCAGCATAGCTGATCTCTGCCGTCTACTAAATCTCATCTCGGGCTACTCTCTCCTCATTTATATATTCCTGTCTCCCTGGCTCCTTTTCCTACCTCAGAGATTTGAAATATGCAGTGCTCCCTGCCTGGAATGGCTTCCCTGGCTTCCATATACTCTTCCTCTGCTTTTGTGTCTTCTTATTCTAGACTTCTGCTTAGCCGTCACCATCTTAGAGACTCTCCCTGCCCTCTTGGGACTCACATGTAGCAATGACCTCTCATAATTCGGGGCCTCAAGCAACGTTGTGTTGAGCGACACATGAAGAATCGGTTCCAATCAGCACCCTCCTGGGGAGGAAAAGGCACCATTTATCATTTTTGTTACAAATAATACTAACACAATTATTGCTATCATTTATCAGTTCTCCGATACAGTTGTAACTTTGTCTTCATCTCCGTCAAGAATTTGCTTGCATCAAAACCTTAGTGAATAAAAGGGACTGTCAAAGGAAGAAAATAATCTGACCACCCTGTTTCCCAAAGCACTTTCCTGACGTGGGGATAGTTTATGCTGTGCTGTGCTGGTCAGTGTTTTCCAATTAGGTCTTTGTGTTAAGGCAGCTAGGTAGATATTAGCCTATGTGTGTAAGAGGGGCTGGAGAAAACGAGAAGTTGTAAAGAGAATACATTTATGTGCCATGGAATGAAGAAACAAGTCCAGAGAGCAGGACCCAGCCTCTTGTCTGTCTCCCCCAGCCCGAGGTGTCCTTGCCTGTCCTTTATCAAAAGGAATTCACTGAATTGGGGGAGTGATACAGCTGGTCATCCTGCACCAAAGGAGTCATCCGCTTCTCCAATAGATAAGAGCCCTGATGCTCAGTATTGTCCAGAGGAGTTTGCTTAGGGGAATTCCACATCCAAAAATCCCCCACCCAGACTTTCCAGAAGAGGGAGGAGGAAGAAGAAACAGGAGACCCATACTCATGTCTGTAAAAACCCCAGTCTGGATGCAGACTGGGCTCTCGGTCCTTTCCTGAGACATCTGCCACCATTTCTTTTCTTTTTTCTTTTTTTTTAAAGATTGAATTATTTATTTGAAAGAGTTACACACACACACACACACACACACACACAGAGAGAGAGAGAGAGAGAGAGAGAGAGAGAGGGAGGTCTTTCATCCACTGGTTCACTCCCCAATTTGCTGCAATGGCCGGAGCTGCGCTGATCTGAAGTCAGAAGCCAGGAGCCGGGTCTTCCCATGTGGGTGCAGGGGCCCAAGCACTTGGGCCATCCTTCACTGCTTTCCCAGGCCACAGCAGAGAGCTGGATTGGAAGTGGCGCAGCTGGGACTCCGACCGGTGCACATAGGGGATGCGGGCACCCCAGGCTGTGGCTTTACCCACTACACCACAGCGCCGGCCCCTCCAACCATTTCTATTTCTTCACTTTTTCCAATAAACTATGCTAAACTCTCCTTCTCGTCTGCTCATTCATTGGCTACATTCTCCTCAATGGAATGAGTTCCTGGGGTTTGAATGAGTGTTAACATTTGGGGGGTGATGGAGCTGATTTGTGGAGCTACCAACTTCTGTAGTAGAAATGCTCCATCCTACCATCCCTAATTTTGCCCTACCACCATGATGTCTCTGAACACGGAGCTTGGAAGAGATGCCAACAATAGGACCATCAGCAGCGCACACCCTGATCAAGCCTTCAGCACCAACTCCATCTGTTCTTTCCTTTGTTCTCACAGATGTACCCGTCTTCCAGCTCTTACCAGTTAAGATTTGCATATCCAAACCTTACTCAGCTCAGAAAAGCAAAGAGCTTTCATGGGGTCAGCGTTGTGGCACAGTTGGGTCAAACCTAACTGTGACACCAGCGTTCCGTATCAGAGCACTTGTTCCAGTTCTGGCTGCTCCACTTCAGATCCAGCTCCCTGCTATTCTGCCTAGGAAAACAGCAGAACATAGGTCAGGCACTTGGTCCCCTGCCACTCATGGGAGAGACTCGGATGGAGGTCCTGGCTCCTGGATTTGACAGAGCTTCTGGGTTTGGTCTGGCTTAGCTCCAGCCATTTTGACCATTTGAGGAGATATCTCTTTCTCTCTCTTTACCTTCCAATAAATAAAATAAATCTTTTCTAAGAGAAAAAGAAAAGCAGCCTTCTGTTAACAAGATTCACTCTCCCTTGAAGATATTTTGATAGCAGAATGAACTCGATTTTGCACATCAAAGTATTTTGTCAAAACTCATGTATTAGGTCACAAGAGGAATTAAAGAAAATGTCATTTTCCATCTCCTTACAGATTCAGTGTCTCATTTATAGTCCTTGCAACTCTCACTTGGAATATTATTATCCCATTTTTCTCATCAAGAAACCAAAGTCCAGGGAGTTTAAGTGATTTCTCCAAATTAATTGAATTAGGAAGTGGTGTAAATAGGATTAGAAGATAGGGCCATTGGTTCCAAATTTGGGCTTTTAAGCTTCATCCTGTAATTTTGGGGCCTGTGAACCCATGTTATGGCATAGAGACCTGAAGGGGAAGCACTGATATAGGTGTTTCTCAATCAACCACACAACCTTCTCAGGATGTGGCTGGAGAATTGCAAAATTAACACTATAATGGAATAAAGAGAGCAGGTTGTAAATATGGAAATTCAGAAAACTTCTCTTTGTTTCTACTACACACTAAACACAGAGCCAGGTACAGAGGTGGATACAAATCTAAGGACTTAAGGCTTTTCCACCTTTTTTGGAAAAGCAATGGATAAGTCATTTTAAAGTTAGTCTCCAGGGAGCCAACCCGAGGAGTAACCACTAAACTCTGCAAAAATTAGATGGTCCCCTCAGGTGATGCCTCTAGAAGATGAGCCAGTTTCAGGGACCAGCATCCATTTACCCTTTTTTTAGAAACAATATCATTTTGCTCTGGGAAACTGTGCCTCCCTAGCTTTTAGTCTGGGAGCTTTAGATTGTGTCATTTTATGTCCTTCTGCAAAGATTTCATATTGGGTAGATTTTACAGTATGTGACTCATCTCAACTAAGATTTTTTTTAAATAAAGAGTTCATGTGACCTAGTACAGCTAATTAGAATGTTCCATTCTCCTGACTACATAAATGCATTGTGTAACCCAATAAAGCAAATAAAAAGAAATTAGACTGCTGGGATTGTTGGAAGGCACACTTTAAAACTCCTTTTATTGAGCTGAATCTGGGAAGATGATGCCTCAAGCAGTCATCTTGCTACCCCATGGAGCTAGAGAATAACACCCATCTTCCCAAGGCAAGAAATTGAGATGCAATTTCCTGATGACCTCTTGCTTGACCTTTCTTGCACTACAGCTTTGACTGCAGCAAGCTTTTCAGTTGCATAAGCCAACAACTCATCATATTTGTATGTATGTGTGCACACCAATTTGGATTATGTTTGCTGTTATTTGCAGCAAAAGGAAATTCTAAATAATGGAGAAATTCATACCAGAATTAGGGTGGAAGACACTGAATTACAGAATCATCTAAGGAGACTTGGGACTTGTAGAAACTGCCATGCCTGCCTGTCATGTCAGAGTGCTGGTTTGAGTCCTGGCTGCTCCACTTCCAATCCAGCCCCCTGCTGATGTGCCTGGGAAGGCAGCTGAAGATGGCCCAAGTGCTTGAGCCCCTACCTCCCATGTGGAAGACCAGGATGGAGTTCTGAGCTCCTGGCTTCATCCTGATCCAGACCCAGATGTTGTGGCCATCTAGGTATGGACCAGTAGTTGAAAGATCTCTCTTTCTCTCTCTCTCTCTGACTCACCTTCTCTCCCTGTTGCTCTGCCTTTCAAATACATGATTTTTTTTTTAAGAAGTAAGACTCCTCTGCCTCAGGCTGCAAGTTGTTAACTCTTAACCCTTTCTTTTTTTTTAAGATTTTTAAAATTTATTTATTTGAGAGGTAGAGTCATAGACAGTGAGAGGGAGAGAAAGAGAGAAAGGTCTTCCATCTGCTGGTTCACTCCCCAAATGACCACAAAGGCCAGAGCTGGGCCAATCCGAAGCCAGGAGCCAGGAGCTTCTTCTGGGTCTTGCATGCAGGTGGAGGATTAACCTACTGCATCACAGCACCAGCCCCAATTCTTAATCCTTTCTATGAAGAAACACTAGTCAAATGACTACCTTGTGTTTCATTGTAGGACTTAGATCATGTGTTGACAAAGGATGGAATGATAGAGAGCTGTCAGAATTCTAGAGTGACTGTTTCTTGTGGCCTATGTTATAGCACCCCAAAAGGAGGGCTTGAGTTGAAAGTGACTCATCTGAATCTCATAGGTAGCACCAATATTTTAAAAACACAATCCCAGAGGCCCCATACAAACCACCTTCTTCAATACACTTTTTTAAAAAACATTTATTTATTTGAGAGGTAGAGTTATAGACAGAGAGAGGGAGAGACAGAGAAAGGTCTTCCATCCACTGGTTCACTCCCCAAATGGCTGCAACAGCTGGAGCTGAGCTGGGAGCTTCTTCCAGATCTCCCAGGCAGGTGCAGGGGTCCAAGGAAGGACCTGGGCCATCTTCTAATCCTTTTCCACACCAAAAGCAGAGAGATGAATTGGAAGAGGAGCAGCCGGGACAGGAACTGTCACCCATATGGGATGCCAGCACTTTGGAGGCTTAGCATACTACTCCATAGTGCTGGCCGCTCAATGCACTTCTAATGGACAAAGTAGGCAATCTCCATTTGCAAAAAGTGTGACTGGAATGCTATCCTGAGTGGATGAGCCTCACTCACCTGTCTGGGAGCGTCATTTTGAGTCATCTCAAGACGGATGGGGAGATGAAGGCCAGAAAGCAAAAGATGAAGAAAGAAGGGCTGAGCACTGGAGTCTGCTGTTAGGAACAGCAGCCTTCAGGTCCAGTTCTAGACTCAACTAGTTGTCTGGCTTTGGTTATTAGCCCAGAGATTGCATGCAAGAAAGAACTCACTAACACTCATTTGGCAAAACAAGGCTGGTAGTTATTTCAACTCTAATGCTCTTGTCTCACCATTGGTGCTAAGGAGGTGTAGCCAGGAGGGGAAAACCTCCTCCCTAATGTCCACCTTAAATGTGCCCATTGACAGAAAAGGGACCATTTTAGCTGATTAAGACACTCAGTCCACAGGCACGGTTGGAAACCTTGTAACTCCTGTCAGCTGTATACCATGTGTATTCCATACAGAGGATCACTCTATGTCTGTTTTTTCTGTTCTCCCCTTCTGCAAAGAAGGGCTGATGGCTGCCAGATAACAAAAACAGAAGATGTGATGCGTGCCTGTACCATTGTTATTCCTGATTTTGTTCTCCTGGTACTTTGACACAGGGTAGACAGTGTTGTGTCTATCTGGGATATGCTACTCATAAAAAAAATTTTTTTTTGTGGGGGAGAGAGTAGGGCTGCATATAAAAGAGAGAAAGGGAGCAAATACTATTAAGCAGAGAAAGCATCATTTGGCAATGCAGATCATACAAAATCTAGGTCAGTGTAATGAGAGCTCTGTGGCGAAATTGTGTTAGAGTAGTCTGCACTCTACAGAAATGGTCAGCTATGACTAAGCCTGTTGAGCTGCTAAACCCTAGCCACTGCCTGGGGTTTGCCCAGGAAGAGAATGGCTTCGGCTGGAGAGCTGGGGTGGATCTTGAATGTAGTCTGTGGAGGTTGTTTGCTAAATGCACTGCTGACAGTGGGGAGCAAGGTCTCTCTGTAGAGTAGATCTGACGGTTGCACTTCCATTGCTGCCACAAGTGCGACGACCAGTAGGTTTGACTATGACTATATGGGCAATTTATTTCCATCTTGACCACTATCTTTTGGGTGTATTGGTGTGTGTGTGTGTGTGTGTGTGTGTGTGTGTGTATTGAGTTAGGCTTTGCTGGATGACTTGGAGTCATTTAGAGAACATAGACATCTGTTTCAATGGAGTAACTAGACAGAATCAAAATATACACATCGTTTCAACCCTTTCAAGTGTTCACTTGTGCCCTTTTTTTTTTATCAAGCCTTTCCTTATCCCTAATTGCTGTCAATCGCTGATCCATTTCCTGTCCCAATTGTTACATCTTTTCCAGAATGTAATGCAAATGGAATTCACACACAGTAAGGAGCCATTTCATGCTGTAGAATACATTTGAGATTCACCCATGTTGTTGTGTGTAAGTTCATTTGTTTTTTGTGCTGAGTGTATTTCATGTATGTGTGTGCCAAAGTTTATCTATTTAATAGCTAAAGGACACTGTACAGATCTGTTTTTGTTCTGATATTTTAAAGTGAATTTTATTAACATTTTTTGATTTCTACAAAAATTCTTCTATAATATTAATTTTCCTACAATGTTGCATTTCTTTTGATTTGCTTGCCTTATCTACCTTGTTTTTCTTTCTTTTTTTTTTTTTATTTGAAAGTCAGAGTTACACACAGAGAGAAGGAGAGGCAGAGAGAGAGGGAGAGAGAGAGGTCTTCCATTCTGCTGGTTCACAATATGAAACAAATTAGAGCTAACCTCAAAAAAGGAAATGGATACGAATATTCAAATTTGTACCCTCAGAGAACCAAGAGTCAAGAAAGTAGCCTGACCTTTAAAGGATCAGGATCAGCATTTCTGCTCATTTTCATCTCTGCTTCTTTCTGACCACTTCTTTCTTCTCTCAGTTTCTCTCACTTGAACTGCTCTTTCTTCTTCCAGAGTCTCCCGGAACCTCCTTCATATACAGTTCTTTTATTAAACAACATACTGGGTATTGAATATACAATGTAATGATACTGGAATCTCTAAGTCTCAAGTTCCAACTCATGGAGAAAGAGCTCTGATTGGCCCAATTTGGTGAGGCGTATACTCTATAGACTGATGTTCAGAAGGACATGGCCACATTTTAAAAAATGGCATTTTGGCACTGACAGCACTTACCACGTGCTCAGCCAGAATCCTATCACCAAGAAGGATAGGATATGCTGAGGGGGCTGGCCAGGTTGGATGGACTCATGAAATTCACTACAGTGAACAGGAGAGTACCAGGCTCTGGTTAACTGCTCGTAGTCGCATGCCTGCCAGCCGAGGCTGAGGTAGCCCGTGCCCACCTGAACCACATGGAACTAGAGTAGGTTGTTTTGGAAAAGAAAACACAATGACTGTCATGTTGTTAAATGACAGATAAGGAATCAGCAACTTCCTGGTAATTAATTAGAATGTATTTATTCTAAGTTTAATATGTGTAGGGGCCAGGCAATGTGCTGAACTCATCTTTACTCAGTGGGTTTTCATTGCCTGATTTGAAGTTTTTTTTTTTAAAGAACATAGAATATTAAAAATGTCCACATTCATTGATAAATAGCAAACTTTTTTTCAAAATAAAATATAAATGACTTTAGATGACCTGGATTAACCACACCATTGTTTCCCATCAATTAGCTGAGAAAGTCAATAATCAATTAAATACACTTACATGCCATTTATTTAATAATACATCATAATTCTGTAAAAACAAATCAACTTTTGCTCGAGGCAAGTTCACTTAGGATATGAATTCTGCCCATGTTTATACATAACACAATTAAATACATGCTTTGAAATAAATGCTGTGACAATTCACTGGGTACCTTTTCACTCAACTTTTTTCTGCTTTTTTTTTTTTTAACCAATCATTTGTTGAGAAAATATGAGAACACACACACACACAATAAAACACAAAGTCTTGTTTCCTTTATTTTCTCTTGGCTTGCTTTTGCTTTTTCATCTCTGCATTTACTCTCCTATAGAAGGGACAAATCCAAAGAGGGTCTTCAATAGCTTTAGAATAAACAAAGAAACCCAAAGGGAATACTTCCCTCTGTGCTAATTCTCACCACCTACTCTCAAGGAGATTTGCTCTTGGTGAAGTAAATCTGAATGTCTCCTACAGATTTACCACTCGTAAAAAAAATGCTTGGAAAGAAGCCAGTGAGAAATGTAGCTAAGAGAGAGCACGGAGTAAGTGCATTTTTTCTCCCAAAAGTGACCACGATTGCCCCATGGTTAAAAGGAAAGATGAAAAAGGAAGATAAAAGACTTTTCTTTCCACATCTTCCTCACAGTGACCACATTCTGATATTTGCTAGTGAAATATATTCTCTGTATAAAATATAACTGACTATTGACAGTCACTGCTCAAGTCTTATTAGAAAGCAATGGTTTTTTATTTTATATTACAAATTTTGGGCCGGCGCCATGGCTCACTTGGCTAATCCTCCGCCTGCAGAGCCGGCACCCCGGGTTCTAGTCGCGGTTGGGGCGCCAGGTACCAGTCCCGATTGCTCCTCTTCCAGTCCAGCTCTCTGTTGTGGCCCTGAAAGGCAGAAGAGGATGGCCCAAGTGGTTGGGTCCCTGCACCCGCAAGGGAGACTGGGAGGAAGTACCCGGCTCCTGGCTTCGGATCGGTGCAGCGCCGGCCATGGCGGGCATTAGGGGAGTGAACCAACGGAAGGAAGACCTTTCTCTCTGTCTCTCTATCACTGTCTGTAACTCTCTCTCTGTCTCTCTCTCACTAACTGGCAAAAAAAAAAAAAAAAAAATTGTGTTTATTTATTTGAAAGGCAGAGAGTGAAGTATCTTTCATCCACTGGTTCACTCCCCAAAGGCCTGCTACAACTGGGCCTGGGCCAGATTGAAACCAGGAGCCTAGAACTCAGTCTGGACCTCCCAGGTGGGTGACAAGAACCCACATACTTGAGACATCACCTGTTGCCTCCCAGGAAGCTAGAATTGGAAGCAGAGTGGGAGCTTGAACCTAAGTACTCCAACATGGGATATGGGTGTCCCAAGCTGTAACTTAACTGCTGTTGTGTCACATGCCCAATCCCCAGTTTTGAACTGAATTTTTAAAGATGTATTTATTTGTCTGATGGGGACGTGGCGAGAGGGTTAGAAGGGAGGGAGGGAGTGAGGCACACAGGCACACCCACACAGGGAGAGAGAAAAAGAGAGGGAGGGATCCCATTTGCTGTTTCACTCCCCAAATACCTGAAATAGCCTTCTGGGATGAAAGCCCAGAACTCAGGCCATATGACCAACATGGATGGCAGAAACTCAATTACTTGAGCCTTCACTGGTGTCTCTAACGGTCTATATTAGCAGGAAGCTGGGATCAGGTGCCAAAACTGGGATTCAAACCCAGATACTCTGATTTAGCATATGGGTGTCTTAACTGGTAAGCTAAATACATATGTTTGATGCCATCTCCCTCATCTCAATATTGTAGAGTGCCACAAGTCTCACTCTTTGATACTCTAAACTGTTTATATATTATCTACATGCCAATGACTTCCAAATTTATATCTTTTGCCCAAACTGCTCACCTAAACTTCATAATCATAAACCCGAGTGCCTGGTTAATGATCCAGCTGAATAACTAATAGATAATTTGACCTGCTTAAAATTGAGCTCCTAAAGCAATAATACACAGTAGCAATGAGCATGCCTAGTGCCCATATTGTTTCTAAATATCATTTTGTACTAAGAGGAACCAGGAGTCTCTGGAGAATGCCAAGGATGGGGCAGAGAAAATGCAAAATGAGCCTGAAACTTCTTGTGGTTCTAGAAAACAAGGAAGTTTTCAAAAATATTTTATGTAATATAATGTTAAAAGAATTCAGAAGCTAACCTAAAGGCCAATGGTCAAATCTGGAATAATTTGAACAAAAAATAATGCTAGTAATGGATTATAAACCATACAGTAAAATGAACATCCACGGCTGCATACTAATATAAATAATTGAATAGATAATTGAGAAGGGAAAATTCATTCAACAAAATAAGGAGGAGTGATGTAAATGGAAAACTACCATTTGGCAAACACCACAGTAATAATTGTTGCGTAAAAGTATCATTAAGAGATGCTAAAATTAGTGGGCAATGATGTGCTATGAAACAAGATACTTATATATTCTCAAAGTATTTTCCCACAAGACACTTACTAATAACAAAAGGAAAGCAGTCATTTCACAGTGGAGAAACCAGGTGTTGCAGAGGCATCATCACTAATGAGCTGTATCTGTCTCTCCTGATACAATGGACTGATACAGGCCCGGCTTCCCTTTTGTAGTATTCTTGCCCAAAACATTTAACTTAAATTTAGCCATGCTGGAACATTAGACAAACTCAAAGACTCAAATAGAGGCCTGCCTTACAAAATAACTGACTGTTACTCTTCAAAAATGTCAAGTTCATGGATGACAAAGAATGAAAACCGTCCTAGGTTGGGACTGTTTGATAGTCTCATGTCAATATTCATTTTATGGTGTTGCTCATTGTACTCCTGTTACACAAGATGTTAGCATCTGGGGATACTATGTGAAGGTGATTCATGAATTAAATATTTTTGCAACTTGTGAATAGTCCGAAAATATTTCAAAGTGGAAAATTAAAGGAGCTGGTGCTGTGATGCAGTGGGTTAAAGCCCCAGCCTGCAGTGCTGACATCCCATATAGGCATTAGTTCGAGTCCAGGCTGCTCCACTTCCAATCCAGCTCTCTGCTATGGCTTGGGAAAGCAGTAGAAGATGGCCCAAGTCCTTTGGCTCCTGAGCCCACGTGGGAGACCCAAAGGAAGCTCTTGGCTCCTGGCTTCAAATTGGCGCAGCTCTGGCTGCTGCAGCCAATTGGGGAGTGAACCATTGGATGGAAGCTCGCTCTCTCTCTCTCTCTCTCTCTCTCTCCCTCTCCCTCTCCCTCTCCCTCTCCTCTCTCTGTGTAACTCTGACTTTCAAATAAATAAACAAATCTTTAAAAAAAGAAGACTATATCTTAAAAAAAGAGAAAACTTAAAAAAAAAACCTAAAACCCGCAAATTCATAATCTTTCCCATTCCTCAGCTGCTCATCTTTTTCATTCCCATTGATGACAATTTCATTCTTGTACAGGCCCAGAACTTTAAAGTCCTCATTTATTTACTTACTTATTTTTTCTTATTCCCTCAATCCAACAGACAGGAAGTTCTATCAGCTGTATCTTCAAATATGGTTGTACTCAAACTACTTTTCTTCACCTCTCCATCCATCTCTGCCCTGGCTTGGAACACTGTCAGTAGAGGCTTGGAAAATTGCAGAGCTTCCCAACTGACCTCCTTGGCCCATTCCTCTTCTTGGATCGCTCTGGTGGCCCTCATTTTTTCAGAGTAAAAGCCAAAGTTCCAATTGTGGCCTGCTGGACTTTGGATCTGAACTCCTCTCTTATCTGAACAATCCAATTTTCCTGCTGTTTCTCAGGCATGCAGGTCATGTTTCTCCCTTAGGACTTTACCTGCTATACCACACAACATCCGCCCCAAGCCCTGACTCTTTGTACTCTTTAACCTGCTATGGGTTTTTTTGGCCGTTAGTATCAGCTTTGAACACACTGTATAAGCTTTATATCATATTCAGTATGTTTTGTCTATCATATAAACTGCTAACATATAAACTCTTAAAAGGGTAGCAATCTTGGTCTGTATTGTTTCCTGTACAATCCTTGGTATAATGTACATATGTCATAAATATATTATCATACAACTCTGTAGCTTTGTAATTTATTTATTTAAATATTTATTTATTTATTTGAAAGTCAGAGTTACACAGAGAGAAGGAGAGGCAGAGAGAGAGGTCTTCCATCTGATGGTTCACTCCCCAATTGGCTGCAACGACCAGAGCTGTGCCGATCTGAAGCCAGCAGCTTCTTCTGGGTCTCCCACACGGGTGCAGGGGCCCAAGAACTTGGGCCATTTTCTATGGCTTTTGCAAGCCACAGCAGAGAGCTGGATCGGAAGTGGAGCAGCCAGGTCTCAAACCGGTACCCATATGGGATGGCGGCACTTCAGACCAGGGCGTTAACCCACTGCACCACAGTGCCGACCCCTGCAGCTTTGTAATTTATAGAGTCATATATTACTGAAGGACAGAGAAAACATTATGTGTCTGTTTCCCACAGATACTTACAAGCAATCAAGGAGTTAGATAGCACATGCAAATTATTATTTTTTAATCATCAAGAGAATACATAGGGGCCAGTGTTGTGGCATAGTGGGTAAAGCCACTGTCTGTGACATGGAGATCACATATGGGCACCAGACTGAGTCTCAGCTGCTTCACTTCCAATCCAGCTCCTTGCTCATCACATGGGAAAGCATCGTGCTTGGGCCTCTGCCGCCCACATAGGAGACCGGGAAGGTCCTGGCTCCTGGCTTCAGACCAAATGAGCACTGGCTATTGTGGCCATCTGGGGATTGAATGTGTGATGAAGGTCTCCTTGTCTCTGTTTCTGTCTCTCTACCCCCACCATAACTCTTTCAAATAAATAAAGTATATTTTTTAAGAGAGAATATGTAGGGGCAGGTGTTCGGTCTAATGATTAAGACATTGGTTAGGATACTGTGTCCCATATTGGAGTTCTTGGGTTTGATACCTGGCTCTGCTCCTGACTCTAGCTTCTTGCTAATGTGCATCCTAGGAGCCAGCAGGTCATGGCTCAAGTAATTGGGTCCCTGCCACCCACATGCGAGGACTGAATAAGCTCTTAGATCCTGGCTCCCACTCAGGCTGCTGAGGGCATTTGAGAGAACCAGTAGATGGGAACTCTCTGTCAGGAAAAATTTTTTTTAACTTTAATTTTAATTAATTAATTAATTAATTTGTTGACAGACAGAGTTAGAGAGAGAGACAGAAAGGTCCTCCCTTTCCGTTGGTTCACCCCCCAAATGGCCGCCACGGCTGTCGAGCTGCACCGATCCGAAGCCAGGAACCAGGTGCCTCCTCCTGGTCTCCCATGCGGGTGCAGGGCTGAAACACTTGGGCCATCCTCCACCGATTTTATTTATCTCTTTGAGAGATAGAATTACAGAGAAGGAGAGACACAGAGAAAGTTCTTTCATCTGCTGGTTCACTCCCCAAATGGCCGCAATGGCTAGAGCTATGCTGATCTGAAGCCAGGAGCCAGGAGCCAGGAGCCAGGAGCCACGATCGTCTTCCTGGTCTCCCAAGTGGGTACAGGAACCCAAGTACTTGGGCCATATTCTGTTTTCTGGATGGGAAGAGAAGCAGCTGGGACTCGAACTAGCACCCATATGGGATGCCGTGCCTAACTCCACAGTGCCAGCCCCACCCCCAACCCCTTTTTTTTTTAAGAAGAGAATATGTAGCAATAAGAAATTTGGGATTTTTTTTTTCATTTGGAGGGGACAGAAATCCATTTTAATTATCTTAAGAAAAAAGGGAGGACTTACTTCTTCACAAAACTGCTCAGAATAAAGCTGGCTCCACACATGCTGAAAGTAAGAGCTTCCAGTTGTGTTTAGAGCTTACTGACTACTCCTTTCGTTGCTCAGCTATGCTTTCCTCTGGAATCGTTCTGGTCTCAGGCAGGTTCTGCACATGGTAGCCTGGAAGGTTCAGCCCCACATTCTGGCAGTTGATGGAGAGCCCAGAATTCACGCTGGCCTTGTTTGATTTACATGCGGTGTTCCCATTGCTCTGGCCTGGGCCATGGGCCCTTGTATAGCTCCCAAACACTTGTACTGAGAGTGTAAGCATGAAAAGATAAAATTCATTATAGAATTGACTCAAACCTATTTGTGTAAATTGTTGGAATAGGAGAGCTGATGTTACAAGTATAGCACTCTGACCCCTAGTGGTTAGATTACATGGAGAAAAGTCAGTATCAGTCCAAAGACAACCAGAGGCTAATTTACAGGAGCTCTCCCTTATCTACAGGGGACACCTTTTAAGACTCCCCGCTGGATGCCTGAACCATCAATAGTATTGACCCCTATACAGTTATATACTATTTTTCTAAACATATATAATTATAATTATTATAGTGTTTAATTTATAAATCAGGCAAGAAACAAATGAACAATAACATAACAAAATATCATAATTATAGCAAAGGAGTCTAACAAAAGCTGTCTAAAACTTATGGATTATTTATTTTTGGAGTTTTCCATTTAATATTTTTGGATTGTGGTTGATTGTGGATAACTGAAACATCGGAAAACAGAATTGGGATTAGGAGGGACTACTGCATTTCACTTCATGATTTTCACTCACATATGTTTACCAAGACACTATTGTATGCAAGGTTATGAGCCAGGCAGTAGGATCACAAGCAAGAAGGCAGCTCAGGGACAACACAATTTTACTGAGCTGGAGGAGGACTGCAGGAGGCCGTTGGGATTCTTATGGGTATGAGTAAGCAGAGAAAAGGAGGGTATTTTAATTAGAAGAAATTGTGCTCAGAAAGGTATTTGCAAAATGTAAAGTTCTTGTCCCAAATCACTGTGAAACCCAAAGTTGGGCATAAAGTCACGATTTCTGAGTCCTGTTGGTGGCCTATTGTCTCCACATTTTTTTTTTTTAAGTGGAGATGTTCTTTCTGCAAGCAGAATACCAAATACCAGTGTCTTGAGTCAAGAATAATACAGTGAAGCAATAGGTAAAACAACCAATTTAGGATCAGTATACTCCATAAACGCTGTTTTCCTCCATGCTGTCTCAGCATTCCAAAATTAAAATCTCAAATTACTTGCTTGATGTCGCATGATCTACGTTACATTTAATCTACTAAATGTTCTTTCCTACTGAAGAGCCACTTTCCCCAAAGGTTAAGGAAGCTACTAGGTTCTTTGGGAATCAAAACGGGATTCAAGCGCAACTTCGCCCAAGTATTTAAAACTCCCTGTTCCCTCTTTTGTAAACGCTTAGAAATAGTAATAATAAATAAACAGTGAGGTAATGTTTATGTAAAGCGATTAGCAGAGTGACTGACAATAAGAGTTACGTAAAAGTTAGTTATGAAGAGATTCTAGAATCCAAACACCTATGAATGTATTTTGTCTGGAATCCAAGAAACTTATTAATCAAGTTAAACCGGAACCCGGCGCGTTCAGCAATGACGCAATTTGACCTCTCCGGGACACCGTCGCCGAGCATGCGTAAATAAACGTGGCGGGACGTGGGTGTCATGGCGCGCTCCATGTAAAGTCCGTAGTTTCTGAAGAGTGTTGATTTGCTTTCGTTTTGGGCCGGTTGTTAATTCCTGACTGCAAGGTAAGACTGCCGAGTAGATCCTAGCAGGGCGGAGTGGAGTCTGAGGCCCTTTAATGGCGAACCTTTATTTCTGTATTTTCAGTCTTGGGCGATTTGCTTATTTGTTCCGCAGTTAGAAGGGAACTCGCCAGCTGGGATGGGGGAATGGGAGGCAGATTGCGCTGCCGGCAGTGAGGAAGAGGTCTTTGACCTCAGATGTTAGGAGATCTCTTCTTAGTGGTTAGATTTAACTTCATTGTTCTCCCACTTTCTACGCTAGTGAACCTGTGGGAAGTGGCAAGGGCTTCAATCATCCAACTTTCACAGAGATATCTTATGAAGAATTTAAACCGAAGTTGGCCAGAGGAGCAGCTGTTCTGCTCTTTCACTTTTTGTTCTCCTGTACTTAGGGAATCTTGCGGATTCTCGGGGTAACACGTGTCTTTGGGTGGACGGTGATCCGGGTGCCTGTCCCGGTGCCTGTTACTGTTTTGTAGGAGCTGCTTACACGCATTGCGCTGACGTGTTGTAGTGTGGGGTGGCACCTATTCCTAGGGTCAGAGGCTGGATCACCGGCTTGGCAGATCGCGGCACACCTGTCTGTTAGCAGTAAGCAGCAGTGGTGTGGAACTTCGTTAACCCTACCCTATAAAGCTGTCTGGTGAAGTCTGATTCCTTTTAGGTAGTTTTAAGTCCTTACACTGGTTTTGTAAGCTTGCTGGGTGCTTGTTTTTTGTAATCAGTTTTTATTTTCCAGACTCATCTTTCAAGAGGACGTGAGACTAATTGCTAATAATCAAGGTAGATTTTAAACCTTTTGAGTGGCATATTACAAATTAGAATGTGAAGAAAGATAGCTTAATTTCTTGGCAAATTTACCACTATCATTTCATGGAAACATGATTTTCATACCACTAAATCCAAGACATATTTTCTTTTCTTTTTTTATAAAGATTTATTTATTTATTTGAAAGAGTTACACAGTGAAAGGAGAGGCTGAGAGAGGTCTTTCATCCGCTGGTTCACTCCCCAGTTGGCTACAACAGCTGGAGCTGTGCTGATCCGAAGCCAGGAGCTTCCCCCGGGTCTCCCACGTGGGTGCAGGGGCCCAAGGATTTGGGCCTTCTTCTGCTTTCCCAGGCCATAGCAGAGCTAGATGGGAAATGGAGCAGGTGGGACTCAAATTGGCGCACATATGGGATGCCGACATTGTAGGCGGCGGCTTTACTCGCTATGCCAACAATGCTGCCCCTTACATATTTTCATTTATATTGCTTAACCTTTCATTTTCATTTAGCAGCACTGATTGTGTCTGCTTTCTGAATATGCACCCCCCACCTTTTTTGGGGGGACTTCTGTGACCCCGATTTTCTCTGCTGGCTGCTTCTTAGTTTCCATTATAGGTGGTTCTCCTGGGCAGTTAAATTTGGAGTTCTTTATGCCTTATTTTGTATTTTGTCTTCTAACTGGTCTCATTCTCCCTGGGTAATGGTGATGTAAACCACATGCTATTAATTTTTTTAAAGATAATTATTTTATTTGAGAGGTAGAGTTATAGACAGTGAGCAGGACAGAGAGGTCTTCCATCGGCTGGTTCACTCCCCAGATGGCCGCAATGGCAGGAGCTGTGCTGATCCGAAGCCAGGAGCCAGGAGCTTCTTCTGGGTCTCCCATGTGGGTGCAGGGGCCCAAGGACTTGGGCCATCTTCTACTGCTTTCCCAGGCCATAGCAGAGAGCTGGATTGGAAGTGGAACACTTAGGACTAGAACTGGTGCCTATATGGGATGCCAGTGCCGCAGGCAGAGGAATAACTGGCCCCAACCACATGCTATTAATAATGTCATTATCTTTCTTGTTATACCATTCACATGGATGTGAAGTAATATACCAGGTATGGTTTGGATGTCCTTGCTGGATTTTCTTGTGCTTGTCAGCCATTTTCATATTTTCCTTGGAGATCTGTCTATTTAAGTCATTTGCACATATTTAAAGTTTTAACTTATTTGAAAGGGAGACCCCTCTCTCTATCTTTACTCCCACTTACTGGTTGATTCCTCAATTGATGGCAACACCTGGGGATGAGCCAGACGGAAGCCAGGAGCTGGGAACTCTATCTGGGTCTTCCATGTGGGTATCAGGGTCCCAAGTACTTGAGCTATCATCTGTTGCTTCCCAGGGCATTCATTAGCAGGAAGCTGGAATTTGGAGTGGAGGTGAGGTGTTCTGATAAGGGATGAGGGTGTCCCAAGTGGTGTCTTAACTGCTGCACCAAATACTTACCCTGCCCATATTTTAAATTGCATTACTTGTCTTTATTTTTGAGTTGTGTTCTTTATATAGTCTGATATTCAACAATAGCCAGATACATGATTTACCAGTATTTTCTTCTTTTAAAGATTTATTTATTTACTTATTTGAAAGGCAGAGTTACAGAGATGGGGAGAAAGAAAGAGAGATCTTCCATCTGTTGGCTCACTCTCCAAATGACTGCAATGATTGGGGCTGGGCCTGGCTGAAGCCAGGATCCAGGAACTCCATCCAGGTTTCCCAAATGGATGGCAGGGGTCCAAGCACTTGGACTATCTTCCGCTGCCTTCTCTGGCACAATAGCAGGAAATTGGATCAGCAGTGGAACAGCCAGGACTGGAACCAGAGCACATATGGAATGGTGGCGTTGCAGGCAAGCAGCTTAACCCATTGCACCGGCCTCCTATGCCGGCCTCCACTATTTTTTTCTGTTGTATGGCTTTTCATCGTTTTCCTTCCCTCTCCCCCTCCCCTCCCCCTCCCCCTCCCCCTCCCCCTCCCCCTCCTTTTTTCTTTGACAGGCAGAGTTACACAGTGAGAGAGAGGGACAGAGAGAAAGGTCTTCCTTCCGTTGGTTCACCTCCCAAATGGCCGCCACGGCTGGCGCGCTGTGCTGTTCAGGTGCCAGGTGCTTCCTCCTGGTCTCCCATGTGGGTGCAGGGCCCAAGCACTTGGGCCATCCTCTGCTGCCCTCCCGGGCCACAGTAGAGAGCTGGACTGGAAGAGGAACAACTGGGACAGAATCCAGTGCCCCAACGGGGACTAGAACCCGGTGTGCCGGCACCACAGGTGGAGGATTAGCTGAGTGAGCTGCAACGCCAGCCTTTTCATTTTTTGGATGGTGTCCTTGAGATACAAAGTTTTATTGTGTTTTATTTTGTGTGAAAGGCAGAGTTACAGAGAGGTAGAAGCAGAGAGACAGAGAGAGGTGTTCCATCTGCTGGTTCACCCCCTAAATGGCCGCAACAGCCAGAACTGGGCCAATCCGAAGCCAGGAGCTTTCTCTGGGTCTCCAATGTGGGTTCAGGGGCTCAAGGACCTGGGCTGTCTTCCACTGCTTTCCCAGGCCATAGCAGAGAGCTGGATCAGAAGTGGAGCAGCAGGGACTCCAACCTGTGCCCATCTGGGATGCTGGCACTGCAAGCAGCAGCTTTACCAGCTATGCCATAGCGTCAGCCCCTGAGGTATAACGTTTTTAATTTTGATAAAGTCTCGTGTATTTTTTGTTTGTTGCTTTGGCTCTTGGTGTCATCACTAAGAAACTAGTGCTTATTCTAATGTGAAGATTTATGCCCATAATTTCTTCTGAGTTTCACAATGTTCTTGAATTTAGGTCTTGTGGTGTGTGATTGGGTTTCAACTTCATTCTTTGCATGTGGCTGTGCTCTTGTACTGGATCGCTTGTTAAAGAGACCAGTGTTTCCCCCATTGATTGTCTTGGTATTTTGATAAAGACCAGCTGACCAGGTAGTATTGTCTTGACATGCATTCTAGATGATTTTTATGTAAGAATATCTTTAGGACGATGATCCTTAAACTTTAATGCAAAACAGTCTTGTTAAAGATTGTGGACTTTACTCAGATACCTGATTCAGGACATCTGGAGTGGAGGCCCAAGAATTTTCATTTCTAAGAAGTTCCTATGATGCTGCATCTATTGTTCTAGGAACCACACCATCAAAACCACTAATCCAGAACATTGGTTTGCAGCTGTAGCCACATGCATGAAAATTACTGCAAAGGAGTCTATTCCCAGAGATTGATTTAGCTGGCCTGGTGCTCAGTTGTTCTTAATTTTCAAAAGCTCCTCAGGTGAACAGAATGAACACACAAGACTGAGAGCCTCTGCTGTGGTTCTTAGTTAGGGATGTTCAGTGAAATTACCTGGGCAGTTTTTAAATTAATCCCTGAGTTCTACTCTTTGAGGTTCTGATTCAGAATGGAGCCTGAGTATGTGATGTTATAAAGCTTCCCTCATTCAGCTTGGTAACTGCTTCTCTAGGGTTTTGCATCTTCTATTCTTTGATCATTTCCTGTATTTCCTCTTTCATTGGCTGTTTTTATTTCCACTGCTCTATCTTTGAGAAAAAAACTTTAAAAAATTTATTGAGACACACAGAGAGATCTCCTGTCTTCTGACTCATTCCTCAGATGCTCACAATGATTGGGGCAGGAGGGAGGGTGGGAATTCAATCCAGTTTCTCAGGTAGGTGGTAGGAATGTACTTCTTGCCTCCCAGGGTGTGCATTAGCAGGAATCAGGAGATGGAGTTGGGAGTGTACCCCAGGAACTCCAGTGTGTAACACAGATGTGTGTCTTAACCTGCATCTTAACTGCTAAGTCAAATGCCTGTCCTGAGAAAACTATTTTTTATCTAATCCTGTTGTTCTCTTTAGCTGGTTTTTCTTTTATTCTCAAATTATCATTTCCATATTAGTTATTTTAAGACTCTGCTGGGTTAACAGTTGCTTTCACTAGTTTGTTCAAGGTGAAAACTTAAACTTATGGTGATGAGTGAGGTTGTTTAAGTGCTTATGATATACAGCTAGGTTTAGGAAACTCTGATTTATAGTTATCTCCTCTGTCTCCCTAGAGTGGATTTCTGGAAATGAAGCTACTGGGTCAAAGGATGTACATGTTTTAAAATTTGATATGCCCAGGTTGCCCCACAGAGTGGGTATACAGTTTACCATGCTTTCAGCCAACAGTAGAGTTTTGGCTAGCCTTTTTTATCAGTGAGGTAGATGAGAAACAACTCACTCTTTCAATACTTGTCATGAGTGTAGTTGACCATTTGTTCATATCTTTATTGGTGATTTGTCTTTCTTAAGTGAATTGCCTGTTTTTTCTTTGCCTATTGTTTCCTGGGATGTGTTTACTTCATGTCACAGTAGATGCTTGCACTGTTTGTGCTTTGCCAGTGAGGCACAGCCGTAGTGGAAAGAGTATTCTTGGTATTGACAGGAGGCCTAGGTCCTAGTTCTAGTTCTAGAAATGTTAAGATCCAGTGCCGGTGCTGTGGCACAGCAGGTTAAAGCCCCTGCCTGTAGCGCATATGGGCGCCTGTTTGAGTCCTGGCTGCTCTACTTCCATCTAGCTCCCTGCTAATGCATCTGGGAAAGCATTGGAAGATGTCTGAAGTCCTTGGGTCCCTGCACCCATGTGGGAGAACTGGAAGAAGCTCCTGCTTTGGATCAGCCCAGTTCTGGCCGTTCTGGCCATTTGGGGGCATGAACCAGTGGATGGAAGACCTCTCCCTCTCTGTTTCTGCCTCTCTCTAACTCTGTATTTCAAATGAATAAAAATCAATCTTTTCAAAAAAATGTTCAAATCCTTTAGCTTCTCTGGTCTTAAGTTTTGCAACATGAGCTTGGCAGTATTCCCTACTTGCCCACCCCAATGATGATATAATTTGTGGAGTGGACATAATTCCTCTTCTTCCATTCTATTTCCCTACAGTGGATCCATGCACGTTGTATATAGATATAAAAATTAAAAAAATGCAGCTTTAAATATGTCATTCAATTAGTCATAATTCTTTTTTAGTAACATTAGTTACTAATTTCTTTAGTAACATTCAGAGGCAGGGCCTTGTCTTAGTCTTTCTCACTTACCTTAATTATTTCATAGGATGATAGTGATGGCTTAGGCATCAACTAAAACTGGCCAACCAGTATAAGAGTTTCTTTGTTGGGGCAAGCATTGTGGCGTAGCAGGTAAAGCTACCACCTCCAATACCTGCATCCCATATGGGTGCTGGTTCATGTCCTGGCTGCTCCACTTCTGATCCAGATCCCTGCTAATGGGCTGGGAAAAGCAGTGGAAGATGGCCCAAGTTCTTGGGCTTCCGGTATCCACATGGAAGATCTGAAAGAAGCTCCTGGCTTTGGCCTGGCCCAGCCCTGGCTGTTACGGCCATCTGGGGAGTGAACCAGTAGAAGGATCTATTTCTCTCTGTTTCTCCCTCTATCTCTGTAACTCTGTCTTTAAAATAGATAAATCTTTTAAAAAATTCCTTCTATGTTACAGAAACCTTAGCTAAATTCAACTTAAATATGCATCGTATTCATTCATTTAGTCAATAAATATTGTGTGCCTGCTCTATGTGCTAGGCATTGATAGGGGTATTAGACACTGATGAAAAGAGAAGCTATCGTTGTGCTTATAAAGCTTACATTGTAATGAGAATCTCACACACATATAATGTATGCATACCGTGTAAGGTAGGTAAATGCTATGACAATGAAGTATAATGCAGGGTTGTGGGTGGCTTAGTGAAAGCATGTGGGGAGGCTTGGGCAGTGTGGTCAGGAAAGGCCCTTCTGAAGAGGTATCGTTGGTATAGCTAGGTGGACAGCAAGCCCTGTAAATATCTTGGTGGGTAATATGCCACTTGGGAATAGCAAGTGTAAGAATCCCTAAAGGAGAAGCTAGTTTGGCAACCGCAAACATCTGAAATGGGAGTTCATTTGGGACAGCTGGGACAGAGTAGGACGTGGCAGAGGGATTAGCTGGGTCCCTATCTTATTGGACTGTGCAGTCCATAGTAAAGTAATAATAATAAAAAAGCGATTTGAGAACCTGTGGTGTGCTAAGCATAGCTCTAGGCACCTGGGCTAAAGCAGTGAACGAAGCACACGGGAACCTTAATCCTTACAGAATGTATATTCTAGTAGAAAGAGTAAGAACAAAAGGAAAGAATACATAGGCAAGTGTTTAAGCAGGGATAGGGGAAAGGAAATGAAATGACATTCCTGGATCAAAGGACATGTGTGTGGGAGGGGGAGGTTGAGGTGGCTTCACTGATGACATTTGAGCAAAGTCCTGAAGGGCATGGGTGAGTGAGTCATTCAGGGCTCTTGAGAAGAGCCTTCCAGTCAAGAATATGGCCGTGAAGTGGGTGTGTGCCAGGTGAACAAGCCAAGAAGCCTGTGTGAGTGAGTGCAGAGAAGAGGATGGTGGGAAATGGGGTCAGAGAGGCAACAGAAGGCTGATCGTGTATGTCCTTGCGGATCTTTGTAGTGTAGTGGCTTTTTTTTTTTTTAAGGTTTTATTTATTTGAAAGGGAAAGTTACAGAGAGAGGGAGAGAACAAGATCTCCATCTGCTGATTTCACTCCCCAAATGGCCGCAACAGCTAGAGCTGGGTTGATCTGAAACCAGGAGCTTCTTCTGGGTCTCCCATGTGGGTGCAGGGGCCCAAGCACTTGGGCCATCTCCCACTGCTTTCCCAGGCCATAAGCAGAGAGCTGGATGGAAAGAGGAGAAGCTGGAACGCAAACTGGCGCCCATATGGGATGCTGGCACTACAGGCAGAGGCTTAGCCTACTACTCCACAGTGCCGGCCTCAGTGTAGTGGCTTTTTACTCTAGGATGGAATACCACTGAAAAGGGCTGACCGGAAGCTTCTGATGAACTTGGGTTTTTAAGGGGTCCCTGATTTCTGTGCTGAAAATGTTCTTGGAATTGAAGAAGTAGGGAAAGTAGGCATTGCAGTAATCCAGGGAAAAGTAGCAACAATACAGACAAGGCGCTGGCACTTGTGAGTAGTCGGCTAAACCTCTGCCTGCAGCTCCGGCATCCCTTATGGGTGCTGATTTGTGTTCCGACTGCTCCTCTTCTGATCCAGCTCTCTGCTATGGCCTGGGAAAGAGTGGAGGATCGACCAAGTGCTTGGGCCTCTGCATCCACGTGGGACACCCGGAAGAAGCTCCTGGCTTCGGATCGGCCCAGCTCCTTCCTTCCAGCTGGTAGAAGACCTTTCTCTGTCTCTCCCTTTCTCTCTCTGTAACTCTATCAAATAAATACATCTTAAAATATGGATAAGATGTTGATTTGGAGCAAGAATGTAATAGTGATTGTAGGTGCAAATAGATTCTAGATATATTTTGAAGGGAAATCCAACAGGATTTTGTTGGTGGATTGGATTTATTGTGAAGGAAGGAGAAGTTGGGGATGATTCTAGGATTTTTGGTGTGAGCAGGTAGAAGATTGAAATTGATTTTAAATGAAATTGGGGAAAGTTGTGAGGCTTTGAGGTGGGGAAAGGATTAGTGGCTCTGTTTCTGACTTTTAAAGTTGAGACTAATTATTAGATATTCTAGCAGGGGCGTCCTCCAGGCAGTTGGACATCTGAGACTGAAGTTCAAGGGAGGAGGGTGGCTGGTTATATGAGCACAGCGTTGATATTTCAAGGTTCTGGGACTGGATGAGATCACATAAGTAGTGCCTGTAATTGGAGAGGAGGAAAGTCCCTGTAACAGAGCCAGGGGGACATCTCAGTGCAGAGTCTGGGTGAGGAGGCAGGACATAGGAGACGAGAGTACTGCTCCTGTAGAAGGAGGAGAGCTAAGAGTGTATGGTGTCCCAGAAGCTGGGGAAGAACATGCTTCAAGGGGGGCATGGTCTATAGTTTTCCAACTCAATAGTGACTCAACAGTGACTGAGAACTGATTGTATAGAGCGTTGGAGGTCACTGAAATCAGGACAGACAATTTTGGTGGAGTAATGGGGGTGAAAGCCTGGTTCAGAAGAGAAAGGGAGTGGGAAATTGGAGACTGTAAGTACAGACAGACAGCTTTTGCAGGGAGTTTCTCTTTAAAGAAGAGAAATGTGGTAGAGATAGGAGGAAAGGGGATCAAAAGAGATTTTTGCTTTTGTGTTATGTTTTTAATGGGCACATACGGTGTGTATGAGGTACAGTGGGGATGTTTCTGTACAGTGTGTAATGATCAAAGTGGCCATTGACATTTCTATCACCTCAAGTATTTGTCATTTCTTTGTGTTGATAACTTTCAGAATCCAATCTTCTGGTTAATTAAACGATATACCATAAATTGTTAACCAGTCACCCTGCTGTGCTATAAAACACTAGAACTTACTCCTCCCATATAACTGGATTTCGATATCTATCCTCTTGCTATCCTCCTTCCTACCCTCTGGTGACTTCTGTTCCACTATCTATGTCTATGAGAGCAACCTTTTAAATTTCCAAATATGAATGAGGAAATGTGATATTGTCTTTTTTTCACCTGGCTTATTTCACTTCACAACCCCCAGTTCTATCCATGTCACTGCAGATGACAGGATTTCGTTCTTTTATGTCTGAATGAATAATAATCCACTGTACATAGCACATTTTCTATATCCCTCATCAGTTCATGGCTGCCTAGGTTGATTCCATATCTTGTCAGTTGTGAATTGTGCTGTGATAAACATGGAGGTACAGATGTCTCTTCAACAGACTGATTTCATTTTTTGGATATATACCCAGTAGTGTGATTGCTGGTTCATATGGGAATTCTATTTCTGCTTTATTGAGGAACCTCTATTCTGTGCTGTACAATGGCTGTACTAATTTACATCTCCATCAACAATGTACGAGATTTCTTCTTCCTCTTTGTCCTGCAGAATTTGTTGTTTTTTGTCTTTTTGTCAATAGCCATCTTAACAAGGGTAAGATGATTGATTTTGATTTGCGTTTCTCTGATGGTTAATGATGTTGAGCAAGTTTTCGTATGCTTGTCGGTCATTTGTATGTTTTCTTGTTGGTCATTTGTATGTTAAAAGTGATTCCAGGTCACTTAAATATTTATTTGAAAGGCAGAATGATGGGGGTGGTGGTGGGGGGTGGGGTTGAGACAGAGAAAGAAAGAGATCTGCCACCTGCTGGTTTACTCCCTAATTGTTGGGCCTGAGCCAGGAGCTAGGAACTTCTTCCAGGTCTCCCATGTGGGTGGCAGGGGTCAAGCACTTGGGCCGTCCTCTGCTGCTTTTCTAGGCACAACAGCTGTGGGAGCTGGACTGGAAACAAGCAGCCGCCACTCTGACATGAGATGCCAATGTCATAGGCAGTGGCTTAACCTGCCATTTCCCAATCTCAGCCCCTATTGAGGTCATTTTTAAAATATTCTTGTGCTGTTATTTGAATTCTGAGTATATTCAAGGTATCAGACTCTTGTTGGATGAATAATTTGCAGATATTTTCTCCCTTTTGTCAGTTGTATCTTCATTATGTTGAATGTGTTTTATCCTTTTTTGTGCATGTGTGTGTAAAATTTATTTGAATGGCAGAGTGACAGGGAGAGACAGAGAAAGTTCTTCTGTACACTGGTTCACTCCCCCAGGGCCAGTCCAGAGCCACGAGCCTGGAACTCTATCTGGGTCCCCCATATTGATGGCAAGGGCCCAACTATCCATCATCCACAGCCTTCCCAAGCACATTAGGAGGAAGCTGGAATGGAAGTGGAGTAGCTGGGATTGGAACCGGTACTCTGATACAGGATGTGATTATCACAAGTGGTGGCTTAACCCACTGCTCCACAACAGCAATCCTGTTTTTGCCTTTTAAATGGAAGATACAATATATTTATTTCCAGTTGGTAATGATTCAGCAGAGAGGCAGGCAGTTAGTGATGATGAAGGAAAAAGGATTGTTGCTAGAATTTTGTGCTTGATTGGTCAGGGGAAGGGCTGCTGCTGGTGAGGTGGATGGACAGTTCATTCATTAGTAACTGACTGGAAGGCAGAGCATGTGGGCAAAGAACCATTTCCTAGAGGAAAAGGAATTTATCTGTGCAGAGTGTGGGAGGGTATTTGGAGGTCTGCATCATTCGGGCCTTCTGTTTTTAGTCCTATCATTGCTCAGGAGGGGAAGATCTATGAGAAGTGGATTTCCAGAAAATTCCCAAGATAAGTGAGTTTCAAGTTTTAATCCATTTCTTCATAGTCTTTAATAATGTGCACTGTGAATCTCTGAGGAGGCAGGATTTCCCAGGTTTTTCTTTGACTACAGAAGAATTTTTAAAAAATTGATAGCTAATATTTTAAACAAAACAATCAATTTGGGAAAGACTAACCTGGTTCATTTCAGCTTCTTTAGATTATTGAGTTGGCTGGGGCTCTTGTATGTTAGAGCTGCCCTAATCAGCTCAAACTAATTGAGCTACAGAGGGAAATTACTGGCTCACATGACTGGACAGAACAGGGCTTCAGGTGTTGGTTGGACCCAGATGCTCAAAAAATGTCAGTCTGGTGCTTTATCTTTCCAGCTCTTACTAGGCTTCATTCCTTAAGTAGGCTTACTCCCTGTGGCAGGCAAGGTGGTTGCTCGTGTCCCCAACTTGGCAGTCATTTAACTTAGCCACTTCAGTGAAAAGAGAAGCCATCTCTTCCATTAGCTCTGGCATAGAAGTCCTCTCAGTGATTCTGATGGGCGGGCTTGTCACAACTGACCCTGCATGTACCTGTGGCCAGGAGCATGGGTTATTGTGTCAGACTTGGGTTCTCTGTCTCATTCCTTTTTTTTTTCCCCTCTTAAAAAAGCTTTATTTATTTATTTGAAAGGCAGAGATGGAGAGAGAGAGAGAGAGCGGGGGGATGGGGAAAGAGAGGGACAGACAGATAGATACCTTTTATCTGCTGGTTTACTCTCCAAATGGCGATGGCCCAGGCTGGGGCAGGCTGAAGCCAGGAGCTTCTTCCAGGTTTCCCATATGGATGCAGGGGCTCAAGCACTTGGACCATCCTCTGCTGCATTCCCAGGTGCATTAGCAGGGAGCTGGATCGGAAGTAGAGCAGCCAGAACTCAAACTGGTGCCACAGGCGGCAGCTTTACCTGCTACACCACAGCATTGGCCCATCTGTGTCCCATTGCTGTGACTAGCAAAGGGGAGGCCTGAGATGAACAAACCCAACATGATTACCTGGTATACATATTATTGACAATTTGGGCATTTATTGATTGACATTTGGATTATTTCTAATTTTTTGGGAGAGATTTATTTTTATTTATTTGAAAGGCAAAGTTATATATAGAGAGGAAGAAGCAGGGAGAGAGAGCTTCCATCCTCTGTTTCAATCCCCAAATGGCAGCAATGGCTGGGGCTGGGCCAGGCTGAAGCCAGGAGCCAGGAACTTCTTTCTGGTCTCCCACATAGGTACAAGGGTCTAAGCACCTGGACCATCCTCTTCTGCTTTCTCAGGCACATTAGCAGGGTATTTCTAATCTTTTATTAGCACAATATAAATCTAGCTGAGATATGAATACAGATTTGTCTGATTCACAGTGTGTGGTTTGTCATAGTTGTAAAGAATATACTACATGATAAAAATAAGCCTGGTTGGAAGTCACGGTGTTAATTGAATGATGTAAATGGAAAGATTCAGCAAATGAAGAGGAGGAAAATTCATCAGAAAAGTTTGTGGTTGCCTGAAAGAAAACAAGGTCTTAATATTGTGGTTCAGGTGATTCAGATGAGAAAGAGTGGTCATGAAGAAGGCAGTAGAGTATGGCACAGGGTGTGTGCTGGGACTCATCAGCATTGCATCCTTGTTTTCCTTTTTGGGCAAATTCCCTTCTCTGTGTTTCTGTTAGCTCATCTTTACAGAGAGGATGATAATACCGTCTACATCATACCATTGTTGTGAGTGGTTGATGAGATGACCCTGGAGAGGGCAGGCTTCATTTCTGGAGATTCTGTTAGTAGTAGTACATCTCCAAGTGTATGGGATTCATTTTCCTTTTCCAGGTAGTGTTTTCTGTAATATTTTGTTTTAACCTGATTATAGACTCACTTGCCTCCCTGAAAATTATTAAGTTGTACACTTTACCTAGGTTTCCTCGTGGTAGCATCTTGCAGAACTGTACATCAGAGAATCACAGGCAGGATGTTGACATTGATGTAGCTATGATACTGAAGATTTCAAAAGATCCTAGATGTTGTCCTTTTACAGTCACACCCACTCTCCTTCCACTTCATCCTCAATCCCTGCCAACCACTCTCCCGTTCTTCCTTTCCTTAACTTTGTTATCTCAGGTATATTGTATAAATGGGACCACATTGTATGTGACCTCTTGGGGTTGAGTTTATTCACCCAGCATCATTCTCTGGAGATTGTTCCGGGTTATGGCATTCATTTTTATGGCCGAGCAATATTGTAGGGTATGACTGTACCATGTTGTGTTTAACCTTTTACCCTTTTAAGGCCATCTGGGTTGTTTACAGATTTTGGCTACAAAGAAAGCTGCTATAAACATGTTTTTGTACAGGTTTTCATGTGAATATAAGCCTTTATTTCTCTTGAATGACACTCAGGAGTATACTTGCTGGATTCCATAAGTAGCTTTTTTTTTTTTTTTTTTAATTTTTTTATTTTTTGACAGTGACAGTGAGAGAGAGAGAGACAGAGAGAAAGGTCTTCCTTTTGCTGTTGGTTCACCCTCCAATGGCCACCGCGGCTGGCGTGCTGTGGCCGGCGCACCGCGCTAATCCGATGGCAGGAGTCAGGTGCTTCTCCTGGTCTCCCATGGGGTGCAGGGCCCAAGCACTTGGGCCATCCTCCACTGCACTCCCTGGCCACAGCAGAGAGCTGGCCTGGAAGAGGGGCAACCGGGACAGAATCCGGCGCCCCGACCGGGACTAGAACCCGGTGTGCCGGTGCTGCAAGGCAGAGGATTAGCCTAGTGAGCCGCGGTGCTGGCCCATAAGTAGCTTTTTAAAGGAAATTCCAAGTTCTCTTCCCAGGTGCCTGTACCATTTTATTTTCCTACCTGGACTGCAGGAATGATTCAGTTTCTTTGCCTCTTTGCCAGCGTTTGGTGTTTCACTAATATTTCTTATTTTGTCCTTTTACGAAAATGAGTTGGGCCCGTTGTGTGGGTCTGTTTCTGGATTCTGTGATCTGTGTTTCCATTTCCCGACATTACCACAGTCTGGATTATTATAGTTGTCTAATAAATCTTAAAATCAGGCAGACCAGGGGTGGTGTTGTGTAGTGGGTTAAGCTGCTACCTGCAATGTGGGTATCCCATATGAGCACCTGCTCAAGTCTCAGCTGTTTTACTTCCTATTCAGCTCCCTGCTAATGCTCCTGAGAAAATAGCAGAGCATAGCCTAAGTACCCGGGCCCCTGCCACCCACTTGGGAGATCTGGATAGTTTCTGGCTCCTGGCTTCAGCCTGGCTTAGCCCCAGCTGTTGTGGCCATTTGGGGAGTGAACGAATGAATAGAGGATCCATTCTCTTTTACCTTTCCATGTACATTTTAGAACAGTCTTGTTTATATCTATAAAAAGAAATCTCACTAGGATTTTAATGAGAATTGTTTTAGACTTGTGTATAGGATTGGTCTCCACTGAACACAGCAAGACAAGTTGGTTAGTGAGTTGGTTTGAATGTTTAGGGTCCCTTCTTGCCTTGGCTGTGTTGGGGCACCTTATTATGGAGGAGGGGCCAAGGGTCCCTACTTGGCTTTTGTGGGTTGCTTGGGGTGACACTGCAGTTTTGGGTCTGTTTTTGTGTGGCTGGAATAGAACAGTTACTCTCTATAAGTTTTCTGTCTTGCTAGGCAGCCTCTTTTTTTTTTTTTTTCTCCTAATTTTTGATGAGAAAGCAAACTTGCTGGAAGCTTTTCTTGTCTGTATCTGTTGGCATTTCTGGATTGCTGGCTTCTTCAGCTACGAGTTTGGGATGTAAGTCCCAAGGATCCTAGCCAGTCTGCCGTCTTCTCTCGAGTTTTCAAGGTGGTCTTGTGTTTGTTTTATGTATAATGCCTCAAGTTTTAGTTGAGCTTTACAGGAGGGATATAGAAGAGTGTGTCTACTTCCCTGGAAGCTGTGTTTGAATTAAATTTTTTTAAATAATTTTGAACGTTCAGGAGAGTTGAATAGGATAATGATTACCAATGTATGTATTTTCTATGTTTGAGTTGTAAATGTTTTCCCATATGTGTTAATACATTTTTCTGAAGTGTTTTAATGTATGTTATAGACATAATCACTTTTCATCTGTAAATATTCAACATGTATCTTTAAAAATAAAAGTAAAATTTTCAGGGCCAATGTCATGGCATAGTGTATTAAGCTGCTGCCCATAATGCTGGCATCCCATACGAGTGCCTGTTCAAGTCCCAGCTGCTGCACTTCTGTTCAGATCTCTGCACATAGAAAAGCAGCAGAAGATGGCTCAAGTGCTTGGGCCTCGGCCACCCTAATGGGAGACCCAGATGGAGTTCTAGGTTCCTGACTTCAACCTGCCACAACCCTGGTCATTGCAGCCATTTGGGGAGTGGCCAGTGGATTAAAGATCTCTTTCTCTCTCTGTCTCCTTCCCTCTCTCTCTGTGACTCTGCCTTTCAAATAAACAAGTGAATTTTTAAATATAAAATTTGCAAACATAGGGAAATATTTTGTATTTAGTAATTTATATAAAATCGTCATATTATCTAATAGCCAGTTCATAGTCTGATTTTCCTAATTGTTTACAAAGTGTCTTATAGTTGGCTGGACAAATAAGATCCAAAAAGAACATTAATTGTTAGGCTTTATTTTTGTTAATTGTGTATTTGTCAGGAGAAAGTATTCCTTACTCTACATATTCATGTTGCATAGTTCAGGAACTCAGGTTTGTGACAAACTTCTGAGGATTGCAGTCCACAGAAACCTTTATATTCCAGTGTCACTTCGAACCCTGAGAGATGCCATCTCCTCAAAATCTTTCGTGGATCCTAATTTCTGTAGAAATATGTGTATGACTCCTTTCTTGGATCAGCAGACTTAGGGCTGTAGTCTCCAGGGAGCAAGTGAGTGCTCTGACAATATGAAATTGCAGACCCTGGCCAAGAGGCCCCACATCTGAGGTTTCATCAAAGCACTGGAAGGCATGAAAGCTGCTGCCCTTACCACCAAAGTCCTTCCCAGCTTGGAGATGTGTTAGGCTTTTAAGTTTCCTTTAATCATGAATGATTCCTCTCCTGCTTTTTGCCCCAATGACACTGATCTGTAGAAGGAACAGTTCCAGTAGAATCTTGGAATGTCTCACTTCAGCAGGGTTTGTGTGATTGTTTCCTTGTATTTCTTTGTCTCCTGCATTTTCTCTAAACTTCAAGTTAGATTTAAAGGCTTAATTAGGTTCAGGTTTGGCAAGAATGTTTCATAGGTGATGGTAAGTTAAGCAGATTTCCATACGCTTGTGTATTCATAACTTTTCTCTGTGATAAAGATGCCATCTGCATCCTGTGATGCTCTGCTGGATGACATAGAAGACATTGTGTCACAGGAGGATTCAAAGCCAAAAGACAGGCATTTTGCAAGAAAGCACGTTGTTCCAAAGGTACGAAGGCGAAATGCCCAACAATACTTGGAAGAGGAAAGTAGTCCACCAAGTGATAGGTAAGCTTGTTTTCCTGAAATAATACTCAGTTTCATTTCTTAGGAGGAGTTGATACTGCTGACCTGTTTGTGTTAAACACATTTTTGAAACCTGTGAGCTTTCATAGCTTTTTCATTTGAATGGTTTTAAATTTGCCAAGGTAATTGCCTGCAAAAGAAAAACATGTCAAATTAGATGTTCCTTGTAGGCTGGGCTAGGAAAATAGGAGTTTCTTTGATATTATTGTAGTTGGTAGGTAATTCTGTGTTACTTCGAAAGTTAACGTTTTACTGGAATTTGTGATTCTTGTGAGCCATAGGTGTTTTGGATGTTTGATTTTTCTTAGCAGCCTTTATAAATACTTACAGATCAGCTAAATGCATTGGGCACAAAAAAATTATTGTCCTGTTTGTACTACTACAGTAGGCCTCTAGTCACTGAAATTCTTATAAAACATAGGCAGAAAGGATTATGTTTAGTTTTAATAAGCCTGTATTTATTTCTCTAGTAAATCATTGGAAGCTTTAATATACTTGATTATTTTGTTTGGAACATTAAGCTTTTAAAATTCACGAATTTAAAATGTGCTAATGTTTTAACGACTCAAGTCTATCAAATTTTTATCCTGAACATGCCTATAATTCCTGTTTATGAATTATTAGGCAATCCAAATTGAAAGGCCTTTTTTTCTCCCTGAAAATAACACATTTTTAGAATTCATTTTTTATAGGTGTATACTTTTTAGTAATACTGTAGGATAATATAGTTATATATGTTTTTAATTTGAGAGGCAGAGAATCCAACAGACAGAAGGGGGCAGGGAAGAAAGGAAGCCCCTGTTTGTTGGTTCACTCCTCACATGCCCACAGTGGCCGTGACTGGGTATGTCTGTATCTGGGAGCTAGGAACTCAATCTGAATCTCCCGCTTGAGTGGCAGGAACCGAATTATTTGAGCTGTCACTGCTGCCTCCCAGGGTCTGTATTGGAAGGCAACTGGATTAGGAGCCATTGCCAGGTATCAAATCCAGGTATTTTGACATGGGATGTAGGCCTCTTAACTGGTGTCTTAACTACTAGGCTAAATGCCCAGCCCTTAATTTTGTTTAAGTTACTACATCTATATCTGTGAGTTTTAAAGTAGATAAAAATTTCAGCTAATACAGTCTGTGAAGAGACAGGTACCTTTCTAGGAGTTGAACTCAGTGGTAGTATGTAGATAGCATGCATTTAAAATACAATTCAGAGAAAAAATAATTTTTTATGTGGAGTGTAATATTTTTTCTTGAATTTTAGACTTTTGATGTAAGTTGGTGAATTAGTGAATAGCTTGTGGATTGGCTGCAGTAAATTTATGTTATGTATAATGTGCTCTGAAATTATTTTTTTGGTTTTTATTTTTAAAATTACTTAGGAAGATTTACTTTTTAAAAATTGATTGTTTAACAGCACTATTCCAGGCATACAGAAAATTTGGATACGGACTTGGGGATGTTCTCACAATAATTCAGATGGGGAATATATGGCTGGACAGCTAGCTGCTTATGGCTATAAAATTACAGGTATGAGATTATCATTTTATTGATTAAATTTCTCAGTTATGTTCTTGGCAATGCACATTATAACTGATGATTAAAGGAAATTTGAGCATAATGTAATGAATTTAAGGCAAAATAATGATAGCTATTGTTACTGTCTAGATAACCATGGATATCATATTTTTAAAAATTTTAAAAAGCTTTTTAGAAAGATTTACTTATTTATTTCCGAGAGAGAGAGAGGAAGAGACAGAGATCTTCCATCCGCTGGTTCACTCCTCAGATGGTTACAATGGCCAAGACTGGGCCAGGCCAAGGCCAGTTACCAAGACCTTCTTCCAGGTCTCTCACATGGATAGCAGGGGCCTGAATACTTGGAACAACTTCTGCTTTTCCCAGGCCATTAGCAGGGGCAGCTGGGTTGGAAGTGGAGCAGCTGGTGGCTTAACCTGCTACACCACAATACCAACCCTTAAATGTTTTTTTTATTTTGAACTAAGTCTGGGCTTTAAGAAAAGTAGTAAAATTACAATTCATGTTTCTTTTACCAAGCTTCTCCTAATATTAACATCTTATGCCATTTTAAAATAATTAATAAACAAAGAAATTAATGTTAGTGTGATACTGTTACCTATAGATTTTAGGTAGTTTTACCAGTTTTCCCGTTACCTTTTTTCTGTAGCAGAATCCTGCAGAGGGTCTCAGCTAGGAGTGAGTGTCCTGTCTCTCTAGTCTCCTCCAGTCTGTGACAGTTCTTCAGTTTTTCCTCCTGTCTTCTCTGACCTTGATGCTTCAGAAGAGAACTGGTTCATTGTGGTGTGGAATGTCCTGCAACTTCGGCTGTCTGCTTATTTGTCATGATTAGAACGAACTTATGTATTTTTGGCAAGAAGAGCCAGAAATAATATTAAATTGAAAATCTGAAGTTCAGAATGCTTCAAAATCTAGAACTTTGACTAGCTGACTTGACACTATGAGTGGAAAATTTTATACCATAAACCTTTATTTCATGCACAAAAGTATTTTTAAAATTGTGTGAAATTACCTTCAGTTTATATTATAAATGAATTTCATGTTTAGACTTAGGTCTCATCCCCAAGATATCTTATTATATGAATGCAAATAATCCCCAAATCCCAACTTGGAAGCATTTTAATCGGGGATACTTAATCTGTAAATGCTTTTCAATGCATCATACCAGGGGGTTGTGATGTCCTTGTGTCCTATTATTGCCATACTAACTGTGGCTGCTGAATTTCTTACCAGGAGTGCTACTGTTTCTCTCATTATGGTTAGGAAGTACCTTGTTTCTCCTCTACCTTCTGCCTACTAATTATGGTATCCTATGGTATAGTGTTTGCTTAATGTTGATTTTCTGTTTTCTTCATTTTATTTTTAAAATACTTATTGGAGAGGGAGGGGAGAAAGAAGAAGGAGGGGAGAAAGTGAGTTCTTGTCCGTTGGTTCATTAATGCCACAATGGCCTGGTTGGGCCAGGGAAGCTAGGAGCTAGGAACTCAACCCAGGTCTCCCATGCAAGTGGCAGGAACCCAATTACTTTAGCTATCACCATTGCCTCTGAGGGTCTGCATTGACAAGAAATTGAAATCAGGGGCTAGAGCTGGGAATCGAACCGAGGTAGTCCAATGTGGGATGTAGGTGTTGACTGGTATTTTAACCACTAGGTTAAACACTGACCCCTCCTCTTTCATTTGTATTTATTAATTGGAGTTCTGTAAAGTAGAGCTATCCTTTCATGCCCTTTTTAATTGTTTATATCAGTCAAGACTCATGGGATATTCTGTGGGATATAATTTGTTTTCTCTACTAACTTTCTGAATTACCCTCCTATAGGCCCAAGAAATACTAACAATAATAGAAAGAAATCTCTGTGGATTTATATTTAGATTACATATATGATTTCCAAATGACCTATGCCAGTAGTTTCTTTACTATAGAGTAAGGATTTATAAAACTGTTATTGCTTAATAATTTGTCATGATTTTGTTAATCAAATATAGACCTAAATATTGAATACATGATTTAGATAAAATGAGTGTATAGATTATATATAATGTATACAAAGATTATTGAAATCTGTATACAGAGACATTAAAACTAGTTCCCAAATATCAGTTGTGATTATTTTTTACTGTTTGGGGAAGAAAGATTATGTGGGTATATAATTGAAATTGCTGCTTTTAACTGTGTGAATCCAGGATATAATTATTTGGTAGTGTAAAACGTCATCAAGGCTTAGAACAGCTACCTGTTGTTCATGGCTTCTTTTCAAGCCCTTTTTATTTTGGGGAAAAAGTTCATAACTTAAACTATTATAAAATAGTGGCTTCTTGCCTCTCATTCCAAAGAACAAAGCCTACTGAGGAAAAATGCAACTCAGAACAGTTGTATCATGGACGCCTGGCTGCGTGATACAATTAAATTAGTGTCATGGGAAGCAATTCAAGTTCTCTGTGGGGCTTTGTGTTTTTGAACAAATGACTTGAGTGCATTTTTTTTAAAGATTTATATATTTATTTGAAAGTGAGAGTTACACAGAGAGAGAGGAGAGGTAGAGGTAGAGAGAGAAAGAGAGAGAGAGGAGCATCTTCCATCCGATGGTTCACTCTCCAATTGGCCACAACGGCCAGAGCTGTGCCAATCCAAAGCCAGGAGCTTCTTCCGGGTCTCCCACGTGGGTGCAGGGGGCCAAGGACTTGGGCCATCTTCTACTGGTTTCCCAGGCCACAGCTGGATGGGAAGAGGAGCAGCCGGGACTAGAACTGGTGCCCATATGGGATGCCGGCGCTTCAGGCCAGGGCGTTAACCCGCTGCGCCACAGTGCCGGCCCCATTGAGTGCATTCTTTAAGCAATTTCTGGTGTCAAAATTTTTTTTTCCTCTGTAATGTTTAGATTATTGTTGCTAGATTATTTCCTTTGGACAGGATGGTAAATTATTATTTTAAAAGATGTATTCATTTTATTTGAAAGAGAATGAGACAGACATCTTCCATCCTCTGGTTCACTCCCCAGATGGCCACAATAGTTGGGGCTGGGCCAGGCTGAAGCCAGGAGCTTCATCTGGGTCTCCTACGTGGGGACAGGGGCCCAGGAACTTGGGCCATCTTCTACTGCTTTCTCAGGGGCATTAACAGGAAGCTGGTTTGGAGATGGAGCAGCTGGGACGTGAACTGGCACCTATATGGAAGGCTGGTTTTGCAGGCAGCAGCTTAACCCACTATGCCACAGTATCAGGCCCTGGTAAATTATTTTTGTTGTGTCCACACTTGTGACCAATATTCCTGTCTTAGGAATATATTCAGTGTTAGAAATGGCCATAGGTCATTTGAAGCCAAATCTGGTGAATAAGGTATGTGACACCAGATTAACTGATGCTGTTTTAGTTAAGGCATTTTTGTTGATCTCAATTGATTCTGCAAATGGTATTAAAAGAGCAGCAGCGATTCTTACAGTTTTGGGTCTCTTTAGAATCTCACGCATTACACAGTTTGATCAAAGAATTGGTGACTACTCGCTAGGCCAGTAGTGGAATAAAGGTGTGTTTTCCAGGGTGACCACTCAACGATGACCACTTTAGGGACAGTCCTTCTATAGGTAGGGCTATAATGTGTTTACTTTGTTGTAGCACCTGCTGTGAATGAGTGTGTACTTTTTTATTAGTGGAAGAAAGACCAACTTGGCAATTGATTGTGAGCTCTAGTTCATAAACATAGGAGAATAGTATGTGTTATGGATATGAAAGATTTGTGGACAAGTTATGTAAGTCAAATTGGTGAGTTTGTTGACCACAGTTTTAGAGAAATCATTTAAAAATTGCAGGGCTATGGAAGTTCCTTGATAGTTTCTTTGGGTATCTATATAATTTATTCAGCAAACATTCTTTGAACATGCTGTGTGTTACAGGATAGGTGGTGTGAAGATAAGAAAATGAGCTAGTCATGGATTCCAACAGACAAGGAATTAATTTTTTTTTGGCAAAGGCAAAGTCTTTAATTTCTGTGTTAAATCTTAGACATTTTGGTTAAATACTCAAGTTATAATGTATTCTTTCATTAGGTGGGACCTGCTTTGTATAAAGAACTTCTACAATTTGTATTTTAGAAATTCTCTTTGGTAATGTCAAGTCAGAACATAGCATTGTATGTTTGAGTTAAGGAAATGAACACATCTTTACAGAAAGAAACACTGATTTGTTTGATGTCAGGAGTAGTGTTACAGTTGAATGGCTGAAGTGTATGGCATACTCAGTCTTCAAAAAGTTCATGGAAAATGTGTACTATGAAAAAACTGCATGAATTCCACATTTTTTCACTAAAATAAACTTTTAAAAATTGTTTTTCTATAAATATTTTGAAGTATCCTTTATTTTTCCTAGTCTGGACTTTTTATCTTCAGTGGCTTTAAATTTCTATGACGGAAATTGCTGGACTGTATTAGATTTTTATATGGGAATCTTGCATAATGAATACATCCAAGAAACACATTGGTCAGCAGAATTTGAAGGATATTGAAGCTACGCTTTTGTGTTTGGACTTGGATTTAGGAAAATTCATGTTTGTTGCACATGACTCAATTATGAATACACATAAAGTTTCTTTAAAAGAACCTTTGCTTTCAAATTTGTTTTCTTTAAGCTGATGGTTATAACATTTCACATTAGTACATTGAGTTTGCCTACATAATAAAATACACGAGATCTAGAGTAGATTAATTCCCTGGAAAACTGAAAAGGCGGTAGATCTCAACTTCTGTAATTGACAGCTAAGTGGAAAGTGTATCTTATGCTTCCCTTAAGGGACACAACACTTTGGGCAGACTAGTTCTAAGTGAAATCAGGATTTTTGTACCCATGTTTAAGAAGAGCCAAATTGGTTAAAAGCCTACTGTATTTTAGCATTTAACGTATGTTCTTGCAAGGATCAAATGAAGTAACTGTGGTATGAGGTTACTGCATATTTTAAAATGAGATTGTGACGGGGAGAAGGGAGAAAAATGACCTACACAACTTATTCTGGTTAACGTGTGCTGGAGCGGACTTCAGCACAGCCTCACCTCTGCATTGTGCCATCTGGTCACTCCAAGGTAATGTTTTATTTATTTATTTAAAATTTGTGTGTTCATTTTGTTTGAAAGGCAAAGGGAGATCCTCTATCCACTGTTCCACAAATGCTCACAGCAGCCAGGGCTGATCCAAGCCAAAGCCAGGATCTCAGAACTCCATCTAAGTCTCCTGTGCGGATGTCAGGGATACAAATGCTTGAGCCGTCACCTCTTGCTTCCCGGGGTGCACACTGGCAGAAGCTGGAATTGGAAGCAGAGTAATGAGGACTTGAGTCAGACTCTTTGATATGGGATGCAGGTGTCCCAAGGGGCAACTTGAACTGCTGCACCAAACACCTACCCCTCTTTTTAAAAAACAAAACTTATTATTTATTTCTAAATCACACACACAGACACACACAGACACAGTGAAAGAACTTCCATCTGCTGATTTACTCCCCAGATGTCTACAATAGTCAAGATTGGGTCAGGCAAAAGGAACTCAAACTGGGTTTTCCACATGTGTGGTACTGACCCAGGGCGTTGAGCCATCACCAGCTGCCTACCCGGGTGCTCATTAGCAGGAAGCTGGAGTCAGAAGCTGAGCTGGCACTTGAACACAGGCTGTCCAATGAGGGATGTGGGGATTCCAGGTGGTGTCTCAACTGCACTGCCAAACACCTGCCCCAAAGTTTTAAAGGTAGTTCGGTAAGACCAGTTATCAATACTAATAATACTAATAGCTTTAGGTAGAGTAGTTGTTGCTGTCTGACATTGCATGTCTGACTCTTCTTGGAAGCCACCCCTTTTTTTGAGGATAGGAAGACAGGACTTCATACCACTGCAAGCAAGCAAAAACTGGGTAATGATAAGAAAAATAACCACTCAACACAACTAAACATCTCACTATAAATACTTAGTATGAACACAGTTTAAGTCAGAAAGCTAAATGTCCAGGTATTTTAAAAGTCTCTTAATAGTCTTTTTTTTTTTAAGATTTATTTATTTGAAAGATAGAGTTACAGAGAGAGATAGAGCCAGAGAGTGAGAGAGGTCTGGTTCACTCCCCAAATGACCGCAATAGCCAGAGCTGAGCTGATCAGGAACCAGGAGCCAGGAGCTTCTTCTGGGTCTCCCACGTGGGTGCAGGGGCCCAAAGACTTGGGCCATCTTCTACTGCTTTCCCAAGCCATAGTAGAGAGCTGGATCAGAAGAGGAGCAGCTGGGACATGAACTGGCACCCATATGGGATGTTGGCGCTGCAGGCCAGGGCTTTACCCCTCTGTGCCACAGTGACAGCCCCTAAATAATGTCTTTGTTCTGCTTTTATCTTCAGGTACAAGCTAATTTTATAAATTTTTTAAAATCTGTATACCCTACATGTTGGGAAACTGTAGTTGCCTCAAGCTCATTATGTAGAAGTACTTCCTTAACCTGCCAATTCATTCTCATGTTTCCTTCCTTCCACAGTAGTGGAAAATTTGTTGCAATTAGGTTATTTGTATGAGTTAAAATTATTATTCATGAGTCTTAATGTCTTTGTAATCATTTTGCCACTGCCACAAATACTTCATACAGAGTAGAGAATTTGATCCAAAGTTGGTTTTGCATGGGAGTAGAATTATTTCTCAGGGAGTGTCTCGCAACGAACTACAAGTGAGGTTCCAGTGGTGGCAGGGATGGCAGTGGTGATCGGTCACTGAGCTGTGTACTTTCTCCCCATTCTCTCCACGGGACCTGACTTTCAAGGAGGGAGAAGTCTCAGAGGGGTAGCTTCTCTACTTTTTTGTGCCCAGACTCAAAATAATTGACAATGTAGAGATTTGGGGGGAGAATATAATTTGGAGATCCCTAAATGCAAAATGAGAACTCTAGGCATGTAGCATCACGGTATGTACAGTAAATGTCTGGGGTGGAAACAGCAGCCAGATGGCTTTTTTTTTTTTTATCAAAGTTTTGATTAGTGTGTAATACTTGTACTATAGGACAAGCATCCAGGACATGAGCTGGCTCCTGGCTATGGATTGCTGGCATCACAAACAGGGTCTCAACCTGCTGTGCCACAGTGCCAGCCCCAGCCCCAGCCTCCATTTATTTGGGGAAGCCTAGGGATGATGATGTTGCAGAGCTTATCGGCATGTTGCGACCAGTGTTTTTCCTAAAAATTCTAAATGTGTAACCGTTTTATGTATAGGATCTTGCAAGGAAGTGATCTTTAGACTAGTCCAAGATGACTGAGAAATGGGGGGAAAATGGCATTTCATAGCATAAGGAATCATGTTATGCCTTCCATTATACAAAGTGAATGGAATTCTGTATTCAGGTTCCTGTAATTGCAGTTCTCTGCTGAAAATGGTTTCAGGTTTTACAGTGTTTTAGTGGAATGCAACATTTCACAAAGCATTTCAATACATTTATTTATTTATTTATTTTTTTGGACAGGCAGAGTGGACAGTGAGAGAGAGAGACAGAGACAAAGGTCTTCCTTTGCCGTTGGTTCACCCTCCAATGGCCGCCGTGGCCGGCGCGCTGCTGCCATTGCACCGCACTGATCCGATGGCAGGAGACAGTTACTTCTCCTGGTCTCCCATGGGGTGCAGGGCCCAAGCACTTGGGCCATCCTCCACTGCACTCCCTGGCCACAGCAGAGAGCTGGCCTGGAAGAGGGGCAACCGGGACAGAATCCGGTGCCCTGACTGGGACTAGAACCCGGTGTGCAGTCTGTGGTTGGCCGCCTCCTGCCCTCTTCCCACCTGCTGCGCTCTCCTGAAGCCCCCCACGCCCCTGCCTCTTGCACTGGAGCTGGCTTCAAGCGAGAGCCGGGAGCCCAGAGGCCAGGAACTCCAGCTAGGTTTCCCATGTGGCTCGCAAGGGACCCAAGGACTGGGCCATTGTCTGCCATGGTCCCTGGTGCATCAGCCAGGGGTGGATTGGAAGCAGGGCAGCTAAGGCTTGAACTGGCTCTCCGGTATGGGATGCAGACATGCCAAGCAGCAGCACTGTACCGGGACACCTGCGCAACCTACCTTCTTCTTCTTTTTTTTTCTTTCTTTTCTTTTCTTTTTTTTTTTTTTTTTTGACAGACAGAGTGGACAGTGAGAGAGAGAGAGAGACAGAGAGAAAGGTCTTCCTTTGCTGTTGGTTCACCCTCCAATGGCCACCACGGCCGGCGCACCGCGCTGATCCGATGGCAGGAGCCAGGTGCTTCTCCTGGTCTCCCATGGGGTGCAGGGCCCAAGCACTTGGGCCATCCTCCACTGCACTCCCGGGCCACAGCAGAGAGCTGGCCTGGAAGAGGAGCAACCGGGACAGAATCCGGCGCCCCGAACCGGGACTAGAACCCGGTGTGCCGGCGCCGCAAGGCGGAGGATTAGCCTAGTGAGCCGCGGCGCCGGCTGAATACATTTTAAAAGGGTGTTTAAGGCTCCTCGTTACTGTGCTATAAAACAGGATGATGTATGATGGCGTAATGAGTTTTCTGATTTCTGCCTGCTAGTTTTACTTTCTTCTTTAAATTGAGCGCAGAAATATTTAGTATCTGTTGTTTGTCATCTATGGGCCCAGAAATTTCCTCTTTTTTTTTTTTTTTTTTGGTCATTTTGTGAAACTACTAAGCGGCATTGGTTTAAATCCTGTGCCACATTATGTGCTATCTAAACCAATTAGTGTCAACCTTTTTTTTTCAAACCTAAGCAGGACTTGCATTTTCTTGATGTTCGAGGGTACACTTGTGTGGTTGATTAAAATTCTTCCTGTTTTTAAGGGATGAAGAGAAACTATAGTTTACCCTTGTGAATTCTAAAATGCTTTGGCTTCAGGTCCTAATTTCTCTTAGCTTGTTGCGTACAGAGTGCAGGCCCATAGTTAACAGCTCTTGATTTAATTACATTATTTTGATAAAGTTTTCTCAGTTTTCACACTAACCAAGATATGGGAAGAATTCACCTGTTTTCAGGTCTGCTTTTGTGAACTGGGTCGTTTTTCATTCTGTTCCACTTCTGGCTTGGCCTTTTTCGGGTCACCTAAGCTTCTTGTTGGCACGTTTTCTACCTTATATTAAATTTTTGTGATTAAACCATGGGGGAGTCCTAGACTGTAGATGGGTAATCTTTTCAGAATCGCTGGCATTCTGGTGTTGAGCTGGAAAGTATTTTTCACTTTTAGTCTTTTAGAGTTTTAAGAAAATAAATCAACATATATCCAGAGGTTTTTCAGTAATCTGACATTTACTTTATTGGTTAATAATCAAATTTACCCTTGGAGATTTTGTAAAACATTTCTCCCCACTTTATTAATTAAAATATAAATTCATTTGTTTTGTAATCCATTGTACAAAAATTGCACATATCTTTGGGGTATGTTTATATAAACATTATGTAGGGTATGACATTTCTATACTTGTATTTACTGTATACTGTCCAAATCAGGTTAAACACATCTATCTATCTCAGTCATTTAACACTTCTCCATGGTGGGAACATTTGAAATCTTTTCTTAATTTTTTTTAAAAGAAATAGACATGATCTGTAATCACGCTAGTATACAGTAGAATACCAGAGATTTTTTTAATAAAACATTTTGTGTGATCATTCATTTAGAAATAGCCTGTTTAAATTTTTTCTTTTTTAAGAAAATGAGCACATGATGAATTACCATGAAAGCTTTATTTAAAAATCTATATTCGGTATTATTGTGTTTAGGTTTTTTGGGAAAAACCCTCGTGAGATGTTAACAATTGAACACGTAAAATACCATTGGCTCATTTTGGCCTTCAATTTAAAAATGTAATGGGTTTGAAGACATGGTGTAGTTTTAGCTCTTGGACAACAGATGGCAGTATTGCATTACATGATCCCAGCAGCTACATAGCTGTTATGTATGAAAAGTGAATTGCATGTCACAAATGTTCTCATAAAATTATTAGCAGTCTTTAAATTAGTTAACACTTTATTTTTTCTGGTTCATTGATTTTTTTCTCCTGAACTTTTAAGCAGTATTTATGTAAGAATCGGGCAAAATTGACCTTTTAGAGGCAGTGTGATTCTGTGCCGGCAGCTGTCGGCCTGGGGTGTACATGCTGGAGACCAGCTGTGGGATTCCATCACTGGCTTACTGCCCTATTTCCCTGACTCTGCTGGTCCTGGGACCCTTTGTCCGTAGAAGCACAGTAAGGTGGGAGCTCTTTAAACTGAATATGAATGTTTCTTACCTTCCCTACTGCACTGCCTTCACACTTAGTAAAAACTAACCCCTGCCCAGGATGCAGCTCAAGCCGCTTATGAATGTTCAAATCTGTGAATGCAGAGTAAGGCTAATGAGGCTTTATATTTAAACAGAAGGGAGCAATGGTGCCTTTTAAAATGTCTCTCCTGTTTCCTGGTAGCGACTCTGGTCTGCCGGTTCGGTTATGGGGGAAATGATTTCAGATGTCTGGGCGTGTGCATGCACTTTCCTTTGCCTCTTCCTTTGTCGTGAATTGGCGACCTTCAAATTGGTGACGAGTTTGGGAGGGTTTTTGTATAATGGTGCCGGTGCAGATCCAGAAGTATCATATTTATGGTGATTCAAGGCTGCCTTGCGTGGTAATTGCGAATCCTTACTCCTCGTGTGAGCTGCAGCCCCCTTTGCCCTCAGCCCGCCGACTTCCCCAGGCAGGAGGACTGAGAATGACCACACAGCTAATTCCTGTCCTAGTGTAGTTTATCTGTTTTATGTTGTCGTTCCTGTGGTGGGCGAGGTCCTATCTTCTCTTTACCTCTCACGTCTCAGAGGCAGGATGGCTTGGTGATGAAGAGAGGCGGTAGCCAGCTATTGAATTAGGTCAGACTGAAGCCAGCCACTGCTGTCTAGGAACTAGCTGGCAATATCTCCGTATGCTCAGTCCCTGAAGATGACGCCAGTGGTTCTTTCTGAGGACTAATGAGCCAGTGCGTGCAGAATGCTCCAAACGTGTTTGGTGCTGTCATCATCAAGTATAGTACATGGCCTAAAAGAAGAATTCAAGTGTGTTTTGTGTATATTATTGAGCAAGTAAAAACAATGTTTTTGAAATAATGATATAGAAGTAATTTTATTCTTTGTATTTTTCAGGCAGAACAAAAAATATTAAGTAAATTCTAAAGGTTCAGTAAATGTATGTGTGTGGGGAGGGGGGTTTGTGGGGTTGCTAGTAGAATCCTCTTGAGCTGGGTGTTGGGCTCAGTCTGCATGGTCTTGTCATGTCTTGGCAAAGATCCTTATACTATCACTTTCCTGACATGGACACGGCAAATTATATTGAATCAGAAATCTAATTTAATCCCTTTTTATTAGATTGGAAGCAGTAATTGCTTTCAATTTAATGGGATTGAATTCAGAATTAGAAATTTTGATGTTCCTTCAAACTTAATAAAATATGGTTATATATATTTCCATTTATTTGTGCCTGTTCTTGTGTACTTGCAGAGAGAGAGAGAAGAATAGAATAGAATAGAATAGAATAGAATAGAATAGAAATGTTCTTGAAGCCTGGCTTATATTCAGAAGCAGAGTTCTTTTTTAAATTTTCGCAGGTGTATTTATGTAGTAATGAATTAGCCTGAAAAGGAAGAATGGAGAGAGAGAAGAGCAGTCAAGTGAGAGAGCCAGCCTCCATTTGTGGGTTTGCTCCCCCAAAATGGCTGTGGTAGCTGGGGCTGGTCCAGACGAAGCCAGCCGGGAGCCCTGAACTCCATTCTGGTCTCCTCACATGGGTGTCAAGGGCCCAAGCACTTGGACCTTCATACGCTGTCTTCCCAGTCACATCAGCTGGAAGCAGGATTGGAAGTGGAGCAGCTGGGACTCGAACCAGCACACCTGCAATATCAGATGTTGTTGAAAGCAGTGGCTTAACCCACTGCACCACAGCACCTGCTCCAAGAGCAGAGGTCTTTGCAACAGTTGGTAAAGGGGCACCATATAATGGCAGGGACCAGTGAGAATGGCACTGATTACATTTTTTCTTTTTGCCCAAAGACTAATACAGACAGAAATAAAACTAAGGCCATCTAAATGGGTTTTCCTCCCATTTTTGTATCCCCATTAGGGGAAGTTAGTTCAGAGTCTCTGGAGAAGCTGAGGAATGCTATTATTCTTTGCTATTTAGGTTTGTATTCTTATTTCTCTGAAAGGCAGCCTCTTCCACCTGTTGGCTCACTCCCCAAATGCTTGCAACAATCAGAACTGGGCCAAGTGGAAAACAAGAATCTGGATCTCCATCCTGGTTTCCCATGTGCGCGGCGAGGATGCAAGCACTAGAACCTTCATCTGCTACCCCCAGGGTGGGCATGAACAGGAAGCTGGATGAAAAGGGAGCCGGGAGTCATTCCCTGGCACTCTGATATGGGGTGCAGGCCTCCCAAGCAGCAATTTAATCTGCTGCACCACAGCACCCACCCCTGAGGTTCACTTGTGAGGGTGAGCATCCAGCCCTCTTAAAGATGGAACAAGAATGTGGGGGTGAAAAGAGATCCTTCGGAGCTGTCTCAGTAACGCAGCGGGTTAAAGCCCTGGCCTGCAACTCCAGCATCTCATACGGGCCTCGGTTCGAATCTCAGCTGCTCTGCTTCTGATCCAGGTCCCTGCTAATGCGCCTGGACCCTGTACCCACATGGGAGACCCGGAAGAACCTCCTGGCTTCAGATCGGCTCAGCTCCGGCCATTCCGACTATTTGGGGAGCGAACCAGTGGATGGAAGACCTCTCTCTCTCTCTCTCTCTGTCTCTGTCTCTACCTCTCTTTCTAACTCTTTCAAATAAAATCCTTCAAACTTTCATTTTTAGCATGTTATTTAGGTTTTTTTCCCCACTAAGTCATTCAGAGATAGCTAAGTTTATCAATTTTCTTATAGTGGGTAAGTATACTGTGAGCAGCGGATAAGGGTAGTCTGAACTAAAGGCACTTCTGATAGTGTCTAATTACTGTAGTGATTGTGGTACTTACAGCTCATGCCACTGGCCTGAGCTTTTACTCTGCAGCACAGTGTCTTCAGATCCCATTTTGACTATCTTCTTCTCACCAGCTACTTTGTTTTGTTATTCTTAGTTGAGTTGTTGTGTAATTTAAGATGAAATCATGATTTTCACCATGATTTTAGAATCTGGGGTGTAGAGAACTTATTTGAAGACTACCATTTCAACAAAATTCAGAGTAGCAGAGGTAAGGCCTGCTCAGTGAGAATATTATCTCCTCTCCATGTGAGGACCAAATTGCTGGCTGGCTCACAAAAATGAATGAACTGTGAGGTATTCTAGAATAAATAAAACTTTTCAGGAAATCACTGCGAAACATAAACGTGGCAGACATTGAACATGGTATACAGATGCCTACCATGAGATCAAATTAAGCCAAGAAGCTTTAGGGAGAGTATTTGAAGCTTCTCATCTCCATCTCATTTGTAGCAGCTTTTTATCTTTGACTTCATAAGGTGTAAATCATAAACAAAGGCTTTTTCAAAAAACCCCTCCAGTTCTCAGTGAAGGTCTTTATTTCTCATTTGTGCACTATATTGGATTAAAAGTTTGTGCGTTAGTGAAATGTAAACAGCTCTGTGAATATATTCAGTGTTTGCGTAGTCACGTAGTAGTTTGAACATAATGATTTTTTTCCTTGCTAATTGTATACAGAAATTGTAAAACAAAAAAGCTGTTTTTCAGAACCTTATGCAATATAGAAATGTGTGCTGATATGATTTGGTTTATGTTTAATTAATTGATGTTGGAACTTAAAAACTAGCAATTTGGAGCCAGCGAAAGCTCTGTCATTTGTAACTGGGGAAACTTTTGATAGCTAACAATTTTCTTAGTTTCTCAGTTTCTTTAAAATTCGGAATGTTGTTTCAGTCCAGCTCATGAAATTGAAATGAAAACATGAAGTAAGATTTTAGTTCTTAACAATGTTTATAAGCTTAAAAGTAGTAAACATACTTATTAAGCTTAAGTATTATAAAATTATAAACTGATAGCTTTTGAATTTATGCTATATTACATTTTTGTACAACTTACTGCAATTCCTCAGTAAACCAAAAGGTGGCACTGTTTACCTGTGTTTAATATTTTCATTTGCTTCCATGAAAAAATGTTGAATGCTTTATCTGCAAACATATTAAATTGAGGTTATATTTTTTTACATTTAATCTTCTGTTTTGTAAATGGAGCTTTAATTCATGTAAGGTTTACCAGGACCAGGTTTCATTTTTATTTTGAAATGGTTTGGAAATTCAGATATTTAACAGTCATTTTGTAGACAGAAACTCCTGTATAATCCAGTATAATTAAATATAAAACCTTGTTTTAATGTGACAGCTAATGTTTCATTGAAACGTTTTTGTGTAGAAAACCATTCTTTTTTTTTTTTTTAGCCTCTGAGAACAGTCCAGTGATTAAAATGTAACAGCCGCAAATAAATGATTTCTGTGGCTATTAGATCTCACTGCCTAGGTTTATCCATTTTGGAAAATTATTGTATGTTAAAAGGACCTTTGGAAATTTAGCAAAACCTTTCATTGCTTGAAATTGCTACTGGCAGGAGTGTGATAAAAGGAGAATTTAGGTTCTGTGAATAACTTTTCTAGGTGAGAAATGTAAAAATGAGATAGCCTGAATCTGACTTGAAGTGAGGATTATTTATGTAGTAGATGTGGTAAATACACTTCCCAGACAGGTGAAAACCCAATTGTTCATTCATAGAGCATTTTCCATTTAGTATAGTTTATGACCTGAGCAAGATAATATGAGCAGGATATTTTTATGTCCAATCAAAGCTCTACCTATAGTTGTTTTTCAGCATAAATAGCATTTGCTAATCTTTTTTTTTTTTTTTTTTTTTTTTACTGAAAGTCAGAAGGCAAAAAATGCTCCTGTTACAATAAAATACTTCTTTAGGGGACAGGTTAGAAACCTGAGATTATTTCAGATGTGTTTCCACTGCTGCCTTTTTTTAAAAGTGGTAAGTGTTTTTGAGTCCATGCAAATTACACTTCATTTTTTTAAAAGTTTTTCTCTAAAAATCACTTGTTAGGATACAGTGCTTTAGAAATACATTAAGAGCCCATCCTCATAACTCTGAAGTGACTGTTTACCAAATGGATATTGTCTGGGGGAGTGGGGACACTTGGCAGTGAGACACTGGTTTTGTGTGCAAGGGGGGAGTATGTATGCTTGTGTTGAAGTTGTTGATGTTAGTAACATGATATGTGTGTGATTTGTCGGAATTGTTTAAAAATGCATAATTGAAGGAGAATTCGATTATTCAGCAGGAATTCCAGTAGCTAAAGACTGTCATTTAGAAATTTCCTTCCAGGATTTGACAACGGCTCAGTGTGCTATGAAAAGCATAAGGAGTGCACTGTGACACTTCAAATCTTCAGAGGCTGTTCTCAGGATATTCTTATCATAGAGATGAAAAAACAGCATTGTAATTATTTAATAAGGGGCTGATCTTCATCTTCACCTCTTTTGAAAAATTTGAGGTTCAGAGAGACAGAGAGCATCCATACACTCTCTCTCTCTCTCTCTGTCTCTCTGTCTCTGTCTCTCAATGCTGCATTGGCTGGCTGGCCTGGGTAGGGTAGGCCAGAGCTGGGAGTGCAAAGCTGTTCTCCTGTGCACATTGGGGGGAGCCGTCACCGCCACCTCTCAGGGTTTGCACTGGCAGGAAGCTGGAGTCCAGAGCTGAGATGGGCAGTCCAACCCAGGCACTCTGATGCGAGCCCACCTTTCCTTTTGCAGATGTAAACATTCTATGGATTTGGTAAATAACAAAGTCATTTATTCTCCTAAATGACTTCATATTTTCACTTTTTGGAGGGAAAATTGGGAAAGGCAAAATGCACTCAGTGACTTTTTTTTTTTTTTTTTGACAGGCAGAGTGGACAGTGAGAGAGAGAGACAGAGACAGAGAAAGGTCTTCCTTTGCCGTTGGTTCACCCTCCAATGGCCGCCGCGGCTGGCGCGCTGCGGCCGGCGCACCGCACCGATCCGATGGCAGGAGCCAGGAGCCAGGTGCTTTTCCTGGTCTCCCATGGGGTGCAGGGCCCAAGCACCTGGGCCATCCTCCACTGCACTCCCGGGCCACAGCAGAGGGCCGGCCTGGAAGAGGGGCAACCGGGACAGAATCCGGCGCCCCGACCGGGACTAGAACCCGGTGTGCCGGCGCCGCTAGGCGGAGGATTAGCCTAGTGAGCCGCGGCGCCGGCCCGACTTTTTAAAAAAACTTGTTTCTGGACAAATGGACAAAGATGGCTGTCCCCAAAAATGCTTTCAACAACTCCGTGCCCTGCTCCTTCAGTTCTCAGTAATTTCAAATTTGCATCCTAGGGTAGGATTTGAAGTGGTAAAATGCTGCATTAGACTAGCAATATTTTTTTCTCCAATTAATACTTATGATGAAAAGTCCATTCAAACAGACTATATATTCGTTATGACAAAAGATCTAACATGCTGATTTTGTCTAGCTCCTTTAGATGCCTTGTAGCAGTGTGTTAATTTATGCTGCTGGTCTCACCTCGTGACCCTTCTGTGCAGCCTGGGTATGTTAATATGCTATAGCTTTTTCATTTCAGTCATCTGTGGTGGTTTGAATACGCTTGCTAGTCTGTAGTGCCACTCACCAGCCTGTGTCAAGGACAGGAAAAGAACAAGAAAAATGTATCTTAGAATCAGTTTCTTTAAGCATGCATTAGTAATGAGGAAATTATAAAACAGGCATAATTTTAATAAGACTGTTAAGTCTGAACATTCATTGAAAATAGTAAGTACTCCAAGTACTGACAGCTTTTAATTAGGAAAGACAGTTGGGTCATTGGTTTTTATTTGAGCAAGCGCTTATTAACATCTTTTGGTTTTTTTTTTTCCTTGATTTTTGTTTAACGTCAGTGAGAAAATATCCCAAGATTGGAAACTGGATGTCATAAGCAGTTTTAAGGAAGTAAACCAATTGATTGCACCCACTTTTCTGTTCATTGATCACTGAGGGTTATGATTCTAAAAATCTCCATGGTAGGAAAATACTGTGTGTGTTTGAGAAATTCAGGGCCTTATGGTGAAAATAGGGTCAGGGTGAACAAGACCTAAAACAGGTGAAGGGACTCCCAAGATTCTAGGAGAATCACCATAGTTCTGTAGAAGGAAGATAATACTTGAATACTTCAAATATAATTAATTCTCTTACTAGGTCCCCTCATCTATCCAAACTCTGTATAAATTACGTTTGTCCTTTCTGTAGAAACCATTGGTACTAGAAGGATGCCTTTCTTTATATTTGGCCCTCCATTTGAAAGTGCAGTGCCCCTGTGCTCTGTCTCGTAGTTTTTGTCTCACTGTCTTTTGGTCTTGATCTGAAGCATACTAATTGAGCAAAATATCCAGAAACCTTGGGAATTTTTAAATTGGCATTCTTGGCATAACTGGATAAGTATTTCTAACCTCTCTGAGCCTGTGAGGCTTTGTCTCTAAAGTGGGTTTTAGGGTCATTGTGGTGATTAATAGATGGTTGAAAAAATTAGCCATTATTATGCTAAGAATTAGTACAGAAAAGTCAGTATTATATGTAAGTATTTTAAATCTGAGTCTTGAAAACTGGTAAGTTAACGAAATATGATTTAAAGATGTATTTAATCCATTTAGATCTGTTGCAGCGTATTCTAGTTTTATGTGTTTCTTTCTCACACATCTTTTTCTCATCCTATTAATCAGGAAATGAGCCACAGTAGGATATAATTGGTGACTTCTCTGGGAGGCTAGTGAGGCAGAATGGAATGATATCAAGAAGGGATATGGGATTAGGAGTTAGGGTCTTGTTCCAAAGATGACTGTGGTTACTGGTGAACTTAGTTATCTCTCCTCAGTCTGTTAATTCTCATCTACAAGGCATTTTGACTCTTCCAGATGTGTGAAGGACTGGTCATTTTTTTTTTTTTTTACTTTTTTATTTTACATGTGTTGTCTTGCTTTGAAAGAGGGAAAACACTTTTCTTAAACTAAAAATCAGGAGCAACACCCTTCTAACTTCGCCCCTCCTCTCTCTTGTCTGTGAAGTCAGGCTCTTCCTTAACACACTCCTGTGACCTAGATTTGTCTCTTTTGTAGTTGAGATTGCTTCTTTATGTATTTGTCTCTGAGAAGACCAACCTTGAGTACAGAGGTCTTTTTCCTTGTATTCCTAGTCCATAACCACACATTTGGCCTATAATAAGCACTCAGTTAGTGTTGGTGAATGAATTCAGATAAATACTCACAGCCTTCATGAGAAATAAATAGAGTACAGAGGTGGTTTCTCATTTGTGTTGCTCTTGCCTTTATTGTTGGGTATAAAACATTGACGATTTGTTACCACCTGAAAGAATTAAATTGAGCATTTTTCTAGTTGAAGTCATTCTTTTCTACGTTTCTGAAAGCTCTCTGAGCCTGACCATAGCAAACAGCCTTCTTGGTGCTTTGCAAATGTTGTGATTCATGGGCACTGTAAGTATAGATTTCATGCTTGAAGTAACTGAATAAAATAGGCACATTGTTCTTTGTTAGTTTCCTCAATTGGTTCTTTTAATTTTCCTGTTCTTACTGGTGATTCCTTGAGGCACCTGGCCAGTGCTGAATATTTCTTCCTGACTCATCATTCCTTCTGCCACCTGCCAAAGAAGTGCTTTTACTTTGGTCAAGAATACCAGGAGTGAGTTAGGTTTCATTACTGTTGCAGGTCATGGACCATCTGATAAAGTCTGAGTATGTCATACTAACTAGCATTGACTGCCAGCCACCAGAAGGTTTGATTCTGGGGGCTTGCTTTTTTTTTTTTTTTTTTTTTTTTTTTTGACAGGCAGAGTGGACAGTGAGAGAGAGACAGAGAGAGAAAGGTCTTCCTTTGCCGCTGGTTCACCCTCCAATGGCCGCCGCTGCAGCCGGCGCACCGCGCTGATCCTGGCAGGAGCCAGGAGCCAGGTGCTTTTCCTGGTCTCCCATGGGGTGCAGGGCCCAAGCACCTGGGCCATCCTCCACTGCACTCCCTGGCCATAGCAGAGAGCTGGCCTGGAAGAGGGGCAACCGGGACAGAATCCGGCGCCCCAACCGGGACTAGAACCCGGTGTGCCGGCGCCGCAAGGTGGAGGATTAGCCTATTGAGCCACGGCGCCGGCTTGGGGGCTTGCTCTTTAAATCCTGAAGTTATGGTCAGGTATGGAGAAATCCTTTATCTGAATATGAAGCTAGTGCTGATATTTGAGGATTCCCCTACCCTCTACCCAATGCCATTCCCATTTGTGTGAAATTCAAATGGGTTGTATTAAATTGCTTTTAGATAGTCTTTCAGAATCATTAGAGCTTTTGCTTAGATATATCTAAATCATTCCTTTTTGAATTCACTTATAAAAGAGCCAGTTGAGGATTGGGAATTAGGGAAGAAGCCAGCTAGTAGGTCACAGGTGGAGGTTTTAACTTGTCAGGCCTGGACAGTGATACTTGCGGGCCCTGGGGCTTATCCTCTGGCATCTGAAAGTTGAAGTGAAGCGGGGTTGGCCTGGTGGGACGCCCCAAGTGAGAATCTGTCCTGCAGCAAGAAAGGAAGTGACTGACTGAAACTTGTTGGACTGAAAGCTTCTTGGAATGCACTTTGTCTTCTACAAGCCTGTAGACATTTACTCTCATTTGAATGAAACTATAAACAGGAAATCCTGAATATTTTAGAAATCGAGGTATGCGGCCGGCGCCGCAGCTCACTAGGCTAATCCTCCGCCTAGCGGCGCCGGCACACTGGGTTCTAGTCCCGGTCGGGGCACTGGATTCTGTCCCGGTTGCCCCTCTTCCAGGCCAGCCCTCTGCTGTGGCCAGGGAGTGCAGTGGAGGATGGCCCAGGTGCTTGGGCCCTGCACCCCATGGGAGACCAGGAAAAGCACCTGGCTCCTGGCTCCTGCCATCGGATCAGCGCGGTGCACCGGCCGCAGCGCGCCGGCTGCAGCGGCCATTGGAGGGTGAACCAATGGCAAAAGAAGACCTTTCTCTCTGTCTCTCTCTCTCTCACTGTCCACTCTGCCTGTCAAAAAAAAAAAAAAAAAAAAAAAAAAAAAAGAAATCGAGGTATGGCCAGAGAACCTTAGCAGTGTGTGCTAACCACCATTATAAACTGGAAAGGTAAAATGTCACCTAATAGTCCTTTTATTTAGTGCAACGTCTTTATCATGATCCGTTTTAAAATCCTGATAGGAGTTTTCAGAGGATCCTTTTCTGCTGTCAGTTTCCTTATCCTGTCCCATAGGGAAGATCTTAAAATTAGGTCTTAGCCGACGCCATGGCTCACTAGGCTAATCCTCCGCCTGCAGTGCCGGCACCCCGGGTTCTAGTCCCGGTTGCTCCTCTTCCAGTCCAGCTCTCTGCCGTGGCCTGGGAGGGCAGCGGAGGATGGCCCAAGTGCTTGGGCCCTGCACCCGCATGGGAGACCAGGAGGAAACACCTGGCTCCTGGCTTTGGATCAGCCACTGGGAGAGTGAACCAACGGAAGGAAGACCTTTCTCTCTCTTTCTCTCTCACTGTCTATAACTCTCTGTCTCTCTCTCTCACTAACTCTGCTTGTCAAAAAAAAAAAAAAAAATTAGATCTTAAAGTTCTCCCCAACTATGTTCTCCTATAGGGATTTTCAGAAATGATAGCCCCCTTAATGGGGAGGGCCTATGTAAATCTCTAGAGAGTTAGCTTGAACTTAAAGAAGTAGTATTGTACTGTACATGAGAGAGGTTGCACCCATTGAATCCCACTGTGCAAGGCTGCCCCAGCCTTTGATCTTAGCCAGGCCATGTCATATTTGGAATGAATGAGTTGAACTCCAGTGTTCTCTGGTTCTTTGTAAATGCATTTATTCATTAGCTATCCATTGTACCCTCCTGTGTTGTGCGTTCAGCGGGCAGCAGACCAGCTATGGCTCCAGCCTTGAGAGAGCTTGCAGTTCCCACTTCTCTGCTGAGCTGTCCTCCTCCCTCTTCTTAGCTACTAACAGGTGGATAACAAGGAAATGAAGCGAACTGAAGAGATTAATTACAAATCTGGGGCTCCTACCTGCTTTTATGTATAAAATGAGTCAACATTTTTTTGGGAAAACAAATCCCTGTGATGGAGGTATAATTTATATATATGTTAAGAATGTTTCTAACAATGAAGAAGTGAATTATGCTAGTGGCAAGTTGATTAGGTTAACTTGTAACCGAGAAGAGTAAAAGACTGAGCTGGGGATACTCTTATTTAAGTTTTGGGGTAGCAGGTGTAAGATATAAATTATTTGTGTCTCTTGGGAGTAGGTGGTTGAACTTGTACGTGTTGAAAGTCAAATGTGACTTTTTTTAAAAGTTTTATTTGAAAGCAAATTTACAAAAAGAGGAGGAGGAGGAGGAGGAGGAGGAGGAGGAGGAGAGAGACTTCCATTTACTGATTCAATCCTCAAATGGCCACAATGGCCTGGGCTGGGCTACGTTGGAACTAGGAGCCCAGAGCTGCTTCCAGGTCTCCTGTGTGTTTGCCAGGGCTCAAGCACTTAGGCCGTCTTCCACTGCTTTCCCAGGTGCATTAGCAGGGAGCTAGATTGGAAGTGGAGCAGCTGAGTCTTGAACTGGTGCCCATTTGTGATGCCAACATCACAGGTGGAGGTTTAACCTGTATGCCACTCACCAGCCCCTGTGATTTTTTTTTTCTTTCTTGTAATTAAAAAAAAATTCTGGGCCAGCACCGCGCTCACTAGGCTAATCCTCTGCCTTGTGGCGCTGGCACCCCGGGTTCTAGTTCTGGTCGGGGCGCCGGATTCTGTCCCGGTTGCCCCTCTTCCAGGCCAGCTCTCTGCTGTGGCCCGGGAGTGCAGTGGAGGATGGCCCAAGTGCTTGGGCCCTGCACCCCATGGGAGACCAGAATAAGCACCTGGCTCCTGCCTTCGGATCAGTGCGGTGCACCAGCTATGGCGGCCATTGGAGGGTGGGGTGAACCAATGGCAAAGGAAGACCTTTCTCTCTGTCTCTCTCTCTCACTGTCCACTCTGCCTGTCCAAAAAAAAAAAAAAAAAAAAAAAAAAAAAAAATTCTGGTATAAGACAGGCCTAACATCTTGTACTTTGTTCCTTTATTCTGGAGAATTAGAATTTATTGTATTGCAAAAAGGGAAAATAATTTATGCTTAATAAACTGGAAATGAATAGCATTGCCCTTAATTGAGAAAAACACTGACGCCTCCAGAACGAACAAGTATCCCTTATTTGGCCTTACGTCTAAAATGATACTCTCTAATCTGTGTAGCTTGGTTCAAGAGCATTTAAGTCTGTTGGAGGCAGCCAGGTTTCCTGCCTAGAATTTAAATCTCTCACTTCTCCCAAGATACTGATGAAAGCAGCTAAATTTATTGGTTATTAGGTGGCAAGAGTAAGTTCAATTTTCTCCAGACTTGTGACAATTAGAGGTTGGTTCTAGCATATCTAATGCTTAAGTTTCAAGGCTCCCTCTATTTGAGGGCTGCTTGGGTGAGATAACCTTGTAACACACACATTTTAATGAGTACATTGCTTCTCCCACCTGCTAAAGTCGACTTGGAGTGGCTACTGACCTGAAGGGAATGCCTGTGTTCTGTATTAATGCGGCATGTCTGGATCCAGACAGCAATCTTTCATTTTGACATGCACATAGTCAAAGTAAATTAATGTTTAAAACCTGAACACTTTAAGTTCAGCCGGTGTGTGCATTCCATAATAATCCTTGAGAAACACTTTACATAGAAATGCTGAGTGCTTTCTTATACTTTATTTATCATACATATGGGTCCACCTTGCAGCATTTGTAACAAGATTCAGCCAGTGCTGTTTTTATCACTCACTTGTTTTGTGGTGGTTATAGCACTTAATTTATTTTAGGTTTAGTCTCTGCATATTTAAGTACAAATCATACTTTTATATATTTATATACCTGGAAGATGGTAACCTAATTTCAGTGATTTCCTATATTTTTGTTGCCTGTCAAGTGAGTTGCTTTATTTCAGCTCAAATGATCACAAATTTTTGGAAGAAGAGTGGTGATTAAACAGTGTTTTTCATGCTAGACCTGGAAGTAGTGTGCATTTGACACTATCTGTGTAAGAAGCAATTTTGCTGAGAGAATTTTCTTTTTCTTTCTTACATACCATTTTCTGAAGTAGCTTTTATTGGTTAAAAACATCCATGGCAGATGTAGCAATGGGGAAATTGTATTAACATTTAAGTATTAAATTAGCCTGTAGCCAGAGTCTCCTAATATGATGACATTGACTATGTTCGGGATTTTAAGGACCACGTTGCACAAGTCATTGTTACACATTTCCTGTTTGCGTTTTTTTTAAAGTTATGTTAGATCTGCTTTTTCAGATTGGAAATTTCCATTGTGGATTTCAGTGCTGTTCTCATTTTACCTGGCTTGTCAGTGTTTGTTATTTACATATTAAGAGTATGAGCATAGTGACCGTAATGAGAAGAGTATGTGATTGGAGCCATATGCAAATGACAGTTTTCATAACGCTTTTGCAGTTTAAAGAAAAATCTCGAGTTATATTTATTAGCAAACATATTTCAGCTAGGGAGTTTATCATGCTCCAAAAAGGCGGCAGATGGAAGCGAACCTAGGATGTGTTCAAAAAAATATGTTGCAGTGAGTTTCTGTTAAATCCCTCACATCAGCATGATGCTTTGTATGTTGTCTCGGAGTTCAAATCAATGCTGTACCTTGGCTATAAAAATCAAAGGTGGCTTTCTTCTGTGTTTGACAGAATTTATTTGCTGTTCAGAAATAACTATATTGTTTGGTTTAGGATACAGAACATCAAATAACAACCCTTAGATTATACTTAATACAGTTACCGTTTTCTGAATCTTGGATATCCCTAACATCAGAGAAATGTGTGCTTTACCCGTGGTATGGTGGCTTTAGATTGGATTTGGAAACACTGTACAGAGAACACCTATTGTTTCCATTGAATGATGTATGCCCTACAGAGTTGAACTTTCTGACCCACTGCTCTTCAGCAGTAATGGATTTGCACTGATTGGAGCACAGTCTCCCACTTGGTCCTGTTTTCAGTTCTCCTGTGTGATGGCTGCCTAGCAGAATCAAACATCTGCTTTGTGGCTGTGGTGGAAGGCAGTACAACTCTCTGGCTCATGCTGGTTCAAATTTGCGCTGCTGGTTAGCTTAGCATTATGCTGTCGCTGTCCGAATTACCTAGCTGTGGATAAATTGTCTGTACCACATGGGCATATTCAATTTTTGTTCTGCATAGAGAATTTTTGTCCTCATGTAAGGTTTCATAGAATGTTATACTAGCCTGGATTTATTGGAAAGTGAGCATTTTAATGGCATCTCTCTGTCAGACTTTGTGATTGCTTTCTATGAAAAGAGAATGTATAAGAGCTGATGTGATTGGGCTGTTATTCCTGGTCTGATTCGACTTTGCCTATTTATATAATTTTCCCATGGAAAAACAGAGCCAACACCTCTCAGGAAGCAAGAGGATGTCCTCCTACCCCAGATAATATGGAGTCTTCTGAGGTCTTGGGCTACTTTGGTGGGGTGGAAGCTACCACTGTACCCCCTATTGTTAGGGATATGACACGACAGACATTTTCTTTGGTGGAAAGCAATTCATGACCAACTGTGGTAGCTACTTCTTGCAGCCGTGTGGGCCTACTTCAGAGGACTGGTTACTGAGAGCAGACTATGTGCATGATTACATATAATCAAGGTTAATTTTTATCAAGGGTCACCATGTTTTTGCTATGGTCTGACAATCATGACCGACATTAAAGAGCCCTGTGGGTCTGTCTGGTGTATTTTTGCTCACTGCCTGGGTAGTTTATTTCAGATGCTTGTCACTTTCATTCTGTTTGATTGTTTGGGGCCCGTCCTGGGTTTTCAGGTACACCATTAAAACAGTGCTCTTTGCAATTAGATTGTCATGGGGGAGCTTCTGTTTCCTGGTGTGTAAACACTTTAATCTCAAAGGGTGAGTAACTGGGGGGACATTTTCCATTTGGTGTTGTGTGAGGTTCGATTGGTAGATTATTTTGAAATAGGGTAGACTTCAGCTCCATGACCAAGATTTGGATTCTGTTGACTTAATTAATTGTTTAGTGATTGATTCTTAGGAAAGTATTTTGGAATTTCCAATTCAAGCACATTTTTCTTAAGGAAAATTCAGATGAGTAGTTTATTTCACAATCTAACAGTGGAATGAGATTTATAGAGACAAATTTGTAAATATAAATATGGGGTAATGTTTTTTTTAAAAATGTGTCTTAGAACATTTTGGGAACTTAAAGACAAAACTTAATGGCTCTTAAACTGGGTATTTGGTTTTGCAATCATTTAATTTTGGCCATATCAGTCTTATTTAGTAGTTTAAAGGATAAACAGTTCAAACAGTAAGAAAAAAGCAGTTTCTGTTTTGTCACTTTTCAACTTTAGATATCAGTAAATCATTGCTGTAGCCTTCTTTATCTTTTGTTTGCACAAAAAACCTGTTAGAATTATGTCTGGGGGGACCATCTGCTGTGGTTCCCAGTCTTGTCAGTGTGATAAGGGATAAGCTGTATAAACAGGGGCACTACGAAGGCAAAAAAAAAAAAAAAAAAAAAAAAAGAAAGAAAGAAAGAAAGCAAGCAGGTTGCTTTTAGGGGAGGAAAAGTATGAAGTGTGATGTGGATTTAATTTTATAACATAACCATAGAAAGTCATAGGTTTTTCTTATAGTTTATCAGGACTGAGGTTATAATTATTTATTCAGCAGCCACGAGTCCAAGTCTTCTGTAGGGTTTATCTTCACATTAATATTTTATCTGCCTTTTTGATTATAAGGTCCCTATTTTGGAGGTCAAACCCTTTGAAAGTTCTTTTGAGAATGTCTCTCTATAGCACTTACCATTGCATTATTGTCCAGATTGTTCTGTGTCCTTTTCCCTCACTATTACTTTTTCTCTCAGTTGAATCCTCAGAAACCATCCTTTTTTTTTTTCATTTGCAATGAGGTCATGGTGCTTCAGAAGGAACAAACCAGTCATTCCCATGGCAACATGCTCTATCAAAATATCACAAAGTTGTCCTGCCCCTTACCTTTACACTCTCAAGTGCCAGGAGGAGGTTAGGAGTGCATTGTTCCTCCAGCATGTGACTGTGGATCAGAGAGGAAGGAGAGGAAAGTCAGTTAAAAACAAATCAACCCCAAAAGTGCCTTACCTTCACTTAGCTATAGACATGTACAAGTAAGGTATTTATTTTATATTGGGTTGCACAGATTTTATTTTTTTTTAAAGACAGAAAAGGGGCCGGCGCCGTGGCTCAATAGGCTAATCCTCCACCTTGCGGCGCCGGCACACCAGGTTCTAGTCCCGGTTGGGGCGCCGGATTCTGTCCCGGTCGCCCCTCTTCCAGGCCAGCTCTCTGCTATGGCCAGGGAGTGCAGTGGAGGATGGCCCAGGTGCTTGGGCCCTGCACCCCATGGGAGACCAGGAAAAGCACCTGGCTCCTGGCTCCTGCCAGGATCAGCGCGGTGCGCCGGCTGCAGCGGCGGCCATTGGAGGGTGAACCAGCGGCAAAGGAAGACCTTTCTCTCTCTGTCTCTCTCTCACTGTCCACTCTGCCTGTCAAAAAAAAAAAAAAAAAAAGACAGAAAAGGATGATTCTAAACATTTGATGTAACGGTCATTATGTGGTGTCTGTGAGAACGGTGAAAGAGGGAACTGTGGCTGGGCGGTGTGATGTGTGTTCCATGTGCTTTGCTCAGAGCTTCTGGCACGTGCCTAGAGGTCATCTTGGCATGAGCAAGTCTAATTTTAGCATGCTGCTGGCACCTTGAACTCTTCAAGGAGTTCCAGACTTTTGACAGTTTATCCCTCCCACTAAGAGGAGACACTAGCAAGATGGTATGATCACCTGTTTATCCAGTAGGAGAATCGCTGGTGTTTCATTATTACTGGAGGTTTCATACCCATTGATGTCAGGTATTTTGAAGTATAATAAAATTAAGCAGTGCGATGAGATTTTATGGTAACCTGGTTATTTTGCTCAAATCTTCAGTATTTGTTGGCATTTCTTTGTGTTGGTTCTACCATTAGCATTTCATTTCTGCATATTGCATTTACTGGTGTGACCTGGGACAACCGTAGACGCTGCGAGGCGTGGCACTGGCTATTCCTCGGTGTCCCCTGTTGCATGCATGACAGTGCGCTCTGTGCCTGTCCTTTGGTAGAGTCTGCCCATTCCTCTGCAGAGGAGGAGCCGGGCTGACGCCTCCCACTCCACTGCAGCCCCTTTAGGGGCAGGAGCTTGCTCTTCACACGTGGGCGGCGTGGAGCAGGTGTCTGGTAAATGCTTGTGGAGAGAATAACAGAATGAGTGCAGGTACTTGTTAGTGAGAAACTCTTTTATTGCCATAGTGAAGGTATATATTTTCAGTTTTTGGTATGTGTGTAAAAAATGAAGCCCAAGTGTGTCCTGTGTACCCTCTTCCAGTGCATTTGGAGGGGCTGCCCCCTGTGTCTTCCGAGGGCTCCCATGCTGCTATTCCACGAGGACACCTAAGTCTTCCCCATGTGGCCTGTTAGCCCTCATTTGTGCCGAGCCCACCCAGCAACCGTAGGCTGCCTTTCGTGGTGCTAGTCAAGAGCATCAGGGTCTACAGACATTATTTGGTGGACCGATGCCAATTTTTTTGTTTTGAAATATTTGGGAAAAGGATTAGAAGAATAAGATAAGAGACCGTTCCATTCCACCTCTCCAGCTTTAGGAAGGAAACACTGTCAGTGTCACTGAAGCCCCCCATTTTTGGGGTGGGGGGCTAGGTGGGAGTATATGTTTCATTCTCCCTCTCTTCCTTTTTGCTCCAGAAAAGCTTCAGCCTTCAAAGGAAATCTTCCCATGCTTTGTGCTTTCATAGTGGCACCCCCCGGCCGTGTGTGTTGTTGAACCTGCCGGTGTATTGTAGCCATCTGTTCAGATGTCTGTCACCTCCACCAGGCTGCACTTCAGCTGTTTGTTCTCAGCGCCATACATAATAGCTGCAGTGGCTGTAGGTGCTTAGTGAGTGCGCGTTGTGTGAATAGGCACAATTCTTGTCTAACGGGCACCATTTTAATGTAGGATTCTGTTCAGCAAAACTATTTCCTTGTCTAGCTCCTAGTGGTAGGCCCGTGCTGCTCTGATTTGAACAAATTGAATTAAACATAAAATCCTGTAGAACAGATGCATTTACAAGTCTCTGCTCACACAGCTGTTGGGCTATTTAATAAAAACATTGCTGTTTTGATAGAGTATTCATAGGCTTTCTTTCTGTTAACTCTATTAGTACTGTCATATTAGCAGGGACCACAGACTAGAGAAGAGTAGAAGAATGAGCCAGCAGTCAGAATCCAGAGACAAGAGGGGAGGGAGGTAAACAGGATGGGGAGGAGAAGGGTTTTACTCCTGGGTGTAGTGCTGAGGAAGTGCACAAACACGGGATTTATCTTCCTCTGCTTTAACTCGTTAAGCCTTTGACTCCCCAATTCTCGGGTAGTCATTCTAATCTCCTTCCCCTAAGTCCAATTTTGAGTTGTTGCTGTTTTTTTTTTAAAGATTTATTTTATTTATTTACTTGAAAGGCATTCATCTGCTGGTTCACTGCCCCGATGGCTGCAACAGGCTAAAACCACAAACCTGGAACTCCACCTGGGTCTCCCACGGGGATGGCGGGGGCCAGGGTACATGGGCCATTTTCCGCTGCTCTCCCAGAGGTGTTAGCAGGGAGCTGGGTTGGTAGTGGAGCAGCCCTGACTTGAACTGGCACTTGTGTGGGGTGCTGGCAGCTTAACTTGCTTTGCCACAATGCCGGCCCCCCAGTTTTGAGTGTTTTTTTGTTTTGTGTTTTGTTTTGTTTTGTTTTGTTTTTTTACAGGCAGAGTGGTCAGTGAGAGAGAGACAGAGAAAGGTCTTCCTTTGCCGTTGGTTCACCCTCCAATGGCTGCCGTGGCTGGCGTGCTGCGGCCGGCGCACCGTGCTGATCCAATGGCAGGAGCCAGGTACTTATCCTGGTCTCCCATGGGGTGCAGGGCCCAAGGACTTGGGACATCCTCCACTGCACTCCCTGGCCACAGCAGAGAGCTGGCCTGGAAGAGGGGCAACTGGGACAGAATCCGGTGCCCCGACCGGGACTAGAACCTGGTGTGCCGGCGCCGCAAGGCGGACGATTAGCCTAGTGAGCCGCGGCGCCGGCCAAGTTTTGAGTTTTTACTGGTACGTTTCGTTTGGTTACTACTTTTATGATGTGTACTGTGTCATTCACCATCATGCTTTATGTATATTAATTCTCACTGTTAGACCCTATGAGGATGCTAACACGTCGAGAGGCACGCCCCAAAGACTCAGAGTCCAGACCAGCTGATGCAAAAGCAAGAGGATTTATTCAGCGTCTGCGCAGAAGGGCCTTCTGAACTCGGGAGTCAGAGAGCGCCCCCAGCACAGAGCCACATGGTTTATATACCCGCAGCGACCAATCAGAAGCACTATAGTGTCCATGCACACAGCAGTCCAATCCGTGAGCTGATCATGTGAAAGGCATGTGTCCTCTATCCAGTCAGCTACGGGATCACATGGGAGGCATGCACACAGCAGTCCAATCCGTGAGCTGATCATGTGAAAGGCATGCGTCCTCTATCCAATCAGCTACGGGGTCACATGGGAGGCATGCACCTTGTCGCCATTTTGTTGTTTACTTCTTCAGCAGTTCCTTCCCCTGTCAGCTTCATCTTGTTCACCCTGAGGGGGACGGCGTCTTGCTCCCTTCGTTCCCCTGGAGAGAGAGCAGTGTCCTGCTTCCCACACCGTTATTTGAGTATTAGGAGGTATACAAACTGGGTTAGGTCTTAGCACAGCCAGGCACAAGTGTCTCAGCTAGCTAAGCATAGGGTCCCTTATTTTTATAGCTGCACCTAATGTTAGCTTTGGGGAAAAAGTTTAGGGCTATAATTTTTAAACCTTAATTTTATTTGGGGCAAAGGTGACTTCTTGTTTTTAATAGTGTTAGCTTAAGTCACTCCGTCTTGGTTTGATTTTTAAGGTTCTTCATCACAACTCTGGAAAATGAGGATTTTCTTTTCTTTTCTCTCTCTCTCTCTCTTTCTTTCTTTCTTTCTCTCTCTCTCTCTCTTTCTTTCTCTCTTTCTCTCTCTTTTGTTCTCTTTCTTTCTCTTTCATTTTAATCCCTGGTTTCCACCTCAGGCTATGGAGTTGGAGATTAAAGGAAGGGAGCAAAGTCGCATTGGTAGAACTGGTGGACCTGGGACCCGAACCATGGCAGTCTGGGTCAGAACCTCTGCTTTGAATCACTGTGACGTGTTCTAGCCTCCTCTGGGTCCTACATACTCTGTGCTGCTTGATTCTAGAGATGATGCTGGTTGATTATTTTGAGGGTTGACAATACCAAAACAGACATAGTGATTGGAACTTCACTCTCATTTTTGTGGCATTTCCAAAACAAGTCTTAATGTTGCGTAGTTCTTCAGGGTAGGAGGGGAGGATACTTAGGAAGGGGCAATCTAACAATTTGAAAGACACAGCAACAGCAAGCTGTTATTTAACTTCAACAAAGCTAATCGCATAACCGAGTTATTCCAGCCTATTCTTGTGGATTGATGCTTTGGGACCAGTCTGCAGCAGGCTGTGGGGGTGAGAGACTGCACAGAAGGTCTCGCGAGTGTTTGTGCCCTGAATTTATCAACGACAGGTGAAAGTATTCTGGTGCTACATTCTGGGCCCTGGTACCCAGCAAGATTGGGCACACCTGCAGCAGGTGTGTCCTTGACATTTGCACATTTAACTTGATGGGGTTCACCCAGAAAGTCAGTGACATTTAGTCATTTGTTGTGAGAATAGGATCAGTTTCACAGAGGTGTGAGGTTATGAGAATTAAAGTAACGTGTGAAGGAATGAACTGCTGAAAGTCTGGCATGCAGATTCTGGCTACTTGGTTTGTGAGTGAACCCACCTGAGGTTCCCACACGTCTCCTCCACTTGTGACACACCCAGATTTGGGAGGTCTCTGAATGCAGTGCTCATCAGCTCTGCCTCTTCCCTGCCCCCAGTCTCCAGGGTTACCTCTCTGCCACTTTGTCCTTCAAGGAATTTGATCCTTAAAGATTACGTCTCTTTGTTTTGTGTTATCAAACTCCCCTCTCCGTGTTGAGAGGCTGTTTGGGCTGTCACCTTTCCTAGCTCTGGGTTAAAGCACTCTGGATCGCGTTTACTCCTTCGCATCACTGTGCTGTGACCACATGTGCCTCCCCTCAGCTCATGGTTAGTTTGCATTTGTTGGCATATGTTGAGTTATAACTTTTTTCAACTTAAAGCACATTATTATTTTCTCCAAGAGAAGCCTGGATGTAGGTTGGCCCTTGATCTTTTACCCTCTTCCTACTAGCCTGGGACACTGGGTGCTGGAACACCTCAATGGGGTTGTGATAATGCACACTTACTTTCCAAAATAAGACTTCCACTGTGCTGCACTATAATCTGAAAATGGATTAGTTATCTCACACTTATATTTTGATCAGGATACCACAGGCCATCTCTGAGGAGAAGGTTGCTGTAAAAATACACTTATTTTGTAAAGCAGTTAATTTTCTATTTATTAACTCATAAAATATGCTGCCTATATTTGTTTTGTGAGAAGCCTCACAATTCTTTGAATTGCATATGTAGTCATTTTCACAGTGCTCGTTCAGTAGATGTTGTGTACGAGGTACTAACTGGACACTGTGAGGGCTACAGCGAGATGAACTCTGCTCTTGGTTCTCAGGATGCATTCATGCTGCTTTTTTTTTTTTTTTTTTAAGATTTATTTTGTTTATTTGAAAGGCAGAGTTACATTAAGGCAGAGAAAGAAAGAAAGGTCTTCCATCCTCTGGTTTATTCCCCATATGGCTGCAACGGTCGGAACTATACCAATCCAAATCCAGGAGCTCTGGGTCTCCCATGGGGGTGTAGGGGCCCAAGGACTTGGGCCATCTTCTGCTGCTTTCCCAGGCCATAGCAGAGAGTGGCATCGGAAGTAGAGCAGCCAGGACTCGAACTGGTGCCTATATAGGATGCTGGTGCTGCAGACTAGGGCTTTAACCCGCTATGCCACAGCGCTGGCCCCACATTCATTCTTTAAACCTTTGTTAAGCTTGTGTTTTGGACAATCCAGATGTAATTCCTTTTGTTAGACTTGAGGAAAATATTTGAAAAAAATTATATATATACTCTTAAATTATTAACTTACCATATTTATCATGTTTCATTAATGTCCCCTAAAAGCAAGAGAATGACAGCTTCCATCTGCTAGTCCATTCCCCAGGTGCCTGTAATGACTGGAGTTGGGCCAGGCTGAAAGTGAGAGTTGGAAAAACCCGCTCTCGGTCCCCCAAGTAGATGACAGGAACCCAAGTTCTTGAGCCATCGTCTTCTATCTCCTGGAGTCTGCATTCGCAGGAAGCTGGAATGAAGAATGAAGCTGGGGCTTCAGTCCATGTACCCTGATACGGTGTGTGGACACCCCAACTGTCAGCTTCGTCACTAGGCCGTAGGCCCACCCTTGGCGTTCATTGTTAATGTTCACGTTCCTCAGGGAATGCCAATGTGAAAAGTGATTCCAGTGCTGTGACAGCCAATGGGGTCATAATGACAGCTCTAGCACGGAGAGGTGGGAGATTTACAGCTAATATGAGTTGCCTGCTGTAATTGTTGGAGTTCGGTGCCTTGTTTTGATAGATATTTTTAACTTATCTGTAATTCATAACAAGTATGTTGAAATTGTAGGTCTTGCCTTGTGCAGTAAAATGCAAGGCAGTGAGTAAGGCCGCAATGTTTAACACCTGAGTTTTTGCTTTAGCCATTCATGCTGTATCTAAAGACTTCGCTTTTGCTGTACACCAGGCTTTATTCCGAGTGCTGCACATATGTTAACCCAACACTAAGGATTAAGCAGGGCTGGAAAAACAGAACAAAGCTGGCTTTCAGAAACCAGGTTTGGGCAGCCCCCTCCTTTAAAAACAAGCACATGAAGGTGCTTCAAGAAGGTCATGGAAAAATGGAATTTAAAGGTAAATTTATTTTGGTACAAAAATTTTGAAATCCATGCATAGTTTTTTCATGATAAATATTTTTCATGAACTTTTATATTCAAAAATAAGTAGTTCATAATTGATTTTTGTGGGGAAAGTGTTTTCTCATGTGTCTAAATCATAAAATGTCTTGATTTTTTCACGATATAATTTTAGAGACTATTTATATGAAATTTAATATTGCTTAGATTCCTAAATCTGAGTATCTGTGACAAATTATAGTATGTGTAGAGATATGATAATAACACAGGAGTTTCTCTGTTACTTTATTTAATTACCCAAGGTGGAAAATACAGGTGATTCTACTACAAGGTGATATACCTCCTTTTTCCAATGAGAAGATGCAAATGTTTTGGCTAACTTGAATAGATAGACTTTAGGAATAAAAATAAAATTGCCAGATATCTGTGTATCTAGTAAGTTTGTACATATACTTAAAATTATATAAAATTTTAAAATTTGACCGGCGCCGCGGCTCACTAGGCTAATCCTCCACCTAGCAGTGCCGGCACACCAGGTTCTAGTTCCGGTCGGGGCGCCGGATTCTGTCCCGGTTGCCCCTCTTCCAGGCCAGCTCTCTGCTGTGGCCAGGGAGTGCAGTGGAGGATGTCCCAAGTCCTTGGGCCCTGCACCCCATGGGAGACCAGGAGGAAGCACCTGCCTCCTGCCATTGGATCAGCGCGGTGCGCCGGCCGCAGCGCGCCAGCCGTGGTGGCCATTGGAGGGTGAACCAACGGAAAAAGGAAGACCTTTCTCTCTGTCTCTCTCTCTCACTATCCACTCTGCCTGTCAAAAAAAAATTTTTTTTTTTTAAATTAAAAATAGTTAAATTTCTTCTTTGGTTTTTCATGAAGCAGTTTTAATTAAACTCTTCAAGTATGTTTTCAGCATAGGGAATTTTCTTCTCCGGAACCCCTGTTGGAGTTATTTGACTTCAGTCAGTTTTCTAGACCTCAGTTCCATTTGACTTGTGTAAAATCCAACACACTTTTCTTTAAAGATTTATTTATTTATTTGAAAGAGTTACACAGAGAGGAGGGGAGGCAGAGAGAGAGAGAGGGAGGCTTTCCATCTGCTGGTTTCCTCCTCAATTGTCCACTACGGCTGGAGCTGTGCCCATCCAAAGCCAGGAACCAGGAGCTTCTTCCAGGTCTCCCACGCAGGTGCAGGGGCCCAAGGACCTGCGCCATCTTCTACTGCTTTCCCAGGCCATAGCAGAGAGCTGGATGGGAAGCGGAGCAGCCGGGACTTGCACTAGCGCTCATATGGGATGCTGGCACTGCAGGCGACAGCTTTACCCACTACGCCAAAGCGCTGGCCCCAGTCCAACACACTTTGGATCCATTTATGATGTGGTCACTGGAAGTTTTCTTCCAAGTGTCCATTCTCATAATTAAAGAATGATCTCTATGGTATATAGCCGCCTCTTCTTCTTCTTCTTTTTTTTTTTTTTTTTTTTTTTTACAGGCAGAGTGGACAGTGAGAGAGAGAGAGACAGAGAGAAAGGTCTTCCTTTGCCGTTGGTTCACCCTCCAATGGCTGCCGCGGCCGGTACGCTGCGGCCAGCGCACCGTACTGATACAAAGGCAGGAGCCAGGTGCTTCTCCCGGTCTTCCATGGGGTGCAGGGCCCAAGAACTTGGGCCATCCTCCACTGCACTCCTGGTCCATAGCAGAGAGCTGGCCTGGAAGAGGGGCAACCAGGACAGAATCCAGCGCCCCTGTAGCCACTTCTTAGAGTGCTCTTGAAGGTAGTCATCTTTGTAAGCCTTGTTTATAATGAAATCCAGTATCTGCCTTCGGAATTTATCCCTATGGAGATAAAGTGGAGCCGGCGCCGTAGCTCAATAGGCTAATCCTCCGCCTTGCGGCGCCGGCACACCAGGTTCTAGTCCTGGTCGGGGCGCTGGATTCTTTCCCAGTTGCCCCTCTTCCAGGCCAGCACTCTGCTGTGGCCCGGGAGTGCAGTGGAGGATGTCCCAAGTCCTTGGGCCCTGTACCCCATGGGAGACCAGAAGAAGCACCTGGCTCCTGGCTTTGGATCAGCGCAATGCGCCGGCTGCAGCAGCCATTGGAGGGTGAACCAATGGCAAAAGGAAGACCTTTCTCTCTGTCTCTCTCTCTCACTGTCCACTCTGCCTGTTAAAAAAAAAAAAGAGAGAGAGAGATAAAGTGGAGTGATATCTCCTCGCTGCTTTTGTTTTTTTATTTTGCTGCAGTTGTTCCCGAGTCCCATGATAGGGCCTGGGGACAGGCTTCCAAGGATCCTGTTGTTCAGGGTACTGTCTTCTCCAAATGATGTTCTGTTACTCAGAATAAGGAAACAGAGGGAGAAACAGTTCCTGGTAATAAACACTTTATGTGGACTTTATTACAAATAGGAAACGCCATCTTCTCCGAGGGATGACTTTTTGGGAGGAATAAAATTTGCTTTACATTTGCTTATTAGCTGGCTAACACCTTCGGAAGATAGAAAGGTAGCATTTTAACCTAGTTTGTTTGTTTGTTTGTTTATTTAAATTGAAAGGCAGAGTGACAGAGAAAGACAAAGAGATCTGAGCCCTTCCATGTACTGGTTCACTTCTCCAAGTGGCAGAAACAGCCAGATCTGGGCCAGGTCAAAGCCAGGAGCCAGGAGCTCCATCCTGGTTTGCCATGTGGATAGCTGGGGCCCCAGTACTTGGACCTTCTGTTGCCTTCCCAGGCACATTAGCAGGAAGCTGGATCAGAAGTGGAGCAGCTGAGTCTCAAATCGTTACTCCATTGTGGGAGGCCAGCACTGCACGTGGGGACCTAACCTGCTGCACCACAGTGCCGAGCTCCTATTTTTTATCTTGTCTCAATTGGTTCCCCCATTGCAACTGCTTTTCCTTGGCATGAAATGAGCACTTTTTACCTGACTCTTCATTTTCACATTTCTGTTTCATATTTTCTTGTCAGATATTTTTCCCTCCTTGCATCAGCTGAAGAACATTTGTCAGTATTTGTGTCTTCAGTATCATAAATATCTTTATAAATATCTCACACCCTTATTTTGGGTGTGAGAGTAATGTTCTGATGTTCTGCTAAGTGTCTACCCAGCTAATTTCCAGTTTGTATTGGTGAATGGTCCTGTGATCCTTGCATGCAGATCGAAACTGTGATATTTGACTCAGACCCATGCCATGTTGAAAGACAAAATATACCCTCACAGTATTTGTGTGATAATTTACAGAGCAAAACTGTTTAGTGGGAGTGGTAGGTAGAGTCTTTCCAGGATCAACACAGGAGTGCTTTGGGAGAATGTTCTTATAGAAGGCAGGTGGCAGAGTTGAAAAATAGGTTTTTATAATGGAAATGCTAAGAGTCTTAGTTATACTAGTGATGTGAATGGTGTTGCTACAATAGATATAATAGATGTATTGCGCGATCTTGTCTAATCAGACACTTTTGTTAGTCAAAGCTCCCATCCTCCATTTGTTTCAGCATGCTGTTGAATGCTCAGTGTTGAATGACTCTAGAAGTTTTTGCTACTCCCACAGTTTTTGAGATTAGAGATTTTTGAAATCTTTGTCAAGTTGTAGCAGCGTTAATGAACACATTTATTTTACTGAAAATACTGTAAGTCAGAAAAGTAGGTTTAGGAAGCAGATCAGGGTTACCCGAAAGGATCTGGATTTACCCCTGTAATGAACAACAGTTAAGTTGGCAGTGTTCTGCTGCGTTCCTTTCTTTTTGAAAATGTTACTGCTCATATTTCACATTTGATTTGGTTTCAATATCCTTACTCTTTGAAAGTGGCTTAGGAAATTGAATTATATATTATGTATTTAGTGCCTAATCTCATTCTTATTTTAAAAATCTGTACATATTCTACAATGGTTTTGTAAATAGAAGTCTGTGGTGTTGTCAGGTCTTCTGGGTTAGCAGGGAACCACGCAGCAGTCAGGGTTGGTCACAGTGGGTAGGGCCCTGAGAGACAGGGGGTTCAATTGTACGCTAAGAAAGAGCAAAAGCCAGCTCACTCTGTTCTTAGCAAACGGCATTGTCTGAGAGCTCAGGCAAAATAGGAGCAGGTAGTCACCATTTTGGAATTTTAGTCAAGCAGGCAGGAGGTACTTCCTGCACATGCAGGGTGAAAATGTGGGGAGGGCAAGGAAGCTAGATGTGGTGGGTGATGGTCTTCTTGTGTCTAATGCCTGAGTACTCACAGCTCACAACTCACTGGTAAGGCCTGCGTGAGTTAAGGCTTAAGCTGCGGTCCCTGGGTAGTTAGGTAGTTGTAAGGGTGTATTTGTTCAATAGAACTCTTGAATAATTTAACATGTGCCAGCTTGTTAGTGCTAGGAACACAATGATGAGACCAGCCCATTCCTTTGAACAGCTGTCAGTCCAGTGAGGCACACAGCTATTTAGAACTGTCAAAAGAGAATATCCACACTTCTGCACACCCACCCTACTTGCTTCTGAATTTGCTTCCCACGCAGACTCTGAGCTCCCTCTACTGTGCTTAATAATTGGTTCCCTGTGCTCCCAGCTCCATGGCTTGCAACCCTAGCCCCTCTCATCTGCTCTAGGTCATTGCTCCTGCAGTGGTCTCCTTTCTCTGTTGGGTCACCTTCCGTCTTCACTCAATGTTTCCTGTCCTCAAATATGCTTTGATATATCCTACATTAAATTAATATCCTTTCCTAACACCACATTCCCCTCCAACTATTCCATTTCTTCCTCCCTTTTAATAGCAAAACTCCTCGAAAGAAGTTCTTTATACTTGCTGCTTCCTCTCCGTCAGGCCTCTTCACTAAAAGTGCTCTTGATTAGTTGACCAGCGACCTCAAGATGGCCCAATGCTTCTGTCACTTCCCTGTCCACATCGTGGTTCTTCTCTATAGTGTTTGCCATAACTGATCACTCTTGCCTTCCAGAACTACTGTCTTCACTGGGCCTCCTGCACCCTGCTCCCTCATGGTTATTGGTTCTTTTCCTGTTTCTCTGGCTGCTCCTTCAATCATCTTTTTTTCATTTTATGATATCTAAATGTTGGCGTGCCCTCAAGGTACCTCTTTAATTTTCTACTTATACTACTGTTTGGGGCATTTTTATAGAATACCCTAGCTTTTGAGTACTTTCTCTGTGCTGATGCTTTCCAAATTTGAAGGGGCTTCCAAATGTTCAAGCAAAATCCACATTACCTTTTAAATCCATTTGATCACAAACCTCCCAAAGCCCCCTTGTGCATACTTTCTTACATATCACCTGACTTTAGACCTGTCCGTGGTGTGTCTAAGACCCATGATATGTCCCCTCCCCCCACAAAACTTGTGGCCTTGCAGCTGCTTGGGACAACACCTTTGGAATTTAAAAAAAAAAAAAACAAAAACCTACTCTTGTTTTCATTGTATGCAGATGAGCAAATCAGCAAATCCTCCTGCCTTAAGACATATTCAGAAATCTGTTTTTTAGCACGTCCATTTAGGCCACCACCGTGGTCCAAGCCAGCTCATCATCATCATCCTCATCTTGCCTAGATGATAGTTAGCTCATTTATCTCCCTGCTTCTCTCTCTGTAATCTGTTTTCCTCACAGCAATGAGAAATTCTTTGAAAACTAAATAAAATTATTTCACTCTTCTACTCATCAGCCACTGTGCTGTCCAACAGAACTTAATGCAACCATGGAAATATTCTATTCTGTGCTAATATGGTAGCCACTGACCAAATGTGGCTGGTAAGTGGTTGAAATCTGGCCAGTGCCACTGTCGAACAGAGTTTTGAATTTTATGTAATTAATGATCACATGAATGAAAATTTTGATCGTGTCCTGAAGTGTTAGATGGTGCAAACCCCCTTCTGCTTCTTTTGACTTCTCCTGCCACCATCACCCTAAATATCTGGCTTTCTTTGAACATGTTCTGTGAACCTGTACTTGCTGCTCCCTCACGCATGAAATGTTCTTTCCCAGATAGCTTTTGTGTTGTTTCCTCATTCCAGGTCTTATCTTATCAGAGAGACCTTCTCTGACCACCCTATATAGAATAGCACCCCCCCTCCTCCCCGGTCCCATCTCCAGCCTTCTCTACTGCTTTAAATAATGATCAGTACTCAATGTGTTCTGTATTTATTTGTTCATGATCTGCTTCTTCCCCATGAACATATACGTGCATGAGATCAGGGGCCTTCTCTGGTGCCACTGTTGCTGCTGAGCCTGGAATAGCTGCCAACATGTAGTAGGCACTCAGTACATACTTAATGAGTAGTAATTAAAGTCAAGGTGATATGCTCCTGTTGGCCTTTGAACAAAGACTTCTTATGGAATTATAGAGGAATTAGTAATGACTTCTGCTTCAGGAGTTGCTTCATAGAGACATTGATCCTTGACTTAAGCTTTAAAGAATGGCTAGAAATTTCTCTGATTTCAGTAGAGAGATTAAAATTACCTAGCTTAATTGGAATTTTAGTTTTACTTTGTTTTTAATAATGCTAGCATTTAGGCAGCAAAAATGAGTGTGTGTGTGTGTGTGTGTGTGTCTGTATGTGTGTATTCTGTTATATGCTGGGTACTCTGCTGGACCCTGGTGGTACCAAGATGAATAAAGTTGTTTCAGGAAAATCAGCGTATCTGAAGTTTATAGTGGCACCCACTGATGAGAAATAAAGTTATGAAAATTTCAAGGTCAACTCTTTTTTGTTATTATAGATTTATTCAAGTCGGACTTACAGACAGGGAGAGGCAGAGGCAGAGAGAGAGTGACAGAGAGAGATAAATGTCTTCCACTTGCCGGTTCACTCCCCAAATGGCCATAACAGCCAGGGCTGGACCAGACTGAAGCCAGGAGCCAGGAAGGTGCAGCAACCCAAACATTTGGGCCATTTCCTGCTGCTTTCCCAGGCACATTAGCAGGGAGCTAGATTGGAAGTGGAGCAGTCGGGACATGTTCTGGTGCCCATATGGGATGCTGGCACTGCACGCAGTGGCTTTACCCACTATGCCACAGCGCCAGCCCTGGCCCCTCAAGGTCAAATTTATTTCTATTTGCATTTCATATGTTGTGTTAATCATTTAATTTAATTACTCTAATAGTTAATTAATGTATCTACTTTATTCCATCAGCACCTATACCACCATCCCTCGTAGTTTGTTGTTTTCTGCAAGCTGTTGCTGATGAGGATCCATTGTTTCCCTCTTTATTGCCTCTGTTTCTCATTATGGGTTGAGAATTATATAGAAAGCTAATTGGGATAATAAGTCATCAATCTCAGTGGTCTACAAACTTTCAAAAATTAAAAATGTGAGATTTTTCATTGTAAAAGAGAAGACCTAACTTGGTTTATATGATAATCTTGGACAGCTGTAGTGTGTGTGTGTGTGTATGTATGTATGTGTGTGTGTATTTATATATGATAACTCTGTAAAGATTTGATGACTTTAATGCCCATTACAATCCAGTAGAAATAAATAAATTGTGGCTGTGCCTTCATTCCCTTTTCCTAGCTTGTTCTTGTAGTTCATTTAGGTGTCTGAGTGATGAGTGAACTTTTCAAAAATATGTATTTTTTCATAACCCCAAAAATGTATTCTTTAAAGCTACCTTCTATGTCCCTTTCTCATCCAAGAATCCTTCTTTCCTCCTAGCTGCCTTCTGTTACTCCTATTTCTTTGAGCCCACCTTTGAATTTAGGACTTGTGAAATTATAAACATTTATAAATGTTTGATCTCTATGTCCATGGAAGAGCTTTAAAAATCTTCTTTAATCTCTGAGATGAGGCAGTCAAGAATAAGGCATCTTCGATTACAGAATCTCTTTGAAGTTTTCTTTCTATTTCAGTTTTCCCCTCTAGCACTCCTACTTTCTGTGACTCTAAGGTGGATTTTTTATTAACATTTTCCCCCCTTTTTCTTAGGACTCTTTGGCAGTCTTTCAAAAGTTTAGAGGCAAAATTGGTAAAATTATACTTTGATTGAACTCTGTTTTTTGTTTTCTAACTCTGCTTCTCTACTGAATGGGAATAGAAAGAGATTTCGATTTAAAATGTTTTCATCTATTTTACATTTTTTTTTTTGCTGCTTCTGATGTAAATATCGTTGTCCTAAAAATGAGTTCTTATTTCTCTTGACTTGACAGTTAAGGTGTCCAGAATTCAGTTGAGCTATTTTCCACTTTGGTTCTATAGGATTGTATACTTACACTTCATTTTATGAAATGAAAAATTTAAAATTTTGTAGTGCAGCATTTTATTTTGTGCTTTTACATAAATCAAACAGTCTTGCTCTAGATGATATAAAAATCTCACTACAAAATAAGGTGGTTCTTTTTTTGTTCAGATAGCCCTATGTGAAATTATTAGTGGTCTTTTGTTTCTGTAAATATCTAAAATCACATTGGGAAATTTTCTTTGCCTTTTGTTATCACATTCACATATTATAAATGTTTAGATTGATATATTTATCACAATATCTTGCATATTGTTATTTTACTCCTATGGTGGGTTCACTTCTGTTTTCTTTAAACTTGTTATATACAAGTTTTATATTCATACGGAAACATACACACACATATTTTCTGAGTAGGAAAGTTTCAGATTGCTTCCTTTTTGATTCTCAGTGTAATCAGAAATTTTTCTGAAAGCCAGTGAGATTGAAAGGCTTACTTTTGTAAGCAGAGGTTTTGTTTCTATAACTCTGCAATTGATAATATCGTTTCTCCAGTTTGCTTTGGCGGATATTCGTATAGAACATTCCAGGATCTTATGCTACCTCTTGTTTGTTTAGACTGTTTTTGGTCTTGTGACTCTTAGCTCTTTAGGAAAGTGGAGGGCCTTACCCCTGCCCCCCTGAAGATTTATCTCTTTGAAAGAACCAGCGAGCAATCGATCTTTGATTTGCTGGTTCATTCCCCAAGTGGCTGCAATGGCTAGGCGTGGGTCAGACCACAGCCAGGAGCTTTATCTGGGTCTCCCACATGTGTGCAGGGGCCCAAAGTTTGGGCTACCTTCCACTGCTTTTCCCAGTCATTAGAAGGGAGCTGGATGGGAAGTGGAACAAGCAAGACTCGAACCAGCATCCGGCCTTGCAGGTGGTGGTTTTACCTGCTCTCCCACGATCCCAACCTCTGCAGGGTCTTTGAATTCACAGCAGGGAGACTGAATTCCCATGTACACTGCTGCTAGAGTAGTATTTAGGGAGATTCAGGAGCTTTTAATTTCAGGTATACTCCTTTTAGAAATACCTTAATAATTATTTTGTTTTGTTTTTAGGTAGTTTTTCTTTTATTTAGATGAAGTATAAAGAATGAACTCCACATTTAGGCTTGAAGTTTTATACAGTTATTCACTGACTAAAATTTCGTGGCTTTATTTTATAGACTAGAAAGGTGCGATAGCATTGCAGCTAACAGTGGGTTGGAGGCCGGCACTGTGATGTAGTGGGTTAAGCTACTGCCTGCAGCTCTGGTATCCCATATGGGTGCAGGTTTGAGTCCCAGCTGCTCTGCTTCTGATCCAGCTCTCTGTTGCTGTGCCTGGGAAAGAAGTGGAAGATCACCAAGTGCTTGGGCCCCTGCAACCACATGGGGCAACCAGGGGAAGTTTCTGGCTCCTGGCTTTAGATCAGCCTAGCTGATCATTCTGTCTGTTTGGGGAGTGAACCAGCAGATGGAAGATCTCTGTCCACCCCCTCCCCCCAATAACTTTGCTTTTGAAATAAAATAAATAATAGTAATAATAAAAAGGATCAATTGTTAGATAAACATTAAAAAAAAAATCAGGCTGGTGCCGTGGCTCACTAGGCTAATCCTCCGCCTGTGGCGCTGGCATCCCAGGGTCTAGCCCTGTCAGGAAGCCGGATTCTGTCCTGGTTGCTCCTCTTCCAGTCCAGCTCTCTGCTGTGGCCTGGGAAGGCAGTGGAGGATGGCCCAAGTGCTTGGGCCCTGCACCCGCATGGGAGACCAGGAGGAAGCACCTGGCTCCTGGTTTCGGATTGGCGCAGCGCCAGCCATAGCAGCCATTTAGGGGGTGAACCAACGGAAGGAAGACCTTTCTCTCTGTCTCTCTCTTTCTCTAACTCTGCCTGTCCAAAAAAAAAAAAAAAAAAAAAAAAACCAAAACTGTTTGTGATGGCAGCAGGCTGCCAAGTCCGAGAGCTGCTTGCCTTGCTGTGTAACCTGGAGCTAGTTGTTGAACATCTCTGAACCAAGTTCTGTCAACTGTAAGATGAGGATAATAGTGCCTATTCCATATGATTGTTATGGGCAGGAAATGAATTTAAATTAAAATATTTAAGACACGTAGATATACTTAGGAATATATATTGAGGGGGCCAGCGCTGTGGTATAGCAGGTAAAGCTGCCTCCTGCAATTTTGGCTTCCTGTTTAGGCAGCGGTTCGAGTCCCAGCCACTCCACTTCTGATCCAGGACTCTGCTATGGCCTGGGAAAGCAGTGGAAGATGGCCCAAGTCCTTGGGCCCCTGCACCCGCATGGGAGACCTGGAAGAAGCTCCTGGCTCCTGGCTTCAGATGGGCTCAGCTCCAGCCGTTGTGGGCATTTGGGAGTGAACCAGTGGATGGAAGACCTCTCCCTCTCTCTCTGCCTCTGCTCCTCTGTAACTCTGCCTTTCAAATAAATAAATAAATCTTTTTAAAAAAGAGAATCATCTTGAGAGGAAATATTCAGTATAAAAGTAGTAGGCCACTGCTGCTTCTGTGATCATAGCATGTTGGTGGCATTGTGGTTCTTGTTGGCGTTAACCTGCCACTGTGTTTGAATTCTTGCTCTGTCATTTTACAGTCCTGTAATTGTCTGTTTTCTTTGGGTCTGATTTTCATATTTAAGACAGAATATATTATGTTGTACCTATGAAAGTCATCTGGATGACGAGAGACTGCATCTCTACATGACCTCCGGGCAGAGGGAGGGGGCCCTGATGTTATTAACAGTAGTTGGAGGTGTAGTTTTTAACCTAGTTTTTCTCCTGAAAATCCTGCCTGATCTCCTGTTTCCTTCTTCCTTAACCTACTGTAGTGTTGTCTGCTGCTAAATGGGTATCTCCAGAGTTTCTCAAAAGAGGAGCTGTTTTGGGATTGAGGGCTTTAGACGTGGTTGAAATAAATGTCTCTCTTAATTGCAAGCTGTAAGAGAACTGTAGTATGGGTCGGCGAGGTTCCGCTGGAGAGTGTTAGGAAGGCTGTGAGTGCTGACTGTGACTCTCCTGTGACTGCCTCCTCTCTGTCACTTCCTACTGTGAGGGTGCCGGGGCTGCCAGAGGTCTCTGCAGACATGGTGCGACTCGCTGTCCTATTTGAGAGTGATGGCCTCGGGGCCCCCAAAGCTGGACAGGCCCTTGAAGATGAGAAGAGTTCAGAAGCACTGTTAGAAAGATGAAGTCATACTTCCTTTAATTCTCATATTTGAGATGGGTGTAGTTGAAATCAATTTTGAGATGGACGTATTGAAATCAATTTGGAATCTTGAAAAAGCCGTGGTATGGGCCAGTTTTATATAAGAATGTTGCCCCTTGTTAACGTCACATTATAATTCTTTTTCCCCAGAAGGCAAACTTGTTTCTAAACTGAAATTTCAGCTTACTTGGCTTACTATTGATTTTGAGGACTATAAAGTGGTGACTGAAAAATAGGTTATGGCCGTTTTTGAAGGGAGAATATATTTGGACATTTACATGAACTGTAGCATGTGGTGTGTGTCCGACACAGCTTGTGAAAGCAAGCCCTTAATGACGTGACCTCCTGTCATGAGCTTAGTCACAAGCTTTAAATTCAGAAATGGCCCACTGAGAAATGTCTATTGTGTCTAATGAAATATACATATGAAACTGAAATCACATTCAACATTTCAAATAGTTAATTTTATCAACTCTTAATAATTAATTAGCTTTTAGCACTGAGAGTGAACGTAATTAAAATAGATTTACTGCATGCTATGAGATTTCTGCCTCAGGAAGATGAAGGAGAACATTTATTTTTCATACATTTAAACCCTAGCATTTCTACTTTTGTTCTCTAGGGGTTTTGTTTTTAACAAAAGGACTCAGAGGTTTTTTTTTTTTTTTTTTAATTATAAAACTACAGTTATAAAAAGTCTTTAATGCATTGTAGTCTCTCTAAATAGCTGCCTACTGGAATGGTAAAGTCCCATTTTTAACTTCTACAGTTAATAAAAATCTTCTCTGCTACTAGTGATGTATTATCACATTTTATTTGTAGTTTTATTTAATATTTAAAGCAGGTTATATCTTCACATGGGTTAAAATACCCAAAATATATCAAGATGGACAGGCCAGAGTTCCTGTTTTGATTCATTGTTTACATATTTCTCATATCCTGTCTAGGTAAAAACATTAGTTTCTTGTGTATTCTTTCATAGTTCTTACAATTGTAAGCAAGTACAAATATATATTTTAATCTTCCACTTTATTACTTTTTTGAAAGTATAAATCCAGAGGTATTAGGCAACAGATAATAAATACTAGGTAATAACTTACAAAGAACAAAGTCATAATGTTTTTATACCTGGAAATAAATTCAACCAATTATGTGTCCTGCCCCTGCCCCAACAATTGTTTCAGGTTAAATGCTTGTTTGCTTCATCTTCAGAATAGAAAGTTCCTGGAGAAAACCTGCTCTTTCTGGAACTGTTTCTGTTTGACCCATCCTATGCAAACTTACTCACTCATGCAAACACTGGAAGCTTTATACAAATATTACCACCTGTATTTTTTATTTGGGTTTCTCAAAGGAGTTTTGGTAAAATTTGCATAATGACTTGGTTCATTTAGCATTGTATATTGTTAAGAGTTCAAATGCTGTGGATATGAAAGATTACTATGTGTACCCAATAAAAAGGTGCTGTGACAGGCAGTGTTCTCAGGATAACTCCGTCTCAGGTGTTTAAGTCTAATTTGCATATGGAATCTAGACCTATGATTATTAACCCAGCTCCATTTACTGTTGATGAAAATTTGCATAAAATTGGTCGTCTTGCTAGCTTATGGTATAGTGAGCAACATGTTAACTCCTTAGGTAGCATGTGGGACTGTGTGATTGACTGACATGATGAAAAGCTAATCCAAGCACATTTGTTTCACTGAAATCTCTTCTAGAAATTAGCTGCAGTGTTGTCAGAACGTCAGAAACCTCTATGACAAGTACCTTTTCAAACTGGAGGTGACGGGCAGGTTTCAAACCCCAGCAGCTGTGCTGCATCGAGTGCTCTCTGCATGACATCTCATTCGTGGTAGATACATCATTTTAGAGGGGTCCTGTGACCTCTGGCTTCTTTGACAATTTTGAATGAAATCACACTAACATGATGCACTTTGGAGTTGGCCCTTGCTTTATTGCAGATTTTGTCTGGTGGTGTTCCGTAACTTCCCAGTCATTGGGTTTTCTTTGAGGTGAGGGCTGCTTGGAGAAGGTGATTCCTATTACTAAATATGGTGTGAGTGTCCATGTGTGTTTGCCGATGCACGGAGCTGATGTAAATCTCTTTTTCAGAGGAAGTTTCTGGCTACTGATGACAAAGAGCGATTCTTCGAAGAACAGTGAGGGCTTTCGATTTGCAAAGGCAGAGGAAAAATCACACCCACCCTTCCCCCTCTTCCATCTGTGGTTAAGCCTATTGTAAATATATTGCTAAGGACTTTAGGCCATTGAAGAGACCTCGGAATTTGAACAGTTTGATCCTTATCAATTTCATTGAAGTCATTTTTATTTGTAGGACCTCAGGATATGTACCACTTTGAAAGTAGTGAATGAAAAAATCAGTTCTTAAATAGTTTCTATTAAAATGTTTCACCATTTATCATATGGGTTGTATATATGCATTTTAAAATAATTTTTTAAAGATTTATTTATTTGAAAAGCAGAGAGAGAAAGAGAGACTGATCAATTTCCATCTGCTGGTTCACTTCCCAAATGCTCTCAAAGGTCAGGGCTGGGCCAGGCCGAAGCCAGGAGCCCAGGATTCCATTCGGGTCTCCTTGCATGGGTAGCAGGGACCCAAGCATTTGGGGTATTATCTGCTGCTTTCCCAGGTGCATTAGCAGGGAGCTGGATTGGATGTAGAGCAGCCGGGACTTGAACTTAGGCTCATATGGGATGCTGGCATTGCAGGCATGCTATGGCCCAACCCACTGTGCCACAATATAGGTCCCTTAAAATAAATTTTTAAATCGCATGGTAATTAAATAATACCCAGGATTTGATATTTGCTTTTAATTACAAGGTTTTGCTTGCCCTGAACAAAACTAATACAGTCAAAATAAATGTGGATGGAATGTGAATATGAATACACACACACACATACACACACACACATGTATTTTCTGGCCAGCAAGTACCCTTAGTGTACTTAAAGTATAGGAGTTGGAAAATTGACTTCATGTGCAATGTTAGATAGGGATGGGCATTGTATAGGGTGAAGCATGCCTTTATAAAACCTGGCATGTTTTCATTTTCAGATTCTGTTTGTGGAATGATCAACAGTCATATATTTAGTCAGATTGCTCCTACATACCCTGGGGGAGCTGACAGTTTCCCTTGGATGGAATTGCTAAGTATTTAGTTGTCTTGCTCTCCCGGCAGCCTACATTTAGGTCAGATTCCTGAGAAAATCAGTGTTATTGATGAAAGCCTTATATACAGTTGCAAAAGTCTTAGTAACTCTGACAATGAGCAAGGATAGATAGTTAAATGTAAATGATGGCAACTTGTTTAATTTTGTGTTGTTGCAGCTAAATTTAGTGTCATTGATCACTTGGGAGTTCTACTTGGAGTCCATCTAAAGATCATGATGATTCTTATTTTTTCTGTTAGATAAATTAGTGATTGAGGCTAGCAAAATTTGTAAGTAGTGCTGTTTTGTTTTTGTTTAAATTTTAACAACTTTTAGTGAAGGTTTTTTTGGAGGGGACAGAATAGTAAATGATGATTAAAGTTTTGAATTTAATGAATGGAAGGAAAGAAAAAATTAACTAAGAATTGATTTAAATTTGTCCTTGGAGAAAAGGGGATTCAGCATCGTTATAGCTTGTCCTTTGGTTGTGAGCTACTAATTGGTGAGGATGAAGAAGATGATGATGATGTCAGCCAAAATCAAGGAGGACCAAGTATAGAAATATTAATAACACAAAGTTTAAAAGTCTAATTTGTGGAGGCCAGCATTGTGATATAGCAGGTTAAGCCACCACATGTGATGCCAGCATCCCATATAGCTGCCAGTTTGAGCCTGGTTGCTCCGTTTATCATCTGGCTCCCTGCTAATGTGCCTGGGGAGGTGGCTGAAGATGGTTCAGGTGCTTCTGCCTCTCTACTCATGTGAGAGACCATGGTGGGGCTCCTGGCTCTTGGCTTCAGGTTAGCCCAGCCCTGTTTGTTGCAGCCATTTGGGGAATGAACTAGCAGATGGAGGATCTCTCTCTCTCTCTCTGTCTCTTCCTCTGTCTCTGTAATTCTGCCTTTCAAATAAATAAATAAATAGATCTTTAAAAATAAATAAATCTTATTTCTGGTTCTTGCCTTGTAGAATTGTGAAGGAAAAAAGAACTCTTGATAGCATTTAACTGAAGCTTCTCTTAAAGGTAAAAAAGCTGAGGCCCAGACATTGGGAGACTTGTGCCAAGTCATTGAGTGAGTTACTGGCAGCTTGGTGTCCGAGGTCTTATGTATTCAACTCATGCCTCTTTTTTTCGCCCTATATCCCTTCCAGGTTTATTGGTTACACGCAGTCATTATTGGGTTGCCAGATGGTTAGGTATGATTGAGAAAGGAGATAGGGAGACCTAATGGAAAATTTATTTCACAATTCTGCTGAAGACCCTGGCTGTTGACAGTTAAAAATAGTAGCTAATGTAACACTGGGGACTTGCTGTGTGAGAGGTTCTCTGCAAAGAGCTGGACATGTGCTAACACGTCATCCTTAAGAGAAATCTGTGAGGTAGATGACTGTGTGATACTATTTTGTAGATCCAAAGGCAAGTCTTACAAAAGAGCTGAAGGAATTAGGTGAAGATACATCCTACTGAGTATGGGAGCACAAATTTGGATCCCCCATCATATCTCTTTCTGCTGCTTGTTGTATATCACTCAACATAGAAGGGAAGGCTGTTGAACAGATCCAAAGCCCTTTTCAGTGCTCATGTCCAGTGACAGCTGGATTTCAATTAATATAATTTATTTTATAATATGAAAGTCAGCTAGTTGGATCTCCTTCCAGCTTCCAAGCGGGTAGACTCCTTCATGTGGTAGAGTTTGTTTGGGAAGATCTTCCAGCCCTTAGGAAGGGAGAAAGGAAGTAACTTGCTGTTATTTGGTCTGTAGGATTCCAGGCTTTCCCCTACTGGTTAGTGATTTATTTCTGAAGTGATTATAAATCATCTTTTAAAATGATATAATTAATTATCTGAGGGTTGATAGCAAATGGATAAGTTGTTGAATTTATGTTAGCTTGGAGAGTTGGAATCCTTGCTTGCCTCTTTATGTATGTTCTTTCCTGTGATTGTTCAGCAGTTACTGATGGGTAGATTCAGCAGTTTCACCTGCTTGTTCTTTCACTACCCTTTGGTATCAGTTACGCAGGCTCTTAGATCTTAGATCACTTCTTTTTCATCCATCTTGGCCCCTACTTCCTTTTAACCACATTCATTGGGTTCTTTTTTAACCTGAGAAAGATAGTCACATCCTATTTCTCCTTGCAAGGCTGAAAAGCTTTGTTTTTGGTCTCCTCATTGATTGGCACTATAATCCTGTTACTGATTAAATCTCAGAGGGATATAGATGTAGGGTGTGGCCTCCACTTGTTCCTTCTGAGTTTGGTAACTAGGTGAATAATATGAGCAGAGGTCCTGGTCAATGATTATTTCCTCCCGCCTTTTCCTGTTTCTTCTTGTCACTTGCCTCTGGCAAGACCGGTAAGAGAACCACAGCGGAGACCTTGAAACAAATCTATGCCTTCTGCAGATAGCCATTCTCCTGAGAAACAGCATCTGGGTTGTTATTGGTCCTTGCTTGAGACTGAATATCTCCCAGTCATCAGATATCGGTGACCGTGTGGCCTGTGATTCCAGTCCTGAATTGGTGGTTGTCTGATTCATTTAGCCATATCTTGGGCATAGACAGCAGCAATCTGTTATCAAATGGAAATGAGATTTAAGAGACCAGGCTTGGGCAGGTCCAGAAGGTGTTCTTTGAGCAGGTGGCTCAGAGTGATGCCAGCTTCTGTTTTATTGTTTCCTTTTCTCCAATTTATGCTCGTGGCTTCCTGCAATGTTCCTTATGACTAGTTGAGTAAAGATGAAAGAAAAATTGAGCCTGGTGTACAAAGGGGTCTGGATGACACACAGCAGTAAAACACCACACAAGACTGCCCATGAAGGACAATGGTATAGGAAAATTCTCTCCAGTGGGCAGAACTTAGAGTTTTTTTTTTTTTTCCTTACTGTGTCTAGAGTAGGAGATGAACAGAGATAAAGATCTACATTGGATTAGTTGGCAGTTGCTCATGTTTTGTCTGGATGGTCAAAGACTTGGAACATACAGGATCTGAAGCCTGGTGACAAGGAAGTCTCAGAAAGAGGCTTATGGATGGACCTCTCTGTCCCCAGGTTGTGAAGATTGTGTCCCATGGGAATGCCCACCAAGGGGCATCTATCGCTAAGGAGACTCTTACTAATGAGTGCGCAGAACAAATGGCTCTGCGGCTGTCAGTCAGCTTCCTTTTCCAGTCACCTTAGAGCTTGCTCAATGGACCCATGAAAAAGTGGCCATGTTGGCAGGGTTGAAGGGTATTCATTGTTTCAACAATAAGGACCATTGTTGCTACTGTAACAAGACTGACTGGCTAATGTTACTGCTGAATGCCTAATCTGCCAAATGTGGAGTCCAACATGTAATCCCTGATATGGTACCATTCTCTGAGGGAACCAGCCAGCCATCTGCTGGTGGTTAATTATATTGGACCTCTTCCATCATGGAGAAGGCAAGGATGTTTCCTCACTGGAATAGCCCCATTTTCTGCATATGGATTTACTTTATCCACCTAGAACGCTTTTGTTAGCATCACCATATGTTGACTCACAGCAAACCTTAGCCACTGTCAGGATAGTCTGCAGTGTATTGCTTCTGATCAAGAAGCTCATTCCATAGAAAAGAGGATAGAGCTTGGAGTTAACTGGTTTTGTTACACATTCCATTACGTGAGAGTGTCTGGTCTACTTGAAAGGTGGCATAGTTCAGCAAATACTCCAAAATAGTGCCAGTTGGGAGGCAATACTATGAAAGAGTGGAGTTCTGTTTTAGAGGTTGTATGCTGTATACACTTTAGATCAGAGACCATTGCATTTGCCATCTTTCTAGTAGCCACAATTCATGGCTTTGGGAATCAAGGGGTGGGAGTAAGAAGGTTGGGAGTGCTTTTTATTATACCCAGCAACACGCTTGCAGGGCTTTTCTTTCCTGTCCTGGGAACACTGACCTCTGCTGTTCTGAGATTTTAGTTCTCAAAGGGAGGTTTCCACTAGTGGACCCAGCAGTGATGTCATGGAATTGGGAGATATGGCAGCCACTTGGCCATTTGAGGGTCCTTATATCATTGAACCAGTTGTCAAAAAAAAAAAAAAAAAAAAAAAAAAGGACACATTTACTTGCAGGAGTGTTAGAGTACCAAGGAGAAGTTGGATTCCTGCGACACAGCAGAGTTAAGGAGATTATATCTGGAGTCCAGGGGATTCTCTGGGCATCTCTTAGAACTTCAGACCTGACAGGAAGGTTAACAGAGAACTACATTAATCAAAAAAGGGCAGGGTGATTAATGATTCAGGTTTTTTAAGATGAAGAGTTGGGTCACTCTGCCAGGTGAGGAACCCAGAGCAAATAGGATATTTTATCTGTAGCTTTCAATTTGGGTCTTAGAAAAATCTTCCAGGTCTCTGCTGAAGTTTTGAACATACATAGTATAGTTATAATAACACATTGATGTGTGTCCACTAATTATAACATTTTTGTCAATTCTGGGTCAGTTTTGAATTCCTGAGAATTCTTTCTTTTTGCATGTTTGGTAATTTTAAAAAGCATTGTACATTTCCATTTTATTTGAAAGGCATGTTGGGGAGGGGTAGGTAGGGAGCAAGATAGAGACAAGTAGACAAAGAGAGGGATATCTGATCCTCAAAATCACTCCTCAGATGCTCGTAACAGTCAGGGCTGGGTCAGCCTAAAGCCAGGAGCCTGGAACACAATCTGAGTCTCCTAGGTGGGTGGCAGGGCCCTAAGCACCTGGCTGTCACTCATGCCTGCCAAGGTGTGCACTAGCAGGGAACTGGAATCAAAAATAGAACTGGGACTTCAACCCAGGCACTCTGATGTGGGATGCGGGTGTCTGAAGCAGTGACTTAACCACTGTGCCAGATATCTGCCCCAGCATGCCTGGTCATTTTTGATCGGCTGCAAGGCATAAATTTTACCTTGTTGGATGCTGAATATTTTTGTTATTGTAAATATTCTTGAGCCTTGTTCTGGGATGCAATTAAATTACTTGGAAACAGTTTGATCTTTTTGAGCATGACCAAAGCCATGCTCAGCCAACAGCTAAATGATTCTCCAGGACTGAGGTCAGATCCTTGCAGTCTGCCCAGTGCTCCATGAATCAAAGTTTTCCCATGTTGCCGGGAAGAACAGGCATTTTCCCCAGCCTGAGTGAGCTGTGATCACTATTACCTGCATTCTTTTGAGGTCGTTCTTTCTCCAGCATTGGGTGGTGTATTCACATGTGTGCCCCGAGAGTACTCTATTCCTCTGTGGTACCCTGACCTGCAAACTACAGCAGACCTTAGCTTCCTCAGACTCTTAACTCTGTCTTCTTAGTTTGGAGTCCTCTGGCACGCCTTGCTGAAATCAGTGTGGAGACCATGGAGGCAGTCGTCTGGGGTGTTGTGGAGTCCCCCTCATTTGTTTCCCATCTCTCAGGAGCCACTGCCTTTAATTGTATTGTGGTCAGTGTCTTGAAAACCACTGTTGTATATGTGGTGTTTGCTTTTTGGTTGTTTCAGATGGGAGCATTTAATATGATATTTGAAACCACATATTCATGTAATCTTTTATAGGCTAAGACGAAACTGGAAGAAACATTGATTACTGTGGACATCTAAAAGAAAACCTTTGTGCAGAAAGGGTCTCTCTTTTAAACTGGTTAGAACCACTTCTTCATGATGGTGAGATTGTTTTTATTGAAGATTTGTGTCTCCCTGGATATTCTCCTTATAAATAGTAGAACAGAGAAGAGGGAAAGCAGATAAGATCGACCTGATTGCCTCTGCAGGTTTGTGTACACAGAAAAGCTGAGTGTGTAGAATTTCAAGAAGGTAATAGAGAAGTCTGGGAGTAGAGTTTATCTGCGCACCGAGGAATTGTCTGTAAATAGATGCAGCATGAGAAAGGTGAAGAATCAAAAGAAGCTTTTGAAGCGCAATATTCCTAAGGTCTTGTCTTAAGGATGTATTTCTGTGTTTGTTACTTATTGATTCATGATCTTTTTTAGTGCATGTTAGAAAATATATCAGGCTGAAAGAGTTGATCTTAAAATGCTACAGAGAAAGTGGCTGTGAAATAGGAAAGAAAACTAACTTTCATGAAACGCTTCATAAAATCTATTTCAATTCAGGTAGAAATTGCAAAACTGTGTGTCTGCCAGCACAGTTTTGATGGATATTCTGGTTGTTTTTGTGTCTTGTGAATTGAAGTTTTATTTGTTAGGCTTCTTTTTGCCTGGCTCCATGCCAGGTGCTTTACATAAATTATCTCATGTTGTCCTCCTGACAAATCCTGTAAGGTATGTGGTGTTAATCTCATTTTAAGGATGGGGATTCTGAGGCGGATAGGGCTTTAGTAGTTGACTTAAGGTCACCGATGGTAAGCAGCGATTGGACCCAGGATTTTGGCTCCTGGGCAGGTATTCTGTAGGCCTCATCACACGCATGAGTTGCTTTTCCTTAGGGTACTAGATGGAGATTGATTTGCTTGAGTATAGGAGCAAAAACAGAAGAACTGAAAGTAGTTCTGAGGTTATCAAATTCTTCTGATCATCAGATGAACAGAAAAGGGACTGAATAGCCTGTTTAACCAAGGTTTCATGTTTTCTCTATTACTCTAATATCTATTGAAATCTGTACACTTATTTTGTTGAAATGGTCAGATGTGTTTATAGTAAAATTGTTGTATACTCTTAAGTGCATGTTTCAATCAGTTAATTATGCGCTCTTGTTAAATGATCCATTGACTAGTTTTTATATCAGTTGGTCATAATGTTAGTATTAGGAAAAGATTAAGAGAACCCTTTTTCAGAATAAACTCATGTGACCTTGAAGCACATTTTAAATAACACCATGAAAGCAGAATTATTAGGAAGAGAGTGACTACATATATTTTGCCTATTTTTCTTGGCAGAGGTTGTAAGAATATGGTAGAGCTGAACACATTCAAAGACTGTATGTATTTTGTTGAAGTTTGTTGCATTAAGAATATTAAATAGTTGGCTGGCGCCTTGGCTTACTTGGCTAATCCTCTGCCTGTGGCGCTGGCATCCCAGGGTCTAGTCCCTGTCAGGAAGCCGGATTCTGTCCTGGTTGCTCCTCTTCCAGTCCAGCTCTCTGCTGTGGCCCGGAAGGCAGTGGAGGATGGCCCAAGTGCTTGGGCCTCTGCACCCGCATGGGAGACCGTAGCGGCCATTTGGGGGAGTGAACCAACCTAAGAAAGACCTTTGTCTCTGTCTCTCTCTCACTGTCTATAACTCTGTCTTTCTCTCTCACTGTCTAAATCTGCTTGGCAAAAAATAAAAAAAAAAATTAAAAAATTAAATAGTAGTCTACTCAGATAGCTCTCAAGAAATACAGAGATAACTCAGGGTACTTTGAGTATGTTCTGTGTTCCCCAAAATAAATTAATGTATTTAGTAAGCACTAACATTACCATCACTTAGATTAGTGTCTATCAAATAAACCTAATCATTACAAATAATTTCTGAAGCTTGTTGCCAAAGTTGAGAAAGTTTCTGAGCTAATGAAATTGAAAATCTATTGATTGGAAGAGTGAAATTGGCATTTTGTGTAAGGCACACACATCCACTTACACACAGGTGGGTTCTTCAAAAAGTTCATGGAAAAATGGAATTGAGAACCAGATTTTTTTTGGTGCAAAAATTTTCTTGAAATCCATGCATAGTTTCTTTGTAGTAAATATTTCATGTGAACTTGGTGATGGCCCTATGTGTAGGTAGTATACTTTGGGAAACTGAAAATTTAAGGAATTGGATATCTACTTTTTTTGTAAGTTCCTGGTTCCAAGTTAGTATCAGTTTCTGTAACTGCATTGTACTATATTCTCTATCCAAAAATAAACAAGTAAATAAAACCCAGTGTGTTATACCCTTGACAAGAACATTGTTTTGTTGCTGACATATGGTGAGTCATTAGTTGTATTCAGTACCATACCTTCTTTCTTTAAAGACACCATCTGTTAAAACTATGGCTGATACCAGTAAGAGAGGAAGCCAGTTACTTTTAGTTTGTGAGCCTGGGGTAAAGGAGACTCAGTCTGAAGCTGTGTGCAGTGAAGTGCTGTGTAGCTGGTTTGGTCAGCAGTTGGGCTAGTGCTACCTTGGGAAACCAGATCAGGAAAGAACATGATGATGCTTGCTTAGTGTCCTTATCTACTCTCAGTGAGGTGAATGTTTTATTTTTAAGAAGCCCACGTAATTGAGTTATTCAGAAAGATTATTAGTGTTTGGTTTGTGATCACAGCTGGCATGGTGAGAGTTTGAAAAGATCTTTTCATAATGAGGCAAAACCTTTGCAGGAGTGATTTTTCATTGGTGCGTTTGGAGTTGTACGATATTTTACTACTAAAGTAAATCTTAAAAGTTCTTAGGCATTTCAGATTGAATTCTTTTTTTTTTTTTTTTTTTTTTTTTTTTTTTTTTTTTGACAGGCAGAGTGGATAGTAAGAGAGAGACAGAGAGAAAGGTCTTCCTTTGCTGTTGGTTCACCCTCCAATGGCTGCCGCGGCCCGCGCGCTGCGGCCGGCGCATTGCGCTGATCTGATGGCAGGAGCCAGGAGCTTCTCCTGGTCTCCCATGGGGTGCAGGGCCCAAGGACTTGGGCCATCCTCCACTTCACTCCCTGGCCACAGCAGAGGGCTGGCCTGGAAGAGGGGCAACCGGGACAGAATCCGGCACCCCAACCGGGACTAGAACCCGGTGTGCCGGCGCCACAGGCGGAGGATTAGCCTACTGAGCCGCGGCTCCGGCCTCAGATTGAATTCTTTTCATGCCAGTGCCTTCCTCTATGTTGTGAAATAAAGTTTTGTACTGCATTTATGGGATAATAGCAGAATTACTGGCCTTGGGGGAATCCTTGATTTTTTTCATCACAGATGTTAACAAAAAATAAAAATTAAATATGGCAACCTAACCAACTTTATGTAGCCTAGAATCTAATTCTTGAATAATTGCTTCATGTAGGTCTATGGTAGAAAGTTTTCTGTACTTGTGTGTGACTGAAAATGTTTTGTATTTGTTGGAATTTGTCTATATTTTTAGTCTGAAAATAATTTTATCTAAGAGTTTTCAGGTATTCTTTCCTTTTTATGTTATTCTAATAGATAAGTTATCTGATGACAGCCTGGTTGTTTTCTCTACATATATTTTCTTTCTTTCTTCAAAGACTTTTGTGACCCCGTATTTAGCTTTCGCCATCTAAAATATCAGAAGGGTTTTCCTTTTTCTGATGCAGACGATTCTCAGTTACTGTGCATACTTCGGGCTTTGTAGATCCTGTAAATCTGGAGGTTAGTGCCTTAGCTCTGGAAAGTTTTCCTGTAATCCCAGACCTTTATGTCTTCTGTATTTTCTGTTTCTGGTTTTCTTGTTATATATGCTAGCCTTGTGAACTGGTTCTCTACACCTTTTAACTTTTCTCTTTACCTTTTTGCTTTGCTTTTTGTAATTTCCTTGACTACAATATAAATAGTAGCAATTAATTTTATTGTGTTTTAAGCAATCCGTATGTGCACTAACCGTGCGTGTTCAGCACTTCATGTTTTGTGCAGACTATCCACATATCCTTAACTGCGTGTGCATAATAATTCTGTATGCTTGGACGACCGCCCCTTTACCATCAGTAACTTCTGGCCTTGTCTTTATTGCCTCTGTGAAACTTCTCTACATCTTTCTGCTGTCAGTCGCTTTCTTTTAACTGCCTTTTGCTTTCTTTGCCTTCCTTTTGGACAGAGAAAGTGCTTTGGTTCATATCTACCTGTCCCAGAATAATTTCCCTCCAGTTGTGACTATCTCTTCATCTGTGTTTAGTGCAGAGAAAGAGTTAGACAAACTGTGTTTATTATGCTGTAAATAAAACTGATTGTGTATGCAGCCACCTATATGCCGGACGTATTCTAGTAGTCTTGGGGAGACCAAATTAGAGACTAAAGATCATTTTAAAGTGAATGGCTTTTTTTTTTTTTTTTTCTAGGAGGCTAACTCTGTTAATGGTATAACTTGGATGGGGAAGGCATCCTTGTGACCCAGGACCAACATATTTGTTATGTGTTTCATTTTAAAATTAATAATGTGATTATGACAATTCATACTTTTGAATCAGCAATATTAACAGATTTTTGAGTGGATGATTTTTTCACATGAGTGAAATTAGAAAACAGTCCAAAGACTGTACAGTAATAATGCCATTCTTTTGTCCCAGCTAGTCTTTCTGAAGTAACGCAGGGTTACAATTTCTGTATATGCATAAAAAGATGTGGGTTAATATAAACAAATGCAAGCATCCATTTACCCATGGGTCCATATCTTTGTCTCTTATGTAAAAAGTGGCATACAATATACATAGTTCTACACCATGTTTTTTCATGGTTCAGTCATCATTTTTTATGTAATGATATGGTTTGGTGATCATTTTCTATTTATTTCATATAAATTCCTTCATTCTATTTTAAAGTGGTATTGTATTCCATTGTGTGGATGTAGAATAGTTTATTTAACCAGTTCCTTCATTCTAGATATTTTTATTGTTTCTTTACTTGTCTCTCACTATTACTAACAATACTACAGTGAAACCCATGTCTGTGGATGTATTATTTTGCACTGTTACACAGACAGCTCTTTAGAATAAATACCTCAAAATGTAACCACTGGATGAAAAGATGTGTTAATCTATAATTTTGGTAGCTGTTGTCAAATTGCTTCTGTAGGGGTTGTAATAATAATGTCTACCACATCAGCAGTGTTTCCCCAGAGCCTTGGCAACATCATAGATGATAAGACTTTCTGATCTTTGCTAATCTGATGAATGAAAAATGGTGGCTCCATGTCTTTTAATTTACATTCCTCCTAAGAGTTACATTTACTCCCTCTTCTGTGTCCTGTTCATATGCCTTTATCATTTTTCTATTAGGTGCCGCTTACTATAAATATGTCCGTGCTCTCTGTTAGGGAAACTAACCGTTTGTTATGTGACTGCCAGATTGTCCCCACTGCGTGGTATTTGTTGTTTATGATTGCTTCTGCCAGGAAGAAAGAAATTATTTTCACACAGCTGATTTTATCCGTGTTTTCTTTCCTCTCCAAGAGGATGATGGCAATTCTTTCACTGTTAACTGCTGTGACTTTAATGGTGTCATTTTCCTACATAGAGATCTTTGAGTTACGTGGAATTTATTTTCTGTGTGACGGATGGATTCAGCTCTCCTTACCCCCAGGTGACTAACCATTTCTCCTGATACCACATATTGCGTATTTATCTTTTCTATTCTAATTTGAAATGACAGCTTTATCACACACTAAACTCCTAAATATTTGTATTCTTTCTTACATATTTACAACATGTTTATTTATTATGAAAAAGTTCAAACGTACATACAAGTAGAGGGCATCATTCAACAAAGTCCTACCTGTTTGAAAAGATTCAGTAATTAAGATTAATCTTTTTCCCCCTTTTAGTTGTTTTTTGCTGAAGAATTTTAAAGCAATTTCAGGTACCATGTATTTTGCATGTACCTCAGAAAGTTATGGACGTTTTAAGGGGAGCTTTAAGTATTTGACTTTTTGTTCCAAATTAAAAAAGCATGACAGCCTGGGCTGACATTTAATGTGTCTGTACTTCATTGGTGATGACTTGATTCAGAAGGCCGTATCCTGTTAGCTCTTTCATTGTGTCTCATGAAGCTGTCCCCATGCGCTTGGTTTTAGGCGAGACTGGCCTCTCTCTTCCGTGGTCCACGGGGATGTTTTGTTGGTGTAGAGGTGTTCAGGTGATCTACCAGTCGGCCGCATCGTGAGCAGTGTGTAGGCTGCAGGAATGATCACATTGTGAGCAGTGGTTAAGGGATGGCCAATGCAGGGATGCAAAGCTGGGGAGTCATACAGAAACATCTCAAATGCTGTTTAATCTTGCTGGAGATGTATACAAAGTATAGTACTGGAAGTCAGTAACATCTTAAATAAATAGATTTCTACATTCTTGAAAGTATGGGTCAGGGCACATGTCATGTTTGATTCTAGAATTATGGTAGTTTGATTAGTTTCACGTGAGAAAGCATAACTTCCACAATCTTCATGGGTACAAATGCTTTGTGTAACCATAAATTTCGGTTTAGATTATATTTGTCAGAAAGATTCCACGGATGGAATTTTCTTTTCAGCATAATCTGTTTAACATTGAACTACTTTCATAGTGCTTGCTATCGATAGTTCAGATAAACTCAGATTTGTAATCCAAAGACAAGCTTCATAAACTTAAAATGTGATTTGTGTTCTTGGATAGCTGTACAATTTTTTTTTTTTGAAAATGAGATGCTGAAGGATACAAGATTTCAGTTATGTGGTAGGGGTAGGTATGGGAGTTCTGCTGTACAACATGGTGACTGTAGTCACCATCATACTACATTCTTGACAAATGCTAAGAGAGTGGATGTGAAGTATTCTCACCACAAGAATGTTAACTGCGGGAGGTAAGGCATACATCAGTCAGCTGTATTTACTCATCCCATAAGGCATGTATATTTTACTTCAGAACATCATGTTGTACATACTGTTTTATACGTTAATTTAAAATAAAGCGAGGAGCCCTGGTACTCAGAAGGTAGATAATCACAGAATGCCTTGTGGCAGTATAAACCAAGTACAGATTGCAGCTACTTGCATGATTTATAGATCACGTTTGATTGAGACTTACTCCTTTTTTGAACAAATCCATAGCCCCTTGAATTTCCCCAACTTCTGTTTGCTCGTAGGCCTTGTTGTAGTCTGCTATAGTGTGGTGAGTCCTTTAGGTATTTGATTGGGCCTTCCAGTGTCCTGCAGTTCTTACCAAAAAAAAAAAAAAAAAGATGGGATGAAGTACTGACTTGAGTAAACTTTTGGAATCTTTTTTCCACCCTTTTGTTTAATGCAACAAATTATCTGTGTAAGTGAATTTAGTTTCCCCAGGTTTACACCCTTTTATTTAAACAAGTTGGCTAACGAGGTAAAACAACATCTGGGCTCAAGGTTCATCCATGGATGAGATTTGTCATGTCTCCGTAGGCTCCTTTGCTGTGACGGGTTCTCAGAATGCCTTTGTTCTTGGTTACGTTGACATTTTTAAGAAGTACTGGTTACATACGATGGGGTTTAGGTTGTAAAAAATACTGGTTATGTGTTGTAGGACGGCCCTCTCTTGGACTTTGTCTCATGTTTCTCTCATAAGACTAGGATTGGGATTATTGGGAGGAAGCCCTCGCAAGTCAAGTGCCATTTTCATCCCATCACACCGTGGGATATATTGTCATGATTTATGACTGTTGATGTTAGCCTTCATCCTGGCTGGAGTAGCATCGGTGAGGGCCTGCACTGCAAAATTCCTTTCTGCGCTTCTTTTCCATGCTGTGCTCCTTGGAAGTCACTACGTGTGCCTACCCTGAACTAGTGAGCAACTACGCTCCCTTTTTGATCTGCATAACTTACTTGGAATTCTTCTACACAGGCAGTTTTGCTCTTTGCCTGCATTTGTTAATTCATTTAGTTATTTGTGTCACATGGATACATGGATGTTTATACCCTTGGCTATAATCTAATGCAAGGGTACTTCAACAAAATTTGTGGAAAAATGGAATTCAAAGGTAAGTTTATTTTGGTGCAAAAACTTTTGAAATCCATGCATAGCATTATTCATAATACACATTTTCTATGAACTTTTTGAAGACCCCCTAGTACTGGCTAAGTTCTAGATCTGGCCATTGAGAGATCTTCTTTCAGTTGCTTCTGTGTTCCTTTGATCGTCATCGTTTTTTTTTTTTGTTTTTTTTTTTTTTTTGGTTTTTTTTCTTCTGACACTACAAGGTGCTCTAGATTCACCCGTGCATTTCCTGCTGCAGCCCTCGAATCCCATTTCTCCAAGAAGCCCTGATGCCTTTTATTGAACAGTGGTGTTAAAAACCAAGATCTGGGTGCTGAGTGTGCTTGCTTGATACTGGGGTGTCATTTCTTCTAGACCTTCTCAGTTGCAGAAAAAGGAAATACTTGTGCATTTGCTAATCTCTGTGTATGTACACATATGTACAAATGTCTCTATGTTTATCTATATGAAATTAAACACGAGTTTGTACTGATAACTCCAAGTCAAATATATTATAACTCCTACTATTTAAATGATACTTTAAAAATTCGAAAGTTTATGGCAGTTTATCCTGTCCCACCACAAACACCTTTTTCTGTTGTTTAGTCTTGGTTTTATATTTAGATAGACTTAGTGTTTACCCTCAGTTATGCCATAAATGGACTTCACTATTCTTGAATCCTTGGATGCTTTCATGGGTTATCTAGTTTTTTTTGTTTGTTTGTTTTTGTTTTGTTTTGTTTTGTTTTTTGACAGGCAGAATGGACAGTGAGAGAGAGAGACAGAGAGAAAAGTCTTCCTTTTTCCGTTGGTTCACCCTCCAATGGTCGCCGCAGCCGGCGCGCTGCGGTTGGCGCGCTGCGGTTGGCGCGCTGCGGCCGGCGCACCTCGCTGATCCGAAGGCAGGAGCCAGGTACTTATTCTGGTCTCCCATGGGGTGCAGGGCCCAAGCACTTGGGCCATCCTCCACTGCACTCCCGGGCCATAGCAGAGAGCTGTACTGGAAGAGGGGCAACTGGGACAGAATCCAGCGCCCCGACCGGGACTAGAACACGGTGTGCAGGCGCCGCAAGGCGGAGGATTAGCCTAGTGAGCCACGGCGCCGGCTGGGTTATCTTTTTTTATAGGCAAATCTCTATCCAAAACTGTTCATAGGTACACAATTCCTCACATTTTACTCAGATGTTTAAAATCGTATGTTTTTTTTTTAAATAAGAATGTCAGTGAGACATTTGATAATTTTTAAAGATTCATCCTTTTATTCTCACAGTGGGACTTTCTGATTTTTGATGGATAACATGAACAAAGAGGGTGGAAAGGTGCATTGGGTTGATTACTGAAATAACTTATGCTTAGTTTTGTTAACTTCCAGAGGACATGTTGAGGACTGTGCATGTGGTAACGTGGTTAAGATGTCACTTGGGATGCCCACATCTTATCATGGTGCCTGGGTTTGAGTTCTGGGCATACTTCCTATTCGAGCTTCTTGCTAATGTACACCCTAGGAGGCAGCAGATGATGGTTTGAGTACTTGAGTCCCTGCCAGCCATGTGGGAGACTCTAGCTCCTGACTTTGGCCAGCCCTTCCCTGCTCCCTGCTTTGTACATTTGTGGAGTGAACCAGCTGATAGAAGAAGATCTCTTTCTGCCTCTGTTTTTGTCTTTCTGCCTTACAAATTAAAAAGTGAACAAAATTTGTAGAATTTAGTTTCCTTCCCTAATGAGACCACTTTGGGTGTTTTCTTTGCTAACTTGATTCTTTTGTTTAGCTCATTGAGTTTTCAGAATGATGGGGTCAGCTGTTTTGTATAATTCTGCTTGACCACATTTTCCCCCCAGTAAAGTCCTTTCCACTCCATCACTGCCACTCCAAATATGCTGTTTCCTTCTATGCACTTTGTGATATCTAATTATTATCCTAGCAGTCATCTAGTACAACTCTGTCATTTTATGATGAAGGCACTTAATTGGCTATCATTTGCATTAGAGAATGATTTTTTCCCTTTTACTAGCAGTTTCAAACAAGAAACTAGCTTCCCCCCCCCCATAAAATGTTTTTGTGCCTAAGCATAATTGTGGTAACTAATTATATTCTTTTTGTATGGATTTTTAGGGCAAGAAAATGTATATTAAAGGGCTTTTTTGGCTAGTAAGGTAGTGAACTATAAATCTTTGCATTTCCTGGGCAAAGAAGCATAACTTCTCTGCAAATAGGTTGTTCTAGTCAAATTTAGTTGTTACAGAAAGCCTGTTCATTTTTTAATAGCAGAAAAAAAAAAAAAGAATGAGGTTTTGGTGAAATTTATACCCTTTATTTGGAAGAATACCTTTTTAAAATTATTAAAGATAATGTGGATGTAAGCTAACTTTGTAAGCAAAGAGAGCCACCTAATAAGTTTGTGTGCTGGTCCATTTGGGAAATGAGGTATAGGATGTGATATGCTATTATAATGTAGCCTGCAGGTTTAGACTTATTTTGTAGCACTTAAGCTATTAAAGGGTTTTTAAAAATTTTTATTTGACAGAGTTATAGACAGAGAGAGAGAGACAGACAGAGAGAAAGGTCTTCCTTCATTGGTTCATTCCCCAAATGGCTGCCATGGCCGACGCTGCACCTATCTGAAGCCAGGAGCCAGGTGCTTCCTCCTGGTCTCCCATGCGGGTGCAGGGGCCCAAGCACTTGGGCCATCCTCCACTGCCCTCCCGGGCCACAGCAGAGAGCTGGACTGGAAGAGGAGCAACTGGGACTAGAACCCAGTGCCCATATGAGATGCTAGCGTCGCAGGTGGAGGATTAACCAAGTGAGCCATGGCGCCAGCCCAAGCTATTAAAGTTTTAAAAGTGTGGTACTTGACAATGTAAGTGCTGAAGGAAGAGAAAGTTCAGTAAGGAGGGGAGATTGCTGTGATGTGTTCAAACCTTGTTAGAATGTATCTTATTGCTAGTTTACTAAGGGATATATCAATTTTAAAAATATACAGTATTATATACTTGCTGTATGTGTTTTATAAAGTAAATGAAGGTGGGGGTGATATTTAGTAGAGGAAGATTTTTTGGTTCCTAAACTAGAGTGCTCGACATGAGGAAAAATAGCTCTCTATGTGATGGCTCTTTATTTTATTACTGCTCTGTTTTCTGTGTTTTAAATGTATATAACAACAGTGGTGATTGTGTTTGCAGTGTAGAGCCAGCTTGCTCAGTTCAGATCTCTGTTCCACCATTTGCTAATGTGTGACCTTGGCCAAGTGGCTGAAATGCTGATTCCTAGCCAGGAAAGCGAGGGTTATCATGTGTCTGCCTTGTGGACCTGTTGTATGGATCCAGTGAGTTTCTGGGTGTCAAGCTCTGACACTCGCACAAACAACATGCTCAGTAAGCAGTAACTGTAGTTACATTGTTCGTTGGTTTGAGAATATTGGCTTAGCAGTTTCATGTTTTCTGTGAAAGGCTGGAGAACCTTTGACAATGATCTTACTGGGAACTTCTTTTCCTGATATTAGATCCTATGTAATTTGGGAGAGTTGACCACATAATTCAAAGGGTTTGCTTTCAAAGGTAATGTTATCAAGGGAATAACTGGTCAGCTCCTGATTGAAACTTTTTTCTTTTTTGTACAGTGGAATAGAATCATTTAGAATCTGAGATGTGTAGAGACAGCAACCACCCTACCATACTTTCCTAATCATAATATTCCCCATCATCAGTTGGTTAGGGAAACACATTAGATTTTATAAGTTCCCGTCCCTATTCATTAAATCTTTTTTTCTCTTTTTCGCTCCAGAAAGTTCATCTAATAATCTTTGCTTCTGACTCGGGGCAGGCCAGCTGATAGCAGGTGTACAGCTGCTGCTCCATCTTACGTGTGTACAGTGGGAAAGTCCTGCCTTTGCTGTAACTGGGTTCCTGCTTCGTTTCACCTTACTGATTTCTTCACAAGCCCCACAAACTCCTGACACTGGACCGTGGCCTCAGAGATTAGAGCTGAGCATTAGTGTTAATGTATGACCATCTGTTTCTACAAATGAAAGGAGTAGTGGGGAGAAGAACTGAGACAAGAACATTTGAAAAGCATTTCAAATTACATTAAGATTGCATAGTACTCAGATTATTTACCTAAGCTTCTGTATTTAATTCTGTACTGCACAGAATTTCTAGAGTCTACAAAAGCCAATTTTTGGTTCATTTGAGTTTATTACATTCACATCAACAATTCCTATTATGATAGGCTGTGGAATAGAATTAGCTTATTTGTAATAACGATTTTGTTGAAAAAAAGATTCTGTCTAATGCTTTTAGGCTTTTTGGCCTAGATCAGATGATTATGGTTTATAAAATAGTTTTACCACCCCTCCTCATCTGCCCTGATTTCTCAGAATTCATAGCATACCTAATTCAAAAAGACAATATTTGTCTTCCCTCTGGTTGCAGTAAGATAAAAATCTGAGGCAGTCTGGATAAACATGTTACAGCGAGTGAATTCCTAGGAAAAATTGCTTTTTTTTTGAGATGGTGTAATATTTTATAAGAGTATACCATAGATGAGACTCTATCTCTCTTTATTTTAAATAATATTAAATTTTTGTTTATATAAAGGGAACAAATTTCATGTATTTCATATGTACAGTTTTAAGAGCAGAATATACTGCCCACCTTACTGTCCCTCCCTCCCTTGGAGTTACCCTCCTTCCTTTCTTGATTTTCTTTTACTTTTTGCAATGACATATATTCAATTTAATTTATAATCCAAGCTTAACCCTCCACTAAATAAAGAATTCAACAAGTAGTAAGTAGAAAAACTGCTGTTCCTCTGGTGTATGGACAAGGGTTATAAACACTAATCAGATCTCAGAATGTCAATTTCACTTATATATGTTACATTTTTTGGTACTCTATATATTAGTTACCACAGATCAGAGAAAACCTAATATTTGTTGTTTTGGGACTGGCTTGTTTCACTAAGCCTAACATTCTTAAATTGCATCCATTTTGTTGCAAAAGATAGGATTACATATTTTATGACTGAGTAATGTTCCTTTGTGTATATATAGTACAATTTCTTTATCTGGTCATTGGTTGATGGACATCTCGGTTGATTCTGTATCTTAGCTATTGTGAGTTGAGCTGCTATAAACAGAACTGTAATGTTACATGCAGTTTTCTTACTTTAGCAAACTTCTTTTGAACATATTGTTTGTCTTCAAATATAAACTATTAGAGAAAAATTAATTGGTGAATTAAATTAAAATATTGAGTCATAATGCATTCATTTCACTTTTTTGCATTTTTAGTTGAACAAGAATCCCAAGGGTGTGTGTGAGTCCAATATGGCCCTCACAATTCCCACCAGAGAAATATATGGAATTTCCTAAGTTAATTGAAAAGTTTTGAATGTATTTTGTAACTTATGACAAACTTTTTTTTTTTTTGACAGGCAGAGTGGACAGTAAGAGAGAGAGAGAGAGACAGAGAGAAAGGTCTTCCTTTGCCATTGGTTCACCCTCCAATGGCTGCTGCAGCTGGCGCATTGCACTGATCCAAAGCCAGGAGCCAGGTGCTTCTCCTGGTCTCCCATGTGGGTGCAGGGCCCAAGCACTTGGGCCATCCTCCACTGCACTCCCAGGCCATAGCAGAGAGCTGGCCTGGAAGAGGGGCAACCAGGACAGAATCTGGCGCCCCAACCGGGACTAGAACCTGGTGTGCCGGCGCCACAGGTGGAGGATTAGCCTATTGAGCTGTGGCACTGGCCAACAAACTTTTGAGTCATGTTATAAAGTGTATGAAAAACTCAATGTATTGATGTAAGTTTCAATGTTTTAAAAATTTTACTTATTTATCTATAAGGCAGAGTGACAGAGAGGGAGAAAGAAAGAGGGAGAAAAGGTCTTGGATTTTTTTTGGTTTAGTCCTCAGATGCCTGCAACTCCCAGGACTGAGTCAGGCCAGAGCAAGGAACCAGGAACTCCATTTGGCCTCTCTTGAGGATGGCAGGACCCAAGTGTACTTGAGCTGTCCTGTGCTTCCTCCCAGGCTCATTAGGAGGAGCCTCGTTAGGAAGCAGTCAGGACTTGACCTCAGGCACTCTGATATGCGAAGTGCCACAGTGCTGTCCCTTAAGTTCAGTTTAATAACTGTTTAGAGTATTTGGCGCAAATACATTATGTCTTGTAGCCCTCTTTAGTGATTGAAATATTTCAATCTGTTTTTCTCCAGGTGGAAGTCAGGCATTTACAAATAATAAATTGCTTCTGGGTAGAGTGTCACATAAATGGTTTTTAGTGTAGTAAAAACTATAAAAATAATCTTAGAATTAAAATGTAGACTATTATGCAAAAAAAAAAAAAAAACCAGTGAAATCACTCAATCAGATTCTATAAAGAGGCTGTATACCTCTGGCCAATTTTAGCTCCTGTTGCTTTCTTACTGGCATAGCCTTGAAACGATAGCATTATCTCAGCACCGTGCTTGGATTGTGCCCCTTTTCCTGCCCCATCTGTCAAAGTCGGACTTAGCTTCTGTATTTGTCTGGCTGCACTGACTTTGGGTGGGTGTGGTGGGATCTCAAGGAAGTGAATGAGTTAATTTTTTCCCTACTTCTTTCATTTTGTAATTCTACTTTGTAATTTTTGTAGTTCTGCTTCTAACTTCACCCTTGTAACTTTTTTTCTTCCCCTTGTTTCTGTAATGCCTAGGGTTACAGATCCAGTAAACAAAAGTACATGTTGAATGAAAAAAAAAAGAAATGGGGTCTAGAGGGGCCAAGTGGAATAACAGGCGAGACTTTATAACCTGGAACAGCAACTGGATATAGGTTATGAGAGTTGTCTTAAAGGCTCGAAAAATATTTAGTGGCTAGTGGGAGTAGTAGTGAAGTATTGATCATTATTAGTGATATTTTAAAGTTTGTTTTTTAAATGACCTAGTTAGGGATGCTTTTCATTGTATGTAGCAGAACCTGGAATTAACAGTGGCTTAAGCTGATGAAGTTTTATTTTTCGTATATATGAAGAACTTTGGAAGTAGGTATCTGCTCTCATTGACTGGGCCACTCAACAATGTCAGGGCTGTTGTTCTGTAATGTTCTTGGCGTTTCCTTGATGGCCACAGGATGGCTGCTTCTGTTCCCCTTGCTGTTTTGGGGCACATGAAGGGGAGTGGATTAACAGCAGCATCTCTGTTTTACTAGGAAAACAAAAGCTTTCTTGGAAGCCTTGTGCCACAGCAGACTTACCCTTAAGTCTCATGGCCAAAACTGTTTCACATGCCCCCTCACCTGGAAGAAAAGCTTGTGAAAGTATAAATTAGGGCTCCCAGCCTTTGGTAGTGTGGGGGAAGGGAGAATAGTTTGGAAATACTTGTAAGTACTGAGTTTGCTAACCTGCAAACTTCTACTCCAAGGCTAACCAAAATCCAAACATCTCCTGATGAATGCTTTTTACAGGGAATTCAGTCCCCGCACTGCCTCTCTGTGGGTGATGGTACCTCTTTCCATCACTAACTACATCTACCTCAAAGTCCGGGATGTCTACTTGAGGTGGTTTGCTCTCTCAGGTCTCCTTGTGGCTGTTTGTTCTCTGATGACCGAAAGCTAAGAGAGAGAAGAGGTGTGTAATAAGTCTTTCGGTTGGGTACAATGAGTTCCTCCCACTGTATTCTTTTCAGAGTGTTCTGGCTACTTTAGAGACTTATCCTTCCCATGTAAACTTTGGAATGAGTTTGTCTGTGTCTACCAGTAGTCTTGGACATTGGATGGGAATTGTATTAAACTTACATCAGTTTGGGAGAGAATTGGCATCTTTACTGTATTGAGTCCTGCAGTTCATGAACATGTTAACTCCCTCTAATACTTTGAAGAGACTTCATTTTTTTTCCAAGATAATTTTGTACTTTTCAACATGCAGATCCTATACCTATTTTAGGAGATATGTATAGGGGCTGGCGCTGTGGCTCAATAGGCTAATCCTCTGCCTTGCGGTGCTGGCACACCGGGTTCTAGTCTCAGTCAGGGCGCCGGATTCTGTCCCGGTTGCCCCTCTTCCAGGCCAGCTCTCTGCTGTGGCCCGGGAGTGCAGTGGAGGATGGCCCAAGTGCTTGGGCCCTGCACCCCATGGGAGACCAGGAGAAGCACCGCGCTCCTGCCTTCGGATCAGCGCGGTGCGCTGGCCACAGCGCGCCGGCCGTGGCGGCCATTGGAGGGTGAACCAATGGCAAAGGAAGACCTTTCTCACTGTCCACTCTGCCTGTCCAAAAAAAAAAAAAAAAAAAAAAAAAAAAAAAAAAAGAGATATGTATAGCTAAGTATTTCATTTTCTTTGGAGCAAAGAAATGTACTTACAAGTGGTATTACTTTTTTAATTTCAGCTTTATTAGTTGTTAGTATATACTGATTGATTTTTTGTTTGTTGATCTTGTATTTTGTGACTTTGCAACTCATTCTAGGAGTTTGTTGGTAAAGTGCTTGGCATTTACTACATAGGCAATCTCACATGATCTGCAAATAGAGACTGTTTCTTTGCATGTGTGTGTGTTATTTCTTTCCTTGCTTCATTTTGCTGGCTGGATTTCCTGACTATGTTGAATGTAAGAGGTGAGATTGAACATTCTTGCCTTGTTCTTGATCTTATGGGAAAGACTTAAACTTTTTTTACCACCTGAGTAGGTTATTAGCTGCATGATTGCTTTTGTTGTTAGATGTTCTTTATTTGTTTCTGGTAAATCTTATCTATTCCTATTTTCTGAGTGTTTCTATCTTGGAAGAGTATTCTATGTGTGAAAGGAAACAATTATTCCTTCTTAGTTGAAAATAGAGTAGTATGTGAATAATATAATGATAAAGTCGGAATGTTGACATAAAATACTTAGGGCACCAAAGATATTACTTGACGGTGAATCAACTTCATGTATGTGTCTATTTATAGAGGAATCCATATAAATAAAATTATGTGAATATTCACTTTTGAGAAACATTCTGTTTTTTTTTCCTATGAATTTAAAAATAAATGATCCTTTTATTTATTTGAGAAGCAAAGTTACAGAGACAGCGAGAGAGAGACCTTTACTCTCTAGATGACTGTAACAACTGGGGCTGGGCCAGGCTGAAGCCAGGAGCCAGGATCTTCATCTGGGTCTCCCACACGCATGCATGGGACCAAGCCCTTGGGCCATCATCCTGTGCTGCTTTTCCAGGTGCATTAGCAAGGAGCGGGATCAGAACTGGAGCAACTGGGACAGGAACCAGCACCTATGTGGGATGCTGTCATCGCAGGCAACAGCTTAACCTGCTGTGCCACAGCACTAGCTCCCAAAATAAATGTTCCTTTAATTTAGACATTAAAAGAAAGAACAAATTTTGTCAGGATCTTTGTTGGTCCTGCCGCTGATCTTGTTTCCATAAAACTGACCCCTGTGTTACTCTTCAGGGAAAAAGTACATCCCAGTGGTCCAAGAATCATCTGTGTTTTATAATGCCTTTCATTCTCTCATAATATTTTTTTTTTGGCAGCTCTGTTTTCTTATGTTGAGGAGTAGGCTGTCTCTGTAATCTATTCTTTGTTTCAAAAATAGAACTTAAAAAAAATAAGAAAGATATTTGTGGAAAAGTTACAAGAATAGTACAAAAGTCCTTTTTCAGAGCAGTTTCAAAATAAGCTGCTCACTCAGTACCCCATTATTTCCATATACTTTAGGTGTATTCACTATAGAGTTATTCTCCTTCAAAACCACAGCACAGCCATCAAAATCAGAAAATTAACATTTAGGAATTGACATTGCCTATCCCCATCCTCCTTCAGGTTCTTCCCATAATGTCCTTTACAGCAAAGGATCCAGTGTGAAATTACATTTTGCATTGAGTTGTCACTTCTCTTTTAAGCTTGCTTTAATCTGGGCCACTTTCTCTCTCTTTCCTTGCCTTTATGTCTGTGACATTTTTGAAGAGCACGGGCCAGTAGTTGGCGTGATTGTCCCTTGATTTGGGTTTGTCTGATGTTCTGCGTGTGTAGGTTCCAGCTGCCCGGCCTTGGCAGGAGTATCTCAGAAGTGATGGCTTCTTCCCCTCAGTTCTTCCTGTCAGTGGGCCCTGACTTTGATTTGTTCCCTTTATTGGTGATGTTGACTTTGATCACTTGATTACGAGGGGGTCTGCTGGGTTCTGTATTGGGAGGTTATATTTTTCCCTTTGTAGTTAATGTGTCTTGTGAAGAGGTTCTTTGAAGCTCTTGAAATTTCCTGTTCTTGGTGAACTTTCACCCTTCTTGAACTCCTATGCCTGTGTCTTGGGGCCATTTCCAGAGAGGCCCCCCCCCCCCCCCCCGCAATCCTTCTTAGGTTCGGTTGTGGTTTGGGTAAGAGTGTCCTCCAAAGGCCCATGTGCATGTGTTGCGGGCTAAGGGTTTACGTTAGTGATTAATGGGCTATTGTAAATGGTTAATGGATTAAGGGTGGAGACTTGATCTAGTGATGGTGTCTGGGAGTTGGGCCCAGTGAGAGGTTCTTAGGTCATGGCGGGGGGGTCAGTGAGTGAGGTGTGGGGTAGCGTGATCCTCCCTCCACATCAGACACCAGATATGGTGGGGCCACCTGATCTTGAACCATAGCCCTCTAAAACTAAGCTGAAGAAACCTTTTGCTTTATAAGTTAGCTTCTCTTGTGTATTTTAGTTAAAGTAATATATATCTGACTAACACAAGTGACAACCACCAGGAGGGAGGATCTCATGAAACTGGGCTGGGCCAGTCTCCTGCACAGGTGCTCCGCTCCCCTATTTCAGCTCTTGCTGCAAACATCAGCTGTCCGATAGGGTTGTCTTCTCCTCCCCTGGGCTTTGGCAGCCCAGGCCAGGTTGCCCTTCCATCAGATGTGCATCCAGCTGTGCACCATCCCTGACATCCTGTGCTGGCTGCCCTGCTGCAGGGATGCTGTCTCCCTCCTCTTGGACTCTGAGTCCCTGTGCCGGGCTGCTGGACCTACACAGATTCTGATGCCTCATGTCAGACTGCTCTTCTTTGTGGCTACCCCAACCTGGGCATTGATACCCACGTTGAGTCACCCTCCCATAAAGGTGCCTTCCTCATCCTGCTTGTGCCTTTGACAGGCCGAGATACATTTCCAGTGCTGCCTCCCACCTGCTGTCAGCACAGTTGCCTGCCTTGTTCGGCCTCACTTTCTGGTTTTGCTGTGAATTGGCATGGTGGGGTAGGAAGGGGGGTGGCTCTAGTCTCCTTTTAGTTGCTATGTTCTAATCAGCTCCCTGGTTTTCACCTCTTCTTTCTACCTATTCATGTATAGGAGGCATGTGGAAATAATTTATTACATTCTAGATGTCAGATTTTTTTTTCCTTAGGGAAAAAAGGATGATTATAATCCATTGAATCTATGTGCAAAGCTTGATTGTTTTGGGCATTATAAAAGAAGTAGTCTGTGGACATGGGAGTGAGGATATCCCACATCACAGTGCCTAACCTTGGCCAGGGAATAGTCTGGACTCAGCACACTTCTGTTCAACCTGTAGAGCCGGACGCCCACCTTGGCTCTGCCTCCTGGTTTCCAGCTGATGATGCCACCTTGCACATCACAGCATCTGTTTATCTCCTTGCTTCCTTACCTGTAAGATGGGGATTCAAGGGACTGTTTGGGAGCTCACATGAGATAATGTGTTTGAAAATGCTTTGCAAGTGGGAAAATGCTATGCAAATGTGGTTACTTCATTCTAATTTATTACACAGTCAAAATTGAGCTGCATGGGAAATTAAGTCAAGCGTTTTAATTGCACTTGTGACTGCTAGGCAAATTCCCCGTGACTCACAAGGCAGAGAGGAGGTCAGCATGTTTTTTTTTTTTTTTTTTTTTCCTGCTTAAAGAACATTGTTCCATCACCATTACTCAACCCAGCAAACACTCCTCTTTTTGAAGTCCTGCCCTCCCATTATGGCTTTGCGACATATTTTTACTTTCTGCAGGATTTTCACCCCTTTTGTGTAATAGTCCTCAACCCCACAGTGCCTGCTATCTGTCATCCTTGGTGACATTTCATCATTGGCCGTCCATGCGTTCTTTAATGCATCAACAGTTGCTCGAGGCTCTGTTCTCTGGCATGGATCACGGGATGGTGATAAAGCACCGGGTGGGATCTCATAGCGAACCCTCGCATGCTGTGCTTAGGTGTTTATCTTCTGGCCTGTTCCTCCTGGGAGCGTTGTCCATTTATGTTGCTGGAGCCATTCTTGGGATTAGCCTCCTAGGTTGGAAACCAGTAACTCTTCTCTCTGTTGTTGCCTGGATACAGGCAAATACTAAGTATTTGCAAAAATCGCTTTCTCACTTGAGCCTCCACTTTCTCATAATTCACAATATATCTCTTGCCCTTATTTTCAAGGCAAACATTAGAACCTCAGCTTGCTAGGTTCTAGTCTGGACCTGGATAATAATAATTGGATGAAAAAGACCCTTTGGGCCTATGTCAGCACTCTGAGGAGCCAGCCTTTCAGAGAAGCCAATCAGATGACACACCATGTGTTTTTAGAGACCTGTAAAATCCTCCTGCGGGTAGGGGATAGGCTTAGGGAAGGAGACTTGCCCTGTCAGGCCCAGACTTACGTCTGGAAGCATTTCAAATCTAGGAAAACCTAATGTCTGGAATGCAAATTTCATTATCTGAATGTGTCTTCTGTTAACAGGTTGATGCATTTTCTCATAATCAGTCTTTAATATATAGTTCCATTTTTTTCCTCTTGATTTTTCTGTAATTATGCCTTTTTTAAAAAAAAATTTACTTATTTGATAGGAAGAGTGACAGAGATTTTCCATCTGCTAGTTCATTCCCCAAATGGCCATAACATCCAGGATTGGGCCAGGTCAAAACCAGGAACTAGGATTTCCATGTAGGTCTTCCACGTGGGTTGCAAGGACTCAAGTACTTGAGCCATCACCTCATGCATCCCAGCACATTATGGGGAACTAGATTGGAAGTAGAGTAGCTGGGACTTAGACCAGCACTCCAATATGGAATGTGGGCATCCCAAGTGGTGGGTTACGATGCCATGCCATAACACCCAACCCATATCTTGTTTAACGACAACAGAAACATTTTTCCATGGTAGGTTGTGCAATATTCCATAGGCTGAAAGTTGCTCTCTGTCTTCTTTTTAGAACAAGACACACTATAGGGAAAATGTCAGAGCTTGACCCAGCTTCTACTTCTGTAGTGCTGACAACTACTCTGTTCTTCTCCCAACTTAGTCTAAAAGCTTACTCATTAGCGTACCTTCTGGTCTCCTTGGTCTTTGCTTGTTTATTTGTGCATTCATTCATTCATTGTCCTCTCTGTCCTGAGCTCTGCTCTGGGGATTTAAAAATGAATAACCCATCCAGGGATTATTTATTTATGAATCATTGCCACAGTGTGTCACAGGCTCAAACGCACTCCAATATGGGATGTGGGTGTCCCACGTGGAGGCTTGACTCATGTCCTACAACACCTGCCCCTTCTTCTTTTCATTGCTGGATAATAGTCCATTGTATGAATATACAACAGTTTACCCTTTTATCTTGTGGGTAGACTTTTGGGGTGTTTCCACTTTTTGGCTATTGGGAGTGGTGCTACTACGATCATTAAGTACAACTTTTTGAGTGAACATCTTTTCATGTCTAGGATATATATGCTGCCAGATCACATGTTAATTTATATTTAACAATTTGAGGGCCTGCAGATTATATTCCAAAACAGTTCTGCCACTATTTGTTAATTGGTGTATGAGGATTCTAGTTTCTCCACATTCTTGCCAGCACATTGTCTTTTAGTTTTTCAAAGTGTAGCCATTCTAGTAGAAATAACATGGTATCTCATTGTGATTATTTTTAGTTTTTTAAAAATTTTTAACAGATTCTATGTAGTCCACAGAAGAAATTGTAAGAATAATGATAGTCTTCTTTCTCCTTCCCTATATGTAAACACATAGGCATATCTTTTTTTTATTTTTTAAAAATATTTTTTAATTTTAGCACCTACATTAAGGAGATAATTGTGATTTTGATTTGCATTTCCCTAATGGCTAAAGATATCAAATATCTTTTCATGTGCTTGTTGCCTAATTGTTTGTCTTTTGGAGAAATGTTGATTATATTATTTGTCTATGTATCATTGAATTATAAAAAGTTCTTTATATTGCCTCTAGTTTTTGTCTCTAAGCAGATTGGCACTAGAACACTTTATATTTGATGTTGTAATTAGAAAATCTATTGAAGCAAGTAATCAAAGTAAATTCTCAAGCATCTACAATAAAATTTAAAACTGAACAGTAGATTTAGAGTGAGAGGATATTAGCATTGATTTAGAAAGGTGGTATCATTAATGCTGTCCACAGATAAAATTCTAGTTAAGTGATCTCAGCTGTTTTACTAAGATGGTTCTCCCTGTGATGGCAATATTAGTGATAATAAATACTCACTTCTCTGAGAAGTCCCCAGCATTTATGACAGATGAGTTGGAATTTTTAATAGTTCTTCTTTTCCAAATAGTCTTTTCAGGCTTCATTCTACTTTCTCTTTATGGCTTCTTAGTCTTTGTCTCACACTGATAAAACATACGTATAATTTTGGACAGTATAACACTGTCATTTGATGGTACTTCGTATTTGTCAACTGATTCAACATATGTAAGTATATGGCTGGCTGATTTTATTTCTGGTCATTTTCAAAATATCTAGCATAGGTATGGCATGAGCTCTATCAAATCAGAATGGGGATTGGACTTAAATTTTTTTTGCCTTCATTAGATCTTTGATATTAAATTTTTTTACAGTGTGAAATCTATCAAGCCTATGACTACTAATCCAGTGCTTTATTTTTGATCTGAATCGTTCCTGTCTTGGCAATTTCCTATTGGTTTTCTTTCTAATTACCAATTTGGTAATAGTTTTGAGACAGAGTGCTTGCTAGGTCAAACTCCAGAATGGTACTTGTTATACAGAAAATCTAAGGGTCCTTTCAAGGAGATGCTCCTGGTATTCCAGAATTGTTGCTGATCCTGGAAATGCACATTCTGAGCTGATGACTCAAGTTTTTGATTTTTGCTGAACAACTGCAGGTTGTTTATAATCTGAATGGAAACCAGATGTTTTGGCAGTGACCTAGTCAGTGGTTTTCTCTTGTTTGTTAAGATTTGCTCCTTGGCTAAATAGAAATCTTTTCAGTGTATCACTTCTAAAATATTTAAATAAGGAAGGAAACTTTCGATGGAATATAATATTTAAGGGTACAATCGTATTTTTTAAAAAAACAATTCTTTATTTTTCTGTGTGTGGTAATTTCTCAGCAATGAATGACTTACTTTCTCTCTCATCAAAACATATGTGCACTTCGCTGCCAATTATATGTATCGTGTCCATCCAGATTTAAATTATGCAGATGAATAGATTACCCATGAGCATTAAGACAGCTCTGGCTTGCCTTTGGTTTGCTGGTCATATTCTGAGTTGCCTCAGTGGGAACAACAGGGAGCCGGAAGATTATTGCAGTGGTCTAGATGTCACATGATGCCTTGTGCTATGGTGGTGGCAGGTGAAGATGTACTTCACATCCTTGTGTGTGTAGAACCCATTGGGAGTTGTGGGCTTTGCTGTGGTAGGTTGTGAGGGAAAGGAATGATGAAAAATGGCTCCAGGTTTCTGTTTTTACCATTTGGGTAGATGGGCCATTTATGGAGCTGGGGAAGACTGGAGGAGGTGAGGATTAGTTGTCTGCCTGTCAGGTCTCACATCTAATTCATTGACCTTGGCTGTCATATTCTGAGTGACGTGGAAGTGCATTTCCCTTTTGACTTCTGTGAATAGATCTGGGCGATAGCAGATACTGATGGAAGACAGGAGGTAGGCACTGGGAGAGGTGGGGTATTTTCTTCACTCTCTTTTTTGCTCTGGCTGGTATCTGGGAAGTGACAGCTTGCTTCTGTGGCTTCCGCTCCTGTCAGACAGCTCCTCCCTTTGTTGTCAAGCCCTCCATGGGCAGCCCTCGCCACAGATCCCAGCCTCTGGGCTCTTGGAATAGCATGTCTGATAGTAGGGTCTCTCCCACCTGTGGGCTGCTGGTGGCTTCCTGCAGGGAAGGCAGAAGAAAGGTTCTTGATCCTCCCAGAGCTTCTGACTGAGTCTGAAATCAAGCTGACAAAGACAAGAAAACGTACAGATTTTTTTAATGTAAAACCCAAAATTGGTAAAGACTCAAAGAAACATTTAAGCCTTTTCTGTAATAGTTTTGAGGAAGAGTGAAAGGGTTGTAGACAAATAGGATAGGGTGGGAAAAGAGTAAGCTTTAAGAGGGAATCTAGCAAGGCCTGTGTGTTTGTGTTCTTCTCTCTTCTTCTTTCCTGCAAGTGTAGGGAGTGTGCATCACACATGGGGGTCTCAAGATCTGCTTCAGGGGAAGATCAGAAAATTCCTTCCAGAGTTCATGACTGGCTTCAGGGGAGAATGTAGGGGATCAAAGAGACTTCTGTGACTCTCAGATTCCTTCAGCTTGAAATTCTTAGTATACCAAGGGGCTGTACTTTGGGGTAGTGTGTTCTGAACCCTGTCACTGTTGTTATACATCTTGGACTTGCTTCACTAGTCCTCCTTTTCAGATCTTGCCTCTTTCATCAGCCATGCCAAATGCATTTCTGTATTAATGGTTCTCTGTTTAGGACTCAGAATGGTTTCTGTTTTTCTAACTAGAACCTGATGAATACGTGGCTGAAAACTTGAGAGTTCAATTTTGGGAATGATTTGTGTGAAGTTTAATATTTATGTGATGGTTTCAATGTAGATGTTATTAGCGGAGCTGGATCGCAAGCTCAGGTGCGTGTCTGAACTGGATGGGAATATAAATTTGAATATCATCTCAGCCTGAGGGTGATATTCAAAACCATGGGAGGAATGGATGTGATCATCTAGCGAATAAAAGAGAGGAAACCCAAATCTAGGTCCTAAGGAACTCCAATTTTGAGGGGAGTGAGGTGGTAAGACAGTATCTCCCACAGTAGAAAGGTCAAGGAGGTAAGAGGTAAAATGAGAAAGTGACACTGTTGATTTCATAAAGAAAGGGTTGTTCACATGCATTGTGCATTTTGCCAAATGTCTGTGTTGTTTCATATCAGTTACATTGGGTAGCATCAGGGAAATGGTGAATGGTTGGAGGTTGTTGCCATAATGAAGCAGTAGAAGAATGAATGGGAGATAATAGAGTGTAGCTGTACATAGAGGCAGGTTTTTTTTTTTTTTTTTTTTTTTTTTGACAGAGTTAGAGAGAGAGCCCGAGAGAAAGGTCTTCCTTCCATTGGTTCACTGCCCAAGTGGCTGCTACGGGTGGAACTATGCCAGTCCGAAGCCAGGAGCTAGGTGCTTCCTCCTGGTGTCCCATGCGGGTGCAGGAGCCCAAGCACTTGGGCCATCCTCTACTGCCTTCCTGGGCCATAGCAGAGAGCTGGACTGGAAGAGGAGCAACCGGGACTAGAACCCGGTACCCATATGGGATGCTGGCCCCCAGTTTATTTTTGTTTTTTTTTTTTAAAGATGTTTCACAATGGTGGGGGGAACAAAATGGAGAGATACCAGGAAGGCATATTAAACAAGTGACAGTTTTATGATTGTTTTTACCTTTAAATATTTAATTTTTTTGAGTAGGCTTAAAATGAAAATAAAAGTTATACAAATAAAAGTCTTTGTCCTATCTGCCATCAGTCTTATCCCATTCCTTTCCCCCAGTTCCAGCATTTAGCCACAACTGTTGGTTTCTGGACTACGCCATCACATTTGTTAAAAAAAAAATTATTAGGCCGGCGCCGCGGCTCACTTGCCTAATCCTCCGCCTTGCGGCGCCAGCACACCGGGTTCTAGTCCTGGTCGGGGCGCCGGATTCTGCCCCGGTTGCCCCTCTTCCAGGCCAGCTCTCTGCTGTGGCCCGGGAGTGCAGTGGAGGATGGCCCAAGTGCTTGGGCCCTGCACCCCATGGGAGACCAGGATAAGTACCTGGCTCCTGCCATCAGATCAGCGTGGTGCGCTGGCTGCGGTGGCCATTGGAGGGTGAACCAACGGCGAAGGAAGACCTTTCTCTCTGTCTCTCTCTCTCACTGTCCACTCTGCCTGTCAAAAAAAAAAAAAAAAAAAAAAAAATAGAGAGTGAGCTCCTATTTGCCCTCAGTGGTTGCATGGCCTCGAGCTCAATCCTGGTCTCTCACAAGGGTGAGAGGTATTCTACTGCTTGAGCCATCACTACAGCCTTCCAGGGTCTTCATTAGCTAGAATCAGGAGCTGGAACAAGGATTCGAACTCAGGTAGTCCAGGATGGGATGAGAGTGTCTTAACCGCTAAGCCAAATGCCTGCTCATCCTCAGGTTGTTTTTTGTTTTTTGTTTTTTGTTTTTTTTAATGCAAGTACAGGGAAATGTAATTTTGTTTTCTAGATTTCCCCCTTTTAGTACCCTAAAGGTAGCTTCCTGTGTATACTTTTTAGTGTCTTATTCTTGGAACAGTGTGTCTTGGAGGTCCTTCTTAATAGGGAGATATTGTTTCACTCTTCTTTTGTGAGGAGCTTTATAGATAAATCCACTTTGAAGGTACTGAAATGTCTTTAACCAGTCACCTTTTACCAACAGTGCTGTCATAAATAACCTTGCACATGTGCGAATAAGTTTGTAGTGGTAGGCTCTGTTTTTAGAAGCAGGTCTGCCAGGTCAGAAGACATGCATTTCCTGTTTCGTTGGATGTTTTCAAATTGCCTCTGTGGTTGGTGGTCTACTTTCTGATCCCACCAGCAGTGTGTGAGAATACCTGTTTGCTCCCAACTACATCATTATAGCATGCAGTCAAACCTCTGGAGTCTTGACAATCTTCAAAGTGTGAAAAAATGGTGCATTTGATTCCTTTAAATTTATTGCAGTCTTATTTTTCACTTACTTTGCTAAGAATGAGGCAGAAAATATTTTTTACATGTTTAAGAGTTATATTTGTGTATCCATTTTGTGAACTCTGATTTTATGTTTTGCAAAATTTTTTTTTGCTTGTTAGATTTGGTTATCTTGTTTTTGAGTTGTCTGTATTAGGCCCGAGGACTTCAAGGCTCAGCATGGCAGGAGCATGGCCTGTGAGAGGGGCATGGTGGGCAGTGCTTTGAAGGGGTGGTGGCCTGGTTGTGAAGAGCCCTGTGCAGCCTCTCTGGGTATGTGTAACGGCTCTTGGTTTATACAACTTATTTCCCATGTAGAAGTAGATATCCTATTTGGGATTCCTCAGCTGTAGTAATTTCTGAAATAATTGTGTGTCAGGATCAGCAGAGCGATTTGATTTGGAATGAGGACAGGGAATATTAGCAATTTTCTTTTTTTTTTTTTTGCACAGTGAGTGAAAGGTCTGCCTTGCACTCTGAATTTGATTACGACCAGGACTTCTTAGCTATGTAATTAATTTTCAATAGCCATTGGTAGAGCTTTGCCAGCTATTATTTTCCATTTAAAAGAAAAAAAAATGTTCTTTTTCCTTCCTTCAGTAAATAGAGTTCAAGCTGACCCTGGGTTTCTTCATCCTATTTCTGTGAAGTGCTCACCAGGACTATTTTAAAAGAACAAACTCATTATACAAGTAATGGCCGAGAATAAGTGCTCCTCTCAGGAGCAGCAATGTTCCCTGTCCCTCAGGAGCTTGCCATATCGTCACCAATACGGGAAGGCCTATGCCAGTTCTCACAGAGTCTTTCAGGCCCCAGTCAGTAGCTTGTCTGTCTGTCTGTCTTTCCTTCCTCCTCTTCCCCTTCTCTCCTCCTCCTTTCCACTCCCTGCCTCTCTTCTTCCCCCTCTTCCTCTCACTGATCAGCCCTTGTTAGCTAAAGGTGAATATTTTGTCATCAGTCACTTTCCTTACTTTCAGAAAGCCGATGTGTGGATGCTGTACGTATCCACTTCTTGTAAACCATAATAAATGAAATGGAGAAGAAAATACTAAATCCATTAGCTCAAATTGTTATTTCATCTTACTGGTTTTTAAAAGTTATTTTTCCAGATGCATCTTGAGGTTCTTTTATATTCTCTTACTAAAGCATCTTCTAGTCTCTTAAGTGTTTAGTAGGCACTCGGTGATTTGTGTTAATAAATAAACTCCCTGGGTATGACTAAGTATAATGGACTTGTCTTCCAGAGTTCTGTATTAAACTCTCAAAAAATGTTTGGTCCAAAACAATCACCACTACCACCACCACCCTCCTTCTGTTCTTAGTGATCTTTCATTTGTGTCAGCCTACTTACCTTCTTAATTTCAGCCTATGAATAGGCCTTTATTGTCGTATGACACTCCCCTGGTTGAATTTCAAATGGAACAGTTGTGTAAGATAAATGTTTTGTTCTCCTGAGTGTATTGATGGGAGCCTGCAGGGGGAAGGGGAGACTGGTTGTGGTAAGAATGTGCCTGTGCTTAGGGGTAATAATGCTGCATTCACTGGTAATTCTCCCTTGACTTCTGTGGCTCCTACTGATGACAGAAGGCCAAGAGCTGACATGCTCAAGATCTTGGAAATTTTGGGAATAGCAAAACAGCCATTTATGAAGCTTGATTAGTTGTCTTTTTGAAAATGAGGTGATGCACCCTGAAGGCGTGTAATACCTTTTGATTTTGTTTGTGTTATTTCTGATCAAGAGGCAAAGCATCATTAACAGGCATGCTGATTCCCTAAATTCAGTCTCTGGAGTCAGTTTGTCTGGATTTATAATCCTGGTCCACCTTCTTACTGTGTGCTTTCAGGCAAGTGACTTTTCCTTTCTAAGCTTTAGATTCCTCTTCTGTAAAACTGGAATAAAAAGGAACCCACCTCAAATTGGGAGGATTACATGAAAAAAAAAATGCATCTGACATGCCTGGCTCATTGTTGGAAACATAATATGTACTCAGCGATGCTGGCCATTGCCCTTAATACCAGTTAGATTGTTATGACCTTAGATTTAAAAATAATGTCTTGTGTATGTAGAGGAATAGTTTGGTGAGTAAGTGTGTCTGTATTAAAACAAATAATAGTTTGTCCTCTGTCCTCGTACTTGTCGTGGGTGCCTTGTTAATGGCCGTCATTTTCTTGGTTCCTTGAGCACAGAAGCTATTAATGAGATGAAAAGCATCCCTCAGAAAATGTGCATCAGGGTCACTGTTGTCAGATGGATCCCAGCAGCAAAATAGTGTGTATGTCTTCACCTTAAAGTGAAAGGAAGCTGCTGATTCTACATCTATGGGAAAGGAAACATATACATGTATATATATATATATATAAGTTTTTCTGTATTACATATCATATATTTAATTAGTTTAAGGACAAAAAGGTGATGTATGCTTTCAGCAATTCAAACAATATAGATGGGTAAAAATTAAAAATTCATCTGTCACATTTTAGGATCAAGTTGTAAAGAAATACAGCTTTAGTGCTGTATTTATTTATTTGAGAGACAGAATATCAGAGAAAGGGAGAAGGAGAGGAAAAGAAAGAGATCTCTCAGTCTCTGTTTACTCCTTAAATGCTTGAAAGGCCAGGACTGGGCTGGCAAAAGCCAGAGCCAGGAGCTCAGTTGAAGTGTCCTGTGTGGGAGCAGGAACAAAACTACTTGAGCCCTCCTGGTGCCTCTCAGGATTTTCATTAATAGGAAGCTGGAATTGGGAGCTAGAGGTGGCAGTGGAACCTATACCTTCCAATAAAAGGCACTGGTGCCTTGACATGCCTGATCCCGTGAACTTTTGAAATATCCTCATATATTCTCCACCTTGCTTTGTTTCATCTGATGACCTAATAGAAATTATCACTTAAGGTTTTATCTTGCCTTTCAAGTACTTCCATCACATTTCAGCTGCAGTATCATAATTTATTTAACCAAACTTCCCTATAGGATAAATAGGCTTTCCAGGTTTGGTTGCCTTGTCAATAATCTTCAGTGAGAACTTTCTGTTTATGTGTGTATATGGATGTGTGCGTGTGTGTGTGTGTGTGTATTCATATATATTGAGTGTGTTGCAAATATATTGAAAGCATGTTCAGGAGATGTTCCTGTAGTCATGTTAACATTAGATAGCCATTTTTTTTTTTTTTAAGATTTATTTGAGAGAGAGAGAGAGAGAGAAGGAGAGAGAGAGATAGAGATAAGTCTTCTCTCTGCTGGTTCACTCTCCAAATGGCCACATGGCCAGAGCTGGGCTGGTCTGAAGCCAGGAGCTAGAGCTTCCGGGTCCCCCACGTGGGTGCACTTGGGTCATCCTCCACTGCCTTTCCAGGCATACTAGCAGAGAGCTGGATTGGAAGTGGAACAGCTGGGACTCAAAACGGTACACAATATGGAATGCAGGGCTACAGGTGGTGGCTTTACCCACTACACCACAGCGCCGGCCCCATAAATAGCCATTCTTTCCTTGCCTTCATAGATCTGTATCAGTGTGGGTGGTTACCAGCAGAGTAAAAGATGCCAGTTTTCCCATTCCTTTGCTTGTACTAGGTAGCATCACACTTATTACTGTTTTTCTAATTCAGTGTGGGAATACATTATTTTATTTACATTTTGTAAAAAGATTTATTTATTTATTCGAAAGGCAGAGTTACAAAGAGAGAGGGAGAGACAGATTTTCCATCTGTTGGTTCACTCCCCAAATGGCCTCAACAGTTGGGGCTGGGCCAGGCCGATGCCAGGAGCCAGAAGTTTCATCTGGGTCTCCCATGTGGGTGACAGAGGCTCAAGCACTTGGTCCATCTTGTGCTGCTATCCCAGGTGTGATAGTGGGGATCTGGATTGGAAGTGGAACGTCTAGTACTTGACCCATTCCTACAGAGGACTCCAGCATTGCAGGTGGTGGCTTAATCCACTGCACCACAATGCCAGCTCCTCATTTTGCATTTTAAAAATTGAGATCAATGTATATTGAGATGTATTCCTAACAGATCACAGATCTAAGTGCAAAAACATATGCATATTAGAAGAAAATGTGGTGAATTCCTTAGTAATCTGGGAGTAGAGGAGGTATTCCAATTAGGACTGAAAACCCAAAGGCAATAAAAGATTAATAAATTTGTATTTTAAAAATAAGGTATGAAGAAACTTACAAAAAAGAAAACAACAGACACAGAATAATATTGCAACTTCTCTGATAGATACACAATTAATATCCTCTGTTGTCTGTATGTATAAATCAATTAAACTTGAGCTGAGGGACAGATATTGTGGTGCAGCAGGTGAAGCTGCCACTTACAATGCCTGTATCCCTTGTTGGAGTGCCAGTTTGAGTCCAGGCTACTGTGTCTCCAATCCAGCTCTATTTTGCATCCTGGAGGCAGCAGATGATGGCTGAAGTACTTGGGCCACTGCCAACCCTTGTGGGAGACTCAGATGGAGTTCTGGGTTCTTTGCTTTGGCTTAACCCAGCCCTTGCTATTGTGGACATTTTGGGGGTGAAGCAGTGGATGAAAGATTTCTTTCTTTGCCTTTATTTTAATGTTTATTTAATGAAGAAAAATAGGAAAGAATCCTATGCAGAAAGCCCTTAAACATGAACGTTGCTCAACTCACTCATAATAAGAGAGACATGCATTAAACCCTCACTAAGATCCTGTTTCTCAGTAGACTGGCAGAAGCCCAAAGATTTGATAGCACACTCTGTGGGAAAGGCTATGGATAAATGGCACTCACAGGCCTGGTTCCTGGGAGTGCAAAGTGGCACACCCCTTATGGAGGGGAATTTGACATAGAAATTTATCCTTTGACTCAACAATCTCACCTTCTTGGACTTGATTTCAAGGCTATTCTGAGAAATAAAATGATATATACACAGTGCCACTCATTGCAGCACTGTTGGTAATAGCTGAAGACTGTGAATAATCATCTTGAAGTCGAAACTGCATCTGGCTAGCTCGAGGTTTGCAGGCTTCCAGACCAGACCTGATATATCGGCTCTGGTATTGTCAACATGTGGTTTATATGCAGATGATATTTATTTTTTATTTTTAAAACAATTTATGTATTTATTTGAAAGGCAGAGTTGCAAAGAGTGAGAGGGAGAGATTGACTTCTATCCACTGGTTCACTCCCCAAATGATTGTAACAGCCAGGGCTTCTTTGGGGCCTCCCACATGGGTGGCAGGGAGGGGCCCAGGCATTTGCGCCATCTTCTGTTGCTTTCACAGGCACATCAGCAGGGAGCTGGATCAGAAGTGGAGCAGCTTGGACTGGGACCAGTGCCCATAAGGGGTGTCAGCATTGCAGGCAGTGGCTTAACTCAATACATCACAACCCTGGGCCCCTGCAGATGATTTGTAGATGTGTACAGACATTTTCAGTGCCCTAGGCTACATATCAAAGTGGTAGAATTCATCCTGGGTCCTCTCCATGTCTGTGGTTGCAAGTGTGGTGCCTTCCTACTGCTTCTCCTTGCCTTAGTCCATTCTCGCCCACCTACCTAGTCCTTATTTCCCCACATACTCTTCAATATTGTCTTTCCTTCCAAGGTACCAGAGAACCTGCCGTGAGTGCCCTGAGTAAGACAACACTGAAGGCTTTAACTTTCTCCTAGCTGATACTTTCTCCAAAAACCAGAATCATTTGTAGGCATTAGTATGTTTGGACATCTGTTTCATTTTGGGCAAAAGATTCTTTTTTTTCCTTTTCCTTTTCCTTTTCTCCTTCCTTCCTTCCTTCCTGCCTGCCTGCCTTCCTGCCTTCCTGCCTTCCTGCCTTCCTGCCTTCCAGCCTTCCACAGGCAGAGTGGACAGTAAGAGAGAGAGACAGAAAGGTCTTCCTTTTGCCCTTGGTTCACCCTTCAATGGCCACCGCAGCCGGTGCACCACGCTGATCCGATGGCAGGAGCCAGGTACTTCTCCTGGTCTCCCATGGGGTGCAGGACCCAAGCACTTGGGCCATCCTCCACTGCACTCCCTGGCCACAGCAGAGAGCTGGCCTGGAAGAGGGGCAACCGGGACAGAATCTGGCGCCCTGACCAGGACTAGAACCCGGTGTGCCGGCGCCACAAGGTGGAGGATTAGCTTAGGGAGCCGCGGCACCGGCCTGGGCATAAGATTCTGGAAGGAAGAATTCTCATATTCTTTGGTTATTCTGGATGTTTGCATTCCAAGGTAGATATGCCAAACTGGCTGATTTTCCCCCTTCAGGTACATTTTTTCCATACACCTGCAATATGTCTAAAGTTGGTGAGAACGTGACAGGTACCACTCCTTTACAGGAGTTGATGACATCTTAGAATGCAGGAATTATGTTCATAAGGGGCTAATCCACATGCATTCAATCAGCATGCCTTCTTGGCCAATGGCCATATATTCAGTTTTCCTTCTTTCTCTTTGTCATGAATTTGTTTTCTGAATTACTAGTAAAAAAGGCTTGTGCTAGATAATTCTGGATTGACACAGAGCAAGCAAATACTTTGAATTGAGAAAGGCAAATAAAGTATGAAATCATCTTATTTTGTTAGCAGTGTTGACATCAGTACAGATATATTTCCTCAACTCAGTATTCAGTATAATTGATTGTTCTCTTTCTTTCTCTTTTTAAATACTTTATTCTTGAGACTTCTATTACACTATGCTCCCTAGTCTTTTTTTTCTATCTTACTGCTTTTCAATTTCTTTTTCTCATTTTAACTTCTCTACCAGACCTTGGAGTGTCCCAAGTGTTTTGTCTTCTACCTCCTGCCTCTTGTGCCTCCCTCTCCTCTCCCTTTTCCATTCTTTCTGCCCTCTAAACCCAACTCCTCTTCACTCCTTTCCTCCCTCCATGAAGTTTTTAAGGGCTGCTTTATACATTGATTTCAGTTTTTTTTTTGTTTGTTTGCAACCAAAGAAGCCTGTTTTTTAATTTCATTTTTCCACATACTTTTTGAAGTATGTTTTTATGTCCAAATGGCTGATCACTATCCACCTGGCTATTTAGTAGGAATCTCAAATGTAACATAACCAAAACAAAAACTACTATCCCCTAAATCTGTTTCTTTCCAGATTCCAATCTCAGTAGTTAGTGCCACAAACAACTGATGCTCAGGCCCAAATCCTTTCCCTGGGCTTAGGAATCCTATTTGATTCCTTCTCACATGATTCATACCTGATGTACGTAATGTAAATAACCTGATAATTCATACCTAATGTAGTAGGGCACTCCCCAGAGCCTACCTCTGAAGTGGAACCCCAGTTCCCTTCACTCTTGCATTGCTCTGATCTCAGTCCATGTTTCCATGGTTTTTGCTTGACTCACTTGTAGACCAATGTATCACCTTCCAGCTGATTTTCTTGTCTTTTTTCTCCCCCACTGCATTTACATTTGCCTCATTTTCAGGACTCTTCATGGCACTACCAGAATGGCATTCTTAAATAGAAAGGAGCTCGTGCTTGAAATACAGAGCTGACTTCCTGTTCCACTTGGAGTGAAATCCAAAGCTTTTTAGTTTGCGTGCATCACCTGGCTCTTGCCCATCTCCCTGACTTTCTCTCCCTGCTCTGCTGATGCCCACCCATGCTAGGCATGATTCCTGGCTTTTTGGGGTCCTCCTCTTACTAGAATGCTCTTCCTTCTGATCTTGGCATTGCAGATTTCTTCCTGTTGTTTGAGTCTCAAATCAGATTTTCACTTGAAAGCAAGGTTTGTTTTAATTGGCAGTCCTCCAGTTATTCTTGGTCCATTGCCTTTTTTTTTTTTTAATCATCTTCATGTCTTTGATTGGTGCTGCTTGCTTGCTTCCTCACTTTTTTTAAAAGCAGATTTATTTTTAACTTTTAAGTCAGACGATGTCTTCAAGACTTCAGACTCCTTGAGGGTAGAGACTCATTTCACAGCCGTATGTCCTATGCCTGGAATATAGCTGGGCATGTAGTCAATCCTCATCGTGGGTTTGTTATTGATCGATTCATACTTTTTATGGCGAACTGTATTTTTGGCAGTACTAAATAAGGTGTCCTAACAGAGCTGACTGAATTCAGAAATAATAAAGCATCTGTTTTCACTGGATCATTCTCTTTCAGAGTGCAGAGGTTTCCTAAGAGGCTGTGTGATTTTGTAGGCATTTTGGTAGAGCCACAGGAGTCCTGTTGATTGCAATTACTAGGTCACCAAGGGTAATACAAAGACTTTCAAAATGTTCATGGAAAATGAAATGAAAGCCTCAGCATTTTGGTGCTGCAGAAAGTCTTGGAATCCATGCAAACGAAGGGTCGCCATAAAGATTGTGGGAGTGTGTGTTATGAATAAGCTGCATAGAACAATTTTTTGGTACCCAAATTGACTTTTTTTAAAAGATTTATTTATTTATTTGAAAGTCAGGGTTATACAGAGAGAGGAGAGGCAGAGAGAGAGAGAAAGAGGTCTTCCATCCTATGGTTCACTCCCCAATCGGCCACAACGGCCAGAGCTGTGCTGATCCGAAGCCAGTAGCCAGGAGCTTCTTCTGGGTCTCCCACATGGGTGCAGGGGCCCAAGGACTTGGGCCATCTTTCACTGCTTTCCTAGGCCAAAGTAGAGAGCTGGATCGGGAGTGGAGCAGCCAAGTCTCGAACCGGCACCCATATGGGATGCTAGCACCTCAGGCCAGAGCATTAGTTAACCCTCTGTGCCACAGCACTAGCACCCCCCCCCCAATTGACTTTTAATTCCGTTTTCCCCTTTTGAAATACCCTCATGTTTGCTTTATTTTGAAGGCCAGCATTGGCGGAATTCCAGACAAAGTAGAATGATTTGCCTTATTAATTGCTTTTCTTGAGGAGGACCTAGGATTAGAGGTGTCTGACAACTTCACACTGACAAAGTAGATGCAAAGCTGGAATCTGGCCCAGATAGTTCTGCCATTAGGATGGCTTACTTGTTGGCTTTTTTGTTTATTAAAATGAATTATAATTGCTGTGTATTTTTTATTGTGAGCTAACAGACATCCATGACTTTTTCTTACTTGCACAATACCTTGCTTGTAGTATTGCTTTGTCTTTCAGAATTAAACTTTCATTCAGTAAATATTTTATACGCATCCACCATAGACCAGGCATTTTAATAAGGGCTGGGAATATAGCCATGAATAAAGAAAAAGTCTTGAATTCCTAACTATCTGAAAAAGACGCCTGTGGCTTCCCTGGAGCCTGTTTCTGAAGGTGAGTCTGGCCTTTGGAGCTTTGGGAGCTGGTGGCCGTGCCACACACAGGTCGTCACACACGTTGTCCCCATGCTGCCCTCCTCTCCTCCCTCACCTCCTCGCCCACCATTGTCCCATGACCGTGTGAATGTCCACTCTGTGCCGATCATGGTGTTAGGATTTGGACATTGAGAGTGCTAAGAACAGGCAGAAAATGAATGATTTAATACAGAATTGTAAAGTGCAAAAACATCTTGTGCTCGGTCCATTGTGGGGGCGCCCTCAGAGAAGTGGCACTGAGCAAGCCCTAAGCAGAAACTGAAGTTGAGTAGGAGTTAGCCTGGCTGCAGGGGCAGGTGGCTAGGGAGAGACGAATATTGAAGGTGGAAGTTAAGTGGCTACATTTAGACAAGTTTTGTTTTGTTTTTAAAGATTTTGTTATTTATTTGAGAGGTAGAATTAGACAGTGAGAGGGAGAGATAGATCTTTCATCTGCCCCAAATGGCTGCAATGGCTGGAGCTGGACCAATCTGAAGCCAGGAATCTAGAGCAGCTTCTGGGTCTCCCACATGGATGCAGGAACCCAAACACTTGGGCCATCTTCTACTGCCTTCCCAGGCCATTAGCAGGGGGCTGGATAGGAAGTGGAGAAGCTGGGACATGAACAGGTGTCCATATGGGATGCTGGTGCCACAGATGGAGACTTAGCCTACTGTACCACACCACCAGCCTCTAGGCAGGTTTTTATTTTATTTATTTATTTATTTGAAAGACCAAGTTACAGAGAGAGGTGGAGACACAGAGTGAGTTCTTCCATCCGCTGGTTCACTCCCCAAATGGCTGCAACAGCCAGAGCTGATCTGATCCGGAGTCAGGAGCCAGGAGTTTGTTCTGGGTGCAGGGGCCCAAAGACTTAGGCCATCTTATACTGCTTTCCGAGGCCATAGCGGAGAGTTGGATTGGAAGTGGAGCAGTTGGGACTCGAACCAGTGCCCATATGGAGTGCTGGTATTGTAGGCCAGGGCTTTAATCCGCTGTGCCACAGTGCTGGCCCCTAGACAGGTTTTTAATATCTTAAGAAGTTGTGGAAAGATTGAATGTGTTTTAGGACCAGGTTGATATTAGAGGATTGTTTTGGCAGGTGGCAGTGTGGGGAAGAATTTGGAGAGAACTAAGAGAAGGTAGATGAATTCTCATCTTTTCTGAGTTTGAGCAAAGAAGTGATGTTATCAGATTTACATTTCATAAAAGGCCTCTCTGGTTGCTGGGGGGAGATTAAGACAGTGGAGTGGGGGTTTGGCAAAGAATTGGAAGGCATATGGGGCAGTAATGATCATTTGACTGTCACCTCTGTTCTTATTGAAGTATGGTTGAAGGAGCTGCAGTTTTCATTTTTTTAAAAAAAATTATTTATTTGAAAGGCAGAGTTAGAGAGAGAGAGCGAGAGAGAGAGAGAGGTTTTCCATCCACTGCTTCATTACCCAAATGGCCGCAATGGATGGCTGGAGCTGGGCTGACCTGAAGCCAGGAGCTTCTTCTGGGTCTCCCATGTGGGTTCAGGGCCCAAGGATTGGGTCATCCTCCACTGCTTTTCCTGGCCATCACAGAGAGCCAGATTGGAAGTGGGGCAGCCAAGACTTGAACTGGTGCCCATATGGGATGCCGGCACCGCAGGTGGAGGCCCCACCCACTGTGCCACAGCGTAGGCCCCAGTTTTCAATTTTGATTTTCCTTTTTTTTAATGGTAATTTTATCAATGTATAAGATTCTTTTAGGCAAGTAAGGTATCTAAAAGGCAGGTAGAATAGTTTCACATTAGGTATTTTAAAAACTAATTTTCATACATATAGATGTGGCTTATGTGTTGCATTGGCAGTGAATTATAGTGTAACTGTGATAAAATTGTTGATAGGAATAGAAGGCTAACTTTGAGGTAAGTCATTAATTTTCAATACAAATAAGTTACAATTTGAGTAATTTCTCATGGTGAAGAATATTCTGTGTGTGCTGATACCTGTGCCTGAAAAATACACGTACATAGTTCCAAAAGGGGCAATTAATTTTGTATTCAGAGGTTAGATTAGGCCAGTTTCACTTTAGTTTTTGTCAGTTATTAAATAGTACTTTCAGGCACTGAAAAGAAAGAAAGAAGACTGCTATTCTCATTACATTTCTAATGACCAAAAAAAATCTGTATTTGTTGCTCCTGAGTATTTCTATATGATGGCCATTGCCTACTCTTTGTCTTTGACGATGTCCTTGACTGTGCACTGGCCTTCCATCCCTTGCCCTGGCATTTCCAGTGCCGTCTAGGTACCCATGGGGATATTTTTGATGACTTGATCTGATACTGACTTTTCTTTCTCCTGTTCATTTTATTTTTTTCTAGAAAATGCTTCGGATGCAGATTTATGGCTCCTGAACAGTTGTACTGTAAAAAACCCAGCTGAAGACCATTTTAGAAATTCAATTAAGTAAGTGGAAGTTGATTTTTCCCCTATTTCTGTTATCAATGTGACAGTCAGAAAAATTTACCTTTTAAAGTCTCCTAATGTCCATGCAAATATTTAGTGTGTTTCAAAAATTACGAGTTGGTCTTCTGAGATTATACTGTATTGAATTTATCTAATAAGGAGAGAGGTTTTAATGAGAACTTTTCTAACCGGTAGTTTCTTAGGATTCATTTCCTAGCTTTACTCTTGTTAGTTTTATTGTGAAGCATATTATATAAACTTGTATGCTTTCAGTATAATAAACTTAACAGCTTAATAATCACAACCCAGCACAAAAAATACAAATGCCATTGTCAAGACGATAACAGTGCCAAGTATCCCTCTTTGAATCGTGCTCCCCAAGAAGTAGGCTTCATTTTGTGAGTCATTTGTTACTATTTAAATATAAATATATATATATATATAAAAAAAGGGAAAAAACTCATGTATTTCATATGTGCAGTTTAAGAGCATAATGGTACTTTGCACCCTCCCCTCCCCTCCCTCCCTCCTTCCTTTCCTATTTTTTTTTTTTTTTTTGGCAGTGACTCACTTTCAGTTTAATTTATGGTCACGAGCTTAATCCTGCACTAAATAAAGAATTCAACAAGTCATAGGTAGAAAAACAACTGTTCCTCTGGAATATAGACAGGGAGTCATTCTGTTACTATTTTTAGAGGATTTATCTTCATTAAGTGCATCTCTAAACCATGTTGTTTAGTTTAGCCCTGTTTGGACTTTACGTATTGGGAATATACTGTGTGTTCTTCTGAGATTTGCTCTTTTCCTCAGCATCTATCCATTCCTACTATTTCATTGAATGTGCCCAATTTATTTATCCAGTTTCATATTGATAGAGTCTTCCTCAGTGTTTTCTTTCATGGAGTCTGCTGCCATACATATTTTAATTTATTTTCTAAAGCACTTAAGAATTATTCTAGGATATGTAACTAAGAGCTGAATATTGGGTCACAGGTATGTGTATGCTCAGACTTAAGCAGGCAATAACAATTTGTTTTCATAAATGTACCCGCTAGTGTTTGTTCCCACCAGTCATGGATGTGTGTATGTTGTTCCGTGTTCTTGTCAACACTTGATATGGTCAGACTTAATAATTTTTGCAGATTTTTTGGTGAAGATGATACTATGGTTTTAATTGCACTTCTGTGATCACTAATGAGACGGAACATCTTTTTATATGTCTCTTGGTCATTTGGAGTCTCCTTTTCTGTAATTGGCTTTTCAGGCCTTTTGTCTACTTTTCTTTTGAGTTTTTCCCTTTTATTATCTATTTGTGACAATATGTTGTATTCTTTTATCTGAAGACTTAAAATTTTCCTATTTATTTGAAAGGAAGAGAGATTTCCCACCTGCTTGTTCACCTCTCAAATGGCTACAACAGTTGGGGTTGGGTCAAGTGGAAGCTGGGAACTGGGGACTGGATCCAAGTTTCCCATGGGGGTAGCATGGACCTAACTACTTGAGCCCATCACCTGTGGCCACCCAGGGTGTGGACTAGCAGGAAGCTGGAATTGGGAGCAAAGGCAGGACTCAACCCTAGGCACTCTGACCTGGGATGCAGGTGTTCAAACTGGCGTCTTATTCACTGTGCTTAACACCTGCCCCTATATGTAGTTTTCACACTGATCCTTAGATATTACACATGATGCAGACATCTCCTCTCTGTTGTAGTTTAGCTTTCTGCTTTCTTTAATGGTATCTTTTAGGAGACAATTTATATTTTAAAATGTATCCTTTGCTTTTGGTCTATGTATTTATTGTTTAAGAAGTTTTTCCTTATTTTGAAGTTATTAAAGTATTTTCCTATGTTTTCTTCTAAAAGGTCTATGATATTACCTCTTAGATTTAGGTAAATAATCCATCTGGCATTATTATTATTATTTTGGTATTGTACCATGAAGTAGCTCAATTTCATTTTTTACCATGTAGATAACCATTTACTCCTGTATCTTTTTTTTTTTTTTTTTAAGAAGTCTATTTTAGGGGCCAGCGCCATAGCTCACTTGGATAATCCTCTGCCTGCAGTGCCAGCATCTCATATGGGCACCGGGTTCTAGTCCCAGTTGCTCCTCTTCCAGTCCAGTTTTCTGCTGTGGCCCAGGAGGGTAGTGGAGGATGGCCCAAGTGCTTGGGCCCCTGCACCTGCGTGGGAGACTGGGAAGAGGCTCCTGGCTTTGGCTTGGCATAGCTCTGACCATAGTGGCCATTTTGGGGAAGGAAGACCTTTGTCTCTGTCTCTCTCTCTCAATGTCTAACTATCTGTCAAAAAAAAAGTCATCCATCCTTTGTCTTTTTATCTGGGTATTGAATATCCTTAGATGTTTGGGTCAGTCCTTGAGTCCTCTGATTTGTTCCATTGATCCATTTCTTTATTCTTTGCTGTGGCGTAGTGTTCTGTTGGACATAGTCATTTGTAGTATATGTTTATGTTGTCTGGGTATTTGATATTGTGATTCCTTTTCTCTTTTTCTTTAAGAGTGTCTTGGGTCTTCTTTGCTCATTGCATTTCCATATGAATTTAACATTAGTTTGTAAGCTCAACAGAAATAACATGGTAGTTTTGATTGTGGTTACATTGGATTTTTAAATGACTTGGGGAAAATTGAATGTTTATAATTTTGAGTTTTCTAATCCGTGAATAAGGTGTTGTAGTCTACTCTGATATTTAAGGGTTTATAATTTTCTTCATTTAGCACTTGAGAATCTTTCAGCTGATTTTCCTAATATTTCCCAATAATTCAGCTGATTTTCCTAATAATAATAATAATATATAATAATCCTAATGTTTCCTAGTAATTCAGCTGATTTTCCTAATAATAATAATAATAATACTATATCCTTTCTCCATGCAATTAAAGTATTTATTTTTAAGCCAGTTAAAATGGTAAACTTGAAAAGTTTTCATTTTCTCTGTTTGTTTTCCTGGTCTCAGAGGGTTAATCACGTGGTTCGTGTGTAAGGAAGGGTGCAGATCAGGAGTCCCGCCAGACTCTGGTTACAGATGATGTCATCTAAATGGAGCAGTCAGAGTAGGAAGGGAGTGGCTGGCTTGAGAAGGAAACCGTCTTCACTCTTCCAAGGCTGTTGCAGATGACTCTGAGGTCTCTGGCTTTGCTAGTGAAACAGGAATTCCAGAAAGAGAGCTCGGATGGAGGGAAGACATGTTTGGGTTTGGGGTATATTGTATTCAGTCTCAGCTAACTCTTTGCAATCAGGCAGTGAATCTGCTTGACCTGTATTAATGTCTTCCATGTAGCAGTCACTGTTCTAAGTGCTGCATGTGAGCTGGATGCTATCTGGCTTACTTCTCATGGCCTCTCATTGAGTTGCAGATTCCATTTTTATTCCGGTTTCATGGGGGAAGCAGCATGTGATTTACAGATGAAATACTCTGAGGCTGTGCAGTGTATTAGTGGTAGAGTTGTCCCTGTTCTGTTTGATTGACAGATTATTTAAATAGAATGTCATGTATGATTAAGTAGATCTTAATGGCTTTGAAAATTTTTAATCATCACAAATTGTTCTTGTTAAGACTGTACTTAAACTAACACTGAAAAAAAAAAAACCCCAAAAAATAAAAAGGAAAGAGGAAAGAAAAAGAAAAGGGGCCTGCACAGCATGTTAAGCTTCCACTTGTGACTATGGCATCATCTGTTCGAGTGCTGTTGGAGTCCTGGCTGCCCTGCTTCCCATCTAAATCACTGCTTCCGCCAGGCTCAGACCCGGCTGTTGTGGCCATCTAGAGAGTGAACTAGCAGCTGAAAGATCTCCCTCTTTCTCTGAATCTCCCTATCAAACAAATGTATCCTTAAATCAGAACAAAATGAGGGACCGGTGCTGTAGCGTAGTGGGTAAAGCCGCTGCCTGCAGTACTGGCATCCCTTATGGGTGCCAATTCAAGACCCGGCTGCTCCACTTCTGATCCAGCTCTCTGCTATGGCCTGGGAAAGCACTAGAGAATGGCCCAAGTCCTTGGGCCCCTCCCTGCACCTGCATGGGAGACCTGGAAGAAGCTCTTGGCTCCTGGCTTCGGATCATTGCAGCTTCGACTGTTGCAGCCAACTGGGGAGTGAACCAGCGGATGGAAGACCTCTCTTTCTCTCTCTGCCTCTCCTTCTCTCTCTGTGTAACTCTGACTTTCAAGTAAATAAATGTTAAAAAAGAACAAAATGAAAAAGCTAGCACTTGATTGTTTCCAGTATAAACCCTGTAAAAGACACCATAACAGTGCACAGCCAGCAGACCTCCAGTTCCAGTGACACGCGTGCCTTTGGAGACTTGCGGTGATCGATGAATGACCTGCTTTTGTCGAGCATTGTGCTGTCTGGATGCCTTCTCTCTTGGCACCGTCTCCTATCAAAGCAAAGCGAAGCAGGGTAGTTCATAAACCGTGCGGTCTGCCAGGTTAAGCTGCACATTCGTCTCCCCTCATCCTCTGGCTCTATGCTTTCCCTTCGGACTCTTGCACGCGTTTAGTTTTCATTTTTCTCCCTTGGTCTGGGGTAAAATTTTACATTCAGGAAGAGACTGATGAGCTGTCGCTGTTTCTTCTTTATCGGGCCCCAGCCCTCATGCTCAAATTCAGACATCTACAACAGTGGAGGGGGGCCTGTTTTTTCTCCCCTGGGCTCCTCTCCATGGCAATTGCCTCGCGGTGCTGCTCAGGAGTGGCTGTTACCATCTCCGATCATCTGCTCTTCTTTCCCTTCCGATGGACTCGGGTACTTGAAAAAGTTGATGGAAAATGGAATTAAAAGAGTTTTATTTTGCTAAAAAAATAATTTGAAATGCATGCACACAAATGTTCTTGGTACTTAATATTTGTCTTTAATTACTTGTCACCTCACTTTGTGTCTCTTGAGCCACTAGGCAGAGCACCTCATTTTAACAAAAGTAATGAAAAATAACTCAGGGGTTGCTGTCCTTCCTGTGATTAATACAGTCTCATTGATTAAGATAGAGCAATTGTGAATTTCTGACAGGACAGTCATAGACTGAATTCTTGTTTGTTTCTCGTTTAACTTTGTTTCGGTATTATTCCTAAGGCTTTACTGTGTTTGTAATACTCATGTTCAGATTGATAAAAGAGTAAGAGTTTTAAGTAGCAAAATACAGAGGTAAGAGTGAGTTTTTTGGCTGTCCTTTGAACTTTGAAGTCTGAAATGCTGTTGCCTTTACCAATTTAGAAAAAAATCACTAATGAACCCCACATTTTATGAGGGCAGCCCATTGGACGGCTTCTCTTTCGTCTTGAGCATTTGTCAGCTGCCCTGTCCTTGTTTTATCCATTACACCAATTTAATTTATACAGCATGGCCTTTAACTTGAAGGGTTCTTGAGTAAATGAAAAAAAGATCAAAAGTTTCAAAAAAAATGAAATTCTCTTAATGAGAGTATCAAATAAGAAAACTCCTTTAGTTAATGCTTTATAGAAATGTGGGATCTTTTCCATGCCACCTAAAGGAGGTCATTCAGAGGCTGGTGAAAATAAACACATCTTGTGTGTTCTATATAAATGACAGAAAGACTAGCCAGCTGACTTTGATCATGGTCAACCTCTGCGTGACCCTGTGCGTATTAACCCAAATGGGCACTGTGGTTTAGCCTTGGTGATAGTGGATCCACAAGAGCCACTCGTTCTGTGAATGGCTGTTGCCTGTAGAAATGATGGTAATGTTCATGGAATGGCTTGGGTATCTGAGTGAAAGTACATGCAGGAACAATTGAAAGCAGAGGGAGAATTGGATACAGAAGTGTGGTTGACATAGAGGATACCTGCTCTGTCTACTGTCTTCTCTGTGTGAGAAAACTCCTCATAGAACATTGTCAAGCAAATGTATAAGTTATTTGTCATTCCTATTGTGAAAATATTCTTTGGTTTATGTAGTTTTATCTCTTTTTTCAAAACTTGAAATTGGGGAAGACTTACTCAATTTGAATTTGTAAAATAAACTGCTTTCAGTAAAGCTGACTTAGGAACAGAGAAGTGCTTTGCTCTTTGAGTTAGTGATTGGCTTAAAAGAAAATTAACCCCCCAACTGGTTCTGTTGTTCACGGGGTTCACTAGCAGCGAGGTTACTATTTTTTTTTAACTAAAACTTTTTTTTCTTAGTTAATTCTTGATTAAAGTTTTTGGCATTAGAAGATAAAAATCACGCTGGGTTTTAGTGTGACCTTTTGCAAGAATCAAGTTTGATAACATGTTATTTTGAGTTACGCTTCCGTGTTAGTATTTGGTTTACTTTTCAGTAAGATACTTTGATTTTTCTACTTGTGTGAAATAGCTTGTGTTCAGTATCAGATTTATGTTGCTGTTGAAGATATTAGTAGCAGGCTGGCGCCACGGCTCAATAGGCTAATCCTCCGCCTGTGGCGCCGGCACACCGGGTTCTAGTCCCGGTCGGGGCGCCGGATTCTGTCCCGGTTGCCCCTCTTCCAGGCCAGCTCTCTGCTGTGGCCCAGGAGTGCAGTGGAGGATGGCCCAAGTCCTTGGGCCCTGCACCCCATGGGAGACCAGAATAAGTACCTGGCTCCTGCCTTCGGATCAGCGCAATGTGCCGGCCGCAGTGCGCCGGTCGCGGCGGCCATTGGAGGGTGAACCAACGGCAAAGGAAGACCTTTCTCTCTGTCTCTCTGTTTCTCACTGTCCACTCTGCCTATCAAAAAAAAAAAAATTAAAAAACAGGATATTAGTAGCAGATACATGAAATGATGGCATGCTGTTACCAGTGACCGTCTCAGTTTCACGCATTTTTGCCCACCAAAAAGTTTCCTTCTGTGTGGAAAGTTAGTTCACAGTATTGGTTGTTTCGACTTAGTATTGTGGGGAGCAACTCGGACTAGACTAAGTTACTGGAATTAAGACTTATTCTATGCATCTGCTCTCCCACAATATGGCGCTGGGAGAGAAGGAAACAGCTTCTACACAGCTGCCTCCAGTTCAGCCAATAAACTGTAGGACTTGCTCCTGATTGGAGGAGAGCAGCGTACTCGGCGTGTGGGCAGCCGAGTTAGGATTGGCGGAGGAGGACTATAAAGGAGGAGAGAGACGGCATGCACCAGGAACATCTAAGGGGAACATCTAAGGGGAACACCTGTGCAGCCCCCAGAGAGCCGGCCGGCGGTGTGCCGCTCCCCTGCGGAAGTGGGGAATGTGGCAGGGGGAACCGCCCTTCCACGGAGGTGGAAGGGACGGTAGCCAACCCGGGAAGGACCAGCAGCCAACCCGGGAAGAACCAGCAGCAAACCCGGGGAGGGCCGAGCAGACGAAAGAACAGCGCAGGGTTTATTGTCGTTCCTCCACGAAGAGGGGGAGCGACAAGTATGTGTTTTGCCCATCATTTATTGTCCATTAAGATTTTTCCCCCAAACCAGTAATATGCTTAATGTGAATTTGCAGTTTCCTATCTTTTCACATCTGTTTCCATTGTTTCGTTGTTGCCTCTTAGACTGGTTACTCCCACATTTGTTTCTGACCCTTATCTCTCCTTCCAATGTCTAGATTTGTGTATCCCACTGCTTCCTGGACTATTGCGTTTGGATGACCAGGGTCATTTCCAGTCCTCGGGCCCAGCCTCTTCCTCATGCACCCTACCTCTTCTCCAGCCGCTGTTTCCGTGAGCATTGCTCATCTTGCTTGGTTACAGTCAGCTGGGAGTGTTCTGTGGCTGCCTGTTTTCCTCCTCCTCTTTCTCCACTCTGGAGGGTTGATTCTGCTTCCAAAATTATCTGCTCCCCCTCTAACTCTTTGCTCCCTTTTCCTAGGGTTTTATCACTAACCGTGGTGCGTAGTGTTCTTGGAACCTGTAGTGAACACATGTGTTCTCGTCAAACTGTCAGGAACTAGACGTGTATCTTTTGGATTTTATCCTTTCCCCCGTCCTCATTGCTGCTGACTCAGTTATGGTTCTCATTATCTTCGGCTCAAGATACTACAGTCGATTGTTCTGTGTTAAGTTTATTCTCAGCTTCTGTTCTGTTCCAGTTCATGCTTTCTCCTCCTTCAAACCCCTGTAGCGCTTCCTTCTCAGCTTCAGGATGAAGATGCAATTTCTTAGTGTAACAAAATATTTTTCAGCTTGTTCCTGGCCTACCTCTTTTCTCATCATTCTTCCCTAAGATTTTATTCCTCAACCCCCCTCCCAATTATAAAATTTCGAAGCACATAATATGTTTGAGTTTATTTTTCCTGGAGTACCCTCCCACTCCTGCCCGGCCCTCACTTGAGTGTGTGTGTGTTCATGTGTGTTTGTTCACTCATTTCCTCGCTTCTCCCCCTGCCGTGTTAATCCTGCTTGGCCAGATAGTTAAGATAGGATCATCTGTGAGGTCATCTCCTAGCCTCCCCTGCTTTCCTTCAAGGTCCATTCCTTGAAGTTAATTTGCATTTTATTATTCATTTATGTATGTGGTTCTCTACCAGATTGGGAATTCTGCCCTCAGGGAGATCTTCTTCATGGGGTCTTTGACCCTCTGACCCTATTCTGTAAGGGTTTTCCATTTCCTGGGAAATGGGAACCACAAGTTGTCATGGAAATGCCCCCCTCCCCGCCATGTGACTGTGAGTCCTGTGTCGGATAGAGGGTGAATCCTTGCAAAAAGGGGTTCCCTTCTAAGTAGTTATGCCATTTTGCTTTTTACGTTGTGTCTGTAGATCAGGAAAAAACCTCTCTTATCCTAAATGAGGTGAGACGCTTGTGCTTGTCATTGGTTCACAGTTGCTTTTCTAAGGGAAGTAGTAACGGGTAAGAATACTTCTCTTCTCTTGGACTAGTTGCCTGATTATGCTAGCAGAAGCTCTGATGTGACTAACAGCATCCTCTTCTCCCCACCAAACCAAATGAACTGGCCAGCTACAGGCTTCAGATAATTAATTGAAGCATCTCATCACGAGTGAGAGAGTGGGGAAGGTAGATAGAAACCTGGTAGTACTGGGCCTTGAGTCTGGTGCCCAATTACAGTTACTCAGTTGCTCTTTGGACAATTAGACTGAAGTAATTTTTTCCTTTTTTTTTTTTTTTTAAAGATACTTAATTATTTATTTGAGAGGTAGAGTTACAGACAATGAGAGGGAGAGAGAGAAAGCTCCTCCATCCACTGGTTCACTCCCTAAATGGCCGAAATGGCTGGAGCTGGGCCGATCCAAAGCTGGGAGCCAGGAGCTTCTTCTGGGTCTCCCACTCAGGTACGGGGGCCCAAGCATTTGGGCCATCCTCTACTGCTTTCCCAGGCCACAGCAGAAAGCTGGACCACAAGAGGAGCAACTGGGACTAGAACCGGCGTCCATATGGGATGCCAGCGTCTCAGGCGGAGGATTAACCTGCTGCACCACAGCGCCGACCCTTTCTTATTTTTTGAAAAAGAATTTAATTGCATTGGGTCATTGTTAATGTATTGTTTTATGTTAAGCATATTATAACTTAAGTAATTAATATAAATAGCACACCTGTCTGACTGTAGGGTCAGATTGTCCAGCTTTGATCGTGAGGAGGAAGTGCCGGGTGTATCACTGCAGTTGAAACACAAACAAAAAACTCAACCAGCTGTTGTGGGAGAAGTAGAAATTTCAGGATCAGTAACCTGATGGAAAATGCTGGGAAAGGAATGAACCATCGATAATGTCCACAGGGACAAAGATGGATTCTTTTCCTTACCTCCATTTCCTTGGTCTCTAGAATAGCCCCTGGCGAATAGTGTTCCATTATTCATTGAAGTGCGATGAAATATGGTCAGCTGAGGGCCACATTTCTCTGGATGAGTTTTGGGTTTTGGGTTTGGTCTTTGCAAAACCTACCATGTGGAGATTCATCTGTTCCAGTCTTAGCTTGTGGCTCTCTATAGTCTACTTTCTCTTGTTGCGAGGACTTTGTACTTTATCCCCACTATGTGTATTTGGGTTTAATAATGACGTTGGAGGGACAAGCTTCTAGAAACACAAATGAAGAGGTCTCGGGTTGATTTCTGAAGCGAAGGGTGACAGGCATGCATACTCAGAGCAGATTGTAAACAGTGTCCTGTAACAAGCTTTGAGGTGCCTGTTCCTTAAGCTTGGAAAGCCGAGAGGATGAAGGTTACCATGTGATATAACCCTGTGAGATATTCTATCGGGAATAAAGGAGAAAGTATATTTTAAGCTTGACTTTTAAAAAAATAAAATGAAGGAAGAATTTAATTTCAGTTAAAAGATTAGTATGGAATTTGCAAAGCAGGAACAGAAAAGGCAGTTTAGAGGCAGTAACTCATTTTGAAATGCAAAACCAAGTTTTACAGTTATCTAAAATCTTTGTGGAGAATAGTATTTTGCATATTTCATGATTACTGTTACATCAACAGTTGCTTTGTTTCTGCCATTTTATGCAAGAGGGTGCGTGAAAGAGGTCAGTGTATTATGTACTGGCAACAGCTGGCTGATAGCATTGAATACTTAGGTGATTAAATATATGTATTGGCTGCTGTCCTAACAGCTCTGTAGGTGGAGGCTGCAGAGAGCATGCGGAAGCGTGCTGTAGCAGGATTAAAGAAGAAATCAACATGATCCAAGCCTGTGCTTTCAGCCAAGAGTGATTTCCTATTGTTTGGGTTTGAAAGACATCTACTTATTCTTGCTGTGTGTGTTTATACAACAGCAGAGAAAAAAAAAGTCTGGTGTTTTTTTTTTTTCCCCTTCCCTTATTTAATGCTCTGTGTGACAAATATAATCTTTCTTAATTTTTAGTCACTTAGCAGTGTTGCTTAATAATTGATATAGAAATAAAAGAAAAATACATTTCCTTTAAGCCCGTAGGACTTGCTGCTGCAGTGTTAAATATTAACGGGTTTTGTTCCTTTCGCAGGGTTGCGCCTAGGCTTAGGTGTTCTCTGGGGCACGTTAACACAGTTGCTGAGATTTCAGACTGCGTTGAGATCTGACTTTCTATGATCTTGGAGAATGGATAGGTCTGGCAGTGAAAGGGAAAGAAAATCCACAGGCTCTGTGGAATGCTGCTTATTGTTGAAAGCTAATAGTTGTGGATGCAAATCTTTTTTTTAACTTTTATTTAATGAATATAGATTTCCAAAGTACAGCTTATGGATTACATTGCCCCCCCCCCCCCCCACAATGACTTCCCTCCCACCCGCAACCCTCCCCTTTCCCGCTCTCTCTCCTCTTCCATTCTTATCAAGATTCATTTTCAATTTTCTTTATATACAGCAGATCAGTTTAGTATACATTAAGTAAAGATTTCAACAGTTTGCACCCACATAGAAACACAAAGTGAAAAATACTGTTTGAGTACTCGTTATAGCATTAAATCACAATGTACAGCACATTAAGGGCAGAGATCCTACATGAGGAGTAAGTGCACAGTGACTCCTGTTGTTGACTTTACAAATTGACACTCCTGTTTATGGTGGATGCAAATCTAACAGAGCTATATCTATCTGTTTTTCTATTTTTATGCCTCTAAGTCTGATGCCTCTCTACCTCGTCTTTGGTGACAGTATGACACTTTGTTGGATATGAGAACAACTGTGTAGATCACAGTCCAGCACAGCTGTGTGAGGCTGCCCCTTAAAAATAGCTCTGTTTTGGGGCTGGTGCTGTGGCATGGTGGGTAATGCCACCTGCAGTGCCACATACCGTATGAGCGCCGCCGGTTCAAGACCCTGTTGCTCCACTTCCGATCCAGCTTTCTGCTGTGGCCTGGGAAAGCAGTAGAAGATGGCCCAAGTCTTGGGCCCCTGCACCCGCATCAGAGACCAGGAAGAAGCTCCTGGCTCCTGGCTTCAGATCGGCGCAGCTCCGGCCATTGCGGCCAACTGGGAGTGAACCAGCAGATAGAAGACCTCTCTTTCTCTCTGCCTCTCCTTCTCTCCCTGTGTAATTCTTTCAAATAAATCAATAAATCTTTTCAAAAATAGCTCTGTTTTAATAATGCCTTTTCTCACAGTTCCTTAGGGGCAGCCACTGTGTCTTGTATCTGTGTCCCGGCACCTAGTTAGTTGAACAAATGCAGGTATCAACTCCTATGTTTGTCTTTTCGATGTGTATCCTCTCATTCCCCTCCATCCCCTGCCTTTGTCTGCCATCCTTTGTGGGCTTTGATAGAACTTTTTTTGGGTATTTTTCTTGTTCGATCGCATGACTGTGGATTTAGCTTTAGCTGCACGACATAGAAAACCTAAAGAAGCAGAGGCTTAGGTAAGGTAGAGGATTGACTTTTGTTACCCTCTAGCTTTCACATGCAGTTTCCCAAAAGGAGGCAGTAGGAGGGGTAGCTGGCTGAGCCTGCCTCTTGACTGAGGAGCTTCATGGGAAGTCCCACTCAGAACCCTGTGCTTGTGTCTCATCCGCAGCGACATCACAGAGCTACCGCTGGGTGTAAGGGAGCCTGGAAAATGCAGTTTCTCATTTGTTCTACCCTGTGAGCACTGTTGCTCTCGACAGAATTGGTATTCTATTAGTAGGGAAGAAAGGGAGAGTGTTTATTGGCGGCTAACCAGATTCTACCGCTGGGTGTATCCTTTGGGGCAGATAGGCATTTTATGGAAATTGGTGTCATTTATCAGGACCAGTACATTGGAGATGGCCACCACCATACTTGTGAACAAACAACAGAGCTGACATTGAGAACTTTCTCTCTTTTTGTTCAGCAATCTCTGATGAAGTAATAACAAAATACCCAAGAGACATTCATGGCTCAGATGTTGCATACACAAATGAAAAGAAAGAATTGCGACTCATGCATATTTTCCATTCGTAAGACCTGCTCTGACCATATTTAAAATGGAATCTGGGACCGTTATTGTGGCATACTGGGGTAAGCTACCACTTGAGATGCCAGTATGCCATATCAGAATGTTGGTTGGAATCCTGGCTGGCTCCTCTGCTTCCTGCCCAGTTTCCTGCTAATGCACCTGGGAAGGCAGCTGAACATGGCCTAACTGCTTGGGCCCCTGCACCTGTGTGGGAGCCCAGACTAGCATTCCTGGCTCCTGGTTTAGGCCTAACCTAACCCCGGCTGTTGCCATCATTTGGGGAGTGAACCAGTAGATGTAAGATTGCGTCCTCTCCTCCTCTCTCATTCTATCTTTCAAATAAATAAATAAATACATAATCTTAAAAAATGAAAATGGAATCTATAAGGAAAGTATTTTTTCATTGCTTCAGCTTCAGTTCTATGATATATTTATGTCTGGTTTAGAAATTAGAAATTTTAGAAGAATTCAGACAAAATCAAAGTAGAGTGTTTCAATTAGTTGAAAACAGGTTGAGGCCTGGTACTGTGGCATAGCAGGTAGAGCCACTGCCTGCAGCGTTGGCATCCCATATGGGTGCCGGATTAAGTCCTGGCTGCTCCACTTCTGATCCCAGCTCCCTGTTAATGCACCTGGGAAAACAGTGGAGGATGGCTGAAGTCTTTGGGCCACTGCACCCATGAAGGAGACCCAGAGGAAGCTCCTGGCTCCTGGCTTCGGACTGGCCCAGCTCTGGCTGTTATGGCCATTTGGGGAGTGAACCAGTGGATGGAAAATCTCTCTCTTTTTCTCTCTCTCTCTTTCAAATAAATAAATAAAAATTTTAAACCAAGTTGAATGACAGTTAAATTTATTTTATAATTAAAATGTTAGTAAACAGTATTTTGTACAATTCTAGATAAGCTATGGATAAAAATGCTTCCTTTTACTAAGATGGAAGTTTAATGTTCTAGGTGTGGATGGAAGAAAGTAGAGAATTAGATGTAGCCAGTGAAAATTTAACCAATGGGAAGAGTCCTGTAAAACTGATTGCCTGGGGCCGGCACCGCGGCTCAGTAGGCTAATCCTCCGCCTTACGGAACCGGCACACCGGGTTCTAGTCCTGGTCGGGGCACTGGATTCTGTCCCGGTTGCCCCTCTTCCAGGCCAGCTCTCTGCCGTGGCCCAGGAGTGCAGTGGAGGATGGCCCAAGTGCTTGGGCCCTGCACCCCATGGGAGACCAGGATAAGTACCTGGCTCCTGCCTTTGGATAGGCGCGGTGCGCCAGCTGCAGCGTGCCAGCCGTGGCAGCCATTGGAGGGTGAACCAACGGCAAAAGGAAGACCTTTCTCTCTGTCTCTCTCTCTCTCACTGTCCACTCTGCCTGTCAAAAATAAAACAAAACAAAACTGCCTGGTGCCATTGGGTAATATCAGAGGCTATTAAATTTTCATCTTAGAATGCAACTTGCATGGTCACACGGTCTACATCATTGTCTTCCTCAGGTTCCCATAAAGAACTGAATCATTCATCAAAGTTACTGAATCATTGTCATGAACTATTGAGCATAATTGTGTTTAATGGTTCATATTAGAGTTTTTCATCTTATGGTGGGTGTTTGTGTGTACTCCTGTTTGCTTTTCTCAACGTAGATGCATTAAGAAGGAAACTGACAGAATCCTATGATAGAAACCATTTTTTGGAAAAATACAAATTAAGGTGGATGTCAAGGATCTCTTTAATAGTGTGTTTTAAAAGTCAGCAACTCATCCTTTGTGCCAACCAATGATGTGCTTTCAGGCTCATAAATTTCTCTATTGCAAGACAGATCAGATAGGCAAATCTATGGCAAAACTTAGAAGCTTAATTTGGTGCTTTCCTTAAATGCCTGTCAATGTTTTATGGTATTGGAGAAAAGTACTTGTTTTCTTTAAATGGGATAATAGCTTGAGTCAACTTTTTATAGTATTTTTGTCATCCATAGTTGATGAATTGGCTAATTTGCTGTTTTGATATTTTTGCCATCTTAATAACAAAGAATTTTCTTGTAATTGTAAAGCTGTATAGTTCTGCATACATTCCTATGGACTTCAAAGGGTACAGTTTAAAAATTTGCTGAGGGACCCCAAGTCCCCTTAAGCTGGGTGGTAAAGATACCGTCTTAAGTGTTAAAGTTATCATATGGATAGGATTAGGTGTCTAGTAATAATATTAGAATTAAAAAGGAGTGAATGCTCCAACATAAGAAGCAGTCCACACAGCAGAATCCTAGAATGACAATTGCTTTAAGTGGCACTCTGACCTCAGAATCAGCCTTAAGGCATTTTGGTCTGTCTGAAAAGCCCACAAGAGCTTTGCCAAGACACTGGCAAAAATATCCTACATAAAAGACCTTGGTGGGTAAGACCCCAGTGGAAAAAGTGGTTGTTAAAGAAGGATGTACTTTTTTCTGAAGGGAAGAAAGAACTTCCACTTTGCTTATGGCCTTGTGTAAGTACTGACCGAGTTTGTGGATTCAAAAGGCTTTCATAGCCTGGGCAGCTCCTGTCAAGAGCCTCAGGTGATCACTGACATCATACATAAGAGTATTAATTGTTGGGGCACCAGTTCTGTCCCGGTTGCTCTTCTTCCAGTCCAGCTCTCTGCTGTGGTCTGGGAAGGCAGTGGAGGATGGCCCAAGTGCTTGGGCCCTGTACCTGCATGGGAGACCAGGAGGAAGCACCTGGCTCCTGGCTTCGGATCAGTGCAGCTCGCCGGCCGTGGTGGCCATTTGGGGGGTGAACCGATGGAAGGAAGACCTCTCTTTCTCTCTCTAACTGTGCCTGTCAGAAAAAAAAAAAAAGTGTTAATTGTTAAATTAACAACAGGAGTTACTGTGCACTAACTTCCCATGCAGGACCTCTGTCCTCAAAGAGTTGTATTATAATTATGTCTAAGTGCTTGTGAAAGATGTATCATTCTTGGGTGCTTCTTTAGAATTAATTAAGTTTCTAAAAAAAAGTGAAATCAACTTCAAGATGTAATGTCTTTGAACAGCCCTTGTCTGGACTGTTGAGGAACAGTTTTTTTTTTTTTTTTCTTCCCTGTACAAACTGTTGAACTCTTTACTTAGTATAGAGTTGGGCTTCTGTGTATAAAGTTAATCAAAAATGGATCTCAGTGGAGAATGGAACTGGGAATGGGAGAAGGGGAAGGGCTGAAGTGTGGGTGGAAGGGTGGCTATGGTGGGAAGAATCACTATAGTCTCAAAGTTGTGCTTATGAAATATATGAAGTTTGTATTCCTTACATAAAAGATTTCTTTGGGGGAAAGTACAAAACAAAGAATTTTGTGTCATTGACCAAGTAAATAAAAAAATAAGTGGCTATCTCATTGAGCAAATTCTAATTTAAACATTTTTTTTTTCCTTCTACATTGCAAGGTTTTTCTTATTTTGGATTGTTGCATATAGAGAAATTTGAAGCATACCAACTTGGTAATCAATAAAGGGTGACTTGAGTGACTTACAGCATAATTAGAATGTTTCCTTCTCAGATCAATCATGGGCAAACCGTGTCCTGAATGTGTTTCTGATCGCTCATTGTCCCCCTGCCCACATGACTTTGAGCAACTATTGGGGCAGTAGAACTGGATGGGTACAGCTAATAGCCTGGATTTGACACAGAAGGTGTACTGTGTAGTGGGGATTGGTGGGGTTGAGGCGTGGTTATCTGTTGTCCTAGTCTTGACTGGAGGATCAGAGACTAGAACCTGAGGGCCTCATTTGTTTGGTGGAACTGGGGCAGTGTTTCTGAACAGTATTAGACCCAGTGATGTTTTTATATAAGAATTTTGCAATGTACCCTTTATTATTATTCTGAAGTGCAATTCATAAATAAATGAACCTACCTATTGGCTCCCATATGGGATGCCGGCACTTCAGGTGGCAGCTTTACCCACTATGCCATGGCTCCGGCCCCACTCCTGTTAAGTTTTAAATAAAGTGTGTTTTTTAATCTGTTCTCACAGAAGTTGAATTCCTGAAACTGTTGTTTATATATATATAAAATACACACACACACACACACACACACACATATACACACACATATAAACTAGGCCTTGGCTGTATGAAATAGTGTTAGTACGTTTTTATACCCACATGAATGTTTAACAGGACAGTCAGAATTCACATGGGGCAAGTGCAGGACAGACCTCTACCATGGGAGGCATCTCGTGTGTCTACCTTCTCTCCATTGTCACAACAAAAAATCTGATTTAATCATGTAATGACTCATTTTTTTTGGCCTGAAACACCCAAAATAGGAGAAAGGCATACAACATGAGGGTATGTCTATGTGTACACTCATTCATATATAGAAAAATAAGAATACCCAGATGGTATGAGCAAGCAGTTTATGGGAAGAGGAGAGTGTCAAATAAAAATGGAAAGACTTTGTTCCTTACCAGTAGTCAGGGAAATACAAATTAAAATAAGATACTGATTTTTGCCCACTAGATTGCTTTTTTCTTAACAGGGTCATTGCTCCTGAGAGTGTCAGAAATGTATACTCTGTTTCATTGCTGGTGAGAATTTGCATTGCTGTAATGGTCTGCGAAAGTGGCTTTTTCTTAAGTACAGAAATTAAAAATATGTATGATCCTTGACTTAGCGATCCTGTGTTCTATTGGCCCTCTGCTGCAGATAGGAAAAGACCAGTGTGTGCAAGGATGGAGACATTAAGGTCATTTATCGCGTCATTGTTTAGAACTCAAAAAGTGTTATAGCAAATCTGCCTTGTACCATCTTAGGTGGTCTTCTCTCTGGGCACAAAGCAGTATATTTTACTGCAGCACATCCTGGAATCTGCTTCAGTAGAGTTGCCCAGAGGGGAAGCAACTTGAGGACCTGTGTACATCTGTATTTCAAAGCATCTTCTTTCTGATTCAATAGTGATCATGATGACATTATCCTTCGTGGAACCCTTTCAGAATACACAGCAGTGTGCCCTGATACATTTTTTAAGTGTTTGGATTCTGTTTGTTCCTGTTAAAAAATGAACTGGTTCTGTCAATAAAGATTAAACTAGTATAGCCTCATTTACCACTAGAATAACATTTGATTCATCCTTCTATTTCAGGGCTGGTCATAAGAGACAAATTTCAGCCATTAGCTGAGCAGAGATGTGGAACTTTTTCTGAAACAAATGCTTATTTTCTCTGACCACTGTGTTAGCTAAATATGGTATGTCTCTCCTGTTTGGTAGTCAAACTGTTGCCTGTGATTTTGGTTTCTACTGCCTTGGAAAACAAAATTCAAGATGAGGGTCTTCAAAAAGCTCATGGACAATTCATATTATGAAAAAACTATGTATGAATTTCAAATGTTTTTACATCAAAATAAACTTAGATTTTAATCCCTCTTACTTGCCCTGAATGGCATTCTTAGGAGTTTTCCAAAGTCACTAATGTTTGTACTGTATCTGGCCAGCCATTTTTATGTGATAAGTTAGAGTTAGTATTCCTTTAGTTTGACAGATGCTTGCTGACTTCCCACCATGTGTTGTGGGCTTTGGTAACTGAAAGATTAGTGAGACAGTCACAGCTCTTGAGAGATGGTAGGTGAACCGGAAGGGCAGAATCTCGGTCTGATTGCAGTTGTAGCAGAACAGGTAAGGTAATCCCTCTTTATGGAGAGTGGTACCTGAATGGGTATGAATGTACTACATTTGTTGAAGTCTGAGGTCTTATTCATTGTCTCTGTGTATCTTATTTTATGCCTCCCATCCTAAGCAAAGTTTATCATTTTAAGTATCAGGAAGTCTTGAGGAAGGGCAGCTCCAGGTTTGTTTAATTTGATAAAGCAAAGATGTTATCAAAGGCCCTGCTCATTTTTTCCTTATTTTTTTCTCTTTTGGTGTGTGCAGTGTGACAGGTGGTCTTTAGTAAGGTGATTGCCTCAGATTCAGATACCACTTGTGGAGGAGTAGTTTCTTCTCTATGCATCATGTTTTTGGTAAATTTTAAATTTTTATATAATTTTAGACTAATAGAAAACTTGCAAGATTAGTATGCAGTGTTGTTATATATATACACATTATCCAGATTCCCCAAATGCTAATATTTTGCCACATTTATTTTGCTTTTTTTTGTATAGATGATGCATTTTTATGGCTAAAAAATATACAGACTGTTGTGCAGTGGAAATTTCTTCAGGGCTTTTAAAAATTATCACCATTTCTCAGTGTGTATTTCAGTAGTGTGAAGTCCATCCATGCTGTTACGGGACACTCCTGTGTCTGTCATGCCTTTGTCATTCATGGTACTCTTCATGGCACCAGAAGTTAGTCCCGGTACATCTTACACTTTCCTTGTTTCAAATTCTGGATTGAGCTATCTCTCTAAAGAGTCCTGTTCCTCTCATTGGTGAATGATAAAAAGAGGTAAAGATCTGGGTGCTGTTAGGATGCCATTGCTTCTGGGCACTGTTAGTGGACAGAGCTGGGACATGTCTGTATGTGCACAGACATCTGTCTATTTTTGCTTTATCTTTATATAACAAAACTTTTAACTTTTGTTAAAAAACAAGAGGTCATTCCATTCCCTGTATTTTAGCCCTTTCCCCTTTCTTGTATGTAACTCCACTATAAAACAGTGAAAAACACAAATCTCATATTCTATGACATATTTGCATAATTTGTTCAGTCCTATTAATGATTGAGTATTTAGGAATCACTAAATACCATCTCCTTGTGAAAAAGAAATTTCACTAAATAGAAAATATATTTTTGTTCTGTCTTTTTTTTTGTCAAGTTATTTAGGTTCTTTTTCTACTCAATCTCTGTGGTTCTGTTAGTCATTTGTAATACAAAGAAGTTAATTTGTTACCACTTGTGTTCTGTTGTGGGTTCTACCCACATCCTGGTTGATTTAAATTTTCTGAGGATGTGAAGAATTAACATTACTGAAAAAATCAGAACTGTATTAAATGGTCTACTCAAGGAAGCATCACTGCCTTCTTAGGCTTGTTACTGTCCCCATTATTCTTTCCATCCTGAGCCTGCCAGACTCCCATTCACTTCTGGCTTTTCTTTCCTGTTTTGTTTTTCTTTTTGTACAAATAAACACAAATGCAATGATAATTTTTCATTTCAATCATGCCCTTCTATATTAATTGTAATTTTACTATAAGGAAGAGCTGTCTCCTAGTCCCATTTTTAATGCTATCTTTTATATCAGTATAGGGGCTAAAATCTCACACAATAAATACAGAGTTCTGTGTATGGAACTCTGTTTACTCACATAAATTTTAAAAATTTCCCTTTGATATTTACTTACATGGTAGCGAGCATAGACTTTCTTTTGTTCTTTGCAATATTGCCTGGCAACTCTGCATCAGATACTCATAGATATTTTCTTTGTTTATTCTCATGGTTGTGTAGTACTTAATTGAGTGGGTGTATAACGATTCATTCAGCTGTTCTCCTGTGTGTGGACATTTTGAATGTTTCCGGTATTTTTCAGTTCCATAAGGTAGTGCAACGAATGAGGTTTTGCATGTGTATTTTTGAATTGTTGGACGTGTACCTTTAGGCTAGGTTTCTAGAGTAGAGGTTGCTAGATGGGAAGGTGAGTGCCTTATAAATGTGAGGGGTCCTTAAAAACTTCATGGAGAATGGGTATGATGGAAAAAAAATGTGTAACTTATTTTTAATTTCATTTCGACACAAAGTTTTTAAAATACCTTTGTATTACCCAGTTTCTCTCCAAAAAGGTTGCAACAATTTGTATTATTACCAATGATGTTTCAAAGTCCCTGTAACCTTTGAAATGGGATATTATTTGTTTTTATTTATTTGAAAGGTAGAGTTACAGACAGTGAGAGGGTGAGACAGAAAGAAAGGTCTTCCTTCAGTTAGTTCACCCCCCAAATGGCCACAATGACTGGAGCGGTACTGATCCAGAGCCAGGAGCTTTTTCCTGGTCTCCCACATGAGTGCAGGGGCCCAAGGACTTGGGTCATCCTCCCCTGCTTTCCCAGACCACAGCAGAGAGCTGGATCGGAAGAAGAGCAACCGGGACTAGAACTGGTACCCATATGGGATGCCAGTGTAGCAGGTGGAGGATTAACCTGCGCCATGGCGATGGCCCCAATATTATTGTTGTTATCCTTTATAATTTTGTACATTCAGTAGTGGACAAATAGTACCTTAGGGTTTTAATTTTCATTTCCCTAACTGTGGGTGAGTTTGAATACTCTTTTTGTTTGGCTATTAATATATGTCAATCATGTCTTTTTTTAAAAATCTGTTTCTCAGTTTTAATGAGGTTTTATATTTGTGAAACAAGTCACGTGGCTGTTTTCCACCAATTCTTTGACTTTGTTTATGAATTTTTTTTGTTGGGGGGAGCATGTAAAATGTTTTATTTATTGTTTACATTAACTTTGTGGATCTGGGGTGGGGAGTAGACTAATGGTTATGACACTAGTTAGGACACCCATAAACCCTGTTGGGGTACTTGGGCTTGGTTCTGGACTCTAGATCCTGACTCCAGGTTTTCCCTAATGCAGATCCTGGGAGGCAGCAGGGATGGCTCAAGTGCTTGGGTTCCTGTCATCTCTATGGGAGACCTGGAGTAAGTTCCATCTCTTAGTTGTGACCTGGCCCAGTCCCAGCTGTAATTGGCATTTGGGCATTGAACCAGCAGATGGGAATCTTGTCTCTTTGTCTTTCTGCCTCTGAAAAATATTAAAATGACTTTTAAAAATTACGAATTTTTCTAGTTCACCTGGATTTTGAGTCATGACTAAGAGAAGTACCTTCTTCCTTTCTTCTACTACTTGTAGTACTTGTCTGCTTCATATATATACTTTTTATACACACACACACACACACACACACACACCTCTCTGATGCATTTGGAGATTATTCGTGTATATGATGTGACTTAGAGATCTACCTTTTTCATTTTTAACATTTTATTAAAATATATACATACCACAAAATACACGTAAGTGTACAGATCAGTGAGGCTTTTTTTTGTCATCTGATCTCACTTATGACCAATAGTCATATTAAGAAGAAGTCCTCACTCTTCTCCCCACCATTTTTCTTTATTGAAGTAGCTTCTCAGTTGTACCAGCACTCTTTATTACACGTTTTATTTTATTTTTAAGAAGTGTTTATTTATTTATTTGAAAGTCAGAATTAGATCTTCCATCCACTGGTTCACTCCCCAGTTGGCTGCAATGGCCAGGGCTGGACCGGTCCATAGCTGGGAGCTTCATTTGAGTCTCTAATGTGGGTACAGGGGCCCACACACTTGGGCCATGTTCTGCTGCCTTTCTCAGGCCATTAGCAGGGAGTTGGATCAGAAGTGGAGCAATTGGGATACAAACTGGCACCCATAGGATGCTGGTATCATAGGCAGTGGCTTTAACCACTATGTCATAACGCTGACCCCATGAGTTTTATCTTTATACTAGTGTTTTGAGAAGCCATCTTTATCATATCAAATTTCTGAATCTTCTTAGGTCTGTTTTGAGCTTCCTGTTGTATTTCACAGATATATTTGTGTGCCACTAACACTGTTTTGATGAAGTTTAAAAAATACTTATTTATTTGAAATGCAGTTAGAGAGAAAGAGAGATCTTCCATCTGCTTGTTCATTCCCCAAATAGCCCCAACAACCAGCTTTGTGCCAGGTTGAAGCCAGGAAGCCCATGACTCCCACATGGGTGTCAGGGCCCCAAGTACTTGGACCACACTCTGCTGCATTCCCTGACGCATTAGCAGGATGTTGGACTGGAGTTGGAACAGCCGGGACTGGAACTGGAACTCCAGTATGGGATAGTGTCATTGCAAGTGGCTATTTAACCTGCTATTCTATGATGGCAGCCCCTGAAATTTTTTATATTATTTTAAATTTTACCTTAATCCTTCCTTATAATTTTTCTTTCTTAAGTTTTTTAAATGGGCTTTCATATCCTTTAGTCTAACTCCATGAAAAATCTAGTTGGTAATTATATTCATAAATTAGGAATTTATTTACAATAAAAATTTATAGAGAAGTGATATTTTAATGATGCTGAGTCAACTAAGGATAGGAGATAGCTTTATGTTTATTTAGGGTCTTTTTTGGGTCTCTCAGCAGTGTTTTCCAATATATATTTCAGATTTTTATGATTATTTGGTATATTTTTGTTTTTTCGTTTATATTCAGTTCATTTTTATTCATTTTTGCTGATTAAGTTTTCTTTTTAAAATTATTTATTTATTTGAATGGCAGAATTACAGAGAGGCAGAGACAGAGCGAGGACTTTCATCCACTGGCTGCAATGGTTGGAACTGGGCCTATCTGAAGCCAGGAACCAGGAGCTTCTTCCAGGTCTCACATGGGTGCAGGGGCCCAAGGGCTTGGGCCATATTCCACTGCTTTCCCAGACCATAGCAGAGAGCTGGATTGCAAGTGGAGCAGCCCAGACTGAAACCGGAGCCCAAATGGGATGCCAGCCCTGCAGGCTGAGGCTTCACCCCACTAATGCCACAGCACCGGTCCCTGATTAACTTTTCAGTAGTGTGGATTCCCTCTGCTTGCTCACTCTTTTTAAAGACTTATTTATTGATTTATTTAAAGTCAGAATTAGAGAAAGATTTTCCATCTAATTCACTCCCCAGATGGCCACAACAGCCAGAGCTGGACCAGGCTGAAGCCAGGAGCTTCTTCTGAGTCTCCCGTGTGAGTGGCAGAGGCCCAGATATTTTGGCCAACAGCCACTACTCTTCCCAGGCCCATTAGCATGCAGCTGAATTGGAAGTGGAGCAACCAGAACATGAACTGGTGCCCATATGGGATGCTGGCGTCACAGGTATCAGCTTTACCTGCTCTGCCATGATGCTGACCTGCTTTCTGTTTTAAGTTTTGGAGACTCTGATATATATTGTACTCAATATCATTAAGATTTAATTTTCAAATTTGTATTTTCCTCTGGAAGATCATTTTTATTACTGATTTTATCACATTGTGATTAGACAGTGTTGTTTTACATTTTTCTTCTTTAAGTGCTATTTATTGGTTTATTATGTTGCTTGTTTTGTGTATGTTCACTGGGTATTTGAGAAGAAAGTGTACTTTCCATTAAGTCATGGCATTCAATATAGATTGATAAGATCTATCTTATTAATTCCGTTTAAGTTTTCTATTTACGTTTTTTTTTGCTTGACCTGTTTTATGTGGAGAGTGTATTAAAGTATTACCGATAGTGCATTTCTTGCAACTTTAGCTTTGTTTTATGTGGTTGGCTCCAGTGTTATTTGGTATATGGATATTTACGAGTGCTATAATTTTTTGTCACAGGTGCCTTTAAAGTGCTCTTATGCTCATATGTAATCCATTCTGATCTGGATTCCACTTTGGTGTCTTGCCTGTTATGCTTTTTTCTCTCTGTTTAATTTTAGCTCTTCTGAATTACTAAGCTTTGTTTGACTTTTGTATATAGAAGAGAGATCAGTCTTGCTTTATGAGTTAATTTAAAAATCTTTTTCTTTTAATAACTAAGTTATGTTTCTGTACATATACTAATCTAGCTGCACTGTTTTGATTCTGTAGTGACATTTTAGAATGATGAATACTATATTTTTCTCTATGTCACGTATTTTAAACAGAACGTTAATTAGCACAGTATATTTCTAGTAGTTACCTTTTATTTTTAAATAACTATATGCCCTTTACTTATTTAACTACTTACTATCTGCAGTGCTATCTGCAGTGTCAGTGTTTGTGATAACCTTTAATTCTTTTAATACCTTCAATTCCCAACTTTTGCCACTTTTAAACATATTGTACTTTTTTGTTTCTCCTTTTTCTTCATATTTCTTTGCATTTTTTCTATTTTGCTGCAACTTAAAATATTTGTATATTAACCTCCTATTTTATCCTCACTTGTTTTGTACATTGTTACAATATACAATGTCTGAACATTTATATTCCAGTTTCAAAGATTAATGTGTTCAGCTTCATAGTATTATTTGTATTTGAGAGACAGGGAGAGAGTGATGCAAACACACAGGAAGTACACTGTCATCTGATAGTTTGCTCCATAAGTGCCTGCAGCGGCCAAGCCAGGAACTGGGAACTCAGATCTGGACTCCCACGTAGGTGGCAGGGACCCAGCTACTGGAGCCTGTACCGCCTCCTGCCAGTGAAAGCGGAATCTCAGCTGAGTGCAGGCGCTCTGGTGTCGGACGTCTGGCCAAACATCCTCAACGCTCTGCTCACTCCCCACCCCTTCCCAAACCTCTGTTTTAGTGTTAGATTTACAGTTATGCATATGAATGAGCTGATCATTTTTTTTTTCCTGAAAATTCTCTCATTTGTCAATTGTAGGAAGCACATCCTGTAGCAGATTCTTCAAAAAAGGGATCATGGATTCTTGTACGTTTTAAACTCTTTATGTAGCTGGCAGTTGGAGGACAGCTTGGTTGGATATAAAATTCATTATCTATGCTTTGTTTCATGGATTTTCTGGAAAATGCTTCTCAGTGGTTGCTTTGCATCATATTCTGTTTTAGACCACTCTGATGCTTGAACTCTTACTTGCCTCTGTAAGAGTGTCTTGGACTTGATTGTTCCAGGTAAGTTCTCTCAGGTACTGATTGGCTCTTTCAGTATGTGGATTCAGATTGCCTTTTATTTCTGCAGAGTTTTCTTGGATTAGAGTTGTAAGCACTGGCTGTATTCCTTTTATTGAGTTCTTTTGAAAAACAATTTCTGCTGAAACTCCGATTTTATGAATTTTATTCCTTCTTTTGTGTTTTATAATTATATTATTTTCTCTGTTTTTTAAAGTTTTTTTTAATCTCATTTTATTATCTTGACTGTTTTCCTGCCATTATTCCATACTCCCTGTTAAATTTGATTAAAAATTTACAATGAAACTTTAAATGTAGATGGGATCATTTTGGGGTAGATATGGTTGGGAAGGTTTTTTGAAAGCATGACTGCAACTTGAGATTGCACGTGAATTCTGGGGTATTTCTTCATAGACAATAAGAGAAAAATCATTCCAGACAGAACAGAAAACATTTGAAAAAGCCTTATTCTCTTGGCCAGCACCGTGGCTCGCTAGGCTAATCCTCCACCTGCGGCACAAGCACCCTGGGTTCTAGTCCTGGGCGGGACGCTGGATTCTGTCCCGGTTGCTCCTCTTCCAGTCCAGCTCTCTGCTGTGGCCCGGGAGTGCAGTGGAGGATGGCCCAGGTCCTTGGACCCTGCAACTGCATGGGAGACCAGAAGGAAGCACCTGGCTCCTGGCTTCAGATTGGCGCAGCGCCGGCCACAACGCGCTGGCTGTAGCGGCCACTTGGGGGGTGAACCAATGGAAAAAGGAAGACCTTTCTTTCTGTCTCTCTCTCTCTCACTGTCTAACTCTGCCTGTCAAAACAACAACAACAACAAAAAAACAAAAAACAACAACAGCAACAAAAAAAAACAAAAACAAAAAACCTTACTCCTTTTTTCTTTGGTATTCCCACTGCTATCATTTTTATCTCAGCCCTCTTCAGATGCAACATCATTACTACTGGGAATGAAAGTGCCATGTGGGTAGTTTTATTCTATTGGAAATTGGAAATTAGGTGACAAAAGACTCATTATAGGAGCCGACATCGTGATGTAATGGGTTAAGCCACCGCCTGCAATGCTGGCATTCCATATGGGCGCCAATTTGAGTCCTGGCTGCTCCACTTCTGAATCCAGCTCCCAGCTAATGTGCCTGGGAAAGCAGCAGTAGATGGCCCAAATGCGTGGGCCCCTGCACTCATATGGGAAACCCGGAGGTCTCTAATTCTAATTCTGCCTTTTCTTTTCTCTTTTCTTTTCTTTTCTCTTTTCTTTTCTTTTCTTTTCTTTTCTTTTCTTTTCTTTTCTTTTCTTTTCTTTTCTTTTCTTTTCTTTTCTTTTCTTTTCGCTTTGCTTTCTTTTCTCTTTCTTTTTTTCTCTTTCTGTCTCTTTCTCTCTTCTTTCTTTCTCTCTCTCTTCTTTCTCTCTCTCTCTCTCTCTCTCTCTCTCTCTCTCTCTCTCTCTCTCTCTCTTTTCTTTCTTATTTTTTATTTATTTGAAAGGTAGTTAGAGAGGTTCTTCTATCCTCTGGTTCATTCCCTAAATGATCACAACAGCCAAAGTTGAGTCAGAGCCAGGAGCCAGGAGCTCTATCTGGGTCTCCCGCATGGGTGAAGGGGACCCAAAGCACATTGCTTTCTCAGGCCATCAGCAGGGAGCTAGATTGGAAGTGGAGTGGCCAGGGCTCGAATCAGTGCCCATGTGGATACTGACACTGCAGGCTGGGCCTTTAACCCATTGTGTCTTTGTGCCGGCCCTTAAATCTACCTTTCAAATAAATAAACTAAATCCCTTAAAAAAAGATTCAGTATAGTTGGATAGAGTAAACTAAAAAAATAATAAACAGTGGATAGAATAAGCTGAAAAAATTATTTTCCTATTAGTCATTTGGCTTTGTGGATATCAAATAAAATGAGCAGAGTTGTTATCTGTATCCTGAGACACCTTTAAGTTTAGACTGCCCTGTGAGGAGATGCTTGGCCATTTGTTCAGCAAATAGCAATCATCTCTTATGCGTTGGACACGAAAGTAGGCCCTGGGAATGTACTCCCTGTCCTTGAATGTAAGTAAAGACATTTATGAACTTCTTTAACAAAGAGCTTGAAATCTAGTTTTAATGGGAAATTACTTGGTATAGCTCCTGAAAGATTAAGGAACATTGCTTTTCTGGAAGCGTGTGTTTTTGAGACAGCAATGAGTATGTTCATTTTTAAAAACTTACTTTAGCAGTTATAGACTCTCCATATTGGTAGCTTTTCAAAATGTGACATACTTGAAGTTCGTTTTCTTACAGTTATGTACCAAAGTAAGGAACACTGAGGGATGGTTTCCCGACAGCAGAGGACTGCTAATGATATTTTACATTTGTTGCCCAGCTCACTACTGTTCTAGCATGGTCAAAAGTGGGAGAGGTTGTGGCTTGTGTGGAGTTGCACTTTCTGTGAGCAAGGCTTTCCATGAGTACTGAAAGTTGTCTCCCTGTGCATGCGTCTGTGATTTTGTTGAAAACCTTTATTGAGAGTAAAATAGAATCTTTCTACACACAATTTTATATGCCAGCTCAGCATGGTAGGCACTTTGGGGTCAAATCTTGAGGCTTAAAACACATTGAAAAATAGAATCCAGCAGTGCTGTGTTCAAGAAGGCAAGACTCTGTATAACAGGGCGTATTTTAAACCTGTGTTTCTTGTTTGCTAGCCCACAAGCAGGCATCTTGTTTGATGATCAAAGCTTTCTGACATCAGGATGTGATTCCAAGAGGAGAAAATAACAGATTCTTTGACTCCAACGATACCATGCTATTTAATGCCTTCAGAGAACAAGCAGTAATCTGTGAACAATGAAAAAACAGGTTAGGAAGGGGGCATGGTTTCGGTCTTGTTTCTTGCGTCACATTCCTTGGAGATACTGAGATTGAGTCTCTTCCCTGTTGGCTGGCTTCACCTCAGTTGTTCCGGAGTTTCCCGTGAATGTATTTATAGTTCTTTAGAAGATGACCCCTCTTCCTGGATGAGTTTCTGTAAGGAACATTCTAGACAGTTGTAATGATGCCTAAGCATGATCTGGCATCTAAAATGCTACTAGGGAGCAGCAGTACCTGCACGCTCCACCCCTGGAAAATTCATTTCTTTCCTGTTCCTTATTGATGGCTGAAGCTCCCACCTGCCTTGTGCCTGGGCTGGCTCAGTCCACTGTCTGCTCCAGTCTGAATTTTGCGTTCTTTCATTGTACTGTGCTTTACACATTTATGGACAGGCTGACTTCTGCCAGGCATCATGTTTGGGGCCAAGGATGAAAACGATGAATAAGGCACAGTCCTGTCTATGAGTTAATAGGAGGGAGAGCATGCCTGTTGCTCAGCTCCCAGTTCAGCTCCTTTGCCTTACTTGTGGTGTTGGGGCCGCGCTATAATAGTTGTCCTTTGTTAGCGGGTATAATGATGGCCTTTGTTAGGAGAGGGTGCTGGAGGGAAACAGCAAGGCGATACCAGCAGGAAAGCCTCGATTCCTGTCTTCCTGCATTTTTCATGCACTGCGGGAACCAGGGATGCCTGAGTGGAAGGCCTGGGAGAGCTCACGCGATCCTACCTTCTTTCCTGTGACATTGCGGGCTGTCTTAGTGTGCTTGGGTTTCTGTACCAGGATAGCATGGACTGGGTGGCTTATAAACAAGAGAAATGTATCGCTCACAGTTTTGGAAGCTGGGAAGTCTGTGATGAAGCAGACGATAGATTAGATATGGAGGTGCTTCCTGGTGTCCCCACATGGTAGAAGGGGCAAAGGCAGCTCTGTGAGGCCTCCTTTATTAGGACACAAATCCCCTCAGAGGTCTTACCCCCTAATACCAGAGATTTCACCATATGGATTTCAGAGGAATGCAAATATGCAGACCACAGGACCGACCATAGCTCACCAGAAAGTGTGGCTCTAGCTGCAGCTGCCTCTGTGCTTGGCCCGTCTTAACCATTCCTGCTCTGACAGGGTAACACTCTGCATTATTCGGCTCTAATGAAACTTCCTTTAACTCCCAGCCCAAGTGAGAGTTTCCACCTCGCAGTCGTTTACAACATCCTGTACTGTAGCTGTATTATCCCCTTAGACTGTATTTTTCGCAGTCTTAGCCCTTTTTAATTTCATCATCTCTAGTACCTAACAGAGCCTATGTAATGCTGACTGAATTGGTTCAAATCTTCTATCCCTCTTTACCCCTCCATTCCACTTAGAGAAGCATTGTTTAAGGGAAAATAATAACTGTCTTTTATTGATTAGTGTGCACTTTTATACATGATGTCTTATTTATTTATTTATTTTTATTATTTATTTTATTTATTTTTTTTTGACAGGCAGAGTGGAAAGTGAGAGAGAGAGAGAGAGAAAGGTCTTCCTTTGCCGTTGGTTCACCCTCCAATGGCCACCGCGGCTGGCGCACCGCGCTGATCCGATGGCAGGAGCCAGGAGCCAGGTGCTTTTCCTGGTCTCCCATGGGGTGCAGGGCCCAAGCACCTGGGCCATCCTCCACTGCACTCCCTGGCCACAGCAGAGAGCTGGCCTGGAAGAGGGGCAACCGGGATAGAATCCGGCGCCCTGACCGGGACTAGAACCCGGTGTGCCGGCGCTGCTAGGCGGAGGATTAGCCTAGCGAGCCGCGGCGCCGGCCCCATGATGTCTTATTTAATCTCATTTAAACTTCAGGAAATAAGTTTAGATAAGTTTCTTGCCCTCAAGTTTACATGGCCAAGAAGGAATGGAGTTGATTTCCAAACCTTTACCCATCCAAAGTTTTAAGTGTTCATAAATGTTGTTTTTTGTGCAGATTGTTGAACTTTTTACTAGGTATAAGGTTGATCTTCTGTGTATGAAGTTAATTGAAAATGGATCCTGGTGGAGAATGGGAATAGGAGAGGGAGGAGGAGGAGGGTGGAAGAGTGAGGGGGAGGGTGGGAGAGTGAGGGGGAGGGTGGGAGAGTGAGTGGGAGGGTGGTTATGGTAGGAAGAATTACTATATTCCTGCAGTTGCACTTATGAAATGCAAAAAAAATAATTTAAAAAGAGATAAAGATGTTGAGTTAAACAAGTCTTTGCAATATAACCCTTTCGTGTGTTTCTAATATTTATTTTAATTATCATTAACACAGATCCATTAGAGTATCATAGTAAGCTGGTATTTGCTTAAGAAGTCCTAGTTTTATTTATGTAGTCAGCTCTCCAATCTATGAGTTCCATATCCACGAATTCAACCAATCATATTTGAAAAAAAAGTTGCGCCCATACTGAACATGTCCTGATATTTTTTTATTGTTGTCATTCCCTAAATACAGTAGAACAGCTATTTATTGTACATTGTAGCATGTACTTTGAATTAGGTATAACAAGCATGTACATTGTATTAGGTATAACAGGTCATCAAGAGTGATGTGAGGTATACAGAAGGAAATGTGTAGGTTGTATGCAAGTAACATGACATTTATTTAAAGGATTTAATATCCTTGGATTTAGGTGTTCAAGCGGTCTTGAAAGTAGTCCCCTATAGATACTGATGGGCAACTGCATTGGGAGATTTATTGTATTAGTGAAAGATTACTTGTTGATAGTGTCATATCCTCTTCAAAATAGAAATTAGTAAAAAAATTTTTCACTTTTCCAGCAGTGATTTTTTTAAGTAGACTTCATTTTTTAGAGCAATTTTTGGTTCACAACTAAATTGAGAGGAAGGTGTAGAGGTTTCTCACACATCCCCTGCTCCCATCCATGCGTGGCTCCCTAATTATCAGTAAATCCCCACCAGAGTTCCACAGTTGTAACAACTAATGAACCTACATTGACATATCATGATCAACCAAGGGATTTAATTTATGTTAAGGTATGTTCCTGGTGTTGTATATTCTGTATAATGACTTGACCTGTATTTACAATTATGATGTCATGCAGAGAAATTTCACTGCATGAAAGTCCTAAAAGTCCTCTCTGCTCTATCTCTTCATCGAACCCTTGCAGCCGCTGGCATTTTTACTGTCTCCCTGGTTTTATCCCTTCCAAGATATCATATAGTTGCTTTCAGATATTATATAGTGTCTTCAGATTGGTTCTTTTGCTTGTGGTAGGCATTTAGGTTTTCTTCATGTTGTTTCATGGCTTAATAACTCACTTTTTAGTACTGAATAATATTCCATTATTTGGATGTACCACAGTTTGTTCACTGACCTACTGAAGGGCGTCTTGTTTACTCTCAGTTTTTGCCAATTATGATTAAACCTACTATAAACATTATGTACAGATTTCTGTATAAACATAAATATTTCAACTCGTTGGGGAAAATATTGAAGAGAGCAATTGCTAGATGTTTTCATACATCTGTGTTTAGGAACTGCCAAGTTGTGTTCCAAGTGACTGTCTTATTTTGCCTTTCCACTAGCGATGAAAGAGAATTCCTGTTGATTCACATCCTTGCCAACATTTGATGTTGTCAGTGTGAAGTAGGTATCTAGTGTTATCTCATCATTTTAATTTGCATTTCCCTGTTGACATATGATGTGGAGCATTTTTTGGCGTGCTTATTTGCCTTTTGCATGTTTCCTTGATGAAATGTCTTTTAAGGCCTTTGGCCATTTCTTAATTTGGTGGTTTTGTTATTGCTGAATTTAAGAAGTTGTTTGTATATTTTGGATTCTTTTTTTTTAAAGGTATTTCTTTTGTCAACATTTTCTCATAATCTGGCTTGGTTTTAATTTTCCTGACAGAATCTTCTGCAAAGCAGCATTTTACAATTTTGATGAAGTTTAGCTTTCGTGGATTGTACCTTTGGTGTTGTATCTGAAGTCATTGCCAAACTCGAGGGCATCTAGATTTTCCCCTGTGTTGTCTGCTAGGAGTTTTATAGTTTGGTGTTTTACATTTAAGTCTCTGATCCATTTTGAGTTAATTTTTGTGAAGAGTATAGGCCAGTTTCCAGATTTATTCTTTTAGCTTGCGGATGTCTAATTGTTCCACTGTCATTTTTTTCTGAAGATAATCTTTGTGCCATTGTATTACTTCTGTTCCTTTGCCAAAGATCAGTTGATTCTGTGTATGTGGATCTGTTTCTGATCTCTCCATTGTGTTCTGTTGATCCGTCTATTCTTTTGCCAGTGGTGCAGTGTCTTGATTACCATGTCTTTGTAGTAGTTCTTCATGTAGGGTAGTGTCATTCTTTTGATTTTTGTTGTTCTTCAATACTGTGTTGGCTATTCCAAATTTTTTTTTTTTCAAAAGATTTATTTATTTGAAAGGAAGAGTTACAGAGAGGCAGAGGTAAAAGTTGATAGAGAGGTTTTTCATTCGCTGGTTCACTCCCTAGATGGCCATAAAGGCCAGAGCTGCACCGATCTGAAGCCAAAAGTCAGGAGCTTCTTCCTGGTCTCCCACGTGGATGCACGGGCCTGAGGACTTGGAACATCTTCTACTGCTTTCCCATGCCATAGCAAACAGCTGGATCAGAAGTGGAGCAGCCGAGACTCAGACTGGTGCCCATATGGAATGCTGGCGCTACAAGCAGCGGCATTACGTGCTACGCCACAGTGCCAGGCTCTATTACAATTTTTTTGCAACTCCATATAAATTTTCACATCTCTTTGTTTATATCTGCAAAATTACTTGCTGGGATTTTGATAGGGCTTGCATTGAATCTATATATCAAGGTTATATCTGAACATCTTGACAATATTGAGCCTTCCTATACTTAAGTATGAAATTTATTGTTATTGGTTTTTTAAAAGTTTAATTTGTTAGAGTATTGTAGTTTTCCTCATATAGGTCATACACACACAAAGATATACACATACATATATGTAGTTGGATCTATGCTTATTTCATTTTTTGGGGTGCTACTGTAAGTGGTATTTTTTTTAAAGATTAATTTATTTGAAAGTAAGAGTACAAGGAGAGAGAGACAGGAGAGAGAAGAGGAAATGGGGAGAGAGAGAGAGAGAGAGAGAGAGAGAGAATCTTCCAATCATTGGTTACACTTCCCAGATAACTGCAACGGGAGGGTTAGGCCAGGCTGAAACCAGCAGCAAGGAGCTTCCTCCTGGTCTCTTACATGGGTGGCAGATGCCCAAGCACTCGGGCCATCTTGCATTGTGTTTCTTAGGCCATTAGCAGGGAGCTGGATTAGAAGCAGAGCAGCCAGGGCACGAACCGGTACCCATGTGGGATGCTGCTGTCGTGGGTGGTGGCTTTACCCGGTACTCCACTGTGCCGGCCTCAAATGATATGGTGTTTTAACTTCAAATTCTACTTCTTTGTTGCTGATATATAGGAAAGCAATTGACTTTTGTATATTAATCTTGCATTTGTAAACTTGCTAAAATAGACTGTTAGTTGAGTCTATTTGTCAGTTGTTTTTAATTTTCTATATAATCATTTCATTTCTGAACAAAGATCATTTTATTTATTCCTTCCCAATCAGTACACCTATTCCTTTCCTTTTTTTTTTTTTTTTTTTGTCTTATTGCATTAGCCAGGACTTGCAGTATGATTTTTAAAGCAGTAGTTGTGAGACTGGTGCTGTGGTGTAGTGGGTAAAGCCGCCGTCTGCAGTATTGGCATCCCATATCAGCACTGGTGTGAGGCCTGGCTGTTCCAGTTCTGGTCCAGCTCACTGCGCCTGGGAAAGCTGCGGAAGGTGGTCCAAGTCCTTAGGCCTTTGCACTCAATGTGGGAGACCCAGAAGAAGCTAATGGCTTTGACCTGGCCCAATCCCAGCTGTTGCGGCCATTTGGGAAATGAACCAGCGGATGGAAGATTGCTCTCTCTCTGCCTCCGCCCTCCCCCTGTAGCTCTGACTTTCAAATAAATAAATTCATATTTAAAGAAAAAAAAGGTGGTGAAAGGGAACATTCTTGCCTTGATCGTGATTTTAGTGGAAAAGTTTCAGGTTTCTTATCAATATTAGGCTTTTTATAGTTTTAGAAAACCCTGTGAAGGTTCTATTCTTAGTTTACTGAGATTTTGCTGGGTATTAGCTTTGGTCAAGTGTTTTTGCTGCATCTTTATATGATAGAGCAGTTTTTCCTTTTATATGATAGAGCAGTTTTTTCTTCTTCGGTCTGTTGGTGTGGTCAGTTTACATTGATTGGTTTGCAACTGCTGAATCACTTTTGCATGCGTGAGATACATACCAGTTGATCATACTGTATAATTTCTTTGATACATTGTTGGATTTGATTTCCTTTTTTTTTTTCATTTTCAGGATTTTGCATCTGGTTACGAGAAATGATGATCTGTAGTTTTCTTTTATTGACTTTGATTTTGTACTGGGATAGCCTTGGTATGAGCTAGGAGGTATTCTCTCTGATACTTTATTCTGAAAGATATTATAGAGAATAAGGAAAAGCGAATGTGTGGTAGAATTCACTAGTGAACCCATTTAACCCCTCTGTCTGGTACATTCTGTTTAAGAATGTTATTGATTGTTGATTTAATATCTTTAATAGCTATAGGCCTATTCAGACTGTCTCATGTACATTTTACAAATTGCTGTTCAAGGCACTGGTTATTTTAATGTAGGGTAGTCAAATTTGTGGACATAGGATTATTCATAATGTATGGGATCTTTAGTGATATCCTCTTTCATTTCTGATATAGTCATGTGTCACTTAATGATGTAGATACATTCTGAGAATGCATCCCTAAGTGATTTTGTTGTACAAACATCACAGAATGCACTTGTAACAAACTAGATGGTGTATATGACACACCTTGACTGTATCACAGATAGGCAGGAGCACACTCTATGACAGACAGAAACAACATAAGATTGAGTCATGCACAAGAGAAATGATGCAATCTGTGATGAACACAAGATGTAGCAGGTCTCTGTAGAATGGCGTATTATTTTATGCTGACCTTTCTTAATTTTTTTTAAAGATTTATTTATTTCACTTGAGAAGCAGAGTTACAGAGAGGGAGAGGCAGAGGTAGAAAGAGAGAGAGAGAGATCTTCGATTCACTGGTTCACTCCCCAAATGGCCATGAGAGCTGGAGCTGGGCCAGTCTGAAGCCAGGAGCCAGAAGCCTCTTCCTTGTCTCCCATGTGGGTACAGGGGCCCAAGCACTTGGGCCATCTTCCACTGCTTTCCCAGGCCATAGCAGGGAGCTGGATTGGAAGTGGAGCAGTGGGAACTCACCAGTACCCATATGGGATGCCAGTGCTGCCGTCTGAGACTTAGCCTGCTGTGCCACAGCATCGGCCCCAAGGTAACCTTCTTTGTATAAGTAGAGGAGGACACTTCAAAGTAACAATGAAGAGTATGTTATACTGAATACATAAACTAGTGACAGTCGTTTATTATCATTATGAAATATTCTGCACTGTACATCATTGTCTCTGTTCTGCTTTTATATAATTTTCAGCACAGGTTTGTTTACACCAGCATCATCAAACACAACTAGTGCATTGTTCAAGCCTTTATGACAGCTACAATGTTACCAGGGAGGAGAAGACTTCCAAATCTTATTGGACCACTGTTGTACTTGAAGTCCGTTGTTGACTCAAATGCTGTTATGTGGTTCAGGACCTTATTTTTTTATTTTTTAAAGAGATCATGCTGTTTAACTTTTTTTTAAAAAAGATTTAATTTACTTATTTGAAAGAGTTACAGAGAAGGGTAGAGACAGAGAGGTCGTCCATCCACTGGTTCACTCCTCAGATGGCCGCAATGGCTGGAGCTGTGCTGATCCGAAGCCAGAAGCCAGGAGCTTCTTCTGGGTCTCCCACGTGGTTGCAGGGGCCCAAGGACTTGGGCCATCTTCTACTGCTTTTCCAGGCTGTAGAGAGAGCTGGATGGGAAGAGGAGCAGCTGGGATTCAAACTGGTGCTCATATGGGATGCTGGTGCTTCAGGCCAGGGCTTTAACCCACTGTGCCATAGTGCCAGCCCCAGGATGTATCTAATAATAACACTTTTTTTTAAAGATTTTATTTATTTGAGAGGTAGAGTTACAGACAGAGAGAGGGAGAGACTGAGAGAAAGGTCTTCCATCTGCTGGTTCACTCCCCAGATGGCCTCGACGGCCGGAGCTGAGCTTCTGTCCTGGTCTCCCACATGTGTGGGGAGGCAGGCAAGCACTTGAGCCACATTCTGCTTCTTTCCCCAGGCCATTAGCAGGGAGCTGAATCGGAAGTGGAGCAGCCAGGATATGAACTAGTGCCCATATGGGATGCCGGTGCCACAGGTGGAGGCCTAGCCTACAGTGCCGGAGTGCTGGCCTCTAATAACACTTGTTGTATTGCTGCCATGTATTTAACTTAAGACATAATCATGAATATGCACACACAGACAAGCATATGCAAGTGAAAATGTTGTAGCTTTTATTATTTTGAACATACTTACCTGTTGGATCAGTTTAGAATAATTAATAATTTCTATTCTAACCAAACTTACTCCTTCATTGACACCTTTTTTTTCTTTATGTAGTTCTAAGTTTTTTTCACATCCCTTTCCTCTTCTGTGATGGTTGTTGCCAGGAAGATAAACTGGTGAAAAATTCTCCAAAATTTTGTTTGAGAAAGTCTTTATTTTTCCTTCATTAAAAAAAAAAAAAAAGATTTATTTATTTGAAAGGCAGAGATAGAGAAGGGGAGAGAGAGAGAGAGAGATCAGTCTTCCATCTGTTGGTATATTTCCTAAATGGCTACAATGGCCAGGGCTGGGCCAGGCCAAAGCCAAGAGCCAGGAGCTGCTTCCTGGACTTTCATGTGGGTGACGAGGCCCAAGCACTTGGGCCATCTTCTGCTGCTTTCCCGGGTGCATTAGCAGGGAGCTGGATCAGGAGAACAGTTGGGACTCGAACTGGCATTCATATGGGATGCTGACACTGCAGACAGAGATTTAACCTATGTCACAGTGCTGGCCCCTGTGCTTTGTTTTTGAGGAATCACTTCATATTACAGAATTTTATATTTTGTTTTTCTTCCGACACTTTAAATTCTTCATTTCACTTTGTTTTTATGGTTTCTGTGGAGAAATCAATTTTAATTCTTGTCTTTGCTACTTGATAGGTAAAGGGTGTGCTTTGTTTTTGTGTTGTTGTTTGCCCTTCTGGCTTCTTTCAGAACATTAACTTTGGTTTTCTCTAGTTTAAATGTGCTCTTTTTAAGGCATACTTTTTTGGCATTACCCTGGTTGGTGTTCTCTGAGCTTCTTTGTAGTTGGTATTAATGTAACGTTAGGGAAATCCTCAATAGTTAGTGTTCCATGCATTTCTTTCATTCTTTAATTTTCTGCTTCTCTTTCAGTATTCCTGTTATGTGTAGGTTATGCACTTTATAATTGTCACACAATTCATAGGTATTCTCTCTCTCTCTCTTTTTTTTTTTTTTTTATAATTTTTTCACTTTGCTTTTCAGGTTTTGGAGGTTTCTTTTGAGATATTCTCAAACCCAGAGTCTGGTCTACTAATGAGCCCATCAAAGGCACTCTTCAGTTCTGTCCCAGTGGTCTTGATCTCTAGCACTCCTTCTTGGTTCTTTTTTAGAATTTGCATCTCTCTGCTTATATTGCCCATTTGTTCTTGTATGTTGCCTCTTTTCTCTGTTGGAATCTTTGTTGCTTTAAATCCCTGGTCTGATAATTCTACCATCTCTGCCAGCTGTAGTCTAGTTCTAATACTTGCTGTCTCTTCAAAATTGTGTGTTTTTTGCCTTTTAATTCTTGATATCTGACCATAATGAACTAAGAGAAAGGAACTGTCCTAACCCCACATTTAGTGATGTGGGAAGGTGTGAGGAGGGAGCACTCTGTAATCCTCGGTGTCCTGTTGAGCCTGTGTCCTTGCACTGTGACCTTCAGAAGTACACCTCAGTCCCCTCCTCCAACATGGGACAGAATGCCTGGAGGTGGCTGTTTCTTTTCACCCTAGTCAGTTAAGAACAGAATAGTGTTTTATTTCCGTATGGTTTCTTTGAATCTTTCTCTGCTGGGCACATTGATGAATTTTTCCTAGTAGTCACTGTTAGAACCATGTCAAGCTCCAGGAGGTAAACTTTGGAGAATTGTGGGACCCTACTGTCTGAGCCAGCCTGGCTTTTTCAGATTCGTCTACACTGAGCCTCCAACAATTCTCTGCCACAGTTCAGATTTCCTGTCCTGGCACAGGTTCCTGTGTAGGTTTCTGTGTGTCAATTTGCTGCTGCAGTGAATGGTTATTCTCTGAATCTGCCTGTTGGTCTTTCCAATATCAACAGCAGCAGAGTTTTGCTGTGTGTCCTCACTTATGTATGTAAGAGTTGCTGATTTTTCAGTTTGCTTAGTTTTTTCCTTTACAGTACTATGAAATAGCAACTTCAAAGCTTGTTACTGCTGAACTGCAAACTTATTTTTAGGGGTAGGAGAACGAGGGGGAAAAACCCACAGCCTCCATTTCATCAGAGTTGTATAACTCCACCTGTGGGTAAATGGTGTTTGCATTATCAGGTGCTGCTGTTTGTTGAAGGTTTATGTTGTGGCATTGATTTTTAAAGAGAATTTCAGAATCATTCAGAATTGAATGATAAGAATTCTGCTTTTATTGCTAGTCTTAATGTTACAAAATAGCCAATTCTCTGAAAATTCTTTGATTTCTGATCGGTGGACTTTTAAAATGATTTTTCTACCCAGTTATTTAAAAAAAAAAAAAAGCTTGTAGATTGTAGAACAGTTGGAGACTACAATTTAAAAGTCTCCTGTATTCTTAGATGTAGTCGTTACCATGGGTAACAGTCGGGCATATGACTTTCAGTCTTCTTTCTGTATAGCTTTCTTTATTTCATAGATGAAACTGTTTTGTACATATTTTTGCATACCACTTTTTAAAAAGAACACTGAAGCTCATTTAATGATATGTTAATTTTAAGTGGCTGTAAAATATTTCATTTATGGAGATACTGTAATTTATGCATATATAGATCTTTTTACTCTTTAGATTTTTATCATATGATATTATAGATATAACATAGTCAGCAATTAAGTGAATAGTTTCGGACATAAGTCTTGTTCTTCCTTTCTGGCTATTTCATTTTTAAAATAGATTTATTTGTTTGAAAGTTAGAGTTACACACACACACACACACACACACACAGAATCTTTGATCCTCTGGTTCATTTCCCAGATGGCTACAATAGCCACAGCTGTGTCTGGCAGAAGACAGAAGATAGGAACTTCCTCTGGATCTCTCATGTAGGTAGCAGGGACCCAAGCACTTGGGCCATCTTCCGCTGCTTTCCCTAGGCCATTTGCAGGGAGCTGGATGGGAAGCAGAGCAGCCAGGAGATGAGCTGGTACCCCTAGGTGGCAGCTTCATTCACCTGCTTTGCCACAGTGCCAGTCCTGGTTGTATTACATTTTTAAATGTAGATCAGATTTCTGAAGGTAGGAGTTTGAGACAAAAACATGTACTTTGTGGAATCTGCTTTTATCCTACTGTTTAAAATACCAGCATCTGACATCGTAGCACCTGTGTTTGATTCCTGGTCCAGTTCCTGACTGCAGCTTCATGCCAGTGCAGACCGTCAGAGGCAGCAGGGATGCCCCAAGTAGTTGAGCTTCTACCACATACAAGGGGTGTCTGCATTGAGTTCCTGGTTCCTGGTTTCAGCCCAACCACATCCTGGCCATGGTGGGCATTTCGGGAGTGAGCCAGTCGATGAAAGTTGTCTGTCTGTTTCTCCCTCTCTCTCTCCTTCTCTTTCTGTCTCTCACATACAGAGTGAGCATTTTAAGTTATGTTTTGCCGCTTTGTTCTTTAGAAAAGTGTATCATTTGGGTCTCCTACCAGCAGTGTGTGAGAATGGCAGACATGTCTCTCTGTCATGTACTTGTAGTATTACCAATTTCATTTTTGCTAATTTTTAAAAAAGATTTTATTTATTTATTTGAGAGGTAGCGTTACAGATAGTGAGAGGGAGAGACAGAGAGAAATGTCTTCCTTCCATTGGTTCACTCCCCAAATGGCCACAATGGCTGGAGCTACACCCATCTGAATCCAGGAGACAGGTGCTTCTTCCTGGTCTCCCATGTGTGTGCAGGGACCCAAGGACCTGGGCCATCTTCTGCTTTCTCAGGCCATAGCAGAGAGTTGGATTGGAAGAGGAGCAGCCAGGACTAGAACCGGCGCCCTAATGGGATGCCAGCACTGCAGGTGGAGGATTAACCTACTGTACCATGGCGCCAGCCCCTCATTTTTGCTAATTTAATGGGGATTGTGGCTGGTGTGGTGCAGCAGGTTAAGCCACAGCCTGCGATACCAGCATCCCATATGAGCACTGGTTTGAGTCTTGGCTGCTCCACTTTCAATCTAGCTCCCTTCTAATGCACCTTGGAAAGCAATGGAAGATAGCCCAAGTACTTGGGCTCTTGCCAACCCTGTGGGAGACCCAGATGCAGCTTCGGGCTCCTGTCTTCATCTTGGCCGAGCCTTGGCTGTTGTGGCAATTTGGGGAGTGAACAAGCAGATGGAAGATCTCTCTTTCACTTGCTCTCTCTGTCTTTCCTTCTCCTTCTCTGTAACCTTGCCTTTCAATTAATAAATAAATCTTTAAAAATAATTGAATGGAGGGGCTGGTGCTGTGGTGCAGTGGGTTAATGCCCTAGCCTGAAGCGCTGGCATCCCATATGGGTGCCGGTTCTAGTCCCGGCTGCTCCTCTACCAATCCAGCTCTCTGCTATGGCTTGTGAAAGTAGTAGAAGATGGCTCATGTCCTTGGGCCCCTGCACTCCTGTGGGAGACCCAGAAGAAGCTTCTGGCTCCTGGCTTCGGATCGGTGCAGCTCTGGCCATTGCGGCCAATTGGGGAGTGAACCATTGGACGGAAGACCTCTCTCTCTGCCTCTCCTCTCTCTGTGTAACTCTGACTTTCAAATAAATAAATCTTTAAAACAAATAATTGAATGGAGACTACAATGAAAGTTCATTCTTTTATGTTCTTAGGTTAAAAATTAAATTGAATGCTTTTGCATTTATTTTGATTATTTGCCATTTATATTATCTCTATAATAGACTTCATGTTTTTCAGGTATATCCATATGAGCTTCTTGTATATTGAGAATTACCTGAAAGAGAAATTTTAATGTCAGGACTCCTTTACCATGCTCATAATAATTATAAAGAATGTATTTAACATTCAAAGTTTAAGAAATGGTTTTTTAGGTGTATTGTGAATTCATTGAGTAATATTTCTGTATATCTACCAGGGGCTATTTGAGTAGTTTCATTACTATAAAACCAAAAAAACTGAAATTAAGATTCTGATACATACGTTAATTATTTTGATCATATATAATGATAGACATACATTGAAAAAGCATAAAATGTGTATTGTTTAAAATACTATTTCAGTGGATTTTTAGAAAAGCAGAAATTATAAGAGGCAATAGACAGTAATGACTTTGAAGTACGTTAGTGTATGTGATTCGGCAAAATGCTCTGTAATACCACCTCCTCCCAGTTCCCGGGAGACCGTGTGGCTCTTATTTGTCAGGCTTCCATTCATTGTCCTCTCTCTTGTATATTTGAGTCTTTCCAGTTTTTCTTCCCAAATCTTTGGACTAGTTCCTGGGGGGGAAAAAAAAAGGCACAGTGGTGCCCTCTGGGTCCAGGCATCTTTGGGCTAGCAGCAGAGTCTAAGCAGCCACTGCTGCTGGAGCAGGTGCACGTGCAGATGGCCTGGTGGGGCCAGCCTGCCTTCTGCTTGGTGATGCTGGAGAGGGTGATTGATAACAGAGCTTACCCTGAGTAATGGTCTGAAGCAAGGTGGCATGAGTACCTGGCTAGGTGAAAGGCATAGCTGGCATGATGAACAGAGGTAGTTAATTTGGTCTGTGGTTCTATTCAGCTCTCTTATTAGTGTGATTAACTAGTGGCCTTGTGCTTTCTCTTTCCTCTCTTCACTTCCTCCCTTGCTGTATGTCTTTCGGGTGGGAGTGAGGGAGTGGCAGCAATAGATGTGGACAGAAGGAAAGCAGCTCTCCCAAGGGGGAGGTTTCCAGTCCTCGATGCTGACCTGATTTATCGTGGCCTCCAAAGCATGGTGAAAGTCAGCTCGTTTTCTGTCTCAGTCTGAATTTCACCTTTTCTTGTAGTTTTCTCCAAAGTGTGGTGTACATACTTCTAGGTCAGATAAAGCAGCATTGGTGGTGGGGAGTGGGGAGGGAGAATACATTAAACACTTTGTTATTACCTCATTCTTTTTTATTTTCCACTTTGTGTATGTTTTATAACATAAACATCAATTGATAAAAGAGTACAAGTATGTAATTTACAGGTAAACACTAAGGTACTTCAGAAAGATTCTGCAAAAATGGAATTGAAAGACAAGTTTATTAGGGTATAAAGTTTTGAAATCCATGCATCCATACGCATTCTCATGAACATTTTGAAGATCCCTATATGTATGGATTTCAAAAGTTTTCTATACCAAAATAGACTCATGTTTTAATTCTATTTTCTACAAACTTTTAAAGTATCCTCATATACATAAATTAGGAAGGTGTGCTCAAAAATTTTTCATTTTTGGCTGGTGCTGTGGTGTAGCGGGTAAAGCCGCCGCCTGCATCCCCTATGTGTGCTGGTTCTAGTCCCGGCTGCTCCACTTCTGATCCAGCTCTCTGCTATGGCCTGGGAAAGCAGTAGTAGATGGTCCAAGCCCTTGGGCCCCTGCACCCACTTGGGAGACCTGGAATAAGCTCCAGGCTCCTGGCTTTGGATCAGCACAGCTCTGGCCATTGTGGCCAATTGGGGAGTGAACGAGCAAATGGAAGACCTCTCTCTCTTTCTCTCTCTCTCTCTCTGCCTCTCATTCTCTCTCTGTGTAACTTCGATTTTCAAATAAATAAGTAAATCTTAAAAAAAAAGTTTTTCATTTTTGGGGCTGGCATTGTGGCACAGTGAGTTAAGTCACTGCTTGTAACGTCAGCATCCCATATGGATGCCAGTTTGTGTCCCAGTTGCTCTATTTCCAATCCCGCTTCTTGCTAATGGTCTGGGAAAAGCAGCAGAAGATAGCCCAAGAAGTGCTTGCATCCCTGCCACCCATGTGGGAGACCTGAGTAGAATCCTGGCTCCTGTTTTTGGCCCATTTTTGGCTGTTTGAAAGATATTCTCTCTCTCTCTCTCACACACACACACACACACACACACTCACTCACTCTACCTTTCAAATAAATATTTTTTAATGGATATGTACTTTAAAAATGTTTTTAATTTTTAACTTTTTAAAAAAGATTTATTTATTATTTATTTGAAAGAATTTCACAGAGAGGGAGAAGGGAGGGAGGGAGGGAGGGAGGGAGGGAAGGAAGTATTCCATCCGATGGTTCACTCCCCAATTGGCTGCAATGGCCGGAGCTATGCTGATCCAGAGCCAGGAGCTTCTTCCGGGTCTCCCACGTGAGTGCAGGGGCCCAAGGACTTCGGCCATTTTCTACTGCTTTCCCAGGCCATGACACAGAGCTGGATGGGAAGAGGAGCAGGCGGGGCTCGAATTGGTGCCCATATGGGATGCCGGCACTTCAGGCTAGGGTGTTAACTCGCTGCGCCACAGCATCAGTCCTGTAATTTTTAACTTTTTAAAGAAGATTTACTTATTTATTTTGAAAGCCATAGAGAGAGAGAGAGATTCTCCGTCTGCTGATTCACTCCTCAGATGGCTGCAATGGCTAGTATTGGACCACACCGAAGTCAGGAGCCAGGAGCTTCCTCCCATATGGGTGGTAGGGGCCCAAACACTTGGACCATCTTTTGCTGCTTTTCCCAGACCATTAGCAAGAAACTGGATTTGAAGTGGAGCAACTGGGACACAAACTGGCACCCATATGGGATGCTGCCATCACAGGTGGCAGCTTTACCCATCATGCCACAGCTCTGGCCCCTAAGTTTTGTGAAACTTTGATTTGTGGGATTTTTTTTTTTTTTTTTTTTTTTTTTTTTGTATGAGTGTATGAGTGAGTCAGCGTTTTCTTTTCCTGGACATTTGGACATTTACTTAGGATTACTGTCTAGCTGTAGATGATTTTTGCCCCCCCCCCCCCAAATCAGACTTTAATCCAGTGCATATGAAGAGCCTGATGTTGAGGACAGTTTTCATTAAGTTTTGGGGTTTTGGCCGGATTTTAAACTGAAGTTATTAAAATGTCAAAATGACTACAATTTTAGAGGTGAGTGGTGTAGTAGTCTGAGTTTTTCTTTGGTAGTAAGTCATCGCTGGTTTTTTTCTCATTTAGTTTGTCTGTTAGTATTTGAACCTATTCTGGTATTCTACAGAATTCCCTTCTGGGTCACAGAGGGGTTAATTCTTCTTAAGACTCTGAAATTTCATTACTCTTGAGACTGAAAAAATGAAATTGGAAGTGCAACCATGATAGAAAGCTTGTTGGTGGGGAAAATCAGCTATGAAGATTTATAGTAATTGCCACCTAAAATTCTTTTCTTGGGATAAATTATTTTAAATTTTATTGTTTATTTACTTGAAAGACACAGAGAGGGAAAGGTTGATGGTGAGGGAGAGAGAGATTTTCCCCATCTGTTGGTTCACTGGGGCTGGGCTGGTCTGAAGCCAGGAGTCAGGCACTCAGTCTTGGTTTCCCATACTGGTGTCAGGGAGTCTAAAACATGGGGCCTCACTTCCTGCCTCCCAGGGTGTGCATTAGCAGGAACTGGATCAGAAGCAGAGCCAAGGTTTGAATCTAGACGCGAAGATATGGGAATGGGCTGTATCCTAACCACCACCAGATGCCTGCCCCAGGATAAATTTTTTAGAAGTTTCATTTTTAGTTTTTCTTTTCTCAACCCAGAACATGAGAAAGAAAAAAAAAATCTAACCTTTTGGATGGATTTGCAAAATTAGTATTTTGAGAGGCCATAATGCAGAGAATTTTTTTTAAAGATTTAGTTTTTTATTTGAAAGAGTTACACAGAGAAGGAGAGGCAGAGAGAGAGAGAGAGAGAGATCTTCATCTGCTGGTTCACACCCCAGTTGGCCCCAATGGCTTGGAGCTGCGCCGATACGAAGCCAGGAGCTTCTTTTGGGTCTCCAACAGGGGTTGCAGGGGCCCAAGGACTTGGGCCATCATCTGCTTTCCCAGGCCATAGCAGAGAGCTGGATTGGAAGTGGAGCAGCCAGGACTCAAACCTGTGCCCATATAGGATACCAGCATTGTAGGCGGTAGCTTCACCCACTACACTGTAATGCTGGCCCCTTTTTTCAGTTATTTAAGTGTGAAAATATTTGTCTTTTCTAGTGAATCAAAAATACTGTTAGTCATACAATTAGCCATTACTGGTAACTTAGGCAGTTGAGATCAGAAACTTTGTTATTCAATTCTGAATCCCTGAATTCTCTCTGAGACATCAGCTGTTTGAATTTCTTGTGTGTATTTTATCAAGAGGTAGAACCATGACTTCCCTGTTCCCCACAAGCAGAATAAAGAACAGGATAAATGACAGAACTATCTTTCTAGAATGTTATGTTTCTCCCAGGGATAGATGTCCTGGGTTCAGTTCTTGTTAGTGAACCTGCTTCATGTTAATGTGTACCCAGGGCTGCACACAACAGCAGCCTTGCTTTCATGCCAGGTCCAGATCACTGAAACACTTCTACCTCCTCTTGTCCTTTTGTCTCCCTTTAACAAAGGCCATTAAAGCCCAAGACTAAAACTCCTCTCCCCAGATCTGCTATCCTTGACCCTGGAATTGCCCAACTCAGAAGAGTTCTCAGTTGTCGCGTCCCTCGACCAGCAAGGAAGACACGACCCGAACTCTTCTTCCAGCAGTTTATTCAGGAACCTCTTTCAAACTTCTACTCCCGCCTCCTTTCCTCTCCCCTCCCTCTTATAGCCATCAGCGCACCAATCAAAAGCAGCCAAGTGGCAAGCATTGATTGGTACAGCAATGCGGAAGCCGGAAGGGAGCTCAGCCATCTCCTTATTAGGAGATGTTTGTTTCTCGCCAGTCCTTCCGGGGGAAAGGAGCCGGCGCCATCTTTAGGGTGCCGTGCAGTGGCTCCCCACACTCAGTCTGATGAACAAATAAACCTGTTCCCTGATTCGAGTTGTCCTTGGCAGGGGTCTGCTCGTGTCGAGAACCCGCCAGCTCCTTTCAGAGTCCCAGGGTGGGACTCTGGATCCATAGGAGGGAAGCACGGTCATCTCCGCTGTGTGTCGGATGTCATCCTCGGACTTGGCAGAGAAGTTGTACTCCTGCAGCTGCTGCCTGTTCTCCATGTCAGTGTTAATCGTGTTAAGAAGCATGCACTCCACAGAGGGACGGGATCCATAGCCATGTGTTTTTTTTTTTTTTTCTTTTACAAGTTTCATGTATTTATATATACAAATTTAGGAATACAGTGCCATTTATAGCTGTGTTAATACCAGGGCTGAAGAAGTCATTTCCTTCAACCCCTGCCTTTTCTCCAAATAGCCCATGAAGGTCAGGGGATGCCCATGACTCCGTTGCTGACCCAGATACAGAAGTATCAGAATGAAGGCCTTTGCCACTGCTGTTCACCTCAGTGGAGAGGTGGAGTTTATTATTAAGTTCTCATATAATGCAGTGCTACTTCTGTCCCAGCTTGTGACTGTGAAAGATGTAAACATATGTATATTTTTTTAAAAGATTTATTTGAAAGTCATAGTGACATGGAGAGAGGGAGAGACAGAAAGAGAGGTCTTCCATCCACTGATTCACTTCCAAGATGTCAGCAACTGCCCAGGCAGAGCCAGCCTGAAGCCAGAAGCCAGGAGCCAGGAGCTTGGAGCTTCATCTTGGCGTCCCACATGGGTGGCAAGGGCCTAAGTGCTTGGGCCATCTTCAGCTGCTTTCCCCAGACTGTGACAGGGAGTGGAGCCGCTGAGACACAAACCAGCGCCTGTATGGGATGCTGGCATCACAGGTAATAGCTTAACCCACTATACCATCACACCAGCCCCAGACATCCATTGTTTTTAAGGGCAGTAGCTTTTGGAGACAAAAATAAGTTGTGCATGGCATCAGAGCAGGTTTTCTGTGTTCGTAGATAATATTTTTCAGTGACTGGAATATCTAGAATTGTTCCCAAAAAGTGGGCATTTGGCTCACCAGTCTCTGTTGCTTTCTCCTCCCCTGTTGTGACACCTGGTGAAGGTCATGCTGTCGGAACCATCCTTAAGCACTGCTCAGGTTCAGGGTCCCTTGGCTGTTCCTGAGTACACCAGAGCTGAGCCCAGATGTCAGGCTGTGAAGGAGGCAAGTGATGTTTGTGGAGCAATCCAGAGCCTCTCTTTGTGTCCACAAATTCGGGTGCACTGGTAGTTGCTTGATGTCTGTTCCTGCGACTCCCTTTTGTGTGTTTTCTTCTGGCCTGCAAGATATATTCTGGATTGCCATCCACTTTGGCAAAAGACTGAGGGCAGCCCTTCTGGTTTTTCTATGTAGATATAGATATATAAGATACACCTAACATGAAGTTAACCATTGTAATCATTTTTAAATGTACAGAACTGTGGCATTAAGAATGCTCAGGTCATGGGAAGTGAGATACACAGCAGACTCATAGAATGGCGGATGTCCTAAATAGCACTCTGGCCTCAGAATCAGCCCTAAAGGCATCCGGATCCAGCTGAAAAGCCCATGAGAGTATTTCAGGCATGGAAAGCCAAGACACTCTGGGGGAAAAAAAAAAAGGACCTGAATGAAAGATCTCTGTGAGTGAGATCCCAGTGGAAAGAACAGGTCTTCAAAGAAGGAGGTACCTTTCTCTGAAGGGAGGAGAGAACTTCCACTTTGACTATGACCTTGTCTAAATAAGATAAGAGTTGGCAAACCCAAAAGGCTTCCATAGCCTTGGCAACTCATGACTGGAGCATAGGGAGATTACTGATGCCATAAACAGGAGTGTCAATTTGTAAAGTCAACAACAGGAGTCACTGTGCACTTACTCCTCATGTGGGATCTCTGTCCTTAATGTGCTGTACATTGAGATTTAATGCTATACCGAGTACTCAAACAGTATATTTCACTTTGTGTGTCTATGTGGATGCAAACTGTTGAAATCTTTACTTAATGTATACTAAACTGATCTTCTGTATATATAGAAAATTGAAAATGAATCTTGATATGAATGGAAGGGGAGAGAGAGCGGGAAAGGGGAGGGTTGCGGGTGGGAGGGAAGTCACTGGGGGTGGGGGGGAGCCAATGTAATGCAAAAGCTGTACTTTGGAAATCTATAGTCATTAAATAAAAGTAAAAAAAAAAAAAAAAGAATGCTCAGGTTGGGCTGGTGCCGTGGCGCACTAGGTTAATGTTCCGCCTGTGGCGCCAGCATCCCATATGGGCGCCAGGTTCTAGTCCTGGTTACTCCTCTTCCAGTCCAGCTCTCTGCTGTGGCCCGGGAGGGCAGTGGAGGATGGCCCAAGTGGTTGGGCCCCTGCACCCGCATGGGAGACCAGGAAGAAGCACCTGGCTCCTGGCTTCGGATTGGCGTAGCTCCGGCCGTAGCGGCCATTAGGGGAATGAACCAACGGCAGAAGACCTTTCTATCTCTCTCTCACTGTCTATAACTCTACCTGTCAAATAAATAAATAAATAAATAAATAAAAAAGAATGCTTAAGGTGCTGCACAGCCATCACTGTTACTCAACTCTGGAACTTTTTCATTATCCCAAACTGAAATCCTATTCCCAGTGGATTATAACTGCCCTTCCCTGCTTTCACCAGTCGTGGGAACTACTGTTTTGTTTTCTCTCTGAATTTGTTTCAGATATCTTATATAAATGGATTCATTGCTATTTTAATTATAGATTTGTACAAACATAGGTCACATTTCCAGTTGAGTTTGCATTTTTTCTTCTGGCTGTCACCCCATTGGCCAGTGGGGAGTGGGAGAGCAACACGTGGGGAGATCCCAAAAGTGGTTGGGCTTCCTCCTTAAAATAAAGCTTGACTTTGAGAAGACATCCACAAACAAAACAAATTTCTTCCTCATCTTTTTAAAATTTTTTAAAAATATTTATTTGAAAGAGTTACAGAAAGGCAGAGAGATAGAGTGGTCTTCCATCCACTGGTTCACTTCCCAGATGGCCGACAAAGGCCGGAGCTGCACTGATCCGAAGCCAAGAGCCAAGAGCTTCTCTTGAGTGTCCCACACAGGTGCAGGGGCCTAAGCACTTGGGCCATTGTTTGTTGCTTCCTCAGGCCATTATCAGAGAGCTGGATGGGAAGAGGCACAGCCAAGACAGGAACCTGCACCCATATGGGATGCGTGTGCCACAGGCGGAGGCTTTAGCCTACTACAGAGCAGTGCTGGCCCCCATGTATTTCCAAAATTAGTTTTACTTCAAGACATGTTAAGCTGACAGGTGTCATCATGAAATAAAAATCACGACTCGCGAGGTGTTTGAGTCAGTGCCCAGTAACTCTGATTGACTTTTATAAGTAGTCAGTGACCCAGTCGCTGCTCATTTCTTTGCAGCTGTCCTCACTTAGGACTTGATGTGAGCAGTGTGTGTTGGAGAATATTTTGTATGATGTGGATACTATGCAGTCATTTTCCATAGCCTTCACTTTAATAAATTTTAGCTTTTTCCGTGTTTGCTCACGAGGATTTAAAATACACATTGCTGTATCAGATAGTTGAATACTGAGATTGTCGCTCCCCGTCTTCGTGGAGAAACAACACAGGACCCTGCGTTGTTCTTTCATCTGCTCGGCCCTCCCCGGGTTTGCTGCTGGTTCTTCCCGGGTTGGCTACCGACCCTTCCACCTCCGTGGAAGGGCGGTTCCCCCTGCCACATTCCCCACTTCCGCAGGGGAGCGGCACACCGCCGGCCGGCTCTCTCGGGGGCTGCTCAGGTGTTCCCCTTAGATGTTCCTGGTGCATGCCGTCTCTCTCCTCCTTTATAGTCCTCCTCCGCCAATCCTAACTCGGCTGCCCACACACCGAGTATGCTGCTCTCCTCCAATCAGGAGCAGGTCCTGCTGCCTATTGGTTGAACTGGAGGCAGCTGTGTAGAAGCTGTTACTCCCTTCTCAGCGCCATATTGTGGGAGAGCAGATGCAAAGAATAAGTCTTAATTCCAGTAACTCAGTCCAGTCCGGGTTGCTCCCCACAGAGATGATAATCTCACCTTTGGTAGCATTGCTTGTGACTATATGCAGTGTTAGTTCCTTTCACCAGTCCTTTCAAGATGAAAAAAGTCTTTACAGTGAGATGCAAATGGAAGGAAGTTTGCTGTTTGCTGGCATTGGATGAATTGCAAACAAGATGTGCAGAAATCACCGTGAAGATCCGGTGAAACATGACTGAAATAAGTTTGCTTTGTTTATAAACTTTCGGAGATGCAAACCAGACATGGGTCACACAGCATCATTAAAGTATAATAAATTATACTAAATAAATAATAAAATGTAATACATCTCTGCTACACAGAGATATTTGTTAGGGGTTGCTGTTTTCTGATCTGGGATTCTGCATAGAAGGTCCTGAACTTGGCTTTCTTGCCTGTGGCAACAGAATGCCCATGGAATTGAAGTTGGAGCTATGCAAACATATCTCACTCTTTAAGCTCAAGTATTTTTAAAGTGACTTATTGGAACAAGATATGCCAGTATCAATGAGGCACTTTGTTTCATGTTTCCTCCTTTTAGTATTTTCCTCAGTATGGATTTTGTCTTGGTTTTGTGATGTTCCAGTGGTTGTGGTTGCATGACATCTTTGCTTGGCTGCAACATAGCAGCTGTTCAACGAATTTTTGTTGAATAGACATTTACAAATGTGTTGGCTTTTGGACAATGCTTGAACTTTATAATCATTTCAGATTTACAGAAAAGTTGCAGAAATAACCTAGAAGGTTCCTGTATAATGCTGTCTCTGTGTGACCATCATACTCAGTATGTTTCTCAGCATCAAGACATGAGCGTTGAGACATTACTGTTCACTCAGCCCCATACTTTGTTCTGGTGTTACTCGTTTCCCCCTCACGCCCCGTCTGTGTTCCAGGACCTTATCCAGGATTCCACATTGCACCTGCTTGTCAAGGCTCCTCTGGCCCCTGACAGTTTCTCAGATGATCCATGTTATTTGATCTTGGACACTTTTGGGCTGGTCAGCCCTTTTGTCCAGTGCCTGTCAAGTTGATTTGGTCTGCTGTTTTTTCTCATGTTTACAGTACAATTTGAGTCAGAAGACCACAAAAGTGAAGTGGCTGTCTCATCACTTTCTATTAGGGGTATATCCTAAGCAATTTCATTTTTAATGTTTCAATCTTGGGGAGATGAGAAGAACAAGAACATGAAATTTAAATCAGTGTTGCCGTGGTAAAAATTGTAGTAAAGAGAAGGTGAGGGAACTGGATCCCAAATAAAATGTATATTTATCTGGGGGAAGTCAGTTCTGGGTATTCTTGTTCTGCATCACTTTGGATGCTTGAGTTGCTAACAGTGGGGCTGGTGTTGTGACATAGCTGTCACCTGTAAGGCCAGGGGCATCCCATATGGGCACTGGTTCTATTTCCAGCTACTCTAGTTCTAATCCAGCTCCCTGCTGATGTGCCTGGGAAGGCAGCTGGAGATGGGCTCACGTCCCCCAGTGAACCAACAGATGAAACGATCTCTCTCTCTCTCTTGAACCCCCCCAACTCTACATTTTAAATAAATAGATAAACATTAAAAAGAAAGAGTTAGTAATCTTTATTTAAGTGATATAAGTCAGACCAGTGGTTTATAGATACACATGAACATAATAGATGTTTGAAAGGTCTCTCAAATAACTCATTTTTTGAAATCAGAAAACTTCTGAATTGAATTTTCCCCTTTTTTATCTCTGTGTGTGTCTGTGTATTCTTTCCCTGTGTCCTTTTTCATGATGGCTTGTGTTTTCCAAGTGGAATTAATGATATTGAGAAATACTTCAAAGCATTTGTCGGCAGAGTGGTTTATTCCTTAATTAATGGTGAGGCCGTCTTGCAGACAGGTGACACATTTTAATTTATTACAGAGACTAGTCTTGTTAGTTATTGATTAGTGATGAATAAATTACTGCCATTTTTAATTATAAGAAATTTTCTTTTGGGGATAATTAATCAGATTCATGTACTTCTTAAGCGCTGTGGTGTTATCGTCCTTTCGAGTTACAAGAAGGAGCCTGTCTGCCTGTGCCCTGGGTACATTCAGGGCAGAGGCAGACAGGTTTCCAGCTCTGTATTTTGATCTTTTCTTTTATTAAGCAGATGATAAGTGTACTTGCTTAAAAATTACTTCAAACTGCCTTTCCTGTTGAGTAGGTTTTGAACTACCTGCTTGACAGATGGTGTTGGAAGTAATCACTGAGATCATGTGTTTACCTGCTCACGGACATGTGTTCACCAGATGCACCCTGTTTACCCAGGGCTGCTGACTTCTTAAAGAAATATGCGCCTTCTGGATAGAGTTGCATAACTTAGGAGAATCAGAGCTCCTGGCCAGAGCTCTCACTCCCTGTTCTGTCCTAGGAGATTCTCTCTCCTCCTCTCCTTCTCCCTCTCCCTTCCCCTTCCCCTCCCCTTCTCCCTCCCATTCTTTTTCCTTCTCTCCCTCCAAGATTTGTTTATTTTAAAGGCAGAGTGACAGAGGCAGGGAGAGAGAGATCCATCTTTCATTCACTGGTTCCCTCCCCAAATGCCCACAACATCCAAGAGAATCCATCCTGGTCTCCCATGTGGGTGGCAGGGACCCAAAGACTGGGGCCATCTTCTGCTGCCTCCCAGGCACATCAGCAGGGAGCTGACTCAGAAGTGAAAGTATCACTCAATCCCAGGCACTCTGATGTGGGATTGTGGCTGACCCAAAGGGCAGCTTAACCCGCTGGACCACAGTGCCCACCCCTACATTTCTTCATGAGTGGTGAGATTAGACAACAGTGCTTTTGGCATTCTTTGCATTTCTCCCTCTTGGTTTACTTAGAACTTTAATTTATCTGTTCCATGAATTAATCAACAAATAGCTACCCCCCAGTTGTTGATTCAACTCTAGCAATAGTAATTAACCAGTCTTTCAAGATGATGGTTTTGGTTTGTTATATCATAGTGTTACTTAAAAAAAAATACTTTCTATACTGTATGTTAAAATTGAACCCATTCCCCCATTCCTAAATTCTTAGTTTGGAGATCTATTTTGCTCAAGCATTGGTATATTTTAACAACTTATGGGTAATTCCTATGTTCTTAAAAACCAAGAATAACTGCTTTCTTATTTACTAACCATCATAAGCTAACTTATTATTTCTACTCATTTCTGTTGTAATTCTATTAAAAATACTATTTTAAAAACTAGACTGTGGTGATCCCCTTAACCTGTGTGCCTCAAGTGTTCAGTTTTGAAAGGGAGTGCGTTTAGGTCTCTGAGAACCCTGAGGAACAAGGAAAGTCATTGTTTCAGGATCCTGACAGGTGCAAAACTGTAAATAATTACAGGCCTGGGCAGGAACTGGAACAGAAGTTGCATAGCAGCTGGCAGGCCTGACCTGTGACAGGTCTGACCTGAGTTAAGTAGCCTAGATTTCACGGCAAGCTCAGATTTGTTTTATTTACAGTTAGAAATTTACCTTCTGCCACAGGAAGATTCTACTGATTGGAAGAAGACAGCAGCTGGAAAGGGAGTAACACACACAAAATAGTGAGGAAGGAAAGTGCCCATGGAGCCACTTTTTGTGTGGCTTCACGCCCAGATGGAACTTGTGAAAATGAATTTCAAAATTAATTGGCATTTTGACCAAATCAACCACTCAACACCAAGTGGGTATACAGTGGTTACCCCAGAGGGTGGTCTGGAGATTTTAACTTCTTATGTTATCTGTTTCTAAAACATTTTAATTTTAGTCTTGGTGTAGCTGACTTTTGTGAGAGTTTTAATTACCAAACATCTTGGAGATACCTGACTTTACTTTTCTAGGTATTCATAGAGTAATGCAAATTTTAAAAAATGTAATTTTTTTATTTATTTTTTTATTTTATTTATTTATTTTTTGACAGGCAGAGTGAACAGTGAGAGAGACAGACAGACAGAAAGGTCTTCCTTTGCCGCTGATTCACCCTCCAGTGGCCGCCGCGGCTGGTGCGCTACGGCCAGCGCACTGCGCTGATCTGAAGGCAGGAGCCAGGTACTTATCCTGGTCTCCCATGGGGTGCAGGGCCCAAGTATTTGGGCCATCCTCCACTGCACTCCTGGGCCACAGCAGAGAGCTGGCCTGGAAGAGGGGCAACCGGGACAGAATCTGGCACCCCAACTGGGACTAGAACCCAGTGTTCCGGCGCCGCAAGGCGGAGGATTAGCCTAGTGAGCCATGGCGCCGTCCAAAAAATGTAATTATTATTTGGGAGACAGAGACACAGTGACAGAGAGACAGCAGAGAGAGAGAGAGCACACTCCCACCCAAGGTTCATTACCCAGATGGCTGCAGTGGCTGGGCCTGGGGTTTCAAACTCTGAGCCATCACTGCTGCCTCCCAGGGTCTGCATTAGCAGGAATCCGGAGTCAGGAGTTAGGACCCAGACTTGAACCCAGGTACTTCAGTGTGGGATGCGGGCATCTTAACTGCAAATTGACATATCCCTCCCTGAGTAAGGCAAATTTCTAATGACATTTTATCCCCTTCAGATTGCACTAGGCAGCTGTCCAGTGTACAAGTCAGGTTGCTAACCCATAAAGAAGCCTGGGCACCGGCAGCACCGCCCCCTGCCCCACTGTGGTGTCACGTTGGAGAACTGAGGTTTCTACCCAAGCAGAGGAAACCTGCTGACTCGGGGGCTCAGTCTGTCCTGTAGTTGGAGTTTCTTTGGCCTCTTCAGTGTTTAAAAAAAATTGGGCAATTTCACTGAAAAAAAAAATCATGTTTCTGGCTTTCTTGGAAACACTGATGATGTGGCAGCGCTGCACCTGCACCCCAGCTCTCGGCTGGAGCTGAGTAGCAGTTGCCGCTTTGTTGCTCCCGAATTCGCTCTGGTCCTTGTCATTCTCTGTTGTACATTTCCATCTGTTGCCTTGCTATAGACATCTGCATTTATGACCCCCGCACTCAGAATGCAGGGGCTGAGAAGTAGACAGATGTACAGAGGGAAGACAAGTTGTAGGAGCAGTTTTTCACCAGGTAGGATTGGTTTGCCTGTAAGCCACGTCCCCTCCCTCCCTGTGCCCGCCCCACCCCTTCCCTTTTCTTCTACCTGCATTTCCCCCTTCACTGTTAGGAAAAGTATACCCAACCGGAATGTTGAGTTGTTTTGCTTCCCTTTGCCACCCTTAATAAAATAAGTGTCTTAAGTACCCGAGGTAGAGGTTTTCTGTACGTTTAAGTGTACATTTATTTTAATCAGCTAGTTTTCCTCCTTGTTTGTGGTACTACTAATGTTTTGTTCTTAATTTGGGTGTTGGTTATGAGCATGCTTAAGGACAAAAAACTCTTTACCTGTACACTTATTTGCATCTCGTGGTATGTATGCTGTATTTTAATGAAATGTTAGGGGAAAAAATCAGCTTACTAAAGAACAAGAGCCTGATTAGGAGAGGAGTACAGATGTTTTTAAAGCTCTGGGCAGAAGAAGAGTTAGGGCTCACTAAGCTGTGATGATGCCTCAGGGGGTGACTTGCAGGAGAGCGGCAACAGTGGGATCCTTTACAGGGTGGACAGAGCAAGTAGAAAGATGCCAGCAGTTAGTTTTTCCAGAAAAGGGAGAAGACATTCTGGTTTTCTTTCTTTGGTTCTTTCCCACCCCTGGAGTTTCAAATAATACCAGGAGTCTAGGGAATCAATGGTTTCTCTTTGTTTCTAAATGGATGTGGGGAGGGAATAGAAAAGTGGAGAAGAGTTGAGTTTCCCTGTCTGAGAATCTCACAGCTGATTGCAACATGACTTCTGTTGAAAGGTGTTGCAAAGATTTTAAAAGTTGAAAACACAAACTTTTGGCACAAAGCTAACTTATAAATTGGGTTGGTTTGAAGCTTTATTAATAGTTATTTTAGAAGTAGTGATGTAAATCAGGATTTGGCAAACTATGGCCTTAAAGACAAGCCTAATTTGCTTGTTTTTGTAAATACATTTTTTTAAAAATGTATTTATTTATTTGACAGGTAGAGTTACAGACAGTGAGAGAGAGACAGAGAGAAAGGTCTTCCTTCTATTGGTTCACTCCCCAAATGGCCACAGTGGCCGGAGCTGCACCGATCCAAAGCTAGGAACCTCCTCCTGGTCTCCCATGTGGGTGCAGCGGCCCAAACGCTTGGGCCATCCTCCACTGCTTTCCCAGGCCACAGCAGAGAGCTGGACTGGAAGAGGAGCAACTGGGACAGAATCCGGCACCATATGGGATGCTGTTGGGGCAGGCGGAGGATTAACCTTTGCGCCATGGCACCGACCCTGTAAATAAAGTTTCATTGGCACAGAGTTACGCTCATTAGTTAACTTAGTATCTGTGGCTTTCACACTGCTAGGATAGAGTTGAAGAGTTTTTATATGACATTTTATATGAAAAAAATTTTCTGGTCTTTAGTGTAGATGATTCTGTCCAAAAAAGAAAAAAATTTCCAGAAGCCACATAGTCAGCCTCTTAAAGTGCTCTAAAGTATTTTTGTTGGAAATAAAGAGAATTAGCCTTGGGATTCATTTTCTTTCTCACTTATGTCTCTCTTTCTCTTCTCCCTCTCCTTTTGCTTCTCCTTCAGATTTATTTGAAAGTCAGATTTACAGAGAGAGAGGTCTTGCATCTATTACTTCACTCCCGACATGGCCACAATGGCCAGGGCTGGGCCAGGCTGCAGACACCAGCTTTGTCTGGTCTCCCATGTGGCTGGCAGGGGCCCAAGCACCTGGGCCACCTTCTGCTGCTTTTCATAGGCCCTGAGTGGGGAGCTGGATTGGAAGTGGAGCAGCTGGGATACCACCCAGTACCCATATGGAATGTATGCATCTCAGGTGGAGGCTTAACCCTCTGCACCACAATGCTGGCCTCATGTGACTCATTTTCAAGAAAATATGTTTGATGATTCTGAAAATATTTTATAGAGCATTATCCTGCTTAGGAGAAAATAAAAATTTTATAATGTCTTTGACTATCATTGGGTTATAATTTTATTATCTCATGGACTACAGCCATTTCTGGAGAAGATTATAAAAGTTAACAGGGTGGCCGGCGCCCTGGCTCAATAGGCTAATCCTCCACCTGTGGCGCCGGCACACTGGGTTCCAGTCCCGGTCGGAGCGCCGGATTCTGTCCCGGTTGCCCCTCTTCCAGGCCAGCTCTCTGCTGTGGCCCAGGAGTGCAGTGGAGGATGGCCCAAGTGCTTGGGCCCTGCACCCGCATGGGAGACCAGGATAAGTACCTGGCTCCTGCCATCAGATCAGCGCGGTGCGCTGGCTGCAGCGCGCCGGCCGCGGCGGCCATTGGAGGGTGAACCAATGGCAAAAGGAAGACCTTTCTCTCTGTCTCTCTCTCTCACTGTCCACTCTGCCTGTCAAAAAAAAAAAAAAAAAAAAAAAGTTAACAGGGTAATATGAAGTTATATAAATATTAAAAATATATTACTAAATATTTTTAAAATGTTAAACATTTTTGGTTTGGGGTTGCAGCTTTTTTAGAGGGAATAATATAATGATCATAAGTCCAAACACATGAAACTACCTAATTAGTTTTACATGTTATATTTTTAAGAATATTTATTTAAAAATTTGTAAAATCTACTTTCATTTTCTTGGAAAGAGAGACAGACAGATGGAGAGAGATCTTCTGTCTCCTGGTTTTCTGCCTGAATGCCCACAAAAACCAGGGCTGAGCTAAGTCAAACCCAGGAGCCTGGAACTCCATCTGGATCACCCACATGGGTGGCGGGGACACAGGTACTTGAGCCATCACTTGCTGCTTCCCAGGGTGCAGGTTAACAGGAACCTGACTCAGAAGTGGAGTAGCCAGGACTGGAACCAGACACTCAGATGTGGGATGTGGTGCTGCCACAGATACCTACCCCAGGGATATTTTTAATGCACAAATAGGTTCATCCAGAGCCCATTATGGTATTATTTTAAACTTTGAAAACTTCAAAATTTTAGTTATTTGGGCAATAGTGAACTTCCATTTAGTGAACAAATTAAACATGAATAAGATGTCTTTATTGTTGTTTTCAATTTTGAGAGTGTTTGAAAATAGCAGGCCTGTGTTGTGGAATTTATTCACATTGATAACTGAGTGTTTCAAATACTCTTTTAGGCACTTGGATTTCAACACTGCATCAAACAAGATACCTAATCTCCTGATATGAGTAAGGGGAGAAACAGACATTGAGTCAGTTATTTATTTTTAAAGATTTATTTACAAGCCAGAGTGACAGAGGGAGGGAGAAAGAGAAGGAGGGAAAGAGTGAGTGAGAGAGAGAGAGATCTATCATAAGCTGGTTCACTCTCCAGATGGCCAATTCGATTGGGGCTGGTTCAGGCTGAAACCAGGAGCAGGAACTCCATCTGGATCTCCCATGAGGTTGACAGGGGCTGTTGTACTTGGACAATCTTGGTTGCCTTCCCAAGAGGGTTAGTAGGAAGCTGGAGTGGAAGTGCAACAACCTGGACTCTAATTGGTACTCCTGTATGGGATGCAGGCATTGTAAGCAGTCGCTTAACCCAGCACCACAGAATGCTGGCCTCTGATTCAATTATTTATTGATCCATAGCTGGTACTTTCTTAAGTGCTGAGATGCAGCAGTGAACAAAACAAATTGTTGCTCTCAGATATATGAGAGTTGAAAAGAAAGATAGCATGGATGTTGGGTAGCAAATGTTATAAATGAAAACAAAAGCTTAGTCTTGAGAGAAATGGGGGTTGTTATCTTGACTTCGTCAAGGAGTTCCCTGACAAAAGGACATTTGAGCAAGACCTCAATGATATAACTAATAGTGATAACCATATTTGAGAAATGGACATTCCAGGAAGAGGGAACAGCAATGGAGGGGCCCCAGGGGGAATGGTGTGCTTGCTCATTGCAAGAGATGGCAAGGATTAGCCAGTGTGGCTAGAGATGAAGAAGCCAGAGGGAGAAGAGTAGGGGTTGGGTTTATTTCCTACCAAGTGAATGACTCTGAATATGTATCAGAGGTAAAGTCACCTGGGAGCAGGCCAAGCTCTGTGTAGAGTGACAGTGGTATTAAACCAGGAAATAGGGATCTATGGAATAGGTCCCTAGACCAAAAGTCAGGAAATAAGAGTCAATTTGCTTATTGTGGCTCAAATTAAATCTCATTGCTGTGAATCTCTTTGTGATTCACTTTTTGAAAATGGAATTCTAGATGGTATAACCCAGAGCCCTGAGGCCTGTATAAATTGTTGAATTTAGAGTGTGCCAGTGCCCATTATAGGGTGGTCATCTGCTTAATTTGCAGCAGAAAATATGAGGTTTGGAATAAATGGGTCAGAAAGCCTGACTAAAATGAGAATAACAATTCACATTCAATTAAAATGTGCATAGCCTGCAATAATTTTTCATTGTACTAGGGTAAAGGGGAGATTAGACATAGGATGATAATTAATAGTTGTAAATTTAAAAGTCAGCTTTGTTCCAAGTGTTAATTTTTTCCAGGAAATGTTGTACAAAATGGTCAAGTTCCTGAAATTGTCGATACACTGGTCATGATATTTATAATTGCAAGGCATGCTAGGTAACTGACTTCAAGTGTGAACTAATTAACCTAGGGCTTGTGTAATATACTTTCACAGAAGTAGTTATTTAAAAATAACAGACCTTAAAATTTATAAATGACAGTATTTATGGCATTTTAATTTTAATATAACTGAGCATGGATTGTTTTGTGGGAGAGTCTTTCAGTTTTAGAGCAAGTACAGATTGAACATCGCCAATCTGAAACTTTTTGAAATATGAATATGTGTGTTGCTTTGACTTCATATATATATATATATGCACACACACACACTATATATATACCCACACTACACACATATGTGTACATATATATGGGGGGGAGGCAGAGAAAGGGGGAAGGAGAGAGCGCCCATACATTGGTTCACTCCCTGCACGTCAGGAACTCAATCCAGATTTCCCAAGTGAGTAATAGGGACCCAACCATTGAGTCATCACTGTTGCCTGTCAGGTGCACATCAGCAGAAAGCTGGAATTGGGAGCAGGGCCGGGACTTGAAGCCAGGCACTCTATGGACATGGGCTCCCAAGCAGCATCTTAATTGCTGCATCAGATGCTTGCCCCTGAAATCTGAGATTTTTTCAGCTTCCTGCCTGTGCTCAAACAGTTTCAGATTTCAGAACATTCTGGATTTAGGATTTTCAGGTTGGGAATACTTAAAGTCTGGGCAAATATTCTCAAACTGAAAAACTCCACAGTTGAAAACGCTCTGGGCCCAAGCATTTCAGATAAGGGACACTCAGTTTGTATCAGTGAATGGAGTTTGATTTTTGGCATAATAAAATTATTACTGATTCCCAAAAGGTATGCTTTATTAGTAGCAGCATCAGACCCACCTGTAGAGCTACTGTTTTTGAATCAGTACAGGTTTTGACACTTAGCTTTTAGTAATGATCATTGAAATACCAGGAAAAGAGAGAGATCAAATGTACACCATTCATTCATTCATTCATTCAGGGAAGTATTTTACTTGGAAGACCTCCACATCTAAATAGATTGGCTTTAAAAAGCTCTTTGGCAGGCCGGCGCCGCGGCTCACTAGGCTAATCCTCTGCCTGTGGCGCTGGTACCCCGGGTTCTAGTCCCGGTTGGGGCGCCGAGTTCTGTCCTGGTTGCTCCTCTTCCAGTCCAGCTCTCTGCTGTGGCCCAGGAGTGCAGTGGAGGATGGCCCAAGTGCTTGGGCCCTGCACCCGCATGGGAGACCAGGAGGAAGCACCTGGCTCCTGGCTTGGATCGGCGCAATGCGCCAGCCATAGCAGCCATTTGGGGGGTGAACCCACGGAAGGAAGACCTTTCTCACTGTCTAACTCTGCTTGTCAAAAAAAAAAAAAAAAAAGCTCTTTGGCAAATATTTGTTGTCATTCAGGACAGATTTTTACTTGGGAGTAATAATACATATGTGTTAGGGACCTGTGTACATTGCATGGTCTTCAGAGGCAGATCTAATTTCATGTCAACACCTGTAGCTCTGCTTTGCGTTGGTGTGCGTGTTTCAGGGCACGAATCACTCTGTCCTGTGTGGTGGGTCAGCGCGTGTTCTTGGAGGAGCTGCTTTATGAATGAGGTCCCTAGGTGAGGCACTCCTTGTCATCACCCAACATTTAAGCCAGGTGCCACTGGTCTCCTTAGTGGGTGTCCACACCCCTGGCGTGCTGGTGAGGATGCATTGATGACTCCCCTTCTGCTCCATGCTTTAACGGGCTGTGCAGGTGCAGAAGGCCCAGCTCAGCAAGGGGGCACAGGCAGGACCCTTCACATGACAGGCCCTGGGTACTATGGGAACATCCCTGGGACCTCGGTTCTGTACTCTGTTAGGGATAACACATGTCCCTCACTAAATCCTGGATGGTAGGAATGCAAAGCTGTTTGGAACTTAACCTGTGCTGTTGAGTTGGGGTGGGGGCGCATTGAAAACAGGAGAAAAATCACTCAGTTCAACTTCTTTCCCTGTACTTTAAGCTCCCACTCCCCTTCCTTGTTTTTGGTGAATTGCAAGTATTGGTTAGACGCCTTGAAGCCAAGCCAGGCTAAATTTCTAGTAAAAATATCCTAAACTCAAACAATAGAGGCACTGGACACGCCTTTCTCTTGACTCCTGTCTTTTTCCCAGATACTCTGCCTTTATTTATTGAAACCAAAGTGCTCATTTAATTGAACCCCCTGACTTTACAGCCAGGGAGATGGAATATTATGAAATGTGTAAGTACACTTACATATATCTGTATATCCCTGGGCTTATGTATATGCTTTATATGTCTCCTACCCAGAGTTATAAATAATCCAGGAGTGCAGCATCTGCCTACCTGCTGTCTCTGGTGGCTGTGATGACTCACATGAGTAATTGTGGTCCCTGTGCAAAGTACTTGGAAGACAGTCTCACTCGCCTGAGTCCTGTGCTGTATGTCATAAAGATGAAAAGTTTGAGCCATCTGTTACTTTAAAAAAAAAAATGACCCTAGTATACCACCTGGTGTTTAATGAGGCCTTGGGATTTGTTCCAGATGCAGCACTGCTTCATTGAACAAATACTGGGGTGAGGATGGGTGGGGTTTGGTGGTTACTTCTGGGACTGGGGAGAGACCCTTTTCACCATGTCCCAAGCCTCATTTCTGGGATCACGGTTATTTCCTACTGTGGTTTGTCTGTCATTGAAAGCAGTTTTGTCTTAATTTTGAAAATTGAATATGAGGAGTTGCGTTACACACAAACAACATTAGAGGATGATGGAGATAATGTTCTGTGCCCTGTGATCTAATTTGGAGCAGGGGATGGCCACCTGCTAGGCCTTTGTTCTTGTGGCAGTCTGGCAAGAGGCCCCAGTGTTTTGGTTCCCTCGCTGTTGAGATCTGCTTGGGTTAGTTGTGAACCATTAATCTGGTAGCATGGAATGATGGAGTATTTGACTACTGGGTGTTTGAATTAAGAAAACAAATCCCTTTTAAAGTTATTATTGAGCAACCGCAGAATGCTTTTATTGTGTTGATAGAACATTGGAGTCTTTACATCTTATCTAGAGGTAGCTTATTCTTATCTACAACATAAAAAAGAAATCTAGGTACTATTTGGCGTTATCGTAACCAGCTACCATAAAGCACCTGTCTGCTTACCCACTGCCATAGGGTAACCATAGAATTCAGTGACCAAGCTGGGACAGATTTGGGAGTGATAAGGAATAATAATTATGCTGGAGTAAGAGGATAGACAAGGACGTTTGGCCATTCTGTTTATAAGGCATGACCATTTTTTACCATCCTCTGTGATCAGGATTGATCAAACATTCCTCATGTGTTTAAGGATGTTCCTGTTTTTAAAATATGTTAATTTTTTAATTTTTATAAAAGGGAACAGAAAGAGAGAGACACAGACATTACCTTCTGTTTGCTGGTTTACTCCCCCAAGTGCCCACAAGAATCACAGCTCTGCTAGGCTGTAGCCAGGAGCCCGCAACACCATCCAGGTCTCTGATGTTAGAGGCAGGGACCCGAGTAGTTGAGCCATCATCTGCCGCCTCCCAGAATGCATTAGCATGAAGCTGAATCAGAAGTAGAGGAGCTGGACTTGAACCAACACTCTGATATGAGATATGGGCATCCCAGGGGGCAGTCTGATTGTGTGGCAACACCTACCACAATTCCCGTCTTTAAATTGTATGAATTGTGGCAGGGCATGGTAACTCATACAGAGTAGGCACTCGCTAAATATGTGCACACTTAATGCTCATTTATGCTTTTAAAACTTTCTGCCATATATCTTTAAAAATTTACGTTTTAGAAGAGCTTCGGTTCTGTAGATTTTTGTGATGGTAAGGCCCAGTCTCAGACATCCTTGAACCTACTGACCCAAGATTCAAACTCAGAAACCATGTTAATACGTAGTATAGAGGTAGGAAAAACTGAGAAAGTGCAATTACCTCCTGTTCTAAAATAATGTAAGCTGCATGCTAGCAGTGTGAGCCATCCGGTCGAGTGCTATCGCTTACCCTGCAACTTACTTCACTTCTTTACTTGAAGTTGTTAAACAAGTCAGTGGCTACTTGGTAACTCCTTAAATATCTTCTGAGAAAATAAAAAGCCCGAGTCTCTCAGTGTACTTCCCTGATGGTACCATAGCAGAGACTTTGGTAGTATAGAAAAACTGAAATTTTGAATAATCTTTTCTAACAGTTTTAGAAATTTTCTTTCTTTCAAACAAATTTCCACCTTCCTATAAGCCCTGATTTTTAAAAAAGATTTATTTTATTTGAAAGGCAGAGTTAGAGAGAAACAAAGAAAGAGATCTTCCATCCGCTGGTGCACTCCCCAAATGGTTGTAATAGCCAGGAGTGGACCAGACCGAAGGCAGGAGCCAGGAGCTTCTTCCAGGTCTCCCACATGGGTGCAGGGGCCCAAGGATGTGGGCCATCTGCTGCTGCTTTCCTAGGTGCATTAGCAGATAACTGGATGGGAAGTGGAGCAGCCAGAACTTGAACCAGTACCCACATGGGATACCAGTATTGCAGGCCACAGTTTTAACCCACTAAACCACAGCACTGGCCCCTATAAGCCCTAATTTATGGTATAGACAGGAGTGCAGGAATTTCTGTCCTTTTCCATATGAGGTAGCAGAATGGTGTTTCTTGCCTGTCGGGCCTTCTCATGAGACAAATTGGACTCATCTCAATCCTGAGGTGGGTTGCAGTGTTGTGGGTTTTGGAAAGTCATTCGTGCTTTAGAGGGACTCTGCCCTGGGTACTTTGGCCTTCTCCTCTGGTCTGTGATAGATGTTTTTAAAAAGGTGTTGGAAGTGTTTGAGTTCAAGACCTTGTTAATTGGTTTAACATCCCCATCTGTCCTAGTCTCCCTGTTTTCTAATAGGACTGAATTGAAACAGATGCTATTTAAATCTCTAAATCTCCTCCTCTTTATTTCTTAATCATGTATGTGTGTGTGTGTGTGTGTGTGTGTGTGTGAGAGAGAGAGAGAGAGAGAGAGAGAGAGGGATGAAGGGAGGGAGAGATTATTTTGTAGTTCTTTCTGCATTCCCTTTAACTTTTCTATAATTCTGGTTGGAATTCTCTCAGTTTTTTCCTTTTTGTTCTCTTTTCTCTTAGACTTTTTTTCATTAAGTCAAGGAGTTCTTAACCAATTCTTTTTGTTTCTGTCTGTCCTAATTGATCATTTGTCATGACAGAACTTGCTTGGGTACTTCATGATTCTTTTTTTTTAAAAGATTTATTGATTCAAAAGGCAGAGATACAGACAGAGAGAGGGAGAAATACTTAGAGATCTTCTTTCTGTCTTTTGGTTCACTGCTCAAAATGGCTGCAATGGCTGGGGCTGGGCAGATCCGAAGCCAGGAGCTTCTTCCAGGTCTCTCATATGGGTACAGGGGCCCAAGGAGTTGGGTCATCTCCTGCTGCTTTCCCAGGTGCATTAACAGGGAGCTGACTGCATTCATTGGAAATGGAGCAGCTGGGATTCCAGAGAGCACCCATATGAGTCGCTGAGGTTTCAGGCACAGTTACGCCACAGTGCCGGCCCCTGAGAATGATATTTATTTACTTATCAATTATCTTCCTATATCAATGTGTGCTCCGAAGACAGGCTCTGTTTTGTTTATAGCTGTATGCCCAGAGCCTGGAAGTGTGCTGGGTGTCTAATAACTATTTACAAAGAAGAATAGAAATGTTTTGGTTTCCTGATAGCTCTAGAAATATAGCCTTTTGGTATTCTTTCGGGAGCTCCCTTGCTTCAACATTGCCCAGTGGTTGAGCTATCTAGTGAAGGAGAAGGTGCTGGTGAGAAATTCTTTCTGCAATACTGAAGATTTATTGTCCCTTTCCTTTCTTGCATTTGTTGGCCCTAGACCTGAATCTCAGTTAGGATTCTTTTTGATCAGTAATAGAAACCTGAACTGAAACTCACTTCGATATAAGGAAGTAGATTATGTTGCAATAGAAATTCTAAGAAAGCTTCAGAGTGGGTTGATTGAACTCAGTGTAGTTAAGAGACATAGGCCTCCTTCCTTCCCTCTCCCTTTTGCTTCCTTAACTTCAGGCTTCAAGCTGTTCTTTCTGTGGTTGTGAGCACAAGAACAACAGCTAGATCTGTATTTTCCTTGTTTTCCTCTAGTTGGAAAGAGACTGGTCTTTATATCCTTGAAGACCTGAGCAAGATTTTCTTCATGGCTCATCGGTCCACGATGGGTTCAGACTACTCTCCCCTAAAAATTGGCAGGGGAGATGGAATTATAGGAATTGGTTTAGACTTATCATCTTGAGTGAAATGGATGTTGGAATCAACCACAACATTCACTAAGACATATACACATTGACCTTTATAAATAGATTTTTAAAGACCGTTGATTTCCTGAGTTCCAAGTTAAGATTTCACAGAATAATTAGGCTCATAACCAAGAGGATGCTGGGTGAAATCAACATTACTGTGATAATTACTTCATTAGGGAAATTATAGCACTTGAAGTACAAAAATGTGACAAGTTCTGTCTTTTTAAATGTAGTAAATATGGCATGCAGTATTGTTTTTATGAAATAGAAAGTAGAAATGCAAAGGTCAGTTAGAACAGTGTCTCTCCCTTAAGTGTTTGAACTGATAACAATTGGTGTATTTATTTAAATAAAACAGAATCTTGTCTAGAAAAGCTTAAAGATAATTAATAATTGGTGTGCACCTGTCAACCTATTAAAAGGTTTTTTATTTAGTTGAGTGTATAATAATTGATCATTTTTATTTGGCCAGATATTTTTAGTAACTTAACAGGAAACCTGGAAGCATTCTGTTTTTGTGGAGAGAGCACTGAAGTAGGAATGGAATCCAAATTTCTTATTCTGGTTCTAACTATGTATGATTTGAGAAAAAAAAAATCTGTGAGCCCTCATTCCTGTATCTGTATAAGAGTTGCCTTTCAGTTGACTAAAAATCAATCCTGACCTGGAAATTGAGCAGTGTGTTGCTTTCCTCTCAAGCAGTGGCTTTATAGTGGAATTAAAATCATAGGTGTTTTATGTTTATTTGAGCAAAAAGAGGTAAAAAGTGAATGAATCTTGTGAGGTAGCTGTGTGTTCTGTTCTCATTGCATATAGGGATGATAGAAATTAGTATTTTTGTTATGAAAAAAAGTGTGTTAATTCGTTAAGTATTTTGTAGGTATAAGCACCTTACATTTTCCCAATACTTCTAGTACCTCATTGGTCAAATGAGGAAACGACGTCGGGCATCTGGAATGCTATCAGAGTAATGGGTTTGTAAGGAGGACACAGGATACATTCCCTAGATCGTCTATGATATAATAAAGAGAGGTTTGGGTTGGGATCCCGGCTCAGCTCATTTTGAGGAAGGTCTCATAGCATCATGGAATGCTAACAGGGACGTGGGAATCAATTAGGTGGGAGTGGCTTTGGTTTCACCACTTGGATTATTGCATTTGCATTAAAAGAAGCTAATTTAGTATGGATAGCTTTGACTTCAGCTAACACAAGACTGGATGGGAAGTCACCTGAACCTTAGGGATTTTGTCATCTCATGTAACAAGCATCTGGAGATTGGTAGTTCTAGGTTGATAATTCCATGGCTTAATGATATCTTCTCTGAAAACTTCCAGTGTTTGGTTCTGCCATTTTTAATTTGTTCGTGAGATCTTCCTCCATGATGGTGATATTGCTATAATAGCAGTAGTTTCAGATTTATATATCAGCTGGAAGACAGTGAGTGAACAGAGGTATTCCTCTCATCATCTCAAAAACTCTACTGCACACCACTGGCTCAAACTGAGTCCTGAATTCAGACCTAAAAGCTGTTTGCTAGTGAGGAGAATGAGGACATCATAATTGACTTAGACTGTTTCTTTACTACCTTTGGATTTTGAAGTAAGGGCAGCTCTTTCCTGAACATGGTGCCCCCAAGGTAAGATGAAGCACAAAATCAGATGTCTGGCAGGAAGAGAACAGGTGCGATGAGAGGAGAATCAGAAAAGGCCAGTGGAAGTGAGCAACGTTGTTTAGAGTCCAGAAGCGGATGGCACAAACCAAAAGAAAGTGATGATAGAACATTGTGTAGCCTACAAAGGAGGAATGGTGAGGATACCAGGAGAACGTGAGAAGAAAACCCAAGTCCAAAGTTGTGATGGTCAGAAAACACTTTCCTGGAGGAAATGCCACCTGAGTTCTGCTTGAGGAGAATTGGGTTCATGCAGGCATTAGCTGGGGAGCCGCTCAGCCTTCCTGCACATTTATGAGGTACAGAACCTAGACATCATGGTGTGTTGGGACTACTTTATGAAACATTTGAAGCAAATGATGGATTCTGTATTCAATCAGACTTAAGCATCATAATTCATTCATAGCCACAACCACTGATGTTCAAAATTATCCTTCCAATTCAAGAAAAAGTTGTATAAACGTAAAGGTACCATATATTTTCCGTATGAAATGTTCTTGTATCTTTGTTAGAGACAAGAATTGGGGCCTGCATTGTGCCACCAGTTTGTGTCCTGGCTGTTCCGTTTCCAATTCAGCTGTGTACTAACTGGAAAAGCAGTAGAAGATGGTTCAGCCGTCCATGTGGGAGATTTTGATGAAGCTCCTCACTCCTGACTTTGGCCTGGCCCAGCACTAGCCACTGCAGCCATTTGGGGGACTAAACCAGTGGATGGCAGATTCTTTCTCTCTCTCGCCCTCTGTCTTTCAAATAGATATTAAACAAACTAACCAGTGAAACATGAATCACAAGACTTGCATTGGCAGAGTTAGAGGGAGAGACACATAGAGATCTTCCATCCACCGGGTCACTCCCTGAATGGCTGCAGTGGCCAGGCTGGGGCAGGCTGAAGCCAGGAGCTTCATCCAGGTCTCCCACATGGGTGCAGGGACCCAAGCACTTGGGCCATCTTCTGCTGCACTCCCAGTCATATTAGCAGGAAACTGGGTCAAAAGTGGAACAGCCAGGACTCAAACCCAGCTGCTTCACTCATTGTGGCCCCAGGTTTCTTATCAGTTGCATACAAAACAGCCATTGCTAAGTTCTTTCCCAGAGTGAGAGGAGTATTTATTAGGAAGAAAAGGAGAGTGGTGTTAGCTTGTTGAAGAAGCATGGGGAAGCACAGAATACCTGGGGTCAAGCACTCTGCTATGTTGTTTTATCTTTACCTGCGTCCTTTAAAGCTATTTCTTCTTAAGTTTGGATTGAAATAATGAATTAGTTTAGGAGGAGCTTAGGTTGACAAGAGTTTTCTTCATCTGAACATTCAGAAGCAAGTTCCTATTTTCTAACCTCCACCTGCAATTTTACTTGTTTTTGTTTCTATTTAAGTTTTTAAAAATAATACCCCAATTGCTGAACATTATATGATGCACTAATTGTTATTCTCCATGGGTGCAGGCGCTATGTTAGGAGATTGGTTTTTTTTTTTTTTCTTTTGCTTGGATAATGTTATTGCCCAGTATAGTCATGAAGAATGTTTGGGAGGGTAACCAACAGATTTTCCAGTAACCCAGAAAAAAAGAGTGTGATAAGCAGTTTTACAAATAAATACTGATGAACTGGGATTCGTACAAGTACGGTGGCAATTAAGATTTTTATGATAATTTTGACTCGTGTTAATTTTCCATTTTCTCTTGTGTCTAAAAACAAAGCAGAAATAGACTTAAGGACTATAATAACTGCAATGGAAATAGAAAATTCAGACATGTTCTTTATGTAAAGTGGTTTTTAGATGCCTAATTACCATAAGATGAATGTGTGGGAGAAATGAGAAGATCCTACTCAATGTGGTTTGTGTAAAACACAGATTTGGGAACTACGGCTAAATGGTTAGCCAAGTAGTTAAGGACTGGGGTAAAGATGATTGCCTCTTTCATTGGAGTATCTGGGTTTGATACCCAGCTCTGGTTCTTGGTTACAGTTTCCTGCTAATAGGGACCCTGAGAAGCAGTAGTGATGGCTCACTTAATCGGGTTTCTGCCACCCACATGGGAGACCTGGATTGAGTTTCTGGCTTCTGCTTCTGCCCTGGCCCAGCCTCTGCTGTTAATGCTATTTGGAGAGTGAACCAGTGGTTGGGAACAATCTCTGTATGTCTCTCTCTCTATATCTGTCTGTCTTTCAGTTAAGAAAAATAAAAACAAGAAACATGAAGAGTAACTCCTAGCTTCGTTTTGTTTTGTTGGGGGAAGCATTGAATGTTGAGTATTTGAGATGAGAAATTTGAGAGGAGGAGTTTTTTTCTGTTTGTTTTGTGTGGAGTGGGTTGGAATGGAAAATCAAGAGTTCTGTTTGGACCATCTTTTTTTTTTTTTTTTTTTTTTTTGACAGGCAGAGTGGACAGTAAGAGAGAGAGACAGAGAGAAAGGTCTTCCTTTTGCCGTTGGTTCACCCTCCAATGGCTGCCGCGGCCGGTGTGCTGCGGACGGCGCACTGCGCTGACCTGGTGCTTTTCCTGGTCTCCCATGGGGTGCAGGGCCCAAGCACCTGGGCCATCCTCCACTGCACTCCCTGGCCACAGCAGAGGGCTGGCCTGGAAGAGGGGCAACCGGGACAGAATCCGGCACCCCGACCGGGACTAGAACCCGGTGTGCCGGCGCCACTAGGCGGAGGATTAGCCTAGTGAGCCGCGGCGCCGGCCTGGACCATCTTAATTTGTGGTACTTTGCTTACTAGATGCTCAAGTTGACATGTTGTATATATGAGGTTGGAGTTTGAGATACAAATTTGGGGGTCGCCATCCCATCAGTGATACACTGCTGGGGTGTGAGGGTAGACAGAGCAAAGACCCCGGAGTAAGAGGCTAAGGGGTACTGATCAGCAGAGGCAAAGGAAGCCAGGAGAGGGTTTTAGTGACGGATGTGTTTCCAGGAGAGGGGGTGATCAGCTGTGTAAGTGCTGCTGAGAGATTGAGCAAGATGAAGACTCAGAATCGATCTATTGGATTTGTCAAGTGGGAGCTGGTGGTGGTTCCCGATGAGTGGTTTCAGTGGAGAGGTGGGAATTCAGGACTGATTGAGTGGGTTTAAAACAGTGAGAGGCAAGGAAGTGAGACCCAGGACAGATTGCATTTGGAGGTGTTTTGCTATAAAGGGAGGCAGAATGAAGCTAGAACCGGGATGGGAGGTGCTTTTATTTTGTATTTTTAAGGTGACTTGTAATTGCATATTTGTGTGTTATTGGGTATGATCTTTCATAAAGCAGAAATTTGCTCAGTAGAAGGAAAGGGGGTAATTTGTGAGAACAGAGTGCAAGAGTGGCTGGGTACAGCATACAACAGAATCATCTGACTTAGGGAGCCCTAAGGAGAACTGACCTATTTTAGCAGAAGGGAAAACGTGATTGTTGATGCTGAGTGGGTATTTTGATAGATAGGATAGTCTGAAGGAGCGCCAGTTACCTTCTGATGGTTTCTGTTTTCTCCGTGAAATAAGAAGCCAAGTCATCTGCTGAGATCCCTGATAGGGGGAGGCCATCCATGTTATATATAGCAGTATACAGTGTTTTATCTAGTCAGTTATTTCTCTGATTTTTCATGTATTTTCATTTTATTTCAGTGGCAGGGAGAAACAGACAGAGACACACACACAGGAAGAGTGAGCAAGCCAGATAGAGATACAGAGATAGAGATAGACAGACAGACATCCATCCATTGGTCTTCATCTGTTGGTTCATTCCCTGGATACCCACAACTGTCAGGGTGGGGCCAATCCAAAGCTAGGAGCCTGTAACTCAATCCAGATCTCCCATGTGGGTGACAGTGACCCAAGAACTTGAGCGATCACCACTGCCTCCCCAGGTATAGATTAGCAGGAAGCTAGATTGGAAGTGCAGCAGCCAAGTCTTCAGCCAAGCACTCCAGTATGGGATGCAGGCATCCCAAGTGGCAAACTCACTGTCGAATCAAATGCCCACCCCTGTTTATTTGATTTTCAAAACAATATTTTAGGAATGTGTTCTTCAGTTGGCTATCGCTTCATTTTTCTTGTCTTTATGATGGCTAGCAATATGCCCAAAACTATTTTATTTAAACGGGAAGAGTTGAGTTTCAGTGGGCCATACATGGCATACAACAAAAGCTGCTCCCTCAGCCCCTGTTTTTCTTGAATATGGGAAACTTGAAATCCAGAAACCTTGTATGTTTTTGCCTTCTCCTTGTTGCAGTTCTTTAATTTCCCAGCAGACACAGGAGAGAAGCCAGAGGATGTTTTCCTTTGGGCCAAGGGCTCATGCAAATTGCTCTGCAGTACTAGCCACTCCCAGGACTTGAGAGCTGAGTACCTTCATCCTTGTGAAACCAAGGGCCGCACTGCTAATGCAGGTGGTCCCACCTGAGATGGCCTTTTGTTCGGGCCTTTTTCATTGTTGTTGTTGCAATTTTTATTTATTTTTTTACTTGAGAGAGAGAAAGAATGAGAGTGACACAGAGAGACAGACCGACCAACAGGCAGAGAGAGACCTCCCATCGCCTGCTTCACTCCTTAAGTGCCTAGGAGCCAGGAAGTCAATTTTGTCTCCCGTGTGGGTGGCAGGGACCCAATTGCTCCCTTGGTCTGTGTTAGCAAGAAGCTGGAATTGGGGGCAGAACCAGGATTCAGACCCAGGCCCTGTGATCTGGAGAACAGGCCTCCTGGGCAGGGCGCCACAGGCCGCCCCTGTGAGGTTTTAAAGTGACGTCCCATCTTCTCTGACAGTGGGTACAGATGCCCTGCAAACGTTCTGTTTTCTTCCAATAGCTTAAGGGTCCACTTTTGCTGGCAGTGGTAGAGACTAAAGCTAACTCGTCTATGTTTGGTTTTTGAGTTCACTTATCTGAGCCCCATTTCCCTCCTTTGGGAAGTAAGACATCACCATGTTAACTCATGGAGGTGTCACAAGGCTCTCATGAGGTAGCATATGACAGGGGTGGAAATAGCCTGGAAAAGCCCAAAGCAGTGTCGAAGCACAGCCCTGTCTTCACAGTGGTCACTTTTCTTATTTTCTAGAACTCATGGCCAGTCGTACAGGTCCACCCCTTAAACTCCTGTCTTCCCTGTTAGGCAGACGTGTATCTCTCAGTTTTTTTTTTCTGGGGGTGGCTTAAAATAGTGATTTGAATATTCTTTGGGATTTTGAGATAAGAGTTTGAGAAAAAGCAAACTGTGTGTATAGACTATTTTCTTTTCTTTTTTAAGATTCATTCATTTATCTGAAAGTCCAGAGTTACAGACAAGGAAATCCAGAGGCAGAGAGAAAAGTCTTCCATCCACTGTTCAGTCTCCAAATGGCTGCAATAGCAGCAGCTGCACCAGGCCTAAGCTAAGAGCCAGAAGCTTCTTCCGGGTCTTGTATGAGGGTGCAGTGGCCCAAGGGCCACCCTCTGTTGCCTTCCCACGGAGCTAAATTGGAAGTGGAACAGCTGGGACTTGAACCGGTGCACATATGGAATGCCAACACTGCAGGCGGAGGCTTATCCCGCTACGCCACAGCACTGGCCCTGATTTTTTAAGTTCATTACTTTTCAAGCTTTTTAAAACCATAAGCCCTCCTTCTGAGTTTTCTAGGTGGATGTATGAAAGTTGATAGAATAAACCAGAATTTAAGATGTTAAAATGGACTTTGTTTTCATTTGCTGACTTTCAAACCCACTGAAGTTAGTTTCCTGTTACATCAGTTGGGTATACAAAAATTGAACATAGATCTCTGCTTTGGAGGGGGGGATTCCAGGAAATTTTCTTTTTTTAATGAAAAGAAAAAACCTTGCTATTTGGAAAAGAAAAAATTGGTGATGTCATTTGCAACTGGGGTATTTCTTCTTAATGTTGTTGGGTTTTGGTGCCAGTTGCTACCTCTAGGGGCAGATTTTTTTAATTTGTTTTCACAATCGGATTTTTGGTGCTGGAGTAAGCCACAAGGCTCACCTTGTTTAACTGTGTCCGTTTAGTTGGTGAGAAAATTAGGATCCTTCTGGAGATTGACCTTTCCATGTGTTCATGATGAAGTCAGGCTCTGAACTGAGGTTGCTGGTCAGTGAGTGTAGGTTTTGCTGCTTGAGCCACTTGCCTCTTAGCACTTAGCATGGTGATCTCAGAAAGGACCGTGAACTTGACCAGATTGGTACAGAAGGAGAGCAGACAGGTGTGTTCCTTGTACCCATCTTGTTTTAAATTTTCTTGTGAGTCTCCTCAAGGAAATAGGATTTAGTTAATTATCACAAAATATAGAAAATAACAGGTTCTTTTGTGCTGCGGTCTTTGACATTTCTTTAATTATAGTTGTCAATTTTTTTGATCTTTTCTGGGTCATCTTAGTTCCCTGTGATAACGATAATCAGAAACCCAAGTGCAGCTTTGTTTCTGCAAATCTCCGTCGGGTTCATTCAGCTAACTGTGACTTCCTGTTTATATGCCAGGGGTTAAAACCACTTTCATGCGGGCTGAGACACATAGGAAAAAGACTCTAGACTGGCTGAGACTCTAGAGATGGAAGAGATATTTCCCTTCCTCTTTTTATTTGTTGGGAAGTTTCTGGGCATATAGTTTCATTTCACAAATATATGAAAATATCTCATTTTTAAAATGTTTTTTATTTTAATTTTTAGTTAACTTTTAACAGATTCAATATAGTTTGAAGATATAATTCTAGGAATAATATTCCCTTTCTTCCTCTTTCCTACCCAGTCTGTCCCTTCCACCCTCCCTTTCTCTCTCTCTCTTTTTTTTTGAGATAACTTATTTTAAATTCACATTACAGTAAAACATATTAATGCTTCACCAACTAAGAAGTTTAACAAGTGAAAAGCCAAAAAAAACCCTGGCTTACTGGGTATGTAGACAATGGCTATGAACAATAATTGAATGCAATAATGACCATTTCACCCACATATAATACCTTTTAAAGTAATTATAGATTATTAGAACTATAATAGAATACCACTGTTGTTTTGTATGTGATCTTTATAAAATTAATTAATGTTTTAAGGAATACAAATTTCATATGTATGACTTTAGGAAATATAGTTATTTTTCCTACCATACCGACCCTCCCACCCACACTCCCACCCCTCCTCTTCCTCCCTCTCTCCTTTCCAGTACCATTCTCTGTTAAAATTCATTTTCAACTAACTTTGTACACAGAAGACCAACTCTATACTAAGTAAAGATTTCAACAATTTGCACACACACACACACACACACACACAAAACTGAGAACAAGTATCACAGTTAACTCTCATAATACAACTCATTAAGGACAGAGGTCATGGAAGGGGAGTAAGTGTACTGTGACTCCTGTTGTTAATTTTTAACAATTAATACTCTTATGTATGATGTCAGTGATCACCCAAGGCACTTGACATAAGCTGCCTAGGCTATGGAAGCCTTCTGAATCCACAGACTCCAGTAGTATTTAGACAAAGCCATAAGCAAAGTGGAAATTCTCTCCTCCCTTTAGAGAAAATTACATCCTTCTTTGGCCACTTCTTTCCATTGGGATCTCACTCACAGAGATCCTTCGTGTAGAATATTTTTTGCAACAGTGTCTTGGCTTTCCATGCCTGAAATGCTCTCATGGGCTTTTCAGCCAGACCAGGAAGCCTCAAGGGCTGATTCTGAGTTCAGAGTGTTACTTAAAGCAGTTGTCATTCTATGAATCTGCTGTGTGGACTGCTTCCCTTGAGAATAACATTCTTATTCATTGGTTTGACAAAGTTATAAAACAGAGTTTTACAAAACTATATTTGCTGCAATTCTGATACACACACTTCTTTTTATGTTTCTAGGGCTTTTTAAATTTTTTTAAAATCTCAGGTCCCATATAAAAGTGAGAACATGCAATATTTGTTTTTCTGTGTTTGGCTTATTTCACCCAACACAATGTCCTATAGTTGTATCTATTTTGATGGATATTGTAGAATTTCATATTTTTTTATAGCTGAGTGCTATTCCATTGTGTATGCAGTACATTTTCTTTATCCATTCATCTGATAATGGGCACCTTGGTTGATTCCCAATTTTGGCTATTGTGAACATTGCTGCTATATACATGGTGGTGCACCTAACTCTGTGATACAATATGTTCATGTTTTTTGGGTATATATTAGTAATAGGATTGCTGGATCACATGGCAAGTCTATTTCTAGTTTTTGAAGACATCTCTGTACTGTTTTCCATAGTAGCTGCACTAATTTATATATCCACCAACAATGTGTAAGTGTTCCTCTCTATCTACATCCTCACTAGCATTTATTGTTCTCTGTGTTTTGGATTTTAGCCATTCTGTCAGGGGTGAGGTTATATCTCGTTATGGTTTTGATTTTCATTTCCCTGATGGCTAGTGATGTTGAACATTTTTTCATATGTTTGTTGCCCATTTATATTTCTTTTGAGAACTGTCTGTTGAAGTCTTTTGCCCATTTCTTAACTGGATTGGTTATTTTTGTTGTTATGTTTTTTAAGTTGCTCAGATATTCTGGATATTAATCCTTTTTTGGATAGGTAGTTTGCAGATTTTTTTTCATTCTTTTGGATATCTCTTTATTCTGTAGATCATTTCCTTGTTGGATGTCTCTTCATTCTGTTGGTCATTTCCTTTGCTGTGTAAACACTTCTGAATTTAATATAGTCTCATTTATTTAGTTTTGCTTTGGTTGCCTAAGCACTGGGGCCTTGTCTCAGAAGTTGTCCCCTATACCAGTTTCTTGAAGTGTTTCCCTATTTTTTTTCCAGCAACTTCATAGTCTCGGGTCTTAGATTTAGATCTCTGATCCATTTTGAGGTGATTTTTGTAGGTGAGAAGTATGGATCTAATTTAATTCATATGTGTATATATACACATATATAAGTATCTGCATATATATATACACATATATCTATACCTATACATATATCTTTCTCTATATAAATAGTTTTGCAGCACCATTTGTTGGACATATTATCCTTATTCCACTATATAATCTGAGAAGTTTTGTTAAAAATCAGTTGGCTGTATGTATTAATTTATGCCAGTACCATGCTATTTTAACTAACATAGCTTTGTAGTGTGCTTTGAAGTCAGGTATTGTGAAGCCTCCAGCTTGATTTTTCTTGCTCAGGATCCCTATTGATATTCTGTGTCTTTCGTGATTTCATATAAATTTTAGGATTTTTTTTTTAATACTGTAAAGAACATCATTGGTATTTTGATAGAAATTGTATTGTATCTGTAGATTGATGTTGGGTCTTCCAATCCATGAGCAAAGACTATCTTTCTACTTTTTTGTGTCCTTCATGATTTCTTTCACTAATGTTTGATAATTTACATTATAGATATATTTCACTTGTTTGGTTAACTTTATTCCTAAACATTTGATATTGTGTTTGTGGCTATTGTGAATGGGATTTCTTTCTTGACTTCTCTTTGATTGAGTTCAATATTAGTGTATAGAAAGGCTACTTTTATTTTTGGTATGTTTATTTTGTAACCTGAAACTTTATTAAGTTGGTTTATCAATTCTAAAACATTTTTGGTGGAGTGTTTTAAGTTTTTCCATGTATAACATCATGCCATCTGCAAACATGAATAATTTGACTTCTTCTTTTCCAATTTTGATGCTCTTTATTTCTTTGTCCTCCCATTTTTTTTTTTTTTTTTTTTTTTGGCTAAAACTTCCAGTAGTATATTGGTTAAGAGTGGCAAAAGTGGACATCCTTGTGTTGTTCAAATCTGAGGGGGAATGCTTTCAGCTTTTCCCCATTCTATATTATATTGGCTGTTGGTTTGTCACATATATCCTTAATAATTTTGATTTATGTTCTTTCTATACCTAATTTGTAGATGGTTTTTACTTGAAAGGGTGATGAATCTTACCAAATGCTTTTTCTGTATCTGTTGAGATGACCATTTAGTTTTTGTTCCTCATTCTATTGATATGATTCATGACATTGATTTGGAAATGTTGAACCACTCTTGCATTTCTGGGATAAATCCCACTTGATCTTGATGTATGGTCTTTTTGATGTGGTTTTGTATTTGATTTGCTAGCATTTTTCTTAGAATCTTTGCAAAGAAAAATAAATGTATGTTTCTTAAGGGTATAGGTCTTGTGTACCCCTATATTGATATCTGCACATCTTGTGTAGTTATTACTTATTTGTTATAGGTTTTATTGGAATGGTTTATGGTTTAGATGAAATTCAAGGTATCACTTGGTTTCTTGCTTTGGCTTTGGTTCTAGGTGACCCCAAGAGTGTAGTCTGAGTGGTTTCTTTCATCTTAATCAATGTCAGTTGTATGTATAAGTGACACAGTGGTCTAGTTTGCAGTTTGTGGCTTTGGGATGAATAGCAGTTTTCTAGGGTGTGTATCTTCCGTCCACAGGGAGTTTGAGGTCAGTCTCCTTGGTGATTGTGATAACCAGGGCCTTGTTCTTCATTCTGAGGGAGACGATGGTGGCTAACCCCTTGTTTGACTAACCCCTTGTTGGAGGCCTGAATGAGGCTGGGTCTTGTGGCGCCAATTGCTGTGGCTCTATGACTATGTGATGTAGATGGATCCTTGCTCAGGTTCTGCTAGCAGAATCCAACTGATGCTGTGGCTTATAATACCAACAGCACTGGTCCTAGGACTAAATGTGAACTGAACCCTGCTGCAATCCTACAGGGTGACTGCAAGGCATACAGGAGAATTTGCTCTGAAAGGTATGAGTTCAGAAAGTTAGAATTCAGGTAGGTTCTTCCCAAAGTCCATTGGGTAGATTCCAGTGGCATTGAGAAATTTAGAACTGATTGTTATAGTCTGGTGTTGCAGGGTATAATAGGGTTATTACCCAGATCTCCCAGGGTGGGAGTGGACTTCTTTTAGGGGCTGCTTCTGGTGTGAGCCCCCAGAAGCTAAGGTGAATCCCTCTGAGCATAGCTCTTGGGTTGATGCCCTAAAAAAGTCCCACAGTTGCAGGATGCAGGGAGTCTGTCCTTTGCCCCATGTGCTACCTAGACTCTGATTCTGATTCAGTGTGACTTTTTGCTGGATGGAGCTCTGTCGGAGAGGTGGAGGGGAGGGAAGCCCTGTGGCTTTTCTGCCCCAAGCCTGGCAGTTGTTCAGACCGGTCAGCTCCCCAGGCTGAAGTGCAAGTCAGTGGGTGACTGCGGAATCCCCTGTCAGCTGAAACTGTGAGTGGTGGGGCACACAGCAATTTCTTCCTCCCTTGACATGGTAGTGCCACGAGCGTCTCGGGGAGTCTGGCCAGCAGACTCAATCCAGGGCCCGCGACGATGGTTTCTCGGGCGAGAAAAGAATGAACGACGTTTATCGGTCTTCAGTAGACTTTTTATTAGAGAAAGTAAATGTGACAGAGGTAGAGAGGAAGGAGGAAAGGAGAGGAGAGAAAAAGAGCTTCCTCCTTACACCCGCGGCTTATATACAAAATGTGACCAATCAGGAGCAAGCTAGAGTCCATGCATCGGGCACACCAATCCGGTCTCTGTTCACGTGAAGGGCACGCGTCGTTCGGCCAATCAGGTGAGGTGTCACGCAGCAGGCAGGCAGGCAGACTCACTGCGGGGGGGGGGGGGGGGGGTCCTGGCGCCATCTTGTTGTTTACCGCGACCTCGATCCCTCCGCCTCCGGAGAGCCCCGCCGGCAGGAAAGCCCCTGGTCAAAACCGAAAGTAAAAACCTCTGCCTAGCGATGCCACCGGGGACTATTCCCCAACAGGTAGGATGGTGGCTCACAGCCGGTTGCAGGCTGTGCTGTGTGGCTGGTGGCAGCGGTGTTCTCGGTCTTCTCGCCTCTTGTCTCATGGAGTCCTCATGGTTTTTTCACTTCTTTGCCAGAATGTTCTGTTGGTCAGACCTCTTTTGTTTTTATATTCCAGAGCAGCTCAGGTTAGCATGCACATACCCCAGTTTGGCCGTCTTAGATCTCTACTTATGTCACTTTTACTCCTTTTATTATAAGATTCAATAAAAAATTAAAAAATCACACCAGAATGTTTATCAAATTTTTTAAAGGATTTATTTATTTATTTGAAAGGCAGAGAGAGAGAGAGAGAGTGAGTGAGTGAGTGAGGTCTTCCATCTGCTGGTTCACTCCCCAAGTTGCCGCAACAGCCAGAGCTGTGCCCATCCGAAGCCAGGAGCCAGGAGCTTCTTCCAGTTCTCCTAGCTGGATGCAGGGGCCCAAGGACTTGTGCCATCTTCTTCTGCTTTCTCAGGCCATAGCAGATAGCTGGATTGGAAGAGGAGCAGCCAGGACTCAAACTGGCATCCATATGAGATGCCGGCACTCAGGCAGCAGCTTTACCTGCTATGCCACAGCACCGTCCCCTATCCAATTATTTTAATTCACTCTCCTACCTGCGATTCAGGTTAAGAAATGAAATATTGCTAGGTACTCTAGAAACCACTTTATGTTCCCCATGAAAACCACAGGGTTCTAACCCCATGTTCGAAAGTAACCACTGCTCTGACTTTATAACCGTCACTTCCTGATGTTCTCTTAGGTTTTTTTTTTTTTTTTTTTTTTGACAGGCAGAGTGGACAGTGAGAGAGAGAGACAGAGAGAGAAAGGTCTTCCTTTGCCGTTGGTTCACCCTCCAATGGCCGCCGCTGCAGCCGGCGCACCGCGCTGATCCGATGGCAGGAGCCAGGATCCAGGTGCTTTTCCTGGTCTCCCATGGGGTGCAGGGCCCAAGCACCTGGGCCATCCTCCTCTGCACTCCCTGGCCATAGCAGAGAGCTGGCCTGGAAGAGGGGCAACCGGGACAGAATCCGGCGCCCCAACCGGGACTAGAACCCAGTGTGCCGGCGCCGCAAGGTGGAGGATTAGCCTATTGAGCCACGGCGCCGGCTCATCTCTTAGGTTTTTAGTTTCCCTCTAACTGTTTGACTCTAGACAGTGGAGTTGTGTTGCTAATTTTAAAAAGCCTATTAAGTATTTTATTAATTATTTAAAACATTTGAATTATTTGAGAGGCAGAGAGACCAAATGAGCAAGCTCCCATCCTCTGGTTTACAACTCCAAATGCCCTTAATGATGGGAGCTGAACCAAACAGCAGCTCAATCCATATCCTTTGCATGGTTAACAGGAACCCAATTATTTGAGCCATCACTACTGCCTCCCAGGGTCTGCACTGGTGGATAGCTGGAATTGGGAGCTGGAATTGGCACGATATGGGATGTGATGTCTTAACTGCTAGGCCAAATGCCCACCTCTGGGATGCATTTTAAATTTATATGGGCTTTCCATATCCTGGGTTTTCCTGAGTGTGCAAAGGTGACAAGATCATGGTTTGCTTGTCTTTATGGAAGAGAGAAGTTGCTGGTTTTTCAGTTGTGGTTTGAGACCCTGTGGCAGCTTTCCCATCATTTGGTGGCATTGTTCTGATTGCTTGATTGTAACATTAATACCTACAGGCCCAGGTATCAGAAATATTTTTACATGGAGAGCTGTTCTTGTGGTTCCAACTTGTGGTTGACTATGCAAGCTAACTGCTGTGGGGGCAGATGCCCCAAATTATCGTCTGTCCATCTTTAGCTTTCTCAGCCTCTTCCATCTTTGATTCGTGGTTTGTCTTTGGAAAATCATGTTTTGTTTGTTTGTTTGTTTGTTTTTTAAAAAGCTTTATTCCAATTGGAGTTGTCCATGTAGGTCAGGGATTTACTCTCATTTATGTGTGTATTTTTGTCATACCTGTGTTATTTTGGTAAAATAGGTATGTGTTTCTGTCCATTTGATCATCTCAGTCTTCTCTGGAATCAGACTATGTAATTGGGCTTATCATGTAGAAAGTAGTAAATTCACACACCTTTGTGTGTGTGTGTGTGTGTGTGTGTGTGTGTATTTTAAATAAGCTGTTGTTGGCAATAGCGACTGTGGTTCCAGTTGCAGCTTGCTTCTCTCCAGCCATTTTTCTGTAGTAATTCTGGGTATAATTCTCTTGTTTCTTTCAGATCTCATTCTTCTTGTTTCTAGCCTCAAATTAAGAATTCTTATGTTCAGCCAGCACCACGGCTCACTAGGCTAATCCTCCACCTTGCGGTGCCGGCACACCGGGTTCTAGTCCTGGTTGGGGCGCCGGATTCTGTCCTGGTTGCCCCTCTTCCAGGCCAGCTCTCTGCTGTGGCCCGGGAGTGCAGTGGAGGATGGCCCAAGTGCTTGGGCCCTGCACCCCATGGGAGACCAGGAGAAGCACCTGGCTCCTGCTGTCGGATCAGCGCAGTGCGCTGGCCGTGGCGGCCATTGGAGGGTGAACCAACGGCAAAGGAAGACCTTTCTCTCTGTCTCTCTCTCACTGTCCACTCTGCCTGTCAAAAAAAAAAAAAAAAAAAAAAAAACTTGTGTTATTTATGTGGCTATAATAGTCTCATTTGATTTGTGTGAGAACATACCAATAATATATAGTTCCTTGCTTGTTAGTTCTGAGGTGAGAATGAAGCTGTGGCTTAGTAGAGCGTTGTTGGTATCCCACCTTCCCCCCATACGTATCTGGGGTATTTGTAGGTATGTCTGTGTTTACTCATTTCTGCCCATTAGCCAAATACAGTTACTTAAAGGACCAATCAAGTGATTAATCTCAGTAGAATGGAGAGAAAATTCTGCAGATAGAAAATGGAACTTTTAAATTAAACACAGATGTCAGCAAGCCCTAATAATTATAAAACCATCTGAAGAATGGCATGCTTTGTTAGTACAAAGTCAAATGCATGCTTTATGGGGTGGTATAGTTAAATCTTTTATCTTCATCCTTGGCCTATATAATTTTTGTCCCCAAATGTTTCACACCTTCTACAAGGTGACTGTCAGTAACCATTAGTTGAGTGGATATAAATCTCCCACTTGCCACTGTCCTGTGTATAATTTTTCATGTGTATGTACAGCCTTTCTATTGTAGCTATTCCTCAGGGAGACAGTGACATTGACTTTAGAAGAGAGAGGCCATGTGAGCACGTTCTTTCCCAGAGCCAGTGAGGTGCAACTCAGAGTCCCATCTGTGATTCTGCTGAACTTGAACTCATTCTGCATAGTGGATGGTGGCAAAAGTGAAAATCTGTTTTTTTCTGTATATGCAGTATATCACAAAGTTGATGGAAATTATTTTGGTGCAAAAAAGTTTTGAAATCCAGGCATAGTTTTTTTTCATAATATGCATTCCCATTAACTTTTGAAGACATCTTTCCCCATATGCATGCAGTATAAATATTTTAAAGATTTATTCATTTATTTGAAAGTAAGAGTTACAAAGAGAGAGGATGAGACAGAGAAACAGAGAGAGCTTCCGTCTGCTGGTTCACTCTCCAAATGGCCACAATGGACAGAGCAAAGCCAGGCCTAAGCCAGGAGCCAGGAACTCCATCCTGGTCTCCCACTTGGTTGGCAGGTGCCCAAGAACTTGGGCCATCTTCCTCTGCTTTTCCAGGTGCATTAGCAACAAGCTAGATCAGAAGTGGAGTAGCTAGGAATCCAACCAGCGCTCATTTGGGATATTGGCATCGCAGGCAGTGGCTTAACCTAACATTATGCTACAATAGCAAATCCTCGAAAAATTTTTTTGGCAAAATAAACTTACCTTTTTTTTAAAAAAAAAAAAACAAGATTTATTTATTTATTTGAAAGTCAGAGTTACACACAGAGAGAAAGAGAAGCAGAGAGGCGGCGGGGGTGAGGGGGTGGGGGGTGGTCCTCCATCTGCTGGTTCACTCCCCAGTTGGCCGCAACCGCCAGAGCTGATCCAAAGCCAGGAGCCATGAACTTCTTCTGGGTCTCCCACAAGAGTACAGGGGCCCAAGCACTTGGGCCATCCTCTACTGCCTTACCAGGCCACAGTAGAGAGCTGGATTGGAAGTGGAACAGCTGGGACTCAAACTGGCACCCATATGGGATGCTGGCACTGCAGGTGGTGGCCTTACCCACTAAGCCACAACGCCGGCCCTAAACTTATCTTTAAATTCCATTTTCTCATGCAATTAAAATTTTTCTTTATTTTGAAAGGCCAAGAGACAGAAAAAGAGAGAGAGTGAGCAAGCAGCATTTTTAACTGCTGCACTAAATGTTAAATGTTAAAGTCACATTGCTAAATGGTGAGTATAATTATTTTATTTCAGGTGATAATTTGGATTGATGGTTGTATGAGTTAGTCCTTTGGTTTGCATTGCAAATAATAAAATTTGACAGATTTTTTCTTTCAAAAATGAATTGTGTTTTGTGAGTTTGTGTTGATGTGAGGGTGTTTGCACCCAGCACAGTGGGCACTGGCTATCTCTGCAAATTGCTGCACCCTCTGGAGCTTGAAGTGGACAGTGACTCCAAAGTTTGTGTCTGTCCAGCAATGATAAATAAATCTTCCCATTAAACTTAAAAAAATTACATTAAGTATATAGTTTTGTGATGAATGCCATTGTCATCTCAGGTCAGATTTACTATAGCCAATATGTGTATTTTGTTTCTGAAGACGTAATGGAAATAGAGGGATATTTTTGGTTTCCTTTTGGTTGGCTATTTCTTTTTAAAGAAGGAGAGATGGAAGGGACAAGAGAGAAAAAGACTAATGGAATAGTAGTGCTGTTTATGGAGTAATAAAGTAATTCTTAAGACTATCATGGTAATTCTTAAAAACTGATGTTTGAAAGTATAAGCAAGTCAACCATATTGCAGATGTGATATTTACCATAATGTAAATAGATTTACCATGAAATTCAAAAGTAGATAATTGATGTTGGTGCCAATCAGATCTTTCATTTGGGTTATCTGTTTCATGTGGTGGGAAAAATAGATTTTCTTTCTTTAATTTTGACTTTATTCAATTTTAGAGAGAAAGCATGACTGTTACAACTTAATGATTAGTTGTATTATTTATTGGCATTGGGTATCTTTCATTTATTAATTTGCTGGAGAAACATTTTTAAAAATAGTTATTTATTTATTTATTTGAAAGGCAGAATAACAGAGAGGTAGGGAGAGGGCGAAGGGTGGGGGGAGGCATCTTCCTTCTGCTGGTTCACTCTCCAGATGGCCACAATGGTCAGAGCTGCACCGATCTGAAGCCAGGAGCTAGGAGATTCTTCCTGGTCTCCCATGTGAGTGCAGGGGCCCAAGGACTTGGGCCATCTTCTGCTGCTTCCCCAGGCCACAGCAGAGAGCTGGATTGGAAGAGGAGCAGCTGGGACTCGAACTGGTTCCCTGTATGGAATGCAGCACTGCAGGCGGCAGCTTTACCCACCATGCCACAGCACTGGCCTTCCAAAAAATAATTCTTAAAAATATACTCTAGTTGAATAAAGTGAATGTTGTCTTGGCATTACCCTCAACTTTCTTATTACCTAATGTGGAAAATTGTCTTAGAAAAAAATTGGTGTACAAATGGATTTCAAAGTTTATGGAAGGATGTAATTAAAATAAGTTTATTTTGTTGTAAAAGTTTTTGAAATTCTTGCTTGAAAAATTTTTTGTACCAAGAGAGCTCATACTTTTAACCTCATTTTCCATGAGCCTTTTGAAGTCCCCTCTTATTAACCAATGCAGAACATTTGAAATCATCAGCCATAAGAACAGTACGGATGATTTGGGACGAGGACACATTCTGACTTACCTATTTCAACGTGTCTACATCCAAAATGAACTCTTTAGTGTCCTGAAATGCCGGTGTTGTCATCTCTTGCTTCTGAAAAAAAGAAACCTCTTGATCATTCAGGAGTTAGAACTCGCCAGATCCCAGCTGAGGAGGCTTTGAAGGAAGTTCATCTCTTCTTTTGCCTCTGTCCCAGAAGATGTGGGATTTCCTGATTGTATAAATTATCCAAGGAGACAACCCTGTCAGATTGGATTCCAATCTTTCCTAGGGCTTAAGGGGTTTACCACTTTTTATTATTTTCAATAACAATAATTCTTTCTTGTATTCCCTCCAAGGAAGGGATCAGCTGTATTAATGAATTAATTGATAGCTCCTTTGAAAAGAGACTACAAAAAGGAGTTAAAAAATTCTAACTTTAAAATAACTTTTTATTCAAATTATAAACACTCCCTGAGTTAAGATGGTTCAACTTACCAATCTTTGGACATTACAATGCTTCAGAAATGTTATGTATTCCATAAAACCATACTGTAATTTCATAGGTTAAGTGTGTTGAATGCATTTTCAATTTAACATATTAAAATTTGCAGTGGGTTTCTTGGGATGTAAAGCCATTATGTATCAAGGGCCATCTATGTATAGTGTTTGGCTGGGTATTCCTTCAGAAGCCAGTTTGGGATCTAGTTATACTCCTCGTTTTCAGGTAGTGGGGATGGTAATAATAAGCCCAAGTGTGCATTTTCCTTCAGGACTCTGTAACACTGAGTTAGAAAAAAGCATTAAACTATCTTATAAGTCTTATCCTTTTAATTTTTAGTTGGAATCAGAACTGTAAATTCCCTTCTCTCCTACCCCAAAGTATAATATAGATTCATGTCCTCATTTAATTTTAGTCATTGTTGATGAATATGTTAAGTAAAGTACTATCAGATGTGCAAATTAGATGGGAAATTAAGTAAATGTCACAGCTGATCAGGACTTCTGTCCTCAGTATCACTGGATTGAACGCTTCTGGTACACTGATACACTCTTGAGTTTCCATTTACAATTTGTTCTTCCCTCTCTTCTTTCCTCTTTTGAAGGGTATTACTTTGTTGTTTGAGTAGAGCATCGATATTGATCTAGGGGAGGGTGAACTACTACACTACAGATTTGTTCATTTTATTGGGATGTTCTCCGTAATAGGAATATACCTTGGTCCTTCAAAAAGTTTCTGAGAATTGGAATTCAAAGATAAATTTCTTTTGCTGAAAAAGTATTTTGAATGAAATCTTCAGTCTTTTTTTAACTAATATGCATTTTCCATGAATGTTCATGAGCATTTTTGAAGATCTGTCAATGCATGAGTTTCAGAATTTTTCCCACCAAAATAAACTTATCTTTTAATTTCATTTTCCATGAACATTTGAAGTACCCTAATTTGTGTCATATACTTTACATTATTTGCTTCTGTTAATTCTTTTAAGAAAGGAGTGCCACTTAATAGGAATGCTGAGTTGATTTAATTGCCAAGTGCTAAGATGAGTTTTGAATACAGCAAGGCATCTTATATGCCTGGCCTGACTTCTCAGGAGCCACACTCTTCTGTCTTTACCTTAATTATTGAAGCTGTGCTTTAAATTTTACAATACTGGGGAACAAAGAAAAACTCCTTTTCTCTCTTAGGTTGAGTAACTGGGACCTACAAAATACTTTATCAAAATGAAAAAAGCATAATTGATCTTAATGATAGGATTAAGTGTCAAAAGGATCATATAAACAAGACTAGTGTCTGCTAATACTAACTGATAGAATTAAAAAGAAGAGAAGGATCCAACATGGGAAGCAGGATACACAGCAGACTCATAGAATGGTGGATGTCCTAAACAGCACTCTGGCCTCAGAATCAGCCCTTAAGGCATTCGGATCTCGCTGAAGAGCCCATGAGAGTATTTCAGGCATGGGAAGCCAAGACACTCTGGCCAAAACAAACAAACCTAAATGAAAGATCTCTGTGAGTGAGATCCCAGTGGAAAGAACAGGGCCATCAAAGAAGGAGGTACCTTTCTCTGAAGGGAGGAGAGAACTTCCACTTTGACTATGGCCTTGCTAAATAAGATCGGAGTTGGCGAACTCAAGAGGCTTCCATAGCCTTGGCAACTCATGACAAGAGCCTAGGGAGATTACTGACACCATAAACAAGAGTGTTTATTTGTTAAATCAACAACAGGAGTCACTGTGCACTTAATCCCCATGTAGGATCTCTGTCCTTAATGTGTTGTACAATGGAATTAATGCTATAACTAGTACTCAAACAGTACTTTACACTTTGTGTTTCTGTGTGGGTGTAACCTGTTGAAATCTTTACTTAATATATACTAAATTGCTCTTCTGCATGTAAAGATAATTCAAAATGAATCTTGATGTGAATGGAATGGGAGAGGGAGTGGGAGATGGGAGGGTTGTGGGTGGGAGGGAAGTTATGGGGAAGAAAAAGCCACTGTAATCCAAAAGCTGTACTTTGGAAATTTATATTTATTAAATAAAAGTTAAAGAAAAAGCATCTTGTAATGAAGCAGAAATGGATTTAGTTACATGTATATGTACAAGAGTTCACAAAGAAATGTGACCCACAGAGGTGTTTATAATTCGGGGTTTATATACCATCTTTTTTTTTCTTTTTAAAGATTTATTTATTTTTTTGAAAGTCAGAATTATACAGAGAGAGGAGAGGTAGAAAGGGAGAGAGAGGGAGCGAGAGAGAGAGAAAGAGAGAGGGGTCTTCCATCCGATAGTTCATTCCCCAGTTGGCTGCAATGGCCGGAGCTGTGCCACCAATCGAAAGCCAGGAACCAGGAGCCTCTTCCTGGTCTCCCATGCGGTGTAGGGCCCAAGGACTTGGGCCACCTTCTACTGCTATCTCAGGCGATAGCAGAGAGCTGGATCGGAAGTGGAGCAGCCAGGTCTCAAACCTGCGCCCATAAGGGATGCACTTCAGGCCTGGACATTAACCCACTGCACTGCAGCGCCGGCCCCTGTATACCATCTTAACAGAGAAGGCAGAATGGAACAGATTAAACAAAGGAAAAGGAGGCTTCTTGGAGGAGGGGTGAGTTGTGGAAAAGTGAGTAAAATGTATATGCTGAGTCAGGATCATTGTAAAATGATTTATAAAATCAGATTAGACTTTCTTCAGGTGATAAGAGTAGTCTGTGGAGTCAATTTGTATCATGCTTTAACCCAGAGCGGGGAAGACAGAAAGTCTTTGTACCTATGTCTGCTATTTGGTGCAAATGCCTTTGGTGCAAATGATACTCCATAGTGGTGGGTTTTCGGTTGGTCTATTCTGGTCCTCTTCCCTGAAGAAAAAGTAGTTTCTTGTGAACTAATAACATTACACCCGATGTTATGAGGGTGGTTAATCTTTGATTTGGTCCTGCAGTGACTTCTCCCCTGTTTGGACTCAGACAGCTAATTTTCTTTTGTAATATTCATTTTAAAGTATATAAATTTTAAGGTATATTTTATAATGTATAGAATATATTAATCCTGGGGCCTGTATTAAGCCACTGATTTTGATGCTGGCATCTCATATTGGAGTGCAAAAAGGCATACTGTTCTGTTTCCAATCCAGCTTCTTGCTATTGTACCTGGGAAAGCAGCGGAAGATATCCCAAGTGCTTGGGCCCCTGCCACCCACATGGGAGACTGGGATGGTTTTAGTACTACATGTATCTGATTTATATACAATTGAATGTATTTGGGCCACTTGATGGTATTTTTTCTTCCTTTGAAATTTTTTAATAAGTGTTTATTTCTGTATAATTTGTATATTTCATTTTTTTTTCTTTTGGGAAGGAGGGATCTGAACTTCATTTGTGTCCCTTGAAGCACACATTCCTCTTGGTATCTGCTAGACCTGTTAGTATATAATGGGCATAAATTAAAATATTTTATTAATGAATTTGCAAAATTAGTATACAAAATAATTTCTATCATTTTCTCCAGGAATTTTCAGATTCATTGCCTTGCAGGTAGAAATGGTGACAATAGGCTGAGTAGACAAGTTAAAATAGATGTGTTGGGAAGTAATAGCTGACATCTACAAAACACAGAGAAGAATCAATATATATGGCCTACTGAAATTATTTATTATGGGGCCACAGAACCTTATGGGTTTTGGTGACCCCTGGCTTGGGGCACTGCTACATTAAAGCAAAGGGCAGTGATGGATGGCTTCCAGTTCTGAGTCTGTCTTTACTTTGACCTCTGGCAAGCTGTTTGATCTTTCTGATCCTTGGTTTCCTCTTTGGTAAAATGACGTGACATGTTGGAAAGGATGCCTGTTACAGAGGTGAAATTTTATATCCACAGTGATTATCTAAGGCAATCAACCACCAGTTCAATATAGACCCACTCTATTTTCTGTAATAAGAAATGTAAAAATGTCATGTATTTTAGAAACATTTCCTTTAGGATAGGTAAATGATTTGAGATCTAGCTCTGTATAGAGGATGGTTTTTTTTTTTTTTTAAGATTTATTTATTTATTTCAAAGGCAGAGTGAGAACAAGAGAGAGAGGGAAGAAGAGAAATATCTCATATCTGCTGGTTCACTCTTGAAATGGCTACAACAGCCAGGAAGCTGGGTCTGGACCAGGCTAAAGACAGGAGCCAGGATGGGTGGCAGGGGCCTGTGTACTTGGGGCCATCTTCTGCTGCCTTCTCAGTCACATTAGCAGGAAACTACATCAGAAATGAAGTAGCTAGGAACCAAACTGGCACTTTGATATGGGATGCCAGCTTCCCTAGTGGACACTACTGTGCCACAACTCTGGCCCCATGGATATGTTTTTGAGGATAAAGAAGGCAGATTCAAATAAATAAATGAGAGCTGCTTGGAGGTTTTGTGTAGTATAAGAAGGTGTGTTGTAAAGTGATTAAGCAAAAAAGTTTGAAGCAATGAACTCCTTGCATGTGAGGTAGTAAAGCAGGAAGCAGATGACCACTCATTATGGGTATTGTAGAAAATATTGAGTATGTGGGTAAAACCTGTTCCATTGGGCAAACTTCCTGTCTGATTTGAGGTACCTAAAGCAGGTTGGGAAGGCTGGTAGCGAGTGGGTGTGACTCGGGTATCCTTGGCTGGTCTGAATCTTGGGGTGACGCCGTCTACGGGGGTGCTGGAGTGCTTCACCACAGCTGGTGGGAGCTCCCTTCCTCTTTCCTTGCTTCGTTGTCACACTTTGAGGAGCCGCGTTAGAGTGTGGTCTTTATTTTTTTAATTCCTTATCCAACAAAGGTAGTTGTTATTCACAACTTGAAATGTTTCCTTTCACAGTTTATTGCATGCATCTACTTTCTTGATTCCTTCTTTATAAAAATGACACATAAAAATCCCGTTTGATAACTTGTATTTTCTTATACCCTTGCATTACAGCCATCTTCCCATTTCAGCACTTGTAGATCTTCATAATTCTGTTAAGTGAAAGTGAGTGTTTTATAAAGTGCTTAATGTGGGCCAGCCATTTAAAAGTGCTTTTCATATACATTTAGTCCTTACAAGAAAGGCAGAGTTAGAGAGAAGACACAGCGAGAGAGACAGACAGACAGACATATCTTCCATCCTCTGGTTCACTACTTAGAGGGACACAACAGTTGGGGCTGGTCCAGGCCGAAGCCAGGATCCAGGAGCTTCTTCTGAGTACACCATGTAGTTGACAGGGTCCTAAGTACTTGGGCCATATTCTGTTGTATTCCTAGTTGTATTTGCAGGGAGCTGGGTCAGAAGTGGAGCAGCTTCAACCAGTACCCACAGGGGATGCCAGCGTCATAGGCAATGGCTTAACCTGCTGTGCCACGGTGCCAGCCCCAAGAACTTCTATTGCAGATGAAGAAACTGAAGCACAAAGTGGTGACTAATTCTCATAGTGCTGCACAGTCAGCGAATCCTAGCGCCAGCCGGGAACCTCAGCGGTGGTGCCAGTCTCTGCCCTGCTTCTCAGTTCACTGTGGTGTTCCTTTGTACATCCAGGCCTTGATCCATTTAGCCCTCCCGCCCCACCATTTGGCTACTGTGGTGTGTTATGCCTCTGCCAAGTCTGGTAATACCACTGCAAACCAAAAGATAAAATCTGTCTTTATGAAATTTGTCCTTGAGGGGAGGGCTAGAGACAGATTATTAAAAAATTAAAGAGCAGCTTTTGGCTTAATAATTAAGATGCTGGTTAAGACACCTGCATCCCGTATTGGATGCTTCAGGTCCTCGCTCTGTCTGGCTGCTGACTCTCACTCTCTGCTAATGCAGACTCTGGGAGGCAGCAGTGATAGCTTGGAAACTGGGTTCCTGCCACTTGTGTGGGAGACCTGGCTTGAGGTCTTGGTTTGGCTGCTTTGGCACTGCAGGCATTTGAGGTGTGAACCAGAGAATGGGAACTCTGCATATAGTTGGGGGGGGGGCAGGAGAAAGGTGATAAGGGGAAGTAAAGCAGGGAAGCATTTGCTGGTGCTGCCCTGAAGTGTTGCAGATTGAAACAGTGTGGGACACGGTGTCTGAGCAGAGTCCTGGGGGCAGGAAGGAAGTGAACTCTGGATACAACGTCTGGGGCAGGAGCCTCGCAGAGGCTCACGTTTGGCACTCTCAGATAGCCTGAGCGGCTGGACCAGAGTGGGTGGGGAAGGAGTAGCAGGAGTTTCGGGAGAGCAGGGAAGGAGAGTAGTGGAGGAAGTCCAGGTAGGACAGCCTCACAGACCACTCTTAAGAACTTGATTTTTCATCTTGGTGAGATGATGGTCCCTGAGAAGATGAGGGTAGACGTGGTGTTCTGGCTTCCGTTGTTGTTTTGAGACTCAAGGCTGAAGAAATGTCAGTGGCTTTGACCAAGAGGCAGCAGTGGAGGCTGGGAGAGCTTGGAACCTGGACTCCCTTCCAAGGTACAGTCTGGGGTTTGCTGATTGACTGGGTGTGAGGAACAGGTTGCGTCAGGGACGATTCTAAGAATTTGGGGGAGAAGAGCTCCAAGGACAGACTTGGTGTTGACTGGTGGTGCCTTCTACTTCATAGGTGTCTTGAGGCTGGAACTTTCAATCAAAGAATAAACCCGTGGCCTTCACTGCTTCAGAGACAGCTTTGAAACCAGTCATCTGAGAAACCAGAGAGTTGGCAGGATTAGGGTTTAGAGAAATGGAAGGTTGTCCTGCAGAGAAACCGGCTTGCCAGGTGGGACCGCTGGGTGTCATTAGTGTTTTCCCTGGTGTGCGCCTTGGATTGGCAGCTTCAGAAACTCAGTTTCATAGGTTTACTGGAACTAAGTAAGCCTAGGGGCCAAACACATACTAACCGGTGTCACCCGTTCGGTTTGTCATGGAGGACCACCCGGCCACAGCAGGAGCAGCCAGCCCCACCGGGATGACAAGTTTTCTCCATGGGCGTCTGTGGAGAGCCCCCATTCCCTCACTTGCAGGGACAGTGGCTTGTGGCAGGCAGCCTGGCAGGGCTCAGGGGCAGCTTCCCTGAAGCCCAAGGAATCTTCCCCATTGTCCGTGCTTGGTTTCTTCTGGAGCCCGGAGGCTAGTGAAGCCCCCTGGTGCGTGTCTGTCTTTCTTGCATCTGTTCCTTCCTTTCTTCCTTCTTTTCCATATTTCTCCTTCTGTAATCAGTGCACAAGCGCCATGGTCACCATTTTTGGCTTGTACAGCTACTTCCCTCTGCTTCTTTCCAGCCCTCCTGTCTGTGTTCTGTTCTCTTTCCTCCTTACCTTTTCCACTGTGGCTTCTTTATTTTTTAATTTTTTTTTTTTTAATTTGAGCGGAAGGTTGAGAGGGAGGGAGGAAGTAAGAGAGGCAGACAGACATATACAGACATACACACAAAAAGAATATCAGAGAGATAGAGCCCCAACCACTGGTTCAACCCCAAATGCCTGCAGTGGTCAGGCTGGGCCAGGCAGAAGCCAGGAGCAGGGAACTCAGTCTGGGTCTCTTGTGTGGCTGGCAGGGACCCATCTCCCTGAGCCATCACCTGCTGCCTCCCAGGGTCTGCAGTGGCAGGAGGCTGGAATCAGAAGCTAGAGGCAGGAATTGAACCCTTGCACTGTGATGTGGAATTCTGGTGTCCTGACTGTTAAGCCACATTTCCGTCTCTGTAGCTGGTTTTTTTTTTTTTTTTTTTTTTTTTTTTTTTTTTTTTTTAAAGCTTTTCATAGGCTCATTGAAATTCTCCTTCTATAGTGACCTGTCTTCTTTTAACCTCTTTCTAGAAGTCTGCATCCTTATCCATGCTTTTCCCCCTTTAAAATAAAGCCACACAATCCTTTTTTTGACCATTACTCCCCAAAGTACTGCAAAGTCAGTCACAGTAAGCCCTGTGGGTAGGGGCAGACAGGGACTCTGATCACAAATGCTTAGCCTGTCCCTGGCGCAGGAGTCAGTGTGACACAGCCCTGCCTTCAGGGAGAGCCACCTCTTCTTCATGACCCTGGTGTCCTTGGGCCTCTGGACAGAGTTGTGTGCTGCTGCTCACAGCTCTCCCGGCCACCTGCACCTCTCTGTTCTTTGTTTTGTCTCCAGACTGATCTTGAGGTTGGTGACTGCCTTTTACCTGCATTTCCCTTGTGTATGCCATGTGGTGATGCATGAGCGAGTGGCAGCATAAAAACGTGAATTGGTAAATTACTGGCAATAGTTCTTGGAGGTTTTGGCAATCAGTACAATAAAGGAAACCACTTGAACTTGGAATCAGGTTCCAGAAAGCTTCTTTTTTGTTTGTTTTTGTTTTTAAAGATTTACTTATTTATTTGAAAGAGTTACACAGAGACAGAAGGAGAGGCAGAGAGAGAGAGAGAGAGGTCTTCCATCCACTGGTTCACTCCCCAGTTGGCTGCCATAGCTGGAGCTGCTTCTGGGTCTCCCATGTGGGTGCAGGGGCCCAAGAACTTGGGCCATCTGCTGCTGCTTTCCCAGGCCACAGCAGAGAGCTGGATTGGAAGTGGAACAGCCACATTTTGAACTGGTGCCCTTGTGGGATATTGGCACTGCAGGCGGCAGCTTAACTCATTACGCCACAACGCTGGCCCCCAGGAAGCTTTTGACTGGTTTTGCCTGGCCACTTCGTCAGGGCGTTCTAGTTTGTTATATGCAGATGCACTCTAAAGAAATGAGAGCTGTGTGCTGAAGGATGGATTACCTTGACTGTCTGCCTAGGGTACCCACTCTGCTTGGTACTGTCACTGGCATTCAGAAGCTTTTACCCTTTCAACTCCTCTTTGCAAAGCGCACTGACGATTCCTCTCTTTCTGCTCATGGGGCATAAGCGATGGCAATGATGTTTTAATTTTGTTGGTTAGATGACATCCAGGCTTGGGAGCCTGAGATTATGCCCCAGTAACTTTGGCTTTGAATGTCGCTGTACCTTCCCCAGCCACGTATATGAACACATCCTGATGGATTATTTTTTCAGGCTGACAAACCTGTTACATCTTAGAGTAACTTCACTTTCAACTATTTCAGCAGATCATGTACATACAGAGTGGCACTGATGTAAAGTGGTTCCTTCTTGGCTGGTTCCGGAAGTTTGGAAAGACATCATGGTTAATGAATTACATCAACAGCATAGTCGTTAGTTGTTTTCTCTGAGGTTACTCAGATTCATTTGGGTGTTTTTATGTGTTTCACACCACTGCATGCCTATGCATCAGTATATACATCAGTGCCCTCTCATTGGGACATTTGGGTGCAGAGAGCACTCAGATGTGTGGTGGATGATGCTGTGCTTGGTCTGTACACAGACTGGTCAATTTGTCCCTGCTCCGGGTGCTGTTGGGAGGAAGGGTTTTTATGAGTATGTTAGTATGCATTTAAAAATTTAAAAATCAGATATATGCTTAAAAACACTTTTTTTTCTGTAAGAAAAAATTAGGTTAGAGAAGTAGACATTCTTATGAGTATTTTAATATAAACATCACTTTGTAGGAAAGGAATGGGAATGAAAGAAATGAATGTGGAGAAAAGCAGCATTAACCCGCTACCCGCTGCTTCTCAAGAACTGTTTTTCTTGATATGTGCATAGAATTGTTAGTTTTCTCTTAGACTGAAGCCTTAGGACAACCAGAAGTCTGGTCAACTATTAAATTGAATAATGTTAAATAGTAAATGTCTACTTTGCAGACTTTCAGTATGTTTTAGCTCTGTAAATTTCTGTGCTATTCAAGAGATGCTTATCCCAGTGTTTGTCACATAATCAGAACCCAAATTTGATTTGTGCTGTGAAGGTGATGTTTGGAGAACTGGGCGGTCTTGGGTGCTCCTCCCAGCTCCAGCACCAGCACCTTTTTGAATCTTAAGTTTCTCATCAGTGTAAGAAAGGAATGATCTTAGGTCATCTTTGTATGTTTTATGATGCTGTACATTTTGGGATTCTGTACAAATTATTTCGGCATTTGGAGCTTGGAAGAAAAGAGTGAAAGACTTCTTTGTATTTTTTGTATTGCTAAAGTTAATGCTTCAGACAAGGGTATATCACTATTTCTATTTAGAAATATGTTCCAAGAAATATGAACCGTTATATTAAATTACCTTTACATTCAATTTTCATTTTAATTAACATTTCAAGGCTATTTGAAATGAAGACATGGGAATTCATGCTATTTTAAACTTTTTCAAGATGTTGTTTTTGTTTTGCATTTCATTATTTTTTCTTTGTTTTGTTTTTGACAGGCAGAGTTAGAGAGAGACAGAGAGAAAGGTCTTCCTTTTTCCATTGGTTCACCCCCGAAATGGCCCCTCTGGCCAGTGTGCTGCTGCCAGCGCACTGCGCCAATCCGAAGCCAGGAGCCAGGTGTTTCCTCCTGGTCTCCCACGCGGGTGCAGGGCCCAAGGACTTGGGCCATCCTCCACTGCACTCCCTGGCCACAGCAGAGAGCTGGACTGGAAGAGGGGCAACTGGGACAGAATCTGGTGCTCCGACCGGGACTAGAACCTGGTGTGCCGGCGCTGCAAGGCAGAGGATTAGCCAAATGAGCCGCAGCGCTGGCCTGCATTTCTTATTTATAATGTTTAAGCTTTTACACTAAGTTTTTACAAGCTGGTGAACACTGACAAGTTATCTCTCCCACAGAACTGTACCCACACATTCCCAGACAATATAAATATATGGTTGAACTAACATTAATACACATCTTAATGTGTTATTCTTACTGACATTCATATTTTGAAGGATAAAAGCCTTTTAAAATATGTTTGTGCTGGGAATATTTCTAAAGAAAAAAAATTCTTAAGCTTTTTTTTTTAAAACTTCAACAAAGCTAACTAAATAAAAAGAACAAAATGTCAGAAGAGAAGGTTTAGAACAAGAATACCCTGAGAATTTATATTAAAACTTATGCTACTTGATTTGGTCACCTATAAAATATGGTATCAATATTCTAAAACTGGGCTCATTTTCTTCTCTTCTCTCTCTCCTCTCTCACTCTCCCCTCTTCCCCTCTCTCCCCTCTCCCCTCTCCTCCCCTCTCCCTTCTCCCCTCTCCCTTCTCCCCTCCCTCCTCTCTTCTCCCTCCTCTGTCTTCTCTCCCCTCTCCCTTCACCCCTCTCCCTTCTCCCCTCTCCTCTCTCCCTTCTCCCCTCCCTCCTCTCTCTTCTCTCCCCTCTCCCCCTCCCCTTTCCCCTCTCCCCTCCCTCCTCTCTCTTCTCTCCCCTCTCCCCCTCCCCTTTCCCTTCTCCTCTCTCCCTTCTGCCCTCTCCCCTCCCTCCTCTCTTCTCTCCCCTCTCCCCTTTCCCCTCTCCTCTCTCCCTTCTCCCCTCTCCCCTCCCTCCTCTCTTCTCTCCCCTCTCCCCTTTCCCTTCTCCTCTCTCCCTTCTCCCCTCTCCCCTCCCTCCTCTCCCCTCCTTCCTCTCTCCCCTCTCCCCTCTCCCCTCTTCCTTCTCCTCTCTCCCTTCTCCTCTCTCTCTTCTCCCCCCTCTCCCCTCCCCTCTCTCCCCTCTCTTTCCTCTCCCCTCTCTTTTCTCCTCTCCCCTCTCTCCCCTCTCCCCTCTCTCCTCTCTCTCCTCCCCTCCCCTCTCCTTCTTTCTTTTCCCTTTCCCTTTTTCTTTTTGCTCTTCCATTAAATTTTCACACCAAACTCAGTAAAAACCTGAAATAATATATATATATATTTTAAGATTTATTTACTTATTTGAAAGGCAGAGTTATAGAGAGGCAGAGAAAGGTCGATCTTCCATCTGCTGGTTCATTCCCCAGATGCCCACAACAGCCGGAGCTGTGCCGATCCGAAGCCAGGAGCCAGGAGCCAGGGGCTTCTTCTAGGTCTCCCACATGGGTTCAGGCCCCAAGGACTTGGGCCATCTTCTACTGCTTTCCCAGGCCACAGCAGAGAGCTGTGTAGGAAGTAGAGCAGCCGGGAATCAAACCAGTGCACATGTGGGATGCAGGCACTGCAGGCGGTGGCTTTACTCCCTGTACTGCAGCGCTGGCCCTGGAATAATAGCTTAAAGAACTTACATGCATCTCTGTTTTGAAATTTTCCTTGTAATTTTCTGATGATCTTACTCCCTTAAAATCAGTCTTGGGTGGTTTCATAACCAGATTTAGTGGTTATCATGTCAGCAGAACGTTTTCCCTCAGTTTTTACATATTGGTTCTACTGTTTTTATATTTAATTTTATTAAAATTTTCTTGTTTTTTACATCTGAGAGGTGGAGAGACAAAGGGCAGGGTCAGGGTAGAGCTCGAGTCCACTGATTCACTCCTCAGATGCCCACGACAGCTGGGGCTGGACCAGGCTGGAGCTGGGAACTCAGTCCAGTTCTTCCACCTGATGGCAGAAATCAAACTCCGTGAGCCATCACTGCTGCCCACCAGGGTGGACACTAGCAGGAAGCTGGAGTCAGGGATTGAGTCCAGGTGTCTGATATGGAATGTGGGTCCCCTAACTGGCAGCTTAACTACTAGGCCAAACACCCATCATCATTTTCTGATATTTCATATAACTGACCACACAATGGTTTTTACCATGTATGTGCTGTTGGGTGTGCTGATTGTTATAGTTTTGCTGCTGTTGGTGTGTTTTTGTTTTCCGCACTTTATTTCTACATCTCTAAAGAACCAGAAAGTTTTGTTTTCAGTTGGATTTTCTGTGCACCGTTAGGGACTGCTGCATGCACTGTTTTTGTGTGTTACATTGCAATACATTGCCAAGGTCTACCTCAGATTTCGTGTCCTATGTGAGTTGATTATCTTCTGGCCCAGCACTCAGCTAGCCTCTGACAGCTGGTGGCACCACAACTCTTTATTTTCTTAGCCTAGGGATGACAAACTGTGGTCTATCGGCCTAGTTTGTTCCACTGCCTGTTTTCTAAGTGAAGTTTCCTTTGGAACACAGAATATATTCATCCATTTAAGTGTTGTCTGTGGCTTAGTTTGCACTAAAATGACAGAATTAAGTAATTGCAGCAGAGATCTGTGACTAGCCAAGTATGAACTATATGCTTTCTTTTTTTTTATTTATTTTTTATTTTTTTTAATTTTTTGACAGGCAGAGTGGACAGTGAGAGAGAGAGAGACAGAGAGAAAGGTCTTCCTTTGCTGTTGGTTCACCCTCCAATGGCCGCTGCGGCCAGCGCGATGCGGCCGGCGCACCGCGCTGATTCGATGGCAGGAGCCAGGAGCTAGGTGCTTTTCCTGGTCTCCCATGGGGTGCAGGGCCCAAGCACCTGGGCCATCCTCCACTGCACTCCCGGACCACAGCAGAGGGCTGGCCTGGAAGAGGGGCAACCGGGACAGAATCCGGCACCCCGACCGGGATTAGAACCCGGTGTGCCAGCGCCGCTAGGCGGAGGATTAGCCTAGTGAGCCGCGGCACCGGCCAGAACTATATGCTTTCTTAAAAAAAATATTTTATTTGCTTGAAAGGCAAAATTAGAAATGAGGGGCAGGTGTTAATCTTCTATCTGTTGGTTCACTCCCCAAATGCCTACAACAACTGGGCTTGGAACAGACCAAAGCCAGGTACCAGGATCTCCATCCAGATCTGCCACGTGGGTGACAGGGGCTCAGGTAGCTGAGCCATCTTCCATGGTGTTCCTAGGCACACCAGCAGGGAGCTGAATCAAAATGGAGAGCAGCCAGGACTTGAACCAGTGCTCATATGGGATTCTGCTGTTGCAGGCAGCGGCTTAATGCACTGTACCACAGCGCTGGCCCCAACTGTTTAGACAAAGACTCAAAGTCTTAGACTCAAAACCTTGCCGCGTCACCTTTGGGATTTCCCTTGTGTATTCTAGCAAGAGAATGAATCTCTTCTTTAATCTTCTTTTTTCCACACTTTATATGTGTTCCGATTCTCACATCCTTGTGCCTGTGGTATTATATTAATCTCCTTCTGTGGTTTCTTTTCCCTGCGTGGTTTGTTTTACACTGTGCCGCCGATTTCTGCTTCTTAGAGTTTAGCTGCCGTCCCCTTGTCCCCTAAATTGAAGACTCCCCACCTCTTCCTTCAGGCTCTTTGCAGCGCAGAAACCCTATCATCTGTGCCCTGCAGAAGCTCCTGTGTAACTCAGCATTCGCCCTTGCACATCCTTGTCAGAGAGGTCCCGTCTGCCAGGAGCTCTCTCTGCCTCCATTCCCATGCTTGCTTCTACCCATGCAAATCCTTACCAACTTCTTCATGAAGCTTTCTTTTTATCTTTTCCTGTCCGCACATTCTCTTTCCCTTCCTGTTTCATTACCTGTGCCTCTCTCTCTCTCACTGAAATGGCATCATTTCTGCTGATGCAGTGTTAGGTTCTTGTGCATCTCCTCCACTAAAAACCATAAGCTTGGCAAGTGCAAGGTGCTTCTCTTCTGTGTTACTACGTGCCCTTCCTCACTCACTGTAATGTCTCAGGTGTGCTTGATCATTAAGCGGTTGAATTGCACTATAAGAAGCAGGCTTTTTAAATCAGATTGAATTATTAGAGTCTCTCTTAGATGTTTGACAGTGACTTTAGGTGTTAGATCTAAAGTTCTTGAAGGAGCCAGATGACAACTGCCTTGTAGAGATAGCTAATGAAAATGGGAGAGATGCCTTCATTTGACAAGGCATTTCACATTTCCTGCAGGAAAATTAATCGTGTGCAGTGATGTGCTTGGTGCTGATAACAAAGGAGAACCAGCTCACAGTGCCAGTCAGCAATTTGCTGGAATATGTTATACAGCCTACCAAAAGTCAGACTTTGTAAACAATTGAAAAAAAAAAAGTTTTTCAGGATTCAAACTGGAAAAATTTTATAAAAATATTGTAAGAACCTAATGAAATACCTACAAATAATGTTAAAATAATATTGTGGGGGCCGGTGCTGTAGTGTAGCAGGTAAAGCCACTGCCTGCAGTGCCAGCATTCCATATGGGTGCCTATTCAAGACCCATCTGCTCCACTTCTGATCCAGCTCTCTGCTATGGCCTGGGAAAGCAGTAGAAGATGGCTCAAATCTTTGGGCTCCTGCACGCATGTGGGAGACCCAGAAGCAGCTCCTGGTACTGGCTTCAGATGGGTCTAGCTCCGGCTATTGTGGCCATCTGGGGAGTGAACCAGTGAATGGCAGATCTCTCTCTTTCCCTCTGCCTCTGTCTCTCTGTAACTCTGTCTTTCAAATAAAAAAGTAAATCTTTAAAAAATAATAATATTGTGTTCTCTGCCTGTTAGTTCATTTAATCCTTCTTGGTATACCTCTTGGAAGATTTTAATGTGGTGTGTGCCACAGTTAGTCCTGTTAATCCCATATTTTCATTGACTTCCAGTTCTGAGTTTGTACTTTCTAAAAGCTGACCAGGACAAAGAGACGCGTGCCATGTGTGGATACTTTTCAGTTCTGTAGTAGTGCAGTCTGAAGTCACATGTCTGCTGGGCTGCTGACACTCTTGGTTGGTTTCAGAAGCCTAGAGAGCCAGGGTGGCAGCAATCAACGTGAAACTTAAAACACGACTTTCAGGGATTCAGCAAGCAGAGTAAAGGGAGCATCAAAGCACTGTCAAGCCCTAGGACTTGAAAAGGAACTGAAGACTTGAAAATGTAATTTTAAAGTAGGCAAAGGATATGGCTAGTTTCTATGAAAAGATAGAAGCTCTGCTTTGTTGGTTACTGCCTTCAAGCTCAGAATCTGTGTTTGTTGTACAACGTGCATGCTCAAGCCAGTGAGTGATGTCCACCTAAGATGTAGTCCAGCTCCCTCTTGAGTAAAGAAAGGCTTAATGAAATACCAGATACTGATCCCTTACTAGCATTTCTAGGATTTATGCTAGCTAGGGAAATAATGATGCCACTGAACATAGATTTTACATCTGGGTTTCTATGATAAAGACATACTAGATTGGATGGATACTTATTCATAGAACACAGATGTATGTATGTTGCCTATATATGTGAAGGATGATCTCTGAAAGCCATGTATAAGCAACCTGTAACTGATGGTCTCTGGGGAACAGGGCTTGGTAGATGTGGGGATTTCCAGGATATGGAGTTCTTTACTATTTACTCCTCTCTCCATTTGAACTTTTTTTTTAGTGTATTTTATTTTGGACAAGAGACTGGGGAAGAATATATTCAAATTTAGGTTTTCTTCATTAATATTTAATATAAATGGCTTATTTGAAGGGTTACCTGTCTGTCTGGAAAATGTGGTTTTCGAGAAAGATTCAGACTCTTGAGAATTCTGCACTAGTGGGGTTTTGTGTTTTGGTTTTATTTTGTACTGAGATGCTCATGAAGGGCATTATCAGAGCGGGCTGCTCTTTGTTCTTTACTCGTATGGTAAATAGACATGTAGTTCAGGTGTTTTCTTGAAGCAGTTGTAAGAAAATTCAGTTTCATGCCGCGTGGGCCTGTTGCTGGGAGAACTTCTCTGCACTAGTAACCGTTGGCCAAGGTATGCTTGTGAGCAAAACCATTCACCCTGTTTTCTCTCCCATCTTTTAGGAAGGCTCAGGAGGAGAACAAGAAGGTGGTGCTGGCTGGCTGCGTTCCTCAAGCCCAGCCCCGCCAGGACTACCTGAAAGGACTGAGCGTCATCGGGGTAAGCCTCCTCCTGATGAGAGGAAACAGAGTTTATGTTGTCAGCACACGGTAGGGCCACATTTGATTTCCTTTTCTGGGCTGCTTATGGCTGTCCTAATGTACTTTCTGTTGTCCCTGCAACTTGGGTATGTCTGTGTAACTAAACTTCAGAGCATAAAGTGTTCAAGTTTCTCTGAGAAAGAGGAACGCAATAAAAAGCTGTGTTTGGAGTTTGGGCCCCTTTAATGACTGGATCTGTGTCCATCACCATCCATTTGCATATCGCTGCCATCCCTCCTCCCGCACTCAGTGCTCTCTTGGTGTGACACTCCCTAAAAGGCAGGAGCCCGTTGGGGATGCCCACCTCCCTCACACTCACTCCCCAGGGCAGATCCATTATGGCACAGGTATGAAGGCTTCGTGGACCCCGTGGAGGTCTCCTCCCTGGTCCCATCTCTGGATTCCCCTTTGCTTGCTCAGTGTGGAGTTGTGACTTTACGTTGAGTGGTGCAATTCCTTGAGTGAACTCCACCTCTCTCTTTAAGGTGTTAGCTTCGTGAAGGCAGCTTTTCAGTCTTTTCAAAGATTGTCACCACGTTTCTCCAGTCTTTCTCACGGCGCTCGGCTCTGTGTACACTCAGTATTTGTTGACTGACCATTGTGGTTCTGTCGCTGGTGTGCTTTTCCCTACTGTGCAGTGAGGTCTGTGAGGTGGAGGGCCTCTGCTCCCTCACTTTGTCTCTCTGGCCATCACCGTTTGCAAAACACCCTGATGCAGCTGGCATTTATGCAGCATTTCTTGACCAAGTGCTGGTACTTCCTGCATTCTGGCTGTCTCCTGAAGCTATATCCGGTAGTTCATCAATGGTTGCCTTATGTGTAAACGATCATTATATATCACGGTTGTATGCACATAGGAAAAGTTGATTTGAATAATTGGTGGCTGAATTGAGCTTTATAATGGATTTTTCTGTACTTCGTACAGTATTCACAAGTTCTTATATTGTGTTCTCAGCGTAATGAACTTTCTGCTGTGAAATTCTGACCTCACTAGTAAATTTAAGAATCTTTGAATAAACATTCTCACTTTAAACAAACAGAACCTGAATGTTTGGTAACTTTCGTTTGTTTTCACCATTTGTTTACATTTTGATTTCTCTTGGTTTAAGGAATGAACTGAATATGGGACTCCTGAGTTATCTTTTCATGTCAGACTAACTTTCTCTGTAAACATAATCCTGCTGTGTTGGGGAAATAAGAAACCAGTTAGAACTCTGAGAGATGGAGTGTGGCAAATGCCTGGAGTTCATCTTAGATTTCATCCCAAGGAAGTGAGTTACTGGGATAGCAGAATTTCTTTAGTCTGCAAAGCCGCTGTTCTGCATACATTATGATAGCATTTCTGAACTCCATGGTGTGCAGGAAAGAGCTTACACATGTCAGGATATAGGAAAATTCCCGAAATTTAGCACAAAGAAGGCTAGCAGTTTTTAAGGCCAACACAAGCTGTGACATTAGCAAAGGAACTTTTTTTTTCATGTTCAATCCATTTTTCATTCTGTCACATAGTTCGATTTAATACCATTAACCTTCTTTAGAATTACTTCATAGCATATTTTGAAATGTGGACAGTAAAGTCATACTTCTATCACCTAATACAATGTTGCATATCTCCTTCAGACTTTTAATCTTTGCATTTTCTTTTATTTAGTAGTACTCTCAAAACTATTTTATATCTTTAGTTTTCTGTGCTATCTCATGAATTTGTTAACTACTTAAAACCCTTTGTTAATGTCCTATCAAAGGATATATCATAATTTACTTAACTATTTTTTAATTATGGATATGTGTTTTCTAGTTTTTAGTAAATATATATGTATATATAGTATTAATGCCCATAGTAGGATTTTTATTTTAATTCAAAATTAGTATATTGTAAAAAGTTTTCAAAAAATTGCATTATTATCAACATTTTACAACATTTTATAATTATAACTTATATGTACACCTTCATTAAGTGTTATAAAGTATGAGTTTATTCTTTGTAAGCATTGTTTCATAGAATACTTTTTCTGTGGCAGCTATATGACATTTTATAAATATTCATCATTATTGACTTTAGAAAAATTTTATTTATGTATTAGAGAGGCAGAGGGAGAGGGTGTGTATGTGTGCAAGAGAGATAGTCAAAGAGACAAAGAAAACTGCTATCCATTGGTTCATTCCCCAAATGCCTACAACTGCCAGAACTGAGCCAGGCAGAACCTGGGAAGCCTGGGGCTGGTGTTGGGGCACAGTGGGTTAAACCGTCCCAACTGCTCCATTTCCTGTCCAGCTCCCTGCTAATGCCCCTGGGAAGGCAGCACATGGTGGCCCAAATACTTGGGCCTCTGTCACTCCCATGGAAGACCAAGATGGAGTTCCTGGCTTCTGGTTTCAGCCTGGCCTGGCCCTGGGTATTAGTACTATTTGGGAAGTAAAGCTACAGAGAGGAAGCGCCTATGCTCGCTCTCTCTCTCTCTCTCTCTCTCTCTCTCCTCTTTTTCGCTCTTAAAAACAGAAGCCAGGACCTAGAAGCTCAATCCAAATCTCCCACATAAGTGCCAGGGACTGTATTACTTGAGCCATCACATCTGCCTCCCAGTGTCTGCATTAGCTGGAAGCTAGTATTGTGACTGTAACTGGAACCTAATCCAAGTCATTCTAATATGGGATACAGTATCATAACGGCTATTTTCACTGCCAAGTCAGATGCCCACACCTGATTTTTATATGTAAAAATTATGTCGACAGAATGGAATATTTTGAAAAAAATTTAGATTAGGCAGTAAAACTTATCTATAATTTAATCTTTAGAGAGAGAAAGAGAGAGACTAATTTCTAAATAGATTTTTTGAAATTGTTGCCAAATAATAAACTTTCTGAAATATAGTTAGTTAAAAATAAATAAATGGAGGGGCCAGTGCTGTGATGCAGTGGGTTAATGCCCTGGCCTGTAGCCCTGGCATCCCATATGGGCGCCGGTTCTAGTCCCAGCTGCTCCCCTTCTGATCTAGCTCTCTGCTATGACCTGGGATAGCAGTGGAGGATGGCCCAAGTCCTTGGGCCCCTGCACCTGTGTAGAAGACCCAAAAGAAGCTCCTGGCTCCTGGCTTCAGCTCGGCGCAGCTCCAGCCATTGCGGCCATCTGGGGAGTGAACCAGCGGATAGAAGACCTCTCTCTCTGTCTCTACCTCTCTCTGTAACTCTGTCTTTCAAATAAATAAAAAATCTTTTAAAAAATAAATGGATAGATAAATGTTGTTTTACAGCAGAAAGCACCAATTTTGAGGTATGGAAAAGTAGGAGGATGTTTCAATTCAAGTGACTTAGCAGGACATTTGGAAGTTTACTGAATAAAGAATGTTGCTCCCTTGCAGCACTTCTATGACAGAGGAGGATTTTAATAGAGGTGGAAGGTAGAGCAGCTGTCACTGCCTTCTGTCCTTTCCAGAACTTCCGCTAGAATTTATCCATGTCATCCCTCTACACAGGGAGGATGTGCCGGGAGAGAAAGCTGCCCTTAGGTGTGTGTCAGTGGGTGAGCAAACTGTTACGGCACACTGGACTTAATGTATGAATGAGCTTATTAAGTGAGCATTGAAGAAGCTATTTAATAGATAAACAGAGCTGTTGCTTCCTTCATCATGTATTAATTTCCATCAATTTCAGCCTTTAAAAATAGGGCATCTGATTCGTTTCGGTAATCAGGGATAGCAGTGTGTGAGAGCACAGTGGTAGCAGCGATGTGACCCCAGACCCTTCAGTGTCCTCCTGTGTCCCTCTGTCTCCTGAAATGATCTAGTTGTGCTTCATAGGATTGGTGTGATGGTGCATGGCCAGAAAACACGGATTATCCATACCAGAAGTGAAGCCTGTCAACTTCCGAGTCCAAAAGAACTTGCTTTGGAGGGTGTAGTCTCTGTGCTCTCATCCTGGAGCAGCTGAGCTGTACACAAACCTGTCCAGCTTCTTCACATTCAGAGGAGAAAGAACAGATTCGAGGGGCTGGAGCTGTGACACAGCAGGTTAGCTGCTGACCACAATGCCGGCATCGCACGTGTGCATTGGTTCAAGTCCCAGTTGCTCCACATTGGATCAGCTCCCTGGCAATGTATTTAGGAAAGCAGCAAAAGATGACCTGAGTGCTTGGAAGACCCAGATGGAGTTCCAGGTTCCTGGATTCAGCTTGGCCCATCCCTGGTTGTTGCCATACACTTGGGGAATGTACCAGTGGGTGGAAGATCTCTCCTATTGTCTCCATCTCTCTCTATATATATAAGCCTGCCTTTCAAAAACTAAACCCTTAAAAAAAAAACTCAGAACATCAATGCCTTAGATAAAATTTTTTTCCTAACCCAAACACTTTTTCTTGGCATAAAATTAAGTTTATATGTTACAACTAGAACATATGTAGTTATAGAGAACTAGTGCAGAATCAAGATTTTTTTTTTAACCTTACAAGTAAATTTTCGTTTCTATTTGAGTAAATAATTGTTCTGGTTAGCCATCCACCTTGGAGTTTACAGGCACTGCCATTCTTTTGTTATGACTGTTTTTATCACTTGCCCTGTGTCTAGCTGTAGGTAGTGCTTTGATCTTGAGATTATAGCTTTTGAATGCCACTTTCCTTCTCTTGGGCTCATTTGCTGGCAGGAAGTTTCCTTTAGATTAGGCAACCAGAGACCAGGATGTTCTTTGCTAAAGTTCGGAGAAAAAAGGTGTTGTAGACAGCGAGAGTGGGGAAGACGGGCTTCAAATCCTGTTCCTGCCACATGGTTATTTCTTACACCCAGTGAGTCCTTCCTGTGCACCTGCTGTGTGAGGAAAGTACTGTCCTAGATATTGCAAATGCAACAGTGTGTAAAATCCTCAGAGATCCCCGTACTCACTGAGTTTCCATTGTGGGTCTTGGGGAGAAAGGTCTGGGTTGAATTCAGAAGCTTCTCTAGCCTCCTGCAGTATCTGATGAGAGGGTCCCTAGATCTTTGGGCATTTCTCTGTAAGGCTCAGATGGAAGTGCACTTAGCGTCTATTAGTTGGTTGTGTTAGGGATAGATGGGCCAAACAGTACTTACTTGCTGCGTTCTTCCTAAGGTAGTGCTCTTTCTCAATTCTGTCAGTGCCCATCATGAGAGGATGCTGTTCATCAGGAAGACTGGTTCTTACTCTGTTACAGGAATGCTTATTTACAAAAGTGTGCGTTTCATGTAGCTCTTCTGTGCGAATAACAAGGACTACCTTTAGACTTGGGCTTGGTGTTGATTTACTAGACTTTATGTCTGTATTGTATCTCTAGAAATCCTAAGTATCTTGCAAATTAATAAAATAGTTGTAATATTTTAAAACATGTGGTTTGCAGCAGAATAGATAATTTAGTATTAAAAATCTGTGGGAGACAAAACTTTCTTCCGTACCAGCTATGAGCCCTCTGGCACGTGGACATTCCCTTTGGGGCACTGAACAGAAATGTGGTCTAGTGCGAGTGTTTCCTTATCTCAGCGGCTGTTACCAGGGTGGTTTGCAATGATTTAAACATCTTTTCAGGCAGACTGCTCTAATGCTGAGAAGTCAGACAGCACAGTGACAATTCCAAATGTGAACACTTGAATCTTGAAAATTGTGTGCAGAAAGAAAGCAGCATTTGGAAGAGGCCAGATCTGAGGATATTTAGAAGATATATCATGTTGCAAAAGGTAAACCAATTCATAAAGTGAACAGTGTCACAAACAATGGCATGGATAGATGTGGAGAGTACAGCTCGAGAAACTTTATCCCGTTTGTCTCTACCTCATGTCTTCTATTTCTTCGTGTCATATTTCCTTTTTGACCTGTCATGATCCAAAAGGCAGTAAAATAATAAAATGACGGTAGATTTAAATCCCCTCCATATTTTTTCCTTCCTCATCTCATTCCTTTCATTTGTTCATGCCTCTTCTGTCTAATCTGAATGCATGCACGTTTTTCCCCCATTGACTTCCTATAGTGCAAGGACATTGTGTGATTAAGACTCAGGGGCTGGATTACGCAGGCTTATACCCTGCTTCACCAGTTCATAGCTGTGGGACGTTGAAAGTTACTCAGCCTCTCTGTACCTTTGTTTTTCCATCTGTTAAGTGGTGATAATAGTAGAACCTGACCAGGTTTAGGGAAGGTGAAATCAGTTAATACACACAGTGTACTAAGCATGGTGCCTCCTGGCACCTAGTGCTGTGTATTGGCTATTAGGTTTTCATTCATGAATTCACTTACTGGGAGAGTCAACATTGAGTGTAACTGTGTGCCTGGAACTAAACTGTCTGCTCGAGATACAGAGCTGATCAAAACTTATCTTCCCTCTAATGACAGTGAAATCTGAGGAGAGGCACACATCGTCACAGATGGGCATAGGAAATGAAGGCTGTGGGCACAGAGACGGCCATTCTCTCCTCGATTTGGGTCTCAAAGGCTGAGCGGTGCATGAGGAGCGGGAGAAGGAGAAAGAAAGGGTTCCACGCAGAAGGAGCCTGTTTAAGGAAGAGCATGTGTGCTTCTGGGTTCCTGGAAGGGAGAAGAACAGCCAGAAGGAGTGGAAGGGGCCCTGAGAAGTGTGGTCTGCAGGGTGCAGATGAGAAATGCCTCAGCGGTGAGGATGGAGGGAAGAGGTTCTCACTCAAGGAAAGTGTTGAAGGCAGGCTTGGCAGGATGGGTGAAAGGCTGTGCCTGGGGAATAGCTGCATGGAGGGGGAGGGTAAGAACAGGATAATGTAGTGGTGGTCACTTTACACCCTCTGTGTTGTCTTGTATTTATTACTGATACTAATGTTTTGCAAGTTTCATTTATTTATTGCAAGATTTTTAAAAATTTATTTGAAAGGTTGAATTAGAAAGAGGAAGGGAGGAGACACACACACACACAGCAGGAGTAGGAGTGGGGGAGGGGAGAGAGAGAATGGGAATGAGAATGAATGAATGAATCTCTTCCATCTACTGGTTCACTCCCAAATGGCTGGAATGGCTGGAGCTGGGCCAGACTGAAGCCTGGAGCTTCATTTGGGTCTGCCCACGTGTGTGACAGGGACCAAGTGCTTGGGCCATCTTCTGCTGCCTCTCACAGTGAGCATTACAGGAGTCAGGAATTGGGAGCTGTGTTGGAACTTGAACCCCTGGCATGGATGCATGTGTCTCAAGTAGTGTCTTAACAGCCATGCCAAATACCTGCCCTTAGATTTTTTGTCCTAAAAATAAAATTCACTGTATATATTTGAGGTTTGCAGCATGATGTTTAGGGATACAAAAAGATAGTAAAGTGGTTATTGTAGTGAAGCATATTGATGTATGTGTCATCTCATATAGTGACTTTGGGTGACAAGAGCAGCTAAATCCAAGTATTAACAAGTGTTCGGAACACATTACAGTGTTACTAACTCTAGCCCCCTTATGTTGTACATCGCATCTCTTGACATGTTCTTCTGATTTTTTTATCACATATTTGCTGCTTTTTTCCTTTGGCCCACATCTCCCCCTGCCCACCACTATTTTAGTTTATCTCAGTATATTTGACCTTAACAAAATGTGACTGACCACTTAAAGTGAGATGATAGAATATTTTTCCTTATGTAGTTTGGCTTTTATCATGTAGCATAATGTCCTCCAGGTTCATTTTTGCCATGACAAATGGCAGGGTCTCCTTTCTAAAGGCTAAATGATATTTCCCTGTGTATATAAACCATGTTTTTGTCATCAGTTCATCCCTTGATGGACACTTAAGATTGTGTCTTAGCTGCTGTAAGAATGGTGTAATGAACATGGGAGTGCGGATATCTTTATGAGGTGTGATTTCATCTCCTTTGAGTATATACCCTGAAGGGAAATTGCTGGTTCATATTTTTTAATCATTATTTTTATTGCCTTTTGATATGGTAGTTTTTTGTGGAGGGCTGTGTGGGTAATTTCTTCTATGGTTTCAAAACTTAAAAGTTACTTTCCTAATAAAGTATCTGATTCTTTTTTTTTTAAGTATGAAAAATATTTTTTCAGCTTGTCAATCTGTTTTTATTTTATCCATACTGTTCCTAGGTATTCCAGTGGTGTTTATTTTGTATTTTTCTTTTTTCTCTTTTAGGATACTAACTCTCATCATGTGTCCATTTCTTAATTAATGTGCTAGTTTTCTTTGCTGTGATTGTACAGTACAGTCATCCCTCAGTTTCCACAGGGGACTGGTTGCTAGAGCCCTTTGGCGGTAGAGGTACCAAAATCATTAGATGCTCAAGTCCCTCGTAAGAAAGGGCAGAGTATTTGCCTATAACCCACACACAGCCTCCTATATACTTTGAGTCATTTCTAGACTACTTAGAAAAACTAATACAATGTAAATGCTATGTAGATCATTGTTAAATGGTATTATTTAAGAGATAAGAAAAAAACCTACATGTTCAATACACGTAGTTATCTCTCTCTCTCTCTTCAAATATTTTGGATTTGCTATTGAATAAACCCATGGAATTGTAGCCCACACACCTGGAGGGTCAACAGTATCACAGTCATTGTAGTTTAAAGTAACACACTTGTCCTACAGTTTGGATGTCAGAAGTTACACCTTGGCTTTACTGGGCTAAAATCAAGGTGGTGGCAGGGTTATGTCCTGTTGTAGCCCCTGGCGAGTATTTTTTTTCTTGGCCTTGTCCAGTTCCTAGATGTTCCCTACATTCTTATTTTTGTTGTTTTTTTATTTATTTAATAGGCAGAGAGACAGAAAAAGATATACACTCTTGTATGCCGGTTCACTCTCCAAATATCTGCAACAGCCAGGGCTGGATCCGGGAGCTGGAACTCAATCCAAGTCTCCCAGCCTGGTTGGGGACCCCAAGTACTTGAGCCATCACCACTGCCTTGTAGGGGCTGCACTGCTGGGAAGCTGGAATCAGGAGCCAGAGCCAGGACTGGAGCCCTGGCAGTATGGTGTGGAATGTGGCATCTTAACCACTGGGCTGAAAACTTGCTCCTTCTTTTGCATTTCTTTCTTTCTTTCTTTCTTTCTTCCTTCCTTCCTTCCTTCCTTCCTTCCTTCCTTCCTTCCTTCCTTCCTTCCTTCCTTCCTTCCTTCCTTCCTTCCTTCCTTCCTTCCTTTCTTTCTTTTATTTGAGAGCAGAGAGAAAGGCCTTCTTTCCGTTGGTTCACTCCCCAACCGGCTGCAACAACTGGAGCTGTGCCATCCGCAGCCAGGAGCCAGGAGCTTCTTCTGGGTCCCCCAGGCGAGTACAGGGGCCCAAGGACTTGAGTCATCTTCCACTGCTTTCCCAGGCCATAGCAGGGAGCTGGAACAGAAGTGGAGCAGCTGAGACTTGAACTAGCGCCCATATGGGATGCCAGCATTGCAGGCAGTGGCTTTACCTGCTATGTCACAGCGCCAGCCCCATCCTATTATTTAATATGAATTTAAGATTCTAATAACCCCAATGATGTTTCTTTATATTATTGAGCTTAGCCTATTGAATTTTGTCAGTATTGCTGAAAGGGTTTTTGTCACAAGCCCCTGCCCAACCTACAGAATGTTTTTAGTTAATTTAGTAGAATTTATAGGAATAGAAGTTCCTGGTACTCATATGTATTTTTCTGGCATCATCTAGTCTGGCCTCATTCTTCAGTTAGTAATTTTTTTCTCTAACTGAGTGTTAGTCACTCCCTGCTACAATGCAGGTGAGAAAATATGCTATCAGTGGTGTGAGGAACGTGTTGTCATTTAACCTTTTTTGCAAAGGCTATTTCTATCATTGGGGAAGAAAATTCAAGGAAGAGAAGACAGATGATGACAGTCTACTGGGATGAGAAAGTTTTGTTAAAATTAAGCCATAAGCTAATTTCGCTCTTTTGTTAGCACATTAGCAAACTTGTCTACAGGTTTTAAATTTGAGAACTCTCTCTTCTCTTGGAATTGAAACACATTGTTAGCTTATTGACTGCTATGGACTTCCCCAAATGTAAGATACTTGCAAATTGAGTGCTCGCCAATATAATTTAGGGCAACAACTCTCCTGAACTGCTTGGAACAAAATATTTAGAGAAAAATGTTTTTTAAAGAGATTGACATTGAACTTTACCTTGTTAGATGGTGATTATTGGATCAAACTCTCATTATGGTAAATGTGAAGAATTTGAATATATATTTGATGAAAAATAAATTTTATAATATTTTAAAAATATTGATTTATTTGAAAGGCATAATTAGAGACAGTGAGAGAGATCTTCCATGTGTTGGTTCACTCCTCAAACGGCTGCAGTGGCGGAGGTAAGGCCAGGCTGAAGCCAGGAGTCTGGAACTCCATCTGGGTCTCCCGTGTGAACTGGAAATGGAGCAGCCAGAACTCAAACTGGAGCTCATATCATCAGAGATGCCTGAATTGCAGGCAGCAGCTTATCCTACTGTGCCAACCGTACAAGTGTGGTGTAATTCATAGATTCACTGCATTTCCTATCAAACCTGCCTTGCCCTGTTTTTCATAGAATGAGAAAAAACAATTCTAACACTTGCATGGAACTACAGAAGACCCCACTGAGCCAAATGACTATTGAGCGTTCTTTCTGATTTCAAAGTACATTATGAGAACTATGCGGTATAGTACACAAACAGGTAAGTAGGCCAGTGGAGCACATTAGATAGCCTAAAATAAACCCAAGCATAGACTGTCAAATAATTTTCTACAAGGCTTCCAACAAGACACAATGGGGAGAGAACTCTTTCTTCAGTAATTGGCAGTGGAAGCAGGGGTGGGTGGGCACTATGGCTCAGCAGGTTAATTGCCACTTGGGGTACTTGCTTCTCATATCAGAGTGCTGATTTCAGTCCTTGCTACTCCACTTCTAATCAAGCTTCCTGCTGATACACCTGGGAGGTGATGGATAGTGGTCCCAGTACTTGGATTAATGCCACCTATGCAGGAGACACAGGTGGAGTTCTGGGCTCCTGGCTTTGTCCTGGCCCAACCCTGTCTTTTGCAGGCAAAACTCTTGGCAGAGTCATGAACGTATATAAAGAGTCACACTTCGTAATATAAAAACATCAATAAAGAGCAAATTTGTCTCCACAAATTTTCGGTAATATTAGGCTGAGCAGTGTTAAATGATTTTTAAATTAATCTTTCAACGTCTTCCTTTTGCACGTACAATGAAATCCAAAGCACACAGCGTGATCTTATAATAAGAAATCACACCGTCTTCCCTAATCATCTGGCCTCATGTCCTACCACTTAGTCCTTCATTCACTGGCTTTATTTTTGGCCTTGAGACTTCATTTACATAATTTCTATGTCTCTGCCCTTGTTATTGCTTTCCACTCAGGGCTGTTCATGTATGGTTAATACCCCTGGATTAATGTCACCTGTTAAGAGGTTTATCTAGGCCACTGTATCAAAATTGTCCTCTGTACCTTTTCCACTGCAGGTTTTATTTTCTTCATAGCATCTGATGGGGAGTGGAGATTCACAGTTATTTGCACATCTGTCTCCCCCAGTGAGAGTGTAAGGTACATCAAGAAGGGACTTTGCATTTTTCACCATTATATCCCCAGTGCCTAGAATGGTATGTAGTGCATAAGTGGTGCTTAATCAGTATTTGTCAAGTGAATGCATTCATGCCGGCGGTGATTTGGCAAGAGTAGGTATTGCTGAGTCTCTTGAAAGTCCAGGTGCATTTGGATAGCGTTCTGTAATTGTTCAGTAATGACTTCCACATGCACAGGAAAAGGAAATTCATTCAGTGGACCACCTCTGTGCCATTCCTGGCCATGATCTACTAAGAATAGTTGGCAAAAATCCAAGTGGGTGTCCTTGGACCTCAGTTCTGTCAGCCTTGGAAATAACAGTACCGTCTCCTGCTTTTGGGATTTTTTGAAGATGAAATGTGATCATGCCGGTGAAGTGTCAGCTTAGATTGTGAAACAAAGGAATTGCTCTCGAAATGTCAGCTGGTGCCGTGTTATTCCTAGTCATCAACTTCCCTGGTGCTGGTGCACGTGACGTGCAACCGCCGGCAGACCCTCTGTAGGGCAGGCTGCTTCTTGGGCAGCTTCCCAAGAGGGCACCTTTTCTTGAGTCTTGTTGGTAGGTTTGGGTGTGAGATATTTGTGAGTTTCCTGGGGCTGCCATAACAAATGCCTGCATCTGGGTAGCTGTCCCTTACACTGTGCTTGCTGGTAGCCACATGTGACCAAATTCATACTTCATGAAGATTCCAGTCGATTGGTCAGACTAGCCACAGTTCCGGTGTGTAGTGACCGCACGAGCCTGGGGAGTCCTATGCTGGACAGCACCACTGATGAAAGATCTGCTGACAGCACTGCTCCCAGCAATTAGCACATCTTAGAAGAGCACTTTTTATTTGCTTTAGATGCCATGTGTAGGCTTGTTTCTTCAGCACTTGTGTAGTTATAAATTTGGAGGAGCTCATAATAGCTGAGTAAAATATTTTTATGGACTTCTTTTAAAAGTTCTGTAGCAGAGTGACTCATTAATGTTATTTATGAATTGTTTATTCACCAACTCCTTTCTTCATTGTCAGGAACATATGGAGTCAGTAATAGAACATGCTGCCTGCCTTTTTTTTTTTTCTTCTGGATATTTATAACTAGGTGCCTGAAGGACATAAGATACTGTTATATTTGTTTTATTTGAATTATATGCCAGAGAATAAGCTCTTTTGTACTCAGGGCTACAATTTATAGTATTAATTAAGAATGGCTTTCCTTTTTTTTTCCAGAGTGAATTCAATATATTCTTCATTGCAGTATTTGAATTTTGAGTGTTCTCTTGGTTATTTTTTCTTCTCTCTCAGCCTCCCATTCTATACTATTTTTTTATTATTACCTTGTTTCTCTTTTATTTAACCCTTCTCTCTCACACTTTCCTTCTTTTCTTAAGATATTTATTTATTTATCTATTTAAAAGGTAGACAGAGATAGACAAAGATACTCCATCGAGTGTTTTACTCCCTAAAGGCCCCCAGTGGCCAGGCTGGGCCAGGCCAAGGCAGGATCCTGAAACTCAGTTTGAGTCTCCCTTGTGGGTGGCAGGGACCCTGGTACTTAAGCTGTCATCTGCTGTCTCCCAGCGTGTGTATTAGCAGGAAGCAGAGTCGATACTTGAACCCAGGCACTCCAGTATGGGGAGGATGGAAGACACCCTCCCCCCCCCCGCCTCTCCTCTCTCTGTGTAACTCTGACTTTCTTTTTTTTTTATTATTTTTTTTGACAGGCAGAGTGGACAGTGAGAGAGAGAGACAGAGAGAAAGGTCTTCCTTTGCCGTTGGTTCACTCTCCAATGGCCGCCGCGGCCGGCGCGCTGCGGCCGGCGCACCGCGCTGATCCGATGGCAGGAGCCAGGAGCCAGGAGCCAGGTGCTTTTCCTGGTCTCCCATGGGGTGCAGGGCCCAAGCACCTGGGCCATCCTCCACTGCACTCCCTGGCCACAGCAGAGGGCTGGCCTGGAAGAGGAGCAACCGGGACAGAATCTGGCGCCCCGACCGGGACTAGAACCCTGTGTGCCGGCACCGCTAGGCGGAGGATTAGCCTAGTGAGCCGCGGCGCCGGCCAACTCTGACTTTCAAATAAAATAAATCTTACTTTTAAAAAGAGAGTTCTGTGACCATTGCCACAATCATTTTCAGAGAATTTTTATCATTCCACAAGAAAATCCAGTGTTCCCTGTCTTCTCTCCCCACCCTGCCCCCATTTCTTCCATTGCCTGTTCATAGGCACCCACTAACCTATGTTGCCTATATAGATTTTCCTCTGAGGACATAAGAATTTTCTGTCTGCTTTCACTTAGTGTAATGTTGTGGCATACTTGATCCCTTTTTGGCTTAGTATTTCATTGGCCGGATACAGCACATTGTGTTTATCTGTTTATCAGCTAATAGATAACTCGGTTTTCACTATTGGGCCTTTATGAATACCGTGAATGTTTGCATACAAGTTTTTGTGTGAACAAACGTCTTCATTTCTGTTGGGTAATCTAGAATTAGAATTGCCATTTCATATGATAAGTATATGTTTAAACATTGGAGGAGCTGCCAGATTATTTTCCAAAGTGACTGCATTTTACTGCATTCCTACTAGCTATATGTGAGGGTTCCAGTTTCTCCACATTCTCACCTACAGTTGTGTCTTTTGGACAGTAACTATTGTAATGGGTATAAAATGGTAAATATCACTGTGACTTTTTAAAATGCTAAAATATGCATAATATAAAATTTACAGTTTTAACCATTTTAAAATATCGAGGTCAGTGGTATTAAGTACATTTACATTTTTGTACAACCATCACCACCATCCGTCTCCAAACTATTTTCATTTTCCCCAAATGAAACTCTATTCCCATTAAATAATAATTCCCACTCCTCCATTGTGGTTCGATTTGCATTTTCTGGTGGGCTAGTGATTTGAGCACACTATTATGTGCTTATTGGTCATTTGTATCAGGGTACTGTAAAATGTTCATGGAAATAGAATTAAAGGGAACTGGTGATAAGCCAGTCCCAAAGGGACAAATACCATATGTTCTCCCTAATAGAGCACCTAAAAGACAATCTGTAGAAATGAAATTGACACTTTGAGAAGCAATGACTTGAACAGCCCTTGTCTTGACTGTTGAGGAACAGGTTTTTTTTGTTGCTGTTGTTTGTTTGTTTTTTTGTTTTTCCCTTGATGGAGAATGGGACTGGGAATGGCTGACTGGCGCCAGCCCCTGCTTTGTGGGTTAACGTAGCAGAGAGCAGATCTCTTTCTCTTTCTGTGTTAGATAAAGTATTTTTGAAATGGAATTTTTAAATGTTTATTTTGGTACAAAATTGATTGAGGTCCATACATATGAGAGCTTTTCAAAAACTTCATGAAGATTGAGTATTAAGAAAAAGCGTTGCATGGGTTTAAGAATTATTTTGCATGGAAGGGTTTGAATTGTAATTTTCTATGAACTTTTTGAAGTGTCCACATAAAACTTTCGTGGGGAAATCTCTTTCAGATGAGTTGACTACCTTTAATTGGTTTATTTCCTTTTTAATTCTTGAGTCATGGAAATTCTTCATATATTATAAATACAGTCCTTGTCAGATACATGATTTATAAAAATTTTCTCCCCTTTTTTGTGTCGTCTTTTCACTTTCTTTTTTTTTAATTTTTATTTTTTGACAGGCAGAGTGGACAGTAAGAGACAGAGAGAAAGGTCTTCCTTTGCCGTTGGTTTACCCTCCAATGGCCGCCGCAGCTGGCGCGCTGCGGCTGGCGCACCGCGCTGATCCGATGGCAGGAGCCAGGTGCTTCTCCTGGTCTCCCATGGGGTGCAGGGCCCAAGCACTTGGGCCATCCTCCACTGTACTCCCTGGCCACAGCAGAGAGCTGGCCTGGAAGAGGGGCAACTGGGACAGAATCCGGCGCCCCGACTGGGACTAGGACCCTGTGTGCCGGCGCCGCAAGGCGGAGGATTAGCCTAGTGAGCCGCGGCGCCGGCCGTCTTTTCACTTTCTTGATGGCATCTGCTGAAGGACTGTAGTTTTGAACTTTGATGTTCAGTTTATCTGTTTTAACTTTTATGGCTCATACTTTGGTGTTATATTTAAGAAATCATTGTCTAATCCCAGGTGGCTATTTTGTCTCATAAGTTTCATAGTTGTAGCCTACTCCCAAACTAAAAAAAAAAAAAAATTATTTTCATTTAAGAGAGAGAGAATAATGAATCAATCAATCAATTTTTTCTTGGTTCACTGTGCCTGCAACAGCCAGGGTTGGACCAGGGTGAAGCCAGGGGCCTGGAACTCCAACTGGCTCTCCCACATAGCTGTAAGGGGCCCAAACGTTCAGGCCATCATCTCCTGCCTCCCAGGATGTATTAGCAGGAAGCTGGTTTAGAAGCAGAGATGCTGGAACTCAAATTGGCTATCTGATATTGTAGTGATGTGGGCATCCAAAGTGAAGGCAGCCTGTACTACTGGTGCATGATGCTTACTTCATACCAGCAATGGAGTGGACTGCTTTCTCCACATGGTGTTCTGACTCTGCTCTAGGAATACAGCCTTTTTTTTTTTTTTTGACAGGCAGAGTAGACAGAGACAGAGAGAAAGGTCTTCCTTTTTTCCGTTGGTTCACCCCCCAATGGCCTCCGCGGCTGGCGTGCTGCAGCCGGCGTACTGCACTGATCTGAAGCCAGGAGCCAAGTGCTTCTCCTGGTCTCCCATGCAGGTGCAGGACCCAAGGACTTGGGCTATCTTCTACTGCACTCCCGGGCCACAGCAGAGAGCTGGACTGGAAGAGGAGTGACCAGGACAGAATCCGGCGCCTCGACCTGGACTAGAACCTGGTGTGCCGGCTCCACAGGCGGAGGATTAGCCTAGTGAGTCACGGGGCCGGCCTGGAATACAGCCTCTTAATCGGTTCATGTGCTACAAGATCGGGTGCCGTGCTCCCTTTAAGCTATTATATTTCTGGCTACATAGGAAAGCAATTGGCTTTCTGGCTCCATCGTTGAATTGCCTCACATTTTACTGCCTTCATCCTTTGTATTCTATCCTCAAATAATATCCTGGTTTTTCTTAACTCCAGTGGTCATTACTTTCATCCCATTTCAGCAACATGTTCTAAGACCTTGCTGTTTTCCAAATGGACTAAATGCCTGTATCTGTACTCTGATTATAAACTCTTGACCTCTTTTTCCCACCCCTCAATTCTTCCCTCCCTCCCTCCTTTCTTTCCTTCCTCCTCCCACTCCTAGACCCTTTATTTCTGCTTTCTGAAGCTACTTATTTCCCTGTTTTTCGAGTTTCATTGTTTCCACAATGAGAAGCCCACTGGCTTTTGTTCCTATCCTTTCTGGTTTGTGCCGTGAATCTCTCAGTACTATGTGAATCATCCTGGTAGCATTGGACACTCAATGAATGATGAATGCATGAAGGCGGAAATTAACCAACCTTGGATCAGTCTGTTTGGCTTCCGCACCAGAACTGCTGGTCCTTGAGAGAAATTACACCTACACATGGATGAAATCAAATGGTGTCTCAATGCCGTCTGACAGTTTTACATGTTCCTAGCCATCATGCTGTCTCATTTTCTGAAACAGGTAGTTTTAAACATTGACTCTGTTCTTATTTCACAATATGCTCCCTCCCTCTTAGCAGATGGACTTCTTACTTCAATGAAATAAATTGAAGCCAGCACTAGGAATTTGCTTAGCATTCTTTTAGACTTTTTTATTTTTTAAAGATTTATTTATTTATTTGTAAGGCAGAGTGACAGAGAGAAAGAGGGAGGGAGAGAGGGACAGAGAGAGAGAGAGAAGTCTTCCATCCCCTGGTTCACTCCCCAGATGGCTGCAGTGGCTGGAGCTGCACTGATCCGAAGTCAGGAGCCAGGAGTCTCTCTTGGGTCTCCTACATGGGTGCAGGGGCCCAAGGACTTGGGCCATCTTCTACTGCTTTCCCAGGCCATAGCAGAGAGCTGAATTGGAAGTAGAGCAGCCAGGTCTCGAATCAGCGCCCATATGGGATGCTGGCACTGCAGGCAGTGGTTTTACTTTCTCTGCCACAGCACCAGCCCCTCTCCTTGATGTTTGCAAGACTAATAGCATCTGGGCCAATGCTCTCCTAACATTTCTTGTCCTGAACACTTTGTCCTTCCATTCTGGGCTTCTTTTTCTACCTGTGTTTTGGATGTTGCTCTGCCCACCCTTTCAAGAACCTTGCTGTATCATTTATTCTTTGGATCATCAACTCTTATTTCTCTACTGTCTTTCTCCTCTCAGCACGCAAACTATTAAAAACATGTTTTTGGAAAAATTATAGAAAAGGAAGAAAGGAGGAGGGTTGAGGGAGGGAGTGAGAGATGAAAGGGAGGGGAAGTATGATTATCTTCTTAGCTATGAAATACATGAAATGTTCTTTTTATATTAATAAAATATTTTTAAATGTTAAATCCACTAGCCTAAATCAAAATACTTGTGTACCCACCAGGTGTCCCTTTTCTCTTTTACCCAGCTTTTTGTAAGAGTGGTCTATTTTAGGTGTCTAGATTTTCTTATTTATGATTCATTCCTATACAATTTGCTACTTCACCTATGTTTATTGACCTCTTTATTGTTAAATCAAGCATGCTGTTGTAGTTTGTATGTAACTTATTATCTCTACCATTTCTACAAGGCTAGCTACTCTCTTCTCTCTTAATTCGCCTTCGGCAGTTTCTTAATAATTGCTGCTGCTACTACCATCAAGCTGGGCAGAATGGTCAGAGGCAGAGTGGAATTCCATTGTGTTCTTGTCTTTGCTTTTCTCCTGTAAGACCTTGAGGCCATAGGAATATTTTTAAGATACTTGCCACTGTATTTCTGAAAAATTATTTATCTAGAAGGAGAAGGTAGACCTATGTATTTAATATTTAACACAGAAAACGTCTTGGTATCTGCTTTTCAAAATGAGTGAGTTTTTTTATGGACTAGAAATGAAGTGTGGTAGGTGTTCTGGGTAACTTCATTTCTTTCTCTGTTTGTACTTTATTTTTTTCCCAATGAATGTGTATTTCTTCTTAGTAGAATAATGATATTTGAGGATACTAAGAGAATCAACTTTGACCTATTGTTACTTGATTTTATTCCCTTAGCTTCTTTGATCATAATATTGGCTTTATTCATTTTTCCTTTTCTACGGTAGCTGTGCCTACTGACTCTCACCGAGCGACTTCTGTCATCACTCTGTGTCTCTCCGGGTTTCCTAGAAAGCAATCCTATATCATCTGGTCTGCTTTTATGATCTCTGCTCTGTGTTCCCAGGGTACCCTTGGAAATCTTGCTTGGTCACTATGTCATTTGCCTTTGCATTCTCTGGGCCTAAATCTAGTACTCAGCACATGGTAGAAATTCACTGATAGGGTTTTGAATGTTGGAATAATAAGGCATAGAATTTGGGATGGATCTCATTAATATCAGCATGCCCCTTTGTGGTTCTCATGTTTCTTTAAGATCTGTGTGAAAAAACATGTATTAATTAACGTTAAGTTTATACTTTATATGTTGCATTGATAGGCCATGCTAACCCAGCTCCAGGCACTTTACTTAAATGCAATGTGTTTTCTTCATTTATCATTGGAAGACAGGAGGTTGATAATTCCATAGTTCATTGTAACACAGAGCCTTGATATAAAGTTTTTAAATAATGTCTCCAAGTGCATGAGTTAGAGCAAACCTGCAGTGATGTGCGTAGAACGTGTCACACTGACTCGTACAGAAAGGTAAACACACCAGCTCTCCTCTGTGTAACTGCTTATCTCACAGTTGTTTTCTTTTCTAGGTTCAACAGATAGATCGCGTGGTGGAAGTTGTGGAGGAAACCATCAAAGGTAACTGTTGAAAATGAGATAAGCAGATGTATATGTTTTCTGAGCTACATCATAAAAATACCACTCAGTTAACAGTGACCAAGCATCTTTACAAAGAGTTTTACCTTACAGATAAAGTTATAAAAGTTCATTCTTGGCCTCTTGCATTGCCCAATCTAGTGTAGGAGGAAGAAATTATAGATTTGTTTGGCTTATGAATGAATCAATGAATCATGTGATTCATTTACTCTTTAAAAGTTTTATATCAAATGGTTTCAGTTTGAATCTCAGATCAGAAGAAAGAATTTAATCAATTTTAAAGTAAGGAAATATTGTCACTTGCATACTTAACACATAATTAGCTGCGGTTTTCTTCTTTTGAAAGTTACTTTTAAAAATAGTATTTTGATTCTTCAGATTGTAGTTTTTGTAGTTATGCCAGTAAATGGGATTGCACTTAATTTTGTTAAACAGTGCTCACTGTAACAAATTCTCATGGAAGACACTGAGAAGTAAATAATTCTCAATTCTGTGGTTTAATTTTATGTATTTGTAGACTTTTTTCCATGTGTTTTTTTACACCAAAGGAAAAATCATTATTCTAGCACTGAAATAGTAAATGAATTGATGCTCTCACTTAAAATTTAACTATTTTGTTATAAATGAAAACTTTATAATTGTTAACTCTGTACTTTTCCTGTTTTTTTTTTTTTTAACATTTATTTTACTTATCTATAAGACATAATGAGAGAGAGAGAAATATCTTCTATATGCTGGTTTACTCTCTAAAATGGCAGCAATGGCCTGGGGTTGGGCCAGGCCAAAGCCAGGAGCCAGGAGCTTCATCTGGGTCTCCCATGTGAGTGCAGGGGCTCATGCATTTGGGCCATCCTCCACTGCTATCCCAGGCACATAAGCAGGGAGCCAGGACATGAACCAGCACCCATTTGTAGTGCCGGCACTGCAGACAGAGGCTTACCCTTCTGTGCCATAGTGTCAGCCTTTGTACTTTTCCTATTGACTTGTATCTACTGTCTCCAGCTGACTTTGATTTATTAATTTTGAAAATCTTTGATGTATTAGATCTCATGATCGCTGAATATGGAATGATGAGACTTTACTTTAATCTTTTTTGTGAAAGTCCAAAATAAAAAGTCAGTATAAAAATTTTTTGATAATAAATGTTTGCAAACTACAGCCTCATTGTGGAGAATCTACAAGTGTGAGCATTTAGTACTGTGCTAACGCTTCACATGGCTTGAGCAATTTAATCTTCATGTTAGTGCTGTGAAGTGAAGGTTATCTTGCAGATGAGACACAGGACAGTCAGCTAGTGTGGGAAAGAACTTGGATTTGAATCTAAGGAATCTGGCCTCGTACTTTGTTTCGTGATTCACACTGTCCAGGTGTTTCTTTGCTTTATCTCAGTTGAGAGCCGCTGTCTTAAAGATTTTCTGATTGTGTTACTTCAGCAGTATTTTGAGATATTTGAGGGTATTGTTGCTTTATTCATCTTGTGTCTTGGGCATTAGACAAGTACTGGCCACACAGTAATTAAAAAAAAAAATAGTGGTGGTGAAGATAGCATAGGAGAAAATCTAGGTGCCCTTCAGTATGACAGTGACATTTTAGATGCAACATAAAAGGTAAAATCCATGAAAGAACTAATTGATAAGTTGTATGTCATTAAAATTGAAAGCTTTTCACCTACAAAAGACACTATCAAGAGAATTAGAAAAGCAAGCCACAGTGTGGGAGAAAATACGTGCAGAAGATAATATGATAAAGGAATATTTTACAAAATGCACAAAGAAGTCTTAAAACTCAACAGTAAGAAAATCAGCAGTCTGGTTAAAAAAGAATGGGCTAAGAAACCTACCAGACACTTAACCTAAGAAGATACACAGATGACTCATGGGCATGTACAGAGTGGCTCACCATCAGATGTCACCAGTGAATTATAAGTTAATCAGCAGAGATGTGCCACTACACACCCAGTACAATAGCTGGAACCTGGCACACTGACAACACCACATTCTGGCAAGAATTTCCTGGAAAAACAAGAACTCTCATTCATGCTGGTGATAGCGCAACTTGTTGCTGCTACTTTGGAAGACAGCTCTTGGCAGTTTGGTACCAAACCAGGCATAGTCTTAGTGTGTAATCCAACCGTTGTGCTCCTCACCATGGATCAGTGAGATGAAAACTCATAAGCACTGGTACGTGATGTCTGTAGTAGCTTCATTCATAACTGGCAGAACTTCAGCGCAACAAAAGTGTCCTTCTGTAAGTGGATGAATCAGTAAACTGGGACAAAGTAGAAAATTGAATTTATTCAGCACTGAATAGAAAGGATCCATCAACCCTCTGAAAAAAACATAGAGGGCTTCTAAATGCATATTACAAAAAGAGGCTAATGTGAAAATCTACATTCTGTGTGCCATTCTGCAAAGGGTGAGGCATTAGTCTGTGTTTCATTACTGTAACAAATATCCAAGGGAAGCTGCTTAGGAAAAAGGAAGTTTATTTCTCCTTGTAGTTTTCAGGTTCCTAGTCCAAGGTCAGTGGACCCTGTTGGTGGGGCATCAGAAGCTGGCGGGGATGGCAGAACATTCGCAGAACAAGCATCACATGAGCCGTAGCAGGTGGACTCTGGAGATCCTAAAAGGATCCGTGGTTGTAAGTGGTTAAAGGATAGGAAGCGATGAATATACCAAGCCCAGAAATACTATGGCAGTGCAGAGGAGACCCAGGAAAGTAGAGGTACTGGCAGCATGAACTTGCCATCAGAGAAAGCTGCAAGCAGTGTGCCCATGCAAGCCTTGGAAAACTGCAGGTGTCGGCATACAAAGCCAGCCTCAGGGAAGAGCATGTGGGCAGAGACCCACAGAGCCTCCAGATCCGGACTGGGAACCTCCAAAATCATGAGCAACAATAACCCCCATTTTTTTTATTTAATTTTTATTTACTTATTTATTTGACAGGTAGAGTTACAGACAGTGAGAGAGAGAGACAGAGAGAAAGGTCTTCCTTCCTTTGGTTCACTCCCCAAATGGCCGGAGCTATGCCGATCTGAAGCCAGGAGCCAGGTGCTTCCTCCTGGTCTTCCATGCGGGTGCAGGGGCCCAAGAACTTGGGCCATCCTCCACTGCCTTCCCCGGCCACAGCAGAGAGCTGGACTGGAAGAGGATTAGCTGGAACTAGAACCAGCGCCCATATGGGATACCGGCGCCACAGGCGGGGGATTAACTTAGTACACCACGGCGCCGGCCCCTAACCCCCATCTTTTATAAATAGAGTCCCTCAGATACTTGCTATAGAGATGAAATCTGGCCATTATGGTTCTGTGTGATAACGTACTGGCAGTATACATTTGATGAAGCCGTACAATGGACAACACCAAGAGTGTGCTCTCCTGTAAGCTGTGAGCTGTGGGTGTAGACTCATTGAGTAGTAGTAGACTCATTGAGTATAACAGGTATGACATTTGCAGAAAGGATATTAATAGTAGGAGAGGCAGTAATACATGGAAATTCTGTACTTCTGTTCAATTTTGTTGCCTATCAGCTCTAAAAAATAAAATCTTTCAATAAAATTAATGGTAATTAGCAATTAGCAGTGTGCTTAAGAGTTTGTCGAAGGCCAGCGCGGCGGCTCACTAGGCTAATCCTCTGCCTTGCGGCGCCGGCACACCGGGTTCTAGTCCAGGTCGGGGCACCGGATTCTGTCCCAGTTGCCCCTCTTCCAGGCCAGCTCTCTGCTGTGGCCAGGGAGTGCAGTGGAGGATGGCCCAGGTGCTTGGGCCCTGCACTCCATGGGAGACCAGCAGAAGTACCTGGCTCCTGCCATTGGATCAGCGTGGTGTGCTGGCCGCAGCGCGCCGGGGGCGGTGGCCATTGGAGGGTGAACCAACGGCAAAGGAAGACCTTTCTCTCTGTCTCTCTCTCTCACTGTCCACTCTGCCTGTCAAAAAATAAAAAAATAAATAAAAGAGTTTGTCGAATGACTTGTATAGGTACAGTTTCTACAAGAAATGACAGAAGTCCTGTCGCACAGCACTGCCTTCCCTCAGCTTGGTTGATTAGGGATGCCTTCTCACTGTTGGGTTTGGACTTGAATGGACAGCGAGAGCTGAGATGAAGATACGGTTGATGGAGATCATCACGGATGGGCTCGATACAGGCATGGGAACATTGATGAATTAGTGTTCGTAATGTGACCAGCGGGATTTAGAGACATGGGGGATAATGGTGATACCTGTGCTTAGTTTGCATATTAGGAAGTCAAAGATTTGAAGGAGTTAAAAGGCTTGTTTGGGACCTCTTTGTTAGTGGAGAGCTGCGACCATCAGTGCAGTTTTGTTCACTGCTCTCTGTTTTTACTGCCCATACTTCTTTTGGACAGTCACTGTCAGTGAGGTAATGTTGTGTTTGTAGAAGCTAATCAATTCTTGATTATCTTTCAGCATGCTGTTTTTCTGAGGCCCAGTTTTCTGAGATTAAAGTAGGGAAGATTAAATGGATAATACTTTTGAGTTACCCAGAACATAAGAGGGACTCAGTTCATGTTAGTGTTTCCCACTTACCACCTGCTCGACACCTGGCCTGCTGGAAAAATCCAGCTGCTCCCGGCCATCAGGACTCTGCTTTCAGTCCGAGTCTGTGTGCAGCTGCCATGAACCTGGGATTACCTACTCACCTGCACGTGCTCCTTCACCGTACCAGTCACCCATCAAATTAATTGGAAGCTTCTTAGTATGATCTTAATTGTCTTCTACTGAATTCCACCATTTTTGCTTTTCCTTCCATCACCTCCATACAGATACCCTTTGTTGCAGTCAGCCTCTTGTATATTATTTTCAGGTTGCTTTACACGCATCTTTGGGTCCTCTACAAAAGTGCATTTTGTGCCTTTAGATCTACTCTCTGCCTTGACCTGCACCCCTGGTGACCAACCTGTGTGGATTATAGCAGTAAGACCATTGCCACGTGGCATCCAGTTGGATTTAGCTTATTGGAGTTTGGAGGTGATGAGACTATAAGCAGAGGAAAAAATGATAGCAGCTTCATTATCTTTTGCAAATAGAGTGTGGAATTATACATTAATTGTGATATTTTCTATTTTGGCTTGACTGTTCTTAACACAGTAGTAAATTGATATTTCTTCAGTGCTTTATATCTGAGTTCTCTAAAGACAGAAACACAAAGTGGAAGCTAGATCATGTTAGAGAGCTAAGATCTAAATCTTTGATAGGAAAATAAATGCACATAAAAATTAGGATCATCTTAAAAAACCCTATATTGTCAGGGAAATAAGTTATAACATAACTAAGTGGAAATATTGGTGACATTGAGCAGTTTGACAGCTCAGTTGTGGGTAGATCAGAAATTTAAATTTCATTTTCTCTTGAATAATTTAAGAATTTTACTTCATTGGTTTTAGTATGTCTTTCCTTTAGTGACATAGTGAACCCTAATGTTGATATTAGTAGGGATATGGTAAAAATATTCAGTTCTTTTTAACATTCTACATTGCATGATTTGTGTGTGTGTGTGTGTGTGTGTTTCTGCATTTTTTCTTTAATTCTGTAACACTGCATAGCAGAAATGTAACAGTTACTTCTGAGACAGGGAGACTAAATACTGGTTTCATTTACTTGTTAATTTGAGGGGAAAAAGCTCATTTGTGGAGTCTGGTTAGGGTATCAACTGTGGGTAGATTTTAGGTGGAAGTTTATGGATTTTAAGCAAAAGCATTTCTACTTATGTCAGCTCTACCACTCAATAACACAGTGCACTTTTATAGAGTAATAAAGAAATAGTAAATGAAATGTCCTTATAAAAGATGGTTTCCAGCACATTTATCGTCATTCTGCAAATGCAAGTGCACAGTTGCTTTAAGTTACACTGAAAAGTCAGCTGCTGATGTGCTGTGTTCAGTACTGGGTTCTGCTATTGACAGTGTCATCTTTTTAAAAATATTTTTTATTAATATAAAGAAAACAGATTTCATGTATTCCATAGATACAATTCTGAAAAGATAACCTTATTTGCATCCCTTCCTCCCTCCCGGAAACCCTCCTCCTTTTTTCCTTTGCTTTTATTCCTTTAATTTTTGAAATAACTTTTTTATTTCACGTATACAGTTTTAAAAGTCAAATGATACTTTCTGCCATATCCTCCCTAACTCCCACCCTCCTTCCTCCTCCTCTTATTTTTCTTTTAATTTTTACGATGACCCACTTTGGATTTTCTTTATAATTTAAAAGCTTTTTTTTTTTTTGACAGGCAGAGTGGGCAGTGAGAGAGAGAGACAGAGAGAAAGGTCTTCCTTTGCCATTGGTTCACCCTCCAATGGCCGCCGCAGCCAACGCACTGTGGCCGGCGCACCGCGCTGATCTGAAGCCAGGCGCCAGGTGCTTCTCCTGGTCTCCCATGGGGTGCAGGGCCCAAGCACTTGGGCCATCCTCCACTGCACTCCCTGGCCACAGCAGAGAGCTGGCCTGGAAGAGGGGCAACCGGGACAGAATCCGGCGCCCCGACCTGGACTAGAACCTGGTGTGCCGGCGCCGCAAGGCGGAGGATTAGCCTATTGAGCCGCGGCGCCGGCCCTATAATTTAAAAGCTTAACCCTCCACTCAATAAAGAATTCAACAGGTAATAAGTAGAAAAACCACTGTTTGTCGGGAGTATAGATAAGAGCTATGGACAACAACCAAATCTCAAAATGTCAATGTTGTTCACATACATCACTTTTTTGTATTCTGTATATTAGTTACCACAAATGAGGGAAAACATACCATAATGTTTGTCTTTTTGGGACTGCTTATCTTTAACAACCCACACAGTCTCCTTGGTTCTCAGTTTCCTGATTGTGCATTGTCTTAACTTGGATGATGCCTTCCATCCTCAAATTCTTGGAGTATATGCGTTTGTGATCTAAAATTGAATTTCAAAGGCTGCCGTTCAAATGAGCTGTTGATGTTTTAGATGGTGATCTCTGGCAAAGTTTATTCAAATGTGACTGGCCTCCTTTTTGTGGCTCAGTCTCTCTGTGCCAGGTTTACAAAGTGAAGTAGAAGACATTAAACGCAGACGCCCCCATACCTTCTAGAGAAGAGGGGCTCGACGCTCTTGAGTTGTGATGCGGTTCTGGGCAATGATGAGCCTTGCTCAAGTTTTGTGCATCTTGGAAGTAACCTTCCTTTCTACCTAGAGGCAAGCTTCTTTCTAGAACCCTGAGAAAGGTAGTTTTAGTTTTGATAACTGAAGTCCATAAGACAAAGGTAGTTTGAGAGAGTTTTGTATCAGGTAGAACCATCCCCTGGAGCAGGGATCCTCCACTGTGTTTGTAGAGAGAGAGAGGAGTGGTGGCTGAAGGGGTCCCTAGCGGAAGAGATGATAGGCCAGTTCATCAGAGGCCTGGGGATGCTGTAGGTTGCAGTTTCTGCCCTGTGACCCCTCACCAAACCCCTGGCCATCTTGAGCTGCTGGTGGAACTGGGCAAAGATTCTTGTGGTCCCTCTCCTAGATCCATGGTCATTGTGAACCACTGCCAGAGCTGGATGAGGATCATATCACTTCAGACGTTCCCTGGGCACAAGTGCTAAGACTTATCGAGAATTCAGATGTTCCCTAGGCACAAGTGCTAAGATTTATCCAGACTCATATGACGTTCCCACTGTGTTACCTATGCTTTCTTCCCCTTCTGTCATATTCAGGAAAGCATTTCATAGTGCAAGTGAGTGACTTCATAGGGATGACCTTGAATCTGCTTTAATTTACGTATTTAACAAATCATTCACTGACTTGATTATCATTATCAATGCAACCGTGTGTGACCTATTTCCTGTCTCTCCAGAGCTTTTAAAATAAATGGAATATGACTTTCACTTCTAGTGTTTGACAGTTTTGAAAACCTCCTTGCCTTGCTTTGGAGAAGCATTGTTAGCACTGCAGGTCTTGATAGAAGTACAGTTGCATTAGTAGCAGCCAGGGTTGTGAACTTCAGTCTCGCTCCTTGTAGCTTCCACCTCTTCATACATGGGAATTCATTTATGCTCCATAGGAACCCTGGCATTACTGATTGTGTGCTTAAGAAGGGCTTACATGTCCAGAGACCTTGCCCTCTGGTTCCAGATCCCATGTTCTTTCTGTTGCGTGAGCTGCTTACATTGAACTTGGGGAAGTGAGCAAGAAATACCCATTGGTTATCATTTCTTTAGCCCGTAGCTGTTGTTTAAGATCATTTCCTACCTCTTTCTAATTCCCTTCAGATTCTGTCGTCAAATAGGTCCTTTCCATGTCTTATTTCCTCTTTCGTTTCTTTTTCCTTTTCCATTTTCTTAGTTTTACTTGCCGTTTTATTTTTTGCCAACATAAAAAAAGTCTTGATTATGGTAAAATATCATTTTTGTTAGTAGGAGTGAGCATAGATTTGTTTGATTTGTTAAAAAATGTAGATTGAATATTTTGGTCATAATTTACTGTAAAAGTGCTTAAATTAGGAAATGAGGAAATAAAAGTATTCTGTAACCACAAACAACCAATAAAAAGCTCACCTAATCAATACAAACCTCGTGAGGAGATGCTGCAGAGACAGTTCCCATGTGTGTGTGGGGGGGGGGTTGAGTGTGGGGGTGTGTGTACATTTGGATAATTTTTGAAGGTTTTAGTATGAAACACACTTTATATAGTTTTAACTTTTCAGTGATTAGGTCAGGACTATCTTCCCTTTTTTTTTTTTTTTTGTTTTTGTTTTTGTTTTTTAAGGATGTGGATCATGTTCTAAGTCTTAAGTTTCTAATCTAGGCAAGTATTGCAGCTCTAACACAAAGTATTTTTATGTAGATTTAACAGTTCATAACCACCATTAATTGCCATTTCTTAGAATTTAGTTTGTATTAGTTTTTTGGCTAGAACTAGGAATTTCAAACCCACATAATTTCTATTTCATAAATTATATTTTAGGAGCATTTTCATTTTTGGAGGTGAGTTTTTTCACCCTGGGGCTCCTTCATGAATAAATTTTTTTCAGTGAAATCTGGTTTTAGTGATAGGCTTTTAACTAGGTTGGTTTTAAGACGTGGAAAATCAGCAACAAGCAAGAATTGTAGCAAATGCTGTGAAATGTGTTATCATGGATGTGAACCCATTCTGCCTGCGCAGACTCCCAGAGCACACTTCCCTCTCCTGGGCGCCTCTCCTGATCTGCCTTGGGTGTTGGCCACTCCCTCACCGGGTCCGTCTTCCACCATCCACCATCCCTGGGAACACTGAGTGGGCTGTTTCTGATGCTTCACACCAGTTGCTGGTTTGCAGGTCTGTTTTCCTTTAGGGCAGAAATGCAGGTCTTGGCTCCAGAGAGAATAGCGTTGGGAAGGGAGGTGGGGTCTATTTTGAAAGTCTTGATGTTATTTAATAAGTGATAAAATACTTCATACGTACTTCCCTTTTAAGGTCATCTATAGTGTTGTGGGTCTTCTGTTTCACTTACACACATGCACTAATGTGTTACGTTGCAATAGATTAATATAAAGTATGAATTCTCTTTGTTTTTCTTACCTTTCTAAGCTTAAGGCACTGCTGACATTTCTACAGGGCAATGAAACCCTTTATCAGGGACTGAGAGGATATGAGTTTAAAGGCAAGCAAACCCCTGATCCTAACCTCCTATATGTAATGCGCTTATACTGATGGCAGTGCAAGTATATTTAGCTCTTTTAAAAAATTATTTATGAATGAGAGATGGACAGATAGGTTAATCTCATCCACTGGTTTACTCTTCAAATGCTTGCAACAGCTTGGGCTGGGCCAGGCTGAAAGCAGGAACCTAGAACTCAGTCCAGGTCAGGTGTCCATTTGGAGACTGAGCCTTCACCTGCTGTTTTCTAGGGTGCGTTTGCAGGGAGCTGAGAGGGAGGGTGGAGCCGAGACGCAAGCCCAAGTTCTCGGATCTGGGATATGAGTGTCCAGCGCTGCAGTTTACACTGCTGCACCAGACACCACCCCGAACTGCGGGTGAAATGAAGGGCTCCAAGGATGGACAGGCACTCTTAAAGAGACATGGACAGGCCAACTCTCTGCTTCCCATCTCTGCTGTCATCCTTTATAGTGGCTTCAGTTGAATAATAGCAGGAAAGTTGAAATTGTAATTTCTGGTAGAAATGGGAATCTGAGATTTAGTTTTAAAAGTTAAGTATGTCTTGTAGGAGTAGGGTTTGGTCTAGCAGTTAAGATACCTACTTCCCGCTTCAGAGTATACAGTTTTATTTATTTATTGGCATAAAGATTTATTTATTTGAAAATCAGAGTTACACTGAGAGGGAGGGGGGGGAGAGAGAGAGAGAGAGAGGGAGGGAGGGAGGGAGGGAGGTCTTCCATCCCCTGGTTCACTCCCCAATTAGCCACAATGGCCGGAGCTGTGCCAATCTGAAGCAAGGGCCAAGAACTTCTTCCAGGTCTCCCACACAGGTGCAGGGGCCCCAGGACTTGGGCCATCTTCTACTGCTTTCCCAGGCCACAGCAGAGAGCTGTGATTGGAAGTAGAACAGGTGGCAGCTTTACCTGCTATACCACAGAGTATACCGTTTTGATTATCTCTTCTGGTTCTTGACTTCAGCTTCCTGCCAAGGCAGACCCTGGGCAACAACAGATGATAGCTCAGGTAGTTGGGTTCTTGCTACCTATGTGAAAAACCTGAATTGAATTTCCAGCTCAGACTTAAGCCCAGCCCTGGCCATCATGGGCATTTGTGGAATGAACCAGTAGATGGGAGCTATCTCTGAATTTAAAAAAAAAAAAATGCAGGCGAGTCTTTTGTAGCTAGAGAATGATCTGAGGAGTTCTCTTAAGGATCAGAACTAGTTTCGAGGTATTGATGTGTGGCTGCTTTGACTTTTTACAGTGTATTTATTTGAAAGACTAACAGAGGGGAAGGAGGAGGTGGAGGGGGGCGAGGAGGAGATCTACAATAGCTGGCACTGGGTCAGACTGAAGCCGGGAAGTTGATCTGGTTCTCCTACATGGGTGGTAGCTACCCAGGTACTTGGACCAGCATCTGCTGCCTCTTAGGTACATTAGCAGGAAGCTGGAATGGAAGTGGAGCCAGAACTCAATCCCAGGCACCCCAAAAACTGGGATGCAGGCATAAAAAATAGCAGCTTAACCCACTCCACAACAATACCTGCCCCTGCTTTGACTTTTGGCTGTTTTGTTGTACATTTGATTTAGACTGAAAAATAAATTGGTATCACCGTCATCTCCTACTGTCATAAAAGGCATGTCTTCTTGCAAAAGATATAATTAACCCACAGAATGAGCTGCCTGTTGTAATGTGTCCCCAGAAGGTATCTCCCTTAGAGTTTGGAGGACATTTTGCTTACATGGATTATTTGCTAAATGCATCTTTTGCTTAAAGATAAAATAGTTGTTTTTAATTATAGTAACAGCAATGTGCAAATGGAAGAAAAATTGCTCAAGAACCTTCCTTACGATAGATGTGTTCATTTTCCTCTGGTCTCTTCCACATTTCCTGTTTATACAAAAGTCTTACCTTATTATCATAGTTTAGATAGTGTGCAACAGACATTTTGGTATTAAATAATCCACAGACTTCTAAAGATTTCATCTTTGTCGCTCCCCCTCTTCGCGGAGGAAGGACACAGGACCCTGCGCTGTTCTTTTGTCTGCTCGGCCCTTCCTGGGTTTGCTGCTGGTCCTTCCCGGGTTGGCTGCCGACCCTTCCACCTCCGTGGAAGGGCGGTTCCCCCTGCCACTTTCCCCACTTCCGCGGGGGAGCTGCACACCGCCGACCGGCTCTCTCGGGGGCTGCTCAGATGTTATCCGGATGTTCCTGGTGCATGTTGTCTCTCTCCTCCTTTATAGTCCTCTTCCACCAATCCCAACTCTGCTACCCACATGCCGAGCTCACTGCTCTCCTCCAATCAGGAGCAGGATCAGCTCCTGCAGGTTATTGGTCGAACTGGAGGCAGCTGTGTAGAAGTTGTTTGGTTTCTTTCTCTCAGCGCCATATTGTGGGAGAGCAGATGCATAGAATAAGTCTTAATTCCAGTAACAGTCTAGTCCGAGTTGCTCCCCACAATCTTCTTACTAGAATCTTACCTTAGTTGCTCTCCCCGACCCCCGTACCCTCCTAGCTGCCTTCCAAGAAAGGCGTTAACCTCGGGAAGCTCATTTTACTTACACCCTGATTTAGACCTTGAGTTGATTCTGAAGGGTCTTGCCTCATTTCAGTGTCTTTTTCTAGGTGTCATTGTTCTAGTTAACAGTGAAGCTGTTTAAACTCTCTGAAAGACAGGAAGTTGTCTAATCTTAGTAACTAAAAATTGGAGTTTGATTTTTCAAGATCTGGTGTTCTTGTCAATTCTAGAATTACCTGCTAAGTTTTCCAACTGGGAATTGTGACAAGACTGTTTTTTCCACTGAACCCAACTTCTTATTTTGTTTTCCTTTTTTTTTTAAATTTTTTAATTTTTATTTTTTTGACAGGTAGAGTGGACAGTGAGAGAGAGAGACAGAGAGAAAAGTCTTCCTTTGCCGTTGGCTCACCCTCCTATGGCCGCCACGGCCGGCGCGCTGCGGCCGGCGCACCACGCTGATCTGATGGCAGGAGCCAGGTACTTATCCTGGTCTCCCATGGGGTGCAGGGCCCAAGCACTTGGGCCATCCTCCACTGCACTCCCTGGCCACAGCAGAGAGCTGGCCTGGAAGAGGGGCAACCGGGACAGAATCCGGCGCCCCGACTGGACTAGAACCCCGTGTGCTGGCACCACAAGGCGGAGGATTAGTCTATTGAGCTGCGGCGCCGGCCTTGTTTTCCTTTTAAGATGAAAGTATTTCAAGGGGGAGTCACACCTTAGTGTGTATATCAGAAGATGCCTGTTTTCCTGAGAAGTGCCTGCACAGGAGGAATGATACAGCAGACAATCTTTTGACTATACATCTCCATCTCTTTTCTTTGTGTTTGAATAGTTACAAACACCTGTTAGTGATGTGTGCCGTGACAACTGATTAAATTGAGCACTGTTGTCAAGTATTCTTAAATACTATTCAAATGAACATGACCAAATTTACGTAAGGGAGAACTGAAGGCTGTATTACATTGACTCATTTTTTTTTTTCTTTGCTCTTGAATTTTCTGCCAGTCTTCTGCTTTCTACCCTGGCATTGTGTGTGTTGGATTGCTTTACTAGGAAGTTTTCCAGAAGGTCAGCCCACAGCTGAGGGTTCAGACAAGTCTTCTCAGTGCGTTTTTTTTAATAGGACTGAATTTGTAGGAAGTGAGAGCAGCCAGCAAGAGATCAAGAAATCCTGGCATGAGCCCTCCCTGGTGGTGGTAGAGGTGGGTGGTCACATAGTAAGGAAACAAATGCATGGCCTTTACAGTTAGGTGGGTTGAATAAAGTATTGGAAGAAAGTCTTGCTGTTCACAGACCCCTTAGAAGAAAACGAAATTAAAGGGAAAAAGAAACAATAGGATTCCAAGTTGCCAGATCATTACTGTTTCTGTAATAGGTGATGCTAACCTATTGCTCATACGTACGATGCACTATAGCTTTGAGAACTAAAAGGGGAAAGATCAGTTTGTGTGTTAAGAACCTGTCTCAGCTAAGAAGTATGATTTGTAGGTACTCATGTTTATATCTCTCAGCTAGTACCTGTGCTTATGTTTCAAACATGTGTTCTTTTCTTCTTGAGAATGACCATTACAGTGGACTTCCTGATACATTGGCAGGCTGAATTTTTTGGTATTTATAGGTGGGATGGATTCCCTCCAATCTAATAGTATTCTAATGCATTTAGCACTGTGGGAATTAGAAAAGATGTCTATTCTTCAAGATCCATAGACAACATTGAACATTGATTCATCTACGATAGCAATTGTTCAGATCTAGCATAGTGCTTCGGTTTTACTTCTTAGAGGTTTCCCAATGTCATGAATTCAGAGCTGTGCACACAATTGTGAGTTATATAAAAGCTAGCTTTTTGGTTAGAAAGTTTTGACATATAAGAATTGTACCTGTGATAAAATGGTTTAGGAACATCATTCAGTGGATTAAATCAAATGTAAAAACCAGCATGGAATCAGGATTTTGTAGCTGTTTTATAAATAACTGCTGACAGCCTTAAGGCTTAAAATTGAATTTGATTTTTAACAGGGTTGAATTTTATGTGACACTTGTAAGTAACAACTTAGCTGTTTATTAAAGATAGTTAATAAACCCACTGAGACACGTTTGACCATTATTCAGAGAGGTTGAAATGTGAATTTACATTTAAAGTGGAAGAGATAAAAGATCTGAGAAACCTAGCATATGAGTATGTCCCACTCTGTGTGGAAGGCTGTCTTGTTGTTTATCCTTGTGTTGTAGGTGCGTCTCTCTGTGTCAGTCACTTCACGTCTTTAGCATCATCTCCCGGGTGGTCTCATCATTAGCTGATCTTGTCACACTGTGCATGGTTCTTCCCATCTCTTCCTATTAATATTTCCTCCTTTAACTTACTCTGTGGGATTGAAATGACATAAACACCGAGGTTGTCCACTCCCCCCTTTCCACCCTTGTTTTGATTTCTTTCTTTTCTCCACTTCCACTTCACTCCCAGAAGAAAGGTGATGAAATTTGCTGGAATCATGGAATCAATCCGTGTTCTCTGAGCAGCCCGCTTTCCTCCCTCGAATGTCAGCTAAGAAGAAGGACCGAACAGAGGAGGAAGGTGATAGTGTGTAGTTGAGGTCTGTGCTTCACATCCCTTCGGAAGTTTAGCATGCTTGTGCTCAGGATAAGTTTGCTTCCCACACCTTGACTCCCTCAGCATGTGTCTCTGGTTCTGCCCCCTTGTTTCCTCTCATTTTCTCTGCAAAGACACGCGTTTTTTAGGACATCTTCAGTTTTGTTCCTTATTCTATCAAATTTCAGGTTGATTTAGAAGCCTATTATACTGATAATTGCACATCAGACAGGTAATGATTCACGATATTTGTTTTTAGGCCATGGCCTATGATAGATTTAAGAAATTCATTTGAAGCAGCCATTCTGTTTGAAATAAAATTTTTAAAAGAGATGATATATCATAAATACAAGACTTATTTTGCTACTTTTTTAAAGATATAATTGTTCTGTGGCTGAATTTCCTTTCATCTTGGGCCAGATATAACAAATGACTTTTAAGTTACTTCCTTTGTCTTTAGTATATTTTTCAATTAAAAAATACTAGACTATTGTTAGGTCCTCTGCTCTTTAATGAATCATTGGATTGGAAAATAACTCATTATATCATCATGCAGAGATATATTCCTTTATTTGCATGTAGATAGTGAGGATGAATAATTTATCAAATGTTATTAGTGCAGGCTGCATATTACTGGAGTCTCAGCAGGATCTAATGAAATTTGTCTCATGCTAGTATGAAAATAGCATGCCTTTGTGTACTCATTATTGAACTTTTGGCATCTCTTAGAGCACTATTATGTTATCATGCCAATCTTGCTCACCTCTTCATTAACTGGACTTTTGATTGAACAGTTGAGCTTATCTTGAAAATCTGAGGAATTTGGTTTGCCAGATGCTTCCTTGACTCCAGTTGTATTTCCATGTCAAAGCAAAAAATTCGCGAATGAATGAAGTACTTAGTGTTTCTTATTGAGGTGATTAGTGCCAAAAAGCTGTGACTGATAGTTTTATTACTGCTGGTCATGAAAATCTGTCTGTACAGCAGATGTTTGAGCGATACACATTTCCAGAATGAGGGGCGATGAAACATATATAATTGCTTAGAGTCTTATTTCTGTAGTCATTCTGTATTTTCCTGTTATTTTTAATAATTGTTTTTAAAGGGTTGCATTTGGTTTGCTTCTGGCATGAATTCATGAGCAGGTCAATAGATCTTTCTCCCAAAAACAACAGTAAAGCTGGACAAACGGTCAAAAGCAAATCGTGCCATTACTCTGTTAATCCACTAAAAATTCTCAACACACTGACAACTGTTTACTCATGAGAACAACTGAACTTTGGGTAGGAACAATGTGAGTCATTGTGTTTTGTCCTGGGGATACTGCCTCCTGCCCGCCTCAACTCCTCGTAGCCGCCTTGGCGCTCCCAAGAGGGCTAAGCTGATTCAGAGAAGTGTCGGTCACAGTAGACATTTGATGGCAAGAGGCAGGAGGGCTCTGCAGCTCTTTCCAATTAAAGCTGCTTGCTTGATCGGTGCAGGCAGTGGGCAGGCAGACTAGTTGAGGACTGATGGGAATTCTGGGAAATGACACAGTGATAGGAGCTCGAGAAGCTCTTCTCATCTCTTGGAGTTAAATGGAGGTTGTGGATATTGTACAGCAGAACTGGAGTGGGTCCAGATTACACTTCTTCTGCCTAGTAGAACCTGTGTGCGTACCCAGAGGAAATTGGAGAATACCCAGGGGAGCCCAGCAAAAAGTAAAAGGTTGGGCAGATGTGAAAATGGCCCAATTTTGAATGCTCTCACTAGGCCATACACAGATCCATCTGCAGATAGCAAGACCCTTACTGGCTCAAGGCACTTCAACAAATGTTCCACTAGTCTTTGTCTCAACTGAAAGCTTATGCCCATACAGAGTTGATACGTGGGAAACTATGCTTGGAAAAACAGAAACAACTTAGCAGGAACAAAAATAAGCATTCGTTGTGGAGAAGACAGGCTTCATAGATTTAGTCTAGGTAAGTAACTGTACCAGAATGACAACACTATTTGAGGGGGAAATCTAAATTGAGAGTTGTTATATTACCTAAAATTTCCAGTATTCAACAAAATATTCTGATACATGAAAAGCAACCAAGTGTAACCATATTCATGGGGGAAAAAGCAGTGATTGAGACTATCCTTGAGTGACCAAAATATTGGATTTAGCAGACAAAGATTTTAAACAGTGAAGTAAAAATTTTCATGAGATTTAAGGAAAGAATTGTGATAGTGACTTGAATACAGATTCATGAAAAGATAGAAATTATTAAAAAATGAACCTGCAGTTGAAAAGTATGATGATTGAGTGAAACACTCATTAGAGGGACAGAGTTAGAGACTTTGAGATGGCAGAGGGAGAAATATCAGTACTTTTGAAGATACATTAAGAGAGGCCACCGCTGCGGCTCAATAGGCTAATCCTCCGCCTTGCGGCACTGGCACACCAGGTTCTAGTCCCGGTCGGGGCCACGGATTCTGTCCCGGTTGCCCCTCTTCCAGGCCAGCTCTCTGCTGTGGCCTGGGAGTGCAGTGGAGGATGGCCCAAGTGCTTGGGCCCTGCACCCCATGGGAGACCAGGAGAAGCACCTGGCTCCAGCCATCGGCCATTGGAGGGTGAACCAATGGCAAAGGAAGACCTTTCTCTCTGTCTCTCTCTCTCACTGTCCACTCTGCCTGTCAAAAACATTAAAATAAATAAAAAAAAGATATATTAAGAGAAATCATCCAATCTGCAGGAAAGAAATATGAACAGATCTTTGACAGTGGATTTTGATTGTTTACGAGGCTGGATTAAAGGATACTCAGCCTAGGAAGCTTTCTTTACTCTAAGTGGGTCCATAAGCACCGAGTCATCCCTCTTCTGCTCAGAGAAGAACTTGGGTGGCTTTCTTTTGATTAGAAGGGTGAATTCCTACCCTCTCTGCTGGAGCTGCAAGATCCAGAGCTAGACATATCATAAACTGTTGAAAGGCAAAGAGAGTCTTGAAAGCACAGGAGAGGGGCCGGTGCTGTGGCGCAGCGCATTAAAGCCCTGGCCTGAAGCACCGGCATCCCATATGGGCACTGGTTCTAGTCCCAGCTGCTCCTCTTCCCATCCAGCTCTCTAGTATGGCCTGGGAAAGCAGTAGAAGATGGCCCAAGTCCTTGGGCCCCTGCACCCGCATGGGATACCTGGAGGAAGCTCCTGGCTCCTGGCTTTGGATCAGTGCAACTCCAGCCGTTGTGGCCAATTGGGGAGTGAACCAGCAGATGGAAGACCTCTCTCTCTGTCTCTACCTCTTTTGAAACTCTCTTTCAAATAAATAAAATAAATCTTTAAATAAATGACTTATAATATACAGTGGCACAACAGTAAGATGAATAGTTGATAACTTAGGAGAAACCATAAAGATCGAAGGTGGTAGAATGTTTTATATTCAAAGCTTAATGAAAAAATTGTCAACTAACTGTTTTGTATTTGATAAAACTATCCTTAATGAATAAAGGAAAATGAAATAGTCCTTATATAAACAAAGAATTGTAGGATTTATTTTTTGCTAACTTGCTTTAAAAGAAATTGTAAAGCAAGTCCTTCGGGCAGAAAGGTAGCAGTACCAAATGATAAATTCCAAGGAGCAATGAAAAGTGCTAGAAATAACACTTATTTGGGTAAATATAAATACAAAGATTTCTTTGTTAATTAAAGTGTATAAATATATGTTATATATAAATAAGCATATTTCATAGTACCATATTTTTATCTTTATAGATCTGGATATGTTAACAGGCATCACAAAAGCACAAAAGAGGAAGAAGGAAAGGAAATCAGTCTAAGACAATTGAATTTGTAGGAACTCATGCTCTTGCTATACACAAAAAGTAACAAAATGGATTCTAGGCTTAAATATAAGAGCTAAAACAGTAAAACATCTGTAAGAAAATATAAGAAAGATCTTTACCCTAAGGATAGGCCAAGAGTTCTGAGATGTGACACTAGGAGCATGAGCCCTCAAAGAAATAAAATGATAAATTGAACTTAATTAAATTGAACATTGTCTTTTCAGGCGATGTTATCATGAAAATGAAAATATAAGTCACAGACTGAGAAAATATTTACAGATAATATATCTGAGAGACTGCTTGTAACCAGATTATGTATATAATTGTTCCTCAGTGTCTGCAGGGGATTGGCTCCAGGAAGCCCCTGGGATAGCACATTCTGCAGATGCTCAAGTCCTTGATAGAAATCTCGTGGTATTGGCATGGAACCTCTGGACATCATCCTGTATACTTTAAGTCATCTCTAGATTACTTAAACCTACTGCAGTATAAATGCTGTGCAAATAGTTGTTCTGCTGTATTGTTTAGGCAATAATGACAAGCAAATAATCTGTACATGTTTAGTATCGCACTAAAGTATTTTTGATCCATGGTTGGTTGAATATGCAGATGTGGAACTTTTGGATATGAATGGCTCTCTGTATAAAGAATTCTTACCACTCAGTAAGAGAAGTGTTCCATTTAAAACATTGGAAAACTGTTGGAGTAGACATTTGTATAAGGACTAATTGGATATATAAATGTTTAGAGGTGCATTACAAGAAATTGACTTTTGCAGTTATGGAGGCTCAGCAGTTCCTGAAGCTGTGTTTAGGAGGTGGAGATCCAGGAGAACCAATGTATAGTTTCAGTCTGAGTGAACAGCCTGTGTGCCAGGAGAGCCATTGATGGAGGTACTGTTCCACAGGCAACAGGCTTGTGACTCAAGAAGAACCAGTTTTTCTTTGGGAGTGTGAAGGCTGGGAAAGTCCAGTATTCTATCTTCAGCAGTCAGGAGGGAGGAACTGACTCTTGCCCGGCCTCTTTGTTCTATTCAGGCCTTCATTTGATTAGATGAGCCCAACTATGTTAGAGAGGGCCATCTGCTTTGCTCAGTCTACCAAGTCAAATGTTAATCTCATCCAGAAATACCTCTATAGACCCAGAATAATGTTTGGTCAAAATGTCTGGGCACCCTGTAGACCAGTCAAGTTAACACATTAGAATTTACCATTCCAAGATTTACTGAACAAGAAGTACATTTGGCTAATAATCAGATGGAAAGGCACTCAACATCATTAGTCAATATTGAAATGTATATTCAAACCACAATAATACACCATTACCATTAGAATGGCTTGTTACAAAAAAATTTATAGTATGAGGTATTTGCAAGGATATAGAGAAACTGCTCGTTTGGAGGTATTAAAAGCTACCACCCATAACACTAGGAAAACAACTGCTTCTTAAAACATTAAATATAAGTTCACAACATGACCCAAAAATTCCACTCCTGGATCTGTCCAAGTCAAATGAAAACATGTCTGTACAAAGACTGATATGTAAATGCTCATTGAAGCATATTACAGTAGCGATTAATTGGAAGCATCCCAGTGTCAGCTGGTCAAGGGCTTAACAAAGTGTGCTATACTTGTGTGTGATATGCAAATAGAAATGGACTGTATAAGCTTGAAGGAATTTGGGGGTTTTGAAAATGTTCCCAACCTGGGTTATTGTAATGATTAAAAAACTGTAAAAGAAAGTCGTTGAATTGTGTACTCACTGTGAATGAATTTTCTAGGATATAGAATAGTAATGTCATAAAAATAATATATATAATATATATGGCTTCCATAGCCTTGGCAGCTCATGACAAGAGCCTCGGGTGATTACTGACGTCATAAAAAAGAGTGTCAATAGTTAAATCAACAACGGGAGTCACTGTGCACCTGCTCCCCATGTAGGATCTCTGCACCTAATGTGTTGTACTATGAGAATCATTGGTAAAACTGCTACTCAAACAGTACTCTCTATACTTTGTGTGTCTGGTGGGTGCAGTTTGTTGAAATCTTTACTTAGTATATACTAAGTTGATCTTCTATATATAAAGATAATTGAAAATAAATCTTGATGAAGAATGGGATGGGAGAGGGAGTGGGAGATGGGATGGTTGTGGGTGGGAGGGTGGTTATGGGGGAAAAGCTGTACTTTGGAAATTTATATTTATTAAATAAAAGTTGAAAAGAAAATAATATATATAGAGAGAGCAAGTTGCAAATAAGATAAATTAATGAGAATCTGAAAGGGTATAGGAATTTTTATACTGTTCCATCTTTTCTAGAAGTCTGATATTTCAGAATTTCAAAAATTAAAAATTTTAATAGCTCTTAGAAGTGGGCTGATTTCCCTTTGTTACATTGTATAAAAATAAATCTTAAAAATTTATCTGTTTTAAACACTCAAACCCTTACGTACAATTTTATCTTATCCTTTTGATTCTTTACTTCCTTGGTTAGTTTGTTGTTTGCTTTGGATAGATACTCTGTTTTTGCTTTTTAAAGAAATTAATTTAGGGGGCTGGTGCTATGGCATTGCTGGTAAAGCCGCTGCCTGCAGTGCCGGCATCCCATGTGGATGCCGATTCAAGTCCCAGCTGCTCCTCTTCTGATCCAGCTCTCTGCTATGGCCTGGGAAAGCAGTGGAAGATGGCCCAAATCTTTGGGCCCCTACACCATGTGGAAGACCTGAAAAAAGCTCTTGGCTCTTGGCTTTGGATCGGCACAGCTCTGGTTGTTACAGCCAATTGGAGAGTGAACCAGCAGTTGCAAGACCTCTCTCTCTCTGCCTCTCCTTCTCTCTCGGTATAACTCTGACTTTCAAATAAATAACTAACTAAATATTTTTTTTAAAGAAATTAATTCTGCAGTGCAATGGCAGGTAGACCAGGGCCCAGGTGAACTTCCTGCTGCCTAGGCATACGTGGTCTCTCTGGGGAGCAGGCACACTTGTAGAATGATATTTTGAGGATTTTTCTGTTTCATTTTCTTATCTGTGTAGTACAGATGTACAAATCTTCTAAGCAAAGCACTTTTGAACATTTATTTATTTGAAAAGCAGAGAGATAGAGAGCTTCCATCCTCTGGTTCACTCCCCAAATGGCTCCACTGGCCAGGGCTGGGCAGGCCGAAGCCTGGAGCCTGGAACTTCATTCAGATTTCCCACATGGGTGGCAGAGGCCCAAGTAGTTGGGCCGCCTTCTCCTGCTTTGCTTCTTGGGTGCATTAGCAGGGAGCTGGATCCGAAGCCAGGCAGCCAGGACTGGGGTGCCAGTGTTGCAGGTGGCTTCTTAATCCACTGAGTCACAACGCTGGCCCCACAAGGGACTTTCAGCTGTAGGCCTTGAACACAGCTATGTTTCTTTTGGCAGTATTTTTTTTTTTATTTTTATTTATTTGAAAGGCATAATCAGAGAGAATGAGAAAAAAAGAGAGATCTTCCATCTACTGGTTCAGTCCCCAGATGGCCACAAGAGCCACAGCTGGGCCAGGCTAAAGCCAGGAGCCCAAAATTCCACTGTACTCTCCTGTATGGGTGACAACGGCCCACTTGGGCCATCTTCTGCTGCTTTCCCAGATGCATTAGCAGGGAGCTGGATCCGAAGTGGAACAGCTGGCCCTCACATTGGATGCTGGTGCTGGAGGTTGTGGTTTTAACCTGCTGAGCCACAGTGCAGGTCCCTTGACAGTATTTCTGAGGTTCAAATAACAACATGTTCTCCAGATTATCTGTGCCCCCCCCCCACGCATAAAATTCAAAGTTAAATACAAGCACACATTTGTTGACGGCAGTGAACTAAAGTGAGGTTGTGTAAGTCATGCTAGTGTATATCTCTGTGTTTGATTTCAAGGTCACTCTGTGCGACTGCTGGGTCAGAAAAAGGAAAATGGAAGGCGGCTGGGGGGAGCACGACTGGATTTGCCGAAGATTAGGAAGAATCCACTGATAGAAATCATTTCCATCAATACTGGGTAGGCTTCTCTCACTCTCATTCATGAAATATTCAACATACTCCATGAATCCAATTTTCTTCCCAGACATGTGACGTAAAAAATTAGGTGAACATTTCCTTGGGAAAGAAAAAAAAAAATCACAAGAATTTCTGAAGCTGTAGACACAGTTCTGAAACGTTCCCTGTCAGTTATACCTACATCTGCAGCAGAGTTTTATGTCTTTCATTAATATTCTTCGTCTCATTTTTGGTAATAAACATGGATTTCATTTTCCAGCTATGCGTGCCCTTGGTTAAATCTATTTAAAAGATAGTATTTTATTCCGTGGAATGTTTAACACACTCATCATGTTTGACTGTTTTTTTTAAATCGGGCTACAGTAACACTTTCCCAGATTACTAACCATGTTTTGATTACTATTTGAAATGCGTATTTTAAAATGATAGTCTTATGAGCTTTAAGCTGAAAAGAAGCATCCTGAGTAAATGGTCGTTTTGATTTCCATACTCTGGTCTAAAGTCTTTCCTGATTGTACTTTTAGTGTGTTCATTCATATGTTGTTTTGTTGGCATTTATTAAACTTGGGTCCTTTAAATAAAGTTAGACTCTATCTGATAAAAGTGCTTTTTCTGTAAATTTGGTGAGACCAGGACTTGTGTTCTGTAGAGCACAGGGTATCCTACTCTCTGGTGGACCCGCTGCTCATCGCCTGCCAATTGAAGCTTCCTGTTCCTTTTTGACTTCCTCTTCCTTCCCTCCGTTTTGAAATGGTTTTCCTGTCTTCCCACTTAGAACAAGAAAAGGAGCTTAGCAATCTGCCTGTCTCCCTCTGAGCCATACCTTCCTTTCTTCCCTACACCATTGTAGCTGCGTTGTTGCTGGTCATCCTTCTGGTGTATTAGACGCTGTTCACCCCTCACACTGATACCAAGGACTGAGGAAGGGGGGCGTGGCATTGTGGTGCAGCAGGTTAAGCTGCCACTGCAATGCTAGTATCCCATGTAGAGTGCTGGTTTGCTCTGCTTCTGATTCAGTTCCCTGCTAATGTGCTTGGAAGGCAGCAGATGACGGTCCAAGTACTTGGGCCCCTGCCACCCACATGTGAGACCAGGATGGAGTTCCAGGCTTCTGGCTTTATCCTGGACCAGATTTGGCTGTCATGGCCATTTGGGGAGTGAGCCAGCAGGTGGAAGACCTCTCTCTCTTGTTCCCCTTCTCCTTCTCTGTCTTTCACTCTGTCTAACAAATAAATAAATAAATACTATTTTTTAAAAAAAATCATTAAAAATTGTAAAGAGAGACTGCGAAAGGTTCATTGTGTCTCTGAATGTCCACGGAGTAGCATTTGGTTGACCTGTGAATTTGTTGCCTAGCCTACTCCTCAATCTCAGAAACTGGTGATTAAACCAGAATTTGACTGTGAGAAGTGCAGCTGTTGCTTGACTGTGGTGGGACTTTTGTCTTTGAAGTCTGTCTAGCCAGAGCTGTGTTTTTGACACCGGCTGTCAGCCATTGCCTCTTACTCATTTCCTTCCCATATTGCAGTATTATTTATCCCTTCCTGGTGATCCACTTTGGGCTGCCGTGTTCCTGGGTTCTGCCTTTCCCCATTTACCTCTGTAGCATTCATCAGAGTTGACCTTGTATACATTGTGTTCCCTTCTCCTCACTGGCATGCCTGCTCCATGATGGTGGTGATTTTGGATTGCTAGGGATGTAATAAATATTTCTTTCTTATATGAATGAGGTAGTGTAGTCTGAACATTTAACAGGCTTATGCTAAACTCTCTTCACAGTGCAGGTTGCTGGTCCCTTGGGCAATAGGACTTGCTGATGGCTGACTTCACCCACTTTGTCCTGAACAGTGCCTGTGGCGGGCAAAGTCAGAGGTTTCTGAGAACCGCATGGGTTTTTGGTATGTGCAGGACTGATCAACCCCTTGGCCAGGCACACTCCTTTCAGCATTTCAGAGCCTGTCAAACCCTGTTAGGTGAAGATTGTTCTGCCTCTTGCAGGTAACTTTGTGACTTGGATCTCTGGGGTGTCTGCTTCAAGTGCACCTATTCATTTCCCTCTCCCCACTCTGCACTCCAGCGTTCAGTCATTCTGAGCTACTTGAAACCCTCCAAGTCCAGGCTCTTCACCGTGTTGATTCCAGGGCCCTCTGCTGGCTGAAGAGCTTTGGTGGCTTGTCTGCCCTTCCCTGTTCTGGGAGGGAGCCATCTCTACTCAGTTGTATGCCTTTTCTCCACTACTGGGCTGACTCCATCCTTTGTCTTTGTGCATCTACCACAGCTCCCATGTACCCCAATCGTGTCTCTTCTCCCACTGTGTCATTTACATATGGCACTTTAGAAAGTCTATGGAGGCTGGCGCCGTGGCTCACTAGGCTAATCCTCCGCCTTGCGGCGCCGGCACACCCAGTTCTAGCCCGGTCGGGGCGCCGGATTCTGTCCTGGTTGCCCCTCTTCCAGGCCAGCTCTCTGCTGTGGCCCGGGAGTGCAGTGGAGGATGGCCCAAGTGCTTGGGCCCTGCACCCCATGGGAGACCAGGAGAAGCACCTGGCTCCTGGCTTCGGATCGGTGCGGTGCACCAGCCGCAGCACGCCAGCCGTGGCGGCCATTGGAGGGTGAACCAACGGCAAAAGGAAGACCTTTCTCTCTGTCTCTCTCACTATCCACTCTGCCTGTCAAAAAAAAAAAAAAAAAAGTCTATGGAAAGGGGAATGGAAAGATAAGCTCATTTTTGTGCCAAAAACCTTGTAACTCAATTTTATATATCTTTCAATATTTTTTGGCACCAAAATAAACATGCCTTTTAATTCCTTCTTTTAAAAAAAAAAAGATTTATTTATTTGAAAGACAGTATTATAGAGAGATCTTCCATCTGCTGGTTCACTCCCCAAATGGCTGCAACAGCTGGAGCTGGGCTAAGCTCAACCTAGGAACATAGAACTCCAACTTGGTGTCCCATGTGGGTACAGGGGCCCAAGCACTTGGGCCATCATCCTCCGTTTTCCTAGGTGCATTAGCAGGGAGGTGGATTGGAAGTGGAGCAGCTAGGACTTGAACTGGCACCAGTATGGGATGCTGGTGTTGCTGGCGATGGCTTAACCTTCTGTACCACAACACTGGCCCCTTCTGCAAACTTTTTGTGTCATTCTTCTGTATCTTCCAATAAATTGTAAGGTATATTTAAAATTTTAAAACATTTGCTTGAGGTAACCATTTTAAATAGCAGTGTTGAAGTTTTTCGTTTATATTATTTGAATTTCCCTTTTCATGGTTTTAGAGTGTCCTCAAATCAGACCATGCCATATTTGCTGTCAGGCTCTCATCCTCTTGTAGCCTTCATAAGTAAGTTAGCAAATAGCTTTTGGAGATAATCCCGTCTGTGTTTCTGAACTGAGATAGGAGTTTCAACCCTTCTCTGACTACTCTGCATTTTCGGAGTCAGCTGCTGCCTTATCACCTGCTCTCAGGTGGAGATATCCCCAAGTGTTTGTCCACAGTGTCATTCTAGAGCGTCATGGCTCTGATTTCATTTTTGTATCTACTAGAGGAGCTTATTGCCTTCTCATTTACTTTTAAATGTTTCAAAATTGTTACACCCACAATTCTTTTGTCAGTAGAAGATTATCCCTCTCTGATCTGGCTCTTTGCTAATGTGCCTGGGAGAGCAGCAGATGGCCCAAAGTCTTTGGACCCCTGCACCATGTGGGAGATCCAGAAGCTTCCACCCACCATGGCCATTTGGGGAGTGAACCAGGGCATTGAAGATATCCTTTTCTCTCACGCGCACTCTCTCTCTCTCTCTTTCAAATTATTTAATAAAACTTTTTTTAAAAAATTATCCTTCTTATCAAAATCTCAATGCTTTTCAAAGTTTTATTACTTCCCAGTTGATTATAGAGGTAGAAGTTCCATGTAAATTTTCCATTTTTCCTTAAGGAAAAGGATTCCATTTCCAGCAAGTTTTATTACACATATTGGTAAATTATGCAAGTTACCATTAGACTCTGCACAATTCTTATGCTACGTTATATTTTTAATTTAAAGTGTAAAAGAAGTATATATTACTTGCTTTGGGTAAAGAAGGTGAAAATTTCAGATAATGCTAATTTTTTTATCAGCTGGGAAGACTACTTGTATGATCACACTGTATATAATGGCTCTATTAGTTGTTTCTTATTACTATATTTTTTATAATTATTATTATATTATTACTATTATTACTATAGATCGTAGAGGGACAGGTATTTGGCACAGTGACTAAGATGTTTTTTGGTTGGGCAAGTCTCATATTAATCAGAGTGCCTAAGTTCAAGTCCTGGCCCTGCTTCTATTACAGTTTCCTACTGATATTCACCCTAGGAGGCATCAGCTCAAATAGTTGGGTCCCAGCTACCATGTGGGAGATGGGGATTGAGTTACAGGCTCCCAGCATTGGCCTGGTCCAGTCCTGGCTGTTGTAGGCATCTGGAGGGAACCAACAAATGGAAGATCTCTTTCCATTTGTCTGTCTCTGCCTATCACATAAAATTTTAAAAACCTTTAAAGTGATATAGAAAACAATTTTTATATGGGTGTCTTTTATTTCTTTAATAACACTTATCTTCTCTCTTTTTTTCTTTCTCTCAAAGATTATTTATTTGAAGGGCAGGGTTAGAGAGGGAGAAAAAGAGGGAGTTCTTCATCCATTGGTTCACTCCCCAAATGGCTGCAATGGCCAGATCTGCACCAACCCAAAGCCAGGAGCTTCTTCTGGGTCTCCCATGTGGGTGCAGGGACCCAAGCACTTGGGCCATCTTCCACTGCTTTTCTAGGTGTCTTAGCAGGGAGCTGGACCAAAAGTGGAGCAGCTCGGCCTCAAACTGGCGCCCATATGGGATGCCAGCACCACAGGTGGCAGCTTTGCTTGCTTTGCCACAGCACCAGCCCCTTATCTTTTCTCTTTATACCCTCTCTTAACCTTATAGTAAATGATTTACCTCCCTTTCTGCTTATTACATTGAATATATCAATTTTAATCTACTTGGCTCATTGGTCCAGTGTACAGGGCTCTTCTTGTTTTTTTGAGGTGAGCAGTCACCTTTCTAGCACAACTGTTATTTCTCGACCTTCCCCCATATGAGAAAGTTACAGAAAGTAAATGTGAATGAGCACATGTTTGGCAGGGTGATAAGATAGCTAAATGGACATGCGTGAAAAACAGGTATGAATAGAGTTCATGCTTGCTAATGTATGGGGAGTGCTTAGGTGTGCCAGACACAATTCTGTGAAGTGCATACAGTTTCCTCACAACAGCCATAAGAGATTTTTTTTAATAAATGGGGATACTCACATACAGAGAGGCTAAGTGAGTTCACAGAGCCATGCAACTGGGACATGGTTAAGAGGGGAATCCTGTTACGTCCTGCCGGGTACACTGCGGAGCGAGGACTCCCATCTGCCGCAGTCGGCTTGATGGGCACTTGTGAGAACAGAGTACTCTCAGTATGTGACATTTGCAAGAAGAGTAAAATTTTGATAATCATGCACAGCAGTGTATTCAGTTTCTGTCGCTGCAAGGAACAAATGAGCAGAAGCCTGGTGTCATAAAATGACACTTTATTGTCTTATAGCCTTGGAGTTGAGAAGTCTACCATAGGTGATACTGTGCTGAATCCATCTTTGAGGTTAGCGGCTATTTCTTCCTTAGTTATAGCTTCCTCTGACTTCCTGACTTTCTCTTCTACCTGGACAATCCCAGATCATCTCCCCATGTTAATGACAGCTGATTACTATCCTCAATTTCTTCTCTTTTCTTTTTTTAAATTTATTTTTTTGACAGGTAAAGTTATATATATATATATATATATATAGAGAGAGAGAGAGAGAGAGAGAAAGATCTTCCTTCTGTTGGTTCACCCCCAAAATGGCTGCCATGGTCGGCGTTGCACCCATCTGAAGCCAGGAGGCAGGTGCTTCCTCCTGGTCTCCCACGCGGGTGCAGGGGCCCAAGCAATTGGGCCATCTTCCACTGCCTTCCCGGGCCACAGCAGAGAGCTGGACTGGAAGAGGAGCAACCAGGAATAGAACCGGGTGCCCATATGGGATGCCGGCACCATAGGTGGAGGATTAGCCAAGTGAGCCATGGCGCTCGGCCCAGTATCCTCAGTTGCATCTGCAGCTTTAACTCCTCTTTGCCATGCAAGGCTGCAGACATTAATATGTTGACATCTTTAGAGGATCATTATTTTATAGGAAATAAGAAGCAGAAGTTGTAGGAAAAGAGGAAGGGAAGAACAAAGTGTAGACAAGGAGCAGGTGAGTTGTCTGGCAAGAGTATGATTTTGCCCACTTGTCTAGTGTTTCCAGCAAACTTATGAAAAGTGAGGCCAATTATCTATTAAGTGAAGCATGGCATTATCCCATGCTTAAGATGTTATGCTTAATTAGATGATACAGGGAAAGCAGAGGTGAGAGATGGTCCTAGAATGAATGAGGGAGATTATTGAGTGTGGGTTGGCCTGGGGAAGGGAGACAGGCAGGGAGAACACTTTAGGAGGCCATATGAGGAACCCACCAGGAAGAGAGGGCTGGAAGGTAGCCTGGGGAATAGGGAGCCAAGGTGACAGAACTGCTAGTTAAGAATATGGGCATTGGTATATTGCAGGACAGTATTTTATAACCATGGGTCTGGCAGTTCCACAGACAGGTTGGAAGGAGGAATAGAGGACCTCCAGGTGGATGGCTGAGAGCGGGCAGGGATACAGAAAAAGGGGATGAGGACACTGATGGTGATGGCGATGTGAGTAGCAGAAGAAGAGCAGTGCTCTATAACAGAGATAGTTCAAGAGGGTTTAAGAGCATGGAGTGTCAAATAACATGTGCTTCCTGCCCCATAAGGACGAATAGTAGTGGAAGTAGTTGAACCGTTTCAATGGCTTGGGAGAGTGAGAGAGACTTAGGTTAGAAGTTAGTCAACTTTGGTACAGCAGATTACTCTTTCGAGAAATGAAACCATAAATTGAGAGCGGTGTTCTTTAAAGAATAGAAAGATCTTCCTTTCTGAGCTGGTTTAGAACCAGAGGGAAGGATTAGAAATACGTTTCCAGGAGAAGCTGTTAAGTGGAAGGAGGAAGACTGGAAAGCAAGGCTTGGTGAAGAAGGCAGACATTTGGGGGATTCCTTAGAGACACAATGAAGGACAGAGTGAGCATGAGAACTCATTAGTTAAATCTTCCTGGGACCCTCGACCAATTTAGTTTAGAGAGAGCAGTGCAGTTCCTTCTTGTCATCAGGCAAAATGTAGGCAGGGCACTTCAGTTATGTCTTAGTTAATGTAGCCGTGGTAGGCGGGGCACTTCAGTTGTGTCTTAGTTAATGTAGCCGTGGTAGGCGGGGCACTTCAGTTGTGTCTTAGTTAATGTAGCCGTGGTAGGCGGGGCATTTCAGTTGTGTCTTAGTTAATGTAGCCGTGGTAGGCGGGGCACTTCAGTTGTGTCTTAGTTAATGTAGCCGTGGTAGGCGGGGCACTTCAGTTGTGTCTTAGTTAATGCAGCCGTGGTAGGCAGGACACTTCAGTTATGTCTTCGTTATGTAGCCGTGGTCTTTGTTTTTGCTGATCTTGACCTGAGGTGGGGCCGTTCTCTGTCACAGTATCCCTACCTGGCCTTGTCAAGTTTCTTTTTTCTCTAGACCTTTTCCTCTCTTTCCCTCTCTCCCTGCTTTAATGGTTCCAACTGGAAACTGTATCTTAACACGTTAGATTCTAATTAAATATTTGGCCAGAAATATTGTAGTTTCTGAAGTAAAGAAAGGAAATTTGAGGATTCAGGCCAGAGTGTTTGGTTCTTCGCATTGAATGAGCAAGGGAGGTCATAGTTGTGCAGTATACAAATCTAGGTGGAGTTGAGAAAAGGTGTCCAGCAGGTGCTGGGGTCACTAAAACAGGGCAGACATGTGCATCAACCAAAAGAAAGGGCCAAGGCTGAAAAGCTCTGCTTTTCTCAGAGGCCCTATCTGAGTGAATATCTTATTTTTTCTAGCAGTGGGAATAGAGTGTGAAGACAAACAGATGGGAGCTGAATAGTGTAGAGGACCAAAGTTAAAAAAAAAATTGGAAATTGGGGCATAAAGAGAATCTGTGTTTTATTTTTGCCTTTTCTGTCACCATTAAAGTCATCATTTCTGATAATCTCTTGGCAGTTTTTATCTTCCAAAGGCAAGAGTTGGATGCTGCTTAGTGGTTCAGATTTAAGTTATATCATTTTGTAGATACGCCTATCAGATTATCCCTAGATTGAAGATTTGAAATCTTCCCCCCAGGCTAAACACATCTTAGAAATACTGCCTCACCCTGTCATATTTCACTGATACTTTCTTTTTAAAACCTGATCTTGTCTTGTTACTTGCCATTAGTCAGACCTAAAATGAGGGTATATAGGGACCTTTAAGGGGAATGTAATTTTCTTTGAGATTAATTACATACTTGAATTATTATCACTTTAAAAAATATCTGTTACCCTCTTCCTTCTCCCACCCCCATAGCATCTTAACTTTGGGAAAACAAAGTAACTGGGCTGTTTTCACTTTTCTTTCTATAACTTTCAGAATTCATCATTCTCTCTTCCAGTCCTGGACACATCATGTCTCTGTAATGAGTGAGGAAAAGAATAAGAATGCAGATTTACCCCACATAAGTAAAGTTGTTTTTGGAGAAATGTATACAGCTCATAGCATTTTCTTAGCTTTCCAGTTCTAATAATTGAAACACAAAAACGTTTTTAAGTAAATAAGGTCACAGTACATCTGGAAATATAATTATTATTTGCTTTCCACATCCTCAAGTATTGTGTCAGGGACTAGGATACATAGAAAGGTAAACAAACCTTTCACAAGTCAACAGGCAGTGAGCGTGGAGAACGTAATCAAAGAATGCAGCTAGGAACGTGGAGTGGAGTTCATGCTGATCCTTTGTGGGCAGATTTATGTCTCGTTTTGTTTTGTACTGGGGCGAAGACTTTTGTGTCTGTCCAGGGATGGAAGTGTTCAGACCCCTGGTTTAAGAGCTGTCAGGGACACCCAGGTGACGTCCTGCTGCCCTACCACAAGATGGTGGCAGCACCGCAGTGGGGGGCTGCTTCTTCCCGGCCTCATCATCAAACAGGACAGCCGCCCCTACACACGTGGAAAGCCTAATCCTTCAGTGCTGCCTGTTTATGTTGGTCTTAAATTAGGGCTGTCTGATAATCACAAAATCATGTTTGCAATATTTAATTAGGAATTTTCTTTTTTTAAAAAAATTATTTTGTGTATTTGAAAGGCAGTCACAGAGAGAGCTCTTTCATCTGCTGTTTCACTCCCCAAATGGCCGAAACAGGCAGGGCTGGGCCAGGTTGAAGCCAGGAGCTTCATCTGTGACTCCCACTGGGTTCAAGGGCCCAAGCAGTTGGGCCATTCTCTACTGTTTTTCCTGGAGCTGGATCAGAAGAAGAGTAACTGGGCCTCCGACAGGCACCCATATTGGACTCAGACTTGTGGCTTTACCTGCTAGTCCACAAATCCAGCCTGGGAATATTCTTTAAAAAACTTGAATGGAGATTCCACAGCAATCCTGGTGGAAGTTTGAACATAAGGGGCCAGAACTGTGGCATAGTGGACTGAACCTCTGCCCGCGGTGCCTGCATCCCTTATGGGCACCAGTTAGTATCCCAGTTGCTCCTTTTCCAATCTGGCTTCCTGCTTATGGCCTAGGAAAGCAATAGAAGAGGCCCAAGTGCCCCATGTGGGAGACCTGGAAGAAGCTCCTGACTCCTGGCTTTGGATTGGCCCAGCTCTGGCCGTTGAGGCCATTTGAGGAGTGAATCAGCAGATGGAAGACCTTTCTGTCTGCCTCTCCCTCTTTCTGTCTGTAACTCTGCCTCTGAAATAAATAAATAAATCTTTAAAAGAAAAAATAGTACATTTACAAAAAAAAAAAAAAAAGGACGTACGTAGAATCACACTTGTAGTTATACTAGCATAACTCTTATGTTTTGAAACCTCTTACAATCCTTTGAAAGGACTGTTCATTTTAGCATATTCAGTACTAATTTATTGAGTGCTAACTTTATACCAAGGAGTCTCTAAATTTTTCAGTTTCTCCTAGACTGATGTTGAAGCATTCTGGTTATGTAAGCTGTGGCCCTATTCTGAATCTGCTCACTTGAAGGTAGCTCATGCAGCCTTGGTGCTGTCTTCAGGGATAATTGCTAGAAGATCATGATCTCTTTGTCTAACAGGCAGTTTCTCAAGGTAAAATATTTTCCACAAAGAATTCAGGTGGTGCAGCATTGTGGAGCAGTGCGTTAAGCCACTGCTGGTGACACTGGTATCCCATACAGGAATGTTGGTTCCAATCCTGGCTGCCCCCCTTCCAACTCGGCTCCCTGCTAATGTGCCTGGAAAGGTAGTGGATGCTGGCCTGAGGGCTTGGTCCTTGCCATCCGAGCAGGAGACCCACATCATGTTTGTTGCTCCTGGCTTTGTCCTGGCCCAGCCCAGCCATCATGGCCATTTGGGGAGTGGACCAAAGACAAAAGATTCTCCTGCTCCCCGCTGCCCCATTTCTTTTTCTTTTTTTCTCTCTCCATCTCTGTGTGTGGTATGTCTCCCCCTCTCTCTGTCATTCTGCCTTCCTAATAGATCTTTTTAAAAATTTCAGGAGACCTTCACTAATTTAAAAACTGTGTGTCAATATCACTATAACGTATAGAACAGTGATGGTTGCAAGTTAACCTGAGTCAGTTTTGCTGTATACAGCTCTTCGTGTGGGTGGGGTTTCTTTGTAGACAGCAGTAGCTCCCAGGGAGGATTAGTGGCTTCCTCTGACAACTCAGCTGTCAGGTTACAGGGAAAGTGAGTCCCAGCGCAGAATCTGCAATAAGAATTTATTAAGCAAACTGGCATAGCCCAGCTGGTCTTGCAGGCTTGGTGAAGTCCTCACTTTGTTTCCTTGTTACTGATTAAGTCAGGCCTTGCATGGAAGGTTCACTTGAGCCACATGAGACAGTTTCTCAGTATGGGCAAGCAGAATTCCCTGCCCGCCCCCCACCCCTGTGTCCCGAGTGAGGGAGCCAGGCCAGGATCACAGTGTTAATGATCAGGCCAGTGCTGCCCAGAGTGTGTTCTGTGGATCCCTGGCTGCTCTGTGACAAATACAGAAGTGGAGAGTGAGCACTTAGAAACATTTAAGGCAGCTTAATGTTGCTGTACTGTGTTATTATTCACTTGCTTTGTATTTTACAGAAAAACTGATTTATTAGAGATTGGACATAAAAATCCTGGTCTGTTAGTGTAGACCGGTGAAGAAACACTGGTCTCAGCCGGTGTGTTGCAGACTTCTTCACCCCGTTCTGGAGCCAGTTTTAGCCGGTCTGCTCAGAGTGTTGCTGCCCATGGCGTTGTAGCTTGCATCACCTCATGCAGTTCATGTCACTCTCTGCTTAAGTTCTAAAATAAACCTATAGATATGCTAACGTGGCCTTTGTGAAACATAAATTCCAGGAGTTATGGCTGTTCTATTGGCATGTCCTTGAGGACAGTGCAGGGTTGTCAGCGTTCATGGTCTTCTCTTGGCCGCTGAAGGCAGGCTCCTTACCTTTTCATCGTGAGCCTGGAAGGTGACACATTGTGACACATTTGGAGAACGTGATGGACTCATTCCGTGACACGTTGGCAAAAGCTGGGAGTTGAGTATCATGCATGCTGTTTTACCTTCTTGGCTGAAACGAAATGACTTCTTACAGCTGATCTCTTTTCTGACACGGACACGGTGCTACCTAGCATTTCTGTAGCCTCAAGTATTCGTAAGTATTTTCTTTTGAAGTTTGCTGCCTCTGTATCCTACATGGTGTAGCCACATTCTTCATCATCCTTTCTCTCCTTCATTTCTCTTTCTACCATTTGGGCAAGAAAGTTGCTGGGCCTAGAATGTAAGATGGGGACTTTATCCTATTCATCATCAGTTCTACAGTCTACTTCATCTTCATTTGATGAGTGAATGCTTAACAGAGCTTAAAAAATAAAAAATTCATCCTTGCCTCTCCCATAGCTTCCAGTGCTGTGTCCCTCTCACAGTGTTCACTTCATAAATATTTGTTAAGTATTTCAGTGACCCCAGTGTGACTTAAATGCTGAAAACGTTTTCTGACTGAGCTAGAATATTGTTTGAATTGCTTCTCTCGTTACAGATGATTGTTTTGTAGGAGAAAAAAAAAGAGTATGGTAATTCACACCCTAAATGAAATGAAGCTTCTCTTAAACAATTAAATGTGTGAAATTGAACTATTTATGGCAATTTTGGACTTGTTACAATAGTTTCACTCTTATCTGTAAAAACTAGTTGTGATGAAAATTGCAGATTTTTCCATGTCTTCAATGGGATCCCAAAATATCTCTTTTTCACTTAAAGATTGCACAACTAATTTTAAAGAAATGTTTATTTTCAGTGCATTATAAAAGTGTACTTGGAAAGATAATTTATAGGAACAGTGGATGGCACTATTGGTTCATACCTGTGAAGTGATTATCCTTAACTTGCAGAACTTTCAAATGCCTTTCAAGAGAGCAGCCCATTTACAAAGTGTAGACAGCGTGAGGATGGGAGCTTAATGTTAAATTCTAAAGAATCTTTATGTAATTTCTACTTTAAATAAACTTTGAAGTGTTTATATAATTTCCTTAGTTGCCATCATAGCAAAATCTTAGAATGAGTTTTTAAAATCTTTCAAATTCTAGCGTGTTACAGGATTCTGTTGCCCCGACTAAAAAGTACATCTTGCTTTTTTTTTTTCTGACAATCACAACTATTTAGTTTGAAGAAGGGAAAATAACTTTAAACTTGGATAAAAAGAAAACATTTAAAGATGCTCGAGTTTAGGTATACCATTCAGGAAACCTTAGTTTAAAAGTTAACTGAGTGGGATGCCTAATATTTTGTTCAGGTTAGTTCATAGACTTTTTTTTGAAAGATTTATTTATTTTACTTGAAAGGCAGAGTTAGCGACAGACAAGGAGACACACACACACACACATGCAGAGAGAGAGAGAGAGAGAGAGATTGATTGTTTTCCATTTGCTGGTTCACTCCCCCAAATGGCTATAATGTCTGGGGCTGGGCCAGGCTGAAGCTAGGAGCCCGAAGCTCCTTCCATGTCTCTCATGCAGGTGCAGGGCCCACGGACTTGGGCCATCTTCCGATGCTTTTCCAGAGAGTTGGATCAGGAGTGGAGCAGCCGGGACTCTAACCGGTGCCCATATGGGATGTGGCACTGTGGATGGTGGCTTAACCTGCTACATCATAGCGCTGGCCCCAGTTCATAGACTTTAGATGTTGTATATATTAATCTAACAACTTAGAGTTGCTTTTACATTTTTGTAAGTTTGTTCTGTTTGTAATATTCAAAAATCAACATATTTCGTGTATATTAAATTTACTGTTTTAGAAAACCCAAGAGCCCTACATCCAAATCTTCATTTAACCAACCAGTACAGTTAAGAAGCCTTTACTGAGTGCTTAGGGTAGAAAGAAAAGTTCATTTGATACTTGCCTTTTAGAACCTTTCAGAACTGGGAATGCAACACACACAAAGCACTGAAATTGTAATACAACCTTGTATAATAATAATTCAGGAGTGAGCAGAGTGATCTTAGGGCCATGATGCATTGCTTGGCTGAGTTAGAGTGGGCTTCTATGCATTAAAATATTTAAGCAATGTCTCAAAATTTTTCCTCACAGGTGGGTTTAAAGACAATTTATGCAGAGTAGGAAAAAAAAACAAACAAAACCCATGAACAGTGGTACTGAATTCTGAAGGCCGTATCTTCCACAGAGAATGAGGACTGGTCAGTGTGGCAGTGTTTTGATGACAGGAGTGGCAGGAGAAAGCTTTATAAGACAGCTTCAGAGCCGGCGCCGCGGCTCACTAGGCTAATCCTCCGCCTTGTGGCACCGGCACACTGGGTTCTAGTCCCGGTCGGGGCGCCAGATTCTGTCCCGGTTGCCCCTCTTCCAGGCCAGCTCTCTGCTGTGGCCCGGGAGTGCAGTGGAGGATGGCCCAAGTGCTTGGGCCCTGCACCCCATGGGAGACCAGGAGAAGCACCTGGCTCCTGCCATCGGATCAGCGCGGTGCGCCAGCTGCAGCGCGTCAGCCGCAGCAGCCATTGGAGGGTGAACCAATGGCAAAAGGAAGACCTTTCTCTCTGTCTCTCTCTCTCACTGTCCACTCTGCCTGTCCAAAAAAAAAAAAGCTTCAGATCTGTTCAGCATTTGCTGTGTGTTGATGTGAAAATTGTTCAACCCATCTATAGGTTTCAATTTCCTCATCTACAAATTGAGGATAATAACAGTGTTAACAGAATGAAGAGAGATCCTATGTTTAATGTAATGCTGGGTGCGTAGTATGTGTTCTATATATTATTGCCAAGTTTATTACTATGGCAACTATATGAAGGTAGACCTCCGGCTTAATTAGATTACCATCTGCTTAAGACTCGTGCTGGTAAGTGGTATTGTTTTGACTTGAACCATATTATCTACCCAGTCCTTTTCCAATGAAGCACAAGGTCAGTAGCTTTTAGCTCCATTTTCTATCTTTGGATTTTGTGCTGTTGTTGTTCAGTTGGTTGAAAGGAAAGCCAGTTAGATCTAAAGTGAGAGCCTCATCTAGAGGATAGCCTATTAAGTCTGAGGAAGATGTTGTATGCACCACTTTTTTATGAAAATAACGGAGAACCTGGGCTAATGTAGTGAGACAGTCAAGTGGAGGTAGGCTAGGAGAGTTTTTCTATTGCGGATTCACATTGCATTGTGTCAGATGCCTCTTCAGAGTTTATCCAATGGAATGGAATTTAAGTTTCCTGTTGGGATTATTGTTAAAGGGTGGGACTGCTAAATCTTACAGTCATGGAGGTGGATGAGTATTTTACTCTCATTTCTTCTTGTCGTCATCTATTTTTTTTAAGCCTTTACTGGAGTTAAGGTACATAGCATGAGTCACACTTGTAAGGGCTCTGTAGGAGTGGGGGATTGGATGTACCCAAAGAACTGCATTTCTTACTTTTCCTGTTACCTCAAGAAAGCTTGTTTTCCAGCCCTATCAGGAGGGAAAAAAACCTCAAAATTTGTGTAGCCTAACTTTAATTGAGTATAATTGGATACACATGTGGGCTGGTGGCTGCCTGCCTGTCCATTTTCTCCAATACAAGAATAATATATATCCCATATTTATTTTTGAAACCGCTTGGCTTTTATTTTACTACATCTCAGCATGGTAGCAGTAGTTGTTTTATTTTTTCTAACCCTGACAAAGCAGAATGTTTTGTTTGGCTTTTTCAAAAGGCAACAGCGCATGTAGTTAAGACCTCATTGACTTTATCTGATGAGGTAGTCTCTTAGGAATGTCTGTTCTGTAAATCCACCAAGGGAACTGGGTTTAAGGCAAGGTCATTTCATAAAATCCCAGTTTCAGTTTTTAGATCATATATGGACCATTGTGACTTTTAATATGTATTTTTGTCATTCTTTTTAGTTTGACCATAGAATGAGTATAAATTGTGATATAGTATGGCTTAGGAAGACCTTTCTAACTTGTAAAATACCTTTTCTGCATTTTTCTGTTATGGTTCTTGAGAAAAACATCAGTTTTGTGAAATGAGATTTTTAGTCTTTTCTCTTCCCCAATTTCTGTTTTCCTTCTCTAATATCTGCTCCACTCATAAATCCTTATACGTTTTTGAGAACAAGGTATTCACTGGTGGTAGCTCAGTGCCAATCTAGATTGGTGGTTTGTTTTATTCATGGACTTGAATTTGTATTTTTATGTGTATTCGTATATATTCAGTGTTTGCTTAACATCTGTATGTATCTGTAACAGCTGCTGTACTAAGTGCAATAAAACAAGTAAGACCTACCTAGTGTATCATTGTTCCCAAAAGTCTGACAGTTCTGTTGTAGTCAACTGATATTTTTGTTTTAGTTTTTGTGGAATATTTAGTTCTCCTCATGTGTGAAGTCATGGACTTAGAGATTACCACACACATTGAGAATATATAAAATAGAAGTGGTATAATATATGATGCCTAAAAATGGTCTTGATACTAATAGTGTAGAGCATGTGTATGATGTTAGCTAGTAACACCCTCTTAGACAGTTGACTGCTATCGAGGGTTCAGTCACCATCATCACATGCTGTTCTCCCTCTGCAATTCAGGCAGCCCATGTTCCCTCAAATGTTGATTCTGTGCTTACTTTGTCAAAATAAATGCCTCTGATTTCATTTTCAAAGAATGGAACTTGTGGGGCCCTTTGCTGCTTGCTCTATTCTTTCTCATTCTTATTTTTACTGTTTTTTTTTTCCTTCCACTTCTTACCTTAATTCTCAATTACTTGCAAAAGTAGGAGCAAAAAAACAACAAAAATAGATTAGGTGTCAATAACAGCACAAATGTGGATGCATTGAACCCATCTTGGTAAAAGAAATATCTGTCCATAGGAAATGCCCATGAGGACAGGGTGGGACTGAGCTGCTACTACTGACAGCACAGCATTTCTGATTTCTTCCAAGATTTCTTTGTTTATTTGAAAGCAGAGTGACAGAGAGGGGAGAGAGAGAGAGAGAGAGAGAGACATACAGACAGAATGAGATTTCCCTTTGTTGGTTTACTCCCCAAATGACCATAACAGTCAGAGCTGGGAGGCTGAAGCCAGGAGCCAGGAACTCCATCCTGGTCACCCACCTGGGATGCAGGGACTCAAGTACTTGAGGCATCATTTACTGCCTTCCTTGGCACATTAGCAGGGAACTGGATTGGACATAGAGAAGCTAGGACTCGAACCTCTGATATGGAACACAGGCATTGCAAATAACGTTACACCAGCCACCCATGAGCACAGAGTTTGTGGCGGTTTCTCTTATGCCTGTTAGTGGCTTGCATAATGATTACACTGAGGGTCTTCTGTGCAGTTTTGATTAGCACTTTAGTTGGCCTTTTACAGTTTTCCATCAAATGATTAGTTTTGTTAATTTTATTGGAGCTTTGTTGCCCAGATATTCTATTTGGAATGTAACTGAAGTACTTTAATACTTCAAGAACTTTAAATTCTTATGATAGATTTTCCAGAATCAGTGATAGAAGAAAGAGTATAATGTAAATGTTTCAGTGTTTTTTTTTTAATTTTTGATTTATTTTATTTTTACATGCACTAATTCAGAATCAAATGTGACCAGGACTCATGCATAGAATATTTTCTTGATATCCTCCACAAAAGCTTATTTGAAGCAGCATTATTGTGAGTTACCTAAATTTCTTAGTTTTTTTTTTTTTAATCCCAGTACTGCTTTACTTGCATCTCAAGTTGTCTTGAACATAGAAACCTCTAGATCCTGGACAACTTTAGTTGGTTGATCTTTTAAGCTATTTCCTATTCTCTTATGCTAGAGTTTCTGTCTCATCTTTAAATCATTGCTTTGTTCCCTTGCCATTTGCCATCTTCTTTATTTCCTGTGTTGTTTTTTTGAATCCACACTTTTCACTTGTATGTAATAATGTTTTATTAAATGCCTCCTTGTTTTGGTGTGGTAAATGAGAGAGAACTAGTTGAATTTGAATATATCTACATAGATTTGTTTCAAGTAACATTTCATTGTCAAGTGTTTGGATAGATCAGTTGAGTAGCATGGTTGTTCACATAGGGAGCAGCAGTTTGACTTAAGCTGTTTATTAATGAGTTATGGTGCTTAGATCTTTGGCCAACTAATGAGAATGATCTGAGCCCCCCCCCCCTTTTTTTTTTACAAGGGATGGAAAAAAACTCCTTTTAATTAGTGATTGGCTTTAAAAATATTTAATAAATTCCTCTATTATTTGTAGCCCCATGGCCAAATACCAACTGCCCACACAGCTTCTTAATATCAATCTATTCTTGGATAATTAAAAATCATTTTGGCAGATTCATATATTCATAGACTATTAGATATGGAAGGAATTTAGAGGTTTAAAATCTCCTTTTCATGGAAGATAAACTTGAGGGCCAGAGGGCCCAACATCACAAAGTTTGGTGGCCTACATATTGCACTCAATTTTAGGAGAAAAAGATTGACATAAAATAAATTTTGTGTTAGCTTATTTTGAATGAGCCGGCGCCGTGGCTCAATAGGCTAATCCTCCACCTTGCGGCGCCGGCACACCGGGTTCTAGTCCCGGTCGGGGCGCCGGATTCTGTCCCGGTTGCCCCTCTTCCAGGCCAGCTCTCTGCTATGGCCAGGGAGTGCAGTGGAGGATGTCCCAGGTGCTTGGGCCCTGCACCCCATGGGAGACCAGGAAAAAGCACCTGGATCCTGGCTCCTGCCATCGGATCAGCGCGGTGCGCCGGCTGCAGCGGCGGCCATTGGAGGGTGAACCAACGGCAAAGGAAGACCTTTCTCTCTCTGTCTCTCTCTCTCACTGTCCACTCTGCCTATCAAAAATAAAAAAAAAAAAAAAAAAAAAAAAAAGGTATAGGTCAGAAATACCAGAAAATGGTGTCTCTGTAGTCAGTAATGTTTGTTGAGTAAGCAGAAGAAAACAGTGGTCCCGCTTTTCTACGAAGTGACTTGATGACAAGAAATGAAGAGCTGCCATTGAGATTTGTTTCGGCAGTGGGCATCCAGGATTCCAGACTTCTTATCACTTCGCGTCCATCCTCTTTTCAGTCATCATCACCTTTCTCCTCTGTAATTTACCAGCTTATCATTTCCTTTTATTCCTATGGGTTTGCGTGATTAGATCCCTTGCGTCTAATAGTATTGAGAATATGGAAGCTCTCAAGAAAAAGAATTTTATGACTCAATTTCCAAATGCTGGTGGAATACTTTTGTTCCAGAGTCTCTCAGAGTTTCCTGAGTCTTGACCTGAATGAATGTCCTAAGGCATTCATTGTTTATAGTGAACAAGCTCCTTTCTTCAGCGTCTAAAATGATAATAGATGTGTACTGTCCTTGAGAGAACTGAAAATAGTCACTCAGATTATTTTTCTGTAGTACAGAATTTTTGGCATGCTGAGAATGGCTGATTTATTCAGTTCTCTTAATAACCATCCTAAGCTTATTTTTCTAAGAAATATTGCCATTCATTGACTTGGTTTTAATGCTTTTACATTTAGTTAAGTTGCATAGCTTTGTTTTTACTAGGTCGATGTTATGATGAATAGCTTACAGTAAATTTGTTTTCTTTTTGGAAAGAAACATAAGCTGTAGTGTGCAATAGGTTTTTCACATCGCTGTATTTTTCTCAAAGCGAATATGGCCTAAATGTTGAACTGGTCATTGCTTGTGTGGGCTTGGGCTTGCATATGAGACTTACTAGGACTGTGATAACACAAGCTTCAAGGGCAAAGGGTAGACATGGCAACTAGTAGATTGAATATGGGTAACATGAACTTGGCCACTGCAGCTGGCAGTTGAAAGTCAACCCTGTGTTTAGGCATGGCATTGAAGGCTGATCACAGCCTGTGTTCTTATTTCCCAAGGGGTCAATATGAGATGTACAAAGTCCTGTTTATATGGAAATTTAAAAAGAAAACTCTACCTTTTCACAGGTGACATGATTGCCTACATAGAAAATTGCCTGGGGTCCAAAATAGGAACTCCTAAATCTCTTAAGTGAGTTTAATAAGAATAAAACATAAACCCACAAAAGTCAGTCACATTTCCTTATACTAGGTTCTGAGACAAAATTATTTTACCCAGTTCTAAAACCTAAATATGTACATATAAATCTTAAAAATCATGTATCATATATAGATATGTATAAATATATGTATATATGTCAAAATCTACAAAACAAAAGTAATCAAAAAAGACCTAAATAAACAGAGACATACAGTGTTCATGAATTGAAAGACTCAATGTAGTGAAGGGGTCACTTCCTCCCAAATTTATATAAAGATTTGAAGTAATACAGATTCCAGTAGGATTTTTCTTATAAAAATGAACAAGCTAATCCTAAATTTTATATGGAAAGCTAAGGAAAGTAGTTATCTAGAACAGTTCTGAAGATTTATTTATTAGAGAGGCAGAGAGAGAGGAGAGAGAGAGAGAGATCTTTCATCTGCCGGTTGATTTCCCCAAATGGTCACAGTGGCGATAGCTGAGCTGAGCTGAAGCCAGGAGATCTGAAGCTACTCCCACATGGGTTCAGGGACCTAAGAACTTGGGCTATCTTCTGCTGCTTTCCCAGGCACATTAGTAGGGAGCTGGATCAGAAATGGAGCAGCTGGGATTTGAACTGGTACCTGTATGGGGTACAGGTGCTGCAGACAGGGGCTTAGCTTACTACACCACAGGGCTGGCCCCTATACCACCCTATTTTAAGACAATATAAAGTAGCAACAATCAAGGCGTTGTGATGGTGGGAAGGGACAAGAACACAAGTCTCTGTAAACAGAACAGTGGGTCCAGAAATAGACCTACTGAAATATGGCCAATTAATTTTTGACAAAGATGCAAATGTACATTCAGGGAAAAAGTAATGTTTTCATTAAATTGTGGTAGAATAGTTCGATATCCATATGGAGAAAAGAAAAAAATATAAAAACTTTGACCCAAATTTCACACGTATTAAAAAAATGTTACCCAGAAGGGGTTATCAAAATGTGAAAACGTAAAAACTATAAAATTATAATATATAAAAATAAAACATGAGGAAATGTTTTTGTGACCTGTGGTTAGGCAAATCGTTTTTAGACACGACTCACAAAGTGTGATCTATGTAAGGAGAAAGGATGGAATTTATCAAAATTATAATTTTTGTTCTCTGAATGATACCATTTAGAGAATAAAGCGAATTACAGGCTGGAAGGATGTGTTTAGAAATAAGATACCTAGCACAGGACTTGTATTTCAAATATATAGTGAATGCTCAAACAGTAGGAAAACAAATTACTCCATTAAAAAATGAGTGAAAGATTTGAGGTCATACTAATGGCACATGTGTGAAGTTATCCAGTACTGAAACTCACCTGCTAGACTAACTCAGATAAAACAGTCCTGCAAGTAGCACATGCTGACGAGTTGTACGGCAAATAGGACTCAACCTACGGATCAGTGTTCATAGCAATTTCTGACGGTTCCAAACTGAAAGCAGCTCATATCCTGCAGAAAGTAGACAGAAAGATCAAGTGTGGTGGTGCATTAGTCCTGCGGACTGCTACTGAGCAACAGAAAAGGAAGGGCTGATGCCCTCGCCGTCTTGGGTAAGTCTCAGAAGCCTTATGCTGAGTGACAGAAGACAATTATAAAAGGTTATAGATACTAGGTGATTTACTTATACGTCATTCTTTAAAAAGACAAAGCTAGTGATGGAGAAGAGATCAATGGTTGAGGTAGGGGGAAGGCAGTGTGTGCCTCCAGAGGGCTCGGTAGCATGAGAGTGTTAAGGGAACTCTTCCATATGTTCTTTTAGATGCTGGTTGTATATATACCTATACATGCACTGATTGCACAGAAACCCTATATTCTCCCCAAAGCACTTTTACCTTTTTTTTTTTTTTTTTTTTAACTTTTTGACAGGCAGAGTGGACAGTGAGAGAGAGAGAGACAGAGAGAAAGGACTTCTTTTGCCATTGGTTCACCCTCCAGTGGCTGCCGCGGCCGGCGCGCTGCGGCCGGTGCACCGTGCTGATCTGATGGCAGGAGCCAAGTACTTATCCTGGTCTCCCATGGGGTGCAGGGCCCAAGCACTTGGGCCATCCTCCACTGCACTCCCGGGCCATAGCAGAGAGCTGGCCTGGAAGAGGGGCAACCGGGACAGAATCCGGTGCCCCGACCTGGACTAGAACCCGGTGTGCTGGCGCCGCTAGGTGGAGGATTAGCCTAGTGAGCCACGGTGCCAGCCCCACTTTTACCTTATGACAGTTTTTAAAGAAAATCAATTGATCCTGCAAAGGAAAAAAAATGTATTAAGAAATGCTTGTGTAGAGAACCAGAGCAGATTGAAATTTATCTCAAAGTTTGTCCATCATCTAAACAAGAGGCAAAGTCATCTAGACAGAGAGGGAGACAGGTTTGAGCGCGTATAGTCGAGAAGAGCTGAGCTTTGGAACCATTGCTGTGAGTAAATGAAGCGTTACTGGATTTGTCCTCAGTAGTGAACAGAATATTGTCACCTCTAAATAAGAGGAGAAGAATAATAAGACAGTTAAATGGCAGGATTGTGTTCTGATTTAATTTACTAAATAAAATTTTTAATTACTTGGTGTCATTTCCCATTAAAGAAAACTCTCTTTATTTTGGTAATTCCTGCCAGTCCGCATTTGTTGATTGGAAGACAACTTTCAGGAGTATTCTGGTACTGCTGGGGATGGGAGTGGGCAGGGATGTAATTTTGTTTAGAACAAAAATGTCACAGTCACAGAAGAAAGGCTTTGACTTAGGGCTGACAAGTGAGCTGATGTGGATATAGTTCCCCTACCTTTCTGCACATATGACACCAACCTCGCATTTTTTCTTGATACTTTTTGCCATATTAAAAAAAAGTGTTTTATGTGTGTATGTGTGTGTATTTGGATAGAAGACACAGGGCTCTTAAACCACATGTGTACACCTGTAGCAATCCAGGGATCTATATTAAAATCTGTGGCTTAGGAGGTGGTATGTATGTTATCCTTCCTCTTCAATCCATTCCCTATTCTCCTAGGCTGTCCAGAATCCTAAACCCAGGGATTATATTCTTCTGAAAAGTCTGTCCAGTCGGTGGATTCACCCAAAAGGGTTACAATTTCCCGTTAATTTTCATTAGGCATAGTAATACAGTAAGGTGCAGAGGAGAATTGCCAACATCTCAGCACTCAGAGTAACTGTGTTCTTCTGAAGGGAAGACTCGATCTCAATCAACTGTAGTCTCCACTTTCAGACTAGCGGAAACATGAGCAAGATCTCTAGAGGAGTAATCTGCTATTGATTCTTAACTCTTCCAAATGATCATCATCACAGGGAGTTTACTAGCACAAACTAGGTCATCTCTAGTTGTAATAATGAGAAGCACTACCTTGCTAATAGGTTTGGGTATATAGATCTTTAGTTAAGGCAGTGAGTAGAGTATATCCCACATGCTGCATGATAGGCCTAAAGGCTTACTGAAGAGGATCTAAAGACGTAGCAGGCTCAGTTACATGTTTTCCAAAATTTTGAAATGAAAAATCTAAACAATAGAGTTAAAATGATTTTACAGTGAACACCTGCACACTCACCGTGAAGTCTGTTATTAACATTTTATTGTCCTTATTACATCATGTGTATGCTCATCCATTTCTGTCCTGCTGTATTTTTTAAATACATTTAAAATGAAATTACAGAAGTCAAATACTTCCCTCTAAATACCTCACTAGATATGATTTCAGTAACTACAGTCAATATTTCTTTTTAAGTTTTTATGTGAAATTTAGAAACAGTGAAATATATACATCCTAAGAGTATGTTGCGAAGTTCTTACAAATTATATACTTGCAAACTCATCACTCTATTTAAAAAAAAAAATCTGTGGGAATATAGTAGCCCTTCTGATTTATAAGGAAGCTGGTATATATTGTATACTTGGGACATTTAAAAAAGTGTTTCCTTTCTGTCTGTCTATCCTCACATGGATTGATAGAAATAATAAATGGTCTTAGCCACTTTAAATGTGTTCAGGATTTTCACTTGCCAAAATGTTTTCTTTAAAGATAATTTCCTTACCACTTATGGTATCTGCAGTTAGCCCTTAAAAAAGTCTAAATGAGTTCTTTTTCTTAAGCAAATAACTTTCTTCATGTTACCTACTAAAACACCAAAAGCATACATATGTCCTCCCCCTAGCCTCTCACAAAAGAAAGGAAAATGAAAATTTCTTGATGTATTTTCAGCCTTTGTCCATCATGTTTGATTAGGGCAATAAAAAATCATTACAGTCTATTTGATATGCATATATGTCCTGAAAAATAACCGTTCTTTACAGTTGAGTGATTGCAAAGAGGTACTACAAAGTAGGACTTAGAGTTTATTTAAAAATACTTTGCACCACAGAGATTTACAAATAGCTCAGTGGAATTTTTGATGTTTATTGTTAGGTTTCTCCAAGCATGGGAAGGTTGTTGTAACCATACCTGACCGAAGGTCGCAGGGTAGAAATCTTTGATGTCGTAGACTACTCTGTGACTATGGAAAGGTTTTAACTGGGTAGCAGGAGGAAGGACACTCTGAAGCACCTGGACGGAACATGCCTTTCTGAAACATGGGGCAGGCATGAATCCTGAAGTGTTGTGTTGTCAGAGGCCAGCGGTAGGGGGAGGCAGTAATGGACTTGACCTAAAAGGGGCTGATGGCATGTGTAAACCTAACCTGAAGTTAGAGTCAATTATTTGAAGCCATACTTGCTGTCATTTCTCAAGGAGATGATTAGAATCATCCTCACTTAGAATTGTCTGTTAAAGATGGAAATTTTGTGTTTATGGTGGAATTCATAGAATTTCCAAGGAAGTTAGAGGAGAAGTGTTAGCAACACTATGATGCCTTAGAGTGCTATAAAAACAGCCTGGCTTCTTCCAGCTTCTTCTCTTCTTTCTGGCTTAGACTTAATGCTCCCTGATGCTGGGCTGCTGATCTCAACACATTTTCTGTAGCATGGAAATTTCTGCTTGGGCTGCTGTTGTCTACCTGGCCAACTCTTCTTCCTCATTCACAACTTGCTCAAATGCTACGTTTTCTGGGGATTCTTCCCTCCTTCTCCAGGCAGAGATGTTTGTGTCTCTCCTTTGTGCTATTTTTATGTCCTCATCAATTCTCAAAAGATGCACATATGAGGATAAAAGAAACCGCTCCCATTGATAGGAAAGAGTTCACTGATAATCTTTGTATGGCAACTCCAGAGGGTTGATTTAGAAGAATGCAGATGGCAGGAGGTGGAACAGTGCTCAGGAGATGCAGCGTGGAGACAGGAAGCTGCCTTTCGAGTGGTTGAGTGGCATTGGGAAGAGTACAGATGGGGTTCTAGTTGGGGATGTTCAAGGGGGCTGATGTTTTTGTGATTTCAAGAATGAAGGAGATGGGAGCTAATTTTATATTTTGGAGGAAAAGCTACTGGGAAATGAGAAGGGCCAAATAAGAATCCAGGGTATTTGGTAGAGTTTGTTCTTGGTGCGTACAGGATTGACAGTGCAGGTGGAAGTTCCTAGCACAGTGTAGCACTTCTGTCTGGAAGACAGGAGGATATCAGAGAAGGATAGATGGGTTTTAATTTTTCAGTCCTGCTTAGAGAGGGAACAGGAAAAGAAATGTGCAACTTAGAGCATTTGTCAAAGAGTCAGATTTTTAAAAATTTACTTTGTATTCTGTTGATCTCTATTATATTCTGTAAAATCTTTGGCCATACCTACATTATGCCATTTTACAGTGACTTTCTCCAGATTCCAAGAATAACTTTAAAGTTATTAAGAACGGGGCTGGTGCTGTGGCATAGCTGGTAAGGCCGCTGCCTGCATTGCCAGTTTGAGTCCCAGCTGCTCCATTTCTGATCCTGCTCTCTGCTGTGGCCTTGGAAAGCAGTGGAGGATGGCCCAAGTCCTTGGGCCGCTGCACCCATGTGGGAGACCCAGAGGAAGCTCCTGGCTTCAGATCAGCGCAGCTCTGGCTATTGTGCCAGTTGGGGAGTGAGCCAGCAGATAGAAGACCTTTCTCTCTCTCTCTCCTCTCCTTCTCTCCCTGTGTAACTCTGACTTTCAAATAAATAAATACATTTTTAAAAAATATATGTATATATTGAGTATATACTATTGCACCAGCTATAATGATTGGTGTAGGGACATAATGCAGAAAAGAAAAAAAACAGTTGTGAGTGAGCCTAAAAGTTGAGAAAATAAACGATGATAATGTGAACTTGGAGAGAGCCAAGCATGACTGAGATTAAGAACACAGGTGACAGAGGTCGCACAGGTGAGGGATGTGTTAATGGAGCAGGCCTCTTCAGAAGGACCTGCTTACATCATAGCCTTGGATAGCATCTAGGACCCTGCCTTTCAGAGTTTTCTCCAAATTGACAAAATCCAGGGACCTTCTTAGGGGGCTGAACATCAGCCTTCCATGTGTGTGTGTGCCGTTTTGGTAGTTGTGATTAGCCATTGTGCCTCTGTGACCAGCCCCAATATAAAATCCCTGGACTCTGAGTCACACGTGGGCTGTGCTGGGCAGAAGCATCACATCAACCTGTTACTGCCTTTCTTGACTGGAGGAAAAAGTGTGTTCTGTTCCCCTCCAGAGAGGGAAAGCACAAGAAGTCTGTGCCTGGGTTGTAGCTGTGAATGCAAGTGTCTCGAGTACCAGGAGTCCTTCGGTGAATTAGCAAACATGTGTGATCTCAGGAACCCGAAAATAGGAACGTTCCGTGTTTGCATTGCTGCTCAGCACATCACAGATGAAATTACAGCTAACTCAACAGTGGTTTTTGAAAATTTCTGATTAACGTGGACTACCAGTCCATTTTTGCCGAGAACTGTATGATATCAGTCAACACACATGTGCAGTGTACACTGATCAAATCAGACAAGTAGCATTTCTAGTTCCTTATCTCTTCCCGTTCTTCATACAGGGTGTACTACATTACCGTGACCCTGCTGTGCTGTGAAACACTACAACCCATTGCTTCTCTCTGTGTTCTGGTGCCTGTAGCCAACCTTTCTGTAATCAGTGTGCTATGTCAAGATTGACCCTCCCCCAACCCACCCCCAGTAACAGAGAACTCGCATTACTGGTCTTTCTTTGTCTGGCTTATTTCACTTAGCATAATGACCTTCACTTCCATCCATTTTGCTTAACAGTATTTTGAGGGAGCGTGTATCACTGTTTTTATTTTATTTTACTTTTTATTGGGAGAACATACCAAGAGAGAGAGAGAGAAATATGAGAATATGAAGGAGAAAGGGAGGGAGGGAGAGGGGGAGAAAAGAATATGTTTTGAGGTCCCACATGGAATGGCATAGTAGACTAGATAGCTTTGTTATCAAATCAGATGACAAAACATTATGTTTAAGGTAATACAGTATGCTTAAACTGGCAGACTAAGCACTCATCACAATATTCCCAGGTCTCAGAGAAGCAACTCTCAGGGGTGGGCATGTAGCATAGCTGGTTAACCTGTGCCTTGGGACAGCCACATCCCGTAATATCAGAATGCCAGTTCAAGTCCCGGTTACTCTGCTTCTGATCCAGTTCGCTGCTAATGTGCCTGGGAAGCAGCAGCTCCTGGCTCAAGTACTTGAGTCCCTGCCACCCACCTGGGAGGTTGGATGGAGTTCCTGGCTCCTGGTTCAGTGTGGCCCAGCCCCAGCTGTTGTGGCCATTTGTGGAGTGAACCAGCAAATGGAAGATGACTTTTGCTCTGTCTCTCTCTCTCTGTTTCTCTGCTTTACAAATACATAAATAAATCTTTTTTTCTGTTTTAAAAAAAGGAAAAATAAGAGGCACAAATATTAGACAATTTAAGATGGAAAAATATTCATAGCAGAATTTCTTCACAAAAGTAAAAAGTGAAAATGAGCCTACAAACAAAGTAAATGTCTGATCACCACATTTGTTAAGCAAAGCAAGGAAAACCTTTTATCAATAGCATTTTGATTAAATCAGTTTTGATTGCAGCAGCTGAAGAAGCATGTCCAATAAAAATAAACTTAAGACTATTAGCTGTTAGGTGATATGGGGAGCTGTATCAATAACTTAAAAATAAGTCAAATGATTTCACATAGTTTGTTTTGTGGTTCTAATTTTGCTCAGTTGTTTATTAGGAGAGTCAGTGACAAGTTTGAAGTGACTGGAGAATTAGCTTCTGTAATAGCTTGTTTGTAACAGCTACAGGTGGAAATATTTACAAAATAGCTAAACTACGAATTGAGTACAAGCTGAAGTGGAATCTGCTACAATGTGTCACAACGGATGATGGGAAAAATGTAGAGTAGGAAAAGGCTTAGTTTTAGACATCTGTAAAAATGTAGGGTGTTTATTTAATTATCCATTATATTTTTGTTTGCCATGTTTTGTGCAGTCATGTATTTTTGCAGTTAATTGTTTGCATGCACTATCATTCAGCAGATGAAAGTACTTGAATCTGTGTTATATGTTGGTGAACCAATAGTGTCCCTGGTAAGCTGTTGAATACACAGCCATTGTCAGTTCTATGCATTTTTCTCAGAAACCAAAACTGAACATCTTGACTTGCCTTCCTTCCCTTACGAGTTTGGCGACTGAGAAATGGAAAAATTTTACTGTTATTTTTTTGGAGGCCAGAGTCAAAATCGAAATTTTTCTGAACAAAAAGATCTGCCCTCGGTTTCTGCTTTTGAACGTTACTTGGCATGGGAATTAGGTTTTGCTGAAGAATATTTCTTAATCAATCTATGATTAAAAGGCAGACAGGCACTTGTATGTAAAAATTACAGCAAAGTCATCTTGATAGCAGGTGACCTTTGGGCCAGTAATGTCAGATTGCTCCCTATGTTTGACGTGCTGTCAAAATTAAACCAGGAGCGAGGGCTGCATTCCTACCAAGTTGGAGTAGATACAGCTCGCACTATAGTTCTGGCAGCATTTTTTTTTTTTTTTTTTGGGGACCTTCATAGTAGAGCAAAGGAAATTTCCATACTTCAAAATCCATTTAAGTGTGCAGTGAGAAGTTCCTACCTAACCTTCATTGGAAGTCATTAATCTACATTGTAAATGACATGCTAAAAAGCAAATATCAAGAATAGAATTCTATAAATGCCCTCTCAGTGATGAATTTGCTCAATTAACATCACATGCTTGTGGATTGCTGTCAGTATTTGCCGTTACCTACCTGTGTAAAAAGACATTTTAAAGAGGAAATATGTAAAATCTAACAGATGGGCATTTATAATCTGTTTGATGATAGGAGATACAACTTTTGAATTCCAATTACCTAAAATACTGTTCTTCCAACAAATAAGAAATTCCCTCCTCCTCCTTCTTAAGATGTATTTATTTATTTGAAAGGCAGAGTTATAGAGAAGCAGAGAGAGAGAGAGAGAGAGAGAGAGAGAAATAGCTTCCATCCACTGGTTCACTCCCCAAATGGCCACAATGGCTGGAGCTGGGCCAATCTGAAGCCAGGAGCCAGGAGCTTCTTCCATGTCTTTCATATGGGTGCAGGGGCCCAAGGACTTGGACCATTTTCTACTGCTTTCCCAGGCCATAGCAGAGAGCTGGATTGGAAATGGAACATCTAGTACTCTAACCGGCGCCCATATGGGATGCCGGCGCTGCAGGCTTTATCCCCTACACCACAGGGCTGGGCCTCCATTCTTCTTAATACCATTATATTTAAAACACACACACACACACACAAAACAAACCTTGTTTTATTAAATTTTTTTAACTTTTATTTAATAAATATTAATTTATAAAGTACAATTTTTGGATTATAGCAGCTTTTACCCCCCATAACCACCCTCCCACCCACACCCATCCCATCTCCCACAGCCTCTCACATTCCATCTCCCACTCCCTTTCCCATCCCATTCTTCATCAAGATTCATTTTCAATTATCTTTATATTAACAGAAGATCAATTTAGTATATACTAAGTAAAGATTTCAACAGTTTGCACCCACACAGAAACACAAAATATAAAGTACTGTTTGAGTACTAGTTATAGCATTAATTCACATTGTACAACACATTAAGGATAGAGATCCTACATGAGGAGTAAGTGCACAGTGACTCCTGTTGTTGATTTAACACTTGACAGTCTTATTTATGATGTCAGTAATTACCAAGGCTCTTTTCATGAGCTGCCAAGGCTGTGGAAGCCTCTTGAGTTTGCCAACTCTGATCTTATTTAGACAAGGCCCTAGTCAAAGTGGAAGTTCTCTCTTCCCGTCAGAGAAAGGTACCTCCTCCTTTGATGGCCTGTTCTTTCCACTGGGATCCCACTCGCAGAGATCTTTCTATAGTCTTTTTTTTTTTTTTTCCCAGAGTGTCTTGGCTTTCCATGCCTGAAATACTCTCATGGGCTTTTTAGCCGGATCTGAATGCCTTAAGGGCTGATTCTGAGGCCAGAGTGCTGTTTAGGACATCTGACATTCTATGAGTCTGCTGTATATCCCGCTTCCCATGTTGGATCGTTCTTTCCTTTTTAATTCTATCAGTTAGTATTAGCAGACACTAGTCTTGTTTATGTGCTTTCTTTGACACTTAGTCCTTTCATTATGATCAATTATGAACTGAAACTGATCACTTTGACTAGTGGGATGGCATTAGTAGTTGCCACCTTGATGGGATTGACTTGGAATCCCCTGGCATGTTTCTAACTCTACCATTAGGGGTAAGTCCGATTGAGCATGTGCCGAACTGTACTCTCCTCCTTCTCTTATTCAATGAAAATCTAATGGAAATTTGTTTTCTTTTTATATATGTATCTACATCATACCTTTAATATAGTCTTTTGGCCTGGAAAACATGGGCAGGAAAAATACTTTCTATGTGAAGAGAGAAACTTGACAGGAAAAAAAAAAAAAAACAACACTTGCCACCCCTTTGTAGATTGGGTATGGAAAGCAACTTGATGCAAACAGGGAGGAATGGTAGCCACCGTGGCTGGCTGGGACATTATGCCGCTGTTCTTGCAGTCAGAGTTCAGAGCAAAGGGGAGCTTTGGTGGTGGTGGGACAACTGATGAGCCAACGGAATTTTGACCTGTGTTTGAGATGCCTGTGGGAGATTTCCAGCCATCCGGTGAAAACTTGGGTCTGGGTTTCAGGAGAGAAACCAGGACTGGACAGGCTGTCACTAGCATAAGATGGTGATAGAAACTGTGAGTGGCTTTTAAGATATTCTGTATTCCTTTCGAAAATTAATGCATTTTTCTGATGCAGCTTCTTTTATGAAACAGTCTGCGCTGTAGAATAAGTAACCACTGCCTTTTGGTTTTTATACTGAGGGGACATGTGACATTCTCCTCTTGCCTATATGATTTGATTCTCTTTTACTATATATAACTTTAATTCTCAGCTAAGAGTAGACTCCAGCAGCTCTTGTTTGAAGGCAGAGAGCAGACATGCATTTTTGGCTCCATTAATGCTGCTTGGAGAAACCACAGTGTTTTTATCAGAGGGAAAGCAAAAACTTGTATACAGTGGGAAGCATAACAAAATCTGTGATCTTTTTGCCTGAGGACTCTTTCCAAAACAACTTACTGTAACAGACATCTAAGGTCAGAATTTCCTAATTAAGAATATTCCACTGGAGCTCCCAGCCCCAGCCGTCACTCACAGGCCATTCTTTCCTTCAAAACAGTGTGTTTCAAGTTATTACTCAGCATGCAGAAGCCATACCTTTTTTAGTTTAAAATAATATGATGAAGAATTGTGTTTTACTTTATATCACTAAGGATTTTTAATTTTGAGGGGGTGCCTTTTTCTTGAAGCCACACTTAGAAATGGAATATGCCATATAGGTATCTATCTGTGAACCGACTGTGAGCAGGAAATGTAATACACTGATATTTTAATGTGTTCTGAATGATTATTGAATCTGAAGCACGTGAGGATGAAGTACTTTATTTCTGGCACCCTTCTCTCTTTTTTCTCTCTGTTTTCACTTGTTTTCTTCGGAATGCTTCATTCTAGGGAATACTCAGTTTGATTAAATTAAATCAGCGAGATAGAGGGATAACCATTGAAATATAAACAAACTCAGGAAGAAAGGAGACATTGTGAGCTGCTCTAGTTCTTGAAGAGTTTATCAAGTGACAGAACATCAGCTATGAAGTGGTGGCCATTTGGTGCAGCAGAGATGCACTATTGGGTTACCTGGTTTGAGTCCCAGGTCTACTTCTGATTCCATCTTCCTGCTAAGGTACACTCTGGGAGGTGATGGTGATGGCTCAAGTGGTTGGGTCCCTGCCACCTTCGTGAGAGACCTGGATTGACTGCCTGGCTTCTGACTTCAGCCTGGTGCAGCTCCAGCTGTTGTGGGCATCTGGGGAGTGAGCTGGCAGATGGGAGCTCTCTGTCTCTGCCTCCTTCTCCTTCTTGCTCTGTCTCTCTGATTTTCAAATAAAAATAAAATAAAATTTAAAAACAGTGATTTAGTTCATACTTTTTGTTATATTCTTAGGTGATTTTTGTCTCAAGCTATATAACTAAAAAATTGAGGGTCTTAGTAATAGAAAATATTCAGAAGCATTAACTATGGTGTTCAGGTTTTATAATGTGAAAAAAATGGAGACGGAAGCAGCAAGTTGGGTTAAAGCTAAAATGCAAAGATTTCTAAGGGTGATTAAAATACATCTAAAGTTTTAGATGGACACCCTGGAGGCAGTTTTTCTCCTTTCTTTGGCTCTACATTTTTTTTATCTTTAATTTTTTTTTTAATTATGGGAATCTGCAGACATATAGGAAAGAGATGGTAGTAGCTAGAACTCTCAGGTATTTACTAAGCTGCAACAACTGTCAAACATCTTCCACCACCCCGTTTCCCTCTGTCCCACTCTTCTGGAATGTTCTGAAACAAATTTCAGACATACATCATTTAGTTGGTATTTGTTATAGGAAAATTCTTGTTCATTCTTCATATCTCCTCTTTCTGGAAACCAAAGGAAGACAGAGTAACATAATTGAATACCATAGTCACACCTAAAATTAATTGAGTTTGCTTAATATCATCAAATACCTGGCCACTCTCTAGACTTACCTTTTTTTTTTATTTTTTTAAAGATTATTTATTTGAGAGGCAGAGTTATAGACAAACAGAAAGAGAGAGAGGTCTTCCATCTATGGGGTAACTCCCCAGATGGCTGCAGTGGCCAGAGATGGGCTAATCCAAAGCCAGGAGCCAGGAGCTTTTTCCAGGTCTCCCACGTGGGTGCAAGGACCCAAGCACTTGGGCCATCTTCTACTGCTTTCCCAAGCCATTAGCAAGAACTTGGGATATGGTTTTGGAATTGGAACAGCTGGGACTCGAACAGGCACACATATGGGATGCTGGCGCTGCAGGTGGAGGCTTAACCCACTACAGCACAGTGCCAGCCACCCTCTCTCAGCTTTCATGATTGGTGCTCTTCTCCATTCTTCTTCTCTTTCACTCTCTACCCTCAGTCTTTATAACTAGTGATGGGATTTTGTTGATTTGTTTTGTTAACTTAGAAGAGGGGTAATATCTTCCATCTAGCTAGTTCACTCCCCAGATGCCTGCCAGGAGCTGGGCACTCAATCCAGGTCTCCTAATGGGTAGCAGGAACTCACACACTTGTCATCACCTGCCGCCTTGCATTAGCAGGAAGTTGGAATGGGGAGCAGAGTTGGGTCTTCAACCCAGGCTCTCTGATATAGTATATCAGTATACTAAGGGGTGTTGTAACTGCTAGACCAAATGTCCATTCCCATGACTGGTCATTGAACAAGAAACAAATAAGCTATGTGTGCAACCAGACTCACAAAACTCAAATGGCTTTAATCTAACACTACTGTTATTGAAATTAATATGAGGACTACAGGCAGGAGACAGAGCAGGTAAAGCATGCTCATGTCTTCAGGAAGTCAGCAGTTACCATGACAAACATCAGCCCCTCAGCTGAAGTCTGGATAAGCCTAGAAGTGTGGGTGCCAGCTTGACATGGTGAAGACACAGCCTTGATTTTTCACTAATTTCCTAGGCCATTCTGGTGAAGCAGTGCCAAGGCGTGCCCAGTGTGGGGGCGGTTCCATGCAGCAGACAAAGCAGACATAACATTCTGTATTTGTCTTAACCCTGTTGATTCCAAGAAAACAAGTGTGAGAAGAGCAGCTCTGAGGCCATTCCCAGGAAGGCCTGCATCAACCCTCGCCAGTGTTAACCCTTTGCCCATCTGGTCTCCTTTAGTATTTCCTTTCTTTTGTAATCTAAGGAAAACATCTTATTTGTCCCATGGAGTTCCCTTTTTCTGCATTTTGCTAAGTTCATCTTCATGGTGTTATTTAATGTTTCTTTATCTCTGGTTTCTGCTGTAAACTGTCAATTAGAGTTGGACACTTGATCTGAGTTCATAATTTTGGCAAGAAAGCTACAACAGCTGATGCTGTGTACCACCTGTAGCATTGTAACAGGAAGCTCATCATGTATTCTCCTCCTACTTCTGTTAAACTGTGAGCTATGTGTTGCTAACTTGTTCTAGTCTTTACAAAGTTAGTTTTTTTGCATAATGGTAAAAGAAGGGTGGGTTGTTTGCTGGATCAGGGCTAGAATAAGCATATTCTCTAACGGACCAGGCAATAAATATTTTAGACTCTGAACCACATAGATGTCTGTCAAACAATTTTGTTAGACAACCCTTTATGTAGATGAAAGCCCTACTGAGCTCCCAGGTGTGGCCATTTGGCTGTAGCTTGCTGACCTCTGGATTAGGGTTAGGGTTAGTTTTAGGTTATCCATTATTTTACTAAGGTTTGCAAATTGGTTATATTTTAATTCTACTGTTTCTTCATCTTGTAGTTGGAGTTCCTCTGAAAATATGTGATTTTTTCTCCAATTATTTGGTGGTCCTGTTGTACAATTCCCATAGAGGAGGCTGCGTGTAGGCCTGATTTTCTCCATTTCATTAAAAGCATGGACTGGTTCTCTACGATTATCCACTTGTAACTCTTAGTTATTTTGGTTTGTTTTGGTTTTGGTCTTTACACAAGAATCAGAATGCTCCCGAGGGTGTTGCTTGAAGAAGGAATACTGGAGGTGTTTCTAACAATTGCATCTTGGCAAGTGGGGTTTCCTTCAGGCTGACTCCTGGATCTTTCTGACACGATCTCAGTAGAGATCTCAGACGTTCCTGAGTACCATCTGAAGAATTTGACTTGCGTGGACACCGTGAAACCATCCCCACAAAATCATGAGCAAGAATGTTTCCATCATTCCAGAAGTCTCCACGTGCTCTGTTCCTCCCACCATCCCTTCTGCACAGCATCTGCTTTCCGTCACTGTGGACATTTGCATTTGTAGAGTTTAAAAAGTAAAACTTTGCAGTATGTTCTTTTTTATTTTTTCTGGTTTCTTTAGTACAACCTATATTGTGAGATTCAGTTGTTATAAATGTGGTAGTTTATTTTTATTCCTGAGTAGTATTTCTTGGTAAGGGTAAATATGAGTATGTGTGGGTATGTGTGGGGAGCAACTCGGACTAGACTGTTACTGGAATTAGGACTTGTTCTGTGCATCTGCTCTCCCACAATATGGCGCTGGGAGAGAAGAAAACAGCTTCCACACAGCTGCCTCCAGTTCAGCCAATAAACTGTAGGACTTGCTCCTGACTGGAGGAGAGCAGCGTACTCGGCGTGTGGGCAGCCGAGTTGGGATTGGCGGAGGAGGACTATAAAGGAGGAGAGAGACGGCATGCACCAGGAACATCTAAGGGGAACACCTGTGCAGCCCCCGAGAGAGCCGGCCGGCCGGTGGTGTGCCGCTCCCCTGCGGAAGTGGGGAATGTGGCAGGGGGAACTGCCCTTCCACGGAGGTGGAAGGGTCGGTAGCCAACCCGGGAAGAACCAGCAGCAAACCCGGGGAGGGCCGAGCAGACAAAAGAACAGCGCAGGGTCCTGTGTCGTTCCTCCACGAAGATGGGGAGCGACAGGTATGTTTCTGGAGTCTGTTCTGTACTATTTTATATGAGTTCCACACTGTGTTGCTAGGCAAATCTTGAAAGTATTGCAGCTTGCATTCTTCTTTTGAAAAGTCATTTATACTATTAGAGATCATTTACTTTTAATTTTAGAAATACTCAGTGTTTAACAAAAGGCCTCTTATTTTCATTTAAATTACATTGAATTTACAGATCATTTTGACAACTGACATCTTTAGAATATGGAGTTTTCTTATCGACAAGCGCGGTGTGCCTCTCCATTTATTTACGTCTTTTTAAAATTCAACAATGTCTTTGTTTTCTTCAGCAGATCTTTTTTTGTTTCATGTTTTTATAAATGGTATTTTTAGGGGCCAGCACTATGGTGCAGTGGACTTAACCTGCCATCTGCAGCACCAGTATCCATATGGGTGCCAATTCTTCACTTCCAGTCTAGCTCCCTGCTAATCCACCTGGGAAAGCAGTGGAGATGGCCCAAGTCCTTGAGCCCCTGCACCCATGTGGGAGACCTGACTGAAGCTCCTGGCTCCTGGCTTTGGCCTGGCCCAGTCCTGGTTATTGCAGCGACTTGTAGAGTGAACAAGCAGATGGGATGGAAGATCCTCTCTTTCTCTCTCTCTCTCTTTATGTCTCTCTCCCTCTCTCTCCTCCTCTTCCCATTTGTCCCCCTTCCCCCTTTCTCACTTCCTCTCTCTCTCTCCCCCCTTCTCTCTATAGCTCTTTCAAATAAACCTTTCAAAAAACAAAATTTAAAAAATAAAAGTTTATGAAAAATACAATTAAAAGATTATTATTTTGGTGTAAAGATACTATTTTTAAAAGATTTATTTATTTATTTGAAAGTCAGAGTTACAGAGAGAGAGAGAGAGAGAGAGAGAGAGAGAGAGAGAAAGGTCTTCCATCCACTGGTTCACTCCCCAATCAGCTGCAATGGCCGAAGCTGCGCCAAGCTGAAGCCAGGAGCCCGGAGCTTCTTCCAGGTCTCCCATGTGGGTGCAGGGGCCCAAGGACTTGGGCCATCTTCTACTGCTTTCCCAGGCCATAGCAGAGAGCTGGATCAGAAGAGGAGCAGCCAGGACTCAAACAAGTGCCCATATGGGATGCAGGCACTGCAGGCAGCAGCTTTACCCACTGTGCCACAGTGCCAGCCCCCAAAATCTTAATTTTACAAAATGCAGTTTCCAAATATTCATGACTGTTATATGGAAATGTGGATGATTTTGGTGTGTTGGCATTATATTGTACCGCCTTGTTAAACTGCTTATCAAGTCTAATAGATTTTTGTAGAATTCCTCGAACCTTCCCCATAATTCATCATGCTGTGAATGATGTCTATTTTAGTTATGTCTTTATGATCTCTGTACCTTGTGATTTCTTCTCACCTTCTGTGCTGCCCAGGGCTTCCAGCTTAGCATGGCACCAGAGGGTGAGAGCAGATGTCTTAGTCTTTGTCCTCTTCATCACAGGTAGAAAGTGCCAGTTTTGGATCATTTAGTGTGGCTCTCACACTGAGCTTTATGTCGTTGAGGGAGTTTGCTTCTATTCCTCATGTGTTAAAAACGCCAGTCAGGAGGGCAAGGCATTTGGCCTGGCCTGTAAGACTCCCATGTGCCGGATCAGGGGGCCTGGGTTCCATACCTAGCTCCACTCCCGATTCCCGCTTCTGCTGCTGTAGACCCTGGGAGGCAGCAGGTGACAGCTGAAGTACTTGGGTCCCTGCCGCCTTTTGGGAGACCCAGATTGAGTTCTCCGTTCCCACCTTTCACCTGCCCAGCCCTGGCTGTTGCAGACATTTGGGGGAGTGAACGAATATATGGGAACTCTTCTTTCTATTTCTTTGTGTCTTTGTCTCTGTCTCTCAAATAATTTTTAAAAATGAATTTCCATCATGAGTAGATGCTTAATTTTGTGAAATACTTTTTCTGTACTTTTTTTTATTATTTTTTTTTATTTTTTGACAGGCAGAGTGGACAGTGAGAGAGAGAGACAGACAGAAAGGTCTTCCCTTTGCCGTTGGTTCACCCTCCAATGGCTGCCGCGGCCGGCACACTGTGGCTGGCGCACCGCACTGATCCGATGGCAGGAGCCAGGTACTTATCCTGGTCTCCCATGGGGTGCAGGGCCCAAGCACTTGGGCCATCCTCCACTGCCTTCCCGGGCCACAGCAGAGAGCTGGCTTGGAAGAAGGGCAACCGGGACAGAATCCGGCGCCCCGACCGGGACTAGAACCCGGTGTGCCGGCGCCGCAAGGCGGAGGATTAGCCTAGTGAGCCGCTTTTTCTGTACTTTTTGAGATGATTATTAGCATTTTGGATGTGTCTGTTGCTGTAGTGACTTACTCTGATAGATTTTTGGTTATTAAGCCAACTTTGCTTTACTCTTAAAAACCCCACTTCATCATGATGTATTATTATTTTATACACTTTTAATTTGTAAAATTTTACGAAGAATTTTCAAGCCTGTTTTCTTCAGAGATGTGGGTTTGTTGTGTTCTTGAAGTCTAGTTTCAACAGCAAGGAAATGCTGACCGTACAGAATGGATTTGGAAATGTTCTCTCTTCTGTTTTCTGCAAGAGTTTGTCTAAAAATTAAAAATTGTTTTTTTTTTTTTTTCCCTTCGGTTCAACAGCCATTTGCGATCAGTGTCCTTTAATTACAATTGCAATTTCATTAATAGGCCAATACTTGGATAACCTGTATCTTGTTTGGTAGTTTGTTTCTTTTCAGGAATTTATTTCAAATTCAATGGCAGAAAGTTACTTGCAACATTCTCTTATTAGCTGCTGTCAGATTTGTGGATAGGTAACTGCTCCCATGAATGATACTGGTCATTTACGTCTTCTGTCTGTTTTACCGGGCTGGTCTGCCCACAGGTTTATTAGTTTACTGATCTCTGTAAGAAGCAGCTTTTAGTTTTTCAGTTTCTTCCCCTTCATTCTTCTATGGCACTGATTTTAGTTCTTATTTATTGGCAAGTTATTTATTTATTTACTTATTATTTATTTAAGTAAGGGTGACAGAGAGAGAAGAAGGGAGTGAAGAGGGGGGAGAGAGAGAGAGAAAGAGAAAGATCTTCTGCTTGTTCATTCTTCAAATGCTGGTAACAACTGGGGCTGGGCCACGCCAAAGCCATGAGCCAGGAACTCCATTCAGATATCCTCCCTGGGTGGCAGGAACTCAAGTCCATGCCCACCTTCTCTTACCTTGCAGGTGCCTTAAAAGCAAACTGCATTGGAAGTGGAGTCAGGACCTGATCTTAAGAACTCTGATAGGGGATGTGGGTGCCACAGCACCCACCCCTCTGTTCTCGGTATTTTCTCTTTTTCTTACTTTTTGGTCTACTTTTTCTACTTTCTTATAAGGTTAAGGCTTAGGTTACTCATTTGAGACTCGTTTTCAATATAAGCATTTAAATTAATTTTCCTCTAAGCACTGATTTGAGCATTCCATGAATTTGGATTGTGTTCATTTTTATGCCATTTAAAATTTATGTAGTTCCATTCCTGATTTCATATTAAAACTGCACATTCTTGAATAGTATGACTCTTAGTCTCAAACATTTGGGAAATTTGTCCAAATATCTTCCTCCTCCTCCTCCTCTTCTTCTTCTTCTTCTTCTTCTTCTTTTTTTTTTTTTTTTTTTGATAGGCAGAGTGGACAGTGAGAGAGAGAGACAGAGAGAAAGGTCTTCCCTTTGCCGTTCACCCTCCAATGGCCGCCGCGGCCGGCGCACTGCGCTGATCTGAAGCCAGGAACCAGGTGCTTCTCCTGGTCTCCCATGGGGTGCAGGGCCCAAGCACCTGGGCCATCCTCCACTGCACTCCCGGGCCACAGCAGAGAGCTGGCCTGGAAGAGGGGCAACTGGGACAGAATCCGGCGCCCCAACCGGGACTAGAACCCGGTGTGCCGGCGCCGCAAGGTGGAGGATTAGCCTAGTAAGCCATGGCGCTGGCCCCAAATATCTTCTTGTTATTGATTTTTTTTTCTGCTTTAATCATTTTGTGTTCAAAAAACATCTGCCCATATTTCTTTTTTTTTTTTCTTTTTTTAATTTTTTTTTTTTTTTTAGCCAGGCAGAGTTAGACAGTGAGAGAGCAAGACAGAGAGAGAGTTATAGACAATGAGAGAAAGACAGAGAGAAAGGTCTTCCTTCCGTTGGTTCACTCCCCTAATGGCCGCCACGGCCAGCGCTGCGCCTATCTGAAGCCAGGAGCCAGGTGCTTCTCCTGGTCTCCCATGTGGGTGCAGGGCCCAAGCACTTGGGCCATCCTCCACTGCACTCCTGGGCCACAGCAGAGAGCTGGACTGGAAGAGGGGCAACCGGGACAGAATCCGGCACCCTGACTGGGACTAGAACCCGGTGTGCCGGCGCCGCAAGGCGGAGGATTAGCCTAGTAAGCCATGGCGCTGGCCCCAAATATCTTCTTGTTATTGATTTTTTTCTGCTTTAATCATTTTGTGTTCAAAAAACATCTGCCCATATTTCTTTTTTTTTTCTTTTTTTAATTTTTTTTTTGGGGGGGGCCGGGCAGAGTTAGACAGTGAGAGAGCAAGACAGAGAGAGAGTTATAGACAGTGAGAGAAAGACAGAGAGAAAGGTCTTCCTTCCGTTGGTTCACTCCCCTAATGGCCGCCACGGCCAGCGCTGCGCCTATCTGAAGCCAGGAGCCAGGTGCTTCCTCCTGGTCTCCCATGTGGGTGCAGGGCCCAAGCACTTGGGCCATCCTCCACTGCCTTCCCGGGCCACAGCAGAGAGCTGGATCGGAAGTGGAGCAGCCAGGACTTGAACCAGCATCCATATGGGATGTGGGCACTGAAGGCAGTGGCTTTACCTGCTACGCCACAGTGCTGGCCCCTGTTTTATGTATTTTAAGTTTGTAATTTTAGGTAATATATATTTAAGATTGTTATTTCCTCTTGATAAATTTGCCATTTTACTGTTCTCTAATAATATTTCCCAAATCCACTTTGTTATTATTATAAACTATCTAGATTTCCTTTTATTGTGTAACTTTGATATAATTTTCATATCCTTTTATATTTAATTACCTGTGTCTTTATAGTAGATTTTTTTAGAGAAAATATATGCTTTCTACTTGCTTTTCTTTTAATCTGACAATGCTTTTTTATTTTTTTTTTACCATTTATACTTAATATGGTTATAGATGTGTTAGATTTAATTCTCCCATTTTGTTATTTTTCCATTTATATTATGTCTTCTTGTTTTTTTTTCTTCCTTGCTGCCTTTTGCATTAAATGTGAATTTTTATTATTCTGTTTTCTTTATCTTGGTTTCATTTTCTTAGTAGTTGGTCTACAGTGTATTTATATTTAAATCACTATAGCTTGCTTGAAAATTACTCTTAAATACCATGTTACATCTACTTAAAGAATTAAAAATATATACAATACACACACACACACACACACACACACACAAAAGGGGCCAGTGCTCTGGCACAGTGGGTCTAGCCACTGCTCGCTATGTCAGCATCCCATAGAGGCGCTGATTTGAGTCCTGGCTGTTCCACTTCCAATTCAACTCCCTGCTAATGTGCCTGGGGAAGCAGTGAACATGGCCAAAGTACTTGGGCCCCTGCATCTATGTGAGAGACACAGAGAAAGCTCCTTTAGATCCTCCCAGCTCTGGCTGTTGTGGCCGTTTGGGGTGTGAAGCAGCAGATGGAGAATCTCTCTCTCTCTCTCTCTCTCTCTCTCTCTCTCTCTCTCTCTCTCTCCCTCCCTCCCTCCCTCCTTCTCTCCCTCCCTCCCTCTCCCTCTGAAATAAATAAATAAATCAGATTTATTTATTTACTTGAGAGCCAGAGTTACAGAGAGAGAGGTCTTCCATCCACTGGTTCACTCCTCAATTGGCTGGAGCTGGACTGATCTGAAGCTAGGAGCCAGGAGCCTCCTCTTGGTCTCCCACATGGGTGAAGGGGCCCAGGCACTTGGGTCATCTTCTAATGCTTTCACAGGTGATCAGCAAGGAGCTGGATTGGAACAGGAGCAGCCAGGACTTGAACCAGTGTCCATATGAGATGCCAGCACCACAGGCAGATGCTTATCTACTATGCCACAGTGCTGGTCCCTAAAAAATTTTTATAGCTATCTAGTAATACACCTCCTCTCCTCATTGATTCAGTTGTTATCCTACTTTTCACTTATTTTCTACATTATAAGCCACACAGAAAATACAAATTTTGTTCTTGAAAAGCAAATATTTATTAAAGATATTTTAAATAAGAATAAAAATCACTTGCATGAGCTCAAATTTTTTTTATAATTTCACATACTTTTCATTGCGTTCTGTATATCTGGTTTTCCATTTGGTATCTTTTTCTTCTGTTGGTTCAGACATTTCTTGCAGTGTTGGTCTGCTGGTGATGACTCCTTTTAGCTTTTGTAGATCTGAAAAAGTCTTTGTGTTACCTTTCATTTTTCAGGGTTATTTTCACTGAGCTTAGAATTTTCACTTGACAGCCTTTTCCCCCGATGTTAAACAATCGTGTGCCACTTCTTAGTGTCTTACATTGTTTCTGGCCAGGTGTCAGCTGTCATTTTACATTTTGTTCCTGTATTTTTTTAACTGTATTCTAGTTTTTGAAACATTTCATCTGTAGTTTTGAGCAATTTAATTATGATGTGTTTTGTATTTGTCAGGTTGCTTCTCCTTGATGTTTATTGAGATTCTTGGATATTTCTGGGCTTAATGTTTTCATCAGATTTCAAAAGTTTGGACAATATTTCTTCAAATATCCCTCTGTCCTTTTTCATGGATTCTAATCATTTGCTGTTTACTTGTCTGCTTGGTGGTGCACAGCTCTGTAGTGTACTGATAACCATTTCTCAGCCTTCTTTTCTCTCTGTATTTTGGGGTTGCTTCCATTGCTGCCTTCATGTTTCCTGTTCATTGTGCAGTGTTTTATATGCTGTCCATCCTGTCTATGTATTTTTTTCTTTTCTACTGCTGTGTTTCGCATCTCTAGAAGTTTGATGTGGATCGTCTTAACATCTCTTCAGTATCTATTGCTCTCCTCATGTTCAATTTACCTTTTTGGACACATGGAATATATTTGGAATAGCTCTTTAAACTTGTGCCTGCGTATCTCATTATCTGTATCATTTCTCATTCTGTTTCTATTAACTGATTTTTTCCCCCTCATTGTGGGTCATCATTTCCTATGTCTTTGCATGCCTGACCATTTTTTATTAAGATCCAGACTTTGTAGTTCTCATGTTGTTGAGTGGCAGCTTATTTTTATTCCTCTAAGTATTTTTGGACTATGTTCTTAGGCACAGTTAAGTTACTTGGAAACAGCTTGGCCTTCTCCCAATTTGCTAGTAATCTTTGTTATGCAGGTACAGAGCAGCTTTTAATCTAGGGCTAATTTTCCTGCATTGGTAATACAGTACCCATTTGAGGACTACTTAGGGCCTGTGTATTAGCAATTCTTTTTCTACTGGCTGGTAAGAATTATCCTACCTGTTTCCTTTCAGAACTTTGTCCCCTGATCTCACACGCGTGGCTGGTCAGTTCTGAAGGGAGACCTGCCTCTAGTTCCCTAGGGGAATTCTTTAAAGCTCACCCATCATCATACCCTGCCCTGCAAATTCTCGCTGACATAGTGATGTTGGTAGCTGAATTCTTCTCTTGACGTCACTCCAGGCTTCTTATCTGCGCAGTGAGCTGTGGCAACTCCTCTCTGCGGGATGTGGAAAATCGAAAAGCTCGTCTCATTCGTTCCTCTTCTCTCAGTTTTCACTCTTTGCTCTGTCTTTTGTGCGGTGTCTGCTTTTTTGGTTTTGGGTTTTTTTCCCCCCCTATATGTTGTTTCACTTTTTTAGCTGTTTAATGTCGAAGGGTAAATCTAGTCCCCTCCATCTTGGCCAGAGCAGAAGTCTTTTGCCAATGCTTTATTTATTACCATTTTGCATTGGTGTTTCTGAGAATGATTGCAGTTTTCCTTTTTGCTTTCTTTGTCAGTTTTCAAAATGATTGTTTGTTTCATAAGAAAAGTAGTGGACATTTTCCTTATCCTTCTGAATTTAGGAATAGCTTATGTAGCACTTGTATCATCTGTGGTGTAAGAGTTGATTAGATGAGACAATGCTGCGGATTTTGTACTTCTGCTAAGGTCATTCAGTTATTAGACTTCCTGCCTCTTCTGGGATCAATCTCAGTATATTATGTTTTTCTACAGAATTATCCATTTTATCTGGATTTTCAGATTTATGTAAGTTTGTGTGAAGTAGTCTTCTATTTTAGAATCTTTCTCTTTTTTGTTGGTGATTTATTCCTTGCCCTTTCAAATGTTGCATGTTTTTTTCTTACTGCATGGTTTCCTGATTAGTTTAGCTTTGTACAGTGTTTTTTTAATAGTATCATTATTGGCTTTTGTTCTGATTATAAAAATAAACATGTTTATTGAGAAAAGGTTTAGAGAATTTGGAAAAAGAACATGAATAGTAGGATAAAAAATCAGCTAGTCCACCACCAAGAGATAACCACTGTAAAAAGTTTGGTAACTGGCTGGCACTGTGGCTCACTTGGTTAATTCTCCACCTGTGGTGCTGGCACCCTATATGAGCATAAGGTTCTAGTCCTGGTTGCTCCTTTTCTAGTCCAGCTCTCTGCTGTGGCCTGGGAGGGCAGTGGAGGATGGCCCAAGTGCTTGGGCCCTGCACCCGCATGGGAGACCAGGAAGAAGCACCTGGCTCCTGGCTTCGGATCGGTGCAGCGCCGGCCGTGGCAGCCATTTGGGGAGTGAACCAACAGAAGGAAGACCTTTTTCTCTGTCTCTCTCACTGTCTACAACTCTACCTGTCAAATTAAAAAAAAAAAAATAAAGTTTGGTAACTTCTTGAATGTTGGCGTGTATATAATTGCATGTTAATGTTAACACAGCTGAATTCACTTTTTTGTGCACATGCTTGTATTAGTTTCTGCAAACTGTCGTAACAAAATATTACAAACAGGGTGTCTTCTCGAATCTGACTTTTATTTTCTCTCAGTGCCAGAAGCCAGAGACCTGGAATCAGGGTGTAGGTTGTGCTGTGTTCCCTCCAAAGGTCTAGGGAAACTCTTCTTCACCTTTGTATTTCTGCTGGTTGTTGGCAAACCATGGTGATCTTTGGCGTTTGTCAGCCTAACGCCAGTCTCTGCATACATCTTTATATGTCCTTTTTTTCCCTGTGTGTCTGTATTACTGTAAGGATGCTGGCCATTGGATTAGGGCCTGGCCTTTTTCAGTTTAATCTCATCTTAATTTGATTATCTCTACAAAGACCTTATTTCCAAATAAGGCCATGTTCCAGGTAGGTTTCAGCTTTGAGAGGAGTCTACGCAGCCCACTACAGCCTGCCATTGTTATTTTCTCCTTTTCTGATTTCAGAGCTTTCTTTGTGCTTTAAAATACTTAAAAATTGGGGGCCTTTGTTGTAGCGTACCAGGTAAAGCCACCATCTCTGACGATGACACCTGTTTGTGTCCCAGCTATTCCACTTCCAATCCACCTCCCTCCTATTGGCCTTGAAAAAGCAATGGAAGATGGCCCAAGCGCTTGGACCCTTGCCACTCACTGTAGGAGACCCAGAGGAAGCTCCTGGCTCCTGGCCTTGGCCTGAGCCATCCCTGGCTATTGCAGCCATTTAGGGAGTGAACCAGCAGATGGAAGATCTCTGTTTCACTTAGTCTCACTCTCTCTAGCTCTGACTTTCAAATAAATAAATAATTTTTTAAAAAAAGTTTTTATTTATTTGAAAGACAGATACAGAAAGACAGATAGAGATCTCCAGGATATATAGTAACAGGAAGCTGAAATCAGTAATGGAGCTGGGATTTGAACCCAGGCACCCTGATAAGGGATGCTGATATCTGAGGTAGTGTCAAAGCCATTGCATCAAATGCCCACCCCTTTAATTTTTTAAGTAATTTTAAGTAATTTGTTTAAATTACAGGAAATAGAAAATTAAAATTACCTCAATTTTCATGAGAAGAACCTTGTCACTTTTGTTCAGTGCAGTGCCCTCAGACATAAAAGATCAAAAGATAATTGATGCTGCATCACTGCATATAATATAAATGATCTAGTAACATTTAAACAAGTTAAGTTTATTGCTCTATTAAATATGTATGATGAAAAGTAAAAATGGGAGACAGATGACATTGCTATCACTAAAGAGTTAATAGAATTCAATGCAAAGTCGTACCTCAGGTGACGAAATTGCTCAGTCCAGTTTGAGACACATTATCAAAGGACTTCAGATCAAGCAAGAGCTTGAGAAAACACTCAAACAGTCCATTATCATAGAAGTTACTCCCCAGTTTGAGGAGAGCAACTTTGGGTTTAGCTGATACTGCACTGTGAACCCCAGCGCAAATTAGGATTGGCAAAGAGGACCGCGGTGGTGGCAAGAGGGAGGGGAAGGGCTTGGGCAAGTCTTCTGGCACAGGGGGCTTCTTTAAGAGCTTGGGGCATCTGTGTAAGATCATGTTCATGCCGCTGCCAACATTATCATTAAGCATTCTAAGACTAAGCAAATTTTCTCACAAAAATCCCAGGATGAAAGTTCCTTATTGATGTGAACCATAAGTAGTGCACCATAATAGTGCTATCCTGGTTCATACCAAGCTGTTGAGAACAGTGGTGTGTGTGTGTGTGTGTGTGCGCTTGCTGCAGGTGGAGGTAAGCTTTATATCACTATTATTATTCAAGCAACACTAACCAACCATCTTTTTGTGTTGTAAAACATTGAAAATTCCCCACATCATATGTAGTGCTCTAACAAAAAAAAAGTGACATGAAAACACGATATCTATTTTCCCTGACCTTTGACCTGTAATTTACAGTGATGAGATAGTGCTTGAATGAGAATTTAAATAATTAAAAGAAAAAAAACTAAGCAAAATTCCCCATCACGTTTTTAGAAATGGTTGCCCTGTAGGATACTTTAAAGAGGATGCTTACATGAACCTCCTGTGTATGCTGGGGACTGCATGTGCTTATATAACAAAAGTAACTAGTACTAGCAAAACCTTAGTCTGAGCTGTAGTCCAAAGTATACTGGTAACAAGTGACATGATTTTTTCTTAATTCTTCCAACATTTAAAAGAGCTATAATGTTTAGCTATCATACAATTTTGAGGATTAAAGAAAAATAACACATGGAATATAGCATAGTGTATAACACAGGGTATCCTCAAAGAATGTTGGGCCCTTCCCCACATCCATAGTCCTCCATCTAGACTAAAATGCAGTGTGTTAAACACAGCTGCAACAATACCTAATTCATTATAATACAGAATAGCTGTTGACTGGCCAGATAACAAACATAGCCATGGAGGTGGTAGATAAATATTTGAATAAGAAATGAGGAAGATGACTAAGGAGTGTTGTGTGTTATGTAAGGAACAGGATGAATATCATGAAATAGGCCTGAAATAACTTGTTAAACCAAACCAAGCAACAGACAAAAACACTCAAGTCGCCATTATATTTTTGAGTTTTCTGATGCAGTTTGATTAGCTCTGTTTGCTTTTTTAGGATTGTACATTTCGATTTGAACAAAAAAAACCCCACATTCTTTCATTCTATTTACTTAAAGATCAAATGCAATTAAAGTGTTTTCAAGAACCATGTAAGAACATTGTCATCTTCTAAAATTAACTGGGATATAAAGTCTAAAAGAATTCCGTGACCCATGGTTCATTTTTCTATGCTAATGCTCTGTAGGTAGTGACGTCAATCCATGGGGACAATGTTGGCTATAGCTGTCTGCCAGCACATCATGGTGCTCAGTGATATTCGCTAGTATGGGCTTTGCTTAGCGGTAAATCTAAACTTCACTTAAAAAGTACAAAGAAACTTGAGCAGCTGGGATACCCACATTCCGTGTCAGAGTGCCTGAATTCCAGTCCCGACTCCCCTGCTAATTCCAGCTTCCTGCTAGTGCACACCCTTGGAGACAACAGGTGAGGACTCGGGTACCTGGGTCCCTGCCATCCCTGTGGGAGACCTGGAAGGATTTCCTGATTCCTGACTTTGGTCTGGCCCAGCCTTGGCTGTTGTGGGCATTTGGGGGAGTGAACCAGTGTGTGGGAGAGTTCGATCTGTATCTGTCTTTAAAATAATAAATAAAAATTAAAATAGGTATTATGCTTCTGTATTATGCCCAATAAAAGCAAAATAGCACAATCATATCATTGACCATTCATGGCTTGATGTTTGTTAGGCATCATGCAGAATGAGAAAGGAGACTTTGTCAGAGCAGATACTTCAAGTAAACATTTAGAAATTCAAGGTAAAATCCTGGAAAGTGTGTTTTGCCATACCAGTGTGATATTTTTTTAAGCACCTCTAATTGCTGGGAAGTCATAGTGATATGAGATGGGAACTTTGGGAGCAGTGAGTGGCTCTTTGTTCACCCTCTTGTGACACATTTTGACTGTGGCATGTGTTTAGCATTTAGGTTGTAGAGAGTGTTTTGAAAATCTCTCATCCTGTCTGTGTTATTAACTGGTAACAGGAGTACGTGTTCCTTTAGTTTATGGATGATTCAAGTACTTGGTTGATTTATTATTTGAACTAAAACAATCATTTGGTGGAACTAGAGTTATTTGTGTTTCACATGGTGCTCACTTGATCTTCTTTGTTCAGAACAATTTCGGAGAGTACTATTTTCAAATCGTATTTTCTATTTTTCCCCATCCACATAAATATCATACACTATTGTAAAATGTTGACTCAGTATCTGCCGTTTTATTTTTCCACGTTCTACAGTATCAGTGCTTGTCTACAGCACATTTTTTTGACCTGTATTTGTGCATAGTCTTTGCCAGGATGACAATCTTCTGGGCTGGATGTTATGCAAACCTCTCTTACTTTGATGAATGAAATAATATGAGCATATTTATAGAAAATTTCCAATAGGTGTTTCTGGTAGATTTCTTCTGACTCCTGTGTTATGAATTTCAGCCTGGAAAGAAGTGGTAGTGTATTAATTGTTATTACTAAGATATGTTTTTGTTATTTTAGGCTGTCTTCTCAGTAGTCCTGTTGTTCAAACTTTGCTTCACAAACCTTCAGTATTGATGAAAACCAAACAGATGTTATCCTCAGTGACCAAGTATTGAGGCATGAAATGATCTAAAAATCATGATGCATATTTATCTTGTGATGCGTTGAAAGCTTTGATCATTAAACAAGTGGGGCCGTTTTCTCTCCTTGAAAATAAATGCAAACTCAGTGTGAAGATTTTTACTTGCTTATTTAAGAGACAGAGAGAAGGATATACATAGGCAGACAGAGAGCTCCTATCTGTTGGTTCATTCCCCTGATGTCCACAGTGGGTGGTGCTAAAGTCCACAACTGGGGATACAGTCCATATGTCCTAACGTGGGTGTCAGGAACCCAACTACTTGAGATATCATTGCTTCCTTCCTGGTTCTGCATTGGCAGGAAGCTGGATTCAGGAGCGGGAGCCATGAATTGAACCCAGGTGCTTCCATGACAATGTGGGCGTCTTAACTGCTGGGCTGCATGCCTGCGCCAACATTTTTTTAAATGTGTATGGGTTGCTGCTTTACAAATTGGTATGTGTTATACACGTAGGAAGATAGCAGTGAATGCAATGTCAACAACGCTTAATTATTTTTTATTAATACTTAGGAAGATATTTTGTGGCCCACCCCCTCACCTGGAAGCCTTGCAAGGCAGTGCCCGCCCCTGTCTGCAGTGCCCTGCCCGGGTACTGGGTTACAACTTAGCGACTCCAGTTATTTAACCTGGGAGAAGCTTCCCCTGCCTGAAGCCTTCTAGGGTTAGGACTCTGCTTTATATGGCCAGAGACTGGTTTATGATTGCTGCAGGGGCCCGTGACTTCCGGCCAGGAGTTTGCTCTCCAGAAATCACTAACAAAACTAGAGTGTCCTAAAAATGATGGTCCTAAAAATGTGTCAGCAGTGTTGTTGCCTCCCACACCAGGGAGAAGAGGGCGTCAGCTTCAGACTGTGACCCTGCCTCCATCGGCTGCTGGGGTTGTGTGGTGCATTAGTCCCACTGGAGTCAAGTCTTCAAGCTCAGAAGCCGTACAGTCTAATAATGATGATGACCATGATAACAAATACTTAATGACCCCCTGGAATGTTCCAGGCCTTCTTAAAATAACTTACAAACGTTAACTTGTTTATTCTTCCCCTGAGTCCTGGGAAGTTAAAGAGTTACATTATTCTGAATTTATAAATACAGTGAATGGCCATGAAGGTTTTTATTTGCTGAAGGTCACAAAGCCAGTGAAACATCAGGCTAACTTGCTTTGTCTCTCTGTGTCAATTTTCTAATGACTTCTGTCTTCCCAGGGTCATGAGGAGAACCTGGTGAGGATTGGTATGGCCTTTGTGACCAACAGTTATTGGCACAAGCCCTGGCTTGGCCACTCCTTCACTCTCTGACCTTGTGATGTCTTGGGTTTCCTCTTTTATAAAGCGGAACCGCTTTGCTCATTCATTCAAAAATGTTTGTTGGAGGCCTCCCATGTGCCAGGACTGTGTGAAGTGTTAGGGATATAGTACTGGGGATGGGGTCCAGTGTCCTTGGAGTCTGGGTTCTGGTCAGGAACATAGAAAGGAACACGAATGACTGTTAAAAATGTCAGCACAGAGTGTAGGGACAGCAAAGCAAGGCAGGCTGAGGTCAACAGAGGGCTGTTTTGGACAGAGATGTTTCAGGGGCAGCCTTGGAGGGAATGATGTTTGATCCGAGATGGCAAGGAATTAAAGGAGGTCAAGCAGGTGATTGAGGTGAGTGTTCCAGGCCACAGCAGAGTGCCTGGCACACGGGATAAGGGAGCCACTTGCAGCAGCGTGTGGTGGGGGAACATGGTAGGAAGTGAGCCGGGAGGTACTCAGGAACCAGGCCACACTGTGGACATTTGCACCACGTACTAGGGCTGGACGTGAGGGAGAGCTCACCATTGCTGTTGGGCTCCTGCGTGGACAGTCTCTGTAGTGGGGTTGGAGCTCAAGATTGGGAGGAAGATGCTGCCACCGTAGGCCACGGGAGGGCTGACAGAACAGCCTCCTGTGAATGTCTGCCTGAGGACTGCACCCAGGGGGTTCTTCTCCCAGACAGCGCAGGCCCAGCCCGACTGCACTGAGTCAGCGTGGCCCTGCCTGCTTGCTTTTCCCCATTTCTCTCCACACTTGCGTTTAATGCTGTCTGCTAGTTTGTACCATTTCTTAGGTTCTGTGCTGCTTGCCATTTATGACTCATCAGAATGCAAGCTCACCGAGGGCAGAGATTGTGCTGTTTGGCTCAAACTGTGAGCGAGACAGGTACTTGCTGAGTGGGCGTCTCAAGTGCAGAGGGAAGAGGAGGTACCAAGAGTTTGGATTTGGGGTGGTATGTGTATCGTAAAGACAAAGCTGGTAGGATTTTCATTTGTATGTTCTCATCAATTTCTGGAAGAGTAGATTACAGATAATTATTTGGTAGCTTAGTAGCTGGCGTGCAATTCAACCTCAAACACTGCTACAGATATATTTATTATAAGGCAAATGTGCAGAAGAAGGTTACTTTTCACTCTTTTATGTGAAGATAAATTAATGTAAGATAATATAGGTTAGAGGTCACCCAGCAATGGTGCTTGGACCTAGCTCGGGCCGTGGCCTGTTTTGCAAATAAAATTTAATTTCAGGACAGCTGGGTTTGTGGATCTATGCACTGTCTGTGGCTTCTTCCGCAGCAACAGAATTGGGAAATTGTAACTGAGCCCTTGTGGCCTTTAAAAGCTGAAATATTTACTGGCTGGCTCATGAGGGGAAAAGTGCCCCAGGCCCTAATACTCAGCATTATACTGTGTTTATGGTGTTATATATTCTACAATACAGATCTTAATGCCATCTGGAAAGTTGTTATTATGAAGTAATGTTGATGAGAGCAAATATTGAACAGCAAGAATGTATTTGATCGTGAAACAAAACAGGCTTATCTCTACCAAATCAATTTATTTACAAAATATCAAAGGCAAAAATGAAAAAGGAATTCTGCAAGTGATTAACCACTGGATATTGTAGGCCCTCGTACCATTCCGCTGTCCATTGTCACAGCAGGCCGCCAGATAAGCCCAGCCCTAGCGACACTTCTCATGCAACAGTTTTGAATTTCATGACACCAGGCCATCATTTTTTCTGAACCAGGGTGTTTAAAATCTTGCTGTGAGCCTCTAGTAAATTAAATGCAGACTTCGCCTTTCCAGTCTGAATCTACCTTGACAACTTCCGCTGTTTTATATGCACACACTCTCATAATCATTCTCGCTATTTCTCTCCACTCCCTTATATACGATTCCCCTGTCACACACAATAATTTGCTTGTGTCTCCTTCTGGAGAGAGGCACGTTCCTTTCCACACCCTGGTGTCCATTTGTGAATTTCTACCTGGTTACTATCCTGCTTCCAGTTGCCATTGGTTCCTTCCTTGATTTGCCCCTTGCTGTGCTGTCCAATGTTAATTCCTTATATGTCATCCCCTTGCACTTGTCTTCTTTCTGCCTGGTAGACTCTTCTAGTTGATGACATAGGCTTTGGTACAGAGTGGTCCTCAACTGTTACAGATTTGAATTGGTACAACCAGCTTGCATGTGATGTGTTGCAGTGTGGACAGTCTATTGTATTGATTTCAACTCGGAATCTTCAAAACTGTGCTATGAAGCATTTTTGCTGTTGGCCAAGGTGGGTGGGCGTTGGTGTATGTTTGAGAGCATCTGTGGATCTATCCTCATGTGGACTGAAGCATGAGATAGATCTACCAGAGGGGTCTGTTTCTGCTTCTGCTGCTCTTGCAAATGCTTTAGGTTCTGTCACCTACAGTAGCTAGAGGTATGTGGATTCTTCAACCTGTTGGAAGAACGTAAAGTGTCATGTAAGTAGAATGGCTTAGCATTTCTAAAGGCCTGGTGTTAGTTGTGTGCTACTCTGTCTATAATGGTATCACCCCAGACCTAGCCACCTTGATCGTTGCACTGTGTCTTTGAATCAGGGGTCTGGCACAGCTGAGGGTCTTCTGAAAGGGCTAAGGTCTCACCTGAAGGCTTGGCTAGGGAGGGAGCTGTTCACATGATCATTGGGAGCAGGCTGTTACATTGAGGGCCTCAGTTTCTTGCTAACAGTCAGAGGTCACCCTTGTCTCCTTGCCATGTGGCCTACTCCATAGGGCAGCTTACAAAATGACAGCTTCTTCAAAGCCAGCAATGGAGAGAGGTTCCTTGCTAGATTGATGTTACAATCTTATGTAACACAGTCACGTAAGTACCATTTTGCCATGCCAACTTTATCCTATTTTATTCTTTGGAAGCAAGTTACAAATGCTGTCCACAGCTAAATGGAAGGGTGTGGACCCCAGCAGGCAGGAGTATGTGGGCCATCCTACAGTCTGTTACCAAGAGGACCATACATGTGGAACATGTAGTGGTCGGGAGAGCCATCGGCCTGAAGGAGGGGCACAGTTCACTTGTTTGTGTGTAAAACACTCTTGACTTTTGAAATGGTATGTTTGTGTGTGAATGGATAGCAGTAAGGAGCTAGGTTGTAGTTAATAAGTAATTCTAGTTAATTTGCATTGATATTTCACCTATTTCTTATCAATTCTTTTAATCAGCCAGCTGGAGAGGACATACTGGGACTGGATGTGACCTCTGCATAGGACATGTTGATTATTTATTACATCTTTAACCTCTCCTGGTTCCCCTTCTTTGCTCCTTTCATTCTCCTCTCCTCTTCTTTTTTATTATTAGAGGTTAATTACACACTCCATAAGCTCAGTACACGTATGTTGGATGTATGCCTTAAATGACAAGAAGACTTTTGAATTTGATTTTGTAAGCCCAGGGTTTCAGCTGGGTCCCGTTGACTGCCGCATCCCTAGGGGTTGTAAGTGAGAAGCCAGACAGAGCGGCACGTGAGTGACGCACAGAAGGTGGTGGGCTGCTGGCGTGGCAGGGAGTGTTCACTGGTCTGTGACAAGACTTGTGCAGATATTGAGATTGTTTACAAACAACTTTTGTAGGACTCTGTGTGTGTGTGTGTGTGTGTGTGTGTCTCAACTTGTGCCTAGTAGCATTGTATTCCAATCTATGTCTTATATCAGTTCTCATGAACTTCTATGGAATGCTTGATTTCTCCTGGCAATGCTTCTGACTTGAAAGCATAGCCCCTAGTGACAGGCTATCTTTACTGTAAATGTTTTAAAAACTGTTACAGCAATGTAAGTGTAATAAATGCATTTTAAATGGTTCCAGTTTACCAGTGCTAACCCAAGTTGATTATCAGTTATGACTTAATAAAATGTTGCCAAATTCCAAATAGGAGCAGGCTGCGCAGAGATGTCCACCAGCCCCCGAAGATCTTATTTCTGTGGCGTTTCCTTGGTTTGATGAGTATCTCCTCTCCATTCTATTTTTTTTTTTTAAGATTTATTTATTTATTTGAAAGTCAGAGTTACACAAAAAGAGAAAGAGAGAGAGAGGGAGAGAGGTCTTCCATCTGCTGGTTCACTCCCCCAACTGGCCGCAACGGCCAGAGCTGCGCCAATCCAAAGTCAGAAGCCAGGAGCTTCTTTCTGGTCTCCCATGCGGGTACAGGGGCCCAACTACTCAGGCCATCTTCTACTGCTTTCCCAGGCCATAGCAGAGAGCTGGATCAGAAGTGGAGAGCTGGGACTCGAACCAACACCCATATGGAATGCCAGCACTGCAGGTGGTGGCTTTACCTGCTGCACCACAGCACCAGCCCCTCCATTCTACTTTTTATTAGGTCACATTTGGGTGGTAACTGTGTTATATTACTCTTTGGGGGAGATTAACTACCTTGTCTTTACAGCTAGGACTGAACTGGGTCCTAGAAGGGGTTTTCTTGCCAAATGTATTTTGTCCTTCTCAAATAGAATCCATGTCTACATAGATGTGGCATCCTTCAGTCTACCTTCCAACTTTTTTCATTTGAGGTAGAAACCAAAGTTGTTTTTTTCTTTAAGATGTATTTATTTCAAAGGCAGAGTTAACAGAGGGAGAGGAGAGGCAGAGACAGAGACAGGGGTCTTCCATCTGCTGGTTCACTTCCCAAATGGCAGCAATAGCTGAGGATGGGCCAGGCCAAAGCCAGGAACCAGGAACTTCTTCCTAGTCTCCCATGTAGGTGGCAGGGACCCACACACTTGGGCCATTAGCAGGGAGCTGGATCGGAATTGGAGCAGTTGGTGCTTGAACCGGTACTTCAACGGGTACCGGATGCTGGCTTCTCAGGTGGTGGCTGAACCTACTGTGCCTTCCCCAGACTGCACTTTTGCGGAACAGTTGCTCTAGATGGAAGTCAGTTCTGCATACCAGTGGACTCGGGCCAACTGGCTGAAGGAGAGGACGGCTGATCTCAGAGAGTTCATGTTAATATAAGGAAGGGGCAACCTGCTTAGTGAACGTAGTCAGTGTGGCAAAAACAGTGTTAGCTTTCTCTCCCTAAATATAGTAATTTCTTCCTGTAACGTGATTTTTCCTCAGATTTTTATAAAGGGTCTTTGTAGTTTTTCTGGCTTGCTCGTCAAACCGGGTGTTTTCAGGTGTTTGGGTTTTTTTTGTTGTTTGTTTGTGTTTTTTGCTTTTTCTTTTTAGAAGCTATAAATGGATGGTTAGGTTTAGTTGTCATCGCTCATCATGTGCCTATCTCCCCGTTTTATTTTTAAACAGCACACGAGCGTCTGACTTGCACATGGTGTTTCGTGCTTTGCAGGCTGGTGCCAGACTCAGTGTCTTTTGTTTTTAAAGATAAACGTCTGGTGCTTTTTGTTTTGCTGAGAGCTGCATGTGAGTCATACTTGTCGTGAACTCTGTCCTCCTTCCAAGCCTCTGATTATTTTGGACAGTTCACCTATACCCCAGCATTCTGACGCTAGTATGTTGAAAATTTCAGCTTTACATGTCAGTTTAAAAAAGGTCTGATTGGCTGCCTATGCTTTTAGTCCCTTATAGACTGACACATTTATGTCTCTGTTGAGCAGTATACTATTCCTATTGCTTTTGTTTCTGTATTTGTACACTGATTGAAGAATTCACAAAAAATTTCTTTTTAATTAGCTGTGAATTTCTGGGACTTTTGGTAATGGAAGAACCCAAAGTTTAGATTCCATCAGTGTTGAATCCTGTGCGTTTTACTCTTCTAGTACAGAGGCTCAGAGTTAGAAACAAAACAAATAGCAACAACAACAACAAATCCACAAAACAACAAGAAAACAAGGAATACAACAATACAGTGGTTCAAGAGACAGCCGAAATAGTGTCCATTACATTTTTAAAGAGCTTTATCCAAATATTATCTGTATTTTGCAGTATATTGTGAGAGGTGGAATGTGCAGCGGTTAAGAGCATGATAATCAGAGCCACACTGTCCGGATTCCACCAGCAGCTGACTGTGTGATGTTTGTGATATCTTTCAACTCACTTCACTGCTCCGTGTGTCAACTTCACCCCTGTGAAAATAGGGAACACTAGTAGTATCTATCTTTTCAGTTGGTGTTCAGGAGTAACTTGATTAATATGTGTAAAGTGCCTATAGCAGTTCCTGCCACTGCCCTGTACGTGCTGTATGGATCCTAGCTGTCATTGTTCATTATTTGTTTTTGTGATTGTCTATTTTCACAGATGGCATTATGTTAAACAGCAGCAGCAAACCTTTATGAGCTGTGTAATGCATGTATTAGAACTTAAGTTTTTTTAAGCTGATATTTTTCAATAGATGCCAGTTTTCTATACCTCGTTAAAATTTCATTTATCTTTTTAATTTATCTGAGAGTCAGAGAGACAGAAAGAGACAAGAAGTCCCCATTTTGTGGTTCCCTCTCCAAAGGCCTGTGAAGGCTGGTATTGGGCTGGAGCCAAAGCCAGGAGCCAGGAACTCAATCCAGGTCTTCCACATGGCTGGCAGGAACCAAAGTACTTGAAGCATCCCTAGTGTTTTGCAAGGCCTGCTTTATTGGCAGGAAGTTGTAATCAGGAGTAGGGTCCTCCCATATAGAATGGGGATGGCTTTACTGGCATCTTAAGCAGTGGTCTAAACACCTGCTCTCTGTTTTCTGTAACCATTATGAAAGGAACAGTTGAAGCTAAAAACTTTATCATCAAGGACTTTTTCAAAGTAGTGTTTGAAACATTAAAAGAAAAAAAAGTTGTCCATGGAATTGCATAGTTGGCTAGATAAGTGTTCCTCCCCAACTCCCCTCCCCCTTTTTAAGCATTCTAGTGTTCTGTGTTCTTCACACATTTGCTTTTTTCCTAGTTGAAGACAAAGATAGTTCCTAGTTGAAGACAAAGAGTGATTTTTTTCAAGAACATAACTACAAAATCTTCATGTCTTGTACCTGGAACTCAAGTTTTTGGTGCATTTCCACTTACATTTTCCTTAGACTGTTGATACACATCCACGTTGTTTTAAATAGTCTTTTTATTGGGAACATTTCCTTGAACGTTCACTTAGGCTATCAAAAGAAGTTTTTGTGTGTGGTTGGAAAAAATGCCTTTAACCTGCCAACAAAACTTAAAATTGCATAAGAAAATGGGTGTTGATGCTGAGAAATGGTGTGTAGGCAGCAGATCTCTGGTTCTGTCTGAAAACAGTGATGAAATACAAACAACAAATGTGGAATTGCTGTTGCTCTATTTTAGTGTGGGAAAGAAAGCTTCAGAGCTGAGAGAACAATTTCAGCTGCTTTAATAAACTTTTATTATATTTAGGTATGGGATTTAATTGGCTATCATTCTGGGGATAACACAAAGCTAATTTCTATAAAAAGCACTGTGGTGTCTGTTTCATGATATTTATATTGAAATTTAACAGGCCTTTGTAACTTGGGGCTCCTTGATGATCATTAAGTGATTGGTGAACTCTGGAAGTTGTCTTTAGAATTTTATTTTCCTTTTGAGCTTTTTTGATGCAGTGTTACCATTAACCTGTCTTACATTCTGTGTGTATGTGTGTGGTAAAATGCACATTTTATAAAAGTTACTATCTTAATGATTTTCAAGGGTACAGTTAGGTGACATTAAGTACATTCATCTCGTTCACCATCAGCCATCTCTAGAAACTTTTCATCTTCCAAACCTGGCACTCTCCACTCATTAAATAAGAACTGCCATTCCCTGGTTTCATTTTTAAAGGCTGAATAATATTCCATCCCATGTCTGTACTACATATTGTTTACGTGCATCTGTTGGTCAACATGGAGATTGCTTCCACCTTTTGATTTTTGTGCATAACGTTTGCTATGAACACTGATATACAAATATCTGCTTTCAGTTTTTTGGTCTGTGCCCAGAAAAGGAATTGCTGAATCATATGGTGATTATATTTTTGATTTTTTGAAGAACTGTTTTACTGTTTTCCACAACAGTTCTGCTGTTTACATTCCCACTTTCTGTTGGATTTCATATTATGTCCTTTTTCTTTTTGAGATCCCATCATTAGGTTTCATCAAAGCCTACAGTGATCCACTGTGACAATATTTAGTCCTTAGCAAATTCATTTCGATTCCTGCATTTGTAATACAACGAATATTACAGACTGTAGTTGTATCAGGTTTGCCTGCCTATTTCCTCATTTCACTAAAACTTAATTGGGTAGATGCAATGCAAGGCCTTATCTTTCAATGTTAGTCATACAGGTTAACATTAAAATTGGGTAAACCTTGGATTAGATAAATCTTCTATGCAGGAATCTTAAAAAGCAGTATTATTTTCCAAGCTCTCCTAAAGACTGAGATAACCACCCATCCTCCCCCCCCCAAAAAAAAGAAAAAAAAATAGTACTATCAAACATTTTATCTAAGGTCATTCTGTACTAAGCATAAGGAAGTGGACTGGCCTTAATACTGTTGATTTCTCAGACTCATAGAAGGTATTAAGGTCTGGAAACTTCACTGTGTAACTTTAGGTACTCTGATGAACTCTTTTCCGTGTGAATATGACAGTGAATTCATGTAATTTATTTTCATAATAAATTGTTCACTTTAAAATAAACGATTATCTACCAGTAACACCACAGTTGAACTGTTTTCAACCTAAACTTTAAAATAATAACATCAACAAAAAATAGTAGAGAAATGACTCCCTTTTCTCTCTCTCCAAACAAATAAAAGTAACCCAATTATAAGGAAAATTACAATAGTATCTTTTGTCCTATATCTCTGCAGCACTTTAAAATGTTTGTTAACTTGAGAGCAATAATCAGAGGTATTATTTAAGAGTCCAGTCATTATATTGTTTCCTAAAGTTAAGCATTTTGTACAATAGGTTTCACAAAGTTTCTTTTTTCAATAATTGAGTTTTAGAATCATGTGTTTTGGTACTAAATTTAAAATCTAATGTCAGCTAAGAGAAGATTGCGCATAACATCTGAAGTGCTAAGGCCACCATAAAACAGGTTTTCTCCCTCAATGCATTATTAATGTTCTGCCACAGCCTGCCTTCTCTTTCCCCTCTCCCTTCTGCCTCTCCTGTGTGCTCCCCTTCTGTTCCCCTTTCTCCTTTCCAGCTCTCTTCTGCACTCCTCCACCTCTTCCCTCCTCTTCTTGAGGTTACTGCCGTTGGTGGGACTGGGGTGTATTTTAGTGTTGTCTTTGGCCAAGAAAAAGGGTCAAGAACCACTGATGTAGAAGTATTAAACTGCAGTCCAGAAAACTTGGGTTTTTCTTCTTCAAATTAATTAGCTGAGTCACTTGGACTCCATTTCTTATTTGAAAAATGAGATGGTTTATTTAGATGACTGGTTTGAGGTTCTTTCTAATTCTGATTAAAAAAAAAAATTCTTGAGTCTTTGCAGAGCTTCAAATTCAAAACCTAACAGGTTCCCCGTATTATCTATTTTATAGAGTCTCTGTAATACGCCTACCCTATAATAATACTTTTCTAGTTTGAAGGCAGTGACTATGTATTTGTCTTCTAATAAATCTCATGTGACTCAGTACAAGGTATTTTTCAAAGTTGGCATCTAGAAGGATTGTAAGTGGAAAGAAAAATGTTCAGGTTAATATATAAGTATTGTGGAAAACACTGTTTAGTTGGTTCTTTGAAGCCCTTAGTGGGTTTTTGTAGATGTACTGTTTATTGAGATGCATGTTTCAACTGCAGATCATGGATAACCTAATGGTAATGAAGTACAACAACTTGCATAGTTTCAAATTCAAAGCTATACCGTGATCCAGCGGCTTGATAGCCTCTGTCTGGGATTTCCTTGACTGTACCTCCCCTGGCTGTTAGTCTGCGTGTCGGATGGTCCTGAGTACAAACTTGTCACACTCTCTAAAACAAAAGGGCTCTGTCTTGAGAGCAAAACAGTGTTTTCCTTCGAATTCCTTGACATTTCACTGATACAAATTTGGTCCCATGCACATTACTGAACTAACTCTGGTTTCCACAAGAATGCTATGTGCCAGTTGGCTTGTGCCTGAGTTCCTGAACTGAACATTCATTGAAAAAAGGAAAGGGATTTCCCGTTGCTGAACCATGCTGTCCTCTAGAGCTGGTGTTAGGGTTAGCTTTCCTTGAGGTTCCTGGGCTGTGTGGGAGAAGAGTGGATTCGCCAATATAATCTTAATTTTAGTTTTAGGAAAGAGAATAGGGCCAAGTAGGAGAGTCTAACAACACTCACTATAGCTCACCTCTTTGCCTCCCAAACGTCCATCCATATCCTTGCACCTATACATATGCTTAATTAAAACTTGCTGTTAAAGGAAATATCCTCACCGCCTCCCAGAACGTGAACAGTGAGTCTCATCAGGTTCCAAGACCAGGATCCCTGGGGTTATGTAATCCTCTCTCAGGTCTGATGGAGCACTTCCTGGTCTTGTAGCCCATGCCTGAAGAGCAGCTCAAGTGTGTCTGCTCACAGTTCCAGCGCAGGAGCAGGGTGACTGCAAAGCAATTCCCGCTTTCAAAGGAGGAAGATAGAAGACAGCGCACACTGGGCATTTCTTTCATGATCCAGGAGTGCTCAGTACTCCTCCTCGGATCGGCAGAAAATTTACATTTACATTTCTTAATGTGTTTAACAGCACCTGATTTTTTGTCTCTGAGTTAGCCTTTTGGAAGAACCTGTCTGGAAACTATAACATTCAGTTTTTCAGTAACCTGTAATTGATGCAAGGTTGCCCAGGGGGCGTCACGGGTTGCCTTAGAACATGGGTTCTCAGTGTGCGGTCCTGGACTCAGCAGTGTTAGTATCACCTGGATGACAAGGGATCCGGCCATCTGTGCTTTGCAAGACCTCTCAGAGCATCTGATGTCAGAACCATGGACTTGGATGTTCAGCAAGTTTTTGTTGTTTCTTCAGCCAATCAACTGCCTTAAAAACTAAGTGGATGGCTAAGCTATTTGCTTATGGTCAGTTCCACATCCAGTAACCACAGCCATAGACTGTGCTGGGTCACCATGTCCCTCCCTGGGACTTTGTTAGAGCCAAGAAACCTCAACCAGTACCTTAGGACTTTAATTTGAAGGCCCACCCTGTCTTGGCCTCTGCTTGCCCCTTACCTTAGGCTACATCTCAGCTGAGTATTCACAATGAACTGCATTGTCTTCTTTGTTAGCTAAGGGCTTGCTTAGCTGGAGGTGCTTGGGAAAAGGACAACTGTGGGGGTGGGGGTTAGATGTCTTCCTGGGCTCAGTCTATCTATGGAATCTGTAACTTTTCCAGTCTCTGTTTTCGCAAACCCAAGCTTGGCTTCTACAGCTTGCCTTTTTTTTTATTTAGTTGGCTTTTATTTTAACCCTTACTGGAGTCCAAATTACCAGTCTTGTAGCTTTTGGGGGTTACAAAAGAAGAGGAATTCGGTACCAACAATGTATTTTCTCCCTTTTCTACTCTCAGCCTAAGTGTATTTTTATCTAGATTAGAAGAAGTAGGCAGCACATTTCCAGAATCTTAATATCTCTGCCACTTATGCTTCTTTAAGTTGAAGCAGCTGTTAAAAAAAAATTGGAATAATCATGGAATTCAAGGCATTAGCTCATTGGTTAAGAGATCTGATGTTAATCTCTTAGAATCCAGTGAGACTAATGAGGACAGGAAGCAAATTTTTAAAAAAAAAACATGTCCCTTCTCTTTGGTCCATCCTTTCCGTCTGCTTCCGTTACCATCTGCTACTGTGTCCTCACACAGGGCAGCTAGCAAAGCATGGAACCCATGGAATGGTACTCAGAACTAACAAGGAACTGACTGATGGTACAGTCTGTTGTATGGATCAAAGAAGCCAGCCACAGTAAGAGCACGTATTTTATCGTTCTACTTACATAAAATTCTCAGAAACTAATCTGTCATGAACACTAGCTTATAGAGGAGGAAAGAACAGAACAGCAGGTTCCTGGGTCTTGAGTTGAGAGGGACCTGGAGGGAGGGTTGACAGAGATGCAGACCTTTAGGGCTGATGGAAATGCTCCTTATCTTGATTGCGGCAGTGTTCGCACAGATATGTTCGTAATCAACGTTTACCCAGTTGGACACTTTAAATGTCAACAGCTGGTGGTGTGTCAGTTTCACCTTAGTAAATCTGTTATAAATATAATTATTCATTAAATCATATAGATATGTATATATATATATATGTATTTATGGCAATAAGCAAGGCAAGCCCCTGTCAGCAGACTAGTAGAAGGTCAGGGCAAACACTAAACCTGGCACTTACTTAGTCTATCTCCTCTAACTGCTTTTCAACTTCTCTTTTCTTCCTTGACACTAGAGCTTCCCGTGCCTGTACCCAGGATACTTCTTGGGGAGGCTGTGCCCATCACTACCCATCAAAGTGAGATGTGATGGTTGAGACCCCTGCTCTGTATACTTGGAGTTAACACCTCTCTGTCTTTGCTTTTCCTACTGAAGAGATACCCATGGGTTTCCCCTCTGTCATGCCTCCTTTTTACTCCCTCCCATGTAGACACAAAAAGAAACTGATGGGGTATGTTCTGTATAGCCCACACCTGCATGTTATGGCAGTGTACTTGTAGAGTAACATTAACCTAGAGCTGCAGAGTTAGCAGTGAGCAAATAAAGGCCTTGATGGAAATCAAACTGATGACGGTGTTACAAAGGCTATCTGATTTGCTGACCTGCAGTCATCATGTCACTAAAGGTTTAATGTTTGATTTTTTTTTTTTAAATTTTGCCCTTTCTTGCCTTGAGTATGTGTGGGCTCTTTTTTTTTTTTTTTTAAGATTTATTTATTTATTTGAAAGAGTTACACAGAGAGGAGAGGTAGAGAGAGAGAGAGAGAGAGAGGTCTTCCATCTGATGGTTCACTCCACATTTGGCCGCAACGGCTGGAGCTGTACTGATCCGAAGCCAGGAGCCAGGAGCCGCTTCTGGGTCTCCCATGCGGGTGCGGGGGTCCAAGGACTTGGGCCATCTTCTACTGCTTTCCCAGGCTATGGCAGAGAGCTGGATTGGAAGTGGAGCAGCCGGGTCTCAAACCGGCACCCATATGGGATGCTGGTGCTTCAGGCCAGGGCGTTAACCAGCTGCGCCACAGCACTGGCCCCAATGTTTGAATATTTTAAAAACTTTTCTTTCTAATATTTACTGATATATTTTTATTCATCTGAAAGAGAGAGAAATCGATCTTCCATCTGCTGATTCACCTCCCAGATGTCCGCAGCAGCCAGCACTGAACTGAAACCAGAAGCCCAGAACCCAATATGGGTTTCCTACAAGGGTGACAGGGACCCAGGTACTTGATCCATCGCTGCTGGCTCCCGGGATGTACATTAGCAGATCCAGGAAGAAAACCTAGGCACTCCAGTATTAGATGCAAGTGTCCCAAGCAACATTTCAGCTACTCCAAACCTCCATCTCCAAACTGTTGTAAAGAAGGCAGAAGGATGGGCGTTTAGCCCAGTGAGACAATGCTTAGGATGCCCATGTCGTGTATTGGTTGCCTGGGTACTAGCTGCGGCTGTGCTTCCAATTCCATCTTCCTACTGATGCACACCTTGAGGGGTAGCAGGTAATGGCTTGGGTAGTTGCTACCGATCTGAAAGATTCAGGCTAAGTTCTTAGTTCCTGGCTTTGACTTGACCCAGCTCCAGCTGTTGCAGGCATTTGGGGACTGAACAGGCAGATGGGAGCTTTCTCTTTGTCTTTCTCTCTCTCTCTCTCTCTCTGAAATAACTTTTTTTTGGTGGTGGTGGGGTATGAGGGAAGTAACAATACCATGGTAGTCATGTATAGAAACTCAGTTTAAACTTCAGCTCTTCTGTGCCAAATTCAATGTTCTAGCCAATTGTTAAAAAGGAATAGATGCTTAAGAAGCCAGAGTTGGAGACTGTGTCTCTCAGTGAGTTAAGCCTCAGCTTGTGATGCCCGTATCCCATTTGGAGCACTGGTTAAAGTCCTAGCTGCTCTTGTTCCAATGCTTCTCCCTGCTAATGCACTTTGGAAAGCAGTGGATGATGGCCCAAGTCCTTGGACCCCTACCATCCACGTTGGGGATCCAGATGGAGTTCCTGGCTCCTGGCTTCAACTGACCCTGCCCCAGCCACTGCAGCCATTATGGGAGTGAACCAGCAGATGGAAGAGCTCTCTCCCTCCCCTGCCCCATCACTCTGCCTTCTTATTACTCCCTTTTCCCCATCACAGGACAGCTATTTTAGGAATATGGATATTAGCATCTCTTGGAAGGAAGTCCTCAACTGCATATTGTTTATCTCTAAAATATGAAAAGATTTCCAAAAGTTTGTGGGAAAGTGAAATAAAGAAATAAAAGTGAAAAATATAAATTTTGTTTTTCTACATATATATGCTCCATCAAGTTTAAGACATTTTTGTGGGGCACGCGTTGTGTGTAGCAGATTAAGCCACTGCCTGTGATGCTGGCATCCCACATGAATGCTGATTCTAATACCAGCTGCTCCATTTCTTTTTTTTTTTTTTTTAAAGATTTATTTATTTATTTGAAAGAGTTACACAGAGAGAGAGGTCTTCCGTCCACAGGTTCATCCTCAATTGGCCACAATAGCTGGAGCTATGCTGATCCAAAGTCAGGAGCTTCCTCCAGGGTTCTCACGTGGATACAGGGGCCCAAGGACTTGGGCCGTCATTCACTGCTTTCCCAGGACACAGCAGAGAACTGGATTGGAAGTGGAGCAGCGGGGACTCAATCCAGCACCCATATGGGATGCCAGCACTGCAGGTGGCAGCTTTACCTGCTATGCCACAGCACCAGCCCCTGCTCCATTTCGTAGCCAACTCCCTACTTGTGTGCCTGGGAAAGCAGTGGAAGATGGCCCAAGCCATTAGGACCCTGCACCCACGTGGGAGACCCGGAAGAAGCTCCTGGTCCTTAGCTTCAACCTGGCCCAGCCATTTGGAGAGTGAAGCAGCAGATGCAAGATATTCTCTCTCTCTCTCTCCCTCCCTCCCTCCCTCCCTCCTTCCCTCCCTCCCTCCCTCCCCCCTCCCTCTTCTCTATAACTCTGCATTCCAAATAAACAAACCTTGAAAAAAAAAAAGTCCGGCCAGCTAATGCACTTTGGAAAGCAGTGGGGGCTCACTTGGCTAATCCTCTGCCTGCGGCACCGGCACCCCAGGTTCTAGTCCTGGTTGGGGCGCCAGATTCTTTCCCGGTTGCTCCTCTTCTAGTCCAGCTCTCTGCTGTGGCCCGGGAGTGCAGTGGAGGATGGCCCAGGTGCTTGGGCCCTTTACCCGCATGGGAGACAAGGAGAAGCACCTGGCTCCTGCCTTCAGATCAGTGCGGTGCGCCGGCTGCAGTGGCCATTGAGGGGTGAACCAACGGTAAAGGAAGACCTTTCTCTCTGTCTCTCTCTCTCTCACTGTCCACTCTGCCTGTCAAAAAAATAAGTAAATAAAAATTTAAAAAAGTCATTTCTGCAAAGGATGAGACCAACTGTATAGTCCTTCCCTAAAGAACTGAAAGTTTTGGGCCGGCACTGTGGCATAGTGGGTAAAGCCTCTGCTTACAGTGCTGGCATCCCATATGGGCACCAGTTCGAGTCCCGGCTGCTCCACTTCTGATCCAGCTCTCTGCTATGGCCTGGGAAAGCAGAAGAAGATGGCCCAAGTACTTGGGCCCCTGCACTCACGTGGGAGACCTGGAAGAAGCTCCTGGCTCCTGGCTTCGGATTGGTGCAGCTCTGGCTGTTGTAGCCATCTAGGGAGTGAACCAGTGGATGGAAGGCCCCTCCCCTTCTTTCTTTCTCTCTCTCTACCTCTGCCTCTCTGTAGCTCTGCCTTTCAAATAAATAAATCTTAAAAACAAAAATTAAAAAAAAAAAGAAAGGAACTTAAGATTGGGGGAATTTCACCATGTCAGTGCAGTCATTTACAGCATTAACGGAACAGAAATGGGTGCCCTTCAAAGACTTTTTAAGACCAGGAAACAAGTAGAAGTCAGATCCAAATCAGGACTGTAGGTGTATGCCTTGTGATTTCCATCAAAGCTCTCACATAGCTGTTCCTTGTTTGATGGGAGGGATGAGCGCGAGCATTGACATGGTGGGAATGGACTCGCTGTTAAAGCCTTTTTGGACATGGCTCTGGTAAAGCTTTGATGGACTTTTTAAAAAAAAAACTCATCGTGTAAGTTGGTGTTATCGTTGGCCCTCCAGATGTTCAACAAGCAAAAGGCCTTGAGTATTGAAAAATCCTTGGCCATGACCTTTGCTCTTGACCAGTCTGCATTTGCCCTGACTGCATCCCGTCCACCTCTCCTGGTAGCTATCACTTTGACTGTGCTTTGCCTTCAGGATCATATTGGTAAAGCCAGGTTGCATCTTCGGTTATAATTCTTTTTCTTTTTCTTTTCTTTCTTTCTTTTTTTTTTTTTTGACAGGCAGAGTGGATAGTGAGAGAGAGAGAGAGAAAGGTCTTCCTTTTGCCGTTGGTTCACCCTCCAATGGCCGCCGTGCTGCGGCCGGTGCACCGCGCTGATCTGATGGCAGGAGCCAGGTACTTATCCTGGTCTCCCATGGGGTGCAGGGCCCAAGCACTTGGGCCATCCTCCACTGCACTCCCTGGCCACAGCAGAGAGCTGGCCTGGAAGAGGGGCAACCAGAATCCGGCGCCCCGACCTGGACTAGAACCTGGTGTGCTGGCGTCGCTAGGTGGAGGATTAGCCTAGTGAGCCGCGGCGCCGGCCCGGTTATAATTCTCAAGTGCTTCAGGATTTTGATGACACTTGCTGAAAATGTCCATTCAAAACTCGATTCCTTTCTGCAGCTGATGTGGGCATAACACTTGTGGTGCACATTGATCAGAAAGTGCGCTCCACTTTAATTTTTTGGTCAGGGTTGTGTAAGCTGCACGACTTGAGATATCTATGGTGTTGACTGTTGTCTCTGCATTTATTTTTAGTTCTCTTCAGTTAGGACACAAACAAAATTATTTTTTTGCTAGCAAATTGTCATGGATAGTCTGCCTATGTGGGCTTCATCTTCTGCACCCTCTCATCCCTTCTTAAAATGAGTTATCCGTTTGTAAACTGTTGATTTTTTTGGGGGGTATTGTCTGCATAAACTTTTTGTAAAAAATCAGTGATTTCACCATTCTTCCAAACATGTGTCAGCAGAAACTGAATGTTTGTTTTCCTCAGTTTTAGTGGAATTCAGGTTCTGATAAGGCTCTTTTCAAAGCTGACCTCTTAACCTTCTTACTGCCTCGGACTAGATCCTCTTCAGACATGCTACAACAAGTAGGTATGAGTATTTTGGTGCAAAAAATTCTTGAAATCCATCCATAATTTTTCATTATACACATTTCCTAGGAACACTAGGAGGACTCCCTCATATTCTTTCGTGTCCCATTTGAGTTCTTTAATTGGCAGATTTCCTCCACTTGAGGTGTCTTTTTCCCTTTTCCATCTCTCAATGTTTTTGAAAACAGCATGGTTCTTTATGAACAATTGAATTCTATATTTAATATGGGTAGTTTTTTAAAAGATTATTTATTTGAAAGACAGAGTTATAGCGAGAGAGTGAGAGACAGAGAGAGAGACAGAGAGGTCGTCCATCTGCTGGTTCACTCTCCAAATGGCCACAATGGCTGGAGCCAGGAGCTGCTTCTTGTTCTCCCATGTGAGTTCCGAGGCCCAGACACTTGAGCCATCTTCTATTGCTTTCTCAGGTTATAGCAGAGCTGGGTAGGAAGTGAAGGAGCAGGGTCCAGTCGGCACCCATATGGAATGCTGGCACTGCAGGCAGCAGCTTTACCCACTACACCACGGCGCTGGCCCCAGTAGGGGTAGTTTTTATCACTCCTTCTGCAAATCGCAATAAAGAAAGAAAGATTGTTATTGAATCAATAGGGATTCTTGAAATCAGTTAAAGGAAGAAGGTGTGATGTGTATGAGGAAGAAAATAAACTGAACTATTTTGCACCTGAGACCACAGTGGGCAAAACTTTCTTCCACAGAAGTTGGGCCGGCCACCTTGAACATCAGTTAATTCTAGAGAAGGGCTTAGTACTTCCCTCATTTCATCTCTCTCATAAGTGATGTTTTGTCCTAGCCCTGCTTTAGGGAGTAATCTCCGAAAGGCAGAGACAGGCAGTTGAATTTTACTTAAATTATTATAATGTGAATTAAAATTGCAGTCCTCCAATTCAGAGAATTTGTTGAAATTAAAATGATGGGTAATTGCATAAATGCCCAGGAGTTACTTTTCCAATTCAATTTAAATACCTCATGTCTCTTTGTTATTTAATTACTCACACAATATTTGACCCAAACAATTTATTTTCCCACACAGGTTAGAAATCTGTCTGAATTTAACTTTCTAGCTTCAACATCCTTGGGATATAAGATTTTTTTCCACTTTTCCCAGGATGTTTTGACCAGTGTTAGAACAATACCTTTTATCCCAGGCGCCAAAATATGGTACCTGTTAGACGTTATGGAACTAGCTTCAACCAGTGTTTCCTGTGAGATTTCACCTCGGTAGACGTCAGCTTCTAGAGCCCCTAAGGAAACAAAAACAATAGCTCCCCTCGCTGATAACTCCTTTACTTTTAGACTCACTCTTCAGACTTTTGGTTGGTATATTTAGTGTGTGGCTTAGTTAGATCTTCAGGTTAACTCCTAGCTAAGTCTTTGAAGAGATCACTTCTCCCATGTTAACCTTTAGAATATTTTCAAGTGTAGCTTTATTTGTGCTTAGTTTGATAGCAGATGAATGTAGACTGTTAACTCACAAGAAATAAATATTCTTTGTAGTATTACCATCAAATAAATTTGACTTTAACACAAAAGAATGCAGTGATGTTCCCTTCCTCTCTCCCTCTCTTTCCCTTTCTCCTTTCCTTTCCTTTTTCTTTTCTTTTTTGTATCTAAAATTGCTTTATTTTTTCTGTTTTTTTTTTCACCAGAAACCTTTTATTTAAGATATACAAACTTCATGCATTTCATAAATACAACTTTAGGAACATAGTGATTCTTCTCAGCATACCCACCCTCCCTCCTCCATGCCTACCCTTCTTCCTCCTCCCTCTCCTATTTCCGTTCTTATTTTTTTACTAAGATCTATTTTCAATTAGTGCTATACAGAGAAAATTAACTCTATACTATGTAAAGAGTTCAACAAATAGTATGAAAAAAAAGTTCCTCAACAGTTTTTTAGATTTCTCGTTTGATCTCTTCTATGACTCACTGTTCATTCAGGAGAATGTTGTTCAGTCTCCATGTGTTTACATATGTTCTAGAGATTCCTGAGTTGTTGATTTTCGGCTTCATTCCATTTTGGTCAGAGAATATGCATGGTATGATTTTGATTTTTTATTTTTAAATTTGCTGAGACTCGCTTTATGGTCTTGCCTGTGTTCTGTCCTAGAGAAAGTTCCATATGCTGGTGAGAAGAATGTGTATTCTGCAAATGTGGGGTGAAAAGTTCTGTAGATATCCACTAGATCCGTTTCTGATTGATCTGTCATTGCTGAAAGTGGAGCATTGAAGTTCCCTATTACTATTGTATTTGAGTCTGTGTCTCACTTTAGATCCATTAACATTTATTTTAAATAGCCAGGTGCCCTGTAATTAGGTGTGTATATATTTATTATATTACATCTTTCTGCTGAATTTATCCCTTAATCATTGCATAGTGCCCTTCTTTGGCTTTTTTTTTAACAGTTTTTATGTTAAAGTTTATGTTGTCTATTACTAGGATGCCTGTACCAGCTCTATTTTGATTTCTGTTGGCATAGAATGTCTTTTTCCTTCCTTTCACTTTTGTCTGTGTGTACCTTTGTTGGTGATAGGTGATAGGTGATACAGGCAACAAATAGATGGGTTTTGTTGGTTTTGTATTTGCAATCAGCTAGTCTGTGTCTTTTAACTGGAGCATTGAGGCCATTTACAATCAAGGTGACTATTGATAAGTAACGACTTGGCCCTGCCATTTTTCCACAAATATTCGTATTGTTTACTTTAGAGTTTTATATTTTTCTGGGAGATTTTCTGCCTTTTCCTTCCTTTATAGTGATGACTGTGTTTCTATGTCTCTGTGTGTGGATCCTTAAAGATCATTTGTTAGGCTGGACGGGTGGTGACAAATTCTTTCAATTTGTTATGGAAGGTCTTTATTTCACCTTCATAAATGAGAACTTTGCAGGGTGTAGAGTTCTTGGTTTACAGTTTTTTTCTCTTAACACTTGGGATATATCTCGCTATTCTCTCCTTGCCTGTATGGTTTCTGATAAGTTATCTATGAGTCTAATTGGAGATCCTCTGAGAGTAATCTGGCATTTTTCTGGCACATATTTTAGAATCTTTTCTTTTAGTCTTACTATAGAGAGTTTGAATACAATGTGTGCTGGTGAAGATCTGTGCTGGTCATGTCTGTTAGGAGTTCTGTGTGCTTCCTATACTTGGACGTCCCCTTCTTTTTACCATTTAAAGAAGTTTTTTGTAATTACTTCACTAAAAAGTAGGCCTTCTAATCCATTATCTCTTTCCACGCCTCCAGGAACTCCTAATACTGGTATTTTGGGTTGTTCGGTAGTGTCCCATAGATATCCAGCACTGTTTTTTAGTTTTCTGAGTTTTTTTTTTTTTTTAATCTGACTGTAGAATTTCCAGAGATTTGTCTTCTAACTCGGATATTCTTTCTTCTGCCTCACTAATTCTGTTGTTAAGGCTTTCGACTGCATTTTTTATTTGTTTTTAATTGAATTCTTCATTTCCAATATTTTGTTTTGATTTCTCTTTAAAATTTCAATTTCATGAGTAGAATTTTCTTTCATGTTATTTACTGCTTTCATTAGTTCATGGATTTGCTTCTGATTACTTCTAAGTAACCCTACGATCAGTTTTTTTGTATTCGTTTCTGGCATTTCATAAATCTTCATTTTCACATTCTAGTACTGAAGGTTGTTGTGTTCCTTTGGGGGCATCTTGTTGTAGCTTATTCTTATTTCTTGACTGGCTGCATTTATTTTTAGTCATTTTTGGAGACACTTATTGGTTTATATTTTTTCCCTGTGATGGCTTTTATGTTGTACTTTGCCTCTGTGGATAGTGGAGTGTCTGCTTTTCCAGTGAATACCCTGAGGCATGAGCTGGGTGTGGCTGCGGAGCTCTGTTCAGTACTGCAGGGTGACAGGCATGTCCAAGGTCATTCCCAAATTGGGTGTGGTAAATCTCCTCTTTTTTTTTTTTTTTTTTTTCCCCAGTCAGAGGGAAGGTTTGTTCAGCTCTATTGGCCTAGTCTCACGCTCACCTCCTTGCCTCAAAGGAGACCAGTGCCTGGAGACTAGCCCCAGTTGGTATAGTATTCGTCCACTCTGCCACAAGAACCACACAAAGGATCCGTGCATTCCTCAGCACAGATCGTGCAGCAAGGACTCTCACCAGGGAATCAGGGAGCCCTGAGTGTGTGGAGCCACCCACAGTGACTGCCTGAAGATCCAACCACAGCCAGTGCCCTCACATACACAGTGTTTTCACAGTCCCAGCATACAAGGCTCTCACAGTCATGAGCACCCAGGCCCCTGTCAGTTCTCCCAGCCAGACTTAGGCCTCTCCTCTTGGCTGGTTGCTGGGTGCATGGCCATGAGCTGGCGTAGCTGTTGTATATTTCCAAAATGGTGCATGCCTGCTTTCGGCTAGTTACAGGACATGGGTGAAAGGAAAGGCCACCACAAAATGCACCAAACACCAGAATAAGGGACAAGGTTTATTGTCGGGTGGGGAAACCCAACAGGTTTCCTCCCCGTGCACGAGAGAACAGCAGCCTGTACTGGGAGAATAGGTCTTAGATAGCTTTGCAGAGGTAAGAAGTGGGAGCCGCAAATCTGGTTGCGGGGTGTGGAGCTGACGCTTGTGATTGGGCTATTTGGTCACCTGACTTCTAGTAAGCCAGGCTAGGCTTAGGAAGACAGCATCATTTTACTGACATGCCCCCCTTTTGTTTTTTATAAAGCAAGTTATATGGGATTACATTGGCCCAAAAGTCCAGGAGGGGTGGAGTGACGATGATCTATCTACTAGAGCTGCTTCCTGCTGACATGAGGTGATGTCTAAAGTAGTGGATGTCCTGAGTGGGGAGCCGAGTACATCCCAGTAGTATCATTTGGTTGACTGCCTGATTGGTGAAGGCTTTGGTTTGTTCCATTATCACCTCCTGTTAAACACTGCTAGTGAGGTGATTTGGCCTTGGAGACCTCAGATGAGATCAGCTGGGGTCTCAATGGACCTAGTGACCTCTTATAACTGTTGGAGTTGTTTTGAGTTGGTTGGTCTAGAAAACGTAGTGGCCCAAAGCAGTTTCTGAGATCACTACTCAGGAGAGGGAGGTTGTGAAGCTGATCCCAACCAAGACTGGGAGAAGGGCTGCTCATCTCTTGTGACTAGAGGGGTTTGTCTGTAGAAAAATTCTCACGATTTGGAAGTCCGGTGTGTGGATGGAGATTGCAGAACGTTTGGTGGTGAAGAAGGAGGTCTGGGGTTGAGTTTTGTGGTTGGCAGAAATCCAGAATCCCAACACTGCTCAGGTAAAGCAAAGTTGATGGGAAAACCTGGACCCGAGTCACGGCACCAATGAAAGGAAACGCCACCACAAAACACACCGAACACTGGAATAAGGGAAAAGGTTTATTGTCGGGTGGGGGAAGCCCGACAGGCTTCCTTCCCTAGCCTGTACTGGGAGAATAGCTCTTATATAGCTTAGCAGAGGTAAGGAAGTGGGAGTGGCAAATCCCATTAGGGTAGGGGTGGAGCTGACACTTGTGATTGGGCTATTTGGTTACCTGACTTCTAGTAAGCTAGGCTGGGCTTAGGAAGATGGCACCATTTTACTAACAATGGGTGGTGGGTCATTGGAGAGAGAGAAGTGTGCCCCCACTTATTATTTTTTTCCTCTCAGTTGTTAGGTACACTGTCCCCCACAGGGTTCTAACCCGGACTCACGCCAGGCTCTTCCCACAGCTTTATCGCCAATGACTTGGGCTGCTGCAGTCTGGTCTCACCTCACTCTGCAAAGCTGATGCTGCGGTCCTTGGCTGCTGGGATCCAGAGTTGGACGTGTCCACACGCTCCTCACAGATCCACGGTGTCCCTCTAATTTGTGTGGAGTTTCCTCTGCTGTTTTTCCCCTAACTGTTCCCTGAGATTACAGTCTCTCCACTGTTTTCAAACTATCTTTCCTTAGGCTAGAGCAGTAAGCACCCTCCCTATTCCACCATCTCTCTCTCTGTCTCTGTCTCTCTCTCTCTTTCTTCCTCTTCCTTCCTCTTCTCGTTTTTGAGATAACTTTTTAAATTACATTAAAAGTCAAAGGCTTAATGCTTAACCTAATAATAAGTTTTACAAGTAGAAAGCAAAAAGACCTTAGTTTAGTGGGACTATAAGCAAGAGCTGTAAACAATAATAATTAGGAAATTTGACCATTTCACCCATATACAGTAAATTTTTAAGTAATCACAGACCATTAAAACTATGGTTCTATAGCATTCTTAACCATTGGTTTGAAACAGACATAAAAGATTGACAAAACTATGCAACAATATACACAGGCATTTCTTTTTTTTTTTTTTTTTCAATTTAAATTTTGGCACCCACATATCAGGGAGAACGTGCAGTATTTGTCTTTCTGTGCCTGGCTTATATATTATTTTTAAAAGCATACTTGCTAGTGCTCTTTTAGCTTTCCAATCTATAGTATAGATGTCCTCAGTTTACAGTGATGTGATTGCAGTTCTTCACTTAATTATCATGGTGGGAAAGCGACATTCGTTTAGTAGAAGTAGAAATTGCACTTGGAACTTGAAATCTGCACCTTTTCCTGGATTATTTCCAGGTGTTGCTGTTATATGTGTGGGACTCCCAGGGAGCAGACTTCTAGCTACAAATAGGATGCTGAAAATCCAGCTAGAATCATCACGTCTGCTTATGTCTCCATTACTTGATACATTAACTGATCCTGGTTCATATTCTGTTAGAGAAAACCACTGTCTTGTTGTTTCTTCTGTACCCCTTCAGTTATGAAGATTATAAAGAAATGTAAAAAAGAAGTAACTTGGGTAGATGTTAAAAGATCATCTGTAGCAATTGTTTCTGCCGACTTTGATGGATTTTTGCTGGTTTCTGGTGAAATAAGATAAATAAGGATGGTATGGTGAGTTTTTCATGAATATATGTATATGTTGAGCCTTTATGATGACACTCCTCGTATTTTGATGTGAAAGTAAACTACTTATGAAAATAATGCTAACACCAGGTAGTTTTTTTTTTTTTTAATATCACCAGTTAGCAAAATAAGAAATTGGTACTGAATGGTTGTGCCTATTTGTGTGTGTGTGTGTGTGTGTGTGTGTGTGTGTGTCTTTTAAATATCTTGGTCTTTGACATACCAAGGCCTGCAAACTACTGATGACAGTTTTAAAAATAATTAACATTGAAAATAGATGGCATTTGACGGCTACTCGTCCCCTTTGATTTCTGTTGTTGGCTGTCTCTCTGGCATGGTATACAGTTGTCATGTGTTTATATACTGTCTCGGGCTCCTGATCGTGCAGTTGTGGTCTCTAAGCTTTAGTTTCCTGTTGCCAGCTTCCTGAATTCTAAGACAACAGTCTTAGTGCTTTTGTCTGGCAAGATCCCTGTTCCGGCTGCAAACCTTCTACATTCCTGGCTCCCTTTCCCTACCTTGTATTTTACTGAATACCTTTCTGCTCAACAGACCTTCTAGATGTGTAGCCAAAACGTCTGGTCCATCGTGACATCACTAATAGCTTTGGGTATTCTAATAGCATACAGGGTGCTGTGTTAAATGCTACAGCAGATAGCAAAATGAGTAAGATATACACCTGTTCCCTAAGTAAATTATATAGCAAGAGTATCAAGCACTCGATCGTGTATTCTTTGATCAAGTAAGTGTTTCTTAAGTGTATAATCAGTGATAAAGGAATTTCAGATAATATTGGTTGTGTCTTTGACTTTGCTGTTAGTGTAATTTTGGGCAAGTTACACTAATCTTTTTAAGCCCCAATTTTCTCCATGAAAGGGAGGGATAATAATATTTATATCAAGCTTCTTATGAGGATAGATGAAACAGTTAATGTAAAAGTGCATAATTGATTGTTTGGCAAGCATCTTTTCCTATTATTAGCCACTCCTCCCCCTCACTGTGATTTTAAAGTTTGTGATGATTGTTAGAAGGATTCTTGGTTGATTGTGATAAAGATCAGCTTGCAGGAAAAAGGAATGAAAAACATGTAGGGAGTTAAAATGTACTGGAACAACTTTTTGAATAGCACGTAGCTAATGGTGAGAAAAGACGAGAAAATATAGATATAATTGTTTTAATTTAGGATGAATGGTACAATGCAAAAGGAGAGAGACTCCGGAGTGGGCACAGCGCAAGACAGTGGTGCTAATTACTAGTAAGAAGTTGGAGTTAGGACAGAAGATTGGGTCTGTAATTAAGGGAAGGGATTCCTTTTAGGTGGGAGAAGTTCTGTCCACAGAAAACTTTAAAAATTTAGGGTTTTGGGACTATACCCTGCAAGTTTTCCTAGTATGCCATTATTCTTTGTTTGTCCAGGATTTTAACCTTAGCAAACAGATATTATATTATCACTTGAAGTTCTAGTCAGATTCTGATGATACGAATATCTTCTGTAATGTTTTGAAAGATCAGAAGCTTCGTACTTTTCTAGAAAAACTTTCAAAACCAAGGTGAAGACTCACAGGAGGCTATATTTAGCAGTCAGGTCTGGAATAGTCTACCTTGTGTTAACTTTTTGTTTCATGGGATTTTATTTTTTTCTTTGCTTGGTTAGGCTTCAATATAGAAGTGGCTTGATCACAATAGGGTTTTCCCAAGGTTCAGCTGCTCTTAGGGGCATGTTATTTTGTAATATTTGAAGTTTTGCGATACTCTATCAGTTAATAGAAAATAAATAAGAATTGGGGCAGGCATTTGGTATAGAAATTGCCACTTGGGATGCCCATATCCCATAGGCAAGAGCCTGGTTGGAGTCCTGGCCCTCCACTTCCATTCCCACTCCCTGCTAAACTGCACTCTGGAAGGTGGAGGGTGGTGTCTCAAATACGTGGCTGCCTGCCATCCGTGTGAGAGACCTGAGCTGAGTTCCAGGCTCCTGGCTTTGACCTGGTTCAGCCCTGGCTATTTGTGGGCATTTGGGGATGGGAGATACCTCTCCCTCTATCTCTTTTCACTCTGCCTTTCAAATAAAACTTAAATAAATAACAATTTAAAAACTGATATTCTGCCGTAGTTGCCTTTTAAGACTCCCAGGGTGTTACTGTGCAATGAAGTACTTAACCCCCCTGTGCTCCGGAGGTTTCAGGTCTTTCTCGGCCTGTGGCCAGGTTACTGAGATCAGGAGGTGTGGTGTGCAGGCTTTATCTCTGCCTCACAGCAGCCTGGGTCCTTCAGGAGTTTCTGTCTCCCTTCCGTTTCAGCAGGTATCCCATTTTGGTTTTGGCTTTCACCAGTCAACCTTAAAAGATCTTTTGTTCTGAGACATCCAAAGAATGAAAGAGAGAAAAGCACAGTTCACATACGCAGCTTCATACACAGGACAAGTACCGGCCACATCTTGGAATGTGCACCGTCTGTAGCTTTGTATCTTGTGCTGAATGATTTCCTGTCTTACTATTTGCTTTGATATATAGCTAGGAAGTCTGACACACATTTACCCTGGGAGGTGGTTCGGAATGGAAACACCATGGAGTTTGAAATTTTGACAAGCCTGGATTTAAGTCTCAGCTATTACGTGGCCTTGAGCAGTTTTTGGAGGTAGATTGTTGTCTGTAAGATGTAGGCAGTAGTGGGGAATGTTAGTAAAATGGTGCAGTCTTATCTATGGCACAGTGTATACCCTGGACACCATCCTCTGCTCTAGCTTTCACTGCCATTGCAAGAAGCAAGGTGACCAAATGGCCCTACCACAGGCTTCAGCTCCAACCCCACCCCAGTGGGATGCATTGGTCCCACTTCCCTACCCCCGGCAAAGATCTAACAGGACCTGTTTCCCCAACATGTGCTCTCTCTCTTTTTTTTTTTTTTAAGATTTTATTTTATTTATTTTATTTGAAAGGCAGAGTTACAGAGAGGCAGAGGCACAGAGGGAGAGAGGGAGAGAGAGAGAGAGAGAGAGAGAGAGCGAGCATCTTCCATCTGCCTGTTAACTCCCCAGATGGCCACAACGGCCAGAGCTGCACCGATCCGAAGCCAGGAGCCAGGAGTTTCTTCCAGATCTCCCCTATGGGTGCAGGGGCTCAAGGACTTGGACCATCTTTTACTGCTTTCCTAGGCCATAGCAGAGAGCTGGATTGGAAGTGGAGCAGCCAGACTTGAGCCAGTACCCATATGGGATGCCGGCACTGCAGGCAGTGGCCCTACCCGCTGTGCCACAGTGCCCCTCCCCCCCCGTTTTTTTAATTAATTTATTTGGAAGTCAGTTACACACAGAGAGAAGGAAAGGCAGAGAGAGAGAGATAGGTCTTCCGTCCATTGGTTTACTCCCCAGTTGACCACAACAGCCGGAGCTGCGCCGATCCAAAGCCAGAAGCCAGGAGCTTCTGCTGGGTCTCCCACATGGATGCAGTGGCCTAAGGACTTGGGCCATCTTCTACTGCTTTCCCAGGGCATAGCAGAGAGCTGGATCAGAAGCGAAGCAGTTGGGACTCGAACCAGCACCCATATGGGATGATGGCACTGCAGGCAGCAGCTTTACCAGCTACGCCACAGTGCTGGCTCCGACATGCTCTCTCTCTTCATCTTTCTCTCGACTGCCCCCTCTTTCTCTCTAATTTGCCCCTTTCCTCCCGCCTGTCAGATTTCCCCTGTCAATAAACCCTTTCCCTTAAAAAAAAAAAATGTAAGTAGTAACCTAACTCTGGAAGGGTCAAATGAGATCATTAATGTAGGTAAAACACGTGTACATGTGTCACAGAGTATGATATTCAGTCTGGTCTGAATAAAAGTGAGTTTCCCTCCTAAGGACAGAACAACTGAAGAGTTTTTTCTGTCCCCTTGTTGCAAACAGGATGGGATTGTAAAGAGAAAGCTTAAGAACTCTATTCATGTGACCAAGGCCGCAGTTTATATTTATTAAAACAATATAAATTGCTTAGGTGGAAGAGTTAGCAATTTAAGATCATGTTGTTGGTTAAAACAGTGACACACGATTTCACAATGAATGTATTACTTGACTTGCGGGTTCCACGAGAAAATGATCAAAAACTAAGCATTGCACATTTGACTGTTGCATACACTGATTGTATATACTTTAAAGTCATGTATTAACAAAATCTCACGTTGTTCAGGTTCAGTGATTGAAGGTTCACTTTTTCTTGGTGTGAAATTTTCAAACACTCATTTGAATATTGAATTGTATTTTAAAAACCTTGCTACCCAGTATAGCAATTGAATCACTTTTGAGATCTTCCTATTTGTTGTGTTCAGTGTTGTTGTGACTTATATTTTGGGCATAGGACTCTTATTTTATTGTATGAAATTTATTTAAATTATATTTAAAATTATAATAACAATTATTATAATAGTAGACTCTAGCACATTTCAGTTTTGAAAAGATAATTCTTATTGTGTCTAAAACCTATTGGGAAAGACCTCTTTTTTTAAATTTTTTAAAGCTAATGCTGTCATTCTACTTCTTTAATTTGATTAATAGAATCCCAGAACACACTCACTGGATGTGTTTTAATACTTCTTTTTTTGGCCGGTGCCGCAGCTCAATAGGCTAATCCTCTGCCTGCAGCGCTGGCACCCCAGGTTCTAGTCCCGGTCGGGGCACCAGATTCTGTCCCGGTTGCTCCTCTTCCAGTCCAGCTCTCTGCTGTGGCCCAGGAGTACAGTGAGGATGGCCCAAGTCCTTGGGCCCTGCACCTGCATGGGAGACCAGGAGGAAGCACCTGGCTCCTGACTTCGGATCAGCGCGGTGCGCTGGCCGCAGCGGCCATTGCGGGGTGAATCAATGGAAAAGGAAGACCTCTCTCTCTCTCTCTCTCTCTGTCTCTCTCTCTCTCTCACTGTCCACTCTGCCTGTCAAACAAACAAACAAACTGCTTTTTTCAGATCTGAAAGAGTGAAAAATCATTTCAGAAAATTTCTAAGGGTGTGTTTTCCTGTGAGAATGCCATGTGGCCTGTTTATTCTCACATCATTAGTTTTAAGTTAAAGAAGTCTGTTTCATCATGTCCGAGTTTGATATACAGAAAAGCGGTACTGCAATTTTCTAGCTTTAGGGGGCCAAAGAAATGTCAGTGGTTTACAAAAAAAAAAATCAAAAAACAATAATGTGAGATTTGAGTTTCTTCAGATTAGTCATTAAAAGCCTTTATAAACTTGGTTCCTTTTGGACATGTGTCCTGAAGATAACATGTGATTTGTACAGCCTGAATAGTGGAAGTTTGAAACAACAATAGATTTCTGGGGTTAGTGGAAATAAAGTAAATATGAGACATGGTAGATATTTATTTTTTGTATGTATCATACAAATTAAGCAAATGTTACTAATAGCACTACCAAGCATGTCTGGGGATCTCCCTTTGTTAAATACACGCGCTCTGTAATCCTGATCCTTATTTATTGCTCTCACTTCAACAGGTGTCTCAACGCTTGTACCTACTGCAAAACTAAACATGCCAGAGGAAATTTGGCCAGTTATCCGATTGATGAACTTGTAGATAGAGCCAAACAGTCTTTTCAAGGTAAGAATTCCTCAAATTATGTGTGAAATTGATCTTTTTAATAAATTATAAGTAATACTTCACTTTAGATGCCTTTAGAGTTCTGAGGAATTTACAAATATTTCAGCTTGCCTACAAGAAGATGTTATTGATTTAACCACTCAAATTTTATTGATATCAATTATTCTTCGTTTACTGCTCTTGCATTTTCTTATCTCGTAAGTGACATATTTCAAACTTCACCACCCATCTCTGGACTCCATGGAAAAGGAAAAAAATATGTAAAGGAAAACCTATGAGCCTTTGATAATTGTTAACATTTCTGTGAGCTGAGTCGGTACTCAGATCACTCTTTCTCCTTGGTCAGTTTTTGACCACTAGGAAGTGAAGCAGATGGGGGTTTCCAGGGATCTTGATGGAGAAGGTAGATTTCCCTTCAGCAACAGGGGAGGCCGCCTCTGAAGGAGGCCCAGAGTGGTCCTGGTGGGAGTGCTCATGAGAATGCGCTCTGTGAGGGGTGGCCAGCTCCTGAGTCGTCACTTGCTGGAAACTGATCGTCTGGGTGTCTCTTACATTGTGAGCGTTATCTTACATGTGAGTCACACTTGTGTTGACGTGGACTTCCTTTTTTCTCTGTTTATCATCTGTGCATACAACAGTGGTGTGTTTTTACACCCAACATGAGATAATCTGTTGTGTCATCATCTTGTGGGTTCACAGCTATTGGCAGTGCACTTTTCCTCTCCGCGGGCCTCTTGGAGTGCTATTTTTAGTAGGTCAGACCCTGAATCTCAGAGAGTATAAATTCCAAACACATTTAGTCTGCCTAAAGCTTTTATCAATATGAATTTGGAACGTTCCTTTTAATAGAAAGAAGCATACCTTTCGTTGATTTATGGATGCCTCTCAACAATATTTTTCTTTTATATTCTTAGTTCAGTTCTGTCTTCCATTTACATTCTACTAGGGTTGAAAGAGAAGCAAAGGAAACTCACTGACTCTTGTCATTGTTTTCTTTTTAGAGCAAGGCTTCTGTTTCATCTGAGGAAAAGCCTGGATGGCTGTCTTTCCTAGAAGATAATTACGTTAAGTGTTTTCCAAAGGGGCACAGATTTGCACAGCAACATACTGTTTTTTGAAAACCTGCTGTCTTTGCTACTATTCTCTCTCTCTCTTTCTTTTTTTTTTTTTTTTTATAGAGTTAGACAGTGAGAGAGAGGGAGAGAAAGGTCTTCCTTCCGTTGGTTCACCCCCTAAATGGCCGCTACAGCGGGCGCTGCGCCGATCCGAAGCCAGAAGCCAGGTGCTTCCTCCAGGTCTCCCCTGCAGGTGCAGGGCCCAAGGACTTGGGCCATCCTCCATTGCCTTCCCGGGCCACAGCAGAGAGCTGGACTGGAAGAGGAGGAACTAGGACTAGAACCTGGCCCATACATGATGCGGAGGATTAACCAAGTGAGCCATGGCGCTGGTCCTTACTGCCATTCTTAATTGGTGCTTGACTTCTCTATCTGTTGGATAATGGGAATATAAAATGTGTGTGTGTGTGTGTGTGTGTGTGTGTATACTACGTACAGCAAATTAGAAGACACGCAAATTATTTTTTCAATTATGCATTTTTAAATTTTTTTTTATTTTCATTTTATTTGAAAGGCAGAGAAACAGAGAGTGATCTTCCATCTCTTGATTTTACTCCTCAATTGCCCACAGCAGGTAGGGCTAGACCTAGCCAAAGCCAGAACCCCTGAACCCAATCTGTGTGTCCCAAGGGGATGGCAGGGATCCAGATACTTGAACCATTGCCACTGCCTCCCAGGGTGTGCATTAGCAAGAAGCTAGAATGTAAGTGGAGGAGCACAGACTCAAAACAGTCACTTTAATATAGGATATGGGATTTGGTTGTCATAAACGGAGTCTTTTTTTTCCCCCTAAGATTTATTTATTTATTTATTTATTTATTTTCTTTGAAAGCCAGAGTTGGGGCGGTGGGGGGAGGGCAGAGACAGAGAGAGAATCTTCTATCCACTGGGTCACTCCCTAGATGGCTGCATTGACCGGGGCTGGGTGAGGCCGAAGCCAGTAGCCTGGTGCTTCCTCCAGGTCTCCCATGTGGGTGGCAGAGGCCCTAGCACTTGGACCGTCTTTTGATGCTTTCCCAGCACATTTGCAGGGACCTGGATTTGAAGTAGAACAGGCAGGACTGGAATCAGTGTCCATATGGGGTGCCAGCATTGCAGGCAGCAGCTTTAACCACTACACCACAATGCTACCCCCATTCCCCACATGGAGTATTAATTGCAAAGACCTGCCTCTTACCTATGCTTTCTAAGTAAAACTTCATTTAACTTTAAAATATCTCCTGTTTAATTTTACTTGAAAATTTATTTGAAAAATAAAGCTATAAATCACAAGTAGGCAGTAGAAGTGTTTTCTTCACACCTTCATGTCTGAACTTACCTGATGATGCTAACATTTGGTTGTTGTTGCTTCATGGCTTTATATGAGAGAGAAGACAGAAACATGGTTTTTATAAACCGATTACAGGATTTTCCCAAAGACAGTCAATGTAACTCACGTTTCTCTAGAAATGCCCTCTGAGCAAGAGGTGCAGAGAGTAGCTTCTGTAGATCTTTTGTTATTAGTTAATGTTGTCATATCCAAGGGCGTTGGGCTGAGTGATTTGAGCTGAGTGACTCAAAGAAGAATTAGCAGAAATGGAGTGGCTGTCTATGGAAGAAGTGTTAGAGGGTGACTGTCAGCAGCAGCATATATATATTTGTGTTTTTGTTCCCCATCAGGAGTGTTTCTGGTGTGTAGTGTTTCTGGAGGCTTTGTTGTCTGTGTATCAGAGTTGAAACTGAAGCCCGGTTTTGGGACTGGTGAGCTCACTTGATTGATTCGTGATTCTGTTACTAAAGGATTGAGGTCACAGCTTGCTGGTTGAGTCAGTGTGCTCAGGAAAACGCTAAGTGGTTAAGTATTTGGTGTTCTTTGCTATAGGTGGCATTTGGATCGGAAGCAGTGCTCTGTTGCCTGCCGGCTGCATGATCAGAACAGGGTGTCTCATCTCTGCAAGCCTGGGTTTTCTCACCACTGTAACATCTTCTGTTGTTTGTGTATGAATTTGAGATAACCTGTGACATATTTGGCCATGTCAGTATTGTGAAGAACACATGTTACTTAAACTGAAGGAATTTAAATTAAATCCAGACGTCTCGCTTTGGGTGAGAATATTAGAACATGCTTAATGATGATAATCAGGATAGGTTTTGTTTGCTTCTAAAATACATGTTTTATGAAAAATTTCTCTGTGATAGAAACCTTTTAGTAGGACAGCTACATTTTATTTTGTAAATTTGAGAAATGCAGATTCATGCTAAAGATGACCTTACAACCTGTTTCCACCATAGGGAATATCAACCTGGAAGCTCATATTTTAAATACATTGAATTCGTAGAATTCTTTTTTTTTTTTTTAAAGATTTATTTATTTATTTGAAGGCAAAGCTACAGAGAGGCAGAGGCAGAGAGAGAGAGAAGGAGACAGGTCTTCCATCCTCTGGTTCACTCCCCAGATTGCTGCAATGGCCAGAGCTGCGCCAATCCAGAGCCAGGAGTCAGCAGCTTCTTTGGGGTCTCCCACATGGGTGCAGGGGACCAAGGACTTGGGCCCAGGCCATTGCACAGAGCTTGATTAGAAGTAGAGTAGCTGGGACTTGAACCAGCGCTCATAAGGGATGCCAGCACTTTGCCAGCTACACCACAGTGCTGGCAGCTTTATCAGCTACACCACAGATCCGGCCTCAGTGGTATTTTTTGTCTATAAAAGACTTTGGAGGGGCCGATGCTGTGGCTCACTTGGTTAATCCTCCGCCTGTGGCACTGGCATCCCATATGGGCGCCAAGTTCTAGTCCCGGTTGCTCCTCTTCCAGTCCAGCTCTCTGCTGTGGCCCAGGAAGGCAATGGAGGATGGCCCAAGTGCTTGGACCCTGCACCCACATGGGAGACCAGGAAGAAGCACCTCACTCCTGGCTTCGGATCGGCGCAGCGCCAGCTGTAGCAGCCCTTTAGGGGTGAAGCAACAGAAGAAAGACCTTTCTCTCTGTCTGTCTGTAACTCTACCTGTCAAATAAAAAAAAAAAAGACTTTGCAATTTTAGTGATCATGTAGATTGCCTCAGTTTGAGCTTTAAATTGTGAAAGATAATTATAAATGTTAATACAACAGAAAACCCTGTTTTCATATTTCTGTGACTTGCATATTTAGTTTTTTTTTTTAAAGATTTATTTTATTTATTTGGAAGACAGAGTTAGAAAGGTAGAGCCAGAGAGAGAGGGAGAGAGGTCTTTCATCCACTGGTTTACTCCCCAAATTGCCACAGCAGCCAGAGCTGAGTTGATTTGAAGCCAAGAACTTCTTCTGGGTCTCACGTGGCTGCAGCGGCCCAAGGACTTGGGCCATCTTCCACTGCTTTCCCAGGCCACAGCAGAGAGCTGGATCAGAAGACGAGCACCTGAGACTTGAACTGGCGCCCATATGGGATGCCTGCACTCGAGGCCAGGGCTTGAACCCACTGTGCCACAGCGCCAGCCCTGCATATTTAATTTTTAATAATTGGGATGTTAGGAATATGTTTTGTTCCAGAAACCATTAATTTCTGTATTGTACCATAATTAGATTGGCTTTTCTGTAATGAAAAACAAACATAGTTCTATGAAAAGTTACTTTAAAACGGCAAGTTTATGCACTACCACTAAATTTTAGTTCTATGGTCAAAGCCACTCTGCTGGTAGAAGTTAGCTTTCTCATCATTCAAGTGACATTTCCTTTCTTTCCTCAATTTAAGAAAACAAGAACATTTTAATGTATTTGAGAGACAGAGAAAGAGAAGAGAGAGAATGAGAGCACTATTTGCTGGCTCACTCTTTAGGTGACCACAGAGCTGTGACTGGATTGGGTCTGGAGATAGGAAGTGGGAGCTCAGCCAGGTTCTCCTATGTGGGTTTTAGGATCCAACTATTCCAGACATCACCTGCTACCTCCCAGGGTCTGTGTTAGTGCGAGGCTGGAATTAGGAGCCAAAGCCACATATTGAGTCCATGTACTCTGATAAGCAAAGGGGTATGGGTGTCTTAATCAGTTTTTTAACTGCTAGGCCAAACACTTGTCCGTTTATCATCATCGTTGTCGTCATCACTATCATTTTTTTGGAAGGGGTTCTTTTGGTTTATTTTTATTTTTTTAATTTTATTTAAGTTATACAAGTTTCATGTATTTCATATATACAGATTTAGGAACCTAGTGTTACTTCCCCCCACCCTCCCTCATGCTTATGTTCCAAACCTTCCTCCTCCTCCCTCTTCCATTGCCACTGTTAATTTTTACAAAGATCTATTTTTAGTTTACTTAGTGATCATATAGTTAACCCTACACTAAGTAAAAGAGTACAAGAAATAGTATGAAGAAAAAAAAATCACTGTTCCTCAGTGGAAGAGACAAAGACTGTAAACAATCATCAGATGTCAGAATGTCCATTTCACTCCAGTACATCAAATTTTAGGTACTTGGTTACCTCAGATCAGGGAAAACCTATGGCAACTCGAAAACTGATCGTAGAATGGAGATTGACACAGACTGGGTAGCATATGATAGAATATACAATAAGGCCACAATTTTTTTGTGAATAGCATGCTTATCAAACATTTTCTGTTTATAAAATTTTTGTTTTTTGTCTAATAAATGAAGTGAAACTTAGGGCTAACCTGAAGGTAAAGATGTAGTGGGAAGAGATTTAAAAGTAATCGTGAAACATTCTGAAGGCAAAAGTTTTCCCTAATTGCTAAAAGTGAGTTGCTTGTGCTTTCAGTTTTCAAAAATTGAGACAGAAATCTTACTTTTTTTTTAAAGATTTATTTATTTACTTGAAAATCAGAGTCACATGGAGAGAGAAGGAGAGGCAGATCGAGAAAGAGGTCTTCCATCTGTTGGTTCACTCCTCTGTTGCCCCCAATGGCCAGAGCTGCACTCATCTGATGCCAGGAGCCAGGTGCTTCCTCCAGGTCTCCCATGTGGGTGCAGGGGCCCAAGCACTTGGGCCATCTTCTACTGCTTTCCCAGGCCATAGCAGAGAGCTGGATCGGAGCAGCTGGGACTCCAACTGGCGCCCATATGAGATGCTAACACTGCAGGCGGTGGCTTTACTCACCATGCTACAGCACTGGCCCCGTTAACTTTTGATGAATAACATTAGAATAAAATTTTAAAATATTTTTAAATAGAAACTTTAGTTTCTCTTAAATGATGTGCACTCACACATATAAGAGGACCTGAAAATCTTTGTGAGAAAATGGAATTAAAAGAAAAGTTTATTTAGTTGCCATCACATTTTTAAATCCATGCATAGTTTTTCATGATACCCAAGTTCCATGAGTTTTTTGAAGTCCCCTCATGTAAATGGATTTCAGAATTGTTTTGTACAAATAAACTTATTTTGTAATTTCCTTTTTCCATGAATTTTTCAAAGCATCTTTGTGTGTGTGTGTGTGTGTGTGTGTGTGTGTGAGAGAGAGAGAGAGAGAGAGAGAGAGAGAGAGAATATGTGGAGAATGTGTTTAATTGATTTCCTAGCTTTTTTTTTTTTTTTCTCACTTAACCTAGTCCTCTCTGGATGTTTTCATCGACTGTTTTTACCTTCGCTGTGTGCCTTTCATTTTTATGGCTAGTTCTGCCTGCTGAGTGTAGGATGTACCAGGCACTTCTGTTTGTCATGCCGTGTTCCCAGGAACTGCCGAGAATCCTTCCCTCTTCCTTCCTCACCTCTGCTGAGATACAGGTTTTAAAAATTCCTGGCATTAACTGTGTGTGGGTGTTGGGGTTGTTGGCTTTGACATGGTTGCATTTTAGATATCTAGAAAAACATGTCAAGCAGTGCCCAGGACTTTGTTGGGGCCAGGATGAATTTCCAAGCTAGTGTTTTCCAGGATATTTGTATTGATTTTTCTCTAGCAGCTAATCAATCAGTTTCAGTTGTGCAAGTGCTGGAGCAGCCCTTTTTAAGTGTGCTGGGTGAGTGGTGTGGAAATGCCTTCCACTGCTGTCTCTGGAATCAAAATGTAGAGATGATGGATGAGCTGTTTTCATAGCCATCGCAGGCTTTTCTAGATCTCATTTGTGTGTTGCTACTTTTTTTTTTCTCCCTCATAAATTTGAAAAGCTCCCGCAAGATAAGCAGCATAAACCGGTTATGAAAAGGTAAAATGAATTAAAATGAGCCAGGAGGAAATTTCTTGATGCCTAGTGATTTCAGTATTAGTGTTGGAATTTTTTTTTAAATGTATTCTTCATTTCAAGACTCGCAGTGGTACTGCCCATTGTGTATAAGATTAATCATGAAATGAACCTGAAAAGCAGTGCTTTCTACCCCCCCCTTGACTTGGAATGAATACGAGCGATATTTGATTTTCTTATGTATAAGCTTCAGATTGCTCACTTGCGCTGTGTGCATTATTTGATCACCTCTCATGTTGATTGCTATATAATGATTCTGATCCAAGATCAAAAAGAGGCCAGTAATTGCATTCTATTAATTTATTTGGCAGTTAAATTAAATGTCTCTTTAATTCCTTATCTTTTCATTTGTGCTATGTTCGAATAAAATTGAGAAATCCATTTCTTCTATAGGATTAATGATGCTAATTTACATGTTTGTTATACGTTGTCAACTTCCAAAAGGGATTTGAGGCAGTTTACATTAAATGATTGTATGTAATAGACCATGAAAGTAGAAGCTGTGTAAAATGCTGTCCTGTGTTTTTGAAAGAGGAGATAATTCTACCAACTGGTGAGTCCTGGCTCTCCAAAAGAATAGGGTAATATGATGATTTGCATAACTTGATATGAGTGCATGAAGGGGAGTAGATGGTTTGCCGTAACAGCTCCATGTGTTTCTAGATTCTAAATACTAGGAAAAATCCTTTTCATATGTCATTTCCTAAGAAGCATTGAGTAATATGTTAGAAAGAAGTTTATATATGGAATTCAAGTTAGATCTCTACATGGCTGTTACTTCTGGAAATAGCCCCAAATATAATATCAAAATGTGATTTTAAAAATGAATTTTATATGCGAGCTAGATGAAGGTAAAGTACACGATACATAACCCCTGCTAGTTTTGGATCTGTTTAGCTTGAAGAGGCCGAGATTAACCATTTTCATTCCGGAGATTATTAGTCCTTTGCTTTCCCCAGCAAAAGCAGTGTGATTGACCTGGCCTTCGCCCGTTCGGATGTCTGAGTTTCTGGAAGCGCTGTTCAGATCGTCTTAGCATCAGAGGGAAGCCTTTCTTCAAGTGAAACTCAAGGTGTAGAGGCAGCCCTGCAGCGTTCAAGTAGAGGTGGTGCTTATCCAATGAGGTCCTTCCCAGAACTGTCAGATCCAGCTAGAATCTGCTGGTATAGGTTAGGTTTTCTCTCCTCCATTCTTTCTGTCTTTTCTTTTTTAAATGTTTAAAATGTTTGCTGTTTTTTTGAAAGACAGAGACAGAGAACTTTCATCTGCGGATTCATTACCCAAATGTGTGCAACAGTCGGGCTGGGCCAGGCCAAAGCTGGGAGTTCAGAACTCAGTCTGGTTCTCCTACAAGGGTGGCAGGGACCCAAGTACTTGAGCCGTCACCTGCTACTTCCCAGGGTGCATATTAGCAGGAAACTGGAGTTGGGGTCAGAGCCAGGGTTCACACACAGGCATCTCAAGTGATGTCTTCATCTCTGGGCTGAACACTTGTCCAAAGCCATCATCGCATGTCTAGGGCAGTGACAGCTAATTGACAACACTGGTGTTGCCCCTCTGCCTTCCCTAACTTGGCACATTCTCTGCTAATCTTTGTCAGACTCTGTTAGTACAGAGTTCTTGTTGGCCTCTTCCACTGGATTGTATGTAGTATTGGAGGTGAACTCTGCATGCCGTTCTGAATCCTGTAGTTCTTGTGATGCTAGAGACTTAGGACAGGAACTGAAGAGTGGCTTTTTACCCAAAGTAACCATGAGAACTACGCAGATATTTAGCCATTCATTTAGCAAATATTTATTGTGCATGTATTAGAAGCAGTTCATGTTTCTGCTAATAGAACCATGCTTTAGAAAAACTGTGATGACAGACAACCGGTTATCACAATCAGTCGTGGATTACTTCTGCCTGTAGCAGCTGTGGTGGGGGGAACAGGTGAAGTTTGCTGATAACTGAACAAACAGCTTATCCTTGCTGTGGAAACAGGACGTGGTCCCAAGGATGCTTTACAGATGAATTTTGTTTATGTCTTCACTGTGTTGTGTTGTACAAAACAACTGATGAATATACGATGAAATATAAAATAATGTATAAAATAATAAGACTCTGGGCCGGCGCCAAGGCTTACTAGGCTAATCCTCTGCCTGCAGCACTGGCACCCCGGGTTCTAGTCCCAGTTGGGACGCCAGATTCTGTCCTGGTTGCTCCTCTTCCAGTCCAGCTCTCTGCTGTGGCCCGGGAAGGCAATGGAGGATGGCCCAAGTCCTTGGGCCCTGCACCTGCATGGGAGACCAGAAGGAAGCACCTGGCTCCTGGTTTTGGATCGGCACAGTGCGCCGGCGGTAGTGGCCATTTGGGTGGTGAACCAACCGAAGGAAGACCTTTCTCTCTCTCTCTCTCTCTCTCATTGTCTAACTCTGCCTGTCAAAATAAATAAATAAATAATAAGACTCTGGGAAAACAGATAAGAAAGAAAATTCACACCCTGGTGGGAAATTGGAACATAGGAAAGTGAACCATGCTCACGAATGTGCTTTCTGAAATCAAGCTGCTCTGTTGGCTGTAAACTTCTTGAAGGCTCTCTTTTAGAAGGAGGAGGAGAACCCAGTTGGCACTAGATGAGGAAGAGTTTCCACGCGGGAGTTCATGTCATGAGAGCTGAGGGATGCAGTAGGCTCCCAGCAGCAGCCCTGTAACACTCCAACTCACCATGCTTCTCAAGGCCATCTGTCTTGGCATTTCTTGTTAGATCTTACAGACAGGCCTTGAAAAGCGTAACACACCAAAAGGATTTCTTGGGAGGCCAAGATGATATGGTTGATAGGGCCACCCACTGGTGATCTAGGCCACTTGCATAGCCATTGGGTGCTGTTGCTGGAGCCTAATGGCTTAGGCATTTGCACACCCTCAGTTGCTTTGTGAGGCAATACATCTGAGTTCAGGAAACAAACACTAGAATTTGTGTGTGTTTGTATTTTCTTTTTCTTTAACTGTTCCTTAGTGTTATAAATAATAGTATATATAGCACATGGGTGTAATTGATGGACATATCTCTACAGGGATGCATTTTAAAACTTTTAGCAGAATCAGAAAAGTAATATTCAAAAATGTGGAGCCTGCCCATTTTCCACTGTAAGCCTCATTCTCTGGGCCAGGCATTTGGTTTGAATGGACAGCGGAGTTCTGTGTTCTCTTTCAAGGTCCTAAGGTGTCCCTGTTCTGTTTTGATTGAGTGCAAATCCATCTGCTTTTGAAATCAAACAGGCCAGTGATGAAGTTTATGCCGTTTGCAGCACTGCATTTGTAGGCAGCCCTACGTCCCTGCCCAGAGGCTGATAATACATCCCCAAGAATACACGTTTCCTCCTTTCCTGCAATCCATACTTTCAGAGGCTGGGATACTAAGTGGAGAATAGTTCAGGGTCAGGCAGATTCGGCAGTGTGGATAAAGGTTTAGTATGTGCTCAGTAAATGGTAAGTGAGAGGCTAATCTAGATCTGATTGTGCCTGCTGAAATTCTTATTTGATCTGGGGCCCATAATGAGAATACAGAATTTTCCCAACGTGCACGCGAGGCACATAGTTTCCTCTGCTTCTCCACGCCATTGAGTACTGTGTTTCGTAACACAGGCTTGATTATGTGGTGCCAACTGTTTAGTCGTGGTGGCCTTCCTGGATTTGCAACGGGAAGAGAATTTGCTTTGGGACACCATTTTCTGATAATGGGAGCATATCTAACATTTAACTAAAATGGTTTATCTACTTCGGCCCATATTTATGGATATCAATAAATGAGTATTTGATTTTGTTTTATTTTTTTTACTTTAAAAAAAAGGATTTATGTATTTACTTGAAAGTCAGTGTTAGAGGCAGAGACAGAGAGAGGTCTTCTATCTGCTGGTTCACTCTCCAACTGGCTGCAATGACTCGAGCTGGATCAGTCCGAAACCAGGAGCCAGGAGCTTCTTCCAGGTCTCCCACGTGGCTGTAGGGCCCCAAGGACTTGGGCCATTCTTTACTGCTTTCCCAGGCCATAGCAGAGAATTGGATTGGAATTGGAGCAGCCAGGACTCAAGCCAGTGCCCATATGGGATGCCGGCACTGTAGGCAGTGGCTTTACCCACTATGCCACAGCGCCCGTCCCGTTTTTTTCTTTCTTTACCTAAACAGAATTCTGCAAACAATTTTTGGTGACAAGGGGACAAAAGTTAACCAAGGGTTTGTTTTGTGAGTTCAAACTGAGGTTGATCTGTCCCTGGGATGGTTTGGGCGCACTTTACAGACTGCTAGTTAGTTTTGGAAGGTTGTTTAATGGAATTTTAATAGCCCTGGAAAGATGTGAAAGTGATACAGCTACCTGGTGGTTTGTAAACCTGACCTTTGTGAGATGTTTTCTGGGCAGAAGCACTACCTTGTGATGCCAGCAGCTTTTATTGATTCTGCGGAGTCTGCAGTTTTCCTAACACTGGCTGTCAATTCATTTCAGCTGAAGAATTACTAAATTTCTTCTCCTGCTTGTGTGGATATTAAATTGCAGTAAACATACTTGTGCAGTGTCAGGTATGGTGAGCACAATTTTCTGCATGAAAAAAGAATGTTTTTAGTGGGACCTTGGCAGTTCTGAGGGAGTTATAAATTTCTATGTTTATTTGTTGCTCTCACTTATGCTTTTTATTTCTCTTGGTAGTTGAACAACACGTCTCTTGCTTACTTACAGCGTAAGACAAAAACATATTCTGATTTCTGCCATTTCGAAGTGTGCTTTTAGATCACTGTTTTTGGTAGTGACAAAAAAGCTGAAAATTAGGGGGTAAAAGGATTTAAACAGTAACAATATAATTGGGAGTGAGAAAGACTTGATGACTAAATGCAACAGTAAAGAAAGGAATGAATGATTAAAATGGTCCTAAGTTGCCCATAAATTGTTTGGATTGGCTGAATTATAATGCAGGAAGGTGAGTCCTGAGATTCTAGTTGTAGAAGTTTGCTGCTTCTGAGAATTGCCTCTGGAGCTCTGGGGTATATATTTGAAATGCAAATAGCTGACCGGATTCCTAATTCTGTAGCCTTGCCATGGACTGAGGACTTTGTGTTTCCCATGTGAATCATTGCCGGTGATTGGGATGGGTCCAGATGGTGCAAAGACCACCTCGAGAAACTTGCTAGCAGAGAACATTCTCAGCCGAGTACCCCGAGTCGTCTGCTCCAGGTCCGCTGTAGAGATGGGAGAGCAGTGTGCTGCCTCTGTGAGGCCTTGCCAGCCAGGGCTCCCTGCTCCTGTGTGATCCAGCTATGGACTGGCTCCATGCTTCCCATGCCAGCCCTTTTATCTTAGTCCATTTGCTCTGCTGAAGCAAAACACTTCAGACTGGGCAGCTTTTACAGATCAGAAATTAGTTTCTCACAGCTCTGAAAGCTGGAAACCCAGGGTCCTGGCAGGCGCCCTGTCCCGTAAGGGGTTGCTGTCTGCCTCCAAGGTGGTGCCTTGTTACTCCGTTGTGCAGAGGGGTGGAGTGCCTTGTCCTTACCTCACATACCAGAGGGGATGGAAGGTGATAGAAAGAGCCCTTCTATCAGGGCCCGAATCCCATCCATGGCAGCAGAGTCCTCAGGACTAATCACCTCCTGAGGACCCACCTCTTAATGTTGGGGCGTTAGGTTTCAGCATGAATTTTGAGGATACACAAAACAGTCAAACCGTAGCACCTTTCATCAGACTCGGTTGGGAAATTTCAAAGTACGGATTCCCAGACTTCCCTGAGCAGCTTCTGATGCTCATTGAGGCCTCTGTTATGATCTGCATGTTTGTGCCCCTGCAAAATTCACGTTGAAAGTGACAAGGTGAAGCCTTTGGGAGGCTTGGCCCTCATTAAGGAGATCAGTGCCCTTGTGAAAAGACTGGGATGTGACGCAGTTTGTGGCTGTATAATACTCCATCGTGCTATTGTCTCAAAATCAAGTGCTTTCCAAATCAGTGGAGATGTAGATTGCTAGTACAGTATAGATTTAGCATATCTTAGATGTAGTCTCTGAGGAATACACAAAGGCATACTTTTTTTTTTTTTTTTTTAAACAGGCAGAGTCAGACAGTGAGAGACAGAGAGAAAGGTCTTCCTTGTTGGTTCACCCCCCAAATGGCCGCTACCGCCGGCGCACTGCACCAATCCAAGGCAAGGAGCCAGGTGATTCCTCCTGGTCTCCCACGCGGGTGCAGGGCCCAAGCACTTGGGCCATCCTCCACTGCCTTCCTGGGCCACAGCAGAGAGCTGTACTGGAAGAGGAGCAACCAGGACAGAATCCGGTGCCCCAACTGGTACTAGAACCTGGGGTGCTGGTGCCGCAGGCAGAGGATTAGCCTAGTGAGCCGCAGCACTGGCCCACAAAGACATACTTTATGTCAAGGAAATATGTCCCTAAACTATACAAATTTAAATATTATTCCTATACCTATAAAACAAAGGAGCTAATGCTTCTTTCATGTTGATAGACAATGCAGAGTTATTTCCATAATATGGGCATTTTTGTTTTGTAAAACATGTTCCAGGGAGTTAAAGGTCCCTTTATTCTTCCCATTATGACAGTGTGATGTTCTGTTTTGAAAGGCCTAGCGCAAACTGTAGCACAAAATGGTTGCAGAAGGAAAAAATCATACAGATTCAAAAGAGCTACAGGGCAGAAAGGATCCAGGCTAGATTCTTAATCTTGAGAAGCTTTGGGAGTAAACACTTTCAGACTTGTAGCTTTCTTAGCCCATTCAGCCGCTATAACAGGATGCCTTGGACTAGGAAATTTATAAAAAGTGTAGATGTGGCGCCAAGACCAAGGCACCAGCAGGCAGAGTCCAGTGCTGGTGAATTTCCCAGGATAGGGTTTTCTAAGTTTATAGAAGCCTGGCTAATGCTGTTTTTAAGGCTGGTTTAAAAACGTATTGTAAATTCATATGTACTATGCCATCACAATTATTTTTAAAAAGAAGTAAGCAGAAAATTAATTAAGAACAGAAAAAAAAGTAATGAGGCCCAAATGTTACTTTTATTGGAGGGCCAAGGGTGTATTAAGTTTTTTGTCTATTGTTAACATTCTCTAAGTTTTCTGTAGCTACATTTTACTTTCAGTAAACTACAGAAGCAAAGTAAATTTTATTTTTAAGTAATCCCATAGAACTAGAGTTTTTCAGTATGGAAAATTAAGTCGCAAAGGTTTGAAATAAGAGTCACTTTTTATTACTTGCTTAAGACGTGGAAACAGAAATGTGGCTATTGGAAACATTTGTTGAACTGAAAGTTATTTGTCTATAGCTTTGGAATGGGTGGATTCTCTTTGATCACAGGATAGTCTGATACGCTGAGAATTTTCTTTTAACAAATAATGGGCCGTGTTAGGAAGCTCTGCTTCTGGGGAGATCTGGAAGCCACCTGACTTTCCCTTTGCTGCTTCCTGCCTTGCTGTGCAGTCTACGCACAGTTCTGTGAGTCGGTCGGAAGTTGAAGCACTCTGGGAAGACTCTGCAGTCCTTAGCCCTTGGCTTCCGGGCATGGACAGTGAGGCTGCCACTCCAGAGGGCAGGTGGCTCCTTCCAGCTCCTGTCACTCAAGCCAGTGCTCTTGCCACTATCCTGTGGCTTCTTCTGCTCCAATATTAGTGTCCTTTTGGAAAGGTAATACAAAAAATATGGGAAGGGGAAAAAAGAAGAATGGTAGGAGAAGTTCAGAGACAGTTGTGGACTGGAATATGCAGTAGCTTCTTAGAAAGACTTGAGTGGAGTCAAGTAGGCTATTCTGCATTTGGAGGAGAATAAATATAGCTGAGTTCTGATCAAAGCCCGGAGGCCCTTTGTGTTCCGGCTGAACTCATTACAAACTCCGCTTGTCCCGTGCCTCTCCAGCCCATGAGCATTCAGCTGTGCTTCCTCAGTCCCTTGAATATCACAGTTGCTTTGCTTGCCTGCTTGTTGCTTTGCTTGCTTGCTTGCTTTTTCTTCTGTCTCTCTCTTACAGGCTTTCCCTGTGGTCTTTGAAGTCCCTTTTCTTAAGGTGATAGTATAACTATCACCTCCTCAGAAGGCCCTTCCTCAACAAACTTTTGAAGGGGCCATTTTTCCCTTTTATTCTCTATCATATCGCTCCGTCTTTCCTCCAAAGCACTTACTGTAATTTGTATTCGTTTACCTGTTTATTCACTTATTGTCAGAAGTTAGTTAGAATGCCTGCTTTATTCACCTTTGCTTCCTTAGAGTTTGGCATGGTACAGAGCATTTAGGAAGCCCGTAATAAATACTTGCTGAATGAAAGCAGGAAAGAAAAGCATAGCTTAGAAACTTGTGGAATCTTTAGAATTTAGATCTCTTTAAAAGATTCTTCTTAATATAATGTGCTGTTTTGTTTGATCATTTTTCCATTCACTGATTTTTTTGTTGTTGTTAGAAAGGCAGAGAGATAATGATTCCCATCTCCGTTCATCCCCAAATGTCTACAGCACCTGTGGCTGGGCCAGGCCAAAGCCTGGAGCCTGGAACTCGGTGTGGATCTCCCACATGGGTGGCATGAACCCAGGACTTGATCCATCGCTTACTTCCTCTCAGGGTGTGCATTAGAAGGAAGCTAGAATCTGAAGTAGAAACAGAACTGGAACCCAGGCTCTCAATATATGGGATGTAAGTGTCCCGAGTGGTGTCTTAACCCTTATAGGTCCAACACCTGCCCCTTCTCTGTTTCTCTCTCTCTTTCTGAATACATAACATATCATTTTTTTTAAAAGAATTTATTTTTAGTTATTTGAAAGGTAGTTATGGGGGGGTGGGGTGGGAAAATATCTTCCATCTACTGATTTACTCACCAAATGGCCAAAATGGCCAGGACTGGGCCCTGCAGAAGCCAAGAGCTAGGAGTTTCATCCTGGTCTTCCACGTGAGTGGCAGGAACCCAAGAACCTGGGCCATCTTCTGATGCTTTTCCAGGTGCATTAGCAGAAAGCTGGATAGGAAATGGAGCAGTTGGGGCTCAAACTGGTACCCATATGAGAAGCTGCCATAGCAGGCAGTGGCTTAACACTTGTTAAGCCGCAACACCGGCCCCTTTACTCAGGGTTTAAATGCTATGTGTACGATAGGCAAAGCTCAGTTTTGACATTAAAATGCAATTGAAATGTTGAAGCTTAGCTGCTTTTATGTATTTATAGTTATTTACATGTATCTTTAATTAAATTTAACAAATCTGGAGAATCCATAATTCCTAGGGTTTTTTTTGTCTCTCTCTCTCTTTAAAACACAAATGGTTGAAAACTAGTTTGGTGTTTGGTGGGCTTTTATTTCATTTTGGTGTTTGGTGGGGACTTGCTAACCCCCATTGACTCCTGTGGCCCAGTCTTGACGCTTTGTGTAGACAGACACTCTCCACACTGACTTTTAGCTTGGTACTGTGTGGCATTTTTGTGTGGGGAACATTCGAAGTTGTAGTACTGGCACCTGTTCTTGAGGAATGTGGACTCGGGCCCCAAGCCACCTTGGGTGGAGGTGTGACTACCCTCCTGCCAATATTATAGGGACAGTGAGGCATAGCCAGCCCACAGGTACGCTTGTTTCCCAGCTGACACTCTAGACATGTGGCTGAAGAAGCCATGTTGACCATTCTAGCCACCACATTGATCAGAGGCCCTGTGTACTTGAGCCCAGCCCAGAGAGTAGAATCATGAACAATCGCTACTATTTTAAATCATTGAGTTTTTGTACAGTATGTGTTGTGCAGCAATAGATACATTGTCCTTGATGTTTGAAAACATCATTATGCCTTCGTTACATTTATCATACTTTTTAAGATTAGTCTGATGGGGCTGGTGTTGCAGCATAGTGGGTTAAGCTGCTGCCTGCGATGCTGGCATCTCATAGGAGTGCCAGTTCAACCCCGGGGTGCTCCACTTCTCATCCAACTCCCTGCTAATGCACATGAAAAAGCAGCAGAAAATGACCCAAGTCTGTAGGTCCCTGATTGCATGTGAGAAACCCAGATGAAGCAGCTGGCTCCTGGCTTCAACCTGGCCCAGCTCCAGCCGTTGTGGCCATTTGGGGAGTAAACCAGCAGGTAGAAAATCGATCTCTTGCTCTCTGTAACTCTGCCTTTCAAATAAAATAAATGAGTCATCTTTAAAAAAGGAAAAGATTAGATAAATCTAGGTATGTTTTCCATTAAACTAACAAGTAAATGATAACAGTGGGATTATGGTTTAACAATTACTGGCATATCACTGGGAACTGTTAGGCAGAGAGGGAACTGAAAATCACAGAGCCAATGGTAAAGTAGCATCCAGTCTACAACCGAGTGATGGGAGGCTGCAGACAAGTGCATGATCCTATGGCATTTTGATGAAGAACATAATAGGCTTAGTTCTGTTTCTATACTTTGTTAGCTTTGTGACCTCAAGAAAGCCATTTGTTCTCTCTCTAGCCTAGTTTTCCCATCTGAAAAAGAGATTAAAGCATGTTCATTAGATCAGCTGCGTTAAAGGCAAATAAAATAATCTAATGCTAAGTCTAATATGAGGGGTTTTCAGAAAGCTCATGGAAATTGCATCTAATGAAAAAACTACATGGGGTTCATAATTTTTGGTACCACACTAAACCTACTGTTTCTATTTTCCTTGAACTTTTTAAAGTGCTCTTGTGCTTGCCAAATGCTTAATGAATAGTTTCTTATTATTATTCTTAGCTATATAATGCAAGGTGAGAAGGAGGGGAATAACGGGAGAAAAGAAGTCACAACTTCACAAAATGCTGTTGATGTTTTACCCTGTGTTTTTCTAACTTTTCTTTTTTGAGTGTCTATGTGCATTTGCTCACATGCTTCCTCACACTTAGACCTTGTCAGCTTTTTTTTTTTTTTTTTTAAGATTTATTTATTTATTTGAAAGTCAGGGCAACAGGGAGAAAGGATGTGCTTTCATCTTTGCATCTCCTGGCTCACTCCCTGAGTGGCCCCAATAGCCAGGGATGGCCAGGCTAGAAAGCCAGGAACCAGGAATTGCATCCCAGTCTCCCACATGGGTGGCAGGGGCCCAAGCACTTAAGCCGTCATCTGTGCCTTCCCAGGTACGTAAGCGGGGAGCTGGAATGGAGGAAGCAGTCAGGACTCAGACTAGCACTCTGACATGGAAGTCTGGTGTCACAAGCCATGACTTAACCAGCTACACCACAATGGCTACTTTTTTTTTTTTTTTTTTTGACAGGCAGAGTGGACAGTGAGAGAGAGAGAGAGAGAAAGAAAGGTCTTCCTTTACCGTTGGTTCACCCTCCAATGGCCGCCGCGGCTGGTGCGCTGCTGCCGGCGCACCACGCTGATCTGATGGCAGGAGCAAGGTACTTATCCTGGTCTCCCATGGGGTACAGGGCCCAAGCACTTGGGCCATCCTCCACTGCACTCCCTGGCCATAGCAGAGAGCTGGCCTGGAAGAGGGGCAACCGGGACAGAATCCGGTGCCCCGACCGGGACTAGAACCCGGTGTGCCGGCGCCGCAGGTGGAGGATTAGCCTAGTGAGCTGCGGCGTCGGCCCACAGTGGCTACTTTTAAGAACAAATGCTCGGGCCGGTGCCGTGGCTCACTTGGTTAATCCTCCACCTGTGGCACCGGCATCTCATATGGGCACCGGGTTCTAGTCCCAGTTGCGCCTCTTCCAGCCCAGCTCTCTACTGTGGCCCAGGAGGGCAGTAGAGATTGGCCCAGGTGCTTGGGCCCCTGCATCCACGTGGGAGACCAGGAGGAAGCACCTGGCTCCTGGCTTCAGATCTGTGCAGAGTGCTGGCCATAGCGGCCATTTGGGGGTGAACCAACGGAAGGAAGACATTTCTCTCTTGTCTCTCTCTCTCACTAACTCTGCCTGTCAAAAACACACACACACACACACACACACACACACACAAAACACACAAATGCTGGGGCTGGTGCTGCTGTGGCATCCCATGTGGGTGCTGGTTCAAGTCCTGGCTGCTCCACTTCTGATCCAGCTCTCCTCTATGGCCTGGGAAAGCAGTAGAAGATGGCCCAAGTTCTTTGGCCCCTGCACCTATGTGGGGTACCTGGAGGAGGCTCCTGGCTCCTCGCTTCAGATCGGCATAGCTTCAGCCATTGCATTCAGTTGGGGAGTGAACCAGCAGATGGAAGATCTCTCCCTCTCTCTCTCCCTCCCTCTCTCTCTGCTTCTCCTTCTCTCTCAGTGTAACTGACTTTCAAATAAATAAATAGATCTTAAAAAAAAAAAAGAAAAAAGAACAAATGCTAAGAAGGACAGTGCTGTGGCATGGTAGGTTAAACAGCTACATGTAGCACTGCCTTCCCATATGGGCACCAGTTCGAGCCCCAGCTGTTCCACTTCTGATCTAGTTCCCTGCTAGTGTACCTGGTAAAGCTGCAGAAGATGGTCCAAGTGCTTGGGCCCCTTCCACACATGTGGGGACTTGGATGAAGTTCCTGCCATTGACCTGGCCCAGCCCCTGTGTTGCAGCCATTTGGGGAGTGAACTAGTGGATGGAAGATTCTCTCTCTCTCTCCTTTTCTATATCTGTAACTCTGTTTTGAGATAAATAATCTTTCAAACAAAACAAATGCTGGACTATAGACATGGTTCTTATATTTTTAAGGTATATACAGAGAAAATTAGAATTTTGTTAATGCATATGTTATTTGGGTAGTGCCTGAGAGTCTGTATTCTTTTAAAAATTCATTTATTTATTTGAAAGCATTCCAAAGAGACAGAGAGTGAGATCTTCCTTCCATTGGTTCACTCTCCAAGTAGCTGCAATGGCCAAGGCTGAGCCAGGCCTAGGCCATGAGCCAGGAGCTTCATCCAGGTCTTCCTCATGGGTGGCAGGGGCCCAAGCACTTGGGCTATTTTCCATTGCTTTTCCCAGGGAGCTGGATCAGAAGTAGAAGAGCTGGGACTTGAACTAGTACCCATATGCAATGCTGGCATCACAGGCTGTGAGTTTACCTACTGTGCCTTAATGCTGGCCCCCAAGAGTCTGCGTTCTTCAGCTCTCTGCTAGGTGATGCCAACACCATTGGTCCTTGGACCACGTGGTCCTTCATATTTTGGTTGAGATCTCCTCAGCCATTATTTCATGTCGTTCTGTACCATGTACTTTGCTCTCCAGTCATGCAGAACTGTTTTCTGAATACGTCTCTGACAGTGCTCACCAGGTTTAAAGTGATTTGTGTACTTGTTTATATCCACCACTTTCCTCCTTGGTGATCTTGATAGCATAATTAATGTTTAAGAAATGTTTTTGGAGGGGCCATGCATCGTGGTGCACTAGGTTAATCCTCCACCTGTGGCACTGGCATCCCATTTGGGCACCGGTTCTAGTCCCAGTTGCTCCTCTTCCAATCCAGCTCTCTGCTGTGGCCCGGGAGGGCAATGGAGGATGGTGGGATGGTGGGCCCCTGCACCCACATGGGAGACCAGGAAGAAGCACCTGGCTCCTGGCTTTGGATCGGCTGTGCTCCGGCCATTGCGGCCATTTGGAGAGTGAACCAACAGAAGGAAGACCTTTCTCTCTGTCTCTCCCTCTCACTGTCTGTAATTCTACCTGTCAAATAAATAAATAAAAATCTTAAAAAAAAAGAAATGTTTTTGGAATGAATGCATCCCTTTGTGAGTTTCATAACTGTAGAATGGAAACTCCATCTTTTGCCTTCCCAAAGAGATTTATTGAGCGCTTTCAGATGAGCATTGTCTACCTGTGTATTCTAGAGTTTGACAGAAAGACCTGCTAGTACCCTAGACTGGTAGTGAGAGGAAATAGATTATTCACAAATTCAAGATAATTTCAGTAGTGCAGTATGGATTTGGCAAAGTTAAGACTTTATTTTTCTGAATATTTTGATATACTATGTCATATAAGCAAAAAACGGCCAGCTAGATAATATTTGAAGTAAAACAAACCCTCTGCAGAGGGAATGTTGAAGAAAACCAGAATTAAAAGAAGGTTTGCCTTTGAAAAATTGGGTTGCTTCCTATTATGTACAAGTGAATTCATTTCTGTTTTTCTGTCTTTATTTGTGGACTGTGGTAGCATCTGTGTTTTGTTTTATGACATGAAATAACTTATATGCAATGATGTGACCTTTACTTAGAGTTGTCTTGGGCTGTAAGATACAATGCACTGTGTAATTAGTGTTAGTAAAAACAATGTTTGTTTCGGGGGAGATGGATAGGAGAAATTTGGCACTGTGTTAAGTAGAGAGTAAATTGAGTAAATATTTTCAAATAACTTTCCTAGTGTTATTAGCCCAACATTTGAACATTCCAGCAAGAGTATTTCTGAAACTAAATTTTCAAGTATTGCATGCTTTTTTATAAATTCATAAATATTGCAATCACATAAAGTATACTTGTCCTCATGAATTTTGAAAATCTGTTAATGTTTTTGCTCAGATGGACTAACATTTTTTTCATTGTATTTATATGAACTTAAAATGATAGCATTTATAACAGTTTACTTTGAGTAAATACAAGAGAATGGTTGAGTTTTTCTGCCCTAGCTCTTTAGCTGAGGTTAATGTGCAAGTTAATCTTCATTATTATTTATTTGCTTATTCATCAAAATTTGTCAATACTATTCATTATAGAACTTGTAACAGGTATGGCAGTTGTTTGCTACAGCAACTGCTTGGGATGCTTGCATCCCCTATTTCAGTGCTGGTTCCACTGCTGATTCCAGATTCCTGCTAATGTGCACACGGGGAGGCAGCAGGTGATGGCTTAAGTACTTTAGTCCCTGTCACCCACAGAGGAGACCCAGATAGCGTTCGGGGCTCCTTGCTTCAGCCTCTCCAAGCCACAGCTATTGTAAAGCGTTCACAGGCAGTGCACCAGTGAGAGGGAGATCCATCTCTCCCTGTTTCACTCTGTCTCTGCCCGTCAAATAAATAGCATTAAAAAAGAGAGAAAGACTTTGGTAGAATGTTGTTTACCTTTTACATTTTTTGACAAGAATGCTAGATCATTAGCTGAAGCAATTTGCAATTTATAAATATGACTTGATAACAAGTTATGAAATTTTATTTTCTAAAAGGTAAGGCTTCTAAACTATAAGGTTCCACTTATAGGTTGGCTGTCTTGTTCAGAATAATTTAGGTAAAAGAAAGACTAAATGAAAACTTGGTACCAATATATTTTGAGTAAAACAAGATAATTTTTTCAAGTTGGAGAGCCAGCTACTTCTTGACATCAAATAGTTGTTGCTAATTCTTCCTAAACATGGACTCCAGGAATCAAAATTCCCACAATTAAATAAATAAAAACGTGTGTGCTACAACATATTTGATGTATTATATCACCAGTCAACATAAGAGAGAGTCTTTGCCTATCACTGGTGTTACTCTTTGTTTTATTATTACCCTTGTTTTTGATGACAGCAGTCATGATGATAAATATGATCTGGATGCTATGCTCTTCCATAGGTACTTATATTAATCAAATGGCCTAAGAGGTAGATAATAAATAATTTTCTGTGCACTTTCACATCTGGCTTTTTATTTCACTGAATTTTTCTGCTGGTGCTGTGATCCCGGTCTTACCAGGGCTTACAGAGGTGACACTTCGACAGTGAGGAAACATTAAAATAGAGGTTTACTGACTGATGGGCCAGTGCACTTTACACCATAGCTCGCTGCCCCTTTGGGAAGATGTTGTCCACAAATGCTTGATATTGTAAACGTGTTGGTTGCTATCACACAATTTAGTTGATTATGATAACTGGGGTCATTTCATCAGATGGGATTATTTTGAGGGAAGCCCTTAGTGGAATTGCAATCATAACATTCTTGAATGGTAGCCCTAATACATTTCTAAGGTCTTTTGTTTCATTGTCTTAAGCTGTATCAAAAGATTAGGTATCTCTTACAACTGAATGTTGAAATCAGATCCAGGCAATAATTTTAGTCTCTGCGAACCTCGATATACTAAGGAAAAAGTTTGAATCTACGTATTAGTTAATAAGACTGCATTTAAGTACATTCGCCAAGTAGTTTGTTAAGGTGCATTTAAAACTAAGGCTCCTGAATCGTAAATATCCTTGTCAAGTTTGGGCATTGAAAATGTTGAGAAGAAACCTCAATTCCGTAGTTTAGCGATGTACATAAAGTAGACATGGTAAGGATGTTAATGATGCAGAAAGATTAGTTCTGCTGCACATGCCTATTAATCTGCGGCTTGGGATCCGTGAAGATGCTTACAGGGTGCAACATTCCCATCAGAGTGGCGCGACTGCCTACAATCTCTGCTGTCCTCACGCCACAGACTTGCATTAAATGAACTGTGAATTTTAATTTGAAATGTATTTGCAAACCAGTTCCTGTAAAAAATGGATTTATAGCTTGAAAACCAAGGCTTCTGAAATGCCGAGTAAAGCCAGCGCCTCTTCAGCCTTTGCCTATGCCCGTTTTTGAGTTTAGGCAATTGCATTCGGGACCTGCTGTTCTGTTGCTTTACTTTCTTGGGAACCAGTGCTCCAAAGGAAGAAAAAATAAACCCACTTTTGTTCCCAGTTTATTTGCAAACCAGGTCAGGCGCCCTTGATTAGCTCTCAGTTGGAGGATAATTTGAACCTTGACAGATTGAACCCAAACAGCAGGGTTTCTCTAGTCTGGCCAACAGATAGGAAAAATAAAATAAAAGCTAATTCCAGTCCACAAGCTGTACAACAGGATTGAATAAATGTGCAACTGTTAATGAATAGTTACTTCAAATATTTACCAAAAGTCCAAGAAAAAAGAAGAGATTAGCATCTTAGGCAGCTGTTCTAAGGGAAACCTATTAGAAATCAACGTGATAAATGGTGCTCAAGAGCTAATGTATCTGTCAAATATAAAATCCACTTAAACAACTATTTCAGAATAAAATAGTATTAAGACCCTTTTGGGCACAAAAGCTATGGTGCTTTGTGCAAGAAATTTTGTTCTCATTTTTTTTTAAATTTGTCTTTTCTAACTCCTCAAATATTTATCCAGATATTATTTTCTAGATTGGAAAGACATGGGTCAGTGGATGGGGGCACTCAGGCTGCGGCCATAGTGATTAAATCAGCTTGGGATAATTTTTTATTTTTAAGAATTCACCCACTTATCATTTGGATGAAGACAAAATGTTAACTGCTATTTTATGGAACTGAATATTATAGAAAGGCATGTATATGACCATAGCACCATCTTAGCATCATGATGATTCCACTACAAAGTTCCATGTAAAAACAGAAATTATTACTGAAGCAGTGTGTGTGTGTGTGTGCTGGTGGCACAGAGGGTCTGGTTCCTAATACTGATGACAGGTGCAGTTGACATTGTCAAAATGTTCTTGACAGTGTTTCTGCAAACCTATCCTACTTTCTTTGTGTAAAATGCCCTTTTTTACATTTATCTAAAATTAAAACAAACTGTACTTGACATGGACTTGTGTTAGTGGCTGATATATAAGCACCCTTGGCATTCAAAACTTTCTTGAAAGCCATTCTCATTTTTTTAAAAAACTATTTCCTGTTACTTTGAAAGTCTGTGGAAAGAATTGATTTGAATTTTCTGAGGGTTGAATTTGTATTTGAGTAGCTTCTTCTCTGATGCCCAAAGTGAAGATCAAGTCATCATTTAGAGAGCCCTCAGGATGTCTCAGTGCAGTATAGAGAACGTCTCCTGTGCTGTTTTACTTGTAAATGGCAAAATCTTTATTTCCTGTGTGGAAGATGCCATCTAGGTGCTATAGCTTGTTTGAATTTAGATATTTGTGGATAGTATTTCTCTGTAAGGGTGCTTCCAAAAGCTCTTGCTGAGTGGAATTGAAAGATTATTCGGGCACAAAAGATTTTGAATTCACACATAGGTTAGTATACATTTTCCATGAGGTTTTTGAAGACACCTTGTATTTCAAAGTTTGTCAATACCAAGTTATCTCGATTTGAGGTTGTTTCTAGTATGTGTAAGTGTAATTCTCTACTAGCAGTGTGGGTCATCATGCGACAGTTCAGAATCCTATTCATATTTGACCTGCACCAGTGAGGGAGTGATGTCTGAGGTGCAAACGCAAAGCAGATCGATGAAGATGAGCTTGATGAAGGGCATTTGTATCACTGGGACCACTGTGTGTTTCCAGGCCGAGTGCCCAAGCAATGCAGCAGTGTGGTCTCCCTCAGAGTCCTCCAGAGAGGTTAAGTGCCACTGCAGGGCCACAGTGCAGGCCAACAGAGAACCACGTGACTGTGGACAGGCCCCAGCCTGCTGCTCTCACTCCAGGTTTCCTCCTCCTCTAGCTGTGTCTTTGCCGATCCATTTCTCCTGTCCTCACTCAGCTTACCCAAGCAAAAGCACCATAATTAGCGTCACCAGTATTGCATTTCCTCTCACTGAGGCGGAAGTTAGAAAATGGAGGGGGTAATGACCGAAGTATATAAACTAGCGTATAAAGAGTTCATGAATAGCTGGAAAGGGGATAGAGAAGAAAGCTAGCCAATCTGTCCTGTCTCTTGGGCCATATGTTGCTTCTTGTAATAAACAATGCTGTTCTTAAATTGCTGTTTAATTCATTAACTGAAACCCACATCCGTGTGTGCATATATACAGGAGGGGGACTGAATTATGATTTATACACATGAGAAGGGCAGTATCCACACTGATGATAGTTCTGATGGCGACTTTCCTGTTTCTGCTTTGTTGACATGTACTAAACAGCATCCTTGCATTCTGAAAGTAGTTTTGGTCAAATCGGAGGGAATCTGCTCCTTATTTATTTGACCCAGGCTCCACGGGTAACACTAAATTTTCATGCTGTTCTGCAGTTCTATTAGACCCTTAAACTTAGACTCTCTTTGTACTTCATCATTGTAATTTACACACTGGGTTGGTACATTCTCTTCAAGACAGTTTGTCTTGCGCCTCCAGCTGCTCCCCAATAGCCATTGTGCTGAATAAGCACTTATTCCAGTATGTCCTTGATACAATTAATGCAGGCATCTGCAGAAGCGGCCACGGCGGCAGCAGCTGCAGTGCCTTATGGAAGCCAACTTCTGCTTAGCATTGTGATAAAAGAAATAGTTTTGCGCTGGAAGCTCATGTTGGCTTATTTTTAGCATAAAAAGAGTTGCACCTGCCAGGGCTAGCAGAGGACTGAGGTTTGTTGATTACACGTTCTTGTTAGCGCCATTGTTATTGGTAAAATGGGCATGATGTCATCCTTATCAAACTGAATTGGCACCCTGTAGAGTGACAGATAATTTACCCTCTGCGGTTTTATCAGCATGGGCCATGTGTTAGAAGGGACTGGAGTGCTGAGTTTTCACAGTTGAATGCTATGGAACCGCAGAGGTGTATGGAAATGAAAGGGATTGATACTTGTAATCAGTGCGCATAGTAATGGCCAAGGTGTAATGAAACATAAGTGCACATTTAGGGTAATTATGCTGCTGCCAGGTGGGGGCCCTGGGGCTTCGCATGTATAGAAGCTGCTTGAGGTGGTGGATGTGCAGCGAGGGATACTGCAGCACCATCTGGTAGATTCTCATTTTCTCATTAATTCTTCTGTCCCCTAAGTCTGGGCTGCATTGACTTTGAACAGCACTTCATCTGTTCAGAATCCCGTCTCATTTTAGGTGGGAGTTGCTCTCCACAGTGGCATTGATATGAATTAATTCACAACCTGGACTAGTGAAATATATTAGAACAAATCACCTAGTTGATTTTCTTTCTGACTAGCGCAGATTTATCCTTAGTAACATTCACATGACTATGTGATTCTAAATGGTTGGTAGCTTTTTTGGGTAATAACATAGAATATTTAAATTAACCAAATGAACTTTGTTCTTTAAAATAATTTATAAAGTATGATATATCTAAAAGAGTAAAGAGTTACTACAATGTGTTTTGTTTGGCCATTTTCTCAACTGTGGTTCTTATTTTTTATTTATATTGATATTTTATTTATTTATTTATTTTGGGGGGCAGAGAGCGCGAGAGAGGGGTCTTCCATACACTAATTTACTCTTCAATGTCCGTAGCAGCAAGGGCTGAGTTAAGTCAAAGCCGGGAGCCTGGAACTCAATCCAGGGCTCCCATGTGGGTGGCAGGGATCTAAGTACTTGAGCCGTTAACCTGCTACGTTAGCAGGAAGCCGGAATTGGGAGCAAAGCTGGGACTCAAACCCAGGCGTTCTGATGGAGGATGCTGGTGTTTCCAGGCTGAGCCAGACGTCCAATCCCGTGTGTCGTGTGTCTGCAGCCTGATGTGATTTTTCCCTAGAGGTAAAGACACTTATTTTTTAGTCATTTCAAAATAAGAAAGTGTGGTAATGGTTGCTCAACAGTATGAATATAAACTGAATGATATTGAACCTGTACACTTCAGAACAGTTAAGGGAAGTAAAGTGTTTCTCCCATATAAAGTTACAATAATGGTACTTAGCGAAGGTACTTAGTGTAATGTTAGAAAGTTATTCAGATATGGCTTCTTTCTTTATCAATGTGAATATTAATAGTATGAAAATTCCGAAAGGGATTAGTAGCATGTATTCATGTAGCATAAATAGTAAAGTCAAATCTGATAACTCACGTTTTTGTAATGTATATTTTATATCAGTGCTTGTGCTGGAATAATTTGGGCAGGCCTAGTGTTTGCTATTGCATTTAACTGACATTCATGATTTCTCCATCTCGTTTCATAACTTAGAAATCTGATGTTTGTAGCCCAAGAGGGTCTTTCAGAGCTTTCTGTCAGTAATGAAGTGCTCGCGTTACAGTTTTCACTAAGACCCTGGGCATTTTGTCGTTTATTTCCTTGAGCGCTCCTAAAATGGGGTTAGCTGCTGCTTGTCATGCCGGCACCACATTTGAGTGCTGGTTCAAGTCCCAGCTGCTGCACTTCCAATCCAGCTCCCTGCTGATGCACCTGGAGGAAGGCAGCAGATGATGGCCCGAGTGCTCCCACATGGCAGATCCAGAGGAAGTTCCTGCCTCCTGTATTAAGCTTGGCCCAGCCCCGACCATTGCCACCATTTGGCGAGTAAACCAGTGGATGCTCCCAGTGCTGTGGCTCCTCCCTGTGCTCAGTGGCCCCCGTGGTGGTGTCAGGGCCATGTGGGGCTTTCCTGTCCCTGACACCGCTGCAATTTGCATGCCTCACCCCTGATTCCCAAGCTGGTGTCCAGATGCCTTGGGTTCCGGGAAAGCAGTTAGTTATCAGCTGTTTTAATACTTTGATGCCCAACTACAATGTCGTCCGTGTTTGCATTGAATAAGCATACTAAACAGTCAATAAAATGGGCCTTCCTCTCTCCTCTGCCTGCCCATTTTCTTTTACAAATTCACTTACGGCAGTGATAAGAAGGGTTTGAGAATTCCTCTTCAGTTATCTCTTGGGAATATACAGTGTGGCAGTATACACAAAGTATGTCCACAGTACCTTATTTGTCTCCTATAGTTTACTCATTTGTGTTCAAAGCATGTAAATGGGAGCATGTTCCCCCCGCCCACCACCACCACCATGCATTCAACAGACATTTGCTAATCCCCTGGTGTAGCAGGCTGCAAGTGACCTGAGAGGTGGGCAGGAGGTCACATTAGTGGAATCCTGGCTGGCCCACTAGCTGGCTGCGTGTCTTTGAGGAAGCCCTTTAACCTGTCTAAGCCTCAGCTGTAACATGAACATGATAATTCTGTATCCTGCATACATCGTGAGAGATTGCAGTCCTGTGTCTGCAGCACAGAGCCTGCACGTGGCCCCTGGAAGGTTGTTGCTGCAGTTCCTGTTTACCAACAAAAGATCCACAGCACAAAAATGGTTAAGACCTTGTGCTGTAACATTTAGGCTGGCTCCCCAGGCCACACTGAAGAGCAAGAATTAACTTATGTTTGCTAGGACTGCCCATTCCTAAAGGGCCAGGATGGTCTTTTTTATTTTTATGATTATTTATATGAAAGAGTGACATGCAGAGTGGGGAGAAGGAGAGGGACAGATGGCTTCTAGTCACTGGTTCTCTCCCCAAAATGGCCACAATGGCCAGGGTTGAGCCAGACTGAGTCCAGGAACCCTATCCTGGCCTCCTAAGCAGTGAGATTGCTTAGTGGTCTCCTAAGAGTGAGCCCAAGCACTTGGCGCCATCATCCACTGCTTTTCCAGGTGCATTAGCAGTGAGCTGAATTGAGTGTGGAGCAGCCAGTACTCGAACCAGTGCTCTGATATGGCATACCCACATTGCAAGGGGAGGCATAACCTACCATGCCATAACACTGCCCCCAGGATGATCTTACACCCACAGTTTGAAGGTCATGAACAAAAAATGCCAACTGACTAAATGACAGTAATCAATTTGAAATATGAAGATGTTTCAAAAAGTTCATGTGTTTTGGTCCAAAAAATATTGAAATATGGACATATCAAGGTGTCTTCCAAATATTCATAAAAAATATGCATTATGAGAAAACTATGATTACAGTTTTTTGTAATAGAATAAGCTATTCATTCCATTTTTATGAACTTTCTGAAATTCTCTCATACCTGTGTATCCCTTTGCATGATAATTTCAAACACTTAAAACAGCATTTATAGGGTTAAAAGAACACAAAGTAAATTGAAATATTATCAATATATACTCTTGTATTCTAATAATGAATGAGCTTTTTTTATAAAAAGATTTTATTTGAGGCCGGCGCCGCGGCTCACTAGGCTAATCCTCCGCCTTGCGGCGCCGGCACACCGGGTTCTAGTCCCGGTCGGGGCGCCGGATTCTGTCCCGGTTGCCCCTCTTCCAGGCCAGCCCTCTGCTATGGCCAGGGAGTGCAGTGGAGGATGGCCCAGGTGCTTGGCCCTGCACCCCATGGGAGACCAGGAAAAGCACCTGGCTCCTGGCTCCTGCCATCGGATTAGCGCGATGCGCCGGCCGCAGCGCGCCGGCCGCGGCGGCCATTGGAGGGTGAACCAACGGCAAAAGGAAGACCTTTCTCTCTGTCTCTCTCTCTCTCACTGTCCACTCTGCCTGTCAAAAAAAAAAAAAAAAAAGATTTTATTTGAGAGACAGATTTACAGACAGAGAGAGGGAGAGACAGAGAAAGGTCTTCCATCCATTAGTTCACTCCTCAAAGGGCAACAGTAGCTGGAGCTGAGCCAATCCAAAGCCAGGAGCCAGGAGTTTCTTCCGGATCTCCCACATGGATGCAGGGGCCCAAGGACTTGGACCATCTTCTACTGCTTTCTCAAGCCATAGTTGAGAGCTGGATTGGAATAGGAGCAGCCACGACTAGAAGCAGCACCCATATGGGATGCCAGCACCACAGGCAGAGGATTAACCTGTGCCACAGCACTGGCCACTGAATGTGCCTCTTTATCAATGCATTAAATAACAGGATACATCTGTGTGCCTAATATATACCATAATTTCGAAGTAGTGTCTATTTCAGTATATCTGAAATGGACTGTAATATGTTATAAAAATATTGTGATTTCTTATGGATAAAACCACAGATACTGCAAATACCTGTAAGTTGTTGCCTGCATTCAAATTGTAGAAATAGAAAATTTTAGCAAGAGCTAGGAGAAAGGAAAGTTGTGGGTTCCTTGTTACTCTTGAGGCTTCTCTTCTATCCCAAGATCTGTCCGTGAATACCTTCAGGGCTTCTTGACCTCAGATAAGATACCTCTTGGTAGAGTGTAGGCAACTCACAGCTAGCTTATTTAATGAAGAAGGCATAACATCAGTGACAAATACTAATGAACCCACTTGTTAACATCAAAAAATAGTCCAAAAAAAGAGTAGCAAGGTCACACCAGCAGGTTTATGTTGTCCTGGCAATGACCAAGACCTCTGGTTGAGGAGCCCTCATATGCTACCTCTGTTAATCTCTCCTGGAAGATTGGCTATGTCCTAGAAGTCCATACAAAATATCTCCTTGTTACTTGATTATGGTCTCAAATATTCCTTACTATTTCATTTGAACTAGAACCCAATTGTTTCTTTCTTTTCTTTTTTTTTTTTTTATTTTTTGACAGGCAGAGTGGACAGTGAGAGAGAGAGAGAGACAGAGAGAAAGGTCTTCCTTTTCCGTTGGTTCACCCTCCAATGGCCGCCGCGGCCGGCGCGCTGCGGCCGGCGCACCGCGCTAATCCGATGGCAGGTGCCAGGAGCCAGGTGCTTTTCCTGGTCTCTCATGGGGTGCAGGGCCCAAGCACCTGGGCCATCCTCCACTGCACTCCCTGGCCACAGCAGAGAGCTGTCCTGGAAGAGGGGCAACCGGGACAGAATCTGGCGTCCCGACCGGGACTAGAACCCGGTGTGCCTGCGCCGCTAGGCGGAGGATTAGCCTAGTGAGCCGCGGCGCCGGCCCCAATTGTTTCTTGACATTAGTATGTTTCTCTATTGAATCTGTGTATCACTGCTCTCTAACAGGCAATTAGTTACAGCGAAAGTAGCTGTCTCTTTCTTTGTGAACAAAAAATGCTGAAGAACACAATAAGCTTGGATTTTACAAATGATTTGGTCTGAGCTTAAGGAGTTGTGTAGATAAAAATCTTAAAATTATTTTGCCCAAACATGGAGCAACAACAGAAAAGATTCAAGCATTTTCCTTGAATGTTGTAGTTGGCGTAGTTTCAGATATTTTTAATATAAAAGAGAATAGGCATGAAAATATATCTTATACTTACAAATATATGAAACAACATATTTGAAAAAAATATTTTCTTTCATAATGTTTTTCTAAAGATTTATTTATTTGGAAGGCAGGATTAGAGAAGAAAGACAAAGATAGGAGAGAGATCTTCCATCTGCTGGCTCACTCCCGAAATTGCTGCAACAACTGGGCTGGGCCAGGCCAAAGTCAGAGCCAGGAGCTCTTCCAGGTCTCCCACATGGGTGTAAGGACCCAAGGACTTGGGCCATCTTCTACTGCTTTCCCAGGCACGTTATCAGGGATCAGAAGTGGAGCTGGTGGGACTTGAACCAGTGCCCATATGAGATGCCAGTGCTGCAGGCTGTGGCTTTAGCCCACTGTGCCATAGCACTGGCCTTTTAGAATATATTTTAAGAACAGCAAATTTTTCTTTGTTGCTCTGAAAAAAGCTCCCTCCCCTTCCAAATGTACACTTTCTTGCCTCTCTCTTCAACAGATTAATCCATTAGTACAGTTTTGATTATCACAGTTGTACTCAGGAATGAGTAAAAATAAGCATTTAGTGAGGGTCATCAGAGGGTAGTGAAAGATTGACTTTGGCTTTTAGGATGGTACAAGATTATAGAGGAAGTGACCTTTAAGTTGGTTTCAAAGGACACTTGGGATGCTGTGGATGATAATATGGGAAGGGAGATTGCCATTTGTGGCTGGAGAAATTGTGGGGGCCAGTACTGAAAGAGAGAGGCATGCATGTGTAGTCAGAAGCCCTGTGCAGTCCAAATAGATAGGTGCACTGCCGTGTGCAGTGGGATTCTTTAGGAGCCAAATATCTTATCCTCCTAAGCTTAACCAGGGAAGATATCCATGTTTCCATTTTCTCTTTTAATCAGAATACATGAACAGATTGGCATTTTCAGAAAAGAATTCAGGTTATTGTATGGAAAATGATTTGAAACAGGAAGACATTGGAAACAGAGGCACTCATTAAGGGCTGCTGAAAGGTGCTTGGTGAGAGACGTCCACCTTATCAGTGGTTTTTAGGAAGGATGTGCTTAGAAGCAAACATGTTTGTGCAAGACTAGTGTCTGCAAATATTAACTGATAGAATAAAAAAGGGAGAGAACGATCCAACATGGGAAGCGGGATACACAGCAGACTCATAGAATGGCAGATGTCCTAAATAGCACTCTGGCCTCAGAATCAGCCCTTAAGGCATTCAGATCCGGCTGAAGAGCCCATGAGAGTATTTTAGGCATGAAAAGCCAAGACACTCTGGGAGAGGGGGAAAAAAAAAACCTATAGAAAGATCTCTGCAAGTGGGATTCCAGTGGAAAGAACGGGTCATCAAAGAAGGAGGTACCTTTCTCTGAAAGGAGGAGAGAACTTCCACGTTGACTATGACCTTATCTAAATAAGATCAGAGTCAGCAAACTCAAAAGGCCTCCATAGCCTTGGTAACTCATGACAAGAGCCTAGGGTGATTACTGGTGCCATAAACAAGAGTATCAGTTTGTTAAGTCAACAACAGGAGTCACTGTGCACTTACTCCTCATGTAGGATCTCTGTCCTTAATGTGTTGTACATTGTGAAGTAATGCTATAACTAGTACTGAAATAGTATTTTATACTTTGTGTTTCTGTGTGGGTGCTAACTGATGGAATCTTTACTTAATATATACTAAATCGATCTTCTGTATATAAAGATAATTGAAAATGTATCTTGATGTGAATGGAAGGGGAAAGGGAACGGGAGAGGGGAAGGTTGCGGGTGGGAGGGAAGTTGTGGAGGGGGAAAGAAATGTGGAGAAAAAAAAAAAACATGTTTGTGAGTGCAGATTTTGAAACATTGAAGGAAAAGAACACAAGTACAGAAGACTGCGGTCGGTAGCCTGAGGAACAGGAAAACGCGTGTCAGTGAGGGGAGGAGAAATCAAATAGGAGCAGCATGTTTCAGAGGAAAGGGGCATTTCAGCCTTTGGCCCAATACAGTTTATGTTCCTCCAAAACTCATGTGTTGATACGTAATCCCCAATGTGTTCTTACTAAGAGTTGGGACTAGACCAGCACCTTGGCATACCAGGTTAAGCTGCCCCCTGTGGTGCCAGCTTCCCTTATGGGTGTCCCAGCTGCTCCACTTCCTATCCAGCCCCCTTCTAATAGGCAGGGAAGGTGGTGGAAGATGACCCAAGTGCTTGGACTCCTGCACCCATGTGGGAGACCCAGAAGAAGCTCCTGATTCCTGGCTTTGGTTCGACCCAGCTCTGGCTATTGCAGCCATTTGGGGAGTGAACCAGCAAAAGGAAGACTTCTCTCTTTGTCTATCCCTCTCTGACTGTAATTCTGCCTCTCAAATAAATAAATCTTGTTGACTGCCATGTGGCACAATGGATTAAAGCCCTGGCCTGCAGCGCCAGCATCCCATATGGGCACTGGTTTTAGTCCCAGCTGTACTACTTCCAGTCCAGCTCTCTGCTAATGCACCTGGGAAAGTAGCGGAGGATGACCCAAGTCCTTGGGCTCCTGTCCCCGCTTAGTAGACCCAGAAGAAGCTCCTGGTTCCTGGCTTCAGATTGGCTCAGCTTCTAAACCATCCAGTGGTTCACTCCCCATATGGCCACAATAGCCAGGGTTGGGCCAGGCCAAAGCCAGGAGCCTGGATCTCTGTCCAGGTGCCCAAATACTTGGGACATCTTTTGCTGCTTTCCCAGGTACATTAGCAGGGAGTTGGATATGAAGTGGATGGAACAGCCAGGACTTGAACCGGCACCCATATGGAATGCTGGTGCTGCAGGCACCCGCTTAAGCTGCTGTGCCTGAATGCCAGGCTCTTGGTGCTGTCTTTTCCCTCCTGCCATGTGAGGACACACAAGAGGTGCCACTTGTGAGGAACAGCCTCTCACCAAACATGAGATAGGCCACTGCCTTCCTTGACCTTGAACTTCCCAACTTGCAGAACTAAGAGCAATAAATTCCTGTACATAAACCACCCAGTGCAAGGTGTTTTGTTATAGCAGCCTGAGCAGGCGAAGACATGTTCTAAGTGTTTCTCTGTGGAAAAATACTCACACAGCAGTATAGTCTAAACTTTTGGAGGCTCCATGACGTAGTTGAAGTTCACATAAAGTTTTGGGAATCAAATATTGGAGTTGGAAGGCTGAAGGAGTGCCAGCTCTTTTGCAGAGGTTGAACAGGATAAACTTTAAGAAGTCACTTGATGTGACAACTAGAAAGTCATTGGTTATCTGAAGACAACTTTCATTAGACTGTTCATTCTGAAATGTGGGTGCACAAGATTTGGAGACTCTGTCACAGGCCTCCAGGGTGAAGGCAGAACCTTAAAGTCTGCATTCATAAGCACTCAGATGATGATGATGATGATGATGATGATGATAATGATATGATAGCTGATAAATGTTGTGGATTTATTATATGCCCGGTACTGTTCTAGGTTGGTTATATTTGTAATCGCAGTCTGTTAAGAACACTGAAGTATGTACTACGGTTTCTCTATTTTGTAAATTTGAAGCAGAACTACAAAGAGGTTTAAGAAAATTTATATAGTCAGGGGTTGCAGTGGGTTAAGCCCCAGCCTGCGTCTTTGGGCACCCACTTGGCAATCTCCCTTGATTCTTAACGGCTCTACTTCCTGTCCAGCTTCCTGCTAATGTGCCTGGGAAGACAGCAGAAGATGGTCTAAGTATTTGGGAACTTGGACAGAGTTCCAGGCTGCTAGCTTCAGCCTGGCCCAATCCTGATACCCATGTGGGAGAACAGGATGGTATTTCTGGTTCCTGGCTTTAGCCTGGCTTGGCCCCAGCTATTGCAGCCATTTTGGGAGTGATCTAGTTAGATGGAAGATTCTCTCCCTTTCTTCTCTCTCTCTCTCTTCTACTCTCTCTCCCTTTCCTTCTCTCTTCCTCTCTCTCTCTCTTTCTATCTTCCTTTCAAATAAATTAATAAATGTTTTTAAAAATTGCATAGCTAGGAAATGGTTCTGCCACCCAGGATCTTGATCACTCTGCTGGTCCCAGTGAGCGCTGGTAGGTAGTGTCCTAGAGCAGAGCCCATCAGCAGCTGCAGGAGGGCCATTGGTTCCGTCTCAGATCCGCAAAGGCTCTCTGCCATTGTGTTTATTTCTGTGGGTGTTTGTAAAGGTATTGCTTTGCTTCATTTACAGTTCATGTAACACTATTTTGACTGCTTAATTTTTTGTATTCTTTGAGTCTTAAAATAGGTAAATGACCAGGCTTCTCTTAACATCCAAGAGACTCTAGCGAGTAATTGGAGACAGATTTGGATTGCAGGGAATTGAGTTGAGAAGAAGAGGTGAGGAAATCAAGGCAAGATTTTGGAGGTTAAAGAGTAGGGGCAGATCAAGAATTCTGTGAAGAGGCTTAAGTCCCACTGTAGGAGCTATGGTTGTAAAGGAAGCACAATGGTATTTCGTAGAGTCATGTCTATTTTACTAGCTTGAATAGCATTGGGCCTGGGATACAGAAGCAAATAGTTGGGGCTGGAGTCAAGGGGAGATTGCTAAAGCCCGATAAAAAGCTGCCTTGTGGTGGCCTCACCCAAGGCAAGAATGGAAATGTTGGGTAGAGAATACAATTGTGTGGCAGAATTGGTGTTTGTACATTTATGCCTGGTTCTAGATGGCAAAGAACAGGAAGGGAGAAAGCGTACTGGAGAGAAGTGTCTTCATGGGTGGGAGAATCATTTCAAAGGAAATGTGAAGCGATGGGAAGGTTAGACAAGCAAATGCTTTGGGACATTTCCTGTTCTGACACAACAAGAAACGAGCAGAGTTCATACCCCCCCCCCCAAAAAAAAAAAAAAAGAGAGAGAGAAATTTTGAACTGGTGGGAGGAAAATTAAAGACTTTTAAAAGGAATGATCTTGGGCTGTTTTAATAAGGAAGTAGCAAGGTGGTCAGGGTATCTGACCCCCATGAGCACTGGGAATGTGAGAAGGGTTGTGTATAACCTGACAATTATATATCTTTGTAGACCATTGAAGTCAGGAAAGAAAAAATAATAAAGTTGTGGGAGTCTTTATGCAATGTTTCACTCTCGGAATTAAAATATTTCAGGTTCACTATTGTTTCTGAGCTCTGCAGAGGGGGTTGGAAGAGTGACTCCAGGAGGGGGCAGCAGCGCTGTAAGCATTTTATTTGGGTGCCTCCTTTCTCTGTTCAGTTGGCTTTTTAAGATTAAGTAATAATGCATTTTCTGTCCTTATTACCTTAACTAGTGGAGAAAAAACAATTTATAGAGCTGTTTAATAATCTTGCAATTTATTAATTTATTAGCCCCACAGTACTAAACATGGCAATTTTGGAAAATACAAAGGTACTGAAAATTATCTTCATGCATAATAGTTCTATTGGAAACATTTTGGTATGATTTAGGACTGATTTTGTCCTGACTCCGTGTGTGATTTGCCTAATAACACACTCAAAAAAAGACTCACCAGCGCAAAGGGCTTTGCAAATATAAACTGTGGGAAAATAGGACTGATGGGGCTTGTTAAAAGAATTTTTAACATACAAACTCATTTTTTATTGAGCCACGGACTCAATCAAAAAAGGCTAACCTTATATGTGACAATAATTTGGCAATCTCAACCGCATATTCAGAATTTCTGAAAATGTAAATGGATTCAAATGTAAGCAGTATTTTACCATCTGTAATGAATTAGCATTCCGCTTTTAACCAGCTAAGCACACTAGGTCTAAACCCACTGGTGTGCCACTGCTGATAAATATGAGAATGTGTAGTTTTAAAACCGGCTAAGCTGGGCTAGTGACCAGAAAAGTCACTGTGATTTTAAGTTGGGTCCCACTGGGAACAGGAAATAAGGGTCCCCTTTCTGCACAAATGTTGCCAATTTAGCAAGGGAGCCAGGCTGCTGCACTTGCTGCGATATGTCGGAACATCAGCGATGCTGCGAGGACCTTTGAGCGTGGGCTGTGCTTGGTGGGAGAAAAGAACTTGCTTTAGCAATCGTCTCTTATTTTAAGCAAAATGACAATATTTATACATTGATGTATAGTCTGCTTTAAGGTCATTAAATGTTTGTTTAATTTTTTCATTTCCAAAGCTTTGATTTTGAGTCCATAAGAGACAGTGATTTCTTGGAGAGAATATGAATTTTGAAATTCGGTGTCACCAGATACGAATTCGGGTTCTGTTACTTCTTTGCCTTGTGATCTTGCCGAGCGATTTTCTGAGAGCTGAGCCTCAAGTTCCTCATCCAGGAGAGAGCAGCAGCAGCATCTGCAAAGTAGAGCTGTTAAGGCAGTTTGCACTCCTTGGAAAGCCACCTCCTCAGCACCATTTCTGTGGGCCTGCAAGTATGTAAATAAGGGGGCGAACAAGGCGGCCGGTCTTATCAGGGTGTTCTGTCACGGACTCCGTGCAGGGCACAAACTGTGTGTTTCATGGATAAGAAGTTAACTTTCGTGGTTGTTAGGTTTTTATTTTAATGTGTCTTGGTGTAGACTTACTAAAAGAGCAAATTTTTAATATATGCTTTTTGTCTGCTTCAATATTGAAACATTTTGGTGAGCTGAATGCTTATGTTGTCCATGCCTTAAGAATCCCATATATTGTGATTCTATAAGTAGCAACAGATGAATAGGCCTAGAATTCAAGATATGATTGTTAATCATTAGGTTTTCTTTCCTCATGTGGATAGAGACAGCTTTCTTTTGAGTATTTGTTTTAGCACTTTCTAAAAAAGACTTATTTTATTTATTTGAAAGACAGAGTTACAGAGAGAAGTAGAGACAGAGAGAGAGGTCTTCCATCCGCTGGTTCACTCCCCAAATGGCCAAAACCGGCAGAGCTGAGCTGATCTGACGCCAGGAGTCAGGAGCTTCTTCCAGGTCTCCCACATGGGTGTGGAGGCCCAAGGACTTGGGTCATCCTACACTGCTTTCCCAGGTGCATTAGCAGGGAGCAGGATTGGAAGCAGAGCAGCTGGGACTTGAACCGCCACCATATGGGATGCTGGCACTGCAGGCCAGGGCTTTAACCTGCTGTGCCACAATGCCGGCCCCTTAACACTTTTAATTAAGACAGTTAGTGATAGACACATGTGATCCACACAAAGATCAGTCATCCATCCATCCATTTCCTCTCTAACCTCTTTGTTATCCATTTTATTATAAATCAGACTTGTGCACTTTGTACATTTATATGTAGTCAGAGCTAGCTGAAAAGTGGGTACACTTACTCAGTCAACACACTGACTTTAGCATCTTGCATGTGCTGTGTATTGCAAGACAATGGCAACAGTTACACAGAGCCTCCATTCGGGGTGGGGGTGGGGAGTGTAAACATGAGAAAATCAGTAAGCAGGTGTGTGGTAACCTGACCAGTCCTGTGGTCAGAGAAGCTTTCCTGCAGGAAGTGATGAAAAACATGGAACACTGCACCAAAAGTACGTTTCCAACTGCAGTTAGGACTGGGCCGTGGAAGTATCTCCACTGTTCCGTGAGCAGAGTGAAGCTGATCCCGACAGATTTGTGAATGTCATAGATAAACCTCCGGCACCGAGAACCTGGTGAGATTGAAGGTGCCCTTGGAGTTTTCAGATCCTGCCTTTGTCCACAATTGCTGTCCCATCCCCACGGTCACCAGCTCTTTGGGCGTCCTCACAGACAGAACTGCCTATCTGGATGTCATACAAGGCCACCTGAGCTCACTGCCCTGGTGCCAAGACCTGTGTCATTGATTTACTAGTGACTCGGCCTCTGTTAGGCTGCCTGGGCCTGATCCTGCTTCCTGAGCTAACATTCAGTATGAGCTCAAGAGTCTGAGACTCTGAATGAGTTTGTGCACATCTCTCACTGTGGCACATGTCACATGCAGGCGTGACTCAAGCCTCAGTCCTTGTTCTACGCTTGTGAGTTAACTGAGCTTGCCTTCTGCTACAAACAGAATCTGCTACAATCCTGCCTTGACTTGGCCCTCGGACATTTCGATGTCTGTAGTTGACTTTGTGTGGTCACTATCCTAGCTCCAAATGTGGGAAATTTGGACCATTTGTAGTCTATTTCCAGCCTTCTCCCTAACCTCCCCACTTCCTGCTGCTCCTGTCAAATGCTCCTCCTTACATCTTTGCAGGTGCATCCCAAGCTTCTCCCGCTGAGAAGGTGGGGCTGACCCTATGCCCTCCTTTCAGGGAGAGTTCAAGACTGCCCCCATCCGATTGGGAACTCGCCCTGATTTTCCCACCAGAAATGAGTTCTCTTTTCTCGGCCCTGTGTGTATTGAATGCATTTTACTGTTCCCACTTTACGTTGTAGCTATTTGTGTCCCGTCTTATGACCCCTGCTAGGTTGTAAAGTGACTTTTGCTTATGGAGCAGAGTGCAGCCCTAGATTTGAGGGAATAACTGAGACCAGGGAGATTGAATGCCCTTTTTGTCTGCTCTTATCTAATGAGCTGTTCCCTCTTGCCTGCGGCTTTGATCCACACCAGCCTTTCTGTGCTCACACACCCCAGAGCCTGCCCTGCCCTTGTTCTACATGGAACACTTCTGTCCTGGACCCCCTCAAGTGCTGCTAAATCAGTAAATCTTTAATGCTGTCACAACTCTATCAGATTCTAAGTAAATCTCCCCCACTAATAATTATCTCAGTACCGGCAGAACAGGGAAGTGTCTGTGAGGTAATAGTTAGGCATCTGTTAGGTATTTTAAAATTCCACCAAAGAAATTAAATTCTTTAAGCTTTTATAATCTTAAATATGTAATTAAAATGCTATAATATATCATAATACTAACCTTTTCTGTTTATAAATTTTCTATATCCTATGTTATAAATAATATTTATATATTCAAATCCTCTTAAATTTGTATGCTATTTGAGGCTGCAAACATTTTTGAAAGTTAGTTATCTAAAAGCCAATTAAATGACTTGTATGTTATAAGGATTTTAATGAGGAGGTTTGCTAAGGAAGTTCCCATAAGACTAAGAAAGAAAGAATTACAAAGTTTTTTATTACTGGTTCATATACACCTACCAGCAGGTAGAGGGAATTTGCAGAAGACTTGTTGTTGGACTGCAGGTAGGGGCTGGGGAGAGGGTTCATTGGCAACAGCCCTTCAGCTCCCTGAGGACTGGGGGAGTCAGCCAGTCACCTGCCCCCCACCAACCCATTTACACTGAACTCTTATTCACGTGGAACTTATTTCAGGATGGAAATACCTATAAATGGGCAAACTTTTGAAATACACATGTACACACAGACACACATACACATGGGCACTTCCAAAATGTCTGGAAAATGGAGTTAGAAGATGATTTTTTTTGGTGCAAAATTTTGTAATTTGTTCTAGAGGGTCTTCAAAAACTTGATGTAAAATAATCATTATGAAAAAACTGTGGGGGCTGGTGCTGTGGCATAGTAGGTTAAGCATCTGCCTACAGTGCTGCCATCCCACATGGGCGCTGCTTTGAGTCCCGGCTGCTCCACTTCTGATCCAGCTCTCTGCTATGGCCTGGGGGGCAGTAGAAGATGACCCAAGTCCTTGGGCTCCTGCTTCCATGTGGGAGATGTGGAAGAAGCTCCTGGCTCCTGGCTATTGAGGCCATTTGGGGAGTGAACCAGCAGATGGAACACCTTTATATTTCTCTCTCCCTCTCTGTCTGTAACTCTGCCTCTCAAATAAATAAATAGATCTTAAAAAAAAAAAAGAAACTATGTAGCATTTTTTAATTGCACCAAAATAAGCTTATATTTTATTTACAATTTTCCATAAACTTTATTTATTTTTTATTTATTTATTTATTTATTTGACAGGCAGAGTGGACAGTGAGAGAGAGAAAGACAAAGAGAAAGGTCCTCCCTTGCCATTGGTTCACCCTCCAATGGCCACCGCGGCCGGCACGCTGCGGCCGGCACGCTGCACTGATCCGATGGCAGGAGCTAGGTACTTCTCCTGGTCTCCCATGGGGTGCAGGGCCCAAGCACTTGGGCCATCCTCCACTGCACTCCCTGGCCACAGCAGAGAGCTGGCCTGGAAGAGGGGCAACTGGGACAGAATCCGGCGCCCCGACCGGGACTAGAACCCGGTGTGCCGGCGCCACAAGGTGGAGGATTAGCCTAGTGAGCTGAGGCGCCGGCCACAATTTTCCATAAACTTTAAAAAATGTATGTGTCTATATCTAAATTATACTGAGAGCGCAGATATAATATATTTTTAAAGAGGATTAGAGGGCCAGTGCTATGGCATAGTAGGTTAGGACTCCACCTGTGGGGCTACCATCCCATATGGGCCCTGGTTCTTATCCCTGCTGCTCCTCTTCCAATCCAGCTCCCTGCTAATGCACTTGGGAAAGCGTTGGAAGATGGCCCAAGTCCTTGGGCCCCTGTGCTCACGTGGGAGACCCGGAAGAAGCTCCTGGCTTTGGCCTGGCCCATCTCCAACCTTTGTGGCCATTTGGGGAGTGAGCCAACAGATGGAAGATCACTCTCTCCCTCTCTCTATCTTTAACTCTGCCTCGCAAGTAAATAAATAAAGAAAAAGAGAAGAATAAAGAAAGAAAGACAGAAAGAGAGGTCTTCCATCTGCTGTTTCACTCCTCAAATGGCCTCAGTGGCCGAAGCTGGGCTGATCCGAAGCCAGGAGCTTTTTCCGGGTCTCCCACATGGGTGCAGGAGCCAAAGGACTTGGGGCATCTTGTGCTTTCCCAGGCCATAGCAGAGAGCTGGACCAGCAATGGAACAGCCAGAACCTGAACTTGCACCCATATGGGATGTCGGCACTGCAGGAAGATGTGTAACCTACTGTGCCACAGCACCAGCCCTCAGATTGCTTTTTAAAAGCTTACATAGAAGCCTTCATTCATCCAGAAAAGACAAAAACAATCAATATGGAATCATATTAAGAATAAACACTTGATCAGCTCTTGTCCTGTTGATGTACAATGTAATACTTTATCCCTTTTAGTATTTTTTTTTGTTCTAGTACTATTGGTTGAACTCTATAATTAACACACAATTATTCTTAGGTGTTTAATTTTAACTGAAGAGTGATCCCTGTTAAATAAAAGAGTGGGAATAAGAGAGGGAGGAGATGTACAATTTGGGACATGCTCAATAGGACTTGCCCCAAATGGTGGAGTTAGAAACGTGCCAGGGGATTCCAATACAATCCCATCAAGTTGGCATGTATCAATGCCATCTCACTAGTCCAAGTGATCAATTTCAATTCACAACTGATCACACTGATAGGTCTAAGAGTCAAAGGGATCACACAAACAAGACTAGTGTCTGCTAATACTAACTGATAGAGTAAAAAAGGGAGAGAACAATCCATCATGGGTAGTGGGATACACAGCAGACTCATAGAATGGCAGATGTCCTAAATAGTACTCTGGCCTCAGAATCAGCCCTTAAGGCAGTCAGATCTGGCTGAAGAGCCCATGAGAGTATTTTAGGCATGGAAAGCCAAGACACTCTGGGGGGGGGGGAAAAAAAAACCCTAAATGAAAGATCTCTGCGAGTGAGATCCCAGTGGAAAGAACGGGCCATCAAAGAAGGAGGTACCTTTCTCTGAAGGGAGGAGAGAACTTCCACTTTGACTATGACCCTGTCGGAATAAGATCGAAGTCAGCAAACTCAAAAGGCTTCCATAGCCTTGGCAACTCATGACAAGAGCCTAGGGTGATTACTGGTGCCATAAACAAGAGTGTCAAATTGTTAAGTCAACAACAGGAGTCACTGTGTGCTTACTCCTCATGTGGGATCTGTCCTTAATGTGTTGTCCAATGTGAAATATGCTATAACTAGTAATGAAACAGTATTTTACACTTTGTGTTTCTGTGTGGGTGCAAACTGATGGAATCTTTACTTAATATATACTAAATTGATCTTCTGTATATAAAGATAATTGAAAATGAATCTTGATGTGAATGGAATGGGAGAGGGAGTGGGAGATGGGAGGGGTTCGAGTGGGAGGGAAATTATTGTGGGAAAGCCATTATAATCCCTAAACTGTACTTTGGAAATTTATATTTACTAAATAAAAAATAAAAAAAAAAGAACTAAAAAAAATAAACACATGCTTTAAACATCCTGTTTAACCTTCAAACATATAAAGTGTTCATTCACTAGACTTCAGTGGAAGGCTAAGATTTATCTGAAAGTGGATTTGCCAAATGGATTTCCAAGTCTTCCCGCTTGAATAAAGACATTCGGATTTCCTGGATATGATTTTTTTTTTGTGTCAAATGGAATAAGAATATCTATGCAATTGTTAAATAAGTGAAAAATTTATCTAGATTTCAGTGGCATCCCTAATCTTTTACTGTTGCTTATAGATTTTATTTTATTTATTTATTTTGGTTTTTTGCTTTTTGTTTTTGGTGGGTGTTTTTTTGGCAACTTGTTATGTGTGAAATGGTGGCAGAGAAAATATTATTATCATCTTGGTTCTTTGTCTCACATGGAAGAAGAATTTCCAAGCGGACAAGGCAAAGAGAAAAGCAAGATTTAAAGATTTACAAGCAAGATTTGTTGGAGTCAGAGTCCTCCAGCCAGAGTGGCATGGAGGGTGCCCCAAGAGAGGAAAAAACCCGCAGGGGCCTGTGGTACTGGGGTTTTTAAGCACAGTTCTGGGGAAGAAAAAAAGTTGATATTTCAGTTACAGGGTAGGGACAAAACTCATCAAAAGACCTGATTTGCAACCTTTTATCCTGTCTGGCTTATCTATGATAAAACATGCCATCTGTTTTATCTGTTTAGGGTGGGATACCTAATTTGATTTGTAGTAAACTGCAAATCCCCACTCCCTTGCTATTCTCATGATGATTGGAAGCTTTCAAGGAGTGGGCAGACAGGCACTTATTTTTTATTATTATTTAAGATTTTATTTATTTATTTATTTAAGAGGTAGAGTTACAGACAGTGAGAGGGAGACTGAGAGAAAGGTCTTCCATCCACTAGTTCACTCCCCAAAAGGCCACAATGGCTGGAGCTGTGCTGATCGGAAGCCAGGAGCCAGGAGATTCTTCTGGGTCCTCCACGTGGTGCAGAGGCCCAAGAACTTGGGCAATCTCAAACTGCCTTTGCAGGCCATAGCAGAGAGCTGGATTGGAAGAAGATTAGCGGAGAGGAGAACTAGCACCCATATGGGATACTGGCGCCACAGGCAGAGGATTAACCTGCTGAGCCACAGTGCCAGCCTCAGGCAGGCACTTTTGACCTTGCTAAAAATATTGCACTCTCAATTTGCACAGGGACCACCCTGACTGCCTGTTAACCCATTTGACTCTTCAAATTGCTCACCTCCACCCCCTCAGAGTAATGGACCCTAACTTCTGTTAGGGGAACTGGGTGATGACCACTCTGGCTGTTTCATGCAGAAAAGGGGTGTCATTGGGAATGGCAGTCAAGACAGGGTTCCAGCAGGAGGTGGCTTCTTGAGTGGACCCAGTGTCAGGTTGCAGAAACTGCTTCCATCCGAGGTTTCATGTGCATGGCCATCTAGAATTTCACTGTTTCCAGCCTGGAGAAAATCAGTCAAACAAGCTGAAACTCACAGGGTCTAAAACTAAGGACAGTCATTCTTAGAGGACTTTAGAAAGGTGCTGTCTAAACCATCAGCAAGTTTTCCCACTGAGAGGCAAATAGAAACTGACAGAAGGGGCCTGCCAGTTGGGCTTTAAGGGCTGGCCAAGTATGAGACGCAGACCTATCTTATCTCTTCACATGGGGTACTAGAAGAGACATCATAAGGGAGGTGTGAACCTCCTTAGGGAAGGCACCCTGTTGACTTTCATTACCTAGCTGGTGGCCTGGGAGAAGAGCTGGCCTGAATATAAGGCAGGCGGTGTCTCTGAAATGAAATTAACAGTTCTGCCTGCAATGTTACTGACCCTCCTTGGCCGTCCCCTCAACAGTGGTGGTTACTTTGGAAGCTGGGCAGAGTGAAGGGCTTTTTTCAGCTTAGTGCCAGCAAGGTCTGGGTTGTTGTTGTTATTGCTGTATTTCTCAAGCCTATCCTCTTTGTTTTTATGCAATCTCAAATCCCCTGTTTCTGCTTCCAAAGTAGTTTTTAAACATTTGATTTTATTTATATACTTTATTTTTTTTTTCTTTTTGACAGGCAGAGTGGACAGTGAGAGAGAGAAAGGTCTTCCTTTTTGCCGTTGGTTCACCCCACAATGGCCACTGTGGCCGGCACATCGCGCTGATCCGAAGCCAGGAGCCAGGTGCTTCTCCTGGTCTCCCATGGGGTGCAGGGCCCAAGTACTTGGGCCATCCTCCACTGCACTCCCTGGCCACAGCAGAGAGCTGGTCTGGAAGAGGGGCAACCCGGACAGAATCCAGCGCCCCGACCGGGACTAGAACCTGGTGTGCCGGCGCCACAAGGTGGAGGATTAGCCTATTGAGCCACGGCGCCGGCCTATTCATATACTTTAAAACGTAGTCTTTTTGGAAACTGTAGCCACCACTACAATCACTATACAGCATAGTTATACCACTCATTAAAATTTCCTTCTTGTCACATCATAGTCAACTGAAAACATTAAGGTTTAACCACTTAATTCCAGCTTTATAACACTTGCATTAAGTACATTGGTTTGCTTTCTCTTTGTAACCCACCCAGCCAGAGAATCTATAAAAGTGCACTTGTTTGGACGGGGTGGGGGGCTGTATTTCCGTGCTCCGCAAGTTCTCCCAGTCTGGCAAACATCACTTGGCATTATTGTGTTTCAGGTTCATTCCGTTTTGTTGCATACTTGTTCTTTGTATTGCCAAGTGGTATTCCCTTGTGGGGATGTGTGGTTTGTTTCTGTGCATCAGTTGAAAGACCCTAAGTTATTATCCCTTGTGGCAGTTATGAATAAAGCCACTGTAAATATATACAGATTTTTGTGAGAATGTAACCAATGTAAGTTCTGGTTTTCCATTTTCACGTAGACTTACTGTAATGTATTCTTTTCTCATAATATTTTCCTCTCATTCCCACAGGGTTCTTTTAAAAATATTTTAATAGACATAATGATCGTACATATTTATGAGGTATATTGTGTTTGGATACATATAGACAGTGTGTTACGATCACATTTGAGTATCATCGATCACATTTGAGTTGTTCTTTTGTGTGTTATTAAGAACAAGATTCAAAACAGGAAGGTAGTGTCTTTTATATTCCATATTGATGGGTATTCATTTCTTTGTCACTTTGATTTCTTTCTCTTTTGTGTGGAAATTTTTCTGTGTGATCGTTTTTCTCTCCTCATCCTTTGTAGGCTTGGCGCCCGCAGTCATCTATGAGCTGTGCACTGAGCTAGATATGCGAAGTATTACATGGGGTCTGATAATAGGTTGCTGTATGCTCCCACCTGCACTGCTTTCAAAAGGACTAAAAGTGTACTGGAGGAAATAGCAAAACTTAAGTCTCAGGAGGTGTCTGCATGTGGACTGAAGCAGCAGTGAGTTGGGTTTGAACTGCAGAGGCTTGAGTCTCTCTTCCCCTTGTCTGGGCGCATCGTCTTCCCAGTTGCATTTTAGTCCAGACAAATGTGACTCATTCCTGGCAGATACCCCTTTCCCACATGTGTCAGGCAAAATTTAAGAATGAAGATTCTCACCCTTTGCTAAATATACTTTGTTTAATTCCCACCCCTTGAATGTGTCTGGAACCCATAAATATGAAGATCTATCCCTCCGATGAATGGGTAGCCGCCAGTTATGAGTAACTGGGAAACTTGAGTTTTATGTGGCTAGTGAGGTAGTGTGCAGTGTGACTGAGCAACTGTATGTTTTGTTTAATTTTAATTAATTTAAATACAGCCATAAATAGCTAGTGGCAGCTCATAGTTAATAATGTACCTGCTGAAGTATTTGGGGTGAAGTGTATTGATGTCTGCATCTTACTTTGAAATGCTTATTAGAAGATTTTATTTTTTATTTATTTGAAAGAGAGGTTTAGAGAGGAGGAGTAGGAGGAGAGGGAGGGAGAGAGGGAGAGTTGAGAGAGATCCTCCATCTGCTGGGTCATTCCCCAAATGTCCACAACAGCCAGGGTGGGAGAGAGAGAGAAAGTTAATACTCTTTTTATTTTTCAAATTCATTGAAAAAAGAAAAGAGAAGGAAATACTTTCAGACTTATCTGAGCCCAGCTATACCCAGTTTCTATGGCTAGAAACAGACATCAAAATAAAACTATACACTAATATGCCTTATATATACAGATGCAAAACACTCAGCAAAAATATTGACAAATCACATCTATTCGCATATTTAAAGCATTATAACCCTCACCAGATGGGATTTATTCCAGGAATGCAAGGGTAGTTCAACACAAGAAATGTCATCGTTGTAGCCCACCACATTAACATAACAAAAGGGAAACCCATTCGTCTTAATTGATGCAGAAAAGACATTTGTTACAACATCTCATCGTGAAAAAAACACAGCACATGCTATAAATAGAAGACCCCAGCAGCACAGTTGAAGGCATTTCTGAGAAACGCACAATTGCCATCATACTCACTGGTGAAAGACTGAGTGAAAGTTCCCCCGCTCAGATCAGGTGCCTGCTGTCACCACTGTTTTCAGCAGTGTCCTGGAATTTCTAATCAGAACAGTTATGACAGGATGAAGAAGTAAAATGTATCCAAATTAGAAAGGGAGAGTGAAACTATGTTCACAGATGACATATAGAAAAAATTTTAAAAACTTTCATAAACCTACCAGAGCAAGGAAATGAATTATACAAAGTTGTATAACATCAGTACACAAAAATTAGTTGAACAGTCTAAAAGGGAGATTAAGAAGGCAATTCTGTTTATAATATCTAAAAGAATAAAATGCTTAGGACTGAATTTAACCACAAAGAATTGTACACTGATAATTGCAAAACATTACTGAAATAAATTTTAGAGGACTTTTCATCCTCAGAGGTAGGAAGATTTAATGCTACTAAAAGATCATTACTGAGGCCAGGGAAGTGGTGTAGTTCGTAGAGCTGCCACCTGCAGCACTGACATCTCATATGGGCCCCAGTTCCTGTCCCAGCTGCTCCACTTCTGATCCAGCTCCCTGCTAATGCACCTGGGAAAGTAACAGGAGATGCCCCAAGTCCTTGGACCCCTGTACCCACATGGGAGACATAGGATAAGCTCCTGGATTCTCCATTGTGGTCATTTGGGGCATAAACCAGTGTGTGAAAGATCGGTTGGTCTGTCTGTCTCTCTCTCTCTTAATTTTGCCTTTCAAATAAATAAAATAAACCTTAAAAAAATCATCATTATCCAGAGTGTTCAACAAGTTGACCATAATCTCTATCAAAATTCTCATAGCTTCTCCTCTCCCTCTACCTTTTATAGAAATAACAGAGCTGATCTGCAAGTTCATGGACACTTGCAGGGTCCTGAGTAGCTAAAAATAGTCTTTAAAAAGAACAAAATTGGAGGATTCCTACTTCTTAATTTTCTTTTTAAAGATTTTGATTTATTTATTTGAGAGAGACAGTCACAGACAGTGAGAGGAGAGACAGAGAGGTCTTCCATCCGATGGTGCACTCCCCAGTGGCCGCAACAACTGGAGCTGCACCGATCCGAAGCCAGGAGCCAGGCACCTCTTCCTGGTCTCCCACATGGGTGCAGGGGCCCAAGGACTTGAGCCATCCTCCACTGCCCTTCCAGAGCCACAGCAGAGAGCTAGATCAGAAGAGGAGCAGCCAGGACCAGAACTGGCGCCCATATGGGATGCTGATGCCACAGGCAGAGGATTAACCCACTGTGCGATGGTGCTGCCCCCTCTACTCCTTAATTTCAAAACTCACTACAGAGCTAAAGTAATCCAAACACTGTGATACTCGCATATGAGTAGATATTGTTCAGGGAAATGATGTTGGAAACTCCATGCATCTCTGGCAGTCAATGTTTGACAAGAGTACCAGGTCCATTCACGGAGGAAAGACTGTCTCTTCACCATAGGCACAGCTATACAAAAGAATTATGCTAAACCTCTCTTGTGCTGTATACAACAAATGATTCAAAATGAATCAGTGATCTAAATATAAGTGTTAAAACAATAAGAAAAAAGCAATGGATTTCTATATATTTCACCAAAAACACAAGCCATAAAGGGGAAAGATAAATTTTAATTTTATCAAAATTTAGTTATGCACCAATGAACATGATCATGAAACTGAAAGCCAGTCTACAGAATGGGAGAAAATATTTGCAACTCATAAATTTGCTGAGTATGATATCCAGAATATATAAAGAAATCCTAGAGATCAACAATAACATAAATAATCTGATTATGAAATGGGAAAGAAATCTAAGTATTTCTAGAAAAAAGCACATGATAAGGTTCTCAAAACATCATTAGTTATTAACAAGGTGCAAAGTTTATTTGGGATGACAGAAGTTTTGGAAATAGTGGTGATGGTTGTACAACATTGTGAGTATAGTAAATGTTGCTGAAATATAAAGTTAAAATTGAAGACACTTAAAAATGAATCATCAAGCCACAAACTGGGGCAAAACACTCACAATATGTTTGTTTGCAAAGGATTGATGTCCATGACATAAATAATTTGTATACTTCAATCATAAAACAAACAACTGTATTTTTAAATGGGCAAAAGATTTGGTATTTCACAACAGAATATGAAAATGACCACAAGAATATTAAAACTGTTCAACATTACCAGTCATGAAATAAATGCAAATTCAGATTACAATAAGATACTACCGTACATTGAGAGTTAAAAGATTGGCAGCATGAACTGTTGGCAATAATGTAGAACAATTGGAATCCTTGAACATTGTTGCTGGGAACTCAGTTTCCAAACATTTTGGAGGAAGATCTGATAGCTTCTTACAAAAGTAAACATCCACTTGTTCTATGATCCAGTAATTCTACTTATTTACTAAAGAGAAATGGAAAAATATTTTTTATAAAACAGCATGTACAAGAATGTTTATAGCCATTTTATTTGTAATATCCAATGAAATTTGAAATGTCCAATGAAAGAACGGATAAACAACTGGGAACTTATTGACAAATTAGAATAATATTTAGGAATCAAAAAGAACTAGTGATTCAAGCAATAACAGGGATTTATCACAGAAATATTATTCTGAATGACAGAAGCATTATAAATAAAAGTTGGCAAAGTATGATCCCAATTTATGTGAATTTCTAGAAGAGACAAAATTAATCGATATGGGGGAAAAATAGTCAATATACTTCTTACCTGCAGGCACAGGAGTGGGGAGAGTTAGTCTGAGATGGCTCATGGGACTGTAGTGTTGTGTATCTGGAGTACTTTGCATTGTGCAGGTATATATATCTTCCAGAATGATCTTAGGATCTGTGTGTTTCACTTTATGTAAATTTTGAATCAAATAAAAAAGTAGTGATAGGAAAAAGCAAAAACCCTGAACTGCATGGTAGCAAAAATGACTGCACGTTTATGGACCTGTTAGCATTTGCCTGGGGCGGTTAAAGCCTGCTGCTTTACAGCGTGCTCCCCATACATGTTACTAGCTAGTCCTGCACGTCTCTGCTTCATTGTCAGCTGTAGGCGCAAGCAACATGCACGTTGCTGTTGGAGGTTTTCCTTCTGAAGAACTTCCTCTCCAGCAATAAAATCTTTGGTGCCCAGATTGGAATGCTGTAAGCAGTGTTGCAGGAAAAAAAAAAAAAAGTACTCAGCAATGTGGAAGAACCAGGGTGCAGCAGACAGTTTGATGTAGTTTCAAGGAAGAAAAAGCACTGGTAAAATCACATTTTTCCATTAATGGCAGTTGTAATTTTATGCAGCTTGATGGGAAATAAAAGTAGTGGCTATCAGAACCTTCTGGTGACATTCAGAATTTTCTCTCCTGATATCTCAAGTGTTTCTTCAGTATTTCTTTGAATAAGAGTGGGTGGGGTAAGGGCAAACGTTTGTCACAGCCACGATGATGCTGTTGAGACACTTGTATTTCTGATTGCACCGAGTGCCTGGTTCTAGTCCCCGCTCTGCCTCCCATTCCAGATTCCTACTAATGCCATGGAAAGCAGCAGGTGATGGCTCAGGTGTGTGATCACCTGTGTGGCAGACAAGGATTACGGTACTGGCTCCTGCCTCCGTCCAGGTCCAGGTCCAGGTCCAGGTCCAGCTGTTGTGGGTATTTAGGGAGTAAACCAGGGGATGTAAGATCTCTCTGAGTCCCTGCCTCTCTGTATGTGTTTCTGTCTTTCAAATAAAATCAAAACAACTAAATAATTAAAATTTAAAAAAAAAAAAAAGAATTACCTCCTGTTGAATCAAAGTGTTTCCTACACTCACCCTCTGGAGATTCTGCCTTGGAATTTGAGAGGGTATCATGGCATTAGTCTGTTTCAACAGGAAAGAGGGCCACCAGGTAATTCATAGCAATTTGTTTGGAAAGCATTACATTGAACTTGCAAGTGAAGACATCAGGTAAGATTTTTTACTTCTTACTGGTGACCAAAAATAGGTTAGTAATTCACTATAATAACAACAAAAGCAATGATGACATAGTGCTGTTGAGTACTTATTAATCAGTGACCGTTATCCAGTGAGTCTCTTGAATGCTTTGTTTACATTAGGTTGTTTAATTCTCCTAAAAGTGGGAAGTGTTGTTATTGTCTCTTAGTACTGAAGAGGACACAGGCAAGGAGGATAAATAATTTGTCCCCAGGTACAAAGATAGTGGGTGCCTGGGTCAGACTTGAAGCCCTGACATTTTAGCTACAGAGTTCATGGCTTAACTTGTGCTGTAGGTGGCTGCAATAGAGGGTGTAGGAAGAAGGGAGTGTTTCGTGGGCAGGTCGGAAGGATTTTCTCTCCAGGAGAGTAAAGGGGCATAATCCAGGTCCTGTGCTGCACTCATTCCTCTTCTCAGCTCCTCTCCAGAGCCTTTGATCTTGAACTGAATGGGAGTCAGAAGCCTTCGCCTGAGCTCTGGCATGGTCACTTGTCAGCAGCAGGGAAGTGGGTGTGCACAGCCTGCCCTTAGCAGGGATAATGACAGCCCAGTGCCGAGTGGTCCAGTCGTCCTCCGCTCCTTATGCATCCACTCTGTTGCCCCTCCTGCTTGTTTCTTGTGGCATATGGGCCTCTTCTGCTTTCTTGATGGTTATCTGTGCTCCTTTTTAAAGTTTAATCTTGTCTGCAGGCTTTTTTTTTTTTTTCTTTCCAACTCTACTTTTAGTCATTGCCACATCCTTCGAGATACTGTTATTTTTGTTTCTTGCCTCATCTTTAGCACTTGGAGTGGCTTGTGATTGTTACGTATGTATCTCTATTAAAAATAAATGTTTCCGCACCCCCTCACACACAGCCTCTTATTAGAGGCACCTTACCAGAAGTCGAATGTGATTAAAGGTAGTGCAGAAGACATGGGGACATGCTAAGCTGCACCTCAGGGATTCATTCAGCAGAGTCCAGCCTGGAAGAAACTACTAGACCACAAAAACAGTTTCTTCCACAAAGAAAGAGGTGATGAGCAGTGGTGGTGAGGAGGTGGAGATGGAAGTGAGGACCCTACTAAGTAAACAGTTTAAAAGAACTTGCAATGAATGGACATTTTATGGATTGTTATTCAAGCAAACTCCAAAATGTATGATTGTAAGACAGCTACAAAATTGAATGTTGTTGCTTTTAAAAAATATTTTTAAAATGTCTAATGTATAATAATAAAAATATTTATGGGTAGGACAATGTATGTGAGATTTGTCCCAAAATCCGTGGGGGAATGATGTGGCCCTTTTGGCCATGGGTTGATATTTATTGAAACTGACTAGTAAGGACATGAGGATTCATTACACTACGCCATCAGCTTGAATGGGGGATCTTCAACAAGTTTATGGAAAGTGCATGTTATGAATAAATTATGCATGAATTTAAAAAAATCGCACCAAAATCAGCTTTTGATTCCATTTCTCTGTTCTTTTTGATGCAGCTTCAAATATATATATATATATATATTTTTCAATAGTCCACACCAGGAAGTCAACAATTAAATCAAGTGAACAGGACCTCTTTTGAAAATTTATTTGAAAGATAGACCTACAGAGAGAGGTAGAGACAGAAAGAGGGAGAGAGCTCTTCCCACCCCCCAGTTCACTTCCCAAATGGCCACAATGGCTAGAGCTGAGCCATTCCAAAGCCGGGAGCTTCTTCCTGGTCTCCCACGTGGATGCAGGGGCCCTAAGACTTGGGCTATCTTCTACTGCTTTCCCAGGCACATTAGTAGGGAGCTGGATCAGAGGTGGAGCAGCTGTGACTTGTGCCGGCTCCCATATGGGATGCCAGTGCTGAAGGCCAGGACTTTAACCCACTGCACCACGGCACCAACCCTGTATGCTTTAATAAAAAATTTAGACCACATTCTCATAACCATTCTTCATCTACACAAAGCTTCAGAATTAATAAGGCAATTGTTACATTAAAACTGATTCTTTTTTTTTTTTAAAGATTTATTTATTTATTTGAAAGAGTTACACAGAGAGAGGAGAGGCAGAGAGAGAGGTCTTCCATTCGCTGGTTCACTCCCCAGTTGGCTGTAATGGCCGGAGCTGCACCGATCCGAAGCCAGGAGGCAGGAACTTCCTCCAGGTCTCCCACATGGGTGCAGGGGCCCATGGACTTGGGCCATCTTCCACTGCTTTCCCAGGCCATAGCAGAGATCTGGATCAAAAGTGAAGCAGCCGGGTCTTGAACCAGTGCCCTTATGGGATGCTGGCATTTCAGGCCAGAGTGTTAACCCGCTGCGCCACAGTGCCGGCCCCAAAACTGATTCTTTCTGAGAAGTCTTCATTTACCTCTTACTGACCACCCACTTCCACCTTGGCCTGGTAAGATTTTTTTTCCATTATTTCCTTGACAGGGCTTTTCTAACTAAGCCAGACTTTTTTTGGAAGCAATTGCCTTAAGCATCTGTCAATAGAATCTGATCAGATTGGTTAAATTGAATGAATTAAACTGAGGCAAAGTCAAGTGGATGAAAACCTCCTGGTTCTCCACTGAACATCTGCTGCTTGTGACAGGCTCACAAAGGTCACTTTAACTGATTTACCTGAGTTGAATTTGAGGGAGCAGGTGCAGAGTCGTTTGCTTCTTTTGTCCTGCACCTGCCTCACCTCAGGTAAGTAGAAACAGCTGTTGAGAGCAGACCAGCATTACCCTGTAGGTGGGTCTGGAAGGATCCCAAATATGCAGCTCTTTGTGCTGCCTCATTTTTAATAGCTGATGTTTTTGACTTGGCATCACAAAAGGAGCACATTAGGACATCTTAAAAACATGCTAGATTCTTTGGGATTTTGACTGGAGTCAGTAAGATAATCATGATTTATTCAAGTTGCCGTTCTGAATGCAGTCTATAGGCAGCCTGCTGCCATGAGTATTCACTGGCCTTTTGCTTGCCTCAGAGCAAAAGAACAATAGTGTTCCTTGTGCCTGGTTTCCCCCCATATAACTAAATGGTTCTTGGCATATTCAATTTCCATCTCACGCCTACAGCAACTGCTTTTCAACAGTCACAGTAAAGAACAGAGGATATGTGTTAAGGGGTACATGGCTGGATTTTTTGAGTAAGGAAGGCCTAACTATAGGGAAAAAGTAATATAAATGTTAAAGTTGTATTTGCCTCATTGCATAATAGTGTGTCCATAATATGGCTACACACATATCATTATTAAGTTTTTTTTTTTAAGCTGGTGTTATTTAGGGTAATGGTTAAATGCTTGACTTCTATAACCAGGTAAAATATGTAATGATTAAATATTGGAATTTTGTGGTCTGATGAATCCCTGTTCTTATATTTGCTAAATTTGTGTGACTTAGGGTAAGATATTTAATGTTTCTGACATTAGTTGTGTATTTTACAAGGTGATGATAATGAAAGTTGGGGGATCAAATGAAGAAATACATAGGGCTGGCTCACAAACTTAAGATTATTTTAAGTGGTAGGGGTAGTACAGTAGTACATGAGTGTAGCGGTTTTTTAAATGGTTACTTATTTTCCTCACTTGAAAGTCAGAGTGACAGAGAGCAGGAGAGAAGGCAAGTTATCACCCATCCAATGTGTCTTGCTCTGAGTACCCACAATAACCAGGGCTAGTCCAGGTTGAAGCCAGGTGTCCAGGACTGCATCTAGATCTCTCCTGTGGGTGGCAGGACCTAAGCACTTGAGCTGGATCCTTGTTACCCAGCTCCCCTGCCTTCCAGGATGTGGAATAACAAGGACTTGACTAGCACCCAGATACAGGTTGCAGGCGTCCCAGGTGGCAGCATATTGCAGCTTAACCTGCTGTGCCACAATACCTGTTCCCAGTGTTTCTTACTGGAAGAAAAGTTAACATTATTTCATACCAATAATACAGTTCTTGTCAAAGCATTCAAAGGGTGTGAAGAGATTTGAAATTACAAATACACTTAAGAGAAATGTGAGTTCAGCCTAGAGCTGGTTAACCTCTGTCCCACATCAGTGTGTTTGTTCAGTTCAAGGCAGTAGCTCCTGACTCGAGCTTCCTAAAGATGCAAACCCTAGGAGACAGCAGTGATGGCTCAAAAAAATGGATTCCTGCCAACCACATGAGAAACCTAGATTGCATTCCCAGCTCCAAACTTGGACTGGGCCCAGGCCTGGTCATTGCAGACATTTTCAGAGTGAACAAGAAGCTGGGAGTTCACTTGCTCTCTTTCCCAATCCCTGTCTACCTCCACCCCCAACTCTCACCCCTGTTTGTTTCTCTGTCTCCTAAATAAACTTTTCAGAAATTAACATTTCAACTTTCAGACATGTGCTTGTGTGCCGAGTTCATTCTAATCCAAAGGGGAGTGGAATTGCTATCAAGATGTTGGTAGTTCATTTGTTTGGTATCTGTATACTAATAGATATCTAAATTGCTGTGCTGGAGTCCGAACAATACAGTCATTTCTAGTTCAGCCTGTTATTATTTTTTATTTATTGAGAGGCAGAGTTACAGATAGAGAGAGGGAGAAATAGAGAGAGAGAGGTCTTCCATCTGCTGGCTCACTCACCAAATGGCCATAATGGCCAGAGCTAGGCCAATCCGAAGTCAGAAGCCAGGAGCTTCTTCTGGGTCTCCCATATGTGTGCAGGGGCCCAAGGACTTGGAGCATCTTCCACTGCTTTCCCAGGTGCATTAGCAGGGAGCTGTGTTGGAAATGGAGCAGCTGGGACACAAACCAGAGCCCATATGGGATACCAGCACCTCAGGCTGCAGCTTTACCTGCTATACCACAGTCCCAGCCCCTCAGCCTGTTATTGATCTCACTGTCTGACTCTGAAGGGTGGGCATTGTGGCACAGCATTTAAGACACCACTTGGGATTCCTGCATCCCACATTGGAGTGCCTAGAATCAAGTGCCACCTCCATTTCCCATCTAGCTTCCTGCTGCTGTGCACCCTGGAGGCAGCAGATGATGGCTCAAGGACTTGGGTCCCTGCCACCTACTTGGGAGACCATATGGAATTTCTGGCTCCTGGCCTCGATTTAGACCAGCCCTGGCTACCGTTGGGCATTTGGGGAGTGAACCAGTAGATGGAAGATGTCTCTCTTTCACTCTTTATTCCCCTGGCTTTCAAATAAATAAACTTAAAAAAAAAAAATAGCCTGGGGCTGGTATTGTGGTGTAGGTGGGTTAAGCCACCACCTGTGATTCCGGCATATCTTATAGGCACTGGTCTGAGCCCCAGCTGCTCTACTTCTGATCCAGTTCCCTGCTAATGTGCCTGGGAAAGCAGTGGAGGATGGCCCAAGTACTTAGGCCCCTGTACCCACATGGGAGACCTGGATGAAGATCCTGGCTCCTGACTTTGGTCTGGCCCAGCTCTGGCCATGGCAGCCAGTTGGGGGAGTAACCAGTGGATGGAAGATCTCTTTCTTTCTCTCTCCCCCTTTTTGTTTCCCCATCTCTCTGTAACTCTGCCTTTCAAATAAATAAATCGATCTGCTAAAAACTTAGCTTAACTGTTTTTAGTTAGGCATGTTTTATAAATTAGTATATGTAATTTTTATTTTATTAGTACGAACATAACAGATATTCATGTATTTCATAGATACAATTCTAAGAAATCTGTATATATATATATATATATATATGTTGGACAGGTAGAGTTATAGACAGAGAGAGACAGAGAGAAAGGTCTTCCTTCCGTTGGTTCACCCCCAAAATGGCTGCTATGGCCGGCGCGCTGCGCTGATCCAAAGCAAGGAGCCAGGTGCTTCTTCCTAGTCTCCCATGCAGATGCAGGGGCCCAAGCACTTGGGCCATCCTCCGCTGCCCTCCCAGGCCATAGCAGAGAGCTGGACTGGAAGAGGAGCCACCTGGACTAGAACCCAGCGCCCATATGGGATGCCGGCGCCACAGGCAGAGAATTAACCAAGTGAGCCACAGTGCCGGCCCCAGTACATATGTTTTTAGCAGTTACTTTATTCTTACCATTCTCTTCAGATGGTCTTATTAATAGTGATAAGTATACAAATATTAGAACTTGGAAGAATTAACCTCTTAGTCTATACCCTACACTCTTATTTTGCTGTGCTTCAAAACATAAAGTAGTTAACCCCTCATATAGCCTCAAGAAAAAGCATATTAAATCTCATTTTTTTAAAAGATTTTATTTATTTATTTGAAAGTCAGAGTTAAACAGAGAGAGAAGGAGAGGCAGAGAGAGAGAGAGAGAGGTCTTCCATCCGCTGTTCACTCCCCAATTGGCCGCAACGATTGGAGCTGTGCTGATCTGAAGCCAGGAGCCAAGAACTTCCTCTGGGTCTCCCACGAGGGTGCAGGGGCCCAAGGACTTGGCCATCTTCTACTGCTTTCCCAGACCATAGCAGAGAGCTGGATTGGAAGAGGAGCAGCCGTGACTAGAACCAGTGCCCATATGGGATGCCGGCACTTCAGGCCAACGCATTAACCCACTGAGCCACAGTGCCGGCCCCAACTCTCATATTTTAAAAATGTCTTAGATTTTAAGCTGCTTTGTTTGTCTAAAGCATTTTGGTCAATACCCTTCTTGACAAAGGCTCCTTTTCTGGATCAGAGATTTTCCTTTTGGGAAAGTTAGAAGTGTTTCAGGTATAGTGACCACCTCCACATTTATAGCAATAACCATTGTTTTAATTTTATACTGTTAGTTACTTTTTAAATTTAGCTTTTGACAAAAATAACACAAAATATGGAACATAATGTAGCCAACACTGGTGAGTTTCTCACAGAGAATGAATAAATATTAGTTTTGTCACATGCTATTTGGATTCTTTTTGTGCTTTTAGGAAAGAAATTGTTGCAGGTAAAGTTGAAGTTCCCTGTCATCTCCTTCCAGGTTCTGTTCACCTACTTCTCTACCAGATGTAACTCTTACCATGAATTTGTTGTGTCTTCTGTATGACTGCATGTTTCGTTAGTTTATGATATTGGAATATGGCTTCATAATCTCACATTCTTCAACTTTGCTCTTTGACCTACCATATCATTTTATAGAGCTATATATTTTATACCACACATATATATTTCACTCATTTTTTACATTTTTATTTTCAGTTATTTCAAATAATACAGAAAGGTGTAAGTTCAACGAATATTCAGATTTATTAATTTTTAATACTTTGCCATATTCATTTCATATGTAAACATTGTACAAATATACACACATTCATACTATTTTTTATAAAACAAGGATGAATATATTGATATCATTGGGATTCATGACAAAGATCATAAAAGTGTTTCACTCATTTTAATAGCTCCATTTTAGTATCTCATTACGTGAATTTATAGTTTGTTCATTCATATGGTGATGGGTATTTGCATTATTTCAATTATGGACAATGTAATTAAAGTGAACATCCCTGAATGTGTTACCTTTTGTATACATGTAAGAGTTACTTTAAGTAACAGTTGTCTGTAAATGAAATTCTGGGTTAATGAATGTGTTTATTTTCAACTTTGCTGAATTTTACCTAAATGCTCCCAGTAGGCTCCTTCCTAGTGGAATGTAATGCTTCCTTTTCTCCATATCTTTACCCAACTGTTCCATTTTAGAATTCCGAATTTAACGTATCTGTCAAAAGAATTAACTTACTTCCATTCTTTCCCTGTGTGTAAGCTGGCAGTTCCGTCAGGATAGATGCATCCGTGCAGTGGGTGCTCAGCACCACTGTTTAGGTCATTTCCATTTCGCGATTTCAGAATTGACAAGCATTGGCGGGTGTGAGAATCTGTTCTGTCACCATCTCTTTAGCGTTGTTAAACTTGGGTTGTTCATCGTTATTCCTGGAAAAAAGTGGAGTGGGCTTCCCATATTGATCCATCGGGTGCACGATTCCCTTATGAAAATACGCCAGTTTTAGCAGTCATTCCTTGTAGTCTTTTCATCAGCTTTGTATACCCAGTGGTCCTTTTGGTAAAACTGCAAATGTTTTTTTTCCTTTCTGCACTGCAGCTCCTGATCCGCTGCCAATTGCAGCTGGACTCTAGCATCATTGGAGCTATGTCGGGAAAAAAAAAAAATCAGTGTTCTGGGCAGTGACCAAAGGGGAACACTGACGGATAAAAATGAAGAGATTGGGATTGGAAGTGGCTCTTTTTTTCTTTTTGAAATCATTTTATGCAATTTGAAAATGGGATGGGAGAGGACTTATAAGGAAGTCTTGGCCAAAACAAATTAGTAAGTACACTTGAGTGTGTCCATTTGATGTAAAATTCATGTATTTGCAATTGCTTTAAATGACTGTTTTCCACCACTAAACAAAATAACAAGTAAAGAAAATTTTGAATCCCTAATGAAAGGCATGGTTTGAGTTTTGTGGTTTTAGAAATAAATAAAATATAGTTGGGTTTGATTTGTGAACTCTTCAAATTAAGTGGTTCTTTCGTTTTCCAGTTAGCATTGCAATTTAGGTTTCTGTTCCCCTTGTTGAACACTGAGACTACCAGATTTTGCCATGGTTGCAATGAAGGCTGGCAAGGACCACCAGCATTTAACCTCCTCCCCTCTCTCTGTCCACACTCCTCACAGACCTTTCTTCTCAGAGAGGGCTGTGGCCTTGGAACTCTGGTGTGTACAACTCAGTCAGGTTAAAGTATTCTTAGATTCAGAAATGATTCAGTCTGTTTGGACTGTCCGAGCAGAATTCCTTTGCCCGGGGTAGTTTACAAACAACATGAGTTTATTGTTCACAGTTCTGGACACTGGAAGTCCAAGATCAAGGTGCTGGCAGATTCAGGGTCTGGTGAGAGCCACTGTGTGCTGCACTCCTGGTAACTTCTTACATGTCCTCAGAGTGCAGAGGGGTTGACCAGCTCCCCCTGGGCTCTTTCTTAAGGGCTTAGAGTCCGTGATTCAGGGTATAGTTCTGATGATTTATGAGCCCTGTAAGATCTCACTTCCTAATATCAAGAAGATCCCAATCCATACCCTGTTATGAAAGATGATTCCATTGTGAAGACTTGTTCAAAAAGGCATAGTCAGATGGGACTCCACACGAAGAGAAGCTTGCTTCCTGAACTGCAGTAGAAACGCAAAGCACAGGCCCCAGGATGGGGAGGTGCAGGCTCAGGTGGGGGGTTTGTTAGCACAGCAAACCCCTGGAAGAGGAGGCCGCCCCTTCTGTTCCAAGCCACTTGGAGAGTGAAGCCACATGTCACGGCCTCCATGACCTCAGGAGCCAAGTGCTTCAGACAACATCTGTAATTCAGGAAACACAGCTGAGATTAGGAAGATCTTTCCCGGAATAGCTCCGATTTTGTGTCTCCCATAAAGTCTTCAGTTTTATGTTCAGATAATGTCTTTTTTGTTTTTTAGTAAGGACCACAATATCATCCCGTTTATAGGAAAAATAATGTGTTAGTGTATGCACAGAAGGAAGGCTAGATTAAAATAAAATGTCTAAATGGTTGTCTTTCAGCATTTGTATTAACTTATTTTAATTTTCATTCCATGGAATTTTGTAATGTCCATTATCTTTAGTTCTTACAACAAACATGAATTAGCTCTCTTTTCCTAATTATAAAGTAATTAAATATGTTTAATTAATTTAAGATATATTTTAAGAGTAATTAAAAACACATTAAAATCTATTTAATATTGGGTTATATGAATGACTCAGTCATAAGTGTAATGAATTGATAAATCAAGTTTCTCAAGCTGTATTGAAGACCATGAAAATGTGGCTACTTTTTATGATACGATCCTGTTAATCAACAGTTCTTTTCTCCTTTACTTCTGAGTAGGGAATGATAACCAGGATCCTCCTGGATATGTAGTAGTTAGTGACAACTGCAATCTAAAGCAGGCTGCTTAGGTTCTTTGTAGTTTTTCCTTGGACTAAGTTTGGCTTCGCTTGCCTGTACTTATTTCTCTCCTCGATACTTGTTGATTTGTAGATGTCTGCCAGTCCTGCTTGCCTTCCTCTACATATTCTCTTGATCCCTGTTTATGCAGTATGTGTCATTCTCCTCTGTTCATGTCTGTTCTCTTGTGCTCGCTCGTTCTCGTTCTCTCTCGCTCTCTCTCTCTCTCTGCCTCCTATGATGTTTGCAATGTCTTCTTGTTCCTGATGATTTTGTTGCCCTCTCCACTTAGGATATTCTGAATGGAAATTTTAGGCAGATTAGATAATGAGTGGCAGAGGTCCCTAGATGCAATTGTCACTCTGAGAATGACCTCTTAGGCTTCCTTTGGTCCTCCTCAAAGGTGAGCTGGTTTTTATGGGCTACTGTCATTCTACAGTGGCTTCCTTTGCACTGTTGACTAATTTATTTATTATTATTTTTTTTTACATCTAAAGTCAGAGAAATGAAAACCCATTTCCTCTTTCTAAATCTTATGGGTTCAATAGAATTAGGAACATTTGTTAAACTAGACTGCTAAGCCAAACTTTACTTAAGTGATATCACCCTGAAAATTATTGAATCAGATCAAGTTTTAGGAAATAAATCATATACAATATTTTGTTATTTTCACATGATATAATTCCATATTTAGGATCTTATAATGAAATTTATTGTAAACATTTTCTTCCTAGTTTATGTTTGCTCAAAATAGCTTACACTGAAATTAGAAGGTGCCCAGCGTCGCCCCCGCACAGAGTTAGTGCCAAGAGGGATGCTGGGGATCATGTTACCAAATTCCGCATTTATCTGTGTAGTCACTGAGAAGCAGGAGGCCACATGACTCGCCCATGTTATAAAACTAATTCTAGTAAGTGTAACCGAGACAGTTTCTGTTTTAGTTCTTGAGCTGCTGTGTGCACGCTGTCTTGTCAGTGGGGTGTTATGGTTAGGGCACAGTTGTCTTGTTTCTGTTGCAGTGCATATTATGAACAGAGCGATGCCACTTTTTAAAATAATCTATTGGGAATACAGTGTTTAATAGATTTGGTGCCAAGCAATTTTTGCATCATTAATTTCCTTTTTATTTCCACAATCATCCTAGAAAGTTGTTACTGTTATCCCCATTTTACTGACAAGCAAGCTGAAGCAAGGTGGTCCTGAGAGCTCCGACCAAGATAGCACGATGTTTACTTGTCGGGACGGTGCCCTGTGTTACACAGGGATAAAATGCCAGGTGCCTAGAACTGCGCCTGGCCCATCTGCCCTTACTGCCCTGGAGTGCAGTTCATGATTACACTTTCTCCGTATTCTGATCTTTTCACCTGCAATAACTGTTCTGAGAACTTTGTAATCAAATAGCCTCTCCCCCTTCACACTGCACTCACATAGAATTCGGCACATATACGGTTCCTCAGGTAGTGAGTGTTTTATTTGGCTCAGTCGTCCTGAAGAGTGTTGAGAAACGTACACCTAGAATCCCACGAAACCCAGTGTCCAGTGCCAGCAGGTGACAGACCGAAAACCACCTTTTTGATGGCTCTGACCATGTAAAAGGTAGGCTCCCGGCTGCTGTGGTGAGAGACTCCAGTGCCAGCGATGCTACTGCTTCAGAAAGCTGTGAGACACTCAAGGCTGCTGTCCTCCTCGGCACTGTCACATGACCTCCCCCGCGCCCGCTTTGAATATCATATGCGCTGATGCAGGCTGCCAGTGAAGCGCTGCTCCTGAAGTGGCTGCTGCTAGTGGCAGGTCAGGGCTCCCCCAGTGAACGGCCGCTGTGACATCTCATGATGAGGCTGAGTGTCATCAGCTGTGTGCCTATTCAAAGAGACTCCCCCTCCGCACCTGCTCCTTTGTCAGAAATGTCGCTTTTAAACAACACCTTAAGGGTAGAGGCATTTCCATCTTCCTCTTTATGGAATCACCATGTCTTTTTGCTAATGGATTTCTGGGTAAAGGAGGAAAAACACAAACTCTTTTCCAAACTCTTACTGTAGTGTTTCTGCTGAGGTAGTGGAAGAAAATTGTCCACATTCCTTAAGGAAATCTTTGGTGAACATGTGATAGAATATTTTATCATCTGTGTAAACTGTTTCCTGAAAGTCAAATGCTAAAATTAAGTGAAAAAATCATTGTCTTGAAGGGTTTGTGTGATTTACAGTGGTTTCTGGAGCAATCATGTAGTGAACAATCAATGGGAAATGTCCCCTTTCCTATTCCTGATGAGATGATGTCCACTGGAGCTTGTGTATTAAAATCTGAGCCTTTGTGTATCCTTTGAAATGCGGCAATGACAGTGTGGTGCCTGCTCCGTGTGGAGGGAGGGGTGAGCAGAGACATGTGACGCATGCTACGTGGTCCTTCTGGTGATTCGCATCGATGGGGATGGCATTTTTGTGACTGTTGCTTCTTTCCTAGTGTTTTTTTTTTTCCCCTCTTAGATTTCTCTTTAACATTTTTATCAAACATAGCAGAGCGCTTCACAATGCTCATGGGAAATACAATTTAGAAAGTTTGGTTTTTGCTGCCAGAATTGTTGAAATCGACACATAAACGCGGTCTTCAGCAAGTTCATAGAAAATGTGTATTATGAAAAAACTATCCATGGATTTCAAAACGTTTGGCACCAATACCTTTATCTTTTATTTTCCATGGACTTTTGAAATACCCTCATATATACAAAAAAAAGTATGTAAATATTAAGGGTACAGTTTTCACAGACTGGATATAGCACGCAGTTTGGAAAGGCGAGCATCCCAGCAACTCAGAAGGCAATTCTTACTTTTCAGCCAGTGCCCTGGGGCAGCTCCTCTCCAGACCCTAGCACTTCCAACCTTTCTACCTTTCTACCCTGTAGGGCCAGATTAGGTATTTTGAACTGTGTCCCACGAACAGTAGGAAATTATTGGAAGACCTTAGGCAGTGAGATGACATCATCTGACTTTTTCAAAGATCAGTAACTGCAGTGTGGAGCACAAATTGGAGATATCCGAAGATGAGCAGAGTGCAGATGAAGGTATCACATGGTGTCTTGACCTGGCACCACAGCAGCACCAATGGAGAGAAATGAACATACTCAGCACACACACACACAATTTATTAGGTCACATAAACTGAGTTTTGGGATAACATATGAGCAGGATAGAGGGAGGCATTGACTGTTCACAGATTTGTAGGTAAGGTATAATGTACTGAATGTGGAAGACCAGCAGAGGCACTCACCTGAGGAAGAAGTTCTAGAGTTCCAATTTCAATTTGTTATTTTGAAATTCCTGTAATTATCAAAGGGGACTTTTCGGGGAGGCAATTTAAATACAAGGGGTCATCCAAAATTTCATGGAAAATGTGCTTATGAAAACACATTTGTGGATTTCAAAAGCATTTTGCACCAAAATAAACATCTTTTAACTCTGTTTCTTCCATGAACATTTTGAAGTCCCTTTACGTATTCTGAATCTGAAGACTGAAAACCGAATCTGTGCTATAGATTCAGATTTGAGAAGTATTGAAATACAGATCATATTTTGAAATCATTTTGTAGTGTGGAGTAAAATGATAATAGTTACACAGTTACAGCACAGAAACCAGGAGACATGGAAAGAGGAAGCTTTCAAAAAAGCAGTAACAGAGGTCATGGTCAGAAAAGAGAGGGTGATCACTGGGTTCAGTCTAAACAGCTGATGCATGAAGAAGGGTTGAGGCAAGACTCACCTCAGAGGGCAGTGACATGGTCAGTTTTCCCTAGCACTTTCACTCACAAGTACTAAGTCATCACTTTGTCTCTTACGTTTTTTAGCTCTTACTCTGTTCTGTAGACAGGATGGCATTCAGCAGAAGCAGAAATCTCCTGATTTTTTTTTTTTTTAAGGAAAATGGGCACGTTTCAATTTGTGTCTTCTGAATGGAGAAAAGCAAAGTTTTAAAAGATTTATTTATTCATTTGTTTATTTATGCATCTATTTGAAAAAGAGAGAGAGAGAGATTATCTATCCCCTGGTTCACTCTCTAAATGGCCTCAATGATTGGGGCTGAGCCAGGCCAAAGCTAAGATCCAGGAACTACATCTCAGTCTCCCATATGGATGGCAGGAACCCAAGTACTTGGACCATCTTCCACTGCTTTCCCTTGCACATTTGCAGGGAGGTGGATTAGAAGTGGAGCACCCAGGACTCAGGTGTTACAAGTGATGACTTAACACCCTGCCCGATGAATGCCAGCCCCAAGGATTTTTTTTTTTTTTTTTTTTTTTGGTGAGTCTTGTTCACCAAAATTCTATACCTAACTTTTATATGTTAACAGCCTAATAATTGACTGGTGCGCGCGCTCTCTCTCTCTCTCTCTCTCTCTCTCACACACACACACACACACACACTCACTCACTCACACACATACACAGAGAAGGCTTTAATGCTGAATATCTTAATTTTAATTTCAAAGCTTTTCTGAGGATGTTAAGCTTTGAAACACTATCTCCTTTAATCTTCCGAAGCATCATTATTTGGAGATGTGTTCTTGAATAACGTGCTGCTGGAATTGGTAAATGCATGTTCATTATGTTACTCAGCCTTAGTTCCTTTGAGATTTTATAATTGAACATTAGTAATATGCATCATTTTAGAAGTCTTCAGAGATCGATCTTGATGTTCCCTCTTTTAGCTTTGCTGCTTTTACAGTGCTCCTTATGTACTTATTGAAGAAGATGAGATGATTTTCTGCTACTACATGCTTTAGTTTGATTGCTCAATCATGACTGCATTTTCCATAGACTTGAACGAAGTAACAGAGAAGAGGGAGTTATGGTAACAGAGGTACCACTTCTAAATAGAAAATGTTTTAGTTGAAAGTGCTTATAATCATCTCCAAGAAACAAGAAACTCTGAAACCCAGGTGTATTTATATCACAAGGTACAATTGGACTTGGCTAATTTTGTTTCAATAAACATGAATTCTTTTAGGATTAGAAATTATAGTCTGAAAAGTGACTGTGGTAGAAAAGAATTCTGAGGCCGGCGCCACGGCTCACTAGGCTAATCCTCTGCCTTGTGGCGCCGGCACACCAGGTTCTAGTCCCGGTCGGGGCGCTGGATTCTGTCCCGGTTGCCCCTCTTCCAGGCCAGCTCTCTGCTGTGGCCAGGGAGTGCAGTGGAGGATGGCCCAAGTACTTGGGCCCTGCACCCCATGGGAGACCAGGAGAAGCACTTGACTCCTGCCTTCGGATCAGCGCAGTGCGGCGGCCATTGGAGGGTGAACCAACAGCAAAAGGAAGACATTTCTCTCTGTCTCTCTCTCTCTCACTGTCTACTCTGCCTGTCAAAAAAAAAAAAAAAAAAAAAAAAGCCGAGAAGATGGCAGAATAGGAAGCGCTAGGAATCTGCCTGCCTACTGAGACAACAAATACATTGGCAAAACCTATTTGATGTAACTTTTTTGCAACTCTGGAATCTGTTGAAGGCTTACAACTTCTAGAAGGTTTGGATCACAAATTTTGGTTCATTTTAGTTCTTAGCATAGAAGCAACTTCTCATCTCCCACCCCTCAATGTCATGGCAGACAGTCGTGTACTTATTCCAAGAGCAGCCTGTGGGATCAGGGGTAAATAATAAAGACCTTGTCCTCCAGAACTGGGGATCTATGCTCTGATTGCTGTTTGCTTCTGATCATAGGACTTCAGACACAGAAGTGGGCAGCCATCATTGTTGAGCTTCCCTCCCCCTCCCAGTGAGTTTCAGGGAATTGAAAGGGCTAGTTCCCCCTTTTCCCTTTATTTTTATCTTTTCCCCTTTTAGGGCCAGATAGTGGTGAGTAGGATATTCAAAAGCAGTCATGTAGATGCAGAAATTAGAAATTCATGGCGCATGGCCAGGTAACGGTACAGGTTCAGAAAATATCTGAGAAGACCTTAAGTTTATACCTAAGGCTGATCCTTGGCATAGAGAGACAACCTCTAGCAATCAAAACACAAAAACCCCAGTGAACTCTCTGGAAGGGAAAAGAATTTGATTTCCACAGTTATTACATCATTTAATCAAATGTACTTTTTAACAAAGAAAAAGACCCAGCATATGTAATTAAAATCAAGTAAGTGTAGCCCATTCAAAGGAAAAAATAAAACCAACAGAAACTATCTAGCTCATGGCCCATCTGGTAGACAAAGACTAAGACATTTGTCATAAAATGTTCAAAGAAATAAAGGAAGCTGTGTGTAACATCAAGAAAACATATGAACAAATGGAAAAATCATTAAAGGGATGAAAGACCTAGGAGGAAACCCAAAACAAATTCTAGAGCTGAGAAATATCATGACTGAAATGAAGAATTTACTAAAGAGAATTAAATGGAGAAGGTGAAAGGAGAATCGGTGAACTTGAAAATAGGACAGTGGAAATTATTGAGTCTGAGAAATAAAAAAAAAAAATTGAGGAAAAGTAAATAGAATGTAAGAAACCCACTGGACACCATGAAGGGTACCCATATATACACTGTGGAAACTGTAGCAGGAGAAATGAGTAAGGAGATGTGAGAGTTTGGATAGTGACTGACTACTTAGCAAATTTGAGAAAGACATGAATGTAAACGTCCAAAGAAGCTCAATGAACTCCAAGTAGAATGAACTCAGAGGCTGTCAAAAGACAGACAATACCTTGAAAGCAACAAGAGAGAAGTGATTTGTTATAAGGGAGACTCAATAAGATTGTCCACAGATTGCTCACCAGAAAGTTTGGAACTCAGAAGCTAGTGGGCCAAGAAAAATATGAAGTCCCTCCTTAATCATTCATGTTCTGACATGTGCTACAACATGAAAGAAAAAAAACCTGGTATGTGCTACCCCATGGATGAACCTTGAGAACTAAGTGAAATAAGCCATCTACAAAAGCTAAAATACTGTATGACCACATGTATATGAGTATTTAGTCAAAATCTTAGAGATAGAAAGTGGAACCATGGTTTCCAGGAACTGGAGGGAGTGGGAAATGGAGAGCTGCTGTGTAATGGCAGTAGACTTTCTTTGGGAAGCAGACAAAGTGCTGGAGGTAAATGGGTGATGATGGTTACACAACAGTATGAATCTGCTCAGTAATACTGAACTGTACACTTAAAAAAGTGGTCAAAATGGTAATTTATATGTTCTGGGTATTTTAAACCACAATTTAAAAACTGGAAAAAAATGAAAAGATTGTTAACAAGAACACTCTAGGTTCTTCCTCTCACAGTTGTGATCTAGAAGGTATGTGTCTCTCTGAAGTGTCAGTCAGGGTGAGTCAAACCACCAAATCACGGGATGAGGGAGTTATTCCAGGAATTGGACCTTTCACTGGTGGGAGGAGCTGGGGCAGGGTGGAGGCCCACGAGGAGGTGGCTGCCAAAGTGGATCCCGAAGGGGCATGTCATTGAGTCCTGCTTCAGTGGTTCTGCTCCAGCCGCTGGGCAGTGGGCCTCAGGCTCTTGTTGGTGAACAGCGTCTGCTGAGATGGCAGACCTGAGTGCTGAGTGGAGGAGAATGTAGAAGGCTGGAACCTGCTGGCATCTCTGTGTCTGTCACCACTGGTAACCATGACAACCTCCATGTAGAGAGTATGACTGCTGCTTCATTCTGCTTCTGAGTCTCATGCCAGTTCCTGCCAGGCTGTTGGTGCCCCCAGAACCATACAGAATAGTGTCCTCTGGTGATCTCAGCATAGCTGTTTGACACAGAACAACCTGCCACAGGTGGAGTCTGAGTAACGTGTCTCCTGAAAGTTGGTACTTCTCACTGCCACTTCAGATACCAGGATTATTAAATGGAGGCAAATGAAAGCTTATTGTATTTTTCATGACAGTCTTGAATATGCATGACCAATGACATAAGATTTGAATACTGTCTGTTTTTATCACATTTGGATGAGACAGTGTGCAATTATTTGAAAATATTTAGTATTAATTTAAAATGTCATATTTTGTTTTAACTTTAGAGGAATTACAAATGCAAAAGTTTAATTGAAGAATTATAAGGAATTTCTTCCTGAAGTTTTTGAAAGATAGGCCAAAACAAAATGGCACCTTGAACTGGGATTATTTGGTTTAGATATTAATGATGGCTATATCATAAACCACTATATAACTTTACATAAATATTTATTATCTTCTGATCCTTATATTCTTTATTTATAAAGATTAAAAGAAATATATATGTAGATAAGCCTGTGAAGCTTCATATAAACTTCAGACATTATCATGCCTGTAGGAGAAAAGTTTCCTCAAATTGACAACAGTTGACTTACATAATAAACGTTTTTATCCTAAATAACAGTCTGATGAGTAGACTCCCAGCATTTCACAGGGAGTGAGTGCATTGTTGTCTCTCCCAAAGTGATTATACTCATAATGTGATGATACGTTTTTATTAAAACTTAATCTTCTTGGTTATTTTTCTAAGAAGAATTTTAGTTTATATTTTCAGTGAAAGTACTGTTTTTGGTTCCTTCATTTTTTCATAGAATTTTCAACCTTGAGCTGCTGCAAAGAATCTGAATGAGTACCGGACATCAGATGTGTTCTAATTAATTCTCCAGCGTTCTGTTTGTCTTTGATCTGCATCCTTCTCTATAATAAATAAACCTATGAAACAAAATGCAAACACCTGATTAAATTCTAAAGCTAAATCAGCTGTAATATGATAAAAGTGTGTGTGTGTGAGAGAGATTTGTGTGTATGAAATGATCTATCCATTTAATCTCAAATGATCTTGTTGAGTTTAAGCCTTGATGGGACAAAGTTCCAGTTACACAGAGCACAGAAATCTGTCCAAGCATCTAGTACAAGAAGGTAATTGGGATTAGGTAATCAGAATCACTGAAGGGACCAAACTGGGTCAGACTGTTCGAAGAATATATCGTGGATCATCAGCATCTTTTAGAATTAATCCCATTAGTCTTTACTTTCTCGGTGTAATTTAGTTTTATAAACCAGTGATACTTTGCTTAAAATGGCTGGTACTCATATCTAAGCTGTTACTGCATATGCAATCAGTGAGAGTTATTGAAATACTTTGGGTGATTTGTTTAAAATCAACTTAAAAGACAGATTTTATTTTAATGTGGTGCTTTCCCTAGTTTGGCTTGCTGTTTTGTGTTTTTCAGTGTTAGAAACATTTCTGTGCTTTGAGCTGCAGTGCGACCACCCACAAAGAAGGCACAGTTCTACCCTCAGAGTCTGCACTTCTCGGGAGAGAGATTGTCTTTCTGTGTCCAGGAGGTTGAGTGTTCCAAGGCAGTGGCAGTGCCCTCCTAGGCAGGAACCAGGTGGCATCCAAGGTGTCCTGCAGGAGGGGCTGAGGAGCAGGCCCCAAAGGTGGCCATAGTGCCCTCTCAGGTTAGCAGGTTGACACAGCTGGAATGGCCCCGAGGAAGTCAGTCTTATTAGCATAGTGAGCATCCCACGCACTCCAGAGAAGCTAAATAGTGGGACTGTCATTTTCCTATTCCCTGTCTTCCTGTGTTTTAAATTAGAAGAGCATTTATTATTAACAACTTTTGCTTTCTTGGCTTTTGTCTTCGCTTTATCATTCTTGTTGCACTAAGGACTCTCCACTGTTCTTTGACCTCAGTCAAACCCATTGTTTCCCAGATGTCTTTGGTGATGATTCCTGGGCTACAGGTTAATGGCTTTCCAGACCCTATGGTGCAGAGGTTTCTGGGAATTTTTTTTTGTGTGTGTGTGGATGTATTTATTTGAACAGCAGAGTGACAGAGATGGGGAGAGAGAGAGAGAGAGAGAGAGAGAGAGAGAGTCTTCCATCTACTGGTTCATTCCCATTTGAGTGTTTTTGTTTTGTTTTGTTTTTTTACACTGTGAAGTTTCCAGCCCAGCATTTTAACAGTTAATGTCTACTTAGTTCATTGGAATGGAGGATTTCTCATCAGAGGTGATTCCTGGCCTGCGAAGTGTGTGGCTTCTGAGATTTATTATTGTTATGGGGTGGAGAAGTTTCTGCAGGCTATTGCTGTGAATGAGAGATCAAAGTCAGACGGATCTGACAACTTTCTTCATAGAAGGACCACCCAACAGTTTGATAGTTCTTGTGTTTTTCTGTCACCTAATGATTGATGTGCCTATGAACCACTGCCTTTATAAATATAGACATATACATATGTGTGTATATATATATATATAGAGAGAGAGAGAGAATATGAAAGAATGTAGCAGCCCCCCCACTCTATTGATTTTTGCCAGGCATTCTTATTGTTACTGTTTCACTCAAATTCATAAAAGTATCCTGTGTCCTTCCCTCTCTAAGCCCCCAGCTTGCTCTTTAGCTAATGCTGTTTCTTCTTCCTTCAACTGAAGTGCGATTCGGTCCAGCCCGCTAGACTCCCTGCCTGGGTGAGGAAGTGGCCGGCTTTCTTGCACAGGTCCTGCAGGTGCAGGGCCAGGCCTCTCTGGAGAGGAACTTGGTCTCCTTATTTCTGCAGATGAAGAGTTCCATGGAGTAGGCAGCATGTTGGTTAGGCCTTCGGTCCCTAAGTCAAGGCAAGGTGAGCGCAGTAGAAGTGAGGTCCTGATTCAGGAACAGGTGAGTGAGACGGGAATCAAGAATGAAATCGGAGACACGTTGGGAAAGCCTGGTGGCCCAGTGAGCAGCAGGCCGGAGCCCGAGGCCTGGGCGGTCCGGTAGTGCCCCCGAGGTTCAGCCTTTCCAAGGAGGGATCTCTGAAGACTCTGCCTCTGTCCTCTGCAGGAGGTCGCCGTTGGCTCACTTCTCAGGAGGCCTCCCTGTGCCCCTCAACACTGGTGCCCATCACTGCCCCACAAACAGCTTTTCATCTCTGACCCAACTGCACTTCAGAAGAATCTATCTGATCTGACTTATGGGTTTGTCATTTGTTTTTTCTTTCTACCACATCCTGGCTCAATGTGGATTCCGTGAGGATTGGGGCTGATTTTTTTTTTCCAACACTCTGTCCTGAGATCCTAGTTCAGCACTATGCAAATAGATAGTCAGTGGAACACTGTTGCAATTTGAATTATGGTCAACCTGACTATTCCTCCTTGCTTTCTAAAACACTGCTGTTTAAAGCAGATTTTTAAAAAGCTCTGCTGGTACCATGTAGAATATAATAAGAGGTTTCTGCCATGGCCATTTGGTGACACAGTTAAGTAGTTTGGGAATGTGGTAGGTAGGAGGCAGTATTACTTTGATAAAGACCCAAACTACCAAGTGCCTATCGTACTTAAGATTGATCTCCTTAGTTAAAGCCTTTTCCTAAATATGTAGCTGAAAGTTTCTTCTTACGTTCTCTTCTCAATAAAGAAAGTGATAATAATAATAATAATAATAATAGTAGCTTCCACTCATCAATGGCCAGCTAGGTGCACCAGTGGTCTTAGATGCTTTACATAAATGATCCTTGAGCCTTGCTAAACTCAGGAAAAGAGATTGCTCACCCTATCTTGTAAAGAAAGCTAAGCTTCAGAGAGCTTAAATAACTCCCTGTTGGTGTCTGCTGTTAGTTGATGTGTCAGCGTAATTTTTAAAGCAAGAGGAATCTAGATACCTTTCTTAAGAATCTCTGTTTTTTTCCTTGTTCTCCACCTTATGTGGGAACCTGGTAGAATGCTCTGTGGCCCACCCCAGCTTCTGTCCTCAGGTAATGCTTGGCCTTCACCTCTGTACCAGCTCAGCGGCTTCAATTCACAGTCTATTTATCTCTTAGCCTCTGGACGTGACTACTAAGAGTGATTGCATTTCACCGCCCCTTGCTGAAGTCACTTCTCAGAGTTGAACTTTAGTCTTTTTACTAGTTTCCATTCTTCCCCCATGGCCACAACAGAAAATGAATGAGAGCAAGCTCTGTGGAAAACTGGACCCCTCGCTGACTGGTTTCTCCACAATTGCCTACTCTTGTTTCTACTGCTCTTGTCTTCTTTCAGGAAGGAGGAGGGCGAGATCCAGGCCTAGACACGCAGTAACTTCCGAGGCCTGTTTGCATTTGTAGTCGTAGCTGCCAATGGAGTTTGCTGATTTTCCAGAGCTGTGCTCTGAAAGGCAAGAACATTTTCAAAAAAATAAAAATGGATAACAGGGTATTTGAATGAAATTCAAGCTGATTTGGTGACAAAGGCTTACATTTTGAGCCAGTGCCAGAGAAAAGAAATAAATCAACCTTGTTTTAACCCTGTGGTACTATTTGAGGAACACATCTTACATTTGAATAAATCACTGCCCCACTCACATTCAAAGGGTCCTCTGCACTTCTGTAACGAGTCACACGGTCAAAACCAGACATAAAAAGAATCTCCATAGAAGGTTTTTTGACATATGGGGCTAGAGAGAAATCCTGATTCCGAAGCTTTTCTTTCTACACTCACTTATAGTGTTCCTGATTGCTGAGAAGTTTGATTAGGTATGCGGGGTGGGCTTGGGGGGTGGATGATGAGACCAAACAGTGAACTCAACCTGAAAAAGGTAGGAGCCATAAAGAGGGACTTGTCTCATTGACAGTTTTTTTTTTTTTTTTTTTTTTTTTTTTGACAGGCAGAGTGGACAGTGAGAGAGAGAGACAGAGAGAAAGGTCTTCCTTTTGCCGTTGGTTCACCCTCCAATGGCCGCCGCGGCCGGCGCGCTGCGGCCGGCGCACCGCGCTGATCCGATGGCAGGAGCCAGGAGCCAGGTGCTTTTCCTGGTCTCCCATGGGGTGCAGGGCCCAAGCACCTGGGCCATCCTCCACTGCACTCCCTGGCCACAGCAGAGGGCTGGCCTGGAAGAGGGGCAACCGGGACAGAATCCGGCGCCCCGACCGGGACTAGAACCCGGTGTGCCGGCGCCGCTAGGCGGAGGATTAGCCTAGTGAGCCGCGGCGCCGGCCTCATTGACAGTTTTGAGACACTCTACAGCTGGTAGCATGTATCCATGTGTACTTGTGTGCTGTGCTGTTTAGTGAAGAAAGACAGGCTACTTCAGCCAAGGCATGGTGTCTATCAGCCAATGTTAAAAATTTTGAAATCCATGCACAGTTTTTTAATGATACACATTTTCCATGAAACTTTTTGAAGACACTTTGCCTAGTGAAAAAAGATTGAATTTCATAGCTTTTGTAACTGTTCAAGCAGTAACTCATCACTTGGGAAGTTTTTGTCCATTCGATAAATAGGTTGTTTCAGTGATTCTAGATAATGTATAGAACTTTCCTTCGTTTACCAAATGGTTTATACGTGAAACCGCATCTATCTGTTGTTTGTGATGTTCTAGCGAAAGGAATGAAGACCATAATTCATGTTTAAGGCATATCTCTTCACTTAAACAATAGGCATAAGAATGTTTATTGCGAAGAATGGGATTTGAATAAAAAATACATTAAGACAAACTAGAAGTTAACAGAACAAAGACAGGTATCTGGGGGGGGAAGCATCTCCATGAAAACTCAGGTAGTTAAGATGTTTAAGATGTTCATAATTTTCATAGAGAATATTGACTTAGTGACATGTCATGTTAATAATTAACTATGCTATGAATACTATGTTACTGATATTTAGGGATGTACTTAGAATATACTGTCACAACAGCAGAAAATCAGTCTTTTTAAATAAATTTTAGTGTGTACTTATTTCTACATCTAAATAAGGATACATCTTACAATAATTGGAATTTTATAATTATGTGGACAAATTTTTTTCACAATAGTACATGTTTAAGTATATTTAAGATTATTAGAGTCTTAGATTACATAAAATACAGTAATCCTCTTTTAAATAGATTTACCTATAAATGCTACTATTGATAACAAATGGGAAGGTACTAGAACCTCTAGTGATAGTCGAACAGTAGTCAAAGATATTGGTTAGGAAATACTGTGACATTTTGAAGAATATTTTAAATCAGTTTTGTTTCTCTTTCATGATGAAGTAATGGCCTATGTAAAAATGGGGGGGGGGGTGCTCAAGGTTAACTATCCAGACAGAAATGTCAATCTTGAGGACAAGTTCCAAGTTATTTTTCTGGTAAGAATTTTAGAGAAATGAATCTGCATGTGTTGCAGGATTCTGAACAGATCTCCCTTAGCTGCCAGGGGATGTTTATCCACAGATGATGTTATTAGCCTGGAACAACATTGCATTTTATTTAGTAAATGGGATGAAAAACATACAAAGGTTATTGATGCATGACATCAATATAGAAAAAAAATTGGTGGCATCAAGAGAATAAAAGAATCTGAATTAACTGTGAAAGGTTTGGTCAAAAACATCAATAACTCTGTGGTGTATTGAATGTAGAGTTGTTCATGTAAAGAATTGGGGCTTGGCACTAACCCAGCTGAAAAAAAAATCTTAGGTTCTGTCAAAGATGTGTTATTCTTGTAAAAGTTAGCATTATTTCAGGGTATGCTGTATAAATATTGAGAAAAAATTCTTCTACTACACTCTGGAGAAAATCAGTAAAAATGAGCCAGGAAAAAAGAGGCCTCTGGGAACACTGGAAGTTGTGGAAATGGTTTGGTTTGGACAGAAGAACCAAAGGATCTAGAATTGTTTCTGTGTAGATAAAGAATAAATGGATCTCCATGAGAATCCAAAACATGCAGGTTGGTTGTTGGAGTAGTACTAGAAAGAGAAAGAAGCACCTTTCCTTAGAAACCAGGGATGCAATCAATAATTGCATCCGATAGTAACCTTAGGTACTCATTTGATGAATATGTATTAAATGTCTTTCATAGTAATGTCCAGTGTCGGGTGGTGACTCCAAGATGAGTACAAAGAACTATAACAGGGAGTCAGTCTTAATGGCATCCCTATTAGTCCTGTGACTTTTGTAAAAGTGGTTAACAAGCTTAAGTGAGACATCTTGAGAAATGGAAAACATACTGTATCCTTTCAGTGGGGTAATATACCAGGATGTTTATAAATATGGTCAGCAATGAACAGTATAGAGTTCGTTACCCTTTGATGTCCATTAAGACCTTCATATCTAAGTATCATTTGAATATTTCTTAAGAAATGTCAGGAGAAATAAGAGAAGGTTAGTAATGCTTCTCATATTTTCCTTGTCATTATTTACAGTGTATTATGTATACAATGTAATCCACCAGCCAACTTTAATTTCATAAGCTATTCATTTTGTTTAAATAGTGCCTTTCTTATATTAAATATTTATGGTGGTCTTTGGGCAGAATACATTAAAATGGCAGATGGGGATCGTTTTAAATATTTCCTTGATGGAAGGCAAGGGACCCCCTTGTGAATTTATAGTCTGCTTTCAAAGAAAGTTCACAATGTCTGATAATAACCCAAGGAGGCAAGAATTCCACTAATTCCCTGCACTGTGATTTCAGAAGGCAATGGCTGCAAACACTCTTCATGCTTCAGCACCTCCCATTTTGAAACTGTTTGCAAGGGCAGTGAAGAATGGTAAACAAAAACATTTACAGTTGTATTACCTATTAATAATTCAAAAGGAGTGTACCTCCTTTGCATTCTTATTATTGTTGATTAGTTTTTAAATACAGTAGCAAAAAGCAGAAAATCAGATTTTTGACCTATGTTGGTCAGCAAAATATTCTAGATTGTAAAATTCTAGAACTTGGAAGCTATTTTGGAACTCATGGCCCAGGTTTCCTATAAGAGGGATGTTTTCTTTTTTACTTTTCTATTTGCCTTGGTATTTTATAATCCCTAATAATGATCATTTTCTTCTCCTAATTTAAATGTAGAACTACTTTAATTTCATGGTTTTCTGTAACAGTCAAATCAACTTTTAGCATCTTCTTTCTATGTAAAAAATAAATTTGTCCATTTTTTATTACATTTTCACACTGTTTATATTAACTATATTGTGTTACTGTTGGTTTTCAGAATACTCCTTTCCTAACCGTTCATATTCTCATCTCCTAAGCAAACAGCTTCATTCAATGCAACAACCAGCCTGCATGTTTTCGATGGTCTCAAATTTTTCTTTAGCTTTAACCACTATTTCACTAATGTTGGGTGAGAATTTTGAATGCCTCAGGGCAGAGGAGTTAGGACTCCTGTAGTATCCTTCACACAGAGTGGAAGAACATGTGTGGCTGTCCTGTCAGCATTGCTGTAAGATTAAGTTTTACAAGTAATTGTTCGATGGTTATTTGGTGGGGAAGTAAAGAAACTGATTTTCCAATTCTAAAAAATTCCATAAAATAAGCCCTTCTCGTTAAAAATGTTTTGTGTGTGTACCGACCGTAACATCACATTTTAATATATAGTCCAGGAGTGTTTCACAGATGTGCTTCCAAGGATCTATGAATCATCTGACATACCCAGTCAGTTGCTGAAGTGGCTTGTTTTTGAAAAGGGTTCCATAATTTCTTTCAGTGTCAAAGAGAATCTCTAATCCAGAAATGTGAGCTACGTGCCTGGTCCAGGCTCCTTACTTTCCAGATGAAGAAAATGGATCAGACAAAATCAAGGGATTTATTGAAAGTGAGGCAGCATCAGGGGAGCTACAGTTGGCATGATTTCTCCTGCTACAGACCATCCAGGAGGTCTCCAGGATTCTTTTATAAGTTGATGTTCAGAACCTGGAATTGAAAAAACGAAACTTTTTTTCATACAGAAATTTATTCAACTCAAAACACATTTGAATTAAAGTACTGGATTTATATCATCCTGGGATAGTTGTTTTGAGTTTTTCTCTAAGCTTGAGGATATCTCAAGCCAGCCAGTAGTCACTACACTGTCCAACTGCAGATACCTCCTGCCAACCCAATCCCAACCAGTAGAGTGGGAATGTGGTGGGATAAATCCCGGAAGCTCCATGCAGAGTGATGGACATGAAACCGATTTCCAGCCTGGTGGTCCCAGCTTAGTAAAATCACTTTCCTGGGCAGATGGGGACAACAGATAACCCTTGTGTGTATAGCCATTCGTCAGCCGGGCTTTCCTTGAGGAAGCTGCAGGACTTCCTGGCAGAGAGTACACATACTGGTAGTGTCCCATTCTTCCCGGTCTCATGAAGGTTATTCTGGGAGAGAGGGGTTGGCAAGGATAACAGGTTCCCAAGGGAACAAAGGTTGCTGCTCCAGAGAGCAGCAGTGAAGTCAAGGAGGCCGTAGGAGTGGGTATACAGACTAGTGATTAAGATCTCAGCATCCCCACCAGAGTCTGTGTTTCCTTTCCAGCTCTGGCTCCCCACAGCTAAAACCCTCAGAGACAGCACGGAGAGCTCAAGTAGCTGGATTCCTGCCTCCACATGGGAGACCTGGATTCAGGTCCAGGTCCTGGCCCAGAGCTGTGGCAGGCATTTCAGGAGTGAGCCAGAGGCTCAGACCTTTGTCCGTCTGTCTTCCTCTCATATACGTAAAAAGTTAAATGAGAGAGTGATTGTGGCCGGCGTTGTGGCACAGCCGGTGAAGCTGATGCCTGCAGCGCTGACATCCCATATGAGCATCAGTTCAAGTCCTGGCTGCTCCCTTCTCACGCAGCTCCCAGCTAAGACGGCCCAAGTGCTTGGACCCCTGCCACTCATGTGAGAGACCCTGATAAAGGTCCTGGCTCCTGGCTTTGGTCAGGCCCATCCTAGGGCTGTTGCAGCCATCTGGGGAGTGAACAAGTGGATGGAAAATCTCTCTGTCTCTCCCTGAGTCTCTGTAATTCTGCCTTTCAAATATGTAAATTAAAAATATATATATAAAGCAGTGACAAGTATTCTCATAAGGTAGGAATTTTAGAAAATTTGATGTTTGCTATTTAATCTCTGCCTTCTGTAGCTTGCTATTCCTAGCAGCGACTACTCCTTTATATTTGACTTTATTTTTAATCTTCCTAATTGTCAACACAGGTTTTGAGATCATAGTTTTACAGCAGTCAGGACATGGGATTATTTGTTCTGAGTTTTTGCTGGCTGACAGCTGACTATCTGCCGCCACTCAAAGGTCGGTGGCAGGTGTGTTCGTCCCCACTCATCAGCCCAGGGCTGACTTGGATCCGCATCTCCTCATCCACAGTCCCAAAAGATACGAGCGAAAAAAGGCTCAGGGACTTGGCACGTTACTTTTTTAAAGGATGTTTTCTCCTGATTTATGATTTGAGCACTTGTTTAGGTAATTGGAGACTGTGTTTTCTTTATTCCTTTTCAATTCATCCTCTTAAAGTTGTTTTATAAGACTATTTCTTGATGAGTTGATTTGGATTTTCTGGATCAAAAGTATAAGTGATTTCTGGACTCCTGTCTTGGCACAAAAAAATACCAAGAAAAGCTGTATGAAAAGAACAAATCTAATCTTAAAAATACTTAATGAGTTAAAATGCAAACTCACATCAAACTAATGAAAGCTATTTAAGAGAAGTCAGTGGAAATGTTTTTATGCATTTCTTTCATTGCGTTTTTAACTCCCTATTAGCACCATAAATGTGAATTTGACAAAAAAAATACACTTGTTTTTGAACTCTAAAAAAGTATTTTTTTTCTTTTAATTAACTTTATTGTTTTTTAAAGCTCTGCATCAAGCTCTGTTTCTGTGCTTGGGTAGTTCCCATTTGCAAATGGAGCAATTTCTGCATATAGGGCTGAATAGGCTATGCCATAATTATCCTTTTTATTGTGACTTTACTGTCAAAGAAGTAGTTTTCTTCTCCATATGCAAATTCCAGAGTAACTCAAATGTGTTACTAAACATACTGTGATTTCCAGTCTCCAAAGGCAGGGGTCCCTGGTCTAGTAAGCAGAACCCACGTTGAGATCTGGAGTGAATCTGTGTCTTCCTCATTACTTGGGTATCTTCCATAATATAAAAAGTCTGTAGTATTATTCCTTACAGCACGCAAGGCAGAGTGGGAACTGCTTTGCAACCACATTCAATCTTTATTTCAAACTTACAAGGTATGTGTTAGGATTCTTGTAGCTCAGAAACCGAAACTCAGAGATGAGTAGTTAAAACTACCCAGGCTGTCTAGTTAGTGGGAGAGCCAGAACTCTAACCCAGGCTGCTCTAAAGCTTAGACAGACAGGAATCACTATTCTGTACTGATCCGTATGAGTGGGCTTTTACTGCTATCTCTGCAGTGTTTTTCCAGTTACAGTTCATCTTTGAAGTCACTTCAGCCTGCATATACTGTATTTCATACTTGGTCTTGTGCCAACCCACAGGCCCTGTGCCGTGTCTTTTACTGGCATATCTGCTGTCAGTGAATTGCAATAACCCAACGTCACTCTACCCATTTTACAAACACGTCAAAGAGGAAGTATGAACGGGCTCATGCTCAAAGTCTTGTTAAGAGTCAGATGCAGGGGATGGACTCTCCCACCCTAACTATTCTTCCTTTTCTAAGTGAGAACAAACTACACAAAGGGATTGAAGTGCAATCAAGTTCTTTTCTCAAAAAGTGTGTTGCTTAATTGTCTCTGTGGTTTTTGATTATCTGTAGACACTTTGTTAAAAACAAAAAATGATTTCCTATCCACAGTCATAGTGGGAAAAAAAATATTTTGAAAAAAATCCACCCCTGTCTAGAAGGAGCTACTTGGGAGGCATTTCCTCCTCCGCGCCATCAGACACCAGCGGGGTCCTTACATGTGCTGTAGTCATTGTGCTAGCAGCAGGGCATACCTACGTGCAGAAAGCACAGGCTTTCATGAAAGATCCTCAGTATTTTTTGGACAACTAGTACCTACTTGCTTGCTTTGAATTTTACAAAGGAGTAAAAACATCCATAAAATTTTCATTGGATTGATTTTTACAGTATAGATTATTTCCCCGTATTTAACACACCTCTCAAACATCACATTCTTTCTCTGTGCTTAATAACTACACAGGACCATAAAATCTTGCCTTCTTGTGCCCTATTCTTTATTTCTTTCAACTGTAGTGGAGAACTTGCACATCATGGTGATACATGAACCTTTTCCCAGCCATTTTTAAGAATCTAGGGCCTGCATTCCTTTGGGAGATCAACAAATGAGAAGAATAAAGTCACAGAGCACTAACAAGTTCACGGAGAAAATATTAAGAGACTTTTAAAGGGATGCAAATACTTTCTGCATTCTTAGGGCTTTGGTAACTGCGTATATTTAAGTTGTTGTTGCTGGTTCTGGTGTGTTTCTTGCCTGTTGTTTCTCAAAGAGAGGTTATCGGGATCACCAGGGCACACAGTCTCGGACATCACTGCAGACCTCCGGGATCAGAATCTTGCCTGCCTGCTTCCCACGTGAAGTTTTCAAGTGCTTGCTAGGTGACTCTTCGATGTAGCAGCCGTGGAGCACCATTCTCCTGTCGATTCTGTTGTTATTAGAGCAGAAGAAACTTTGGGATACGAAAAGGGTTGCAGAGGTATCCTGAGGACAGTGTTTAAGCCCTGATGGAAGCCACCTTAGATTTCTGTAAATGCAGTTGATACAGTGGCATCTCACCTGGCCACAGACCTCCCTGTCTTATCAATAGTTGGAAGCCAGATTGCTCAACACCATGTCCCACAGTCCTGAAAGCTCCCACTTTTTAGAGAATCTGATTGCCCAACCTACCCCCACGAAAATGTTTCTTTCAAGAAAGATGGAGGGAGGGTATTTTCTAATTAATTACTGCCCTTTTTAAACATAATCATGTAAAACTCAAAGGCCTCTCCTAGGGAACCCAGCAAACATTAACTTCTCTTGTATCCTTGCGAGGAGCCAGGCCCTCTACTAGCTATTTTTATGTAATGGTATTAATGAATTTAACAAGCAAATTGTTATCATTTATCCTCAGATCAGTTAGGCAGCATGTCTGAAGACATTGAGTTAATCAGCAAAAGAGCTAAGAACCAAAATCTAGTTGGCTGGATTTTGCAACCATACACTTGTCTTCCCAAGGAGACGTACATGGAGAAGTACATGGAAGATAGCACTCTGTACTCTGAATCACAGAACAACCCATCCCAGGAAGCCACCATCTTTTCAAGCCTATAATCAGCAGAGTAGCATGGAGCGGGAAAGGACTTTCTTCCTCATCCTGAAGAAAGTGGGGTCATCTCTTTCTGAAGTCTGTGTTCACTGTACCCATGAGAACATGTACCCTTCCTTCAGGGCAATAAGATGATTGTTTTGGTTTCAAAGGTCTTTCCTGCTGTCTCTTAGAATAAACAGAAGGGGTGTTTATGTCAACAATGGTACTTGGCCAAATAGGTGACGCTGTCATTTTGAAAGCTACATAGGAGTTGACTTTTACGGAAGAGATGAGATGGTTCTGAACTAAAACCAGAGACTCAAAATGAAGAATGCCTTTGCAACTGTAACTTAGCACATTTGCCTGAGTGTTATAATGAATTCACTGTAAAGTCTAGAAACCTTATAAATATATGACTGGCAGTTGCCTCAGGCAGAAATCTTTTACTGATGCAATGAGATAAAAGTAATTAAGCTACATGTAGACTGATGGGTAATTAAATCCATGTGAAGCATTTTGTAACTAATTGCTATGTTCTAATCACAGATTGCTTTCTGTTTGTCAAGGTAAGTGTATATAATTACACAGCCCTTATTTTCTTTAATCTGAAATCATCCCAGTTGGGTGAATATTTTTAAGCACTCTGAATCTTAGAATATTTGGTACAGTTCTTGCATAAAGATAATTTGCATATTTTGTAATTTGGAGGCCTTTTATACTAAAATAGCTTTAATGTCATAGCAATTCTGTGGTCAGTAGAGATTTCTACCCTCAGTTGTTCATTGTTTAATCTTTTTTTTTTAAGTAAATGAGAATTTGTTATTTATTGAATGTCAGTAATGTTCAGAGCATGGTATATGGATTGTGATACTGATCACAGTAGTTAAAAAAAGATTAGTTAGTGGATTAAAAATAGATTTTGATTGACACAGAAAGTGAAACAAACAAACAGCTTTGATAGTTGCAGGGTCTAGTAGGAGAAAGCCATGTGATTCAAGACATGGCCTTAACCTGGTAGATTGTAGCTGGTTTGACTGACGGGAGTTCTGGAGAAAGGGAGCTACAGTGGATGTCATCTTTTGGGAGGGTGGAACTGTGAATGTGGGTACCCATTCATGCCAGGATATCCAGTACAAGTCGCCACTGCTGCCAGCTGACACCAGACAGTGGGCTTCTTGGACATGGGACATATGTCGTATTCACATTTGTGCTTGTAGCATGTTACATGACACATGCACCTCGGTCAGTTAATATTTATGGAATCATTGAGTAATATGCTGGCCAGTAGGAGATCAAAGATCATTTTCTGCAGATTATCTTCATTTGTGTACTTCTTTCTCGTTTTCTTAGTTGGATCAACAGCCTGTTGTCTGACTTTCCAAGCATATTATAAACTAATTGCATTATGAAGAATAAGGGGCAGGCATTGGGTACAGCAGTTGGGACACTGCTTGGGATGCCTGCATCCCGTATTGGAGTGCCTGATTCAAGTCCCCGCTCCACTTCAGATCCAACTCCCTGCTAATGCACATCCCTAGAAGGCAGCAGATGATGGCTCAAGTACTTGGGCCCCTGCCTCCCACGCCAGACACCTGGGTGCAGTTCCTGGCTCCTGGCTTCAGCCTGGCCTACCCATAGCTATTGTGGACATTCGGGGAGTAAAGCAGGGGATGGAAGAGTTCTGTCTGTCCCTGTCTCTCACTGTCAGTCTCTCTGCCTTTCAAATGAAATGAACATAAATAGATAAAAAAATAAATCCAATGCTTAGTTGTACTTTATTCCTACTTTTAATTAACTCAAGTGTTTCATGTGATTTTTACTGCTGTTTTTAAAAAACAGCTAAGTAATTTAAACAGTGAGTGTTCTTTAAGTTTGATCCTCAGGCCGGCGCCGCGGCTCACTAGGCTAATCCTCCGCCTTGCAGCGCCGGCACACCAGGTTCTAGTCCCGGTCGGGGCGCCGGATTCTGTCCCGGTTGCCCCTCTTCCAGGCCAGCTCTCTGCTGTGGCCAGGGAGTGCAGTGGAGGATGGCCCAAGTGCTTGGGCCCTGCATCCGCATGGGAGACCAGGAGAAGCACCTGGCTCCTGGCTTCAGATTGGCGCAGCGCCGGCCACAATGTGCTGGCCGCAGCGGCCATTGGAGGTTGAACCAACGGTAAAGGAAGACCTTTCTCCCTGTCTCTCTCTCTCACTGTCCACTCTGCCTGTCAAAAAAAAAAAAAAAAGTTTTTTTGATCCTCTGTAAATGCTTTTCTAAGGCTGAGTTGTGAAGTATTTGTTAGGGAGCTGTTGCTGCTTTCCTTGTCATGCTTCCCTTTCGTCCCCTCTGGTAAAATTGGCCTGCGTGGTGTCAGCCTTGGATTTGCCCCGCCCTCTGGCTGGCCTAGTGTGTTGCCAGCCTGCCTGTGATTGGATTCTCGTGCTTTCAGACGTAAAGGTTAGGTGACTCCTTCACACACTGCACCTGCTCCCATAGCTTCTCCTTTCCATTACTGTAGATTGATAGCAACATCCGTGAAGACTTAATATATAGGATGCAATACATTTTATCTGCGCTGTATGGAAGTGTGAATCTTCAGAAAGGCAGAGGCTTCCTTCCAGTGCCTATTGACATTATCATTTTCATACCTGCCTGGCCTGTGGCTGTGTTTATACCTAAGTTGTAAACATTTTAACTTACAAGTTTTCTCTGCATCTGCTTTCTTTAGTTCTGTGCCATAGCTAGGTTATCCATTTTGCTTATAAGTGCCTTGGGAAATTTCACATGGGACTTGCAGGCAACTACTTAATAAATGATATTTGGGGATGATAATGGCAGTTCTAGGACATGTTTCAGAAGGAAATCTTTTTAAGTTTCTAACTGTAAACACAGGATGGAAAAATTCCCCTTTTTTATGTAGTATATGAGACTTCTTATTTGAGGAGTGTGTTCCTCTTGATTTTTTAAAATAAGTTGATGATTTTTAGAACAATTCTAATAAAAGCTATTTTAAATTAGGAAGCTTTGAGGCAGTGTTGGGGGAAATTGGTTCTTGGTTTGCATTAGGGAAAGACAAGTCTATATTAGGCCTGCCCTATTTAAACCTCACTTGGAACTTCTGGAGTGGAAGTTGGTAAGCAAAGTTTTCACATACATGTGGTGCTTTGCTCTAATGACCAATGCTCAACCTCGATCTTCTTCCTTGTTCACTGTTATCATCTAAAAAGCACAGACTTCGGAGAGTGTTGCACAAATAGTACAGAGAGTTCATCCAACTTCATCTGGTGTTAATACATGACCATTGAGCACGGACAACATATTGGTGAAATAGTCTGTGTGATCTATCTAAGCTACAGACCCTCTGGGGATGTCACTCACTGGCCTACTCAATTTGTTTCTCTGGTCCCAGATCCATTCCAGAGTCCAGGTTGCATTTAGTTGTCGTGTTTCCTTGGTCTCTTCACCTGCAGCATAGGTCAGGGCTTCTGCCTTTCTTGCTCTTTGTAACCTTCTCATTTTTGAAATGCACTGAGCAGGTATTTGATAGAAGTTCTCTCAAAATGGGTTTTTCTCAGGTGTGCACTTGATCCAGTCCATGTTAGGCATTTGGGCTGGACACCACTGAAATGACATATGCTTTGTAGGATTTTAAGAACAGTGTCAAAGAGAGGTGTCATTACTGGTGGGCTTCATTTTTATCACTTTAAGTGGTACCAGCTTTCTCCATTGTGTAGTTACTGTTTTTCCCCTTTTAATTAATGAATGTCTTATAGGGAAATACTTCAAGATGATGTAAATAAGCTCCTTTCAAAGTTTTGCCCAAAGTTTTTGTTCATATGTATACACACACACACACACACACACAAATATATGTAATATTTAGAACTCCCATATCTTTCACCTGTATCAGTGGGGATTTTAATGTATCAAAGAACTGGGTTTTTCCCCATTTATTTTACTCTTTCCATTATTTATTTCTGTATGTATGAACTCATGGATATTCATCATTCTATACTTTATGTTCCATTTTTGTTATTTATTTTATTGCTCAAACATTCCCAGATTGGCCATTGAGAGCTTCCTCAAACTGACTCCTCTATTTTTTTGAGATACCTTCATTGTTTGTGAGTTCATTTTTACTTTCCAGTGTCAAAAGTTGTTCCAGGCATAGCTTCTCTAACTGTAGTCCTAGAATCACTTGTTTTTCTAAACAACTTTTAATCTTTTATTGATGAATGGTATTTAGAAACCAAAATCTAGTCATTACTTGTGTTCATTGCTCGTGGAAGGAATCTTCTGCCTTCAGTGTCACGTTTGTGGAGTTCTACTGGAACCAAAAGATGACCAAGGGCTTCAGTGCAGGCCACTCTGCTGTTTTCCTGTTAAAATAAAATATGCTGTTTTCTCTCATTTAAAAGGGACAATAGATTAAGTCAATGAACATGACGTCATCTCAATTTCTGTTTTTCTCAATTTTCTGATTGTTCAGGTGGCTGCTCCTCATTTGTCTGAGTATAAAATATATAGGAAATAATGGAAAGTGGAAAAAAGGATTAAGAAGCTTGAACATTTTTTATAATAATTATCACAGCCTGTTTTGTGTTTCTTTTACTACTAAATACATGTATATGTGTAAATATATTTAGAATGGTACATATATACACATACATGTACATGCATTTGTATTCTAAATAAATTCATATATAAATTTTAAGATTTTTTTATTTATTTGAAAGACAAAGTTACAGAGAGGGAGATACAGAAAGAGAAATCTTGCATCTGCTGGTTGACTCCCTGAATGGTAGCAACAGCTAGGGCTAGGCCAGGTTGAAGCCAAGAGCCAGGAGTTTTCATCCAGGTCTCCTATGTGGGTGCAGGAGCATTAAGACTTATGCCAGGCCGGCACCGTGGCTCACTTGGCTAAACCTCTGCCTGCAGCACCGGCACCCCGGGTTCTAGATCTGGTTGGAGCACCGGATTCTGTCCCGGTTGCTCCTCTTCCAGGCCAGCTCTCTGCTGTGGCCCGGGAAGGCAGTGGAGGATGGCCCAAGTCCTTGTGCCCTGCACCCGCATGGGAGACCAGGAGGAAGCATCTGGCTCCTGGCTTCAGATCGGCGCAGCGCGCCGGCCATGGTGGCCATTTTAGGGGGTGAACCAAGGGAAGGAAGACCTTTCGCTCTGTCTCTCTCTCTCACTGTCCAACTCTGCCTGTCGAAAAAAAAAAAAAAAGACTTATGCCATCCTCGGCTGCTTTCCCAGGCACACTAGCAGGACATTGAATAGGAAGTGGAGCAGCCAGGACTTGAACCTGTTCCCTATATAGTATACCAACATTGCAGGTTGTGGCTTAACCCATTACACCACAACGTCGGCTAGTCTATATAGTTTTTCTAGGCATTTTCTGGTTGTGTACTTTCTGCTGTAATGGGAACAAGCATTTTTACTTTGTGTTTCATTTGCAAACTGTTACTCTCATCCTGATTTCTTCTCTACCCCTTTATCCTCTCCCTCCTTCCCATCCTCTTGTTAATGAGATCATTCGATCAACAGATGTACACTGGATTTCTCCCAATGTTCAGGCACCATTCTAATGCACATTTATCAGTGAGAAAAACTGATGAAAATGGCAGTTTTATGTACTTTAGCGTAAGGTGTGGTGAGTTAGAGACAGTACACAATAAACATAATCAGAAGTAAATCATACAGTAAGTTACAAAGAGCTGCCCCTCTCAGTGTTTCTTCTGTGTTTTCCTCCCTTGGACAACATCTGCTGAGTAATTTCTCTCCCTAGGGCACCACTGGAGATCTTTAAAATGAATGAGAAATGAAAGAGATCTCCAGGAGGTCAGCTTTGTCAGTAACCAGCTAAGCCCACGTGAACTAACACAAAAGAAGTAGGAAGTTTCAGAATTCGGAGTGGAATTTTTCTCAGAAGGATTTTGTAGAATATTTAAGTGAACTCAAGTTTGAAATGTTAAAATGGGTTTTTCTGGAAGAAATTTGGCAGAATTAATACAGACAAGTAAAGCATTTAAAAACATAACCAGCACACTTACAGAAGTTATATCATGCTTGGAAAAGGCCACAGTAATATATTGGCTGCAGAAAGGGGGAGGGGTAGTTCCCTTGTGAAGGTTTTCTGCAAGGGGGGACTGAGCCGAGGATGGTGAGTGTTGATTTTTGTTAAGTTAATATGAGTGCTTGGGTAATACCTCATTTTTACCCAATTATATGACTTAACGATAATAAAATGGTTATTTATAAGGTGTATGAATGGCATTTGTTACTTTATGTAATATAAATTTGATGAATTTTATTGATGTGTCAACACAAATAAAAGCAAAATATAAGTAAAGGAAGTACAAAATGAATAGGGTATAGCATCTTTTTCTTTAAAGATTTATTTTTATTTGAAAGAGAGTGAGTGAGATGGGTGGGGGGAGAGAGAATCCATCTGCCATCCATTGGTTCACTTCCCAGATGGCTGCAATGGCCAGAACTGGACCAGGTTGAAGCCAGGAGCTTCTCCAGGTTTTCCATGTGGATGGCAGGGGTCCAGGCACTTGGGCCATCTTCTGCTGCTTTCCCAAGCTAGATCAGAAGTGGCAGCCAGGACACACAAATCAGCACCCAAATGAGAAGTGGACATCACAGACAACTTTACCTGAGGGTATTAACATCTTACATCTATCCATCATATTATTATTTAACTGAGAGGAACTTTCAGTTTCTGTTGATTTAAGCATTTAGGAAGAAGTGTAATGTATTTATATTCTATCATGTGAGATAAAATGTCATGTTAATTCTTCTAGTTCTTCATTGGAACCAGTTCTGTATAAACTTTAACAGTGCTGTACAGTAGCAGTTTTTGTGTGTCATTAAAAATTTTCTAGTAGCCACATTAAGTAAAAAAAAAAAAAAACCTTGCAGATTAAATTTATTTTAAATATATTTTAAAGAATTTATTTGAAAGGCAAGGTGACGGAGAGGTGAGGGAGGGAGGGAAGAAGAGAAGTGGGTTGGGGAGAGAGAGGGAGATCTTCCATCCACTGATTAACTCCCCAAATGGCCCCAACAGCCGAGTCTGGGCCAGACTGAAGCCAGGATCTGGGAACTCCATCCTGGTCTCCCACATAGCTAGCAAGGACCAATTTCTGTTTCCTTCCCAGGCACATTAGCAGCAAACTAATTGGAAGCAGAGCTGCTGGCACCTGCACTGGCACTCTGATGTGGGATACCAGTGTTCAAAACTGCAGCTTACCCCACTGCACCCCAATGCTATCTCCCACTTTAAACTTCTTTTAATCAGGTTTTTTAATGAAGCAACAATATCCAAAATACGATTGTGTCGGTTGTAATCAAAATGAAACATCTTAGTGAAATCTCTTGCATTGTTTTCTTCATACTAAGTCATTGCCATCTCAGCTCAGCCTAGCTGCGTGTCCTGTGCTGGGTAGTCACATGTGGCTGGGGGGTGATGTTGGGGGATATCAGTTGATTACCTTCACTGCATCTCTCATTGTTCCTCATTGGTTTCCTTCTTCACTTCTTATTTCTAATGCTCCTAAAGCTTTCTTTGGAGGTTTTAGATGGTTCGTTCGTTCGTTCGTTCTTTCTTTCTTTCTTTCTTTCTTTCTTTCTTTTTTTTTTTTTTTTTTTTGACAGGCAGAGTTGGACAGTGAGAGAGAGAGACAGAGAGAAAGGTCTTCCTTCTGTTGGTTCACCCCACAAATGGCCGCTGTGGCCAGCGTGCTGTGCCGATCCAAAGCCAGGAGCCAGGTGCTTCCTCCTGGTCTCCCATGGGGTGCAGGGCCCAAGCACTTGGGCCATCCTCCACTGTACTCCCGGGCCACAGCAGAGAGCTGGCCTGGAAGAGGAGCAACCGGGACAGAATCCAGCGCCCCAACTGGGACTGGAACCCGGGGTGCCGGCGCCACAGGCAGAGGATTAGCCTAGTGAGCCGTGGCACCGGCCTAGGTGGTACTTCTGATGTTGCCATAATTATTGCCAGTATTTTAAAGGTGTTCTCTTTGAGTCACTAAATTGGCATAAAAAGAATGAAGTTGGAGTTCCTTCCTGGAGATTGAGAGATTAACTCTAAGCCCTGCCCTGCTGCTGGCTCTCCTTTAGCTTTGGGAAAGTCTCAGTCCCTCTCATCTTCAGAGTCTGTTTGTAGAGTGAAGTAGAGTAAGGGGGTGGCATTTTCTCATTAACTTAACTCTTAGCTTCTAAAAGTTATTCGTGTTTTTTATTCATATGCATTGATTAATTTTCTAATATGTTTAGGCAGGGTATTGAAAAAAGCCTAATGGATTCCTTTTTTAGTGAACTATAGTGATTGTCCATGAAGAGAGAAGTAGTAGGCTTAGTTCAATCTTAAGCATGAAATTTTAAAATCTTACATCATGTCTAGATAAATATTGGGGAGCCCTAAATAGTCGAATTGGGACAAGGATAAGGTAGGGTAAGCAAAGTTGTTGACTTATTGTTTTCTGCATTATCCCCAGTCAATTTTATTTTTTCTTTCTTTGAAAAATTGAATTTTTGATAATGAGAAATTACCATTTTAAAATGGTGTTCTGTTTTCCCCTTTGGCCAGTAGAGAGTTAACATTCTGTTTTTAAATCCTAAATACTAGCTCTATAAATTAGCATCCCACAGCAGAATTCAATAAATATCATTACACTTCATTATGCTTATAGGAACACTTATTCCAAAGCACATTGACTTCATTTGTTGACTTGGCTTGTTTCTAAGTGTTTTATAATAATAGAATAAAGATGGACATCACCAAAACTTGTTTAATCACATTGATTATTATTATTAAAACTTCAGAAATATTTCCAACATACAAAAAATAACTCTGGAAACTAACACCTTTAAAAAAAAAAACTTCCATCTGTGATCTGTGTCACATCATAGCATTTTATATTCAAACATTTTTTAAAGAAAGAATCAAAGATCACAGAAAAGCCTACGGTTTGGTCTACCATGACAGCACCCTCCTCCTGTCTCCTCTGGAGTTAATAATGTATTATAATTCCTGTCATTTCTTTTTGCCCTACTTTCAGCTCTCCTCCCTCCTTTTGGATTGAGTCTTGTAATTCTATTTGATTTCCATGTTGTCTTGTGTCGCTCCCCCTCTTCGTGGAGGAACGACACAGGACCCTGCGCTGTTCTTTCGTCTGCTCGGCCCTCCCCGGGTTTGCTGCTGGTTCTTCCCGGGTTGGCTACCGTCCCTTCCACCTCCGTGGAAGGGCGGTTCCCCCTGCCACTTTCCCCACTTACGCGGGGGAGCGGCACACCGCCGGCCGGCTCTCTCAGGGGCTGCACAGGTGTTCCTTCAGATAGATGTTCCTGGTGCATGCTGTCTCTCTCCTCCTTTATAGTCCTCTTCCACCAATCCCAACTCTGCTACCCACACGCCGAGCACGCTGCTCTCCTCCAATCAGGAGCAGGTCCTGCTGTTTATTGGTTGAACTGGAGGCAGCTGTGTAGAAGCTGTTTACTTCTCTCCCAGCGCCATATTGTGGGAGAGCAGATGCATAGAATAAGTCTTAATTCCAGTAACAGTCTAGTCCGAGTTGCTCCCCACAGTCTTGGTACCTTATTGATTTGGAGTTGCTTTAGAATTTAAATATATCTTTAGCTTTTCTTCACAATTTACCTTTTTTTAAAAAAAAAAAAAGATTTATTTATTTGAAAGAATTACAGAGAGAGGTAGAGACTAGAGAAAGTTCTTCCATCCGCTGTTTCACTCTCCTGATGGCCACAACAGTCAGAGCTGCGCTGATCCAAAGCCAGGAGCCAGGAGGTTTTTCCAGGTCTCCCACATGGGTCTTGGGGCCCAAGGACTTGGGCCATCTTCTACTGCTATCCTAGGCCATAGAAGAGAGCTGGATCGGAAGAGGAGCAGCTGGGACTAGAACCGGTGCCTACATGGGATGCTGGTGCTTCAGGCCAGGGCTTTAACCCACTGTGCCACAGCGCCAGCCCCCACATTTACCTTTAAGTCATCTTTTACTGCTGCAGTTACACTCTAAGAACCTTGTAATTATATATTTAAATTCCTTCCTTCCTCTTGCTCCATTGCACTACTATCATATTTTTTAAAATACAAAGATCCCATGCTATATTGCTGCTATTTTTGCTTTAAACAATTATATTTTTAAAGAAATAAAAAAATGAGGAATTATCTTTACACAAGATTATTTCCAAAGGTTTGTGGAAAAGTGGAAATAAAAAATAAGTTATTGGGGCTGTCATTGTGACAGGCTAAGCTGCGCCTATGACACCAACATCTCATATGAGCACTGCTTTGAGTTCTGGCTGCTCCACTTCTGATCCAGCACCCTACTAATGTGCCTGGGAAAGTAGTGGAGGATGGCTTAAGTACCTGGCCCCTGCTCCCATGTGCGAGACCTGGATAAGGCTCCTGTCTTCAGCTTGACTCAGCCCCGGCCTTTGCAGCCCTTTGGGGAGTAAAACAGTGGATAGAAGATCTGTCTTTCTTCTGTCTCTGTAACTCTCTTCTTTAAAATAAATAAGTAAATCCTTTAAAAATAAGTTATTTTGGTGGGAAAATGTTGCAATCCACAAATGTTGCATATACCCACATACTTGCCATTTCTGGTGCAGATCTTTTTTGTGGAGGGGGAGAGTGGGATGTCATGTGTTGTCCTTTCCATCGGGTATCATTACTCTTCTGCTTAAAAATATTATTCTGTAGAGTAGAAGTCTGCTGACATTGAATTCTTTTGTTTGTCTGCAAAGTAATTTGCCTTTATATTTGATAGGTATTTTGCTGTTTTCAAAGAATACAGAATTCTAGGTTGACTTTTTTATTTTCACTCTTTTGGGGGATGTCTCTCCATTATACTTTAGTTTTCATAGTTTCTGACAAGTAGTCCTCTGTCATTCGCATGTTTGTGCCTTTATAAATCTCCCTAAAGTCCCTAGCTGCTTTTTACAATTTTCTCTTAACCAGTTGTTTAAAAGCAATTCACTTACATGTGCCTTGATTTACTTTTCTTCATATTTATTTTGCAAAGCATTGATTGAGTTTCTTCAATCTGTGATTTGTCATTTTCAACAAATTCTGGAAATATTTAACCAGCATTTCAGGAAATCTAATTACTTATTTATTAGTCTTGATAGTCTGTTCTGTTCGTTATCTTTTCCTAAAGGTTTATTTTATTTATTTGAAAGCAGAGTGACAGAGAAAAAGAGATCTTCCATCTGCTGGTTCACTTCCAAAATGATCAGAATTGCCAGAGCTTGTCCAGGCCAAAGCCAGTTGCTCAGAACTCCACCCAGATCACCAACACGGCTTTCCTAAGCACATTAGCAAGGTGCTGGAATTGAAGCTGGACAGCTAAAGTTTGAACCACTATTCCAATATGGGTTGCTAGCATTGCAAGAGGTATCTTAACCTGCTACACCACTACATGCTGTTCCACAATGCCAGCCCCAGTTCTGTTCATTTTTGTTCTCAGTTTTCTTTTTTTAGGGGGTGGATTCATTTAGAATAGTTTCTGTTAATAGTCTTCAAGTTCATCCCCAAAGGTAAATCGGGTCTTCTAATATTTTCTTTTTCTTTTTCATCATGTTCACATTTTTTGAACCTACATATTTTCTCTGTTAATTCCATTATTTCTGTCATTTTTTTCTCTTTTTATAATTTCCCATTTATTTAAAATATGATGAACATGTAGTATTTGTAAATTTTGTGACATACATTGCAATATTCTGCCACATACACACATTATAACCCAATCAAATGGCCAGCTTGTCTGTCTATTTCCCATCTCTGTCAGTTCTGGCTCTGTTCCTATTAATACATGTTTCTCCTTATCATGACCAGAACCAGCATTTTCCCTATCTGTGGGCCTGTTAATTTTCCTTTGGGTTTCAGTCATTCTGAAATTTACATTGTTGAACATTGGCTTTTGTTATATTGCTTTAAAGAGTTTACAACCTCCTTCTGTCATAGAGTTAAATTACTTGAAATTAGTTAAATTCTTTTGAGACTTCCTTGTAAGATCTACTAGAGAAGGTCCAGAACACCTTTTATTTAAAACAAAATTTTCTCTACCCCTAAGGCAATACCCTTCATATGACTGTATCCAGTGGCCCACACAATTCCAATATCTGTCTTTTTGCTTGTAGGAACATGAACTGTTCTCTGTCCCAGTAAACTTCTGGGAGTTGTTTATCCTACTGCTTTCTTTTATTATTCCCCAAGCCATGGGATTTATTTTTCTCTCATGCAAGCCCAGCACAGAAGTCGGCTGAACCTTGAAGGGAACCTTCTGCTGACCCCTGGAGCTCCGTCTCTGTGCAGCTTTCCCCTCTGCGACTATAATACACGTATTTAATCCTGTGACTTGTTATCTTCTGAACTCCACCATCATTCCCTTCAACTTGGCAAAACCTCTGAGGTCTGTCTGATTTCTCCCTGTGTGTGCTGTGGCCTAGACGATGCCTCCTCCTGAGAGTAAGCCAGGAAATCCTGGGGCTTGCTTCATTTGTCTCTCTTGAGAATCACAATCCTGCACTGTCTGCTGTTCTTGTCTGGTGATTGTTGAGTCATATAGTTCACTAATTTTCTAGTTGTTTACAGCATTAAGGTAATTCTGGCAACAGTTACTCCTTTGTGTGTAGAAGTAGAAGTCCTCAATATTTCCTTTTAATTAAATTTTTGGGTTGTCTTTAGTATGGCCAGAGCCAACAGTCTGTCCTGGGTGTTACATATTCCTCTGCAGAAGCAAACATGCTGATAGATGTATTTTAAATTAGTGTGGCTTTCATCAAGTTATGGAACATATGCATTCTGTTGTAACTGATATTAAAATCACCTTCTGTTAATACTGCTTGCAAATATTTTTAGTGCATTGTTCTCAGAAATTTTTAAATGGATGAAATAGCTGCTTATTGAATCCTTGATGTCTGGGGTATCTACCAGACTTTCCTATCCTAATTGTTCTTCATTTCCCTCCAGGAAGAGCTACTTGCTGCTTTATAACTTTTCAAACCTTAAAATACTTCTTTGTCCCAGAGTCGCACTTACCCTTTCATTATGTAGGAACGGTGCACACACACACTGTTCCTTCTCCAGAAAGCATAGACTTCTGAGCTCTGCTGCCTCCAACCTGAAAAAAGCCACATAGGACTGTTTTAACTATGCCACTTGTTGATCGGTTGCCTGTTCTGTTCAAAAGAAAAGGACTGATTCTAATTATGATATTGATCATTACGGTGACTTGGGTGTGGGTAGTAGGTTGTGAGTGATCTCTTCCCATTCCGCTTCCTGTTTAGAAGAGGTTTTCTGTTACATGCTCTCGCTTGTCCTTTCCTCTGAAGCCTTTGCAGTGCTTCAGACTCTGAGACACTAGAGTGTGTGGCAAGCAGGGGCTTATTTTCGGGTATCAAAGGATGCTAAGAGGGAAGCTGGAACCCAGTAGTAAGTAGTACTTAGGCTCTATTGGGTGGAAGAAGGAAAAAGAAAAAAGGAAAGAGATAAAAGAGAAGCACTACTTCTTTTCCTTAGAGATGATGCTGGCTGATGAATGCATATCTTACTCATGTGGGGTTCCTGTTACTCGTGTCTGTTTACATTTGTCAGTCTTGTTTCATGTATTTTTGTCAGTAATAATAAATGTCCTGTCCAGACAAAAGAAGGGCAAGGAATTGATTTTGGTTAGACAGACTGGATAGCAACATTGTGTGTTCTTTTTCTCCTGTCCTTGTTGTATACCAGATGTGATGATTTCAGGGCTCTGTAACTGCATTCTTCATTGATCGGCGTAAGTTTGAGTGCCTTGTGAAACATGGAGTTACTGGAAGCTTTCACTGGCAAGGGTAATAGAGCTGCTATTGCATGCTTGTTGCCTATCATGGTACATAGTTTGTCCACATGTCACTTTGCTCTCTTAGCCCTGCCCTGTGAATGTGACCCTTTTGCAACAACTGGTTCCCATCTTATAATTCTTCCTCATCACATTGCCTCATTTATTTTGCTCCAACCACACAGGCCTCTGGGGGTTCTGTGGGAACTGCAGGCACACTCATGCTGAGTCTTTGGACTTACATCCCCTCTGCTTGCAATGCCCTTCCTCTAGAGGACAGCTAGATAGTTTACTGCTTTGGTTCACTCAGGTTTAGCATCATCATGAGTCTTCCTCATCTGTTCTGTGCTGAAAATAACAACTGAACATCCTTCCTTTCCCAATCACTTCATCACTTGTACCTTTCAGCTTGCTTAAAGAAATCTTATTACTTGGCAATATGGCACTCAACTCAGGATGGTGTCCCTCCCATCCGGGTAAGTTTCATGAAGGTAGAAATCTTACTAAGATTCAGAGCAGTGTCTAGCTGTATAATAGGCACTCAACAATAACTTGGTAGAAGGAATAAATGATGTTTTATTTGTGTTAGGACACTTATGTGCATTCAGTCTGAACCTATAAGAATATGTCTGCAAAATAGAAAACTATATTTGTAGTTAATATACATGTAAAAATTAAATTACAAGTTTTGTATTCAAGGTTAAAGTCCCCATCACTTCTCGGCCTATTGGCTAAGATCAATTGCAAAGTTAAATTTCCCTAATTGCAACTACAGAATTTCAGGTTCTATTGAATTTTGGCAGACGTCACTTTTCTGAAAGATCTTTGGGACCAAAAAGACCTTAGTCATAAAAATACTCTGTCCTTGTTAATTGTTAAAGGAACAACAGTAGTCACTGTGCTCTTGCTCCCCATGTAGGACCTCTGTCCCTATTGAATTGTAATATGAGAATCGACCGCAAATTCTCTCCCCAGTCTGTACTCTTTATGTCGTGTGTGTGCGTGGGTGCAAATTGTTGAAGATTGTCTATGATTAGCATGGAGTTGGTCCTCTGTATATAAAGTCATACTAAAAATGAACCGTAATGAAGAAGGAGATGGGAGAAGGAAAGGGAGGTGGGATGGGAGCTGAGGGAGGGGTATGGGGGAAAGAACCACTGTATTCCTAAAGTTGTATCTATGTAAAAATGCATTCATTAAATAAAAATTTAAAAAATAATAAAAATTTAAAAATAAAAAAATACTCTGTCCTTGGGGTTGGTTTTGTGGTGCATTGGTTTAAGCAACCACTGTGACTCCAACCTAAATATCAGAATGTCAGTGGGAGTCCTGACTGCTCTGCTTCCAATCCGGCTTCTTGCTAATACACCTGGGAAGGCAAAAGATTACGGCCCAAGTATTTGTACCCCTTCTTCCTATGTGGGAGACCAGGATGGATTCCTAAGATCCTGGCTTCCATCTGGCCCAAACCTGGTTGTTACAGGCATTTGGGGGGTGAGCCAGTGGATGGAAAAATCTGTCTCTCTCTTTATTGCTCTGCCTCTCAAATAAGTAAGTAAGTAAATAATCTGTCTTTAAACAACATGCTGTGTCCTTAAAAAGTTTTAACTTTATTTGTTCCTCATTTTTTTTAAAAAAGTTAATTTATTTATTTGAAAGGACAGAGAGAGGGGGAAAGAGAGAATCTTCCATCTTCTGGTCCACTCCCCAAATGGCTCCCAAATGCTGGAGGTGGGCCTGTCTGAAACCAGGAGCTTTTTCTGGGTCCCCCACATGTGTGCAGGGACACAAGGACTTTGACCATCCTCCGCTGCTTTCCCAGGCACATCAGCAGAGAGTTGGATTAGAAGTGGAGCAGCCGGGACTCAAAATGGGATGTTGGTGTAGCAGGCAGCAGCTTTACCCACTATGCCACAACGCTAGCCGCTGTTCCTCGTTTTTAACATATTTTTAAAACTATCATCATCGACCTTAAAGGAACCCAATTACTTGAGCCTTCACCACTGCCTCCCAGGGCCTGCATTAGGAACTAAGGTCAGAAAAGAAACCCAGGCATTCTCATGTGGGACACAGGCATCTTAACCTCATAGGCTATGTGCCTGTTCCACTTGATTAACTCTTGTTATTAAGGCAATAAAAAATAGTTTCAAACTTTAATTATTTCATGAATAATTGATCTATCTGTACTTACCTCTAAATAAAACGTATTAGTTCTAAGTAAAAAAGATAGCTTGTATTCTGTTACTGTGCTATCCAGCTGTGATTGTAGGGCATTAGGGAACCTCATGCGAAGTTACTAATCTTGTGTAGAAGGTAAGAGACTTGCAACAAAACTTACAACAACAAAACTTACAAGAAGTGTTCATTTCAGTATTTCCTTGTTGTCTGATACAGAACCTCCTCCACTCCTTTGCACACTCTGTACTCTTTCTCTCGCTCCCGGACCCCTCCATGTGTGTGTATGTGCATACCCACATGTGCTGTGTGCATACGTTTCTAGATTACATGTGTGTAGGATTAGGTGTCTTTTCAGATATTATCTAAAATAAACTTACTGGTGCACATCTTCTGTGCTGCAAACATTCTCATTAAATACCATGGATGGAATCAAAGTGTCCTGAGTGCTTGCTGCCTACTAGGTATTATAATTGGTCCTTGGCATATGGGCTTTAGTTAAGATTTTTACACCTCTGTCCAGGAGATGCTTATATTCTATCAAGAGAATAATTCCAACACTCTGGGTCACGGAATTGTGTACCTGGTGATTGGGAGCACAGGAATGAGAATGTAAATTACTCAGTTGCCATGAAAGTTTATGGGAGGAGACAACCGTTATGCAGAAAAAAGTAGAAGAGGAAACAGTATATGCTTAAAGCATAGAGACCTGAACTGCAGTGACTGCCCAGTGAGCCAAAGAGAATTTATCTTGGTTGGAGTCAAAGTGTTTTTGCAGTGTTATGTTTGTCAAGAGCCTAATTGTGTTGTGAGTATAAGGGGGAATGCTCTTGATCCCAGAAGCTATGTGCTGATATATTTAAAGTGAAGTGCTATAATGTCTGCAAGCAGTCCTCAAACGATTCAGGAAAAAAATAATTATGTAAATGTATTTGTGGCTGTGGAGAGAGAATGCTCACAAATATTACAGTCTGTTACTATGAGTCTAGATGGAGATACAGGTGTTCATTGTATGTTTTCAACATAGAAAAAAATCTCTCAAGTCACTATGACTGTTTTTTTTTTTTAATTCTGAAGAAGTACTACAAACATAAAATTGGATTGGAGGGGGCCAGCATTGGGCGCAGTGGGTTAAGCCATCATCTGCAATACCATCATCTCATAGCAGGACCAACCAGGTCTATCTTTTACACAGATATTATACCACAGACAAAACCCCAACTTGTAAGCCAGCATACAAGACCATTATTAATTAAAAATTCCAATTTTGTGTCTTTTTCTAAAAAAAATACTATTTATTTGATAGGGCCAATGCTGTGACACAGTTGATTAAGCCTCTGCCTGTGACACCGACCTCCCAGATGGGCACCAGTTGGAGTCCTAGATGCTCCACTTCCAATCCAGCTCCCTGGTAATGGCCTGGGCCCCTGTACCCATGTGGGAGACCCGGAAGAAGCTCCTGGCTTTGGATAGGCCCCGCTCCTGCCATTGCAGCCATTTGCAGAGTGACCCAGTGGATGGAAGACCTCTATCTCTCCCTCTGTAACTCTGCTTCTCAAATAAATTAATAAATATTTAAAAAATATAATATTTATTTGAGAGAGTAACAGAGGGAGAAGGAGAGGCAGAGAGAGAGAGAGAGAGAGAGAGTGCACGCGCGTGCTTCCAATCACTGGTTTACTCTCCAAATGTCAGCAACAGCCAGGACTGGCCCAGGCTGAAGCCAGGATCTTCATCTGGGCCTCCCATGTGGGTGGCAGGGGCCCAAGCACTTGGACTGTCTTCTGCTTTCCCAGGTCATTAGCAGGAAGCTGAATCAGAAATGGAGCAGCTGTAACTCAAACAGCTGCACCAATGGCATACTGGTGCTGAAGGCAGCGGCTTAACCCACTGTGCCACAGGGCCAGCCCCTCCACAAACTTTCAAATGCTTGAACAGAGGATCATATTTTTTTTTGAAATTTTTTTATTTATTAGACAGGTAGGATCATATTTATTTTTAACTTTCTAAGATTATTTTTGGAAAGAAAGAGTCCATAAAATCTAAATAATACGTACCCGAACACTTAGAATATAGCAACATGAAGTAAAAGCAGATCATTTAATGCACATTAAATAAAGAAAGAAAGTAATATACATTTCATTTATATTCCTTAATTGGGAGACTGAAGGCTGGAATGGGATGGTGGGGAAAGAATCAGGGATGGAGAGGTGTGCATCAGGGAGATAGAGTCGGGTAGCCTAGTTGGAGGTGATTTTCAAATTTTGTTTAGTTGATGCAAATTTCTGTTCCATCTAGGTCCTTTAATTGTGGGGCCCCTTAGTCACTGTTTGCAGCTGCATATTTTTCTAGTTCTTATTTTTAGAGATTCTACTCATCATGGAATAGTTGAAACAAATTATTATGGTGGAAACTTTCCCCAGTGATAAAGCCAGAGCTACTAGAGAAATACCACTTCTCTGAGCAGATGGAATCCATCTTCACCCAAATTTTAATTTATTACAAAGCTCATACCTAGGGAAAGTTAGAGTGAGTCATCATGTTTTGAAATTGAGTTTTGGCAAAGTTCAATTTTTCAAACAGGATTTTCTTTGTTGGGAGACTGTTTTATTGAGGGCATTATCTTTATTTTATTATTGACCTTTTATGTCTCCTACTTTTTCCATCGTCTGTCATCTCACATTACTGTGGAGCGGAGATCACAGTCCAGCTGTTGAGGTTGCTTTCTGTTCAGGGAAACACAGCTTTGTGTTTCAGCTACAGGCTGATCTGTAATTGCTTGGCTGAGATGGTAACAGGTTCTAATAACTCCGCTGTTTTCTAAGCATCTTCTCCTGTACAATGCCTGTCTTTCCTTGCTAGCACTGGCTTTGCCTTTCCAAAATGAATCCACCCAAAAGGTAGTGGGTGATATGATGACCCTGGCGTTCATTATATCAGGGAGACCGAACAATTTTAGGAAAATCAATGTCAGATAGATGCACAGTTTTAGGAAAAAGTAAAATTTCCTTTTTTGGGTTGCTTGCAAGAATAACTCATTTCTGTCTCCAATTTTCCTACTTACCACTTTCATCTTTTTTGCATGTGTTTATTTTTGTAGGCCTGGGAATGTTTACTGCACCATCACTTCTCTTAGTTCTTCCTGTTTTTCTTTTGCATTTTCATGTGTTTCTTTTTCTGACATTTCTTCAGCAAAGTCCAAGTTAGAGTACACACTGGGACTATCTCGTTGGAGTGATGTCCTATCTACTTCAGTCTAGCTCAGCCCAGCCACTCCTCCGTTTGGTTTCTGAGGCTGTGTTCCCTAAAACCATTCCCCTCCGGCACCACCGCTAGGGATGTATATGAAGTTCCCCTCTGTCTGTTTTTGTTACCTTGTCAGCTCCTGATAGTCAATCTTAGGTCATAGGAGTTTTTAAAAATATTTACCTGTTTGAAAGGCAGAGCATGAGAGACAGAGAGAGAGAGGTCTTCCATCTGCTGGTTCACTCCCCAACTGGCTGCAACAGCCAGAGCTGGGCCAGATGGAAACCAGAAGTCATTCACTCCATCTGAGTGTCCCCCTTGGGTGACAGGGGCCCAAATACTTGAACCATCTTCTACTGCCTTCCCAGACACATTAGCAGGGAGTTGGGTTGGAAGTTGAGCAGGCAGGACTAGACTTGGCACTCCATATGGGATGCCCACTCAACCCATTGCTGCAACGTCAGCACCTATGTTTGCAGGAATTTAATGATGAAGCTGTGTCTTGAACTAAAACAGGTGCAGGGGATGTAGTAGGTAAGGGCCTATTAACTATTAGGTGGGTGAGTAAAGAAATTAATGTGCAAAGGAATAGAGCTTGTAACTGCAGTCCTTAAGGAATGAAGCTGTCTAGGCACTTTTCTCTGTAAGTGCAGCCAGTTATATTTGCAGACATAAGCATTGCGACCCAGTGTGTTTCTGTTAGTGGTTCCTGCTGCCCTTGGGTTCCCTGGTGAATTCCTAAGGAAGCCTGATCTGATGGGAGCTGCCTACAATATGAGAATTCCCAGAGCAAGAGATGTGTGGGATGGGGCTTCCACACTTACCGTCCCTTTAGTATGAAATGACTTCAGTCACCTATCTGAAGGATCAGCTGTCATTAGAATTAATGCTGACATATAACCTTATAAACTCTGAACTTGCACATGTTGATTAAGAACAAGATCATCTTTGGCACTTTTTCGACTTTAACTGGAAGGACAAAAATCTCCTTGCGTCCAGGAGTTGCACGTTTTGCTCATGTGCTCTCATTTCTTTGTGTCTTACGCCGGGTTGCTGTTATGTGGTGTATTCAGCAGCCTTCATCGTGGAGATACCTGGCCTGTTCCTTGTGATTTTGCCCATGTAGGGTTACAGCTGCTTTCACTTTTCTGTGATTTAATTTGAAGATTCAGCCCAGCAGGGGGCTATTGGTCTCCACCTATGCAGCTTTAAGAGCTGACTGCTGTTCTCTGCGTGGTCGTTATTTCCATTGCTATTCATGGTGATTTTCCTCTTCTGTATTCATGGAGCAACCAAGGCACCGTTCCAAGAGCTCGTTCCCTCTACATACGGCATAACATGGAACCATTTGGATGGAAAAATTATAAATTAAAATTATTCTGTTCATTTTAAAATATTCATATTGTGTTGCTCAAATGCCAGTAACTGGAAAATCATGGATAATGTCCTGTTTTTATAACCCCTTTCAGAATGTTTTGAAATCTGTTTATGTTGTTACTTAGCCATCTTTTCCTAGAGTGGGTTTTGTGATTAAAAAACAATTTTTTTGAAAAGAAAGACTATATTAGTTCAGTGTCTGATGGCATATATGATATGATATGATGCTACAAATAATTGCAGTCCACTTCTAAATAGAAAAATATTCCATGAACAGAGAATTTTTATAAAATAATAAGACTACAAAGATAGACTGTGAACATGCCAGATTATTTCTTTGGAGGATAAAGCATTTTTATTAAATGATTAAAACTAAGCAAAGATTTATTTCTGGAAATAGATATATTTAAACTAGAAAATTCATAATTTCATAACAGTACTGATTTTCAGATGCTAAAAACATTTACATCATTTTAAATGGAGCTACTGTTTGTTGTCTTCTGTTGTCATTGCTAAGTCATTGATTCTTTAATTTTGGAAGGCTAAAGTTTTATCTTGCTCTCTGCATTTTCCATGATGTATGTGTGTATGGGAGAGGATATGCATGTCTCAGAGAGATAGACATGAGGGGAAATGTGAAAATGTTTCTATGCAGATTGGGTAGTTTTTTATTAAAGTAAATATCTCTCTTAAGGGCAGAAACATAGAGATCTTAACTTTGTGCTATATGTTTTTCCACCTCTGTGGACCATTTTAAAGGTTAAGTACAGATCTTTATTTTCTGCTTTTTTAGTCTTAAATTTGAAGTCTACACTCACAGAGAAACCTGTGTGGGTTTTTTGTTGTTGTTGTTGGCCCTCTTGATGAGGAATATTCAAATGTATTTTTGAAATTCTTCTGTTCTGTCAACTAAAACAATTTACAATTATAATTTTAAGACACTTTCTAGAAACATCTACCTCGGTTCAAGCTAAAGTCTCAGTTTAGTGGCCTGTTTGTGTGCACTGGATTCTTCAGAGCAGCAAATCACTTGCGCGGGGACCGATTTCACAGGCTCAGTTCCCTGTGTGTTTTAGCCCTGTCAGTCATTCGGCTTTATAAAATAGGCTCATCCTTGACTGCGTATGGGTTCTGAAAGGTTGTGTGTGTGGACCATGAAAATCTGGATGGCTCTTGCTAACTCTCTTTTATCATTTTAAGTAACACCCAGTGATCCAAAAGCATTTCCTCTTGGTTTTCAGGAAGATGTTTTTACAAGCTGTCATAGTTGAAGTCAGGATTCTTTATAAGAACAATAATATATATATATATATATATACACCAATGCATACACATAGACACACATACACATTTATAGTACCCAGATTATCTGCAGAATGTACGTGTGTGTGTGTGTACACCCCTTTTCCTAGTCTGGTTGATGGGAAGTAGGATGCAAGCTATCTGTGAACAGATTTCCCAACACAAACAGCTTACACAGCAACCAGCTTTTCTGAATGTAGCAATAAAATGAATACTAATTTTAATTGAATGAAGAGGACAGATTTGAGTAGTTACTACCGGAGAAATCCTGAGAGTTAAACCTTCACCACACTTGACATTGTTTTGTGGTCTGGTGACAGACAGATGAGTGAGCTAGCTGCTGATGGTACCCGTTCTGTGGAGTGCCTGCTTCAGTTCCAGGGCTTATGACGTTCAATAAAATAGGTATTCTCCGAGGTGGCATGAAGCTTTAGTCTTGATCAAAGTGCTTCAGAGGAAGCGCAGCCGAACTGATTGGCTGTGAATGTTAATCACTTCACAGGATGCTCTGATAATTTACGGCATTGTTGTAACTCTCTGGCGTTCATAAAATGGACTTAATAACCTGCTGCCGCCGTGGGATAAGCTGCTTTTTCTCTGCAGTTGGATACCCAGCCTGCCTGCATAATGGGGTAGAGAAACACCGCATTAGAGAGGGTGAGCAGCCGTCCCACAGGAAGCAGCTCCCTAACAGATTGGTTCGTTATCTCCTTTGATTCCTAGAGGGCGTCTGTGAGATATGGCTGACCAGCGAGGACACAGGGGCCTACGGCAGAGATATTGGCACTGATCTCCCCACGCTGCTGTGGAAGCTTGTTGACGTGATTCCTGAGGGAGCAATGCTGAGGCTTGGCATGACAAACCCGCCCTATATCTTAGAGCATCTGCAGGTAAGGAAAAACACCCATTGAACCACGACACGGGTACTAAGCAAGCCCGACCACGTGGCAGCCTCAGTGTCTTCTCATGAGAGCCACTGCAACCCACTTCTACCTGTGGTTGTCGTCCTATGTGATCAAGAATGAATCGAGACTTTCAGATCTGCTTCTTAGCCTACATGTTTTGTCTCCTCCTTCATCATTAATTAATGTTACCCGCATTTTTCGATATTTGCTACCTTGTCTCAGTGCTTTGTTTTACCTTTGTAGTCATTCCTTTTCCATCACATAAATTTGCCTCGGTGTCCCCATTTTGAACCCTTGTCTAGTTCAGAACTGCTGATATATTGCATTAATTTTTTGCAGCTAACAGTCACAGATGGGTTATCTGAACTATTTTTGGCTGTCTCAGTTAAGTTGGGAAAGGGTTCTTCTGTGTTATCCCCTCCTCTGGAGATGCTTAGTTTTGAGTGGAATCTAGGGAACCCAGGGCCTGATACCCTTCCACTTGATTCATCTGGGCTCACTGTGAACAAAGAAGAAGGTGATCCGACCCCTGGTCTCCTTTTTAACCATCCATAGATCAGCATGCTCAATGTCAAACTAGATAAATGGACATATGTCCAAGTAACTATGGAATGTGATGACAAATGCCACTTAAATAGGACCAAACAGAGGCAAGGCAGAATTTGACTTTGCTGTTAAGACATTGCTTAGGACAACCATATCCCGTGTTAGGGTGCTTGGGTTTGAGTAATGGTTCCGCTCCCAATTCCAGCTTCCTGCTCATGTGTATCCTGGGAGGCAACAGTGATGACTTAACTGGTGGGGTCCCTCTAACACATGGGGAAGACCCAGATTGAGTTCCTGGTTCCCAGCTTCCAGCCTGCTCCAACCCCAGCTGTTGCAGGCATTTGGGGAGTAAGCCAGTGGAGGGGAGATCTGATTCTCCCCTTAATCTGACTCTTTCTTTCTCTGCCTTCTACATCAATTAATTATTTTTAAATTAGGAATAAAGCCTATGGACAAGGGAGCAACTGTTTAAGTGAGAAAATATACACTGCCCCTGGACTATTGCTTGAGAAATAAAATAATAATTTCTTCATGTCTTTAGTTATAGACATAAGATCTGTTAACTGCTATTGGAAAGTCATATGTAAGTTATGGAAACAAGCCACTTATCTTTAATAAATGTGTTTTTTGCAGTTTGTACAGCACATAACATTTCAAAGAGCTAAAATTTTATGCAGTTTCAAAAATGCATAAATGTAAGTGAATCTCTTAGCATTTTAAAAAGGATTTCTGTTGACTTTAGGTCTACACTGGGTTAAGTTTTTGTTGAACAGCCTCGGAAATATCAACAGCATCCTTTAGCCATTCTGGAGTTGACAACAGTCTGACTGTTAATTATAAATGTATAATGAGGCCGGCGCCGTGGCTCAATAGGCTGATCCTCCGCCTGCGGCGCCGGCACACCGGGTTCTAGTCCCGGTCGGGGTGCCGGATTCTGTCCGGCGGTTGCCCCTCTTCCAGGCCAGCTCTCTGCTGTGGCCAGGGAGTGCAGTGGAGGATGGCCCAAGCCCTTGGGCCCTGCACCTGCATGGGAGACCAGGATAAGTACCTGGCTCCTGCCTTCGGATCAGCGAGATGCGCCGGCCACAGCGCGCCAGCCGCGGCGGCCACTGGAGGGTGAACCAACGGCAAAAGGAAGACCTTTCTCTCTCTCTCTCTCTCTCTCTCTCTCTCTCTCACTATCCACTCTGACTATCAAATAAATAAACAAATAAATAAATAAATGTATAATGAAGAGACTTAGCAATTTCAGTGTTGTTGTTCATATTTTCCTAGCTAGATCTTTTTAGTAACTGTAGATGATTTATATGTCGAATTTATTGAGTACTTCAGTGCAGGATGATTGTGACTTGCTATTTAAAACTAAGTCACAGGCATGTCAACTTTTACTTAACACTTTGCTTCAACACTTGTAAAAGCAAGTGAATCTCTGTAAAAATAAAATATGCTAAGAGCTGGGGCAGTCTTGCTGTGTTTCCAATAAATGTGAGACACAGCTCATGAAGACCAGTAGACGCGGGGGATGTGTAGTAGGTAGGAAGGAAAACAGTATGCATAAAAATGCATTTTATAATAACATTGAAAAGATATATATTATCAGGGAGAGATGGACCCTTAGTAGCTAAGTTCAGGTAAGGAAGCAACACAAGGAAAGATTTCGTGTATCAACTCTGAAGTGACTAACCAAATAGTTCTTGGAATATGGATTGCATGGTTGCAATAGCTAATGCAGCAATGTATAGCAAATCCTAGAGCTCACCACCTAACGCAATGCCAGGGCTGCCAAGTTCACATGGATGCTCCAAGGGAGCATCTTTAGAAAAAGATGAATGGAACATGCTAAGCATAACGTTCTAGTACACCAAGGAGTTACCAGATGTCAAGTTCATGGACGGCCATTAAAGGGATAACCAGTTCTGATGGTCACTAAGTTACAATTATGAAGTTGGTGCTTCAGAGTGTGTGTAATGTTGGTCTGCCTCCCACATTGCCAGCTTGAGGCAGAACTACCTCGAATCTGTCTCCAGAGCTACCCCACACAGTAGTGGTCCCGTAAAGGAGTGAAGGGAAGCAGGGATAAAAGAAGAACCTTCTTCATAAAAGGACTTGGAGAAACCACAGTGTAGCCATAAATCTTGACGCCTAAACACTCTGGCCAGAAGAGGCTGCAGAAGCTGGCAGTGGAGCCAATGGGCTTCCAGGGTGGAAACCACACCATAGACAGCTTCCCACTCCTGTGTGCTTTCCAAGCAGCGTGGCCCAGGCCATTGTGCACTCTGGGGAGGAGCACCCCCCAGAGCTCCTGGGACAGAAGGAAAGACACAAAGGAATGCAAGAGGAATAGAGCCACACCGTCTGGAATAAGAGCTTTTCACTTTGACATGACCTTCACCCCTCCTCATCTGGATGGCCGAACCCAGAGCTTGCCACCCGCAGACACAACCTGCGTGGCAGAAGAGGAAACTGAGCTGCAGAGGGCTCGTATGGCTGCCCGTGGCTGCCCGAGTCTTGGTGGGAAAACAACAGGAGGGAGCCCTACAGGGTGGTCCTTGGGCCCGTGCCTGCACCTGCACTTGCACTTGCACTTGCACCTGCACCCAGCCATCCATGGCCTTTTCCACTTTCCTCTCAGGCGCGGAGGCTGCTCTCAGAAATTACCTGGCTTATCTAAAGAGCGCTGAAGAGTGCCCACCATTAAAAAATAGAGAAGAGGAACAGAGACAAAAATGGCAGAGCAAAGTGTTTTTTTTTCTGTAAGGAAACAGAAGGATCCTGCTCTTGCAGCAACTGTTCAGCTGCTTTATTGCCCTCAGAGTGAGGGGTGCCTGAGAGTTTTCTTGGTAGGCCTTAGCTTCCCCATGTTTCTGGAAGGGGAATCCTCACTGGGCCCTTCTCCTCCACCTTCGTTCTCTCCATTTCACATTCACCTGCCTCTTGAGATTTTTTTCTTTAAACCCTTTTACCAGCTTTAAAAAGAAATTATCGAACAATTTAAAGGGAAAATTATTTAAAGGAAAACACCAAGGTTTGTATCCTATTATTTTAACAGTATGGTGTGGAAAAATAAGGGGGTTGAGAATACATTTGATTAAATAAATCTCCACGGGAATAGAAGACACGCATTACTCTCGACATGAGATGCACTGCTAAGATTTTATCAAGCATCCAGCATCGTGTGTGGCACAGTGTATGGCAGGCATTGAGTAAGTGCGTAGTGAGTGAAAGCAAGGGAGGGGGAACACCTTACTAACAGCAGGGAGACAAGTAGTAAAGTATCTTCCTTTGGAGGCATCTAGCATTCCTATTTCTAACTTACCATTGCCTTAAAACAATATAGGATTCATTTTCATGATGATACAGTTGACAGAATGTTGTCAATTGCATATATCATAGGAACACCCTGTCATGAAAGAAACATAAGCATGAACTTACATAATGCTGTATTCAGTTTGCATACAACAATAGAAATGTTAAAGCAATAGATTACGAAACGTTTTGCCTCACCTGCTGGTGCCTCTGCATTGCCTGTTAGGCTAAAGACAAGGTCGCTAGCATGATACCTGCAGTCTCAAAGAGACTTGCCGATTCCATTCCATCCCTGGTCTCTTTTCCCTTTAGTACCCTTGTGATGCCTCTGGGTGGCCTGTATTATAATTATTCTTTTAACAATTTGATATTCTTTAAATTTCCACTTTACATTTTTCTTGTTCCATATTTACTGTATATTGGCAGATGGTAGAAATAGTAACGTGTTAAGCAGCTATAGTAACATTGGCTGCTGTATTTGTTGACTGTCCCTATAGTGGTAAACAAGTATTTTTCCAATAGCTACTGCCAGTGAGGCATCAGAAATGACTGATAGCTTTTTTTCAAGGTGGACCAGTGATAATAATAAGGTAAAAATGCTATAATTTATCAAGTGCTTATTATTTTCAAGAAACCATGCTGACTACCCTATGTATGTGATATCTCTTCTTACAGCAAGCTAGCTGTATGGCTATTGTTGCCCTCACTCTATTGATTGGGAAGCCATGTAATAGGTTAAATAACTGGCTCAGTTATATAACTAGTTAGCTGCTGAACTGGTTCTAGTCTAATCTGAGTCTGAGGTGCTTTCCCAGGCTCCTCCCGCCTACCTTCTGTGCTGTGTTGCACCTGGCCAGCAGGTCTCTGTCAGTACTCGTGGTGCTCGGCAATGGTTTGGTCACGTGCATGTCTGCCACAACTACCGGCATCTGGAGGGAGAAGCTGTCATACTGTCCTTGCGTAGCAGGGCCTGTGATAACACAGATTTAATGAATGCATATTGAATGATGTGATAACTCTATATTTAGCTTTTTCAGCTGCTCCTTGTCTGTGTGTCTCATAAATTGGATGCCTGCATATCTGTGCAGAGCACCTAGTTTTGGAAGAGTTAGGAATGCTTTGAAAGGCAATGACAGGGGGAGGGGGAAGGAGAGAGGGAGAGGGAGAGAGAGAGAGGGATGGATGGATGATATCTTCTTCTATCTGCTGGTTCACTCCTGAGATGGTCACAATGTCCAGAGCTGGGCCAGGCTGAAGCCAGGAGCCTGGAACTCCATCTGGGTCACCTTCCTGGGTGATAGGCATGCAAACACTTGGGCCATCTTTCATTGTTTTCCCAGGCACTTTAGCAGGGAGCTGAATCAGAAGTGGAGCAGCCAAGACTCAAACTGGCACTCTGATATAGGATGCCAGCATTGAAGGCAGCAGCTTAACCCCCTGTACCACAGTCCCGGTGCCTAATTTCTCGGCTATGTCAGTCACAGAAAATTCACTTGGGGATGCATTTTTCTTTATTTGCCCTGCTAAAATGCCATTGAGGGAGACAGTATCTTTAGATCTAAATAGAGCAAATGAGCTCAGTGTACAGTTACTGAATTTGTAAGTTATCTAGGTTCTTCCTTCTCCTCTTACGGTTTTTACAAAAGCACTTCTTACAATCTTCATTATGGAAATCAGCAGTGAATAGTTAAGGAGAAGTTAAACTCAGTTTGTTATGATTTTAGTTTTGAGGATTGCCTGGTAGGGAAAAAATATGAAATCTGTTGTAGTAAGGAAAGCTGGAAGTTTGTATGTATTATAATTTATCTAAGCTCTCCTGGTTCTCCTCGAGTTGTGAATAATTTAACATAGCAATTGCCTCCCTTTAAGAGCCCTGTATATCTCAAAATGATATTGGAGTTTCAGTGGTCACTTACAGCCTGCCCCAGAGAGGGTGGGTCGATTCATTTCAAGTGCAAGTGCTCCTTGTTAAGGACATTCGTACATACAATTTGTGAATGAGGCAAATTATATATATTTGTTAATGGATATTACTGAAAAATCAGATGTTAATATTCATGTTGGTATTCCTCTACATTTTATTTAGCTTGAATTAAAATGTATTATTCAACATTTATATTTAGGGTGTTTATGTTGTATGTCATCATAAAGCTAATCACAAATAGTGTCCCATCTGGTTTTGGTTTGGAAGTATTTTAATTGATACAACAAATTGGCTTCCTGTTACTCTTAATTTTTAGATGTTTATTTCTGGTTAAATAGCCTTATATCCTAATCCAGTTGTAAATTTAACAAAATAATTGGTTCTGGTGAAAGACAGTTGATACCTGTGAAGGACTATTGTTAGTTGTGTAGAGTTTTATGAACCTTAATAATATGTTGGGCTTGGCAGACTTTTGAAAACACCCCCTAGATTGAAAGTAATAGCACACTCAATACCTGCTTGTGCTTATGTTTTATCATAGCGAGACAAAATTTCCAAACTGAACGTGGCACATCAAGAGGGGCCCTTCTGATTTGCCCCTGACCCCTGTTAGGATTTATACCTTTCCAGATAATAGGTACATATGTATATAGCACCTGCTGTTGTATACGAAATGTTTCTCTCCTTTTCTGACAAATAAGAGAGGATGCTAGATGATTTGTTTTTGAGCAGAGAAATGGAAAATCCATCCTTTCTGCCATCCGCAGATAGCCTTGGAGACATGACCTGTGGGGTTTGATCACACTGTTGGCACCCAGTTGCTTGCTGTTTATAATCACCAGAGGTCTGTTTCGTTCTTTGCATTAATGAATAAATTTTCAGAGGTCAGTGAAACCCCTGAGAGTGTGAGCAAAATTTGCGCCTCTGGGTGAGGAAACTTGGATCAAATGTTAAAAGGGTTCGTGCCCACTAAGGCTTTCCAGGGCACTGAATTCCTGGAGCTCTGGGCAGCCCATCTGGAAGGGAAGCTGTGGGTGGAAGAGATGGCCCGGCTCTCCTGCTGGATGGCTGGACTTTTTCTGAGAACGGGAACTTGGCGCTGCACTCTTCACCATCCCCGTCGGACCTGGGCCTGAGCACCAGCGCAGCGTCGGCCAGGCTCTTCCACCCACAGCCTCGCCTCTCTGCGCATGCCTGCCTCTCGGCCTCTTCTTTTCCAGGACACCCACTACCTCCCTTGTCCAGGCTCCAGCCTCTGATTCCAGCCCAGCCTAAGAAGCCTAAGCTTTTCTTAAACTCAGCGGTGCCTCAGAAAAAAGTGTACATAACTTGATTACTTCCTGTTACTGCACCTCCATCTGTAATACGAAGTCTGGCTGATTAAGCCTTAGTGACTACATGCAAGGCAAAAGACCTGGGAGAGAAATGAGCTCTTGGACAGACTTGATCTCAGGACATGTTACTCTTTGGTGTTATTTATATTTATAATCCCATTATGTTTTCAGGGAAAAAATGAACTAGTGTGTGGATGAATGAGAACAAATGTGTATTTCCTTGTGTCAAAATATTGGGTGCCTCTGACTTCCTAGAAAGCACAACGGAGAAATACCTTACTTAAAAATCCTGCTTGTATGGCTATCGGTAATTTATCAAGAGACCCACCCTGTGCACGCACTGTGACTGTCAGTTCCAACTTTTCGATTACGAGATAGCATGTGCAAGGGTTCTTGACCCATTGTGGGGCTGGACATGGCCAAGTCGTGTTTCCTTGTCCTCAAATGCTCTCATCCGCATTGTGGTAGAAACTTCAGAACTTCGCCACCACCAATATAATTTTCTCCTTTTCACTGGCCTAAGTTATTAAATACTGCTCACGGAATGTAGTGACTACAGATGCTCATTTGCAAAAGCTAATAATTTTCCTGAGAAGAAAAGAAGAGCATAGGGATAAGATGTGTGTCAAGGTGATGAGTGAAAAGGCTGTAGCAAATTCTTTATAAAGGAACTGGCACCATAGTCAGATATCTGGAGCCGTGCCTTTCTGTACAGGTATCTGTTAACAAAACAGAGTACTTCTAAAAATACATAGCTAGATCTCTTTCATTTGAGCATACTGAAGAAGGGGGAATTTACATACTCCCATTATGGCGTTCAAATGTTCCTCTTCCAACTTTTAGTGTTCTAGTGTATATTTCAGTTTATATAGGAGGGCTTTAGATATGGATATTGTTTAATTTGCATCTTAAAAGGGGTTTTACTTTGCCAGTCCCCTGATTCTGTAATTTCACTGGAGCACTTTAGAAGGCTTTTAAGTCACCTGTCAGAATTAGTATAGTTCAGCCCTTGCGGTAGGCCATCTGCAGACTTTCTCTTCCTTATTAATTTAGGAAGTCAGTTATGCTCAAACCACTGGAGGAAAGCTGCCTTTGCCTTTTCCTTCACAAGCACATGGCATGGCTAACACATAAGGCAATCAACATAGTGTCCCTTGTAATTTTCCTTTGATTCTGAGGTCCTTTATTGATTTCTTTGCTCTGATGAGCAAATGCAAGACTACCTTGGGCACTTGCTAATTTAGCAGTCAGTGAAATGAAATCCTCATATTTTGTATCAGGTGGGTAATAGAATTCTCAGGAGATTCATGGTGTAGAACAGCTCGACTGGTAATGAAGTTAATGGTTCGTAGAATAGTTGATAGTTGAGGGACATTCTGCCTATTTGTCAGAAAACAAAGTTCGTTGCTGTAGTCTCCTTGTGTTTATTTTGACTCTGCTAAATTCGTTGTTGTTTTAGATCTGATATGTTTCTGGGTCACCCCCCATCACACACATGCACACCCATCTTCCTTTCCCTACCACAAGAATAATCCATAGGAAAATGTTAAGCTTTCAAAACTTAAGTCCAAAAATGCTTTAATGGCATTTAACAGAAAATCATGAAGTGTTCTAAATGGAAAGGCTAAAGTTTTTATTACTATTATTGTTCCTACCACTGCCAAGAACTCCTTTGCTTTCACTGATGGTCACAGGACAACCACATAGATTATAATGGGCACAAATAGTCTATGTGTATTAAATTGTTTTTAGCATCAGAAAACGCTGTGTATGAGCAGAGAAAATCAAGCTGATTGTTCAGAGTAATGCTGACAGTTTTCCAATTGTTCATTAGTTTGAGGGGGTAAAAAAAAATCTGTTCTATTTCTTTTTATAGCATGTATGAGTGGTCTTCAGAAAGGTTGTGTGAAATGAATATTATGGAAAACTATACATGAATGTCATAAATGTTTTTCACCAAAAATAAACCTAGCATTTAATTTTCTTTTCCACGGATTTTTTTTTTTTTTTTTTTTTTTTTTTTTTTTTTTTTTTTTTTTTTTTTTTTTTTACAGGCAGAGTGGACAGTGAGAGAGAGAGACAGAGAGAAAGGTCTTCCTTTTGCCGTTGGTTCACCCTCCAATGGCCGCTGCGGCCGGCGCACTGCGCTGATCCAGTGGCAGGAGCCAGGAGCCAGGTGCTTTTCCTGGTCTCCCATGGGGTGCAGGGCCCAAGCACCTGGGCCATCCTCCACTGCACTCCCTGGCCACAGCAGAAGGCTGGCCTGGAAGAGGGGCAACCGGGACAGAATCCGGCGCCCCGACCGGGACTAGAACCTGGTGTGCCGGCGCCGCTAGGCGGAGGATTAGCCTAGTGAGCCACGGCGCCGGCCTTTTTCCACGGATTTTTGAAGTGCCCCTATATAAATGTGTGTGGGTTTTTTTTTTTTTTATTTTAAATTGCTATGGAAAGTTTGCAACATACAAAGAATTGTTTGAATAGGGAAAATTCTGTGAATGAGTCTGTATCTAATACTTGGTAGTAAAGAAGTAATTGTTGGGACTGATATTGTGGCACGACAGATTACACCGCCACATGCACCTCTGGCATCCATATGAGTGCTGGTTCATGTCCAAGCTGGAAGGGTCCAGTACAGCTCCCTGCTAATGTGCCTGGGAAGCTGTGGATGGTGGCTCTGAAACTCCTGTGGGATACCCAGATGGAGTTCCAGGCTCCTGGCTTCAGCCTGGCTTAGTCCTGGCCGTTGTCACCATTTGGGGAGTAAACCAGTAGATGGAAAATCTCTCTCTCTCTCTCTAGGTCAGTGTGTATGTCTACCTCTGTCTCTATAACTTTGCCTTTGAAATAAAGAAATAAAAAGAAATCATAAAGAAGTAATCATCATAGTTTACAAATTGACTGCTACATTTTCAGCTTTCTTCCCCCCTCCCCCAACAGGTACATGTTAATTTTGTTATTGTCCTCCCTCTATTCCTGTATTATTGTCTTTGTGATACTTTTGTCTATGTACCAAAGTCCCACAGTCTAGGTAGCCTGAAGTAGCAGCAGAGATTAATTCTCTCACAGTCCAAAATCAAGGTATGGACAGGATCGTTCCTTTGGGAGCTGTGAGTGGAATTCTGTTCACTTCCACTCTTGCAAGCTCCTGGCGGGCCATGGTGTTTCTAGGGTTGCAGACATTTCACTCTCATCCCTGCCTCCCCGTTCTATCTCTGTGTTGACAAGTCCTCTTCTTCTACATCAGTCACTGGATCAGGGCCCACCCTAATGCAGTACGGCCTTGTTTCAACTAGATTACATCTGCAGATACCTTGTTAGTAGATGAGGTCACATTCACAGCAACCAGGAATTAGGGCTTTGACACATATTTTTAGGGGACATAGTTCAATCTATAGCAACTTCCTTTTATGGTATATACTTTTTTTAAATTTTTAAATTTTTTTATTTTTGACAGGCAGAGTGGACAGTGAAAGAGAGAGAGAGAGAGAGAGAAAGGTCTTCCTTTAGCCGTTGGTTCACCCTCCAATGGCGGATGCACTGCGCTGATCCAAAGGCAGGAGCCAGGTGCCTCTCCTGGTCTCCCATGCGGGTGCAGGGCCCAAGCACTTGGGCCATCCTCCACTGCACTCCCTGGCCACAGCAGAGAGCTGGCCTGGAAGAGGGGCAACTGGGACAGAATCCGGTGCCCCAACCGTGACTAGAACCCAGTGTGCCGGCGCCACAGGCAGAGGATTAGCCTAGTGAGCCGCGGCGCCGACCCAGTATATATATTCTTTAGTGTGCCATCCTAGCTCATTTATTCCATATTTTGCTATGTAAATAAATATACACTTAATTAGTGGTTGCCTTAGGAGTTATAACATCTTAATTTTTAACAATCCAGTTTGAATTAATGTGACTTAATTAAAAGAGAATATAAAGCCGGCGCCGCGGCTCACTAGGCTAATCCTCCGCCTTGCGGCGCCGGCACACCGGGTTCTAGTCCCGGTTGGGGCGCCGGATTCTGTCCCGGTTGCCCCTCTTCCAGGCCAGCTCTCTGCTGTGGCCCGGGAGTGCAGTGGAGGATGGCCCAGGTGCTTGGGCCCTGCACCCCATGGGAGACCGGGAAAAGCACCTGGCTCCTGGCTCCTGCCACTGGATCAGCGCGCTGCGCCAGCCGCAGCGCGCCGGCCGCGGCGGCCATTGGAGGGTGAACCAACGGCAAAAGGAAGACCTTTCTCTCTGTCTCTCTCTCTCACTGTCCACTCTGCCTGTTAAAAAAAAAAAAAAAGAGAGAGAATATAAAAGCTTTGTCCCTACGGACCTTCCCTTCTTCACTCCCTCTTTACACTGTTACTGTCATCAGCATTGCATCTTTATACGATATCTGACCATCAACACAGATAAGATAAAAACAAGAGTTATAAAGACACATACATACTGTCCTTCATGCTATTAATGCTGCCTTTAGTAGTGCTGTGTATTTCTTCAAGTAGATTGGAGTTTCTTTCTAATATCCTTTCATTCCAGCCTGAAGAACTTTACTTAATACTACTAGGAAGAAAGATCTGGCAGTGGTGAATTGTCTTGGGTTTTGTTTATCTGGGAACATCTTGGTTTCTTCTTCGTTTTTGGGCATAGCCTCTCTGCCTATTGAAGTCTTGATTGACAAGTCTTTTCCACCCAGGGCTTTAAGTCCTTCCACTGCCTTCTGGCTCCTGTGGTTTCTTTTGAGAAATCAGTCGTTTATCATACTGAGGATCCTTTATCTGTGATGTTGCTTCTCTCTTCCTGCTGTCAGGATTCTCTTTTTGCTTTGATTTTGAGCATTTGGGTTGTGATTTGTCTAGGTTTAGATCTTCTTTGGTTCTAATTTAAATTTGTAGAGCTTCTAGGAAGTATAGACTAATGTCTTTCTTCAAATTCGAGAGGATTCAACTATTGTTTGTTCAGATGTTCTTTCTACTCCCTTCTTTGCTGTCCATCTCAAATCTCCATTATGTGTATGTTGGTATGTTTGATGGTATCCCACAGATTTCTAAGACTCTGTCAACTTGTATTCATTCATTTCTCCCTGTGTTCCTCAGACCAAGTAGCCTCACTAGCAACCTGTCTTCAGGTTTGCTAATTGTTTCTTCTGCCTGTTCAAATCTACTGAGCCCTTATAGTTAATTTTGTGTTTCAGTTTTTGAATGTTTCTTACCAGAGTTTTTGGGTCTTTTTTATACATATATAGTTTCTTTGTCATTATTGATACTGTTTATTTGTTGAGACATTACTCTGCCTTTTACTCCTTTAAACATGGATGCCTTTAGTTCTCTGAACGTATTGAAAATGCTAATTTAAAGTCTTTACTTAAGTCTTACGTCTGGACTCCTCAGGGACAATTTTTGTGGACTATAGTTTTTTCCCCAGTGTATTTTCTTGCTTGAAGAAAATATATTTTTTCTTTTCTTTCACTTTTCCTTTTCCTTCTCTCTCTCTCTTTTTTTTTTTTTTTTTTGCATGTTTTGTAACTGTTGAAATTGGACATGTATAATAATATGACTATTGCAGTTCTGGAAATCAGACCCTCCTCCCCAGGGTTGGTTATGGTGGTGGTGGTTTGTTTAGTGACTTTTCTGACTCAATTCTGTAAGGTCTGGACTTTTTGTCATGTGTGGACACTTAGGTTAGTGGTCAGCTAATAGTGAAACTAAGAGTTCCTTAAATGCCTGGAACCACTAAATCTCTTAGTTTTCACAGAGGGGTTCTGTGCACATGTGGGCATGCCTTCAGTGCTCAGCCAGGTAGCTTAAAAGTCCACTTTTGCTTTCACTACTTCCTTGTGGAAAGTCTCAGATTTAGCTAGATGTGAGAACTTAGCACCCTGTCAGGGTTTTGCTGAACATATGCAAAACCTGAACAGACTCAAAGCCCTGTACATGCACATGGCCTTGTAGAGTCCCAAGGACATGCAGTGTTTGGCAAAGGCCCCTGTGAATATCGCATTCCTTAGCTTTTCCTTATAAGCTTTCTGGTTTGCTTAGTGTTAGCGATTGTTATTCACAGCCTCAGGCAGCTGTGATGTTAAACAATCGCAGCTGATTATTTTTGACAAACACCCTTGGGCAGAAGGCTATTCTCATTGGGTGTGTGCCAGGTCATATGAAATAAGCAAGTTGTGGAATACTCCATGGAGCTCCCAGACAGTCAAATAATGACAGTTTTCTGGGAATGGGCTTTGAAGGATCTCAAACCCTGTTTTGCTGCCTCCTTTGGCTGCCATAACTGAAGGCTTCAAGGAAACCGTGAAACTAAGGAGTGTAAGGTGAGCATGGGGTACTTTGAAAACACTATGCAGTTTACATTCTTAATATGGTCTGTTTTTCTTAAAGACTGCCCAGATTGCTGCAAGCCTTTAGTTAATTTCCAGTGTTCTGAAAAAGATGATTTTATTTTTGTCAGTACCCTAATTGTTTTTGTAGAAGAAAGCATTTTCAAAGATCTTTTGTCCACCACTCTTGCTGATATCCATAGATATGTATGCCTAGAAAGAAGATACCTTTTTATCCATTGTGCCATTGGTCTGCAAGATTGAACCAATTTTTTTTTTTTTTTTGATAGGCAGAGTGGACAGTGAGAGAGAGAGACAGAGAGAAAGGTCTTCCTTTGCCGTTGGTTCGCCCTCCAATGACCGCCGCGGCCGGCGCACTGCAGCCCAATCTGATCTGAAGGCAGGAGCCAGGTGTTTCTCCTGGTCTCCCATGCAGGTGCAGGGCCCAAGCACTTGGGCCATCCTCCACCGCACTCCCTGGCCACATCAGAGAGCTGGCCTGGAAGAGGGGCAACCGGGACAGAATCCAGCGCCTCAACCAGGACTAGAACCCAGAGTGCCAGCGCCGCAAGGCGGAGGATTAGCCTGTTGAGCTGCAGCGCTGGCCTGAACCAATATTCTTAATTTTTAAGTTTCTCTGTCAAAGGCATCATCAATCACTTATGGTGCCTGCTGCTCTAGTCAAGTTTTTGAGGAGGAACTCAGGTCATTAGTAGGTTATTGACAGCCAAAAATCACTACTCATTCAGTCACCATCACAGGAAGCACAGAGATATATAGATTAAAATGTATATACTTCAGGGGCATAGTGAGTGGAACTGCTGCCTTTAGTGCTAGCATCCCATATGGGCACCCGTTCAAGTCCTGGCTGCTCTACTTTCAATCTAGCTCCCTGCTAGTGCAACTGGGAAAGCAGTGAAGAGTAGCCTCGAAGTTTTGAGATGTGGAAGAAGCCCCTGGCTTTGGTCTGGCTCAGCTCCAGCCATTGTGGCCATCTGAGAAGCGAACCAGCAGATGGAAGATCTGTTTCTGTCTCTGTCTCTATCTGTAACTCTGCCTTTTAAATTAAAAAAAAAAAATGTACTTCGTTAGATACTTAACAGCTGTGGATGCCATACTAGTGATGATGTGACATACATAGACTGACTCTTGCCTATGACCATTAGTTGCTTCTTTTCCTTTTTTATTTGATAGTTTTATGAAAAAAAAAAAAAACAGAGCATACATTATTTTATTTCTATTCGGATAGGTAGTTCAAGCTCCAAAGTCACATGCTTGTTGTTGTTGGGGCTGCCTTTTGGTCTGGATTCATAGAGAACCTTTGTCTTCTTAAGAGATGATGTCTCTCTATGCCATGTTGCATCAACTGCATAGTGTCTCAGAAAGCTGAGCACATCAGTCAGTCAGGTAGGAATCTTGTAATTGGAAAGATGTTTCTTTCAGTGTTATTTCACCAAATAAAAAGATACCAAACTTGAAATTAATAGTTATTATAAACTGTAGAATTTGCAGTGAACTGCTGAGATTTTGGGGGTGTTCAATTTGGGGAATTAGTCATTTTGAAATCTGCAGTTCATTGTTTTACTACCATGGATATAAACACAGATTTTAACGTGCCTCAATTTTACTACCAACATTTTTGTTATTCCTTTATGACACTTTAATTTTATCTTTCCAACTGAATGAATTATTATTACATGGAGTATTGATGTAAGTACAGATTTAAATAGGAGTCGGGCATTGTGGTGCAGTGGGTTAAGCCACAACTTGGGATGTTTGCATCCCACATCGGAGCACATGTTCAAGTCCCGAATATTTTGCTTCCCATCAGGCTTCTGCTAATGCACCTGGGAAGACAGCAGATGATGACCAAAGTGCTTGGGCCTCTGCACCCGTATGGGAGATCTAGACGGAGTTCCCAACTCCTAGCTTCAACCTGGTCCAGTTCCAACTGTGTAGGTGCTTGGGGAGTGAACCCGGGAATGGAAGATCTCTTTCTCTCTCTCTCTCTCTCTCTCTCTGTTACTCTGCCTTTTAAATAAGTAAATAAAACTTTTTTTTTATTTTAAGATTTGAATTGGAATCAGTTTTGTTACCAGTCTGGCAAACTAGTTGAATTTCTATCACTCTACTCATGTCTGAGTCATTCAGAAAGGGCTAACAATGTTGAAGGGATTGAACAGGATGAGGTAGATTTTTAATTTTCTACTTAATCTCTAACTTGCAGCCTGCTAAATCTCTCTTCAAACTCATTTTACTTGATGTGTATTGGAATTTAAAAGAAAATAAAAGCATATCAAAGAATGGCCTAATCATTTTGTAGCTTGGCATTTGGTGTGAAATAATCACCTCAGCCCTGACTTTGACTGTGAGTCATGTTTGTATAACCCTGTGTCAGAGAGCCCTGGAACACAAGGGTTTCTGTTGCTGTGGGGAGCACGAAGAATCACTCACTTGACTTCCAGTGGCACCCAAGAAATAAGCATTTCTTGCAGATAGCAGGACCCTCCTTCTTCACAAGTACTTTTCATTCTACAAGTAATATAGTATAAAAATGAAATAGACATAAAACCAACTCATGGCAAAATCTCTGATGCTCAAGGATTAATTGTTTTTGCAGAGATCCATTCTTCTTACTTCAACCATTGACCCTGGAGAGGAGTCTGGGGATCTTCCTAGTGGGTGGGTCCATGGGGCCTCAAACACAACCCTATGGCCAGCACTCTTCATCCCCTGGCCTTGCCACATTCTCTTGGCCTTTCCATGTTTCTCAGGCACCCCTGCTCTTCCCCTGCACATGCTCAGCTTTATGGGAAAAGCCTATCTATTTCTCTCCATGTTTCATCTTAGTGAGTCCTCTAGCATTTTTTTTTGAGGGGGCGGGGAAAGGTTTTAAAATGAAGACAAGATAAACAATAACCTATTTCTATTCATCTTCTGTTCTTCTACCAGCCAAGCCCATATTCACCACTATTCATTCCCTTAATTTCAGGTGCATTTCATGCTTATAATATGGGTTGTCAGTGAGTGAATCTTCACACCTCTTTTCTCTTCAGCAAGCTTGATTTTAGAACCCAGTGACTAGGGGCCGGCGCTGTGGTACAGCGGGTTAATGCCCTGGCCTGAAGCTCTGGCATCCCATAAGGGTGCTGGTTCTAGTCCCAGCTGCTCCTCTTCCAATCCAGCTCTCTGCTATGGCCTGGGAAAGCAGTGGAAGATGGCCCAAGTGCTTGGGCCCCTGCACCCACATGGGAGACCCGGAAGAACTCCTGGCTTCAGATCCACACAGCTCCAGCTGTTGCAGCCATCTGGGGAGTGAACCAACTGATGGAAGGCCTCTCTCTCTTTCTCTACCTATCTGTAATTCTCTCTTTCAAATAAATAAAATAAATCTTAAAAAAAATTATTAAAGAAAAAAAGAACCCAGTGTCTGTAAAAGCAGAATTGCGAGTTGCTGGTCATCTGAAATCAGGGCCGGTGTTTGATAAGCCCCAGGTATGCCCTGAGTTGTATGGAGCACTGGACACGTTTTCACATTGCTATAGGTTTTATGCTTTCAAATATCAAGTGGGGGCATGTTAGCAGTTTCGTCTTCAAAGACCATAAGATAGTGTATCAGCAATGCTTTGTGTAATGGTGTATAAATTAAAGAATTTATGTAAGAGAATACCACTTTTCAGTGATTGATTAACACTGGTGGGACAAAGAGTTAATGTGCATTGAATGCTTAGAACAGTGCCTGGCACAGAGCAGGTGCCCAGTAGCTAGTAACTATCATGGTACTTGCTATAGTCACTTGGAGCAGGGCGCTCATGGTAAGCCTGCAGGGCAGTGGGAATGCAGACAAAACCGCCAAGCACTGTGGACGCTTCTCAGTTCTCCCACTCTGATCCACTGTTGTACTAGAAGCTGAGTCGAGCCTGTGTCTGCCTCCTCCTGGGTTGCCCAGAGGGCTGAGCTACATAGCCCTCCTCTAGCAGCTCCATGCTCCAGGTGGCCAGATTGGGGCTCCAGATGGGTGTGGTCTCCCTGGTCATTGAAACAGCTGCCAAGGTTATCAGTGTCAGGGTCTTAACAGTGAGTAGGGTTGGTGCAGGAACTGTTACTAGAACAGTGTTTGCAGCTTGATATTTGGCTACGCCTGGAACCCCTCCAGCGGCAGCTCCTCGCCTGTGCTATTCTGCCCTTGCCCTGTCTGAGGCCAGGAGGCTGTTCTCTCTGATGGTCACCTTCCTCATCCTTGTCACCACGTGAAGATCCGTGGGGGTCACCTAACCATCCCTGCCACTTTGACTCCATGCCTTTGCTGGCACTGGAGTGTGCTAAACATTACTTTTTTTTTTTTTTTTTTTTGACAGGCAGAGTGGACAGTGAGAGAGAGAGAGACAGAGAGAAAGGTCTTCCTTTTTGCCTTTGGTTCACCCTCTAATGGCCACCGCGGCTGGCGTGCTGCGGCCGGCGCACCGCGCTGATCCGATGGCAGGAGCCAGGTACTTATCCTGGTTTCCCATGCAGGTGCAGGGCCCCAAGACTTGGGCCATCCTCCACTGCACTCCCTGGCCACAGCAGAGAAAGAGGGGCAACCGGGACAGAATCCGGCGCCCCGACCGGGACTAGAACCTGGTGTGCCGGCACCGCAAGGCGGAGGATTAGCCTAGTGAGCCACGACGCCAGCCCTAAACATTACTATTAAACACAGCATTTCTCTAAAAAAATAAGAGAATGTTTATTATTATAGAGGGATTTTGTAATTTTTGCCTTAAAGTGATACATCATACAAATATCTGAAAATACAGGGCTTGTTCTTTATTTTCCTGTATATGAGTACCTTTTGGATCAGGTATTCCAAGTTTTATCATCAGAAATCCCTTGATTGGTAGAGCAAGCCGAAGTGTGGAATCCTCATAGGAAAGGAGGAACCTAGCACTTGAGGGAGTGGAGCACAAGACGTGGGGAAATGCATGGTGTTGCAGCCATTGTGAGCACAGAGCTGTGCCATTATCACCTGGGCTTCAGCTCCCGTCATCATGCCAGGAGCCCCGACATAGGCTCGGCGCTCATAAGCAAAAGTAGTTCCGTGTTTTCACTAGCAATGGCTAACAAACTTTAAAGAAATTATTATAGAGGAGATAGCTGCACAGCACTGTATGGGAAATGATTAGATTTAAGTCTTTTTTTTTTTTTTTCAAAGATGTATTTGTTTATTTGAAAGACAGAGTTACTAGATGGGGGAATTATGAGGCCCAGCGCTGGGCCAGGTTGAAGCCAGGAGCCAGGAGCTTCATCCAGGTCTCCCACATGCAAGGCTATAACCCCTTGGGCCATCTTTTGCCTTCTGAGGTGCTTTGGAAGGAAGCTGTAGTTGAAGTGCAGCAGCCAGAACTCGAACTGGTGCCCATGTAGGATGCCGGCATCGTAGGCAATGGGTTAACCCACTGGGCCACAACACTGGTCCCCTAAGTCTTTATTTTAATACAGCTGTGTTAGCTAGGGAAAGTCTGGCTGGGAGGCCACAAAGTACAGTGGCTTGCAGAAATTTGTAGTGTTAGAGTCTGGCTTTGGGTGATCCAAGGCTGGTTTGGAGGCCCTGCCCTCTCCGGTGTGATCTTCCCTTTCAGATCTAAGGGGGCTGTGTGTCTGCCGTCATGTTTGCATCTGAGCCAGCAAACGGGAATCAGGTGATGGAAGGGGCAGGTCTCATGTGCTCTGGCCCAAACTTAGTCATATGGCCATATGGGAAATTAATCTCTTATTGGCAGTCATGGACTAAGGTTTGGAAGTCCTTTTGAAGCAGGGAGGGAGGGAGAAAGGACATTAATGGGCCATGAGTCCTCTCTGCCACAGCTTCATGGTGGATAGGGAAAAATAAAAAGAACACTGTGTTTCTTTTCTGTCTTGAGATGATGAATATTTGGTTGTCCCATCTTTTTTTTTTTTTTTTTTTTTTTTTTTTTTTTTTTTTTTGACAGATAGAGGTAGAGAGAGAGAGAAAGAGAGAGAGAGGTCCTCTTTCCGTTGGTTCACCCCCTAAATGGCTGCCATGGCTGGAACTATGCTGATCCAAAGCCAGGAGCCAGGTGCCTCCTCCCAGTCTCCCATGCAGGTGTAGGGCCCAAGCACTTGGGCCATCTTCCACTGCACTCCCGGGCTACAGCAGAGAGCTAGACTGGAAGAGGAGCAACTGGGACCAGAAGAACCTGGCGCCCATATGGGATGTTGGTGCCGCAGGTGGAGGATTAACCAAGTGAGCCACGGTGCTGCCTCCCCCCTTTTTTTTACACTTGGGTTCACTTTAATCTTTGAGAAATCAGATTATGTTGCAGAATTAATATGTAGCATTAATATGGAAGTGCTCCTATTTTTATGTTTTCATTTTGCCCTTGGAAGGCTAATATTCTGTTGCTGTGGCTTCCAAATCAGTTGCATCTTCAAAATAAGGTATTTGGATCGTGGCTCCAAAAGCGGAAGGTTGTTTTTAGCAATGTGACAATACAGATATTTGTCTTACCTGCCCCTATTACCTCAAAACCGGCCAGTAGTTTACAATCGGAGCTAAGAGGAAAAATATTAATTAGAGCAAGAACTTTTTCTTAGGATCATGCATAGCGAGCGACTATGCATAGCGAGTTGGCTGTGAACCAACAGACCCTGCAGAGGCAACCTCCATCTCCAGGTGGTCGATGTCCTGCCTTGTAGCTATCAGTGCTGCACTTAACCTGGACTCAGTTGACTCCAGACAGTGCTTCTCTTGTGTAGTCACCTCCAGGCTATCTCATCACTTAGCATCGAGTAGCTCTTTCTTGAACCTGTATCTTTGAGATGCTCTGATGTGTAATTTATTTTGCTGTGGATGATGATATATGACTTTACTGCACTGGGCAACTGGACTTGCATACGGTTTAGGTTTATTGTGTATTCCATATGTTTCTTAGATGTGTTTATTATATATTTCATCCACATGTCCTTGTATAAATAACACCTATTCATTTGCATCACAATAACTGTTCTCCAGTGTATATGAATATAACATGATTTTTAAATTGCAGGTATTATCAGAATAGAAATACTGCCTTGGACTTACTTAGTCATTTCATAAAATGGACACTGATTTATTCTAAGTAAAAAGTTGGTAGGATGTCTATAGATCTACAGTCTTATATTTGAAAAAGTTAACTGAGCATGGATAAAATTAATACTTCCCATGAGAGGATTAATATCCTGGGTATTATTCCCTTTGATTATAGGGGTGGGCATTTAGCCACATGGTTAAGAAACCAGTTAGGACACCTGTTTCCCACATAGGACTACTTAGATTCCAGGACTTTGACCAGCTCCTGACTCCAGCTTCCTACTAAGGAAGCAGTGATGGCTCAAATAGTTGGTTTCTTACGTCCCATATTGGAGACCAGGGTTGAGTTACGGGCTTCTGGCTTCAGCTTGGATGAGCTCTGCCATTGTAGGCATGTAGGAGTAAACTAGCAGGTGGGAGTCCCCCCCCCCCAACTCTGTGTGTGTGTATGTGTGTGTGTGTTTGTGTACCTCAAATACATTAATTTAACAAAAAGTTAGAGGTGTGGGTGTTTGGGGCAGCAGTTAAGGCATGGCATGGAGTGCCTGCATCCCATATCAGTGCTTGGGTTAGTGCCCGGCTTTCTCTTCCAGTTCTAGCTACCTGACAATAGACCCCCTTGGAGGTAGCAGGTAATGGCTCAAGTGCTTGTGTCTCTGCCACCCACATGGATAACCCAGATTGAGTTCCAGGTTCCTGGTTTCAGCCTGTCCCAGCCCTGGCTATTGCAGGCATTTGGGGAGTGACCCAGTGGATGGAAGGTCGGTCTCCCCCCCCCCCCCGCTTCCCTTATATAAAAATTAATTTCTTTTTAAAAAGAACAGCAACTCTTAAATGAAATTACAAGTCTTTAAAGGAATATTTGACCAAACCTACAAATACCTTTCAAGAGTGTTCGAGTCACTGTTTGACTCATTCCCTAATGGGCCAGGGCTATTGGAATTGTGCTTTCTACCACTGTGACTTACATTTTCATCGCATGTCATCTATTGTTTGCATTGGAGTTGAGGGTTGACTCTTGGTGTTGTACATACAATGAATTTTGACAAAGGTTTAATGATGTGTCTACCATCATACTACAGCTTGATCATCTTTGATCCAAAAATCCAGCATCCAAAATGTAGCAAATGTGTCCTCAAATGATGGTTCACAATTAAAATATAGGTACACTATAAATATTGTAAAATTAGCCTCAAGTTATATATATAAGGTATATATGAAACATAAATGTTTGTACTTGGGTCACACTCCTAAGGTATCACATATGTATATGCAAATATTGAAAGATCTGAAAATCATCCAAAATCTAAAATACTTCTAAATATTTCAGATAAGGGATACTCAATTGTATCATCAGAATAGTTTCAACTTATTAAAAGTATTCTGTGCTACACCTGCTCATCCCTGCTTTCCTTTGAATTCCAATTCCATACTTTTTTTTCTTTTCCAGAGGAGTTTCAAATAGTTATAACCTATAAACTGGTTTCTTTTACTTATTAATATCGTTGAAGAGTCCACTATATCTTATGAAGGCTTGATAGTTCATTGTTTCTTAGTGTACCTAATAACAGGCTACCTGGCTATTTAAAAAGAAATGTTAAGGTATCTAAAAAGGGAGACATAGACTCAAATACAATAATGACAGGGAATATCAATACCCCACTTTCAGCAGTGGACAGATCAACCAGACAGAGAAAATTAGCAAGGAAACAGCCAAATTTATCGGCACTAAAGACCAAACAGACATAACATATCTACAGAACTTTTCATCCTATAATTGCAGAATGCACATTCTTCTCACCTGTGCATGGAACTTTCTTTAAGATTGACCACATGCTAGGCCATAAAGCAAGTCTCAGAAAATTCAAAAAGATTGAAATCATACCATGCATCTTCTCAGGGCACAGTTCAATGAAGCTGGAACTCAGGAACTCAGGACTATCTAGAATATATGCAAATGCATGGAGACTGAACAACATGCTCCTGAATGAACAGCGGGTCATTATAATAAAAAGAAAAGAGAAATAAAAAATTTCTGGAAACAAATGAAGATGACACTATAACATATCAAAACTTATGGGATACAACAAAAGCAGTGTTAAGAAGGAAGTTTATAGCAATTGATGCCTACATCAAGAAATTGGAAAGGCACCAAATAAATGAACTATCAGTGCATCTCAAGAATCTACAAAAACAACAGCAAACCAAACCCAAAACTAGTACGAGAAAAAGAATAATTAAAATTAGAGAAGAAATCAGGAGAATTGAAACCAAAATAGCATAAAAAGATCAGCAAAGTGAAGAGATAATTTTTTGAAAAAATAAACAAAATGTACACACCATTGGCCCAACTAACCAAGAAAAGGAGAGAGAAGACCCAAATCAATAAAATTAGAGATAAAAAAGGAAATTTAACAACAAACACCGCAGAAATAAAAAGAATCATCAGAAATTACTACAAAGAGCTATATGCCAACAGACTGGGAAACCTAGAAGATATGTATAGATTTCTGGACACATACAACCTACCAAAATTGAGCCATGAAGACACAGGAAACCTAAATAAACCCATTACCAAGATAGAAACCGAATCAATAATAAAGACTCCTAACAAAGAAAAGCCCTGGACTAGATGGCTTCACTGCTGATTTCTATCAGACATTTAAAGAATATCTAACATCAATTCTTCTCAAGTTATTCAAAACAATTGAAATGGAGGGAATCCTCCCAAATTCTTTCTATGAAGCCAGCATCACATAATTCCTAAACCTGAAAAAGATGCAACAGAAAAAGAGAACTACAGACCAATTTCCCTGATGAACACAGACACAAAAATCCTCAACAAAATTCTAGCCAATCAAATCCAACAACACATCAGAAAGCTCATCCACCCAGACCAAGTGGGATTTGTCCCTGGCATGCAGGGATGGTTTAGCATTTGCAAATAAACCAATGATACATCACACTAACAAACTGCTGAACAAAAAATGTATGATTATCTCAATAGATGTTGAGAAAGTATTTATAAATTATAACACCCTTTCATGATGAAAACTAAGCAAATTGGGTATAGAAGGAACATTCCACAACACAGACAAGGCAATTTATGACAAACCCATGGCCAGCATCCTATTGAATGGGCTAAAGTTGGAAGCATTCCCACTGAGATCTGGTACCAGACAAGGATGCTCACTCTCACCATTGCTATTGAATATAGCCTTGGAATGTTTAGCCAGAGCCATTAGGCAAGAAAAAGAAATCAAAGGGATATAAATAGGAAAGGAGGAAGTCAAATGATCCATATTTGCAGATGACGTGACTCTATATAGGGGATCCAAAGGACACCACCAAAAGACTATATTGGAACTCATAGAAGAGTTTGGTAAAGTAGCAGGATATAAAATCAATGCATAAAAATCAACAGCCTTGGTACACACAGACAATGCCAAGGCTGAGAATGAACATCTAAGGTCAGTCTCATAAATAAATATCATATGTTCTTCCTGATCTGTGATAACTAATAGAACACCTAGAAGAAAGTCTGTAGAAGTGAAATTGTCACTTTGAGAAGCAATTACTTGAACAGCCCTTTTCTTGACATTAAGGAACATTTTTTTTTCCTTCTTACTATTCATTGAACATTTTACTTAACATAGAATTAATCATATTTATATGAAGTAAATTGAAAATAGGTCTCAGTTAAAAAAATAAGAGTAGGAAGAAGAGAGGAAGAAGGAAGTTTGTAACTATAAAGCTGTATAGTTCTGTATATATTCCTGTGGACTTACTTCTAAGGGTACAGGTTAAAAACTTGCCATAGGACTCCAAATCCCATTAAGCTGGGTGGTAAAAATGTCATCTTAAGTGTTAAAGTGATCATATTAAGTGGTAAAGTGAACATATCTATAACATTAAGTGTTATATTGATCATATAAGTAAGATCAAGTGTCTGGTAATAATAATAGATAGAATTATAAAGGAGAAATTGTTCCAACATGGGAAGTTGTTCATACAGCAGACTCATAGAATAGCAATCACTTTAAGTAGCACTCTGACCTCACAATCAGCCCTTAAGGCATCCTGGTCTGGCTGAAAAGCCCATGAGAGCATATCAGGCATGGAAAGCCAAGACACTGTAGGGAAAAATAAGAGTAGGAATAAGAGATCCTGTGAAGGATCTCTGTGAGTGAGACCCCAGCAGAAAGAAATGGCCATCAAAGAAGGATGTACTTTTCTTCTAAAGGGAAGAGAAAACTTCCATTTTGCTTATGGTCTTGTCTAAATACTGACAGAGTTTGTGGATTCAAAAGGCTTCCATAGCCTAGACAGCGCATGTCAAGAGCCTTGGGTAGTCACTGATGTCATACATTAAGAGTGTTAATTGTTAAATTAAGAACAGGAGTCACTGGGCACTTATTTCCCATGCAGGACTTCTATCCTCCATGAGTTATGAGAAGTAAATGTAAAACTTGTTCTCAAACAGTTTGTGTGTATGTGTGTGTGTGTGTGTGTGTGTGTGTGCAAATTGTTGAAATCTTTACTTATTATAGAGAGGGTCTTCTTTATATAAAGTTAATTGAAAATGAATCTTAATGGATAATGAGACTGGGAATGGTAGAGGGAAGAGAAGAGGTGTAAGTGTATGTGGGAGGGTGGGTATCATGGAAAGAATCATTATATTCCTAAAGTTGTACTTAGAAAATTTGTATTCCTTAAATAAAAGGTTTCTTTGGGAAAAAATAAAAGAGATTAATTTGTTCCATTGTTTAAAAAAAAAGTGATCCTGGGGCTGGAGCTGTGGTGTAGCAGAAAAAGCTGCCTTCTATAGTGCTGGCCTCCTATATGGGCACTGGTTGAAGTCCTGGCTGCTCCACTTCAGATCCAGCTCTGTGCTGTGGCCTGGGAAAGCAGCAGAGGATGGGGCCCAAGTATAGAAGAAGCTCCAGGCTCCTGGCTTTGGACCAGACCAGCTCCAGCTGTTTAGCTCCTTTGGGATGTGAACCAGCAGATAGAAGACCTCTCTCTCACTCCCTGCCTCTGCCTTTCTGTAATTTTGTCTTTCAAATAAATAAATAAATATTTTTTAAAATATGATCCTGCATTTTATTTCCCCTAATGAGAGGGGGTGTTCAGGATTGTTTGTGGATTATTGGCCCCCCTATTCCACATCCTACACTAAGGCATAATGAATTCAAATGCCTATTCAAAGTGAAGTAATTCAGCATATGGAGATTTTATTCATGTTGAATATGTGTTGATGGATTGGGAGCTACATGTTATTCTATTAAAACATACTTTTGCATGATTTAATTAAATCTGTAATTTTAAAGAAGTTCAGGTTACAGTTAAGAGGCTACTGTTCTGAAACTCTAACTCTTAACACTGTGTGACGGCTGCATGACCTTATGGCTAGTTATGGAACCCCTTTAGATATCTGCATCTTCGGAAGTAGAGGTGATAGGAGGGGAGTTTGGTCTTTATGATTTCTTTGAGTTCTTCTCAACTTCTTTAATCTGTGATTTTTTTTTATAAGTCACTTAGAGTTGGTTAACATGTTTTTTTGTGTGTGTATTTAACTCATAATCTAATTAATCAAATTTCACTGACGCAAGGAAGAGAAAAATGTGTAGTTACAGACTCAAAGTCATGGAAGTGAATCTAAAATTGTAGACTACCGAGATGATTAAGGTTTTCTTAACCAAAATTGTATGTTTTTAAAAATAAAATACTAAAAACTTTACTGGCAACTGCTCTGATTTTGTAATGTATCACAGATGTGGCTAGTCAGCTACTACATAGCCAGAATCCCGAAGGACGTTTCACACAGGCTGTTGCAGAGGTTCAACCCTGGACTGAGTTTTGTAAAGTCAGCTTGAAACAGATTCAACCCTTGTGTGGCTCTTCAGATCTTACACTGACTCAGAGCTTCACTTGTGGCCAGTGTGTTTCTTAAGGTTATTAGTAGGTGCCACAGTGTGGGGAAAACGGCGGTCAGCTGTTTCTGTTAAGATTAAAGGTAGATGTTTCCTTTCACAGTCTTGCTGCTTCAGAATTGGACTCCTTTATTGTGTCCAGATGAGACTAAAGAGGCTTGATAACTACACTTACTACAGAAATATATGAATATATCTAGTAATACAAAATAACTCAAAATATAAAGAGGAGGGGAAGGAGGAAGGGAATTGTGTTCTTAGAATTGTGTCTACAAGTCACATTGACTGTTAAACACTAATTAAAAATTTAAAATTTGTAAAATTTTAAAAAGAAAACATAAGCAGGAAACAGACCTACAGATACTACCTAGCTGAGCTGAATTAGACTGCCAGGTATCCTTACTCTTTTTGGGAACAAGCAACTAGTTTTATGACAGAGTGATGAAATATAGTATATTTTCTTTGATGTGGACTGTGAAAATTTTTCATACTTGTAAAAATTGTTCAATGAAAAAAATGAATTTAATTTCCATTTTGTAGTTGTTGTTTTTAGGACATGAATAGGGAAATGGTTAGTGAGTGTGGAATTTGTTTTTATTCTTTTTAGGTAGGTAGAGTTTTTGCTTTATTTACAAAATCTTGTATGTTCAACAGGAAATACAAGTCTGTGCACTAGCATACTATTTGAGTGGTATCTTCTTTTCATCAACTCGTTGGCCTTGTCTTTCACCTCTTTGCATGTTGTTTATCTTAAAAATGTTCTAAATTTCAGGCCCCTATAATTTAGTAATATTCATACTAGCCTTATATTTACAAATAATGACAAATAACTTTTGGTTAACCATTCATTAAAAATTCTCTTTTATATGAAGTGGGCATTTAGCCCAGCAGTCAAGATGCCCACATTCCCATCAGAGCACCCGAGTCCAACTCCCAGCTCTGGCTCCCGACTCCAGCTTCCTGCTCATGCAGACAGGCTCGGGGATACAGCAGTCATGGCTCAAGTCGCTGGGTCCCTGCCACCACACTGGATAGCTTGGCTGTGTTCTTGACTCCTGTCTTTGGCTCTGCCTATAGTGAGAATTTGGAGAATGAACCAGCAGATGAGAGTTCTCTCTCTGTCTCTGTTGCTGTCTCTGACTTTTTCTTTCTTTTTTTTTTTTTTTAATATTTTATTTATTTATTTGACAGGTAGAGTTACAGACAGTGAGAGAAAGAGAGAGAGACAGACAGAGAGAGAAAGTCTTCCCCCTGTTGATTCACTCCCCAAATGGCCGCAACGGCCGGAGCTGCGCCGATCTGAAGCCAGGAGCCAGTAGTTTCTTCATAGTCTCCCACGTGGGTACAGGGACCCAAACATTTGGGCCATCTTCTACTGCTATCCCAGGCCACAGCAGAGAGCCGAATTGAAAGAGGAGCAAACAGGACTAGAACCAGCACCCATATGGGATGCTGGTGCCACAGGCGGAGGATTAACCTGTGCCATGGCGCCATCCCCCAACTTTCTCTCTTTCAATCTCTATCTGATGAATACATAATTTTTTAAATTCCTTTGTATCAAAATTAAGATTATAATCTTCAATTTATAGTACAGAAATTTAAGTATACTCTCTCTTGTCGCTCCCCCTCTTCATGGAGGAACGACACTAAACCCTGCCTAGGTTTCCTATCCGAGTCACAGCACCATTATGTTGCTCCCCCTCTTCACGGAGGAACGACACAGGACCCTGCGTTGTTCTTTCGTCTGCTTGGCCCTCCCCGGGTTTGCTGCTGGTTCTTCCCGGGTTGGCTACCGTCCCTTCCACCTCCGTGGAAGGGCGGTTCCCCCTGCCACTTTCCCCACTTCCGCGGGGGAGCGGCACACCACCGGCCGGCTCTCTCGGGGGCTGCTCAGATGTTCCTCAGGTGTTCCTGGTGCATGTTGTCTCTCTCCTCCTTTATAGTCCTCTTCCACCAATCCCAACTCTGCTACCCACACGCCGAGTACACTGCTCTCCTGCAATCAGGAGCAGGTCCTGCTGTTTATTGGTTGAACTGGAGGCAGCTGTGTAGAAGCTGTTTCCTCCTCTCCCAGCGCCATATTGTGGGAGAGCAGATGCATAGAATAAGTCTTAATTCCAGTAACTTAGTCTAGTCCGAGTTGCTCCCCACATCTCTGAATTGAGGTCTACTTAACAGCACATGCCAGGTCATTCAAAGAGTCAGAATGAAAATCATGGGTCTGTGAGTGTTGCATCTGTAGGCTGTTTAACTTTAGACACGTTGACTTTTGGTAAAACTTTCTGTTGTTCAATTGAACTTAACAAAAAAAGATACCAAGTAGCTGTTATACTCACTTATGAGCTGGTAGGGAGATTATGTGGGAAGCAGGGATAACAATAATGTGGAATATGATGTTGCCTAGTACAGATGCAGAGACTATGCCGAACAGGAGCAGAAAAGAAACAATCACCTAAGTGCATTGGGAATCTCATAGGAATTGATAATAGATATTTGGATGGGATTTTAGGAAGAGGTTGCTTGGAGGTAGATAGTGGCTTTCTAGGCTGAGGTTAAGGTATGGTCAAGGGTGCAAAGTCTAGAACCTATTCTGGGAGGAGGCCTCTTGCCTGGGGGCTGGTGTGTGTCAGAGGGTAGGAGGGGCAGGGAGACACAAAGCCAGCAATGGGAGATGGGAGTGAGAAGATCCGACTCCTGGTGTAGAAAGTACCAGTCAGCTAATGGTATTACCACTTTGGTAGCACCCCAAAATAATTAAGATTATTTTGACTCCAATATATTGTTAGATTAACCTTTTTATCATAACTTTAAATAGTTGCAGAAGCTGGAATTTCTAACATAATTTAAAATATAATTGTTATATCACTCTCTTAAATGTATTCAAGAAAACACAAAATATAGAAAAATTTACACCATTCCTTTTTCCCCCTGGAAATCTAATTTTCATTCTAATTCCACCATAGAATTCTACACAATGTAACATATTTTGAAGCTTAAAAGTCTTCTTTTGATCATTTTACCATTATTTCCTGTATCAAAATATATGTGTAAATTAAAATGGAAATATTGTGACCTAAAGGCTCCCAAGTACTTAAAAATTAGGCACTTCTTTTAGATTGAATTTTTATTAAGTTATTACTTGTACACAGTTCATCAAAACAGCATAAATACTTATCAGACATGTGGTGTAGTGGGTAAAACTGCCTCCTGCAGCGCTGGCATCCCACATGGGTGCTGGTTTGAGTCCCAGCTGCTCCACCTCTTAATCAGCTCTCTGCTATGGCCTGGGAGGGCAGTGGAAGATGGTCCAAGTGCTTGGGCCCTTATACCTGAGTGGGAGACCAGGAAGAAGCTCCTGGCTCCTGGCTTCAGATTGGCACAGCTCTGGCCATTGTGACTCTCTGAGTAGTGAGCCACTGAATGGATGATCTCTCTGCCTCTGCCTCTCTCTAACTCTGCCTTTCAAATAAATGAATCTTTAGGGGGGGGGGAACTATTGATGGTTCCCATCACTCTCCATCCAGCTTCACATTAACATATTACATTATGTTTGGCTCATCTTTGAAATAATCTTTTTGTTTCTGTCTTCTATATTTTAAGTCTCTAGTTAATGTTTGAAATATTAAGAAGTCAGAGTACTTGATGTGGAAATCACTTTTTCTCACTTAAGATACCAGGAAATTCTTAGCATGTAAAACACTCCATTATGTCTCCTTAATCATCATTGTTTAGACCCATGCTCATCCAGTTTTTTAGCCAAGTAAACAGAATCATATATATCTTATATATAGCACATTTGATAATAGGAAATATTTGCTCAAGAAAACATGAGAAGGCCTGCTGTATCCTTATCCTTTAAAAAAATGCATAAACTCTAATCCTCCAAAAAAGATTTCAATCTCAAAATAGCTTCAGTATCCAGTGAGTGCCTCAATTATCACTAGGTAGAACCTCACAAAATAGATGCACCAGGATATTATATTTAGAGGCCACAGACTCTGATGGAAGAGAAGAAAATAAAAATCTTAATTTCCCCTTCTCATATGAAGAAGTCATTTTTAATTGCAAAAAATTTTAATTTCCATTTAATTACAAAATAACAGAATTCTTAAAAAATTTCAAATCTCAAGTTAGTGCATTGTCAGGCAGGTAAGGATGCTAACCATTGTTGTCACTTCCTTTACCCTGTCACCAGAGGGGCCAAGGAATTTCTCTTCTCCTCTGAATATTCATGTCTAGTGATAAAAATTGACTGGGCCAGAAATATCCAAGGATTTTTGTCTAGTGGGTACACCAGTGCGAACACAGAGACAGTGAACCAATTTCAGCTATAAGTAGAAAGGAAAACCTTTGAGTTGGCCAAATCATGGCGCCAATGTGATTTCATGAGTAAAAACCAGGCTCCTTAGACAGCCAGGAGTTAGAAATTTTATAAGGGCTTACATTTAGGGAAGTTGTATATATTCATCTAGTTTCCAGGAAGTTCCAGGAAGGGTTATGCATATTTAAAAGGGGAGCTTTAACATTATAATGAGGTAGGGTTGGTTTTATACCATGTCACTGCTGCTTATGTGCAGAACCCTTAACCTCGCTTTAGCTGTCTGGGGGCTCCTAGTTTCTTATCAAGGGAAGTCCCCCACGGGAATGTATCATCATCCAAATAGTAGTGACATGTCCACTTGCTAGGACATTTGGTTTTAACTAGGTTAAACAGGATTGGGTCGTTTTCTCTTAGATAGAAGATGCTAGATTAACAAGAAAAAAGGGCATAACAAGTTTATTAGACACACGGGGGAAATCATAGGAGTGATTACCCAGTAACTAAACATACTAGTCATTTTTTCATTATGGTAACAAGTATCTGAGGCTTCTAAATTTATAAACTGTTAAGGTGCATTTAACTCCCAGTATTGGAAATTCAGGTCCATGCTTGGGTATCCCAGTTGGCTAAGCCTTTGCGAGAGTAGTTGTGCGGGAAGGATCACATGGTGAGCTAGGAAGCAGAGAGGCTGGCCTGAGACCCAGACTTCTGTAATAACCTTCTCGTGAATGCTACCTGCCAAGCATAGACCCCCAGTGACTACGGACCTCCTGCTAGTCCCCACCTCCTAAATGCCATAGTCAGATTTTTTTCTACCCTGTTAATATCATTAACCTATGACTTTGGGACTTAAACATCTGTATGAGTCTGGGGGCCAAATCTTATTCAAGCCATAGATCCTAATGTGATTCAGGAGAGAAGAAAAGGGAAATTGTAGGCTGTTTAGGAGGTGTGGTCACCGATTTTGGGGAGAAATGAATGGATCTGGAAGACAGACGATGGCCTGAGACCGGGTTCTTCTGAGCTTTCTGGGAGGTGGCAGCAAGTTACAGGAAGATGAAAGTGTACTGTGCACAGAAGTTGTCTTCCTGTGTAGATGAAGCCTCAGGCAACCCCAAGAACAGATAGATGCAAAGTCTTTCTGAGCCCGGTGACTCCTGGTTGTCCTTTCCAGGGATTAGTTTTTCCTGGTGTTGGTATTTGAAGGAGTGATAGGAAAATGGCGCAGTTTTATCTACACCCTGATTTACATCCTAGGCCCTAGCCCCCGCCACCATTGCTGAAAGCCAGGTACCACCGGTGTCAAGCTCCACCCCCATCCTAATGGGATTCACTGCTCCTGCTTCCCTGCCCTGCCCGACCTCTGGCCAAGTTTTAAAAAGGGCCTGTTCCCGTGTTCTCTCTCACTCCCCTCTTTCCTCTCCTCTCTCCTCTTTCTCTCTTATTCTCCTTTTCCCTCTTTGCCCCTTCTCTCCAGTCTGCTGGGTTTTCCCCAATAAACCCTTCCCCTTACTCCGGTGTTTGGTGTGTTTTGTGACAAGGATGATGTCCAAGACAATTATGTTTCTTCTGGAAAAATTCCCTTCCTTCCTATAAGGAGAACTTCAGAGAAAACCCCTTCCTGTGCCTGGAGAGAAGAAACAAAGGGCGGTTAGAGAGACCCTGGTTCCGAAGCTGCATATTTGGGAGGCCGTTCTGGATCCCCACGTCACTAATCCTGTTGTAACTTGGGAAGGGCTAGAGAGCTCTCTTTGTTCCTCTGTATCATTCCTATTAATTCATTTCTTAAGGTCCTTGTTTTTAAGACCCAAGATCTTGAAAAAACTTCCGCAGCTTCCATTATATTATAATAAATTTAGGAGGGGGAGAGAATTGCCTGTCGCTCTTTTCTCCTTTTACTTCCATTCTTATTTTTATGTTCTTTCGAACAAAGACATTTCTTTCCTTTCATGTCTATTTATTTTTTCTACTCTCTCATCATAGCTCCAGGGACAACATTGCTCTAACAGTAATAACTTCTTCAGGAATGATTCTAGGTTGTTTTGCTGATTCCTATATCCGATTCTCCTTTGTTTGTTGTTTTCATATTCAGATTTTTCTCTCCTGTTATGCTAATGCGCAACCATTATGGTCCCCTGGAGTGTAAGTGCCTGGGTGATTTGGACCTTGCTTACAAGAAAGGTTTTCTTTATTTTTGAAGAAATTGAGCTAGCTCTAATGATGTCAAAAAATACTGCTAGCTTAATATTTTGACCTTTGAAAATAATTTCACTTTTCCCAAGCCCAGGAGATAATATCAGATATAATTTTATTATTTAGTTGTTCCAAAGATGGATTCTTTTAATAATGATTGGTTTGGGCAGTGATGAATTTTCTTATTTAAAAAATGTTTTAAATGTGTAACACTTGCATAATAGAGAAAAACATTGATTTTTTTTTTACAGAACAATGTTTATTTTATACGTACTAATTATTTGAAGCATCTTTTTTCTAAAGGAATGTAAAAGGTTCAACCTCATATATAAGCCCAATCTTTAAATAAAGAATTCTCTCCAGCATTATTTAACAAAACTTGAAGTTATTGGTGTATTTATTTTTTTTGAATTGTAAATGTGCAGGGTCCCAGGGCACTGCAAAAGTCCCAAAGCTAATGATATTACAAGCTTCCCAGTTCCACCTACAGATGCAAATCACCTTCCTGGGAAAACCTCTTGGATCATGGGAAGACATCACCCTAATTAAGAAGGTACTATCATTATACTTCATGGATCGTAGTCCATGTTGCAGCTGTAGTCAGCTTCTAGCCGACCTGCCTGCCCATTGCTGTCTTGCAGCATGTTCGATAAATCTCTCTGCTCACTATCTGACTACTCTGCTAAGTTTCTTCTTGGCCCATGACACTGGCCTCAGTCAGTTGTTTCCACAACAGCAGATAGATAGAAAATCAAGTGATTCTCAGGTATATTGATTTTTTCCCCCAAATGTACTACTTAAGATATGAGAAATATCAGACTGCAATAATGCTGAACTGGCATGGCATGTTGCTGGGTGTTTTTGTAAAATGTACAGCCTTGTATTTTAAGATACTGGGGTATGTATATCCAAGACAAAATCATTTCAGGTTAAAACTGTGAAGAGTTTATTGTGCATACAAAAAGAGTAGCGAGTAAACTAGGAGTCCTCAAGCTAAGAAATTACAGGAAGTTTCAGTATTGCAGCTCATTACAGCACAGTTCATGGAGCAAGAAGGAGGAAGTATTGGGACCTTTTTTGTGACTGATTAGCATATATTCTCTTCCTTTTGTGTTTTCTATTAAACTGTTATTTATTTTCATTTAAGAGTCAGAGAGACAGAGAAGCAGACCGAGATCCTCTGTCAGTCTCCAAATGCCTGCCACAGCCAGGGCTGGGCTTGACTGAAACCAGGAGCCCTGATCTCAAGCTGGGTCTTCCACGTGGGTGACAGGGACCCACGTGTTTGAGCCATCACCTGCTGCCTCCCAGAGTGCGTATTAGGAGGAAGTTGAAACTGAAACAGAGTAGGCAGGACTTCAGCAGCCACTGCAGTATGCAATATGCTGTCCCAAGTGGCATCTCACCCCCACTGAGCCAAATGCCCAACCCTCCCATATTCTTTGTTAAAGCAACCAGAGCAGTGTAGGCTGATTTGTGTATAGCTTGGTTTAATTTCATCTGAATCTTGTTGGGAAGAAAAGCAAGCATATTTGCATTCTGTTTATATTTAGGGTTAGCATTTTGGAGAAGTGAGAATGACATGTTTTAATCACCTATAAGCAGCTGATACTGTGCTATCAAATCTATAGTAGCCATTTTTATTTTTATTTTTTTACATGTGTTACCTGTTGTATTCTGAGTGGAAGATTTTTTTATTTATCTTTCTAAATTGTTCTCTCCCCATGGTAAAATCTATGTTTCCTGTTTAACAGAGCTATTTTTCCCTCCTTTCTTCTACCTTTATAGTTGATGTGCACTTCTATTCCAATATTGATTGAAAATTGGTTGAGATAAAAGGACTCTGCAATCTTTAGATTCTGAATCCAGTTATTTCACATACTGCTCTTGATTATAGGCATTTGATTTTAAATGTCTCTAAACATTGGATTTTTTTTAAGCCATAGCATGAGAAAGCATAATTGTATCCATAGAATGGATTAGAGTTCTCCAGAGAAGCACGCATACCCTTGAGGAGATCTGTAATGGGAACTGACCATCCTGGATATGGAGGCCTAGATGTCCCACCCTCTACTGTGTGCAAGTTGGGGAACCTAGAAAGCCCTGACCCCGAGAGGAGCCTTCGTCCCAGTCTGAGACCAAGGTCCTAAGAACCAGGAGGGTCCCCCTTACACGTTCAGGGTGCCAAAATCTCAAACACCAAAAGCCCTTAATGTCTAAGGTCAGGAAAGAGAGGTTGGCCTAGCTCAAGAAGAAAAAGAAAATCCCTCCTGTTCTCTGCCTTTTTGTTCTGTTTGGCTCCTTGGTGGCTTCGGTGGTTCCTGCTCATGCAGACAAAGGTGTATCTTTTACTGTCTGATGCTGCTCTCTTCTGGAAGCATCATCACAGACACACCCAGAAGTAACATTTTACTAGTTATCTGGACATCCCTTAGCCCAGTCAGCCATACAGTTAGTAAACACTACTTGGGTTATGTAGTGCAGCAAATGACCGCAAAAATCTCAGTGGCTTGTAACAGCAAAGAATTTCTTTTTTCCACACTACACATCCATCATGGACTGGCTGAATGTCTGTTCCTATTGTTGCCACTTAAGAATTAGACCATGAAACAAAGGGGAGGGAAGGCAGGGAGACAGAGAGAACCATGAATTTTAAACCTTCTCTGTTAGTGGCAAAGGTCATTTTACCCCTTTTTTCATTGTAGCAAGTCACACAACTACTCCCGAGTATGGGCAAGGGTTATACTACTTTCATAGGTGGGAACATCAGAATAATTGGCAAATAGTAATACCTATTGCAGAAACCATACATTTTTAGTGGTATTCCTGTGCAGTGAGGAGCTGAATGAGATGCTCTTTTTTTTTTTTTAAGATTTATTTTTATTTGAAGGTCATTTACACAGAGAGAGAAGGATAGAGAGAGAGAGAGAGAGAGGTCTTCCATCCACTGGTTCATTCCCCAGTTGGCTGTAACAGCCAGAGCTGTGGCCATCGAAGTCAGGGGCCAGGAGCTCCTTCCTGGTCTCCCATGCAGGTGCAAGGTCCCAAGAACTTGGGCCGTCGTCTACTGCTTTCCTAGGCCATAGCAGAGAGCTGGATCGGAAGGAGCAGCCGGGACTCGAACTGGTGCCCGTATGGGATGCTGTCACTGCAGGCGGTGGCTTCACCCGAATGAGATGCTTTTGTACTGTGTAACACAGCACCTGACACAGAGTGAGTTTTCCATTGTCAGAGGCAGTTAGTTACATGTTTAGAAACTAGTGAAATGCAGAGATGGGTATAGCTTGCTTTGCATCCTCAGTCTCAGAAAGTGTGATGTGTAATGGGTACCTTCTTAATTGCATCATTTTATGCAGCAGGTAAATAAATCACTAACCCATTCTTTCTACTGTGTGCTACCTGAAACATGAAACAAAAGTTTCCCAGTGTCAGCCTCAATTTGGGTAATCAGTCCATAGATAAACATTGTAAAGATTTTTTCCAATGTTTGTTTATTCATTTTCATCTCTTTGAAAGGCAGAGAGAAAGAGACAAGGAGAGGTCTTCCATCTGCTGGTTGACTCCCCAAAAGCCTGCAACAGCCAGGGCTGCACCAGGCTGAAGCCAGGAACCAGGAACTCTATCTAGGTCTCCTATGCAGGTGACAGAGGCTCAGGCCATCATCTGCTGCCTCCCAGGATGCATTAGCAGGGAACTAGATCAGAAGTGGAGGCGCCACCAGGACTCAAATCAACACTCGGCCCTCAAGCAGAGGGCTAATAATGCCTGCCCTTACAGTGTAAATATTTTAAATTAATCTTTTACATCTACTCTTCACTGGATTGCTTAACTATTTACATCACGTTTAAGAGAAGAATATAAAACTGTCTCAGCTAAATACTGAATTTGACTGGGCTGCCCATTCTCCATTAAACTAATCAGCTGTTGATTTGCTCTTTTAGTGTTAGCAGATTCAGTCCTTTTTATTAAGAAAAAAAGACAATTCTAGCCGGCGCCATGGCTCAATAGGCTAATCCTCCACCTTGCGGCGCCAGCACACCGGGTTCTAGTCCCGGTTGGGGCGCCGGATTCTGTCCTGGTTGCCCCTCTTCCAGGCCAGCTCTCTGCTATGGCCAGGGAGTGCAGTGGAGGATGGCCCAGGTGCTTGGGCCCTGCACCCCATGGGAGACCAGGAAAAGCACCTGGCTCCTGGCTCCTGCCATCGGATCAGCGCGGTGCGCCGGCTGCAGCGGCAGCCATTGGAGGGTGAACCAACGGCAAAGGAAGACCTTTCTCTCTCTGTCTCTCTCTCTCACTGTCCACTCTGCCTGTCAAAAATTAAAAAAGAAAAAAATAAAAAGAAAAAAGAAAAAAGAAAAAAAGACAATTCTAAGTGGATTATACACTGGCTCCTGGCTGAATCCTGACCTAGCCCCACCTCTTGTGGGCATTTGGGGAGTGAACCAGCAGATAGAAATTTTTTCTGTCTCTCTGCCTTTCAAATAAATAATAAATAAATGTTTTAAAATAAATTAATTGAGTAGAGTTGACTTTGTGATATATATTCACTTTCATGAGGTTTAAATATATGTGTAGATTTGTAAAACCAGTATACAAGAACTCTCTTAGCCTTAATAGAGCAGAGTAGTAATTTGAAAATAAAATGCTGATAATACCAGTTGCAAGTAAATGTGTGTATGTGTGTGTAATTAAACTCTTAGCATTTGACATGAGTATCAGGATGTATATTTTTATCTTCTTAGTTCAGAGTTTTATTATTGACTGTGATGCTGATGTGCAGTGGTGATGGTGAAGGAGCCTGAAGTCCTGTTGCATGTCTGGAGAGCTAAATAGACCAGACACTTTGTGTCAACCTGTTTTAGCACAAATGCTGAAAACCTTAACTCTTTGCAGATTAGAGGTGAATTTCCTGTTATAATTAAGTTATTGGTCAAATGTAGATTGGAATCTGCTCTCAGTATCTAGCCCTTCCCATCTGGGATGTGAGGACCTGGGAGTTTCCCTTCCTATGCTCCTGATTAACTCTCCAATGCTGTTAACGATAATTTATTATCAAATTGCTGAGCATAAATGTAGGTGCTGGTAATTCACTTAATAGCAGTTATAAGGTCATCAATGAAGTAATGGGTGGAATTTGTTACTATTCTTACTCCACTCAACTTGTCTGACTTTGTGGATATTGAAGGGGACTGCGGAAATAGGACACGCTGGAGCACCGGCATCAGATATTGGACAGATATTGGACTATTTGTTAGGACTTGCTCCAAAAGGAACCGTGTTGATAGTTGATGGGGTCATGTTGATCAGTTGGTAATCATTCAATTTGATTTTTCATACATTCAGCTATAATTGAAGTGTTTCAGGGCCAGGCATTGAGCAAGGAAATGGGAATTCATAACATTCTGCCTTGGGGTGTGCAGATGTGTGGCAGAATTGCAGGACGTGGACACGAGTGTGAATGGAGCTCCGAACTGTGGGCTCCTTCCCTGAGAATTGGAGCCATCAGCTTGCCTGGGAAAGAGATGTGGAAAACAACAACAGTGTCATGTCACAGCAGCAGGGTTGCACCTTACAATGCTAGGCTTCATGAAATGAGCCAGTTTCAAAAGGGCACATACTGAATGACTGCACTAAGATTGCGTAGGGGGAAGAGTCACGTTCATAGAGACTGAAAGGAGAGCAGTGGTTGCCAGGGCCTGGGTGGATGGGGGGAGTGAATAGGAAGTTGTTTAACACGAGCACAGGAAGTTGAGCAAGTTCTAGAGATGGATGCTGGGTGGTGGTTGAATAACATCATCTCTACATTATTGTCACTGAATTATACACTCAAAATGGTTAAAATGGTAATTTTTATGTTGAGTGTAATTTACCAAAGTTAAACAAAAAACACAATAGCAGCCCTCATTCTTTTCTCTCTCTCTCTCTTTTTAAGATTTATTTATATATTTGATAGAGTTAGAGTTAGAGAGAGAGAACTCTTCCTTCTGTTGGTTCACTCTCAAAATGTCCACAATGACTAGGGCTGGTCCACTTCGAAGCCAGGAAGCAAGAGATTCTTCTAGGTCTCCCACATGGGTGCAGGGGCCCAAGCACTTGGGCCATCTTCCGCTGCTTCCCCAGGCACATTTGTAGGTAGCTGGATGGGAAGTGGAGCAGCTGGGACCTGAACCAGCACACCTATGAGATGCTGGTAACCTGCTGTGCCACAGCACTGGTCCCCATTCTTCTCATTTTCAGTGAACATGAACCAGTTGTTAAAAATTTTTTTCCTAACATTTCTCTCCCCATCTTTTGTTTGTATAATTATTTTTCTAATAAAATATTTTTTAAAAGATTTATTTATTTATTTGAAAGAGTTACAGAGAGAGGTAGAGGCAGAGAGAGAGGTCTCTCTTCATCTGCTGGTTCACTCCCCAGATGTCTGCAACGGTCGGAGCTGCACGGATCTGAAGCCAGGAGATTATTCTAGGTCTCCCACGTCAGTGCAGGGGCCCAAGGACCCAGGCCATCTTCTGCTCTCCCAGGCCATAGCAGAGAGCTGGATCGGCAGAGGAGCAGCCGGGACTAGAATTGGTGCCCAAATGGGATGCTGGCGCTTCAGCCCAGGGCCTTAACCCGGTGCACCTCAGTGCCGGCCTCTCTAATAAAATCTTCCATGGAACAGATGATCTCTAGCCCAGTTATGCCATTAGAAGTCCCTATGTAAGCAAGTAACAATTTACTACACCTAGAATAGATTTATTTAACGAACTCTAAAGCCCTATGTTTTATTATGTAATTGAAATAAATGCTACTGCATCCTGCAGCTTTTAACTTGGCTATTAAAAACACTGTAGGCCGGCGCCGCGGCTCACTAGGCTAATCCTCCACCTTGTGGTGCCGGCACGCCGGATTCTGTCCCGGTTGCCCCTCTTCCAGGCCAGCTCTCTGCTGTGGCCAGGGAGTGCAGTGGAGGATGGCCCAAGTGCTTGGGCCCTGCACCCCATGGGAGACCAGGAGAAGCACCTGGCTCCTGGCTTCGGATCAGTGAGATGCGCCTGCTGCAGCGGCCATTGGAGGGTGAACCAACAGCAAAGGAAGACCTTTCTGCCTCTCTCTCTCACTGTCTACTCTGCCTGTCAAAAAAAAAAAAAAAAAAAAAAAAAAAAAAAAAAAACACTGTAAGTGAAAGAAGCCAATCACAAAAGAGCACATATTGTATGGTTCTATTTATATGAAATGTCCAAAAGATAAATATGTGTGTGTGTGTGTGTATCCAAATATAAATATAGAAAGTAGACTGGTGATTATTTAGGACTGGGGTAAGGTGGGGAATGGGAGGAGGAAGGCAAGTGACTTCTAATGCATAGAGTTTGTATTAAGAATGGTGAAATTATTCTGAAATCAGATCATAGAGGTGGCTGTACAACCCTGTGAATATACTAAGAAAATTTAATTGCATGCTTTGAGTAAGTCAGCTTGGTGGTATCAAGCTATTTTTTAAATGTTGAAAGGGAGTACTATAATTTCTCTTTTTTCTTTTTTATGCTTTTTTTGTGCATTATAAGTTAGATTAGCTGAAAGCAACATAGCACCATATAGTTTAGCATTTTAAACATGCATACTACTTCATAACAAAGCTCTAATCTGAGAGGGCTGATTGATAAGTATCAGTGTGAATACAGGGGCAGGTGTTAACACAGTGCACGTGCTCACACAGCGGTTTCATGAAGCTGGTAGTGAACCAGGTGATTAGCTTGGCACCTGCAGGTCAATAAAAATGGAACTTCTTTCAAAATTGTACCCGTACATAGCATTGCTTTTTAAAAATTAAGCCTGATTTCATTCAGTTCATTCTGGGCTTACCTTCCTGTTTGAGTTTTTGGGAAAGAAAATTAGAAACATAGGTCTGATTTTCAGTTGGTGAGAAGAGAGCCCCTTGTAAGTCAGCATCAAGTAGAAAGCCAGCCTCTTGTTAATCTGCTCAGCTGTTCTCGGGTCCCTGCATATGAAATAGTCACACGGTGCCACACCAGTCCTTTGGTGACAAATGGCCTTTTATTGGAACAGATCCCACGTGCACGCGAGGTACCTCCGGAACTCCTGAGAGCGCCCACACAGGCCCTGACACCCATACCCTGCCCGTCTGCTCTGGCTCTCACCCAGCTCCAGGCACCCTTTGCTCATGGCCGCCATTTTTTTCCTTTGCTTCCTTTTGAACTAAGTGCTCCTTTTTTGCCTTCGGTGACCCTAAGCTTTAAACATCTTTTATAAATTAGATCCACGAGAAAATATAATCATGATTCCAATCCAGAGCTCCAGCAGAGCTTTTTAGAAATTTAACTCATGATGGGCCTAGTTTTAAAGTCTCTGGATTTTCACCTGCGTATGTATTTACTGACATATTCATGTTTAAGTTTTTACTTATTCCAAAAATGAAGGCAGGCTGATTATATGCTTGTTTGCCATCCTAAATAGATGTTTGCCTACTTTAAGCAAACTGAACTAGTCCTAATTTGATATTTTACTATCAAAAGTAAATATATTTAGCCTTGATTAGATTGTTGCACTATATATTTCTATATATTACATGTAGTAATTGTATATAATGCATGTAATATATGTCAGGAACTCACACGATGCCCCATAAATATGTACAATTATTTATCAGTTAAAAACAAAATGTTAAGAGTGGGCCTTTGATGACAGTAGTCAATATACTTCTTGGGACACCACAATCCATATCTGAGTGCCTGAGTTCAATGTGAAAATAGGGATAAAAGAAAAAACAGAAGTAAAAAAAATACACATCTCGTGACTTTGGGGTGCATCAATCTGTGTTAAGTCACAGGTCTTTTTTTCTCCCCCCATTGGCAGAAACAAACTTCCAGAAGCAAGTTTTATTTTGTGTTCTAGTGCCTACCATGTTGAAAGTTCCCAAGTCCATAGTATGAAGCTGAAAGTAATTAGTAGTGGGAAGTTATTTTGAGAACCAAAGGGGGGAAAAACCCGCCACATTTATCCTAATTATTTACCATTAACATTTTAATTTGTAAATTGTCATCCTGTAACAGGGCAAAGTTTCACTTAGTGTGGAAAAAGACGAAGGCCACCCAGAGCGCTTCCAAGAGAAACTGCACTGCCCTTTCCGGCCCAAGGGCCTGGGTACTGGTGAACTCCTTTCACAACTAGGTTCTACAAATCAGCAGAAGTTAAACCTCCTTGCTTGCTTGTTAGGAATAATTCTGCTGGTTGAATTTCATGAATGTGTATGAAATTGTTTTACCAGGAGCCTTAACTACTTTCCAAGGAAGAAGAAGAATGTTAGATAATTTTGCTATATAAGCACACATCAAGTTATCTCAATACATTTTCACAGTAAGGGGTGGAGCTATCACTATCTCCATTTTACAGATGAGAAAATTAAGGCACAGAGTCTTAAAACAGAGAGTCTTTTCACATGTCATTCTGTGTGTTAAGATACCATTTCTTGGGATCAGTGTTGTGGTATAGGGAGTTAATAGCCTACAGTGCCAGGTCCCATATGGCACCAGCTCAAGACTTGGCTTTTCCACTTCAGATCCAGCTCTCTGCTAATTTGCCTGGTAAAGCAGTGGAAGATGACCCAAGGGCTTGGGCCTCTGCACCCACTCCACGTGGGAGACCTGGAAGAAGCTCCAGGCTCCTGGCTTTGGCCTGGCCATTGTGGCCATTTGGGGAGTGAACCAGCAGCTGGAAGATCAACCTCTCTCTGTAACTCTGCCTTACAGATAAATAAAATATTTAAAAAAATATTAAAAAAATAAATTAATTAAAAAAAAGAGAGAGAGTGAATATATTATGAGCCATCTAAAGCTGAGTAATTATTTTTCTGAAACTTTTTGTGGATCTTGATGTTCGGGGGTGAAAAGCTGAGAAGCAGGGCGTCAAGGCAGAAGGCCGGTGTTTTACTGTGGGGCACGTAGACGAGTGCTGATCTGCCTCATAAAGCCTCCTGCATACGTAGTGTTGAGGAAGGGTATGAGGAGCCTGTGGCTCCATGCCCAACCCAGAAGTTTAACATTGTTTTGAAAGATTTATTTATTGATTTGAAAGGAGGGGTGACAGTGACAGTGACAGAGGCAGAGGCATAGAGAGAGAGAGAGAGAGAGAGAGAGAGAGAGAGAGGTCTTCTGTCTACTGGTTCACTTCCCAAATGTCCGCAACAGCCAGAGCTGGGCCAATCTGAAGCCAGGAGCCAGGAGCTTCTTCAGGGTCTCCCATGTGGGTGCAGGGGCCCAAGGACTTGGGCCATGTTCTGTTGCTTTCCCAGTCCATAGCAGAGAGCTAGATTAGAAATAGAATAGTGGGGACTTGAACAGGCGTCCATATGGGATGTCAGCGTTGCAGGTTGTGGTTTTACCCACTACGCCATAGCACTGGCTCCAAAATTTTAACATTTTTGCCAAGGTGTAAGCAGTTGTTTTCCTACTAACTTCTTCAACTCCGGTATGAATTTAGTAGTCTTATCTATGGCAAGTATAATTTCCTAATAGAGAAGATGTAGATAAAGGATATCAATAAGTTTCTTTGGCAATCTGAATTTCCTAGTAAAAAGGAATTTTTTTAACCAGCCAATGTGCCATAGGAGGTTAAACTGCTGCTTGAGATGCCAGCATCCCATGTTGGAACACTGGTTCATGTCCCGGCTGCTCCGTTTCCCAACCCAGCTCCCTGCTCAAGCACTTGGGAACACAGCAGAAGATGACCCAAGTACTTGGGCCCCTGCCACCCACGTGGGAGACCAGGATGGAGTTCTAGAATCCTGTCTTCAGCCTGGCCCAGCACCAGCTGTTGCAGCCATTTGGGGAATGAACCAGCACATGGAAGATATGTTTCTCTGTCTCTCCCTCTCTCTGTCACTCTGCCTTTCAAATAAATACAATAAATTTAAAAAAAAAAAAAAAAAAGGAAAAAACTAAATGACTTAAATGATCTGTGTTCCGCTTTGGTCAAAATGCTAATGTGCACAGTAGAAAGAAAGTGGAGAAGCGAAGGGTATAGTTGAGCCATACGTAGGACGGGCCCTTGAATTACCAAGAGGTTACCCCGGGGATCCAGCTGATTCTCAGCTCTTGGGGAGCCTTCAAAATCCTGTTCTAAGATGAAACAAGATCACAGACCTGAAAGTATGGTTCTCTGAAAGTGGAAGATCACAAGACACATGCAAGTTATTCAAAAGCACCTGCCTTTTTTTTTTTTTTTTTTTTTTTAACACTTTTTAACACTTTTGGAATCCATGCCACACACTTTCCAGCCCCCACCCGCCTCGAACTGATGTTCTGGCAGCAGAGGAAGGCTGGAGCAATCCATTTTCTTTTTGCTTACATCAATGGCTAAGGTAGAGCACAGCATCACTTCTGCCTAACCCCCCTTTTGTAACTGCTTTGTATCTTCAGAAGAATTATAAAATACTCTGAATTTCCTCATTTGTTTCCCTCAGATTTGCTCTTTTTTCACTTTATGGGATAGGTTCCTCTCGCTCTTCTCTCCTTGCCTTTCAAAGTCTGCATTGTGAATGTTGGAGCCCACTGGTCAGCTAGCTGGCCTCATTGTCTGGCCGTGTGCCTTTTGCATAGTAGATACTAACAAAAACAAAATGAACAAACAAAAAAGCGTTCTTTGACTAACTGCAATAAGAAACAAGCAGCAGATGTGTTGCAGGTCCCTGTTCCTTAAAAGAATGTGCTGACTCCACCTAAATCTGGAGCCTCTCTCTGCTCAGGTACACGGGATTGTGGGCACCAGCTGCTGAGATACCTGCAGTGCCTCCTACTGCCTTGACAAAGCAGGGGATGTAAAACGTCATCGAGGCGAAGGAGAAGCGGTGTTTATTTTCACGTCCTTAAGAGTCTTGTCACTCTAGAGGCGTTGTGTGACTTCCTATGCACTTTGTCACCTGAGAAAGACACAGCACGAGGAAACAGTTCCTCCGTGGAATCTTCTGGAAGTGACCTTCCGTTGCCCCATGTCATCCCAGGTATCGCCGGCTGATGCGCACTTGCAGAGTCTTGAGGATGACTCTGTTCTGAGCTGTGTTTGTCTGCGTGCCTCTGTGAGCGTGGATTGGAGGGAAACCATTCCCCGATTGTGAAGTGACTAATGGTTTCTCCTTTCCTGTCTTTAAGGAGATGGCAAAAATCCTCAATCACCCCAGAGTCTATGCTTTCCTGCACATCCCGGTCCAGTCGGCCTCCGACAGCGTGCTCATGGCCATGAAGAGAGAATACTGCGTGGCCGATTTCAAAAGCGTAGTGGATTTTCTGAAAGAGAAGTAAGTCTGTTAGTACTTAAGAAAATCACCCTTTCTTTGTTCTTTGAATCGCATGTGGCAGAAATACACTTCTTGCAGCCTCACAATTAAAGGAACAAGGCAGAAGGCGAGACTCTGGGCGCTCGCAAAGGCTCTATGTTTCCTGAGGCCTCCTTGATGTGGTTTCTTGCCTCCCTGCAGTGTATATCCACCTCCCATCTGTGCGTGACACACCATTAATTTGTGTAAGATTGCCGGTCTTCCTAAGGTATCGTGAGTTGTGATTATTTTTGTACCTGGCCTGGGAGATGAAAACTGCTTGAGCTGTGCTCTGCTAAACACCGTCCCCACCTCCCCACCCCCCTTTAATGTGGCTTTTTGATGTTGTGAGCTGGTTTTGGCATGGAGGGAGGCCAAATCGCGTCGCTAAAAACTGGATCATTTTCTACAAAATAGCCTTTTCTTCAAGAGTACCTGGACTGTCTTGGCTGTTAAACACTAAGCCCTATAGTTGGCTTGAAGAATTGTGATTTATAAGGAGGTCTGAGGGTTCTGTTTTTTAAAAGTTCAAATCACTGTTGACCAAAATTAAGGCATATTTACACAGTCTCAGACATGAATGATAATTTTGTTTCCACAGAAAACACTTGCAGCCCTTAATTATGTTCTTCAAAATCCTCCTCCTCATCATCACCAAACACTGAACGCCTTCTGTGATTACACAAGACAGGAAATAGAAGTGCCGGCCAAGGTCACACACAACTTTCCCAAGAGGGGGACAGGCTAGATCATTTATCTTGGCATATTTGTGGTGTGGATCTTCCCACTTGCCATCATTTTCCCCTCTTTTATTTCTTTTAATTAAGACACATCTTTGTTGTTTCCATGTTCTTTTTGATAATTATCCACCTTTGTACCACGGCAAAGTACTACACAGTTATCATTACTTTAGACAAATTGCAAGCAGTTTTTCTACCTTTAATTAGTCATTTATCCCGACTGCATACATTTGTCTTAAAATCTTTTTCTTCATCTGTTTACTTTTTCTCTCCTTCCCTGTCTTCCTTTCGTATGTTTTTCTGATTCTTTTTTTTTTTTTTCACCTCTAGGCATTCCTTGATTATTCTAACCACTAGGAATAAAGACAGTGTACATTCAAACAAATACAGCTAATTGTTTGAATATTCAAATCACTGAGTAGAAGGTATATTTATTCCAAGATTTCATAATTATTATCATTAAGTATATAGAATCTTCAAAGTAGAAAATAGAATAAGCGATCTTTACCATCCTAAAGTCTTTGGGATCTTGAGCATAGGGCAAGGCTAAAGAATAAAGATTTCTATGTTCAATGTCTGTTGTTGGCCTATTTCACTCCCTTGCATGTATTCTAGTTTATTCTAGTAAACTGGTATCATGTAAGAGACTCTTTCTGGACATGCTGGCACTAGTGAATGGACTATTTTCAAAATTGCAAAGAAGTTGTTGCACCTGTGAAACATCTTGCCTCCTGCTTATTGAAGCAGCAGCAAATAATGTGCACTCTTCGTACATGTTACGCAACATTTTCCCAAGTGTGGACATGCATCCTGTTGTGCAGAATAGACCGGAACACTTTCCAAATTATTTGTTGCATTGATGTGATCAAATAAATTTTAATGAGAATCAACACCTCTGGTTTACTGCATTTGGGTGACTGCTGACTCAGTTGTTTGGAGAGTTACTGTGGCTACCTAACTGGCCAGTAGTTTCGCAATAAGTTCCAGCCTTTTATGTTTCTCTGAAGATGAACCTGTTAAGTCCGCTGCCTCTTGAGGAGTTTCAACATCCTTTGTGAGCTACTAAAGGTCAAAAGATGATCACATCCAGGTATTAGGAAATAGTGTCTTGTCTTTATTCATGGGCCAAACCCAGGTTCTTTCCTTTGGATTGTGAGTTACTTGGAGGCAACTGTGTAGCTTTCTTAGCGGTATCAGAATAGCTGGAGGAGCCTAGAACCAAGTACTGTACCCAGAGATCTCTCGTATCTTCACTGCTACAGATACCACAGATCCCTGGAAGCAGATGTTGGGGACATGGTGGAAGACACCCAAGCCCACACCCATCTATCCTGAATCTCAGTTTCAAGTGCTGTGAGTCCCTGGAATTGTAGAGTATGAGTCTGGGTATTTAGCATCTCCAGGAGATTTTTAAATCAACTCTGCGTTCTGTATATGCAGCAAGGACAGAAGCAAGTGTGGTGTGTAATTTCACATTTAGATTATAACAGAGACATCTTGGAAAAGTGTAGCACACAGGCAGTATGAGCTACTTGCTACATATAGCAGTTAACAGTAAATTTCTCTGTTTTTTGTTGCTGTTTTTTATTTTAAATAATTAGATTATCACTGCACATGAAGTGAGCAATCCATGAAGTTCTCTATTTCTCTAGTCCAACTTGTTGCTGATGGAGAGTAGTACAGCCTTAGTTACCTAAGGATAGTATAATCCAGCTTTGCTCTTTGGTGAAAAAAAAAAAAAAAAAGAATTTTCCTATTCTCAGGAGAAAGTCCATCCACCCAAGGAATAATTCCTAACTGCTATAGAGATTTAGAAACAAATGAATTTTTTTTTAAATTTATTTTATTTGAAAGACAGAATTAGAAAGGTAGAGACAGAGAGAGAGAGAGGTATTCCATCCACTGATTCACTCCACAGATGGCTGCAAGGGCCAGAGCTGCGCCAATCTGAAGCCAGGAGCCAGGAGCTTCTTCTGGGTCTCCCATGTGGGTGCAGGAGCCTAAGGACTTGGGCCATCTTCTATGCTATCCCACTGATTCACTCCACAGATGGCTGCAAGGACCAGAGCTGCGCCAATCTGAAGCCAGGAGCCAGGAGCTTCTTCTGGGTCTCCCATGTGGGTGCAGGAGCCTAAGGACTTGGGCCATCTTCTATGCTATCCCAGGCCATAGCAGAGAGCTGGATCGGAAGAGGAGCAGCCGGGATTAGAACCGGCGCCCATATGGGATGGGCTTCAGGCCAGGGCTTTAACCCACTGCACCACAGCGCCAGCCAGACTTCTGCTCTTTATCTTGCTTATTTTCTGTGTAAAGACTAGCATCGCTTTGTGCTGAATAGGCCAGTGCTTATTTTGGAAACACCAAAGTTGCACGGCTTTCTACAGAACTACTAATCTACATAACTGATCCAATACAAAGTTGTTTGGTCCAGAATTTATTAAAGTTCAATACAAAATATCCACTTGTAGAAGGCCTGATGCTATTACCCTGCCCTGGTGTGTACCATTCATAAATGAATCGTGACTCATAATGACATGTGCGCTTTTTTCCTTTATTTGCTTTTTAAGTCCTTTTAGAATTATGACCCTTTTCGTTTGCATATCCTGTTTTTGAATCCTTTTTTTTTTAATGAGTTGTTAACAAATCAAAGACTTACTATTTTTTTTTTCTCCAATAGTGTGAGACATCTCAAATATTCACGTTACAGATTATGGAGGGGGCATTTCGTAATCTGTTTCTTCAAACCAATCCAATCTTTTAAACAACCTACAGCACTTAAGACTGAAATCTAAACTACAGGGAGTTTACCTAAAGCTGCAGGCTTGGAAGCCACTAAGTCAGTGGCATTTGTGGAGCCATGTTTCACAAACAGTAGAGGTGAAATCTCTCTAACTTGCTTTACAGTTGAAAATGGCCTGTGTTTTAGCTGGGAGCAATAGAAGTTTACAGAGGAGCCAACTTGTAGCTAATTCATTATTCTTCTCCACTGTTTGAAAGTTGGTAGCTACAATCGTAGCAGCAGCTGGACTGGAGACAATCTAGCAGTGTTGGCACATGTGGAGGCATCTGAGAATTTACTAAATCATGCAACTTGTGCAGAAAAGAGTGCCTAAATCACTTAATTTACTAATTTGCAACAGCTGGCTCTAAACAGACAATCATATGTCTGAAATTATCCTATTCTGCTTTATTAATCCAGTTGAACATTATTAAGTAATTTGATGTTTCTATTTAAATGGGTATTATGCCTTCTTGAAATATATAATGGGATTTTTAGGAATATGGATATAAACTACATAGAACAAAGGTACAATTCTAGATTTAGAAAGAATGTGTGTCTGTTTTTAAAATAAACACCTCATAAATTTTATTACTTTTGTTAATCATTGCTTAACTGGTTTCTCTTATTACTGGCATGAAAAAAATGAAATGATTTGATTTTTTGTCGTATAATTTTGCGAGTGCGAATTCCCAGTTCAAGGATTTTTAACTTTTTTTTGCTTTTTTATGCTGGAGATGATATAATTAGTGTTCCCAAGGCCTTGGGACCTTGAACATGAACTTTGATTGGACTTCCCACATTTGAGCAACAATAAGTTTATACACTAACTCTCCCACACAAACCATACATTAACCCATATTCAAAATACTACAACATGCATAATCCTTCTGACAAACAAGCATATATTGTAATGGTAAGTCATAGAATTTGAGTTTCCAAATTCACACATTAAAGTGTGAAAGAAATATGTAAGGATGTACTATCAATAGATATATTTTAAGAAATGGAACAATTTATACCTTAAAAGACCTGCTTAGACACAATTAATTAATTGATTACTTTTCTGAAAAGTGGAGTGGCACATGGTAGAGAAGAGAGAGACAGAGTCTTCTATCTGCTGGTTCACTCTCAAATAACTGCAGCATCTGAAGCTGGGCCAGATCAATGCGGAAGCCCAGAACTCTATCCTGGTCTCCTGCATGAGTGACAGGGACCCAAGTACATGGGCCATCATCATCACCTTCCCAGACTCATTAGCAGGAAGCTGGATCAGAAGCTGAGCAGCTGCTGGAAGCAGCACTTTGATATGGGACACAGGTGTCCCAAGATCTTCAGTGGTGGCTTAACGTGCTGCACCACAAAGCAGTCCCCCTAGATAAATTATTTTGTTGAGAATCCATTGACTTTTTGGATTATTTTAACTAGACTTTAACTAGCTAACATCTCCCTCTTCCACATTCAGTAATTATATTTGAATGAATTAATGAACACTTAGAATTTGCATAAATCTAAAGTAAGTTGCATCTTACTGTAGCATCTTTGCATTGAATTTTAATCTTAGGACATTATCCTCAGAATTTGCTGTTATCCTTTGTCAATATATTGTGTATTTCTGGGTTGATTTTGTTTCTTGTTTATAAAGTATTAAACTTTTAGCCCTGTGAAATCCAATTCTTTTCTCTCAACTTTTAGCATACCCAGAACCCGCCTGTGAAATACCCCAACTAGTAACTAACGTGTAATTGGGCAAGGGGGAACTTTTTGAGTGCTGGGGATAGCAAACCAGAGTAGAAATGGCAGCCTTCTAGAAAGAGTTTCATCCTTGGCTGTCTCTACTGTGTTCGCATTCAGTGACAGCCACTAGGGCACAAAGCCAGCATTGCTTTGGTGGGGTGATGTCTGTGAGTCACAGCTGAGTAAAATTGTCCAGCCTACCCATGACCTACGTTTTCAGTCTCTGTGCAGAATTTCATGCCAATTCATTAACATGCTGAGTTTTTTTTTTTTTTTTTTTTTTTCCTTTTTCTTTTTTCCTCTCACTGGTCCTCAGTGGTGTTACTGGAACACATCTGCTGAAAGGCATCTGGGTAAATTATACTTTATTCTGCCTTATCCATTTAGTTTTATTTCTAATGGTTTGAAACATAAGTAGCACTATTTGTCAGAATAGAAGAGGAATTACAGAAAAATAACAATTCAGCAAGGATTAGGTAATTAAGTTTCCTTCTAGATTCATTCCCAGTTGTGTTTCTATTCAATGAAAAACTATCTCCAAGATAATTTAAGCAGAGTAATTTCCCCAAAGATGTTTTCTGGCTTTATTTCCTCATTTCTACTATCTTTAACTAGGTTGTTATTTTGGTCATTCCTGAAATCTTGTTGGCAATTTTATCTTTTGTCAGATTTCTTTCTGAGATGGTCAAGTTCTTTGCCTTTCTCTCCATTGCTTCTTTTAGAATTTTCTAAGACACTAAATAAATGTCATTGGAGCAGTTATCAGAAGAAAAATACACTTTCTTTCAACATGATATTAAATTTACATTCAGAAAATTGTATGCTAAGTAGGGTGTGACACCATGTGCCAGGTACCCAGGAATCGGGGGACCACTCCCAGTTCTGTTTTCTATTGATTGAGTTAGCAAATTTCAGCATTCCTAACCTCCTTCCTCTTTGTTTCCTTATTGAATAATTTGATGGTATAATTCACACAGAAACCAAAATGCCATCTTCCCCTCATCTTCTGCACGTTTTTCCCATCTCAGTGTTTTGTCACGAACACCAAAATCACGTGCCAGGAAGTAGTATATGAAGAGGAAGCATCTTTCCTTTCATTAAGAGTGCTTTTCAAGTTCCCTGGAGCTTGAGTGTCATCTTGTGATGTTGTTACAAAAACTTAACCAGTGGGAGGGATACATATCCTTTTTATCTATCTTTTATAAAGTGAATGTCAGGATCCAGAATGGTTAAAAAAAAAAATAAACTTTACTGGAAGCCCATAATGAATTAACACGTGATGGGACCAGATCCTCTTCTGCTAGGATTCTTACCTGTTCCATTAACACATGTAACTTAAATGATTAATTTTTTGTTTAGAGGTTGCTTGCATAGAAATAATAAATGCAATAAAATATCAAAAATAGTTTTAATTAAAATTAACAGACTCCTATCTAGTGTTTTGGCTTGTTCACTTCTATGCCAACCGTTGGATATGTTAGCCCATGTAGTTCTCAGAGGCCAAGACTTTAAGTTATTTGCCTACAGTCCTGCCGTTAGTGATGAAACCTTAAAGGAAACCCAGGTCTCGCAGTTACCCAGGCAGCAAAGAACTCTTAATTGTGTTGTCCTGTCGACATGGTCTAAGGCATGCCACGGTTACACTCGCCCTGGTGTGGAGGAGCTCTACCATCCAGGACGTAGCTTTGCACTCACTGGTGAGGGAGCCCTAGACTGAAAACTCAATCCAGTCATTATAAATGTCTTCCTCTGCCATCTCCAATTCAAGGTGCCAAGTACGTTGGAATTGGCCTGCTGCCAAAATTACTAACTGGTCCTAAATTAAGAGATAGGAGAAAATCGGATTTTCTTACAATAATTTGCCTGTAGAAGTTTGTTTTCTAGTCCACCGTTTCCCCTCACATGTGAGGGTTACTTGCATGATCTACTTTTGCTTTTATTTATCTTAAAATCTGAAGGGAATTTTCTCCTTGGAAATCTTTCAATTACTTTTTTTTTTTAAAGAATTATTTTTATTTCCAAGGAGTGGGATGGCTGGGTCGAACGGTAGGGTTATCTTCAGGTTTCTGAGGAATCTCCAGACTGACTTCCATAGTGGCTTGACCAGTTTGCATTCCCACCAACAGTGGGTTAGTGGCAAACAAAAAAGAGGTCTGCACCCTAATGTTTATTGCAGCTCAATTCACAATAGCTAAGACCTGGAACCAACCTAAATGCCCATCAACGATAGACTGGATAAAGAAATTATGGGATATGTACTCTTTAGAATACTATACCGCAGTAAGAAACAACGAAATCCAGTCATTTGCAACAAAATGGAGGAATCTGGAACACATCATGCTGAGTGAAATAAGCCAGTCCCAAAGGGACAAATACCATATGTTCTCCCTGATCGGTGACGACTGACTGAATACCAAGAGGGAAACCTGTTGGAGTGAGGTGGACACTATGGGAAATGGTGGCTTGATCAGCATAGCCCTGACTGTTAATGAACAACTTAATACATTATCCCTCTTAGTAGTTTTTTTATCTGTTCTACTTAATATGACTGGTTTAGTTCTGTAATTGATGCACAGTTATTCTTAAGTGTTGAAAATTAACTGAAATGTGATCCCTGTTGAACATGGGAGTGGGAATGGGAGAGGGAAGAGATGTATAATTTGGGACATGCTCAGGCTGACTTGCCCCAAGTGGTGGAGTTGGAAGCATACCAGGGGATTCCAATTCAATCCCATTGAGGTGGCATGTACCAATGCCATCTCACTGTTCCAGGTGATCAATTTCAGTTCACAGTTGGTCATGGTGGAGGGACTGGGAGTCAAAGGGAGCACATAGACAAGTCTAGTACCTGCTAACGCTAACTGATGGAGTAAATAAAGGGGAGAGTGATCCAACATGGGAAGTGAGATACTCAGCAGACTCATAGAATGGCAGATGTCCTAAATAGCACTCTGGCCTCAGAATCAGCCCTAAAGGCATTCGGATCTGGCTGAAAAGCCCATGAGAGTATTTCAGGCATGGGAAGCCAAGACACTCTGGCAAAAGATCTCTGTGAGTGAGATCCCAGTGGAAAGAACAGGTCATCAAAGAAGGAGGTACCTTTCTCTGAAGGGAGGAGAGAACCTCCACTTTGACTATGACCTTGTCTAAACAAGATAAGAGTCAGAGAACTCAGAGGGCTTCCATAGCCTTGGAAACTCATGACTGGAGCATAGGGAGATTACTGATGCCATAGACAGGAGTGTCAATTGGTAAAGTCAACAACAGGAGTCACTGTGCACTTACTCCTCATGTAGGATCTCTATCCTTAATGTGCTGTACATTGAGATTTAATGCTATAACGAGTACTCAAACAATATATTTCACTTTGTGTTTCTATGGGGGTGCAAACTGTTGAAATCCTTACTTAATGCATACTAAACTGATCCTCTGTAAAAAAAAAAAAAAAAAAAAAAAGAAATTATCAATTCCCAACTTGACTCTTACTGGGATTAAACATGACAATAGGTCTGCTCTGATTTCATCATCATTTAAAAAAAATCATCTATTATTTTTCACTTTATGTTTCTGTGTGGGAGCAAACTGTTGAAATCCATACTTAATGTATACTAAGCTGATCTTCTGTATATTAAGATAATCGAAAATGAATCTTGATGTGAATGGAAGGGGAGAGGGAGTGGGAAAGGGGAGGGTTGTGGGTGGGAAGGACGGTATCGGGGGGAAGCCATTGTAATCCGTAAGTCGTACTTTGGAAATTTATATTCATTAAATAAAAGTTTAAAAAAAAAAAGAATTATTTTTATTTGAAAGAGTTACAGAGAAAGGTAGAGCCAGAGAGAGAGAGATCTTCCATCCCACTGGTTCACTCCCCAAATGACCGCAGTGGCCAGAGCTGAGCTGATCAGGAGCCAGGAGCTTCCTCCAGGTCTGCCACATGGATGCAGGGGCCCAAGGACTTGAACCATCTTCCACTGCTGTCCCAGGCCATAGCAGAGCTGGATTGGAAGAGCAGCAGCTGGGACTTGAACCGGCGCCCATATGGGATGCCAGTGCTGCAGTATGGGCTTTAACCCACAGAGAGAAGGAGAGGCAGAGAGACAGAGAAGTTTTCTATCCGCCCAGGACTTGGGCCATCTTCTACTGCTTCTCCAGGCCATAGCAGAGAGCTGGATCAGAAGTGGAGCAGCTGGGACTCAAACCAGCGCCCCTATGGGATACTGGTGCTGCAAGCAATGGCTTTACCAGCGCCGGCCCCTCAGTTGGTTTTGGATCAGTGAAATCAGCAATTTCTTGTTAGTAGCCTTTAAAAAGTTAACAGATATCCTTTCCCTTAATGATTATTTAGAACAATTTGGTTTTGGTTAAGCTGTGTGGGTAAAACTCAACATCAACTTCCTTTTCTTGATGATACTGTTTTAGTTCAACTGTCCAGTAGTGAATCTTCGTCATAAGATTTTTTTCTAATTTATTATGACTCGATCTCTTGATTGTATCACTGGTAAAATATGCTTGTATTATTATTTTTTGTTTTTTCCTTGAAAAATATTATTTTATTGCCCAGTTGTTCGACTCTTAACAGCAGTGTCACTAATTGGCTTTTTTTTTTTTTCTGCCTTTCTATCTTTCCTTGTGAATTGTGCTGTCAAAGATTGGCAATCTAATTCCATTTTTTAGTTGATGACTTCAGCATCATCTAAGTATAGCAGGTTTGGAGAAAGGACAGAGGTGACTGTCTCTAGGGTTTTGTTCAGTACATATAGCCTTCTGCTACCAGCCTTACACCTAACTGCCCACATTTTAAGGCAAAATAATTGTGTCTTAGAGAAAATAGATTTGGAAAGTCAGTTGCCTTCCTAACTCTGTTTTGCCTAAATTTTCACGCAAAGAGAGTGATTTCATTGTTGCTACTGGAAGATGGTGTGGGTTTTTTTTTTTTTAAGCCTATTTATGTTTCTTAAATGATCAGCTTTTACACAGCATTGGGATCTCATGTTTAGTAGCAAACTCTGTTCTTTTGCCCTTTTCTTGAGCACTTCACTTAAAATATATAAAATTTAATTTAATTCCTCCATTTCTGAGATGCTTTAAAGGGTGTAAACCGAGGTCACCAGCACTTTTAGGTCAGATTAGCAATAAGAATGTGACATTTATATGAATAAGAATAATATCAAGTGTTACAAAACCTAATCTGGAATTGCAGTGCTACCAGGCTGTGTGCTGGAGGCCATAAGTTGATTGCCAGCCGGGGTCAAACAGGAGGCTGTGCCCTCCCATACAGTCTCCCCTGGGGAAGCTACTGCTGGTGCACCAGCAGACAGCACAGTATGAATTTACACCTTCCTCGAAACAAATTGCTGGCAGATATACCTCCTAAGAGAGGTGTAGATTAATAGCACTTCCTATTAAGATAGCTAAACACAGGACCCGAGATTATTTTTCTAGAAAGAATGTCAAGCCAAGGGAAATAAGCCTAATAATTGAGTCAAGTGTCTGTAGCCTGGCTCCATTCGGGTGCGGACAGGATCATATTTCTGAGTTTTGGCTATACAAGCTGCTGAGAAAAATGAAGTTGATTCCAAAGGAACTAATTGGGTGCTAAGTTACCAAAAACAAAATGTTATACCAAAGTTGATTCTTAAAGTGCAAATAAGCATAGGTAGTAGCACTTTTTGATGATATCTTATTATTTCATGTCACCTTAATGGAAAGAATTCTTATGACAATGAAATTCCCTTATGTTATTTAGTGTCGAGTTAAGCTTTTGCCTAGGTGTTAGAGGTTGTACTTAGATACTGAATGGAAGAATTACCTGATCTCTTGCAAATACTATCACATTAGATGCTTTTGGTAAAATGAAGTCTTTTGGAACAGAACAAGTCTTCATTGGCCTAAAATGTAATAGTACAAGTTTGTATGTTATTATTTTGTTTGCAGTAGTAACTTAGTTTTAGTTGATATAGCAGAGTTTTTCTGGGTGACTCACTCTTCTACTATTTCCTGACAGGATTATTGACGTGGAGTTAAATCCTCTTCAAGAGTAGATTGCTCCATCATCCTTCAGCTCCATCATCTTGCATGCTCCTTATTTGCATTTTAAAAAATGAATTGGTTTTGGTTTCCCCTCCCCCCAAGCCATTGAGTTACTCGTCTTTCTCTTTTTCTGTCTCTGATTTTTAAAGGAAATTATTTTTATAGGTACAAAAATATTGCATTTTTTCCTAACTAAGATCCCTGTGGTGTTCTTTCTACTACTGGGTCTGATGCTATGTATAGAATTGTAGTTCTTAAAGCACTTTTGTTTTGCATTAAAAAAAAAAATAGACTGGGGGGTGGGGTGGCACTGTGGCATAGTGGGTAAAGCTGCCACCTGCAGTGCCGGTATCCCATATGGGTGCCACTGTTGGGGTTCGAGTCCCTGCTGCACCACTTCCAATCCAGCTCTCTGCTATGGCCTGGGAAAGCAGTACAAGTGATTGAGGGCACAGGCGTAGGGTTAAGTAAACCAGAAATAAATCCTGTCTTTGTAGTATTGATCAAGTTACCTTCCCTCACTAACTTGGTTTTCTTGTCTTTAAGGTTTTTGTTGAGAATTCAGTGAGATAATATCTATGAAGTTGGGCTTAGCTCTGTTGCAGGAAACGCTCATTAATGGTTGCTCTGGCTTTTCTTCTAATAATACCGACAGAAAAACAACCAACCCCATGCAGAACAGGGCCAACAAATGATACCTGAAAGATAGACAGGTGCTTGATGGTAGTGAGGTGGAAGCCCACACTCATGGCCCCTTTAATCTAAAGAGCACACAAATTAGTACAAAACAAGAAAAAACACATTGAATGCATTTTTGTTTTATTTTCTATCTACTAGGTTTTATAAAATGTTCCCTTACCAAAAGGATAGTTTAGTGGGCAGAACTCATCCAAAAACATTGAGAGAGTGGGGGGACTGTGTAGCAGTGACACATGAATTGATGTCCACCAATGCCTCCAAGAATGGTGGGATCAACTGGGGTTGTCAGGGTTGAAATTATACTTCTTTTGTGTCAGGCCCAGGGTTTTTGTCACCATTTCTATACCTTTCTGCCTTTACTGCTGCAGCTGACATACTTCCCCCCTGTGCCCAGTATTTCCAGCTGTGGAGACACTTCAGTCATTCCTCTTATCAACATGTGCTTTCCTGGGCACCCCCCAGAGTCCTGTCGCGGCTGGTTAATGATTGCCTGCAAACTTACCTAATGTTTAAACTCTTAAGAGTAAATGAAGAAGCTAGGTTAAGAACCCTGAAGGGACAGAGTGGGAGTGCTGTGGTTTGGCTATGGTTTGAGTGGAGGTGTTGAGATGGCGGGACCTATAAGAGGGGGCGCCTAGTGGGAGATAATGCAGTCACTGAGGTCATCACTCTCACAAGAGACTGGTGTAGTTCTTGTAGGTGCAGTGGATCGTATAGAACGTGAACCTGGCCCCTGAGTCTCGTTGGCTCCCTTCCTGTCTCACCCTTCTGTGTGTGGCCAGTTTCCTTTTCACCTCTCTGCCAGGTCCCCAGGAATGCAGTGAAGTTACAGTTAAAAGCAGAATTAACTCTCCGATCTTCACATCGTGTCAAACATGATCTCACTCTACCATGTGTTGAAAAATAAACAAATAAAAACAAAGAATGTTTGTCCCGAGTTGTCCTGCAGGTTTGTGCCTGGCTACAGAGTTGATTTTGAGCGTCATTGGCAGGAGCAGATGATCTTCAAGGCTCTCATGGGTTGGCTGCTGCCCAAGTCCCGAGAGATGGAAGCAGCTCGGTTAACTCCAAACAATATGCTGTGGCGGGAACTCGGCTAAGTGGCGGGTTGACTGCACCCAAACCTGTTGATTTCAGTTGTCAAGAGAGCTCGACTCATACTTGGGCCTGACCCTGGTTTGGGTCAGCTGGCTTAGCTTGTAAACCATTGCTGGTAAAGTACCGCTGCGTTCTGGCCGTGTTCCCCTGCCTAACTGGCAGGTCTTTTGTGACTTCTCCTGTGGCAGGCTTCAGAAGCTCTTTATGCCATCACCCTGCCCGTCCCTGGCTATCTAGCCACACACACGCTGAGCAGAACTGCCAGAGCAGGGTGTGCTTTCTGTGACTTCCAGTCACGTCTGGCTTCTGCCAGTGATGTTTCATAAGCAATGCATCGCCGTTTGCTGCGTTATAACCCACATCTTCGTACCATGCAGCACTCCATGATCTTCATGAGGAACTCATTTCTCTCTGAAGCGTTTTAGGCTAGGGCAGGGCAGGAATTACATTGCCTCAGCATGAATCATCTTCATTACCTTTTGATTAGCTCATTCAGGTTAAATGCTGGTTGCAAGAGTGATCTAAGGTTGAAAGCATGAGGCTAAATATAGGGAAAACATTAACAGTTAGTTTAATGTGAGTTGTGTTTTTTTTTTTTTTTGGTAAGTTTGAAAATGGATGCTTCTCAATTTAAAATTTAATCTGTCTTTTTCCTACCATTAGTCTTTGAACTTGATTAGTCATGATTTATTTTTATTTAAGAATGTGGACACACATATACATGGAAGCTTGTTACATCCTGGATGCTAGCTTAAATCTATTTACTCTGCAGTGACTTAAAGGCCTTTATAGGTGTGTGTGTGTGTGTGTGTGTGTGTGTGTGTTTCACTGGGTTGGATGAAAGAATCCCCTAATTTAAGGATGAAGAGCTGTGAGGAACTGAACCCCAGCAGGTGATTCAAGGTGACTGTAACCTTACTCTTTCCTGTTAGAACCTGGCTCTGAATCTCAGGAAACCTTGAGGGCAGTGTTTTGATATGAATTGCCTTTGTGTTCTTTCTGTAAGTCAGGTTTTGGTATGGAAAGCCAGAAAGCCACAAGCCCTGTTTCAGTACATAGGTCAAGTGATATTCTTTTTCCATACCCCTATCAAACTTGATACCCTTATCACCTTCCTCTTACAAGCTTTGCAAGTCTCTCGGATTGTTTATGGGTTTGCTTCTCAGTTATAGAGGGTTCCATGTTCTAATGACAAGAACTTTGTCTTTTTAGCAAATATGTTCTAAAACTTTTCCTGGTTTTTATTTTGCTTTCCAGTTTTGTTTCCATTTATCTTGGAACAGTACAAATTTTCACTGAGAATAGGACAGTAAGCAGAATGGTCAGATCCATTTCACTTTTCCATGGCAAATGGGAACAAATTATCGCGATTCTTTTGTCACTTGCTCTTGTTGTTCATGTTAATGGGCGACGTCTGTCACTCACATGGTGTGACATGGGAATGGAGAAGTACAACTTTTCTTTTCTTTTTTTTTTTTTTTTTTTTGGTTTCTAGAATGTCATCAAATGAAGTGAAGCTGTCCTCAACTGGATAAAGTTTTTGTGAATTTTAATGTATGCCATTTCTTCTTTTAATAATTTCTAAATAAATACATACTAGAGATAGTCAAATTACAAATGATTTGGCAGTAATACATCAGCTAACAAAAAAATAATGCATATTTTCTTATGTTTATATCTGCTAGGTGATACTTCCCTGTTGTGAGATAAGGTTTAACATTTACAAATGAGTCAGTCAAAAATGTAGACATTAGAAGCAGTATTCTTTCCTGGGACAAAATATAGAACAGATTGATGGGTGGTATGAACCTATGCAGTTTTGACACTAACAATTTATTTAAGCTCACTCTCAGAAGCACATCTTCCATTCTCATATGCTTTATTAGGCCAAGACTGCACGTCTGACTTCAAACTTTCTAGGAGCCAGTGCAAAGAGGGAAACATTGTCACTTCCATGATTTATATAGTCTATAAGATTAAAGGTGTCTGAGTTCAGGAACACAACTATTTCTAGGACTGAGCCAGGAGCAGAAGTTCACCTGTGACCCTTCTTGTAATACAGTGTCCTCATCTCTGGCCACAAAGGAGCTGTTTTCCTTTCTTCCGCACTGGAGGGGAGACACTGCCAAATCACAGTTCAGAGAGAGTCCAAGTACAAAGTCCTTTTGCAGCCTGCCTTAATTCTGCTATAAATTTAGACCATCTACAGGGATTGATGGGTCCCATGTCCTTTGGCCAGTTGTCTGCTGTTTCTCAGAACTACTGTATATGTTTGCTAAAATATACAGATGTAGAAAATTTGACGTTATATTATCTTAACAGTATCTGGGATAGAGTTGTGTATTGATGCCAATTAAGGAAAGATCCTCAGGGTTTTAAAAAATCCACTTGTCTGGTATAACTTTAATCAGTTCTTACACAATTGATGTGAAATAAATCATTTGAAAATTGGTTCTGGTTAACTGTGGCTTGTACAATCAATCACCTCTTACTCAACCTATCCCCTCCCCAGAATTCTCCTTGCTTTTGAACTGTAGAAATGAGCTAAGACAGTATCTTTTATCAGTGTAATTAATAGTCAAGCACACTGGGGTGTTTCTTTTTTCTTTTTCCATTAAATATCCTCATCTCTTTTCCTTTCTATGTATTCAGTTCAGTTTTTTGTAAAAGCTTCCATGTCTGCCATAGTTTTTTTGGTTTGGTTGGCTGGTTTGGTTTTGCTTGTTATATATTTAAGCAAGCTTTAAACAAGTGCTGAAGTGGGTGAATTTTTTTGTTCCTTCTAGAGTTTCAGGCCATCCCTTCTCACCTTTCCCTTTGGAAACACATAGGGACAGGTTGGTTAGTTTGGGGATAAGAAAGTCACAAACAATGAAATGAAGGTGAACAAAGAGATAGTTCAAACTAGCATTTTCTCTAGGTCCTGGAAACCAAAGTTTTTAGGGCATTCTTTGAGTATTTAGGTACTCTTTGAAATAAACAAAGAGTAGAGTGGAGTTATAAAACCCTTTGTTCCTATTTCTATGTTTTTAAAAGATTTATTTATTTACTTGAGATTCAGAGTTACACAGAGAAAGAGAGAGAGGGAAAAGTCTTCCATCCACTGGTTCACAACCCCATTTGGCCCCAATGACCAGAACTGTGCCGATCTGAAGCCAGGAGCCAGGAGCTTTTTCCGGGTCTACCACGTTGGGGCAGGGGCCTGAGGACTTGGATTATCTTCTACTGCTATCCCAGGCGAAAGCAGAGAGCTGGATCGGAAGTGGGGCAGCCAGGACTTGAACTGGCATGCATATGGGATGCCAGCACTGCAGGCGGCAGCTTTACCCACTACACCACACTCTGACCTCTTGTTCCTATTTCTAGCTGTAAAGAAAACTTTCCTGACAGTTTATTCATTCATCTGCTTGTTTTATGTTGGTTTGTTTATATAATGAACATGGAATAATTTTATAGGAAAGAAGAACACAATGAATAAAATTTCAAGTATCTTGCTCTCTGAATTCACAACTGAATGAATTGTTTTTTCCTTTTCTCAAGGCGGAGACCACAGAGGCAAGTTAAAATTAAGTACATGCAAACACACACACATTCATATTTCATTGCTGTAAAAATGTTAGGTAATATAAAACTATGACAGTACATTTGCATTTTTCAGTTCTGTAGGCCTACTCTGTGTGTGTATATTAATGGAAAAACTTCATGGAAAAATGGAATTTAAAGATAAGTTTATTTTGATGCCCAAAATTTTGAAATCATACATTGTTTTTTCATAGCATGCATTTTCTATGAATTTTTAAAAAGATTTATTTATTTATTTATTTATTTTGAAAGTTAGAGTTCCCAGAGAGAGAGGGAGAGATAGAGAAAGGGAGGGAGATCTTCCATCTGTTTGTTCACTCCCCAGATGGCTGCAATGGCCAGTACTGGGTGAGGGTGAAGCCAGGAGCCAGGAGCTTCGTCCGGGTCTCCCATGAGGGTGGCAGGGGCTCAAACACCTGGGCCATCTTCTGCTGATTCACCCAGGCCATTAGAGCTGGATTGGAAGTAGAGCTATGCCACAGTGCTGCCTTCTTGATGAACTTTTTGAAGACTTCTTATATGCATGGATTTTAATTTTTTTCACCAAAATACACTTTATTCATTCATTTTTAAAAAGCTTATTTATTTTTCATTTTATTTGAGAGGGGGGACAAAAGGAAGAAAAGGGAAGGAGAAGGATGTGGGGGAGTGAGATCTTTATTTGATTAGTCACTTCCCAAATGCCCACAGTATCCGAGGCTGGACCAGCCTGAATCCAGGAGCCCAGAACTCAAGCCAGGTCTCCCAAGTTGGTGGCAAGGACCCAAGTAGTTAAGTTATAAGCTACTGCCTCCTAGGGTGCACATTGGCAGGAAGCTGGAATCAGCAGATCTTGCAGGACTCAAACCCTGGCACTCTGATATAGGATTCAGGTATCCCAGTTAGGAACTTAACTGCTGCACCAAATGCTCATCCCTACAATAAACTTACGTGGAGATGGTGTTTTGACTTAGCAAACTAAGCTGCCAGCTGCAATGCCTGCTTCTCCTATCAGAGTCCCAATTCAAGTCCTGGCTCCTCCATTCTGATCCAGCTTTCTGCTAACGTGCCTGTGAAAGCAGCAGAAGACGGCCCAAGTACTTGCGTCCCTGCAGCCATGTGGGATCTCCAGTCTCCTGGCTTTGGCCTGGCCCAGCCCTGGACATTGCAGCCATTTGGGAGTGAACCAGTATATGGAAGCTCTCTTTCTATCTCTGTCTCTTCCTCTCTCCTTCCTCTCTCTCTCTCTTGCGTGCGCGCTCTCTCTCTCTCTCTGCATTTCAGACAAATAAATCTTTAAAAAAATTAAAAGTAAACTTAACCTTTAGTTCCGTTTTCTGTGACCTTTTTTGAAGTACCCTTGTATATAGAAGTATCCTGTATATCCTCCTATATCCAGAATACACTGTATACTTTTACTTATTTTGTGAGACTCAATTGAAATGAGCTGTGAAGGCATTTGATTGAAAAGGAAGAAAGAAGTTTGTTGTAGTGGTTGTTGAGTTGGAAAAAACTGACTTAATCTCTCTCACTTCACTTTGAGTCTCATGTCTTCAGTGAGGTCGTGTTAAACAAACTCAGTTTCACCTTTGCTCTGAAAGTCCATCATTGGAATTATTGGCACTACAATTTCACTGTTGAAGTTCCTGTATAGGTTCATTATTACATATTTGCTTTTCTGATTTGTCCTTGGTCTTATCCAGGAGAGCAGCAATCAGTGCTTTTGTTATTTCTGTGAGCAAAGGCAGACTTTCAGGATGCATTTTCTAGGAATTCTGTGTAGACCGCCTGTATACAAAACCAGACATCACTGTCCTCTTAACTAAGATGTTATCTGAGAAGATCGTTTCTTTTCCAGGCACTGGAGGTTGTTTGCTTGTGTTTCTCTGCCACTGAAAATGACTTTTTTTTTTTTTTTGACAGGCAGAGTGGATAATGAGAGAGAGAGACAGAGAGAAAGGTGTTCCTTTTGCCGTTGGTTCACCCTCCAGTGGCCTCCGCGGCCAGCGCACCGCACTGATCCAAAGGCAGGAGCCAGGTACTTATCCTGGTCTCCCATGGGGTGCAGGGCCCAAGCACTTGGGCCATCCTCCACTGCACTCCCTGGCCACAGCAGAGAGCTGGCCTGGAAGAGGGGCAACCAGGACAGAATCCAGTGCCCCGACCGGGACTAGAACTGGGTGTGCCGGCGCCGCTAGGCGGAGGATTAACTGAAAATGACTCTTGAATTGTTTTGTCCATGTACGACTGTAGTAGGTGCTCAGAGACTCCTGTCTCCCTCCCTCTCCTAATTCTTCAGTCTTTGGGCTTCTGCTTGGCCTGGCCCTGGTTCCTCTGTTGAAGCAATACCTTTGCCAATGGTTTTGGCATTGTTTAACCTCTAAAGCAGTGAGCCTTCCTTGATGACATCAGCCTACTTCTCCTTGTTGGTGTTCACCATGTTGATCTTTTTCATCTACTCCAGTTTTACGTAGGCCTGTTCTCAGCAGTAGACGCTCACCATCCTCTCATTCTCAAAACACAGTGCATGCAGATTGGTTTCTTCATTCTTTTGAGAAGTGACCACTCCCCTCTTCAGTAGACAAAAGTGGATCTTAAAGGGCAGGGGTGAGAGAGGTAGCAGGTACAGATCTGGTGTCACTTGTCGGCCATGTTCCAGAAAACACATTTAGTTGGCGGCACAGCCTGTGCAGTCAAAGGGTTTGGCCCAGGAGTCTGAGGTGGACCTCAGAGGCCCAGGGTGCTAAGATCAGCCAGAGAGGAAGAAATAAGGGTGGGCTGAGCACAGGAACCGGGGAGGCAGCGGGGAACCAGCGACTGAAGCAGCTGGGCCCAGGTGCTAGTGAACCTGAAGGAGCTCATGAGATAGAGCCCTCTGGGCAGGAGGGAGTCCCTGTGATGCACGCAGTCCCAGAGGGTAAGGATGGGACGCTAATTCAATAGCACCGGCATCCTTATAGGAAGAGCAAGAGAACCAAAGCTCTCTGTCCCAGCCCACACAGGAGCAAGGTCAATGGATAGGTCCTCTGGGTAGAATGGTGTGTCACGATGCATACTGGAAGCCAGGGCTCTGTCAGTTGGGTATCCCATCTGGACTCCTCAAAGAGCCTTCTCACTTGCTCATTGCATGCAACATTTTTTTTTTCCTAGTTCTGACTCCCCTCTTGTACTTCCAGCGGTGAGGTTGCTTAGCTTCAGGAACTGCTGTGTGCCTGGCAGTGTCTTAGACCTGTACAGATGTTTGATCCTCACTACACTCTGCAGGTGTGTGTGTTAGTCTGCTCAGGCCGCCGGAAAATAATCCCACACACCAAGTGGCTCAATAGCAGAGACTGATTTTCTCACAATTCCCGAGGCTAAAAGTCCCACAAGAAGGTGCTGGTGGATCCAGCCTCGGTGAGGGCTCTTTCCCTGGCATGCCAGGCTTTAGCTTTCCCACTGATTCCTCACTGGACTTTTCTTCTGTGTGTGGGTGGGGAAACTGAGCCCCACGTCTCCCCTTCTTCTTACCAGGACATCAATCCTATCAGGTTAGGACCGTACCCTTTTAACCTCCTTGAACCTGAAATACCTCAAGGCTGTGCCTTTTTTTTAATTTATTTTTTTTTTGAAAGGCAGAGTTACAGAGAGGTAAAGGCAGGGAGGGGGGTCTTCCACCTGGAGCTGTGCCTATCTGAAGCCAGGAGCCAGGAGCTTCTTCCGGGTCTCCCACATGGGTGCAGGGGCCCAATGACTTGGGCCACCTTCTGCTGCTTTACCTGGCCATAGCAGAGAGCTGGATCAGAAGAAGAGCACCTGAGACTTGAACCGGTGCCCATATGGGATGCCAGCACTGCAGGCGGCGGCTTCACCCGCTATGCCACAGCGCTGGCCCCGAGGCTGTGTCTTAACCGTACCATTGCATAGAGGTGTTTTGAGGAGGTGCAGTTCAGCCTGTAACAGCCAACTAGGTATTACCCTCAATTTATGGATTAAAGAACAGAGACTTAAAGGGACACAAGTCATATAGCCACTAGGCAAGTGCCTGCTAGACTTTTTTTTATATATATAATGGATTATTTGAAAGCAGAGTGACAGGAGAGAGTGAGCAAGTGAGCAAGCTTCCATCTGCTGGTTTACTCCCCAGATGCCTGCAGCAGCTGGAGTCTGGGCCACATAGAAGCTTGAAGCCAGAAGCCAGGAACTCAGTCTCCCATATGGATGGCGGGAACCCGAGTGCTTGAGTCACACGCATGCAAGGCTTGGATTGAGTACTCTGTCACACTCATCTGGACCCCCCCAACACACACACACACACACACAAACACACACTGGGGTGCTCATTTGCAGTAAGCTGGGTTAAAAAACAGAGTTGGAACTCAATCCCAGGCTCTCCAAAATGGGGTATGGATGTCTCAAGTGGCATTGTAACGGCTCTGACAAGTGCCCAGCTCTCCATGAGCTCTTCCAAGTGCCCTCTGTTCTCTCTCACCCCAGCCACTCTCTTTAGGGAGAAGAGTTGATTCATTCACTTGTCTGTCCATTCTCTTCTCCTTAAAACTGAGGATGCTGGTGGATGTCTAGTGTCTCCCTCGTTTGGTATTCTGGGCATTTGTTTTCTGTTGCTGTGTGACACATGACCACAAACTCAGTGGCTTAAAAGAACCCAAACTGTTTTATCTCACAGCTTTAGGAGCTGGGAGTTTGGTACAGTGTAGCTGGCTTCTCTTCTCAGGGTCTCTAGACTGGAATCAATGCATTTCTTGGACCATGGATCCAGGGCTCAGGGGCCTCCAGGAAGCTCCCTGGTTGTTGACAGTGATGGTTTCCTGTTTTATGACTGAAGTCCTGGGGTTCTTGCTAACTGTTGTTGGCTGGCAGCATGCTCAGCTCCCACAGGATGCCTGTAGCCCTGGGCACATGGCACCCACTGGTAATCTACAACACGGATATGTGGTTTCTTATAAGCCAGCCAGAACTCCTCTTTTCTGACTTCCCCTCCTGCCAACAGCAAGGGAAAGCATTTGTTTTTATTGAACTGCTCACATGATTAGGTCAGGCCCATCAGGATAGTGTCCTTCTCTTAAAGTTCACTGATTTTGGGACCTGGATTCCACCTGCAGTGTCCCTTCCCAGCAACACCATAGAGTAGTGTTTAGTTGGCTCACTGGGACAAGGAACCTACACCACAGGGACTGAAGGTTGAGGACAGTCTTAGAACTCTTCCTGTCATTTGACCATAGCTGGATTAGATACCCAGTCTGGCTCCTGATTCCAGCTTCCCGCTGGTGCAGACCCAGGGAGGTTGGGTGCTGGCCCAGGCAGTGCTGCCACACTCATGTGAGTCATGGATGAGAGCTCACTCACATGTGCGTGCTCTCTCTCTCAATCCATTTTACTCACTTTGTATCTCAAATAAATAAACAAAATTTTTTGAAAGCAAAGAAAAAAAACTCAGATGGGCCCTTGGTGCAGTAGTTAAGATACCACTTAAGAAAAGGAGAAAATAGGATTGCTTGTCATTCCATGTCAGAGCGCCTGCTTTGAGTTCTGACTCTGCTTCCAATCCAGCTTCTGACTAATGCACACCTTGGGATGTCAGCAGCTGATGGTTCAATTACTTGGGTCCTTGCTACCCATATGGGAGACGTAGATGGAGTTTCTGGCTCCTGGCTTTGGTCTAATTCAGCCCTTGCTGTTGCGGCCTTTCAGGGAGTGAACTAGGGGTAGAAAGACTTCTCTGTGTTTCTCTACCTTTCAAATAAAATAATAATAAAAACAATGGGAAAATATTCAAAAGTTTAAATGTAAATTAAAATCTTTGTTAAAGGGGCCAGTGCTGTGGTGTAGCAGGTAGAGCCGCTGCCTGCAGCGCTGGCATCCCATAGGGGCGCAGGTTTGAGTCCCGGCTGCTCCACTTCCAATGCAACTGTCTGCTATGGCCTGGGAAAGCAGTGAAAGATGGCTCAAGTCTTGAGCCCCTGCACCCATGTGAGAGACCTGGAAGAAGCTCCTGGCTTCAGTTAGGTGCATCCCCGGCTGTTGTGGCCATCTGCAGAGTGAACCAACGGATGGAGGATTTCTCTCTCTGCCTCTACCTCTCAAACTTTGCCTTCCAAATAAATAAATAAATCTTAAAAACTTTATTTAAAAAAAAGAATTCTTTCTGCCACTCTCGGCTGTAGGGTTTTTCCTGGGCTATGGGGGCCATGCCTGGCTCCTACATAGGGTGGGGAACAGCATCTTAGAGTAGAAATTGGCACTGGGAGTGGGTGGAACGCAGTGGAGTTGATTATTTCCACTGTGTAACTGATTGTGTAAGTCCTCTCCTCCTTTAGCAGTCACGCAACCTCATTTTCTCCGTTTCTTTCATCTTCATACCAATCCCAGTCTCAGTGTGTTGTTTGTATGACTCTTGAACATTTCTCGGTACATACTTCAAAGCTCCAAAGCTTCCCAAAGGCGTGCAGTCGTCTAATGCTTTATTCTCCCATTACCTGTGGTTTTGTCTTGGTTTGCTGACGACCATCCTGGCTTATGCCTGTTTTAGGGCATATCTATTAACACGAGGGTGCCCCAAAAAGTTTGTGGAAAATTAGAATGAACTAATAAGCTTATTTTGAAAACTTTGAAATGCATACATACAACGGGTCTTTAAAAAGTTCATGAAAAAAACTATGCATGGATTTCAAAGGTTTTTATGCTAAACAACTTTTAATTCCATCTTTCCACATTCTCCTTGAGGCATCCTGATGGTACCCCACTTTGCTCAACGGTACCTGCATTTTAAAATAAGTTGATAGGTGCAGCAGCAACCATGCCATTTAGGCTGGAACTGTGCAAATCCAAAGCCAGGAGCCAGGAGCTTCTTCCAGGTGGCCCATGTGGGCGCAGGGGCCGAAGCACTTGGCCATCTTTCCCTGCCTTCCCAAGCACATGTTCAGGGAGCTGGATCAGAAGAGGAGCAGTCAGGACTTGAACTGATGATGCCCATGTGGGATGTGGGTGTCACAGGCAGCAGCTTCACCCTCTATGCCACAACATAGGCCCCACAAATTGGGTTTAAAGAGTACAGCTGGGAAGTCCTGAGAGATCAGACTGGGAGATTTGGATGGGTCCAGAGTTTTGAGACTTAAAAGTTACGCCTGTGTGTTTGTACTTGGGAAAGCAAATAAATAAGCATTTACGGTGTTTTTCCAGTAGGTGAGGAGGGCAGTGGGACAGCGGCCGCCGAGGGGCTCAAGGCGAGCAATGGAAGGAGGGAGCAAGGACAAGCATACCGAGTCTGGTTTATGGATTTCTTTAACTAATTCCTGACTGTTTCTAAAGGATGCAACAGATGACTGGAAGCGGACTTAGCGTTGTCTGACCTGGGCAACTGAAAAACATTGATATTATTGGGGAAATGATATCAGAAGCCCTGGACGGGAGATAAAAGGGATGAGTGGACAGGGAGGGCTGTACAGATACCCTCAGGTATCTCAAGAGACTCCAGAAAGGAATCCTATGGAGCAGTTTCCAAATCTGTGCGAACCCCAAGCTAAGGGGAAAGTGTTGCAAGAGGCAGCCCCAGCACACTGTCATTCTCTTGGAATGCCCTCTGCCTGTGGAGATTGGTCGGGCCCCTGCTGTTGTCACTTCTCTCAAGACAAGCTCTGAGAAGGTCATGACCACAGCCACAGAACCAGGCTGGTCTTGGGCACAGAGTATGTATCTGTCAAGTGAACAGTTAAGACAACGATAGCTAAGACAGTTAAGACAACGATAGCTAATAGTGTCAGAGTGAAAAAGTGAAGTGGAATTAGCATAGAAAATAACATTCAAGGATTTGCCAGTGATGAGATCATCATTTCATCAGCGCGTTGGGGCGGGAGCCAGACACCAGAGGGTTTCCCGGGACGGGAATAGTGAAGAAACAAGCAACAGCTCAAGTCTGTACTTCAGGAAGTCTGCAAAGGGTGACATTTGGAACCAGTTAGGAAGAGGGGAGTGGAGAGTTAGGTGAGGCAAAGCTGGATTGATTTGTTCCTTAATTGCAGTGGCAGAGTGGTGGGAAGGGCAAGGGAAATTGCACAAGTGCCTAATTGCCAGGGAAGGGAGCCTGAGTGCGGGGGAGGAGTGGGTGCTGGAGGAAGGAGCGGTCTTAGCAGCAGAGCCCATCCGAGGCTCTCAGGACAGGACCCAGAGCACACGATACAGAAAACCGCGAGTGTGCTCCTCGGAATCCAGGAGGAAGGTAACAAATTAAGCCAAACTGCACTGAGGAATGCGGATGAAGTCATAGTGCTGGCGCTGCCAGGTGTTCCCATCTTCTCAGTTCCCGGGTCAGCGTCACTTCCGTCACGCCTTGCTGGCTTTGAACCTGTGACTCTTGGTAATTCCAGTTTTACCTTGCTTTAAGGATTTTTAAAATAATAATAATAATTTAAAAAAGTTAACAAACTAGTAAAGCCATGCTTGGAACTACACCTGTGTAGTTTCAAATAAGTGGACCATTTTGCAAAGCACACGTGTGTAGCTTGATACCAGGAATGGTCTTGTACCTAATGAAGCAGCCAAAGCACTCAGGAAAACATCTGTTTTGTTATCAAGCCAACGCAAACTGCCTGCAAGTTCAACACATAAAAAAAGACTTGTTCTTGGGAACATAGGGTGAGTTTAGTACAGCTGTGCATTCATCCAAGCAAAAAATGGATAATCTAATCTCAGCAAATTCTTTCCATTGTTGTTATTTTTTTTTTCAAATAACCCATCTTGGTTTGACCTGATACATTAAAAAAAAAAAAATCAAATGCAAACAATTCACGTATGACATTTTCCCTATCTAAACAAGAAGCACAAGGGCACACAAATTCATTTTAGGAATCTTATTTGTGAATTATAAACTCAATTGCTTTTTACATCTTTTAATCTATAAAGTTTACAGTAATGGTGGGTTATCCACACATCACACATGATGAGATAATGTCTCATTTTAATGAAATAGAACAAAAATGAAGTGGCATATTAAGGACTTTCATATTGAAGCATTTATTCTATTACTGTTTGTGTGTGTTGATGTTTGTGCTTGTGATTCTGTGTGGATTTTAACATCTTTCTCTCTTTAGCAACAGCAATCTTAGGCAATCACAGGAACATATAATTAAATATTGCTTCAAGAGTTAATTTCTCAATAAGCAAGATTTTTGAGATCCATGATTGGAAACAGAGCCTGTTTAAAACCCACTCAAATTCTCCTCATGGCAGTGTATCAAGAGGAAAGCCTGGGCAGTTCTGAGAGAAGGAACATGGAGCTTAGTACCCTGCTGAGTCTCTCCTGTACACTGATGCCTTCCGTTGCTGCTCTAAAAATTATTTAGCAGTTGTAGCTTTTGTTTCAAGCATAATTCAGTTTGAGAGGAAAATTTTACAAGTATTTTAAGCTATTCAAGATCATTAGAGCAGCATTTAGGACTTAGCAAGCTTTTTTGGTAAAGAGCCAGGTATAGAATTAAAAATATAATTAAAATATGTAAAATATAAATTAAAATATAATTCAAAATGTACTATTAATGTGGTACTTTTTTTAAAAAAAAAAAGATACGTCTACTAGAAAAAAAACTTTATCTGCATTGTAGTTTAAAGTTTATTTTTTCCCTATTATCAAAATAAATTATTGATTTATCAATGCTGGTATGTATTGGGATTTAAGACATTTGAACATGTGTTTTCACACAGATACCCACTGCCAGAGACTTGTGTCAATTCATATCAGTATATCATGGTTTTCATTGAGCATATTTATCACTTGGAAGACACTTATAGAATTCTAATTTATTTTTCTCTGTATGTCTGTTATCACATCAGCCACTTCCTGCTGAAGGTGAGTGAGGTAGAAGCTCCTCCCAGCCACACAATAGGGTAAATTTTTAAATATGGACATCTCCTTTGCACTTAAACTGAAAAATGTTGTTGGAAGTATGGTTTGAGCACATAAAATATATGTGCTGCAAATTTGAGAATAGAGAACATAGTTCGTGCTCTACCTTTGATGTCATGGTGAATATTTAAAGTAGTTTGACATTTTTTATGAAATAAATGTCATGTCGAAAGTGACTATTGGGGCCAGTGCTGTGGTGTAGTAGGATAAGCTTCTGCCTGCAGTGCCAGCATCCCATATGAGCACTGGTTTGTGTTCCAGCTTCTCCTCTTCTGATCCAGCCCCCTGTTAACTGCCTGGGGAAGTAGTGGAAGAATGGCCTAAGTGCTTGGGCTCCTGAACTCACGAGGGAGATCTGAAAGAAGCTCCTGGCTACTGGCTTCAGACTGGCCCAGCTGCAGCCTTTGCAGCCATTTGGGGAGTGAACCAGCAGATGGAAGACCCCTCTCTCTCTCTGTCTCTACCTCTCTGTAACTTTGCCTCTCAAATAAGTAAATCTTTAAAAAAAGATTTCTTCAAGGGCAGGCACTATGGCACAGTGGGTTAAGGCTGCCACCTGCAGTGCTGACATCCCATATGGGTGCTGATTCGATTCCTGGCTGCTCCACTTCCAATCCAGCTCTCTGCTATGGCCTAGGAGGGCAATGGAAGATGGCCCAAATGCTTGGGCCTCTGCACCTGCATGGGAGACCCAGAGGAAGCTCCTGGCTTCAGATAGGTGCAGCTCTAGCCATTGTGGCCATCTGGGGAGTGAACCAGCAGATGGAAGACCTCTCTCTCTCTCTCTCTCTCTCTCTCTCTACCTCTGCTTTTCTGTTAAAAAAAAAAAAAGATGACTTTATTGTAGAATATCTTTTGCATAAAAGCAAATTTTTTCCTTGTAATTATAGGTTGAAATAATTAGGAAACATTATCAAATCTATAACAACTAATTTATACGTGTTTGACAATAGTGGTTGAAAGTGGGTCTTCGAAGAAAAAATTTAGTCTTAGATAACAGCTCAAGGGGCTGGCGCTGTGGCACAGCAGGTTAAAGCCCTGGCCTGAAGCGCCGGCATCCCCTGTGGGCGCTGGTTCTAGTCCCAGTTGCCCCTCTTCTGATCCAGCTCTCTGCTTTGGCCTGGGAAAGTAGTGGAGGATGACCCAATTCCTTGGGCCTCTGTGCCCATGTGGAAGACCTGGAAGAAGCTCCTGGCTTCAGATCAGCGCAGCTCTGGCCGTTGCAGCCATCTGGGGGAGTGAACCAGTGGATGCAAGACTCTGTCTCTACCTCTCTCTCTAACTCTGTCTTTAAAGTAAAAAAATTAAATAAATAAAGATAATAGCTCAAAAATCACAAAACTTTACCATTACTGACCCAGCTGTGCGGAAAGCCAAGTTAGCACACTCTGTAACAGAATTCATGAAACTGATGAAAATTGCCTGTGAGAATGAAATCACTGCTGATACAACTGGCTTAATAAGATCCACATATTTTCCAAAGTACCTGCAAATAAATAATACCACAAGCTTTCTAAGACTATGCACCTAATCCTTTTTCTGAAAAAAAAAAAAATTTATTTATTTATTTGAAAGGCAGAGCCACAGAGAGGTAGAGGCAGAGAGAGAGGTCTTCCATCCGCTGGCTCACTCCCAAAATGGCCACAGTGGCCAGGGCTGGACAAGGCCAAAGTCAGGAGCCATGAGTTTCTTCTGGGTCTCCCACATGGGTGCAGGGTTCCAAGTATTTGTTCCAAGTACATCTTTCTCTGCCTTCCCAGGCACATCAGCAGAGAGTTGGATAGAAAGTGAAGCAGCCATGACTCGAACTTGTGCCCATATGGGATGTGGGCTCTGCAGGCAGTGGCCTAACCTACTGTTCCACAGTACCAGCCCCCACCTAAGCCTTTCTGGGCTTCACACGTATTTTTAGCCACCGTCAGTCTTAATACATCATAGCAGATTGCACTTCAGGTCGTAATGAGTGTTTTTGCAATTTCCTCGAAAATATTCTTGCCTATAGTTGTTCTTTGCATCTTATTCATAAAGGCTAGTTTTTATTCACTTCAATTTTGGCATCAAATGAACAACCTAGCAATATTGGTAACATCTGTCTGTTCATCAGAGCCACTGGCAGCCATTCAGAGTCATTTTCTTTGTCTTCTAGTTGACTATTAGTCTCAAAATCTTCAACTTGGTGTATGTAGAACGTAGAAAAGCGGGAGATAGAAGAGATGAGACTGGATGATTCAGATGACTATGGGCCTGATTCACTTGGTGTTCATAAATGGAATTGTGTTGTGCTGGAGTTGTGTCTTCAGGACTTCGGCTTTTTAGGCTTTGGTTTGTTGGTTTTCTTGGCCTCATTCGTGGTCCTTTAATGGACAAAATGTGAGAGAGGGGAGTAGGGTAGAAAGTGGGAGGCCTAGACCGCACTCCCCCCCACCCCGCCCTGCCATAGTCCTGAAGTGCCACCCAATCTCTCCCTTCCCTGAAGGATGGTTTGAAAAACATTGTTCTTAGTACTGAGTAGGAAAAAAATAACAGTTTTCCACCAAGGGATAGGATTTGCAATTTACCTTGAACATAGTACGTTTGCATTGTAGAAGGAAGGGAAAAGACCCTGGTGTGATCACTTGTTATGTATTAGACACAGAACTATCATTTTATTTAATGTCCATTGCAGTGTTATCCATGGGTATTACTGCCATTTGGAAATTAGGAAATGAGAGTTCACGTTTATTGTTAGAGATTTGCTTGCTCTGTAAGTTCTGTCACTTATAAGATCTCAACTCTTTAGAACAATTCTGTCCAATAGGACTTAGTGCAGTGATGCAAAATTCTATGCCTGTGCTTTTGACTGTGGTTGCAACTGGTCACATATGGTTGTCAAACACCAGAAAGGTGACTAGTTCACCAAGCAGCTGAATATTTAGCTTTATTTGCTTTTAATTCACTTTTATTTCAATGTCTTTGTGTGGTTAGCATCTACAATATTGGTCAGTTCAGCTGTGGGTGGGTAATAGTTTCATTCAAACTTGTTCCATTTTCCAGTGATTCTGCCTTCCTTTACCACTTGCTTAAAAGATTGCTTATTTTTGTTAAATGTGTCACTTTAATATTTACTATTGATTTAATTTTACCTATTCCAGATACAAAGGTGAGAATCAGTTCTCAAATATTTATGGGGGGGCCAGTGCTGTGGCTCACTTGGTTAATCCTCCGCCTGCGGCACCGGCATCCCATATGGGCACCGGGTTCTAATCCCAGTTGCTCCTCTTCCAGTCCAGCTCTCTGCTGTGGCCTGGGAAGGCAGTGGAGGATGGCCCAGGTGCTTGTGCCCCTGAACCCGCATGGGAGACCAGGAGGAAGCACCTGGCTCCAGGCTTCGGATCGGCGCAGCACCGGCCGTAGCAGCCATTTGGGGAGTGAACCAACGGAAGGAAGACCTTTCTCTCTGTCTCTCTCTCTTACTGTCTATAACTCTACCTGTGAAATTAAAAAATTATTAAAAAAATGAAAAAATATTATTTATGGGATTTGATTTTTCTCTGTAGAAAAGGAACTAAGAATTCTTCCACTGACTAACTTGTATTAAGCACTTTCTTTATGCCGGCACTGAGCTCAAGGAACTTAACAGTCCTGGGAAGAATGACTAAGAAATAACAAGCAATTATAGTAGAACCTTAGAACATAAAGAGAATTCGACAGCTTCGAGAAGGCACCAAATATATTCTAAATTCAAGGTTTTCCTAAAGGAAACATTTTTTCAGAACAGCGCTCTCAGAGTTAGGGGAGCGTCAGGGAGGGGGTTTTGTGAGTATGGAGGCCAGGCAGCACAGGATTGGAAGAAGGTGATGAAAAGGCCCTGGGGCTGGGCTGTCACATGTGAGGTATGGGACCCGTGCCTTCTAGGGCACAGCAGGATGAGAAAGTGGCGATGGCAAGAGCTTGGGGCTGGAGGGGACAGAGTAACCAGTCCAATCATAAACCTTGAAAATATTTAGGATTTTAATGAATAGCTTCTGTGGATTTTTAAACATTTTTATTTATTATTATTATTTTTTTTTACAATGGAGGTCCCATACTTAATCTCATTGCTGTTCTTGGGTTAATTAATTCAAGCTTCAGAAAATTTTCTGACTCTGCCACCAAGAATTGTAAATTGACACCTTGGGAGACTAGATAAACTCCCCCAAAGCTGACATTCTTCTTGAATTTCAGAGATAACCTTTTGTAAAAATATGAAATCCCTTTTGACATGGCCATTCTGTTTTTTCTTAAACTGTCCATAGCATATCATACATAGTACCACAGAGGTTAATTTGAAAGATGGCTAAGTGTATTAAGCTTTTCCTTGGTTTTGCATTTGATCTTTACTTTCCTCATCTATGAATGAAGAAAATATTAACTGTCCAGTCTAACTAGCAATGGTTTAGGTAATAGCCTCCCCTAAGAATGAGTAATCATGAAGGGGTCTCATGTATTTATTCTCGTGTTCAGCTTCTGCACTGAGAGCTGAGAAGCCGCATGTACGTGTAGCGTGTAAGTAGCATGAACTTAGTATGTGTCGATCACAGTGATACTTGGACTTTTACTGAGTGATTAGCATTCTTATTTTTTTGTACCGTTATCCTAATAGAGGATGGGCAACACCAGCTCACCAGTAAGCTTTATTGATAGTGAAAAGCCAGCAAAGAAATGATCACCTTGTGGAATACAGCATACTTTTAAAGGTCTGGACCTTTGTACCTATATTTTTTCTTGTTAAGATTATTGCTAAATATTGATGGACTCCATGGTTCCAAAGGGATTTGATTATTTTAACTTCTGGAAGCATAGCTATAAAATATAAAATTAGGACAGTATTATTCTGACCGAAATCACTGGAAAATGTTAGAGGGATGCAAAGTGTGCTTGTAACATGGGTGACTGAACCATATGAGCCAATGTCAGTCATCATTTTCTCTATTTTGATGTCTGCTATTCCATCTTTTCTGCTCATGCATGACAGTTTTAATGTTTTACATGGAGGAGTTGTAAAAAATTAGTATAGTTTCAGTGACTGATTTCGTGCTGCAAACATTAAGTCGGATCCCGTGAACAGCCCCCTGGTGCAACCTTAATAAATGCAAACTTTATTTTTAGTAATGACCTTTCGTAACGTGAGCCTTGATCCGCTGAGATGCTGTTCACTTCTGATGCATCTCCAAATCCCTTTTTTTATGCATTTTAAATCAACACACGCTTGCTCTGAATTTATGCATGTGGATAGACGGAGATGTAATTTAAACACATCTGTTCAAATATGCATTTCAGATCAACTTGGTGCCGGTTCTCATAAGACGATGGAGTTTTTGACGGGTATTAGATCCCTGAAGTACACAGCAGATGGTATTTATTAGAGAATGAATAGAAATGAAGTTTAAGGATGTTGAGCTTTTTGTCTTAAGTCACTCATTTCTTAGTCATAAAGCGATGATTGTCTGAAGTCCTGCCATCCATATGATAAAGCCTTGTGTGAGGCTGTTCTCTTTTAAAACGGATGCCTCTCAGTCAGATTGAGATTAGTTGTATATTTTTGTTGAGTAGTCATCACCACCAAAAAACTCAATTAGAGAAGGGTAGAGATAAGCTATTACCAATTAGATATTAGCTACAATTACTACTCGATAGGTCATGTAAATTATGGTTTTAAATAGATTGAATAGCTTTACTGAAAATCCTCAGTTTCTTCAGATATATGTCAATGAATTCAGATTTGTTAAAAATATTGTTACACGTTGGGATTATTATTTCAATGCCTGAACTCTGGTTGCTGTATTAATCTTCAGAGCTGACCTGTGTTCACTTCAGATGCTTGTACTGAGAATAAATGACATGATATGTCAACCCAAGACCAGTATTCAGAAATTCAGATTCATCATTTTCAGTTGCAGCCTGCACCTAAGTGACTTCCATTTCAATAATATAGGAGAATATGACAAACGCATGTTTCACTCTGTGCTTGTTCTTGCTCCCCCTCTTTCTAAGCGCCTGGCTCCCGTGGATGGTTGTGCCCACACCTGCAGATGCAAAGCTAGCAGGACTGCAGGTAGCCATGTGATGATAAGCCCTCCATGGGAGATCAGGGACTGTTGCTGGGTTTTTGGAGCTGTAATAACTAGCTTTTTCACACTTATTTCCCTCTCCAGAATTTATAACATTGGAAACCAATTCCAAAGAGCTGGATCAGGGAAAAGAAACAAAATCTCTGTCTGCATGCCTTTTTCTTGCATTTGGTGGGAAGCTATGTTCTCATGTCTGTAATCAGATGCAAGTAAACCAGACTGAGATTACTTGTAAGCTGTTATTGACTTCTCTGCACAACACTACAGATAAGTCTTTTTCTCATAGATTAGACAGAGAGAGTGCAGAAGGAAGGTGATGATTTGTGAGGTAACCTGCAGTTATGTGAGGCAGTAACAGAAAACATTTTAAAATATTTGAAATAATATAATTGCTTTGCACTGGGAACACGTACATGAATAAAAGATGTTAGCAGGTGTCCTGCTAGTATGGAATCTCATGCTGTTGTATTTATTGGAAATATGCACACCATCAGCAGATTTAAATTTGTAAGAAGTAATCGAAACAGAAGGTTTGAATAAAAAAACTCAGGCTTAAAAATCATGTAACTCCTTTAAGCTGGATTTCCAATTTAATGCAATACAGTTTTCATATCAAATTACCACTCTATCTTAAATTTTCTCACTGTTCACCTCAAAGATCATTTGTTTTATTTGCATTTCAGATATTTTCCTTTAAAAATTGTATTATATGATGGACAATACTTGGCTATCATATTTGATACTGGAAAATTTGATAAAAGTCTTTTGCAGTATTTTTAATTTTTGTGGAATATAGTCAGGTTTAATGTATCTCTGGGCTATAATTTTTGTGGTTAGTATCAAACAGTCTGGCAAAATCACATTACTATAGTCAGATGCAAAGAAACACTTCCTTAATGTTTCATGTTCATCAGTGAAATTAATTTTGATGAAATAAATTCTGTGGGTAGCACAGTTTACCTGTTGGAGATATTTTCCTCCAAATGTTTGATGCTATGCTACTGTTATAGATGTATTCTTGAGGCTAGCATTGTGGCATATTTAGCAAGTTAAGCCTCTACCTGTGACACCAACATCCCATATGGGTGCCAGTTCCAGACCAAACTGCTACACTTTCAATCCAGCTCCTTGCTGATTTGCCCAGAAAAACAGTGAAAGACCTAGGTGCTTGAGCCCTTGCACCCACGTAAGAGACCTAGAAGTAGCTCCTGGCTCCTGGCTTTGGCCTGGCCCAGCCCTGGCCATCGCAACCATCTGGGGAGTGAAGCAGCTGATGGAGGACTTCACTCTGTCTCTTCTCTCTCTGTAAATCTGCCTTTCAAATAAATCTTTTTTTTAAAGTGTATTTTTTAATTTTTAAAAAAGATTTATATATTTACTTGAAAGTCAGAGTTACACAGAGAGAGAAGGAGAGGCAGAGAGAAAGAGAGAGATCTTCCATCCACTGGTTCATTCCCCATTTGGCTGCAACTGTTGGAGCTGCGCCAGTCAGGAGCCAGGAGTTTCTTCTGGGTCTCCCGTGAGGGTACATGGGCCCAAGGACTTGGGCCATCTTCTACTGCTTTCCCAGGCCATAGCAGAGAGCTGGATTGGAAGTAGAGCAGCCGGGACTGAAATCAGTGCCCATATGGGATGCCGGCTCTGCAGGCCAGGGCTTTGCCTTATATACCCCATCACTGGCCCCAGGTGTATCATTTTAAAGATTTATTTATTTGAAAGGCAGAGTTACAGAGAGGGAGAGATAGATATCCTCCATCCACTGGTTCACTCCCTAGATGGCCACAATGACCAGGCTGAGCCAGGCTGAAACTGAGAGCCAGGAGCTTTGTCCAGGTCTCCCACATGTGCTCATGGGCCCAAGTACTTGCACCATCCTCCGTTGCTCTCCCAGGTGCATTAGCAGAGAGCTGGACTGGAAGTGCACACATAGGACATGAACTTGTGCCCACAAGGGATGCTGGCATCGCAGGCAGCACCTTTATCCACTATGCCACAATGCTGGCCCCAGGTTTTCAGAAATTTGCTGTGCGTTTTGCATCTGATAGATAAAGGGATAGTCATCTAGAATGCAATTTGCTTTCTGGTTAAGTGTTTTTCTTATTTTGTCTTCTGTACTATTTTTATCCCTTTTCATTTTTTGACTACCAGGGGGAAATCTGAGTTGAGGTGCTCAAGTCGTAATCCATTTTAAGTCAACTTCTTTCCCAGGATTTCTTATAAATTAAGTAAGCAACTTCCATTTATTGTCTGTGGAGTTTGTCAGCTACCTTCACACTCATTTCCTCCTCCCCTCTCGCATTCATCCCTTCCTTGCTGCTTCCATTGCACCTACATCTAGATCCTCTTTGTGCATTGAGCCCTGGGATGATAACGATCCATGTGACCTGGTCCCACCCACGCGGCCCTCAGCAGTTCATAACTTACACAACAAACACCTCTTGTGTGCACTGGGGACTCTGGTAGGAGTGTGGGTTTTAGCCCTCCTCTCCTTCCTGGCATTTCCAACCATAAAACTCTGCAGCCAGTGACTCCCTTTTCCACTCTGACTACTCCCTGCCACCACCCCAGCCAGCCCTGTTGTCGCTGTTCTAGTTGAGACATCGTAGTTTTGTGTTCTTTCACCTAAGACAGACTTATTGTCTTGCCAGAGTCATCTCACAGATGCTTTGCATTCCATGAGTCCCTTTGGTCTTGCTTTTCTGCCAAACTCTTCAACTTGCTGGTCCTATCCTTCTTTGTAGCGGCAGGTTCCGTAACTCCTGTTCATGCACGTTGCATCCTGTATTGTCTGGAGTGTGTTTCTTGTTACCAAATGCCTTTGCCCTCACTTTATTATTTATTTATTTATTTTTTTGACAGGCAGAGTGGACAGTGAGAGAGAGAGACAGAGAGAAAGGTCTTCCTTTGCCACTGGTTCACTCTCCAGTGGCCGCCGCGGCCGGCACACCGCGCTGATCCGATGGCAGGAGCCAGGTACTTATCCTGGTCTCCCATGGGGTGCAGGGCCCAAGCACTTGGGCCATCCTCCACTGCACTCCCGGGCCACAGCAGAGAGCTGGCCTGGAAGAGGGGCAACCAGGACAGAATCCGGCGCCCCGACCGGGACGAGAACCCGGTGTGCTGGCGCTGCAAGGCGGAGGATTAGCCTAGTAAGCCGCGGCGCCGGCCTTGCCCTCACTTCAGTTGAGAGTGTTGGTTCACCCTCTCACCTTCTCTCTGTACCCATGTTATTCAGCACCGTAGTCACATGATCTAGTGAGCATCTGGAATGTGACTGGCTGTATGTCTTAGTCTTAGTAAGTCAAACTAAGTCAAAGTCTTAGTACAGAAAAAAGGATGTAACATGTATTGTTAATTTTTATATTGACTACATGTTTAATGGATAATTCACGTACACTGGGTTTAGAAAGTCACAAGACTCAAGGTGTAGTGAGTTAAGCCACCACTTGGGATGCCCACTTCCCATATTAGAGTGCTGATTCCTGTCCCAGCTCCTTCCTTCAACGGAGCTTCCTACTGATGCACCAGGGATAGCAGCAGAAGATAGCCCAGGGACTTGGGTTCTTGCCACCCATCTGGGAGACCTGGATGGAGTCTGAGGCTTCTGGCTTCAGCCCAGCCCAGCCAACCCCTGGCTGTTGTGAGCATTTGGGGAATAAATCAAACAGATGGAAGACCCTTCTCTACTTTGCTTCTCTATCACTCTGCCTTTCAAATAAATAAATTTTTAAAAGGTATTAATTTCACCTGTTACTTTAATGGGACTGTTAGAAAACATATCACTACATATGTCATTCACTCTGTTTCTGTTGGCCTGGGCCATTCTGTAACTCTGACTTCTGGTTAAATGGGCTCCTGTGCCATTTCATGATGGTTTCTTGTATCTCTCTCTCTTTTTTTTTTTTTTAAGATTTTTAAATTTATTTTATTTGAGAGGTAGAATTACAGACAGTGAGAGGGAGAGACAGAGAGAGGTCTTCCTTCTGTTGATTCACTCCCCAAATGGCTGCAACAGTCAGAGTTGCACCGATCTGAAGCCAGGAGCCAGGAGCTTCTTCGAAGTCTCCCATGTAGGTGCAGGGGCCCAAGTCCTTGGGCCATCTTCTACTGCTTTCTCAGTCCATAGCAGAGAGCTGCATTGGAAGTAGAGCAGCTGGGACTAGAACCAGTGCCCATATGGGATGCCGGCGCTTCAGGAAGAGAATTAACCTACTGTGCCATGGCACCGGACCCTCTTCCTCTTCTGTATTGAGTACTACAGGACTTAGTTTATAATGCCCAAGTAGCATTTTTTCTTTGTCCCTCGAATTGTATTATATTTTTTGAAGAGCTCAAAATATAGGGATGATAATAGTACTTGCCATGTAGGATGGCTGGGAGGATTAACCGAGTTAATACTTAAGAGAAAATACTTATAACAGAAGTTGGTACAAAGCACTATATAAGTCTTTTCCAGAACTACCAATATTACTAGTACTACTACAGCTACTATAGGTTAAGCACCCAATCCAAGAATCTGAAACCCAAAATGCACCAAAATCCAGAACTTTGTGAACTCTCACGTGATTCTGTCAGTGAAAATTCTCACACCTGACTTCATGTAATGGCGCCATGGTCAAAATGAAGACACATTAACTTCAGGCTGTGAGTATAAAGTGCATACTAAACAAGTGAATATCATATTTAGATTTGCATCCAATCCCCATTGTCTCATTATTTAGTCAAACATTCCCACATCTGAAAAAAAATTCCCAAATTTGTGTGGTCCTCACATTTCTGAAAAGGGATAGTCAACCTGTACATTTCTGTTTTTTTTTTTTTTATTTTAAAAAGTAAAGGATTTATTTAAAATAACAAGGAACAAATTAAACCTAATCAAATGGGCAAAGAACACACAACAGTTCTTGAGTTAATACAACGGCTTCTACTTCTACTGCTCTATGCCTCATTGCTTTCTGAATGAGGCCTAAGGTATAGCATCCTGTTCTCTTTTACATGTCCCACAGTGTTAGAGCCTGGGAGATCCTCCTATGACATTGATTTGATTAACAACTTGATTGAGATGTTGGTTACATTGAATGTGCCTTGAAAAGTTATCAAAGCCCAAATAAACTGTTTTGGCCACATTAGAGGCAAAGAAAAAAAATTCTAATATGGGGAAAACTACATGAATGCTTAATTTTCTTTCAGACTTTCCAAATCTGTGTAACACTGGTTCAGCCTTGTTTCATTTCGACTTTCCCAAGGGGTATTTCCTGGACGATACTCACAAGGATAATAATTCTCAGACTGTCCTCTCCTTTCAGAAGAAGGATTTAAAACTCACAGACGTGTTGGGTCTTCACCATCTGTCTCGTACTTTCATGCCGCTGCAAGTTCTTCCATGCATCCTCCCCATTTTAGTGGCAATATATGTCTATGCACCTGGCTGTCTCAGGGCTATCCTTACGATGTTGTTAGGTTCTGTTTTCGTATGTTTGCATTTTGTAAAAGGATCCTCACCCAGTTAAAACAGTTCTTCACAGCCGCCTGCAGAATGTGACTTTCTCCTACGAGGAGCTGGCATTGAAGGAGCAAGTTGTTGCTGTCCACAGGTCGGCTCTTGCTTGGGACCTTCAGCTGTGATGAGATACAGTCACTAGCTGTGTTCCACCACCTGGGGTTTCTTCATTTAATTACTTTTTTTTTTTTATCAGAAAATGATTTTGTTAAAACTGCTTGCCAAAGAAAATGTTTGCTTTAATTGGAGCTACGTGTGTAAAGGTTGACATGAAATATAAATTCTAATGGTGTCACACCTTGTGTCAGCATACTTAAGCATCTTCCATATTAGGAGGTGACAATCAGGTGTACCTCATGTACCTAAAAACCTCTGCTGTGTTTCCTTGTGTCTTCTCTCTCTTCCTGAGTTATTCCCAATGTTTCCTGATCCCATCCTTGCCCTTTGGTTTGAGTCTGGCCCTGATGTTGTCATCAGGTTACACACCAGTGGCTGGAAATGCCGCACAACCCGTCACCACCCTCTAATCCTGTTTCTCGCTCCTCGCTTGCAGATATTCAACTCACATTGGTTGGATTGAATCAAATCATCACCAAGTCAAGACGCCAGGCTGGTACACCTTACCACCTGTTACCTGGTTGATAGTAACACACACCTCCATCACGAGCTCTTTCCACCACTGACCACAGACACAATTTCCTCCTTTACTGCCTTCTGTAACAGCGTAACCCAAAAACACTGTGCACATGCAAAAGTTATTACTAAGAAAAATATTAATTATAAAGCTAGTAAAATTACTAACGCTTCTAAAGGATCCCTGAGGAGTGTTCCCTTTAGCAGGTTTGGGAGGCAGTGGTGTCCAGATCCCGATTGTTAGATGCAAAGTGAAGACATGGCCCCTTCCTTCTCAGAGGACTGTCGTGGTGTCCCCGTGGGCTAGTCCACCTGGGCTGCTGTAGTAGAGTACCTGAGACTGAGCAATCTGTAAGCAGAAGTGTGCCTCTCACCACGCTCGAGACTGGCATGTCCACAGTCAAGGCATTGGGAGGGTTAGTGCTTGGCGCAGGCCTGCCCCTCATAAACGCCACACCAGGGGAAGAAGGGCAAGACACAGCTCTCCCTGCAACCTCAAGCCCTTGTGGAAGGGTGCTGGTCCCAGTTGTGAGAGTGGAGCCCTCATGGCTTATCCACTGCCCAGAGACCCCACCTCTTAATACTGTAGCTTAGGGGATTAAGCTTGAACATGTGTTTTGTAGGAAATGGCATGATCAAAACCATGGCACACTGAGATAACGAGAGGGGTATTCTCATGTGGTCCTTAGTGGGTGCATAAAGGCATTCATCTGGCCTGAATTGTCCGTAGACAGAGATACTTTGATTTGTGTGCTGGGGTAGGAACTGTCCAGAACTTGGTATCAATTGCTGCTGTGTAGTGATCTAAATATTCCTCAGATTACTCTGCCAAAATATGATGTTAGCAGTGCTACTTTCTAGACCTTGCATGATTTGTGGCATGATGGGAAGTGTTAAAATTGACAGGATTTTTTTGTTTTCTCACTGACTCTCTGAGCCAGGGGCTAGCGGTATCTATTAATGTTTCTAGTCTCACAGGGTCCTGTCTCTGTTTCTTTCATCCTGGCACCACTGAGAGTGTGTGTGATGAAACGTGAGCTTCTGTGAATATCTCTTTGTTGGCAACTGGCACAGATACATTATGTGGTGAGCATTTTTTGCTATACTTCATTTCCCTGGCTAAAATGACAAATGCATAAGGAGAGCACGGGGAATCGGAAATGCAGATCCCAGGTCTTCTCTGCCGTCCGCTTTGGGCAAATGACCTGACCCCAGGGCCCTTGGTGTTTTGTTTTTTTTTTTTAAACAGGAGAGTAGTAGTCTAATAATAGAGGAGCGATTGAGAAGATGACATTATGCAGGGTTTCTTAGTAGTGATGGGGTCATCAGATGGAATTGCTGCTTCTACCCTGCAGCCTCCAGCCCCCGTGTGATGATACCTGCGAAGAGGGGGCCCTTTGGGACAAGTGTATCTGGCACGCTTCGATACTCACAGCCCTCCTTCAATGGGAGGCAGTTTACCACTTAAGGTCACAGACTCTGAGAATAGGCGCTGGGTTCAGATCCCGACTCTACTGCTTGCTGCTGTGTGATGTTGAACAGGTGACGCCACTTCCCTGACTTCCGTCGCCACTTGCATGAACTGGGTAGACTATCGCCTGTCTGCCGGCCTGCTCTGAGGATTCAGTGAGTCAGTATAGGAGAGGGCCTTGAAAGAGTGCCTGGTGCAGAGAAAGCCCTGAGTGTCAGCAGCGGCTCTTATTGCTCTAGGCTCAGAGAGGCTGGCCATGCCACCATCTCAACCCAGTATTGAGCTAGCTCATGTGTAACTGATGCTGTTTCCTATGGGGATGGTTGTAGTGTCCTGATGTTCCCCAGTGTAGGGGTTTTGCTCTTGAGTTTTGCAGTGTTTCTTGGTTTAGGGGGCTGCTACCACCAGCATTACAGTGACGCTGGCATCTGGCACTGCTGAGCTGGGTGTGGCAGGAGAAGCCTCTGGAACAGCTGCTATGGCCCAAAGGGAATCGGGTTGCTCAGAATCAGGATGGCCCTGGAGCATCCTGCAGGCCACTGAAGCACATCTGAGGCCGGCCGCTTGGCCATGGGAGCTGGGCAGCAGCACAGCCGACAGGCCAGCCGGGCACGGCTTCACAACAGCCGGGCGTGGCGCTGCCTTTCCCAGGTAGACATGCACCTGGTGGGGATCCCAGAAGCCCTGTTGTAAAAGTGACAAGTCCTTGACATCCAAGCTGTGGGGTCTCATGAAGAGTCAGATTTTGAGGTGTGTCTGGTGTGGACAGGCCCTTGGCCACCTGCTGTCCCTCAGCCACAACAGCCCTCATAGACAGTGACCACTGAGGACTTCGCTGAGGATGGCTAATTCACAACTGGTTTTGGAATGACAGGATTCCTCCCTTTCTTTCTATTTTTTTAACTTTTATTTAATAAATATAAATTTTCAAAGTACAACTTTTGGGTTATAGCGGCTTTTTCCCCCCATAACCTTCTTCCTACCCACAACCATCGCATCTCCCACTCCCTCTCCCATCCCATTCTTCATCAAGATTCATTTTCAATTATCTTTATATACAGAAGATCAACTTAGTATATACTAAGTAAAGATTTCAACAGTTTGCACCCACATAGAAACAAAGTGTAAAGTACTGTTTGAGTACTAGTTTTACCATTAATGTGTTGTACTATGTGAATTAAGGACAGAGATCCTACATGGGGAGTAGGTGCACAGTGACTCCTGTTGTTGATTTAACAATTGAGTCTTATTTATGATGTCAGTAATCACCGAGGCTCTTGTCATGAGCTGCCAAAGCAATGGAAGCCTCTTGAGTTTGCCAACTCTGATCATATTTAGACAAGGCCATAGTCAAAGTGGAAGTTCTCTCCTCCCTTCAGAGAAAGATACCTCCATTTTGATGGCCTGTTCTTTCCACTGGGATCTCACTCACAGAGATCTTTCATTTAGATTTATTTATTTATTTATTTATTTATTTTTTGCCACAGTGTCTTGGCTTTCCATGCCTGAAGTACTCTCATGGGCTCTTCAGCCAGATCCAAATGTCTTAAGGGCTGATTCTGAGGCCAGAGTGCTGTTTAGGACATCTGCCATTCTATGAGTCTGCTGTATATCCTGCTTCCCATGTTGGATTGTTCTCTCCTTTTTAATTCTATCAGTTAGTATTAGCAGATACTAGTCTTATTTATGTGACCCCTTTGACACTTAATCCTATCATTATGAACTGAAACTGATCACTTTGGCTAGTGAGATGGCATTGGTACATGCCACCTTGATGGGATTAAATTGGAATCCCTTGGCATGTTTCTAACTCTACCATTAGGGGTAAGTCCAAGTGAACATAGGACTCCTCCCTTTCTAAAATATATGTGAGCAACCTTGACCCAGAATTACAGTGAAATTCCTTTCAACACCCCTGGCTCCATCCTGTACCCCTTTCCCCATAAATTTTCACAGAGCCTTGCAGATAAACTCAAGTTATTGAACACACAGGTACTGCAGACAGCTTGTATAAAGTGGAATTAAAAAGTGAGCTTATTTCAGTTCAAAAGATTTTTGAAGCCCATGCATATAAGTAGTCTTCAAAAAAGTCACAGCAAGTATGTATGGGGGGGGGGGTACTAGGCAGGGATCTCAACATGTTTTAGAACCAAATAAACATCTTTTAATTCTGTTTTCCCACCAGCTATTTAAAGTTCCTTCTTGGATAAGGATTGACCCAGTCTGAACATCCCAACTATTCCTAGAAATAGGCATTTGAAGTGAAATTTCAAAAATATAACATGTCTTTATCTTTTTTTTTAAAAGATATTTATTTACTTGAGAGGTAGAGTTATAGACAGTGAGAGGGAGAGACAAGAGAGAAAGCTCTTCTATCCACTGGTTCACTCCTGAAATGGCTGCAACGGCTGGAGCTGAGCTCCGATCTGAAGCCAGGAGCCAGGAGCTTCTTCTGGGTCTCTCATGTGGGTGCAGAGGCGCAAGGACTTGGGCCATCTTCCACTGCTTTCCCAGGCCATAACAGAGAGCTGGATCAGAAGAGGCACAGCCTGGACTCGAACCAGTGCCCATATGGGATGCCAGTGCCGCCGGTGGAGGATCAACTTACTGGGCTATAACACGTTTTTAAACTGAGTGTTTGCTTGAGAACCCATACAGTCGCGCTAAGCAGTGAGGTCAGCTTCAGCGCCCCCTTTCTCAGCAGCGGCGGCCCCTGGCCTGTCCTCCAAGTTCACGTCTGAAGCCCTGTGCATCTGCACTCTCCCTTCTCCTGCTCCAGTTAACGTCTGGACTCTGCATGGAAGCATTGGGATGGATTCTGGTCAAAACAAGGATTCATCCTGAACAGGTGAATAAAACCTGTTGGTTTATGGAATTCAATTGTTGACCTCATTGGATTTTCTTCCCCCCCAGTTCTCCCTAGCACTTACCTCTTAATTCAGCCATCTGTGAGTCCCCTGCCTTGCTGCTCCAGAGTGTCAGAACAGGAGTCCCGTCCTACCCTGGTCCACCAGCTACTTGGGGTTGCACAGGAAGCATAAGACAAGGAAGCAGATGTGAGAAGCACCTAGCAGTTCCTAACAAGGAACTCACCTCAGAGACACGGGCCACCGCAATGAACAGTAGGAACAGACACTGTGGGGTTGCTCAGGGAGGAGGTCATCCTGTTTGAATTGGATCAGGAGAAATGGGTGCTGCTGAAAGGACGCTTTGGGACCATGTTTTGGAGAGTGTCCTGTGCTCACTGTCCCTCCAGCTTACCCTGGAGTGTCCTTGGAAGTTCTTATCGAAAATCAGAGTCATGGGCCTGGTGGGTGTTGCGTATGGTTAGCTTTAGGGGCTGTGTGATCTCTGTTGCAGCTGTTTCAACTACTCAAGTCTCCTCTGTAGCAAAAACAGCCATAGATAACATGCAAATGAATGGGTGTGGCTGTGTTCTCAAAAACAAAAGCAGGCAAAGGCTGGACTTGAAACTTGGATATAGTTTGCCAACCCATAACCAGATCAAGGTGGACTGAATTTTGGGACAAGACAACAGAAAGTGATTTCAATGAATAAGGAATAAATAAAATAATATGAATAATTGTGCTGTTTTGATTGAACAAATTGAATGGTTTCTGTTACATAGCTGTAGCTTCTAGTTTCTGTTGGTCCTCTCTTCTCCACCCACCCCCACCCTTCTCCCTCTCTTTCCATCTCTGGAATTTAATTTGTATAATCCCTCTTCAGAATTATTTATGATGATGCTGTACTGATATCACTTTAGGATGACATATGACTTGAAATGCAGTGTCTCTGATTACCATTTCTTGATGACACCATTTCCATTAAAGGTAATAATTTGGCTAATTTCTTATTAATAATGGACTGGATATTAGAGACAACTGCATTATGACTGTATGATTTTATGAATTATTCTTCCTGAGACCTGATGGTTAATCACCTTCCAATTATGCCTTTCTATTAAAGAATACTGTGATCTGAGTTTGAGTCTCTAAAATTTCAAAAAGTAGGTTTTTTTCTCCAAAGTTTAATTTTAAAAGATTTAAGACACTTGCCCAACTTTGTAGGTTTCACCCTGTCCTGATATTCGTTTAATTGGTTCTGCTAATGTGAATGCCCTTTCAAATATGAAAAAATAAAGCAAGAGGGAAAAGTTGATTATTTCTGTAATTGGATTTTCTCTTGAATAAAATGATTTCACCCACTTTATCTTTCTGACTTGAGGGATGGGGGTGGGGGTCCAGTTTCCTTTCATACTGTAGTCAGGAGCAAACAGAGGAAGGTGTAGTGTGTTCTGAGGTATTGGAACGGTGGACTGGGTTGGGTGGTAATTAATTACTGATGCTGAATGTACTCTGGCCCCTGCTTTCATTCCCAAATCTAAATCTCCACTGTGTGCAAAATAATTCCATCCAGGAAGAATTCTAATTACTTTAGTAATTATCGTCTTATCTCCAAATGGAATTCAGACATTTGCTGCAGTTTATGAATGTTAGAAATGTTTCATTTCCTTTTCACCTTGAATAACAGAAAAATACACATTACTGAATCCGGCTTCATTGAACCTTATAATTCATGTTACCATAGAAACAGAAAAACTCATATAAGAATTGTGTTAACAGTACCATAGATAGTAAATACCTTCACTCCAGCCAGCGGGATCCTAAAATGATTTTAATAACAGATGTGTAAGGATTCTTTGAAATTTAATATGGTCCCTTTTAAATATTGTAACAATCTTATCCAGTGTGCTTACTTTTAATTTTTGAAGCAATATCTTTGCTCTTATATATGGCTTTGTGCTGATTCCAAAATATTTGCTGTGGAATGCAAGCATAATGTTGCAGGATGAAAAACTTACTTAACATCCTTATTTATTTAATTTTCGGTTAGCACTGATGATTCACTTGATTTTTTTTGCTTGAAGCTAAACTGTATATTTTGGATTCATACCAGGTTTAGAGATGTAATGGATGGCAATAAATTCTTTGGTGTCATCTCAGCAGGTTCCCCACACCCTTTTTCTTTCTTTCTTTCTTTTTTTTTTTTTTTTTTAGCCTATTTGACAGCCATTTTGCTTTCAGAGTTTCAGAAACAATTTTCCCATACACTTGATCAATTGTATTTAATAGAGTTTTTTTTTTTTTTGCCACTTCATCCATATGTTTCTTCCTTGTCCCATACAGATTGCTTTTTTCTACCTCATAAAACTGTAGCAAATTTAAACAAACTGACCCATACAGATTTTTTTTAGCCTATGAAAGTAGTTTTATATCTTTCAAAGACAGGGAATAATTTAAAGACTAATTGCTACTAAATGTTTTTCAGAAAGAAGCCTTGAGAGACTGCCTTTAATTATAAATATCATGTATGATGAATAAGTTAATTGTATGCTATCCTCTAGATTTTGCCCAACATTTGAGAACAGTTTCTTCTAACAAGTACGTTTAAATTTCTCTGAATGAGACAGAAGCTTTATAGGTGTTCTTCTGGGGAAAAATGACACCTATTCTTATCTAGAAATATATTTATATTCTCATTCTGTTCAGTTTCCAGCAACTACAGTTGAGGCTTTTTTTGTTTTTTTTTTTTTTAAAAAGTAAACCTACCTTTTCATTATCAGTGTCCAGTTTATTACTTTACCCTAACAAAATGGGTGGGTGTGTAAATGTAGTCTCATTAAATCTGAACACTGGTGAATTTGATGATCTTGATTATGGTCCTGTCAGGAAGAAAAATTATATTTTTTTTTCTCTCTCCTAAGATTGATTTATTTATTTGTGAAAGAGTGAAACAGAGAGAGAGATCAACCTTCCCTCCACTGGTTTACTTCTCTAATGCCTGCTCCAACTAGGTTGGGCCAAAGTAAAGCCAGGGCCAAGAACTCCATCTGGGTCTGCTGTGTAGGTGGGAGATACCTAGTACTTGGGCCACTGTCCACTGCCTTCCCAGGTGCATTAGGAGCTGGGTCTGCAGCAGAGTAGCCAGGACTGCACATGGCACTCTGGTGTGGGATACAAGTGTCAAGCAGCGGCTTAACTGGCTCTGCCACAATGCCCACCCCTATGCTAGTATTTCTAACAGAAGATGTTTCAAATAGGAAATTGGTTGCATAGATGTTAGAAGACTGCTGAACTGAAGGAGCAAAATGGAAGAGGGTAACTTACCAGACACATGGTGCCTGGACTGTGGGGTCTCAACTTCAGAACACAGAGGAAGATGTACCTTTTGGACTCCTAGCTCCAGTATTACAGTGCAGAATGTTTGAGTTGTGAGACTCCCAGACAAGGGATAACACCAGTTTTTGTTACCTCCAAATACTATAATAGTTGACAAAATGGAGACATTTTTATTAGTGACTTCTATTAAGGTAAGTCATATGAAATTGATAACTATCCATTTTTTTTATTTACTCCGCTCCCCAAAACAGTACCATATGCCTCAGCTTACAGATTCAACAAAATAGTACTGCAAAGATGATTATTTCAACTTAGATGTACCTTTCTTTCTCTGTTAAAAAAAGTGTGTATATATATGATATATATATATCATATATATGTATGTGTGCACACACATAAACAGGCTGTATTAGTTCAAATATTACCTATTACCTGTAATCTAATTTTCTTAATATTTTTATTAGATCCAAAAATATCCACAGAAATGTTTATTAATCTTATTTGGGTCACAGAAGCCATTAAGAAGCAGGAGGTCACAATCGCCACTTCCCTCAGAAAAAATTCAAATACAGTTTTGCATGCACCATCAGGGGCCTCAGACACCAGGTGGATAAACCTTCGAATGACATAAAAATGGTGGGGGAGGCAGTGTTGGCAAGGGATTTGATTTACTTGCCATTCCTTTCATCTTTATTCATCGTGAGCTTGCCTGTCTGAATGGCAGTGGACAGCCACACCACCTGCTCGTGAGTTTGCAGTAGGAGAGGGGTCCTGGGCACTTAGGCACTGATTGCAACAGTTAGAGGGCAGATGAGTGGATGGAGGGACAGACGGATGGACAATTACTCATTAGAACACACACACTTTACCCAAGACAAAGTTGTGTACAAAATTGCCGCTTAAACCAATTTCTTTTTTTATGATTTATTGATTGATCTATCTATCTGAAAGAGCTACAGAGAGAGAGGGAGAGAGATCCTCCATCCATCCATTGGTTCACTCCCCAGATGGCTGCAACAGCTAGCACTAGGCCAGACTGGAGGAGCCAGGAGCTTCATCCACATCTCCCACTTGGGTGACAGGGACCCAAACACTTGGGCCATCCTACACTGCTTTTCCCAGAAGTTTTCCCAGAAGTGGAGCAGCCAAGACTCAACCCAGTTCCTATGTGGGATGCCAGCATTGCAAGTGTCAGTTTAACCCACTACACCACAATACTGGCCCCCGGCCAATTACTTTACAAGAAAAAACTTTGCTGAGCTTAGATCATTTTTAGTTTTCAGCTGGCATTGGTTGGCTTTTATTTGTGCACTGGCTTTTAACATAATAAACTTCCAGAAACAAACTTAAGGCTGACATGAGATTTTAAGACTTTTTTTTTTTTTTTCAGGTTATACCGCAGCCAGAATATTTTCCAGGTCTAGAACATTTTACAATTTCATAATTTTTACACATAAACCAGCTTGCCAAATGTCAGTGTCTTCCAATCTCAGTTAATATGGTTTGTGATAAAAAAAAAAAAGGCCGGCGCCGTGGCTCAATAGGCTAATCCTCCACCTTGCGGCGCCGGCACACCGGGTTCTAGTCCCGGTCGGGGCGCCGGATTCTGTCCCGGTTGCCCCTCTTCCAGGCCAGCTCTCTGCTATGGCCAGGGAGTGCAGTGGAGGATGGCCCAGGTGCTTGGGCCCTGCACCCCATGGGAGACCAGGAAAAAGCACCTGGATCCTGGCTCCTGCCATCTGATCAGCGCGGTGCGCCGGCTGCAGCGGCGGCCATTGGAGGGTGAACCAACGGCAAAAGGAAGACCTTTCTCTCTGTCTCTCTCTCACTGTCCACTCTGCCTGTCAAAAAAAAAAAAAAAAATTAAAAAAAAAATATGGTTTGTGATCAAGACAAGCATGCTGGTCATGTTGGAGAAAGTGTCTTTATTTAAGGGTGTTTTATATGCTGCTTACGCTCCTCCTGTGGTTTTCTGAGACTTACCTATAGCACCAGGGAGCAGAGGGAAGGTGAGCAGAAGGAGCCCTGGATGTGGTGGAACGATGAGTCCCAGGTTCAGGGTGGCCGGTGCAGGTTTGGTCCTCACTTCTGTCAGTCTCTTAAAGATTGCAAAAGCAAACTGGCACCTGCTGGACCCCTGCTGTGTGCCAGCTGCTGGTCCAAATGCTTTTCCTTCACCTCTCCACTTGCTTTTCAGAACGATGCAGGCAGAGATGTGCCCTTAGCCCCATTTTGGAGAAGGGCCTGAGGTTCCAATGAGTAAGAAAACTTGAAAGAAGGAGGCTCATAACTGTGGGCCCAAAACTGTCTGCCCCTCGATTGTGATTCCTTTCTGCTGACACTCCACTCCTGCTGCTGCTTCCTCTGAACTATCCACAAAGAAGAATAATTAGGGGCTGGCGCAATGTCCCAGGTTACGCTGCCACTTGCGATGCCAGCATCCCGTAGTGGAGTGTGGCCAACAGAAAATGGCCCAAGTAGTTGAACTCTTGCGACCCTCAGGGGCGATCTGGATGGAGTTCTGGGGCTCCTGGCTTCAGCCTGGGCCAACCCTCAATGTTGCAGGCATCTGAGGAGTGAACCAGCAGAAGGAAGATCTCTTTCTTCCTCTGTGTCATTCTGCCTTTCAAATAAATTAATTCATTTTTTTTTAAAAGAGGAATAATTACATCTACTCATTTCTTGATGAGTGATGATATGACAAAAACAAAAAATAAAATGGGGCTGGTGTTGGGGCATGGTGTATTAAGCCACTGAGTCCCAGTTGCTTCTCTTCTGATCTAGCCTCCTGCTGATGCGCCTAGGAAAGCAGCAAAAAAGTGCTTGGGCCCCTGCAACGATGCGGGAGACCCAGATGGAGGCCCTGGTTCCTGGTTTTGGCCTGGTCTCTCTATGCAGAGCAAGCAGCAGAAAGAGTGTGGGTAGGGCTGGAAGGTTTGAGTTCACTCTGTCAGCCAGAGCTTGGTGACCTTTCATCACTCTCTTAACCTCAGCAGACCACAGTACATTCTCTGTAAAATTCAACTTCAAAAATATTGTAGTAAACTGTAGCTATACAGATACTAAAAATAAGATTTGTTTTCTCCGTGCTGCTGAGCAGCCAGGACTCCCAGAACACCAAGGCAAGCAGCCTGAGTCACAGATAAGGCTGTGGTGGGTGGCTAGGAAGAGGTCAGATCCTTCCTTTATCACGCGCAGGCTCTGCGGCTGAGAGCGTTCACTCTCCCGCTCTGAATTTGATTTCCCTGATGGTACTTTCTCCATTTTGCAGAGAGACTGAAATAGAAGCTACCTTACAGACGGGTTTATACAAGGGGATTAAACAAGGTATACATTGTTAACATACTGCTTGGCACTTAGTGTTACATAATCAGTGGCAGTTATTATCATCCCTCTGGCAAGGATACAATAGTAGTAGCTAATACATATGGAGCGCTGTGTGGCAGGCTCTGTTCTGAACAATTGGTACGCCTGTGAACTCATTACTCTTACCTGTGAGTACTCTGACCATTCTCATTTTATGTAAGAGGATAGAAAGCATCCTCTGACTTGCCCCAAGAGCATGCAGCTGGTTAGTAGAAGAAACTCTTAGTTATGTAAGGACAGGTTCTTCTGTTGAAAGATGGGGGAGGAACTCCCGGAGCGCGCTAGTCCTTCTTTGTCTCAGAGGCTCATGCTGGCTCAGCCACCCTTATCTCAACGTTCGCCTGCTTTTTCTGTTTTCAGCCTAGGTCATTTAGGAACTTTTTTTCATCCGATCATGAGAATAAATTGTAAACTGCTGAAAAATTTTTCAAGTTTCCTTGAAAAGGTTGAATTATTTCTCCTTAATCTTCCTCTTTCAGTTTAAATAGAACGATTCCTTATTGTCATGCATGATTCTTGGAGCAGAGGTCCAAGTTTTGCTTTTTCAAGTCTTTCATGATTTCATGCTCTGAATGTAATTCCTTTCAACCTTAGGCTTGCCTTTTGCCCCTCTTTGCCCCATTTGGTTTTTTGACTCCACCCTGTCAAAAGTTCAGCTATTAAGACTTTCCAGGGGCCAGCATTGTGGCACAAGGTGCTGGTTCATGTCCCAGCTGTTCTACTTCCGATTTAGCTCCTTGCTGATGTGCCTGGGAAGGCAGCAGAGGATGGCCTGAGTGCTTGGACCCTTGCCACCCATGTGGGAGACATGGCCAAAGCTCTAGGCTTCAGCCTGGTTGGGCCAGACCAGTGCCAGCCATCTGGGAAGTGAACCAGCAGATGGAAGATCTCTCTCTCTTTCTTTCTCTGTCTATACTTCTTTCTCTCTAACTCTGCCTTTCAAATAAAATAAATAAATCTTAAAAAAAAAAAAAAAAAGATTCCCTAAAAGAATATGTTATGGAGGATTCTTACTGTCTTCAGAAAGTTTTTTTTTCTTCACTCCTGGCAAATTTATTATTTATTATGGGTACAATATTAGGTAGCATACCAAGTATAAGCTTTTTGGTACATGTTTAGAGCCATGCAACTGCCATCACACTCAGGTTTAGAATGCCTTTATCACCTCAGAAAGTTTCTTTATGTCTGTCTGTAGTCAATCCCTGCTCCCAGCCCCAACCCCAGCCCCAGCCCACCCTAATCCTCTTTCTGAACCTTCTAGAAGGTTTTGCTTCTTGAAATTTCATGTAAATTGAAGCACACAATAAGTAATCCTGTGTGTCTTCTTTGAAGCATGTTTTGAGATTTGCTGTGTTGGTTCCTGTGTCAGTGGTTGGCTCTTTCGCATTTGTGAGTAAATTTGCATCGTAGGGATGCGCCCTGTGTTATGTATCCTTCTGTAGTTAGTTGGTAGACACTTGGACTCTTCCAGCGTGGGGCTGTTAAGAAGAGTGCTACGTGAACATCCAGGTACAGGTCTTTGTGTGAATTTCTGTGTTCATTTTTCTTGTATAGATAGTGAGGCGTAGAATTGCTGGGTCACTGCAGGTGTATGTTGAACTGATTTTAAGAAACTGTACCCAACTGTTTTCCAAAGTGACTGCACCATGGTTTCAGTTTCTCTACAGGTATCCCAACATTTGCTATTTGTATCCTTCCAGTAACATCCATTCTACTGGATATGTGGCATCTTCTGTGCTTTTAACTTAGATTTGCCTAGATACTAGTGATGTTGAACAATTTTTTATATTCTTATAGCTAACCGTGTATCTTCTTTAGATAAAGTGTTAGTTAAAATCCTTTAGCCATTGTGTGATTTTTTTTAAATTATTATTAGTAAGTCATAAGAGTTCTTCATATGGGGTGGGTGTTACGGTGCATGGGTTTAACTGCCATGTGGGATGCCTGCAACCCTTATCAGAGTACCTGGGATGGAGTTCCTCCTCTGCTTCCCATCCAGCTTCCTGCTAATGTGCACCCTGGAAGACAGCAGAAGATGATTCAAGTTCTTGGGTCTCTCTCACCGAAATGTGGGAGATCCAGCTGGAGTTTTGACTCCTGGCTTCAGCTTCTCTGAGCCCTGGCTGTTTGTGAACCTTTGGGGACTGAACCAGCTAATGAAAAATCTCTCTGTCTCTGTCTCATTCTGTAATTCTGCCTTTCAAATAAGTAAAAATAAACTAGCATTTAAGAAAGGATTAAAAAGAAAAAAGAATTCTTGATATGTTTTTGAAATTTTTTTATCAGGTAATGGTTTGCAAATTTTTCCCCCAATCTATGATTTTTTAAAATGTTGTTAATAGTATCTTTTAACTAAGTTTAGTTTATTAATTTATCTAGTTTTTCCTGTTCTGAATTGTGGTTTTAATGTTGCTGTTATAGCTAAGAAATCTTTGCCTAAGCTGAAGCTACACAGATTTTCTTCCATATTCTTTTCTAGATGTTTAATAATTCTAGCTTTTACATTTAGGTCTGTGGTGCATATTGATTTTTTTTTTTTTTTGTATAATGTAAGGTAAAGGCCAAATGAGTTTTTTTGTATATGGTATCCAGTTGTTATGGCAACATTTATTAAAAACACTTTGTCTCCTGCCCTCACTTAATTGGCTTGACAATTTTGTTGAAAACTAATTAACCATAAATGTATGAATTTATTTTTGGACTATCTATGTTATTTGATTCATCTGTCCTTATCCTGATATCACACTATATTATTATACCTTTTTACTGTCTTTATTTTTTTAATTCACTTATTTATTTCAAAGAGTGACAGAGACAGAACAAGAATCTTCTATCTGCTGGATTACCTCCCAAATGGTTGTAAAAGCCAAGTCTGGGCCAGGCTGAAGCCAAGAGCCATTCTGGTCTCTCTTATGGTAGGCAGGGGCCCAAGCATTTGGGCCATCTTCTGCCTTCCCAGGCACAACAGCAAGAAGCTGGATCAGAAGTGGAGCAGACAGGACTTGAACTGGTGCTCCAGTGTGGAATGCTGGTGTGCTGAGCAATGGCTTAACCTGCAGCACCACAGCATAGCCACATACCAATTTTGTAAATCAGGTTTTCCATTCCACCAAATTTTTTCTTGTTTTAAATTGCTTTTGCTATTCTAAATCCATACAGATTTTAGGGTTACTTTGTCAGTTTCTGCAGGAAAACATGCTGACATTTTGGTAGCAGCTACATTAACTTCATATATCAGTTTGGAGAGGCTTTCCATCTTAATAATGTTAAATCTTCTAATACATGGAAATGATGTATTTTTCCATTTATCTTTTCATTTATTTTTATGTAGGTTTTAATATTTTTTCTTCATTTTTTCTTGGTGAGTTTTAGGAAATTTTCCCTAATTTCTCTCTGTTTTTAATATTTAATTTTTTTCTTTCTCAAATTCATTCCTAAGTATTTTATGCTATTATGAATGACACCACACTCTTGATTTCATTTTCAGAGTGTTCCTTATTAATATATAAATATAGAGATGGTTTTTATGTGTTGGATCCTGTACCTCGTAGCTTTGTTTAACTTATTTATTCTACTAGGTTTGTTGAACTTTCTTAAATTTTCTATATACGAGATCATGTCACCTGCAGGGGGAAAAAAAGTTTACCTTTTCCTTTGCAACATATGTGCCTTTAATTTCAATCCCTTGTTCTTCTAACCTGGCTAGAACCTACAGTTATATGTTGAATTGAAGAACTAAGAGCAGAAATTCTTGCTTTATTACCAACCTTAGTGGGAAAGCATTCAGTCTTTCACTATTAATTATATTAGGTGTACTTTTTAAATAGCTGTCCTTTATCAGATTGAAGTAGTTTCTTCCTATTCCTCATTTTCTAAGAGTTGTCTGATGGGTCAACTGAGTTTTCTGCATCTCTCAAGATTACCAGGAGGTTTTTGTTTTCTTCTTTTAGCATGGTATGTTATAATAATTGGTATTTGCATGTCAAACCAACCCTACATTCTGAGAATTAAAAACATGGTCTTGAAATGCTATCCATTTTATTGCATGGTTTGCTGGGTTCAGGTCACCAATATTTTGTTAAGAATTTTTGTCTGCTCATGTCTGGCTACTTCTAATCTCTTCCTCTGGTTTTCATAACAGAGTAATGCTGGGCTTATAAAGTGAGTTTTTTTTTTTTTCATTTATCCTTGAAATAGTTTCTATACAATTGATTTTTATTCTTTCCTAAGTGTTCACTGTGAACCCACCTAGACCTAGTGGTTTGGTTTGGATGGCAAGCTTTTAAATTACAAACACAGTTTGTTTTTTCTTTTAAAAGGTATGATGATATTAAGATTTTCTGTTTTATCTTAGTTGCATTTTCATAATTTATATTTTTCAAAGAATTTTCCCATTTCACGTAAGTGATGAACTTAATTGGCATAGAATTGTTCATAATATACTCTAGTGTCCTTTTACTATCAGTTGCATCTGTAGTGTTGTCCCCTCCTTCATGCCTAAAGTTGGTCATTTGTGTGTTTGGTTTTTTTTTAAAGATTTTATTTATTTCTTTAATTAAGAGGTAAAGTTACAGAGAGAGGGAGAGACAGAGAGAAGAGTCTTCCAACCACTGTTTCACTTTGCAAATGGCCACAATGACCAGAACTGGGCTGATCCAAACCAGGAGCCAAGAGCCAGGAGCTTCTTCTGGGTCTCCCTATGGGTGCAAGGGCCCAAGCACTTGGGCCATCTTTCTCTGCTTTCCCAGGCCATAACAGAGAGCTGGATCAGAAGAGGAGCAGCTGGGTCTCAAACCGGTGCCTGTATGGGATGCCAGCGCCTCAGGCAGAGGCTTAACCCACTGCACCACAGTGCCAGCCTCTGTGCATTCTTTTCTCAGCCTACCTAGCACTTTCGTATTTGTAGTAATGTTTTTCAGAGATAACTCTTTCGTTGATTTTTCCTTATTGTGTTCCATATCATTCATTCTTCTCTTTTATTATTTCTTTTGTCTTATTTTGGATTTGATTTGCTCTTCTTTGTTAGCCTCTTGATGTGGAAGCTTGCATTTTGGCTTTATATCTGACACAGGCATTTTCATCTGTTTCCTCTGCAAGCACTCCTTTAGCTGAGTCTTCTGTATTGTAGATGTGTTATGCTCACATTTGCATTGAATTCAGGGCACCTTTCTCCCCTGTCTACCTCCTGTTTACTTTTTCCAAAAATATTTAAATAGTTGTCCTGGAATAACTCCCCATAGGACTAAAAATTTGCTTTTATTTATTTTTTAAAATCTATTTTGAAAGGCAGAGTTATAGACAGAGAGAGAGAGAGAGATGGAGGAGGGAGGAGATCTTCCATCCACTGGTTCACTCCCCAGATGGTAACAGTGGCCAGGGCTGGGCCAGACTGAAGCCAGGAACCAGGAGCTTCTTCCAGTATTTGGGCCATCCTCCACTCCTTTTCCCAGGCACATTAGCGGGCAGTAGGATCAGAAGTGGAGCAGTGAGGACTCAAACTGGTGCCCAAATGTGATACTGACATCACAGGTGATGGCATAACCTACTATGCCACAGCACTGGCCCCAAAAATGTTCCTTTTAATCATGTGTTTTGTTTATGCCCAATAATTTTGATGGCCCTACTCCTTCACTGAACACTCCTGTGTTTTTTCTCTTGATTTAAATAAAATTTGTATTAGCTTTACTTTGTTCACAGGTGGAATTTGAAGCTCATAATTTATTGATCTGAGCGTTGAAGCAGAATCACTCTTTTTGTGTGTATGTAGTTTTGCCTGTGAAACACCAAATTTTAAGTGAAAATTTCAAAATGAATTAAAGTATAACATCAAGTAGTATTTTAAATGTCCAAAGTGTGGTGTGTGTGTATTTTTATTCAAGATAAAGTAATTAAATCTTAAAATACTTAGATGCCTTTGAAATATTAGCTGAGAGAGAGAGAGAGAGAGCACTCTTCCATTCCACCAGTTCACTCCCCAAATGGCCCCAACAGCTGAGGCTGAGCCAGGCCAAAGCCAGGAGCCTTGAACTCCATCCAGGTCTTCCATGTGGGTGGCAGAGGCTCAAGAACTTGTGTCATGGTCCACTGCTTTCCCAAGTGCAGAAGCAGGGAGCTGGATCTGAAGAGAAGCAGCCCAGATTCCAATCTGTACCCATATGGGATGTCAGTGTGGCAGGCGGCGGCTTAACCTGCTGCATCAAATGCCAGTTCCTCCCCCTACCCTGCTCCAATAGCTTTCTGTAAATTATCATTGCAATCTTTCTTATTCTAATTCCAAGTTATGTAATAATCCCATTTTCCTGGTAAATAGAGGGTGGAAACCTAATGGGTCAAAGGTTCCCTTTTATTTAAGCTGATTGAATCTTTTCATTTCCACCTTTAAGAATTTTCTTTAAAGCTATGAAAACATAAATATGGAAAGATTTTAAAATTTAAGAATATACACCACTTAGAAATTACATATATTACACTCTCTAAGAGATTTGTGGAAATTACCATTTTTAAAAAATACGGTATTTTGAAAATTCATTGCATCTCAAAGACAGCATTTACCTCCAGTTAGCATCTTAAATATTTGGATTAATATTCTATGTTATACCCCTTATAATTTCCTCTTAGCCACTTAAATTGTTTGCTATTAATTTAGAATTTGTTTCACTTCAAACTTCTTTGATTTTTCCCATATACTGAGGAGAATTATTTACTAGGCAAATTAACAGTGTAAATGAGATTTTCTTTGGCTCACCTAAGGGGCCAAATTGCTTTCAAGAATGTAAGTGGTACCGTTTTCATACATAAAATTAATGTATAGATGACACTCGTTTAACATGCAAGTGCGGTCTCTACTTTAAAAACTAAGTAATCAGATTATTCTGTGCTTTGAAACCAGACAAACTGCTTTCACTTTGAAATACTGACTAGTGCAAGTCACTAATTCATGATGTCCTCTAACCTATTATCCATCGACCTTTGATCAAATGTTTCCATGCACTGAGCATCCTTTTCTTTAACTTTTATTATATTATGACTTCTTTAAATGCTTGTCTCTTCTTTCTCTCTGTTGACCCTAAGGCCAAAGTAAGCAGGTGTTACACAATACTGAGCTGCACTAGGATGGGGGAAATCAGTAAGGTACTTTCCACTGGGAATACCCCATGATCTGGTGCCAGTGTGTTCCAATTCATAACTTAAGACAATAACCAATTGTCTGTTTCTGCCATATTCCACAGGCAGTTTTCTAAGGTTGATTTTTTTTTTAAGTTTCCTAGGGTTTGATGGGCTTCTCTTTGTCATCTGTTGTAATCTTTTTCATTTATTTTTAGTTAGGATTTATTTTGATCAGGAGTACTTCAAGGACAAATGTAAAACTATCTAATTGAAAATTACTCACGTAATTTTTCCATTTCCACATGCTTTGTAGTTAGTGAAAAAGTCTTTTTATCTATATCTTACAGTAGCAAGATATGAATTTTATGATTTTTCAAATGGAATTTTAATAATTACCAATAAAGAATGTAAATGTGATTATATCAAAATAAAATTATCTTTAAAATTTAAAATATGCTGTTTCATTTTTATTCTATATTGATATTGTCATTTTTCATTACAGATTTTTGTTCAAGTTCTTGGAATTTATCGTACCAAAATTAAAATTCAAGCAAATTAGTAACTAGGCGAGACCAGGTAGAAATGATAAATGAAATAGTTTTTTGAAATATTTGGTATGTTTTTTACATAGACATTAAAGTAGTGTGCAAACAATATGAAAAGCTGTTTTATGGGGCTGTTTTATTAGGAACTCAGTAATTTACCTCTTGTCATTGGTACTTCTTTGTTCTCTGTTATGCTTCAGGTTATCTTACATGTCTTAATTAGATAAACTTTTATTCATCTGCCTAGAACCACATTAAGGTGAAAGGGAAACTGATAGATGTACTTATTATATGAGTTGAAGTGTTTGAGACTATTTTTCCTGAATAATACTGGGTTTTTGAGTACTAGTAATGTCATTCTGTTATTGTTGTACAGTTGCAATACAATGGGGCATTGTAGCAAACTCCTGGAGAAACTGAATGACCACAGAGAAATGACTTGCAAGATCTAACACTGGACCTATCCAAAACAAGGGGCGCTTATTACCCAATCTCTCTGTGACACAAAGCTCTTAGTGATTTGCTCTTAAATAGAAAAGGGCAGCCAGAATTACCCTTTGTGGGTGGAAACTCTCAACCATGAATTAGCGGTATGAGAGTACAGGAACCTGGGGGAGGTAGACATAATGCAGGGAGCAGCAGAAAAATTGCAGCAAACTTTGATTAGTAAAAGATGTGGCATCTGGAAAACAAGAAGAGAATAGTGTAAAAAGGAAAACTGGAACATGAGCACTGAGAAATTTAAACTGTAATCTGAATTAAAGTTCTTTAGATAGAAGAGTTGGAAGATTCATGGGTCTTCAAAATGTTCATGGAAAATGCATATCATGAACTAATTATGGATAGATTTCAAATATTTTTGCAACAGAATAAATTTATCTCTTAAATCCTTTCTCTGCGATTTTTTTTAAAATACCCTCATGTACTCAAGTAAACTTTCTAAGAAATAGAACAAAAGGGCAAAGTTGGAAAATAAGAGAGAAAATGCTTAGATTAATCCAGTAGTTTTAATATTTAGAGAAGAGTCCCCAAAAGAGAAAAATAGTTAAAGAAGCAATACAATGTAGCGGGTAAAGCCACTGCCTGCAGTGCTGGTGCCGGGCGCCGGTTTGAGGCCTGACTTCTCTTCTTTGAATCCAGCTCTCTGCTATGGCCTGGGAATGCAGCAGAAGATGGCCCAAGTCCTTGAGCCGCTGACCCATGTAGGAGACCCAGACAAAGCTTCTGCCTCCTGACTTTGGATCTGCACACCTCTGGCCTTTGTGACCATCTGGGGAGTGAACCAGTGGATGAAAGATCTCTCTCTCTGTCTCTGTCTCTGTCTCTGTCTCTTCTCTGTCTCTGCCTCTCTGTAACTCTGCCTTTCAAATAAATAAATAAATCTTAAAAAAAAAAAAGCAGCAGCAACAATACAAAAAAAGTCTCTGGATTGTACCTTATACAAAAATTTAAAGATCCAATCCAAGTTATTGATAATATATTTATTATTTATAATAGTAAATTTTATTTATTTATAACAAATTTAATTATTTTAATACTATAATATTCATGCATTTTAAAAGCATCAAGAATAAAAATTTTTTAAATTTTATTTACTTATTTAATTTTATTTACATTATTACAAATTTCATTTATTCCATACATACGGACTTAGGAACATAGTGGTACATCCCAGCCTGCTCTAATCTCAAGAGTGCTGGAGGCGAATCTAATGAAGCATGCTACATTGCCAGTTTTAAAAAAATGCAAAATTCTGATAATATTTTTCCACTTGGAATGCACTGTATAACTGTACTGTCAACAGTTTGGGTAGATTCAGACACTTGCAGATTTACTAAGAGTAGTAGCAACATATCCCTGGCTTAATCAAGAACTAACAAGAAGGAATTAAAAGAAAGAACACCAAGACAGCAACATCCAAGGATAACAGCCAGTTAATAATAAAAGCAACACATACTCAAAGTAGAAATGTCATTTCATTTCCAGGGGAAAAAAAAAGAATTGATGAATTATATAATACATTTGGGTTTAAAAATTAGTATTTCTTCAAAGATCGCTTGTTTGAAAGACAGTGACAGAGAGAGACAGAGAGATCTGTTAGCTGATTCACTCCCCAAATGGCCACAACAGCCAGGAGTCAGGAACTCCATCCGGGTCTCCCACATGGGTGGCAGGAACTCAGTGCCTAATCCAGCGTCTGCAGCTTCCCTAACAGCAGCTCAACTGGCTGCACCGCAGCGCTGGCCCCTGGTTTTGGTTTTGGTTTTTTGATAGGTCTGGTGGGAACTTGTGAAAAACACTAACATAGGTACATGGAATATGGAGCAAATATTTTTAAGAGGGGCAATTGTTCACTCTAGGAAAAATTATACATTATGGGAAAATATAACTTGATGGTATACTAGTTGGCGCTGCAACAAACCATGTATATAGTAATAGCAATGGAAATGTTAGTTAAACTGACAAGTGTGCAGTGAACATGTTGAGTATTGAGGAAGGACAGAATAGTTTAAGAGCTATATCTTCATTTCACATAATAGATATTGCCTAAAAATCAGTAAATCCGTAAATAGCAAAAATAACCATCTACTTTAAAATACAGAGGAAAGAACAAAGAAACATATAAAATAGTTTAAAAGGTATGTTACTGAGGATGACATGAGGTCACTGTATTTCATTATAAGCTTTTAGTATTTAGGGCTTTTAAGGACAATCTGCAAGAGTCTTTCTTTAAAAATGGTATTGAATATGCCAGGGAAATAGCATAATTATGACCTGTATTCACCTTTTCACATTTTTGTCTTGTTATTTTTCTAGAGTTCCTGGAATAACTATTGCCACAGATATTATCTGTGGTTTTCCTGGAGAAACAGATCAGGATTTTCAAGAAACAGTGAAACTTGTTGAAGAGTACAAATTTCCAAGCCTCTTTATTAACCAGTTTTACCCAAGACCAGGAACCCCTGCTGCAAAAATGGAACAGGTTCCAGCACACATGGTAAGATATTTTCTTGTAAGGTATTATTTTTTGCCAATAGCTCGAAAATTGCATTTGTGTTGCTCACATTAGCACAGCTTTCTCATGGTATAACCCTTAACTTACAAGGTACAGGGAGATTTCCAAATTGGTGTCAGGAGCTAGGGTGACCTTGGAGAAGTTAAATGACCTTAAGCTACTAAAATACTACCTTTTTCTTCTTTTGAAGGGTGAGGCTCAGCTGGCATTGGGGAAAAAGGCTAAATAGTATTTACCTGTGTGTATGCGGACACTTCAAAAAGTTTTTGGAAAGTGGAATTAAAGGATAAATTTGTTTTGGTGCAAAAAAAAAATTTAAATCCATGCATATGTATTAGAATAAAATGACTCAAAATAAATGTGTGGAGCTGGTATGGCACAGCAGGTTAAACCACGGCTTCTGATGCCAGCATCCCATGTCAAGGTGCTGGTTCGAAACCCAGCCGCTCTGCTTCCAATCCAGCTTCCTGCTGATGGGCTTGGGAGGGCATTAGATGATGACTCAAGTTCTTGGGACCCTGTTACCCTTGTGGAAGAACCAGATGGAGTTCCTGGCTCCTGACTGACCTGACCTAGACACGGCCATTGGGTCATTTGGGAAGTGGACCAATGAATGGAAGGTTCTCTCTGTCTTGGTCTCTGTCTTTTTCTCTCTATCTCTCTGCCTTTCAAATAAATGAGTACAAATCTTAAAAAAAAAAATAATAATAAGGCAGGAAGTAGGAGACGGAGGGAACGTTAACAGTGCCACAAAGTCCCTGTGATACCGTTAATGGATTTCTGCCCTCTCCCATTCCCCAAAGGAAACAGCTATCCCTCCTGCTGACACTAAGTATCCATTTTCCCTGTTTTAAACTTTGACAAAATTGGAAGAATTCACCCTGTTTTTTGTTGTTGTTTTCCTCAGTGTTATGTTAGTGAAACTAGCCTGTATTTTTCATGGTATCTCATTTACTATTTTCATTGGTATGTAGGATTGTATATGTGCATGTATCACAGTTTTGTCCATTCTGCCATTTAAAAGGAATTGGGTATTTTCAGTGTCCTGATATTAGTATTGCAACTAATCAGCTTTTTGTGTTCTGTGCTAGTCATGTGTAGACATTTCTGCCGGGAGGTTAATTGCTGGGTCATAGAACTTTGTATTGAACTGCTTCACTAGATACTGCCAAATAGTTTTTTCAAATAGTTGAATAAATTTGCAGTTGCAATGTATAAACATACTAGTCACTCCATATCCTCACCAACACTTACCAGTATTGTGTCTTTAATGGTAGCCCTTCTGATGGATAGGCAATGTATCTTAACTGTGATTTTTCATTTCCCTGCCAACTAATGACACTGAGTACAACAGTGTGTGTGTATTGGCCATTTGAATATCCTTTTTCAGGAAGTGCCTGTTCAAATCATTCACCCATTTACCTATTGGCTTGGCAGTTTGACTTACTCTCCATTCTGATGAATAGGGGTTACTTAGGTATTTTGGGTACAAACCTTTTTTGTAGGTCATAGTAATTCTCACATTCTGTAACCTATCTCCTCATTCTTATCATGGTACCTTTTGAAGAATATGCTTAATTTTAATATGATAGAACTTAGTAGTACTTTCCTTGTGGTTAGTGGTTTCCGTGTCCTGTTTAACTTTCCCATACCATCATGAAGATGCCCCTCAATGTACTGTTCTAGAAATCTTATCGTTTTCCCTTTTACCTCTAGAGCTATGGTAAGGTTGCAGTTTATTTAAGGTATGGGGTGTATTTGGATTGGGTTGGGGGAAAATTAAGATTGGTTAATTGGTTTTCCATGAAGATATCCATTTGAGTCAATTCCATTTATTCAAACTCTCATTCTTGGGGCCCATCTGCACTGTGGCACAGTGGATTAAACCACTGTTTGTAACTTCAGCAACCCATATCAGATGCTGCTTCAGGTCCTGACTACTCCATTTCCAATCCAGCTTTCTGCTAATGAGCCAGGGAAGTGGTAGGAGATGGCCCAAGTGCTTGGGCCCCTGCCACTCTTGTGGGAGACCCGTATGGAGCTCCTAACTTTAACCTGGCCCAGGACAAAGTTGGGCCCGCTGTGGCTATTTTGAGAGTGAACCAGCAGATGGGAAATCTTTCTCTGTCTCTCCCTCTCTTTCTGTCACTTTGCCTTTTAAATACATATGTACATACATACATATATCTTTTTAAAAACTTGTTCTTTGCTTACTGCTCTGCCTGGTCATCCTATTCAAATCCTATACAGATCAAGTGTAAAACAGATGTGCACTTAGCTGTTGATACTGGCAGCATAAATATTTCAACTTTTTTTCTTGAAAATCTTGCTAACTATTCTTGTTCCTGTGCTCTTGCAAATATGTAGTTTTAGCAAAAATCTCGCTGGAATTTTCATTAAAATGTAATAGTGACTTAATTGATCATTTGGATGGAAGCTGACATCATGACAGTATCAAGTTTTCTGTCCTTGAATGAAATAGCATTTGTTTATTTTGATCTTCTCTGACTTCTGTCAGTAATGCTTTGTAGTTTTCTCTGTACACGTCTTACACATCATTTATTAGATTTATTCCTACATGTGTGTTCTCTTTGATACTGTTGAAATTTTTGGTTTTCATTTTTAGTTGCTCTTTAGATTTAAATATATTGAATATTTACTTCTGTTATTTACAATGCTAATAGTTTTTTTTAGTTTTTTTTTCAGATTTCCTACGTATACAGTTTTGTCATCTAATAATTACAGTTTTATTTTTTTCCTTCCCAATCCTTGTAATTGTTATTTTTTTTTTATTGTCTGGCTTGAATGCTCAGGGCACCACTGAATAGAATTGGGCATCTTTGCCTTCCCACCTTTGACCTTCCATTTATTCTTATTCTGTGAAATCCATCTTTGGAATTTCTCATTTTTGTTCTTTTTTTTTTACTTCTAGAATTATGATTTGATTCTTTTTCATAGATTCCATTATTCTAGTTAAAATTCTCCATATTCTCCTTTCTATTTCTGAACATATTATTCTGTTCTCTGAACATTCTAATTTCTCCAATATCTGAATCTCGTTCCTCATTGCCTTCTTTCGTTGTGGTTTGTTTGTTCTTTGTTTTTTGTTTTCGCGTCTGGTCTTTTGTTATCTCTCTCCATGTCCTTGGTAATTTTTCACTGAGTGATGACCATTGCTTATCAGGTAAAACAAAGTAACCCTGTAGATTCCACAGCACAGGGAGGGCCCTAAGGTAAGTACTGACTGTTTTACCCTGTCTTGGGTTGATTTCTGAAATGGTTTCTCTGTCTTTCTGACATTGGTTTATTTCTACGTTGGCCGTATTCTGTGTGCTGGCAAGTAGTGAACAACTGCCTCTCCGAGGAAAGGGTCCTGTCGTGCAGCGTTGCCAGTTCCCTTGATGCAAACAAGTGCGCTGTTGCCAGTTTCAAACCCCCAGTGCCACACCCCTGGACATAGAATTGGCTTGAGCTGCTACGAGCTGTGTCTAACATACCACCAGGTGTAGTTCTTCTGGGTCCCGACTGGAACTGTGAGGTGTTTCCCAAGGCCTTTTCTTCATGGCAGGTCTTCAGCTGCTTCCTGCTCATCCTACCTGGCGCTGGACAGTGCAGAGGGGTTCGGCATAGGTTTTCCATTCCTCTCTCTCTCTCATGCTTCTAAACTAAGAAGTAGCTTTTTATGTACATGTACATTATGTTTAGAATATCCTGTACATATATGTACATGCATACAAATACGTATTTTTAAAAAATATAAAACATCACACATATTGCTCTGCGAGTTACTCTTTTCCATTACATAAAATATTATAGACATCCCTCCCAGTCAGTACATAAATAGGCCCAACCCAGCTTTTCAGTAGCTAGATAATATTCCATGGTAAGGCTTAATATGTTTTATTCACCTATTCCCGTAGTCCAGCTTTCTCCTGTCACTTGAACTAGTGTCACAGTAAAAAGTTTTCTGTGTGCGTCCTGATTTGTTGGTGCCTTTATTGCTCTACGTAAGGTAAATTGGGATTTCTGGATAAAAGAGATGTATTTTTATGTGTTTGTTTTTGCTTTATTTGAAAAGTAAAGAGAAATATCTTTCATCTGCTAATTCATTCCCCATTTGCTTGTTACAGCAGAGACTGGAACTCAGCGGGGTCTCCCAAGTGATGACAGGGACCAAAGTACTTAACCCATCACCCGCTGTGTCCCGCAGTAGCAGAAAGCTAGGATCAGAAGTGGAGCTGAAACTTAAACCCAGGCACTCTGATATGGAATATGGACATCAAAGTGGTGTCTTAACACTGTGTCAAAGACCCAGCCCAAAGATGTATTCTAATGTTAATTCATCTATCTGCCTGGCAACTTTCCCCAAAACTTACTGTGATTTCTATGCTCTGATTCCCATTTGTTATCAGGTTAGATGGTATTGTCTCCTTTTTTTTTTTTTTTTTTTTATTTATTTGTTTGTTGGAAAGTTAGAGTTGCAGAGAGAGGAGTGAGAGAGGTAGGTCTTCCATCCACTGGTTCACTCCCCAGACAGCTGCAATGGCTGGGGCTGGACCAGGTTGAGGCCGGAGCCAGGAGCTTCTTCCAGGTCTCCTGAATGAGTAGCAGGGACCCAGGTACTTGGTCCATCCTCGGCTGCTTTTCCCAGGCTGTGAGCAGGGAGTTAGATCGGAAGTGGAGCAGCTGGGACTTGAGCTGGAGCCCGTATGGGATGCTGGCATTGTGGGCAGTTTTACCCACTGTGCCACAATGCCAGTTTAATTTTGCCAGTCTGGTGGGTGAACAATGCCATTTTGCTACCTAATCTATTTGTATGTTCATTGTTTCCAGCTATTCATTTTAAAATAAAATTTCCTCTTTAGTGAGTGTCCTAACCATATTGTTTACTCATTTAATCAAGTTATTCACTTTTTTTTTCTACCAGTTTATTTGAGTTCTTTAACAGAGAAAGGAACCATTGTGAGTTGCAAAAAACCTATTTTAAAATTGCGCTGAGGCCGCTGCTGTGGCCTAGTAGGTAGAGCCTCTGCCTGCAGTGCCGGTATCCCATATGGGGCTGAGCTCTCTTCCATGGGCTTCTCTTCTCTCTGATCTTGGTCCCTCAGGTCCTCACTGCGTTAGTGGCTTTCAGAGATTCCAATAGTGCATATTACACATTTTACTCAACTGTTCTAGCTGTTCGTGGCGGAGCATTGGTCTGCTGCAAGCTGGAGTCCCATCACCAGAGCAGAACCCACTGCATAACATCAGTCCCAAGTGCTTTTCCTGTCTGGTCTGTTCTCAGGCAGCCTCTCAGATCTTTCTCACATTTTTAGTCCATAGCCGTCCATTCCTCATATAGCAGCATCTATTTTTAACATAAGACTTTATTTTTTTTTTTTTTTAGAAAAAGCAGTTTAGGTTCACAGCAAAACTGAGCAGGAAGTCTGTAGAGTTGGGCTATATACCCTGCCCCCACCATGCACAGCCTCCCTGATCATCAGCGTCCCCAACCAGCGTGCACGGTTCCCAGGGTACAGTCAACAAACCTACATTGACGCATCATTTTTGCCCACAGTTCATTGTTAACATTTAGAGTTCACTATTGGTTTTATAAATTCTATGAACTTTGAGAAATGTGTAATGACATATTTATATATGTCATTATAATATGGTGAGAATAGTTATATATATATGTTATAAGTTCTATGAGCTTTGAGAAATGTGTAATGATATATTTATATATATCATTATAATATTGTGAGAATACTTTGATTGCTCTCAAAGTTGTCTTCTGCCAGTTCATGCCTTCCTTCCCCCAACCCTGGCAGCCGCTGATCTTATCACTGTCTCCATAGTTTCGCCTTTTCCTCAGTATCATGTGTTTGGATCCGTACAGTATATGGCCTTTGCAGATTGGCTTCCTTCACTTAGGGATATGCATTTAAGATTCCTCCATGTCTTTTCACAGCTTCATAGCTCATTTCATTTTCACACTGAATATTATTCAGTGCTGAATAATATCTAGACATGCCACAGTTTATTCACCTACTAAAGGACATCGTGGTGCCTCCAAGTTTTGGCAGTTATGAACGAAACTACTATAAACATCCAGGCAGAGTTTTTTGGGTGGACATAAGTTTTCAGCTCATTTGGGCATCCATCAAGGAGTGTAATTACTGGGTTGTATGTAAGGTTGTATGTAGTTTTGTAAGAAACCACCCACTGTCTTCCAAAGTGGATGTCCTGCTTCATGTACAGGGATTGTACACATTTGCTGCCCAGCAGCAGCAAGCAAGAGTTCTTGTTGCTCCACGTGCTCATCAGCATTTGGTGTTTTCACTTGGATTTCAGCTGCTGTCATAGAAGGAAGGGTGGTGGCATCTCATTGTGGTTTAAATTCGCAAACCACTGATGATAGGTGGTACTGAGCATCTTTTTTTTTTTTTTGGACAGGCAGAGTGGACAGTGAGAGAGACAGAGAGAAAGGTCTTCCTTTAGCTGTTGGTTCACCCTCCAATGGCCACCGCGGCCTGTGCACCACGCTGATCCGATGGCAGGAGCCAGGTACTTCTCCTGGTCTCCCATGGGGTGCAGGGCCCAAGCACTTGGGCCATCCTCCACTGCACTCCCTGGCCACAGCAGAGAGCTGGCCTGGAAGAGGGGCAACCAGGACAGAATCTGGTGCCCCGACCGGGACTAGAACCCGGTGTGCCGGCGCCACAAGGCGGAGGATTAGCTTAGTGAGTGAGCCTCGGTGCGGCCCTGAGCATCTTTTCACATGCTTATTGGCCCCTGTGTGATTCCTTTGGTGGAATGCCTGTTCAGCTCTTTCACCCATTTTTACATCATGCTGTTCGTTTTCTTTCTGTTGAGTTTTGAGAGTGCTTTGTATATTTTGGATAACAGTATTTTATCATATTTATATTTTGCACATGTTTTCTCCCATTCTCTGGCTTGTTTTCTTATTCTCTTAAAGTGTTTGGTAATGTCTCAATTGTAGAAGTTACCAACTTTCCATGGTACATTAATATAAAATAGTAAACTTACGATCAGGATTGTTCTAGGCTGGCATGTGAAGTTGTTTTATTTCATCATTCTCAGTTCCACTCTTCTGTTCTCCAAAGCCAGTATTTGGGGGTTTCTCCATCAATATTCTCCCCTCACTCAGCCTCTTCATAATAGTTTTCTGGGGCTGCTGTAATAAAGTACCACAAACCGGGAGTTTGTGAAGAACAGACCCGAACTTTCTTCCAGTACTGGAGGTTAAAACTACAAAGGCAGACACCTGCCCTCATTTGAACCACAGAAGGGAATTTTTCCTTGCCTTTCCTCGCTTCTGGTGTTTTCCTGGCAACCTTTGGTGTTCCTTGACTTACAATCTATGTAATTCAGTCTCTCCTGTCCTTGTCACAAGGTGGCCCATGCATCCTTCTCTTCATGTGACTGTCCTTCTCTAAGGACCGCCGGTCATACTTGGATTAGGGGTGCAGCCTACAACCTTGTCTCCATGTAAGGTTGTATTCTGAGGTACTGGCAATTAGGACTTCATAACTTTTTTGAACAGATACAGTTCAATCCAAAACACTCCTTTACATTTCTGCAGTTATGCTATAGATAAAATTGTCCCTTGGAAGTTTCCTCTTTGTACAATTCCAAAGTTTAAATAAAAAGAATTAAGAATTAATGATGGGTGGGCATTTGGCACTGCAGTTAAGATGTTGCTTGGGACACTCTCCTCCACATAAAAGAGAGCCTGGGTTCAAGTCAAAGCTCTTCATCTAACCCAGTGATCCACTAATGAACCTGGAAGGCAAGTGCTGATAGTCTAGTATGGGCCTCTGCCACCTACATGGGAGAGCCAGATGGAGTTCCTGCACCCACATGGGAGACATGGAAGAAGCTCCTGGCTCTTGGCTATTGTGGCCGTTTGGGGAGTGAACCAGTGCATGGAAGACCTCTCTCTCTCTCTCTCTCTCTCTCTCTCTCTCTGCTTCTCTGCAGCTTTGCCATTCAAATAAATAAATAAATCTTTAAAAAAGAAGACACTGCTCACATACCAAGTATTCACTTAAGTATAATATAATCACAAAATGGATATCAATTCTTTTTTGTTTTCTATTTCTTTGCAAAAAATAACAGTAAAAGTAGAATCTAACTTATTGGATGAAGAGCACAATGCTATCTGCTTTCAAAGAAAGACCTTTATTCTGGCTTTAGAATGCCTCTTAATGAAGATAATGTTTTCTTAGATATATTTTAATTCTGATCAAAACAAGTTTCAAAGTATGCCCTTCACTCATACATAACAGAACTGATTTCAGTATATATTTTTCTCTTCACAACTACTTTTACACAAGTACTAGCATTAGTAGAAATAAAGTTCAATGTCTTGGTGTATTATAGTGTAACTGAAGAATTAACTAAGTTATATGTACTTTCTTAAAAGATTTATTTATTTATTTGAAAGAGTTAGAGAGAGAGAGAGAGCGCGCGCGCGAGAGAGCGCTTCTGTCTGCTGGTTTACTCCCCAGTTGGCTGCAACAGCCAGATCTGTGCCGTTCCAAAGCCAGGAGCCAGGAGCTTCCTCCAGAAGCTTCCCACACAGGTGCGGGGGCTCAAGGACTTGGGCCATCTTCCCCTGCTTTCCTAGGTCATAGCAGAGAGCTGGATTGGAAGTGGAGCAGCTGAGACTCGAACTGGCGCCCATATGGGATGCCAGCCCCAATGTGTACTTTTTAATCATTTAAAACACCTGCATGGATAGATTACTGTTCAGTTGAAATTTTGCATTTGTTCAGGGACAGAAAATGAATTCCTTGTGAATCCTTTATTGCCTGCTGAAAAAAAGAATTCACCCTCTTAAACATATGAAAATAAATCAAGCAGTACTTTTTTAGGAACAGGATAAACGTAAAAATTTTTTCTTGGTTTTTGAAGATGAATAACGTGTAAGAAATTTAATAGTGAAATCACCTAAGCCAAGTGAAAGTGAGTTTAGACTTTCACATGAAAGGTCAAATTTGCATGTTTATATTTTTATCCCATTAAGTCTTCTTTAATTAACCTTCATTCATCTTAAGTGATTATAATAGTATTTTAACAATGTGGTTGAGATTCTTAGTCTACCTAGAAAAGGTCACTTAAGTTTAAAACATCTTTGATCCTCAGATATAGATTCCAGACTTTGCTTTTAAGAAGATCTCGGTGAAGCATAATGAAGTCACTATGAAATCTTTGTTTTTAGAGGCTGTAACTCGGTGAAACGTCTGCAGGTGACAGCGATGGCTGTGGGGTTGTTCATTATCAGTGTGCAGAATTAAGTGATGATAGTAAATCTACCTGCTCACTCATCTTAACTTTTTTTTTAAGATTTTTATTTGAGAAACAGAGTTACAGACAGAGAGAGGAGCTACAGAAAGAAAGATCTTCCATCTGATGGTTCCCTCTTCAAATAGCTGCAATGGCTGGAGCTGGGCCTGTCCGAAGCCAGGAGCCAGGAGCCAGGAGCTTCTTCCTGGTCTCCTACATGGGTGCAGGGGCCCAAGCACTTAGCGTGCTGGGCCTGTCCGAAGCCAGGAGCCAGGAGCTTCTTCCTGGTCTCCTACACAGGTGCAGGGGCCCAAGCACTTAGCCCATCTTCTTCCACTGCTTTTCCAGGCCATAGCAGAGAGCTGGATCGGAAGAGGAGGGGCTGGGACTCCAACCGGTGCCCATATTGGATGCCAGTGTCACAGGCAGAGGCTTAGCCTACTATGCCACAGCGCCAGCCCCTGGATCTTAACATCTTGGAACAAGGCAGTAAAGACAGTGTCTTCAGCTGTGTGTCAGCATAAGGCAATCATTGTTCAGTTCCCTGCTGCTTCTGGAATGTCTGCCCTAGGACGGCAGGGTCACAGGGGATGTTTCCTGCCGCCAGGCTGAGCAGTGTGAGTGTTCCCATGATGGCTAGAATACATTGTTGGGGTCCCTAGAGACAGCTTTGCCACAGTTGGCCATGGTAGATTTTCCTGTGAAGGAGTAACGTTTTCTTGTGATTGTTCAAAGCGAGAGGTAAAGGTGAATACTTGGAATAGCTGTCAATAAGGAATGTTCTTAAATCATATACGGAAACCTATCCAGTGACATAAAATGCCTCATCCAAACTAGCTACTTAGAAGTCCAGGATATTTCTTTGATTTGAAAATAAAGCAGAAGCCGTCATTATGGTGTAATGGGTTAAGCTACCACTTGCAGTGCCAGCATCCCACATGGGTGCTGGTTTGATCCCAGCTGCTCCACTTGCAATCCAGCTCCCTGCTAATGCACCTAGGAAATCAGCAGAGGATGTCTCCAGTGCTTGGGTCCCTGCACCTACTTGGGAGATCCTGATGAAGCTCCTGGCCCCTGGATGGAATTTCAGTCTTCTGGTTTCAGCCTGGTCCAGCCCTAGCTATTGAGATTGTTTTGGGCAGTAAACTAGTGGATGGAAGATCTCTCTCCCTCTCTCTCTGTCTCTCTGTCTCTCTGTCTCAACTCTGCCTTTTAAATAAGTAACATAAATCTTTTTTTAAATGAAAGAAGAAAAGCTAGCATATGAAAGAGCAATGTCACTTCTCTAAATTTTTTTCTGAATATGATCTTAAAGTTTAACAATTAAGTATTTTAGAGAAATCTAGTCGCTTTAATGAGAGCAATCCTGATGCTTTTAGCTTTCTTGATAATATATAATTATTTAAAATCTTAGATTGCCAAATTAAATTTTTTCTTTGAGAAACAGGTAAAAAAATTTTTTCAAAGATTTATTTTATGTATTTGAAATTAAGAGAGAATGAGAGAGAGACAGACAGAGAGAGACAGAGACAGAGACGGAGAGACGAAGAGATCTTTCATCCCCTGGTGGACTCTCCGAATGGCTGTAACAGCCAGGGCTGGGCCAGGCTGAAACCAGAAGACTGAAATTCCATCTGTGTCTCCCACATGGGTGCAGGGGCCCAAGTACTTGGGCCAGGTGCATAAGCAGGGAGCTGTATTGGAAGCAGGACATCTGGGACTCCAACCAGCACTCCTCTGAGATGCTGGCTTGCAGGTGGTGGCTTAACCTGCTGTGCCATGGTGCCAGCTCCAGTGAAAAAAAATTTTTAAGAGTTTTTTATGCTGTAGATTTTTACATGCATTTTATTCTTTTTTTAAGATTTATTTATTTATTTGAAAGTCAGAGTTACACAGAGAGAAGAGGGCAGGGGGGAGGTGGTTGGCTTCTCCATCCGATGGTTCACTCCCCAGTCAGCAGCAATGGCCGGAGCTGTGCCAATCTGAAGCTTCCTCCCGGTCTCCCACATAGGTGCCAATCCGAAGCCAGCAGCCAGGAGCTTCTTCCAGGACTTGCATGCAGATTCAGGGGTCCAAGGACTTGGGCCATCTTCTACTGCTTTCCCAGGCCATAGCAGAGAGCTGGATCGAAAGTGGAGCAGCTAGGACTCAAACCAGCACCCACATGGGATGCTGGTACTGCAAGCAGCTGCTTTACCCACTATACCACAGTGCCGGCCCTAGCCCAAGTTTTCTAAATCATCATCTTCTGCCTCCCAGACAATTTAGCAGGAAGCTGGATCAGAAACAGAGTAGCCAAGACTCAAAACTGCACTTGATATGGGATGGCAGCTTCACAGATGGCAGCTTAACCCACTGCTGAACAACACCAGTCCTTGTGCGGTGTTTTGATATAAGAGCGTTGTCTGACTTTCTGAGGCAGCTTCATTAACTGCCCTTTCTGCTGTTTATGCTACCCAGACTCATAGATCAAATGTTGGTAGGCCAGCATGTTTTACATGGACCCTTGGATATTGTCTAAAATTAGGGGCAATACAAGTTGTTTCTGGCTTTTGTTCCAGCTGGTACTATTGAGGCTCTGGGTCCTAAGGGTCACAAGATTGCTCCCTGGTGGAGGCCTGTGCCTCTTCCACTCTGAAGCAGAAATGCCAGCCTATGTAGACTGCTTCCCCGTCCACTCTCCATCCCTTCCCCAACGGAATCCTGTCTCTTCTGGAGCCTGTTTACAAGATTGGCTTTTCCTTTGTAGCCTCTTTATCTTTCTTTGTGTCTTTGTTGTTGTAAGCACCAGATGATAAACTTATCAATTGTGTGGAAATGTGTGTGTGTGTCCGAGACAGAAGAGAGCGAATGAGCACACAGATTTGTGAACATTTGAGGAAGCTGCAGGTCTCATTGGATCATTCTTTTTTAAAATCCTTTCTAAATGGAGCACTTTCCCTTTATCCATTTATCTACTCTCACACTAAAAACAAACAAACAGAAAACCACAGGAGGCAAGGAAGGTGCAAATGCTTGGAACTTTGAGAAACATGTCAATAGCAAAGATTGTTACGCTCCCTGTGTAGAGGGAAGTTCGCCAGTGATGATCACACACCTTGTCTTGGCCTTGCCAGTATCACCACGCCCTTTGGTTGTCTTCCGTCTTGAACATGAAATGTCAGAAAATGCGGCAAATGCGATTAATCTGGAGTAAATTGAAGCAAGTGTCGGGTCAGTGTCTTATGAAAGGAAGGAGGTACTCTTTCCAAGAAGGAAGTGCCCCGGAGGGCATTCACCCTGGGGTGCTTGGCTGTGGGCTGGTGTCGCACCTCACCTCCCCATTCATTTCCGCCGCCACAGTCCTGAGTCCTCCCTGTGGGAACCATCCTTTCCTAACCTCACTTTTTCCCCTGTGTACCCTTGTTGCTCTCCAAACTTTCCACCCTCTGATCCTGAGCTCTTGCAGACCTGCCCCAGGGCAGCACCCAAGTCTGCCCAATTCTGACCTGCCCCTGAGGAACGGAATCTCATTGTAATGGCCTTGATAACAGCCCCATGACAGGTGTAGGCTAACTTCAGGAAGGACCAGGTTTCTGTGGGGAATTGATTTTTGTTCAGGATGGTAAAGTAAGAAAAGTCACACAAACTGTTGTTGATACTAGAAGCCCTTCCTGTGTGGACTCTTCGGTTAATTATAAGCCACTGCAGGAAGAAATCAGGAATGTCTGAACTTGGGTATTTGCGATTGGTTTGGGGAAAGTCAGTATTCCAAGTTTTCTAAAATAACTCGACCCTAGGATAGTGAAGAATCAGATCTGCTCTGAGAGCCCTGACTCAAATGATCTCAGTCTGTAGTGAGCTGATAGAGAATTATTTTAAATGCCAGTGGAAAAAAATAACTGTAGACGAAATACACTCAATTTGCTTAATTTTTTGCTTTCCTTTTGGCATTTATTTTTATTCTCCTTCTTTTGCAAAGTTGTAGTTACCCAAGGAATAAGAAAATACGTGATTCTAACTTTGGCTCTCAGATGCTGAGTTGTGGTAGATATCAGGGTACAGAAAGACTGGATGAATTTATATTAGGTAAAGAGAATATAAATTCTATCCTTTGAAAAGTCATCTTTATTATATTTCAGTCTAACTTTTTTACATGCCTTGTTTCATACAAGTTTCAGAAAAATTGCAAGGATCTATGTAATTCTTTTATGCCTTTGATATGAACTTGATTTATTAAAATTGTAATATTTGACTTGAACTCATTTTTATTACCCTAATAACAACTTTAGAAGTGAGTAGAAGCTTTGGAGTAACTTCTAAAGAGAAAGAACCCGATACTGACATATCTTATTTTTTATCTCATTTTCTTTTCTGTAATAAATGTGCCTCATTAATAACTCCATATTTATAACCTCCTGGGGACTTAAACATAGTTCTCTGTGCTAGAGCTAACGTTAAGTGTGTGTTCGGGTCAACAGGGTATATTTGGTAATCTAACATGAAACCCCTTTCTAACACTTACCCCTTGTTACCATGGTTCTTTTTATCACTAAGAAAAACTAATCAAATATGAGCAGGTAAGCTTTCAAATGGATGAAAGTGTACTCATAATTGTATTCTTTCTGAGATCTGACGATCTGAGATGAATGTTCTGATCCTTTATTTTGGCTACTCACAATTAGTCTGGCTTCAGACAAGTGCTGTGCAAGATAAGAAGTTACAAGACCAGGGGAAAAGCTTCCATTGGGTGAATGTTGCCTATTCAAACGTAGTCTTGATTTTCAGGGTTTTTGTCTCTTGCTCTTCTTTCAACAGTGCTTTCAGAAAAGTTAGGTAAACTTGCCCCAGAGTCCAGAACCAGGTGAAAAACTCGGGACATAGGCTCCTTTCTGTCTTACTGTTCCTTGCTCTTACACACAGTAAAGCAACATTCACCCCTGAAATTCAGAATAATAATTTTAGACTTAGAGAACAGTTACAGAATAGTACAGAAACCTGAGACATATCCTTATACTGAGATCTGTCATTTTTTAACATTTTGCTACATTTGATTTTCTCCCCAGCCCGACTTCTTCCCTGGAGAGGGAGAGAGGCAGACACACAGATCTAATCCCCGGTATTCTCCCGATAGCAACTCCAGGATAGTTTGAAGACCTCATGCCCGTTTGCCCTTTCATATTTACTTTGCATTTCCAAAGAATGGGTCTCTTAGGTAACCATGATATTATTATCAAATCCAGGAAATTTAACATCGATACAGTGTTTTAATCTGCAGTTCATCTTCCAAGTATATCATGAGTCTCAACATTGTCCCTAGCATTTTCTTCCATAGGACTAAGTCCAGATCATGTCTAGTATTCAGTTATAAAATTGTTGAGTGGAGTTGCTTTTAATCTAGACTGTTCCTACACTTTTCCTTGTTTCATGATATTGACATTTTAAGAATACTGGCCCATAATTTTATAGAATGTTGTATAATTTGGGTTTAGTTTTCCTCACAACTTAGATTCCTCCCAATTGTATGTTTTGCCCACATAACTGAATTAAAATGATGTTATAGCCTTCTCAGGAGAACACAGCTGGAGGTATTTGATACCCTTTTGCTCCCTATTGGTAATGTTATCACCTAGTTTCTCTACTGCATAGTTAACAATTTGGGGTCAGAAGAATTTAAATAGGATCTTAGAAGAAGAGAAAAAGGAAGACTTTGAACACTCAAAAATCTCAGTGGTTGAGTTCATGTTTTCAATTGTTATTTTTTTTTTAAGATTTACTACAGAGAGAGAGAAAATGAGGGGGGAGGGAGAGACAGGGGAAAAGGAGGAGAGATCTTCCATCTGCTGGTTCACTCCCCCAAGTGGCCACAACAGCCAGGGGTGGGTCAGGCAGAGGCCAGGAGCCTTGAATTCCATTCTGGTCTCTCATGTGTTGGACCATCTGCTGCTGCTTTCTCAGGCACATTAGCGGGGACCTGGATCAGAAACAGAGCAGCCAAGACTTGAACTAGCCCTCCAGTATGTGATGTCAGCATCACAGGTGGCAGCTTAACCCGCGGTGTCACAATATCTGCCCCCATGTTTTTCTTTTATTTTTTTAAAGTTTTTTTTTTATTTACTTGAAAGTCAGAGTTACACAGAGGGAAGGAGTGGCAGAGAGAGAGAGAGAGAGAGAGATCTTCCATCCGCTGGCCCCACCCCATGTTTTTCATTTTCTGATGTCTTGAACTGCCACATTTTATAGCCTAAAAGGTTTTTTATTTCTTAATTTTTAACCTATTCTAAATCTTAGCATTTTTTCTAAAAGTTTTTCATTCTTAGACTGTGTGTGTGTGTGTGTGTGTGGTTTTCTTTTTTAAAGATTTATTTATTTATTTGAAAGGCAGAGTTACAGAGAGGTCTTCCATCTTCTGGTTTACTCCCCATTTGTCCGCAACAGACAGAGCTGCATCAATCCAAAGCCAGAAGCCAGGAGCCAGGAGCTTCCTCTGGGTCTCTCACATGGGTCCAGGGGCCCAAGGACTTGGGCCATTTTCTAATGCTTTCCCAGGCCATAGCAGAGGGCTGAATAGCACCCATTTGGGATGCCAGCACTGCAGGCAGCGGCTTTATCCAAAACGCCGCAGCGCTGGCCCCATGTGTGTATTTCTTAAACACAATGGTATACGTTGGCTATGCAATGACTGAGAGGGAAACTAAAGTTGGAAAGGCAAGAGTTATTTTCAATGAAGTGCTCATTCATTTCCTAGGCAGGTGATACCTGTACGTATACCTCCATCTTCGAAAATTGCATTTCAAAGACATGTATGAGTTAAGAGAAAAAGAGGTAAATTCATGAATGCTGAATCTTTGTTTTTAATTTTATTTAAGGTATACAAATTTCATATATTTCATATATACAGGTTTAGATGAATGCTAAATCTTTAACTTCTGGAGGGAATTCCCAAGTCATGAGCAAACTGTTCCTCCTGTGATAGTGACTCACTGATTCCATGTGGATGTGACTTAGTGTCAGAGGCAAACCGCTGGAGTCAAAAATACTCCCATGTATCTTACATCTCTTTATTCAACCTGTGTTAGCTGATGAATCGCAAATTTTCCTCTCAAGCTACTCTCTGGCTGCTTTGCACTTGTGACTTAAGGACAAACAGGTATGAAGAGGAGGAGGAACAATGCCCCAGTCACCTCCATCACTTCTGGAATCAAGCACAAACATATATGGTTCCACTCTCCTGATGCCCTTTGCTGATGGAGACTGGTCTGATGGGTGACTGACTCATGTACAGCCTCTGGAACAAAGGATGCTGTCAGAGCATCCATGAGGGGCAGGCACAGTGGTGCAGCAGCTGGAGCTGCCACACCTGCATCCCTTATTAAGTGCCTGGTTTGAATCCCAGCTATTCAGAGGCAACAGGTGATGACTCAAGTACTTGGGTCCTTGCCACCCCCATGAGTAAGGTGGATGAAACTCCAGGCTCCTGGCTCTGCCCTGGTTCAGCCCTGGCTGTTTTGGGCATTTGGGAATGAACCAACAGACACAACAACTCTCTCTAACTCACTCTCTCTCTCACACACACACACACACACACACACTCTCTCTCTCTCTCTCTCTGCCATTGGAATAAAAGAACATTAAAAAGAAAGGTAGAGGACTGGCACTGTGGCATAGCATGTGTTAAGCTGCTGCTTGGGACATCTGTGTTCCATGTGGGAGTGCCAGGTTTGAGTTCTGGCTACTCCATGCTTCTAATCCAGCTTCCTTCTAATGTGCCTGGGAGGCACTGGATGGTGGCCCAAGTATTTGAGTTCCTACTACCCATGTGAGAAGCCTGGATGTAGTTCCTGGCTTCTGTCTTCTGCCTGGCCTATCTCCAGCTGTTTGGGGCATTTGGGGAGTGAACCAGCAAATGGAAAATCAACTAATCTCTCTTTCTCTAGGTGTGTGTATGTGTGTGTGTATGACTTTGCCTTTCAAATAAGGTAAATCTTTTTTAAAAAGTATACCTGAGATAATTTCTAACCTTATCCCAAATTCAGTTTCATTTGTCTATGGGCTCCTTATGTTATATTATCACTCACTTTGTTCTTTATATTAAGTATTTTGAGAAGATACCCATGGATTCCATATGTGTTTGTATAAAATAGGGGACTATCTTTTTTGTTAAGTGTACTTCTGATGCTTCAAGGAGTAACTCTGTTTTCTGGTTTGAAGGAAAGATAAAGACAGATCTAATTTCATTCTCTCCCAAATCCTGGCAAAGCTATAGCATAGAGTTGGTGGTTTTTTCTTTTTTTTTTTTATGAAAGATACAATTAACCTTCATGTATAAAGACAAGCAACAACAATGACTTTGTGATAGCTGGAAAGCATACAGACAGTTGGCAACTAACACCACCAACCTTGAAAATCCAGATACCAACCTGATGTTGATTCATGGGCGCTGCTTCCATGGATTCAGCCAGTTGCAGATCAAAAATATTTGTCTCAGCTGAACATGTACACTTGTTTTTCTTTGTTATTCTTCCCATAATAAGTACAAAACTATTTACATGACATTTAGATTTTATTATTAATAGTGTAGAGATGATTTAATGGATACAGGAGGATCATGTGGGTTATATGCAAATACTGTCCCATGCTAGATAAGGACTTGAGCATTCACAGGGTTTGGGGATCCACACGGTTCTGGAACCAATCAGCCTTGAATAATGAGGGACAGCTGTGTACCAGAGAATCCTCAAATGGTGGAAGAATTGGCTGGCACTTCTGAAAGAAAACGAGGCAGGAAGAGAGGTACTAAAACAAGAAAGACTGTTTGGAAGCTATTTAAGAAGCAGTCAGATTCTTTCAGTCTGTCCCCAACTCAGGCTTCCAGGTGGCATCCCCCACTCACCCCCACAGAATACTGGACGCTTGTTCTTTGCAGAAAAAAATAGAATATAGACTGGAAGACCCTGGGTACAGCTGAGGGCCAGGGAGGTTGGGTCAGCATATATGGATATCAAATGTCCATTTTGTTTATTTAGCAGATAGGATACTAGTGGTCATACATGCCTGATAAGAGTTTAGAAAAGTGACTTTGGGACACCTGGTGAGTCCAATACCTAAAGATGTGGACTATCAGAGTTTCCAAATTAAACAGTCCAGCCATGCCATCCTTTAACCTCACGGTGACAGGTACAGCCAAAGGCTCAGAACTTGTAGCCAGCCCTTTAGTCCCTTACTCTTACCCCTTAGCAGCAGTCAAGAATTACCAGGCACTAGAGAAAAGGCACTCGCTGACATGACTCATAGGACCAAGGCAAGCAGCTAAGGGTGGGCTGAGAAAGAGATAGAAACAGGGCTAAGCAGGGAGAAGAAAACAAGCAAAAGCTATCATTGATATTCTCAGACAAATGAGACCAGATACTGTATTCATTAAACAGTATTGAAGCATCATGAAAAAAAGAATGATTTAGATTACAAAACAAAATTCTTAGAAATGAAAAAACATGGTAAACAAAAAGGAAAAATTGAATAGCACTGGGAGATAGAGGAGATCTCTGGAATGTAGAGGAGCTCTCTGGATAGAAAATAGTAGAAACAGTAGGAAATTAAAGACGAATCATGAGGGAGTTCAACATGTAAATAACTGGAATTCCAAAAATTAGTGAGGAGAAAGGAAAAAAGTACCAGTGAAATAATCCAAGGACATTGCCAGGGATGCAAGGTCATGAATTAAATGGATTAAGAATAGATCTAAGCCAGCGCCGTGGCTCACTAGGCTAATTCTCTGCCTGCGGCACCAGCACCCCGGGTTCTAGTCCTGGTTGGGGCACTGGATTCTGTCCCGGTTGCCCCTCTTCCAGGCCAGCTCTCTGCTGTGGCCTGGGAGTGCAGTGGAGGATGGCCCAAGTCCTTGGGTCCTGCACCCCATAGGAGACCAGGAGAAGCACCTGGCTCCTGGCTTCGGATCAGCACGGTGCGCCGGCCGCGGTGGCCATTGGAGGGTGAACCAACGGCTAAAGGAAGACCTTTCTCTCTGTCTCTCTCTCTCACTGTCCACTCTGCCTGTCCAAAAAAAAAAAAAAAAGAATAGCTCTAACGTCAGGATAGGCGAGAACCAGGGCACATTCAAGGATCAGGAAACAGAACACCTTCACACTTCTTAACAGCACCCAGAGAGCAAATGAGTGATGTTTTCTCTATTTGAAATTTTATACCACACCAAAGCAGCCATCAGCTTGCAGGGTGCCCCTTCCCAGGAAGTTTTCAGAGAATGCTGGAGCATCATCAGCACGAGAGTACAGTGAGAATGAAGATGTGGTATGAAAGGATGAGAAGAGTCAGCACAGGTAGGTGGCGGGCAGAATCTGCAAGGTGATGGTGGAGGAGGCTGCCGTGCGGCAGAGCTGGAGAGCGGCCAGACTCCATCAGAGCAGTCCAGAAGCTTCTTCAACAAGACGAAAAAATAGATGATCTTAGCCAAAGGGCTGGGAGATGGTATTTTATGAGGCTAGCACCACCTTCATATAGATGCTACAAGATAAAGGAAACTGCAGGCCGATTAAACAAACAAACACACACTGAATTTAGCAATACATCCGAAGATATATTGACCAAGTAGATCGTGTGCCTGATATGCAAGCCTGGTTTAACATATGCAAACTGATCAATGTTCCCTATTGCATTAGCAGAATGAAAGATAAAAACCATGAGTTCAACATCCTTTGCTGATTAAAACTTTCAACAGCTTAAGAATAGCAGAGAAGTTTCTCAACATAGTAAAGTTTATTTATTGAAAAATGCTTCCCTAACATCACAATCAATGGGGAGAAATTGAAAGCTTTTCTCCTAATATCTAGTACAAAGTAAGAATACCTACTCTTGTTGGTTTAGTATTAGACAACCTAACAAGAGTAGTCAGACAATAAAAAATAAATAAAAGGCATCCAAATAAGAGAGGAAGAAGTAACGTTACCTTATATAACATTATCCTGTATGTAGAAAACCCCCAAGATGCCACCAAAAATTATTAGAATAAATAACTTTAGTAAACTTGCAAGGTACACAATCAACATACAAAAATCAGTTGCATTTTTTTTAAAGCTTTTTGTTTATTTATTTGACAGGTAGAGCTATAGATAGTGAGTGAGAGAGAGAGAGAGAGAGAGAGAAAGGTCTTCCTTCCAAAGTTGGTTCACTCCCCAAATGGCTGCCACGGCCAGAGCTATGCCGATCCGAAGCCAGGAGCCAGGTGCTTCCTTCTGGTCTCCCATGCGGGTGCAGGGGCCCAAGCACTTGGGCCATCCTCCACTGCCTTCCTGGGCCACAGCAAAGAGCTGGACTGGAAGAGGAGCAACTGGGGCAGAATCCGGCGCCCATATGGGATGATGGTGCCACAGGCGGAGGATTAACCTAGTGCGCCACCGCGCCGGCCCCTCAGTTGCATTTTTATACAGAAATAACGACCTAGCCAAAAAGGAAATCAAGAAAATAACCCTATTCATGATAGTGTATAGGTGTTTGAGTAAATTTAAACAAGGAGGTGAAAGACCTGTACAATGGAAATCACGAAACATTGTTGAAAGACACAAATAAATGGAAAAATATCCCATGTTCCTGGATTAGAAGAACTAAAATTGTTAAAATTTCCATACTACCCAAAGCAGTATGTATATTCGGCACAATCACTATCAAAATCTCAATGACAGTCTTCACAGAAACAGACACAGTGGCTGGCATTGTGGCGGAGCAGGTTAGGATGCTGCCTGTGTCACAGGCATCCACCTGGGTGTCAGTTCAAATCCCGGCTGCTTCACTTCCCATCCAGCTCCCTGCTGATGGCCTGGGAGAAGCAATAGAGGAAAGCCCAAGTGTTTGGGCCATTGCTATCCATGTGAGAGACCCTGATGAAGCTCCAAACTTGGTTTCTGCCCGGCTCAGCCCTGGCCATTGTGGCCATTTAGGGAGTGAACGAGCAGATGGAAGATACCTCCCTGTCTCTCCGTCTCTTTCTGTAACTCTGCCTTTCAAATAAATAAATCTTCAAAGAAAGAAAGAAATAGAAACAAGCAATCCTAAAATATATGTATAGCCTAGAAATGAATGACTAAAGCAATTCTGAGAAAGAAAAAGTTGGAAGCATCACACTTCCTGATTTAAAATGATATTACAAAGATATGATAATCAAAACAGTATGGAACTGGCATAAAAACAGACGCATAGACCAGTGGACTAGAATAGAGAGCCCAGAAATAAACACATATGGCCAACTAATTTTCAACAAGGGTACCAACATGTATGGACCTGGAAGAAATTGTGTTGAGTGAAAGTAGCCCAACACAGAAGGAAAAAACATTACTTGATCTCAGTTATAGGTGGAATCTTAACAACAAAAAGATGAACACAACAAGATAGGGAATGAAATAGTGGTTACCAGGATTAGGGAGCAGTGGGAGGCGTAGGCCAAAGGATACCCAATAGCAGACATGTAGGATGAATAAGCTTAGAGATATATTGGAGCACTTTAGTTAATGTGATTGTATTGAATTCTGGATCTTTGCCAAGTAAGTGGATTTTAGCTGCCCTTGCCACATACACAGGCAGAAAAATGGGTGAGATGGTGAATACATTACTTTGCTTCACTATACCCACTTTGCTATCTATATTTCATAATATAATATTTATCGTAGTTTTACATATAATTGATTTTTAAAAATAATTTTAAAGAGATAAATGAATATTAAGATGAGTGATCTTCTGGAGAGGTGATTTAGATAAATGGAAGAGAATTGGGGATTAAATTCACCGTAAATACAGAGAAAATCTCGTAAATGTAAAAACAAAGTTTAGCTACCAGGAAACAAAATACACAGGAGGGAAAGTGTAATACGACACAGGTGGTGGACATATGAATGGCCTGAATAGCATATCCACTGGAAGTAGAAGTGCAAAACATACAAGGAAATAGAGCAGGCAGAGCAAGGAGTGAAAGCTCATCTTTCGTAGTGGAAAAGAAATAGTATTTGTACCAAAAAAGTTAAGAATAGCAATGAAGACATGCAGAAGACATTCCGTCTGAATCTTCCAACAAAGACATGGACTCGAGTATCAGAAATGATGAACTAACAAGGTTGAAGGTAGTTGTTTTTAAGGCAGCTGGTGAACTGTTGAGCTGGTTGATTGTTTTAGATCACAGGGATGTGGTGAATGCCCCCAGTCTGCGATGGAATCACTGATGTCAAACCCTAGCAAATGGAGCCAAGAAAGAGGAACTCTGATCGCGTATACCTGTGACCTGATCATGTATACCTAGGTTCTCCAGAACCACAGCACTGCAGATAAGCCACTTGCTCAAGGACTTGAGCCTACCCACACCTGCCCTCCATCAGTGCACTAATGCCAACTCCTGCAGTAAGCCCCTAGAATCTTGTTCAGGTACAAGTGAAGATAAAGAACTAGCAAGATGCTGAGGCTGAATAAGAAAAAAAAATATGTTAAAAGAGCATATAGCTTCCCTGTACAATAAAATGATAAGGAGCTTTTAATACCACATAGAAATGTAAAAAAAAAAAAAAAAAATTAAAGATGTTGATGGTCCTGGAGGCCAGGAAATCCAGACACTGGAAAAAAGAAAAAGGGAACAAGATGCATGGAGCAGGTGCCGGCGCTGTGGTACAGCAGGTTAAAGCCCCTCCTGTAGTCCCAGCATCCCATATGGGTGCCGGTTCAAGTCCTGGCTGCTCCACTTCTGATCCAGCTCCCTGCTAAAGTACCTGGGAAAGCAGCAAAGGATGGCCCAAGTGTTTGTGCCCTTGCGCCCACGTGGAAGACCCAGAAGAGGCTCCTGGCTTTGGATTGGCTCAGCTGCAGCCATTGCAGCCATTTGGGGAGTGAACCAGCAGATAGAAGACCTCTCTCTCTTTTTCTCTTCCTTTGGCTCTCTGTAACTCTGCCTTTCAAATAAATAAAACTTTAAAAAAAATGCATGAAACATATACTCAATAAATCTTTGGTTTTCTTTTTTTAAAAAATATATATTTATTTACTTATTTATTTATGTAGTAGAGTTACAGACAGAGAGCAGGAGAGACAGAAAGAAAGGTCTTCCACCTGCTGGATCACTCCCCAAATGGCTGCAACAGCAGGAGCTGGGAGGATCCAAGACCAGGAGCCAGGAGCCTTTTCTGGGTCTCCCACGTGGGTGCAGGGGCCCAAACACTTGGGCCATCCTTTGCTGCTTTCCCAGGCACTTTAGCAAGGAGCTGGATCAGAAGTGGAGCAGCCAGGAGTTGAACTGGCACCCATATGGGATGGCGACTCTGCAGCACCGCCCCTCAATAAATCTTTGAATGAGTGAATGTTTAATATTGATATAGCTGTGAACACTGAAAATATATAGCACTATATAAATATCAAAAATGTTTAAACTTTGACATGGATTATACTCATTTTAAGCATAACTCCTTTATAATCATCATAGGTGGTTCACTGAGCTTTTCTAAGATACACTTGTCATTTTCTGTCCTAAACGTGTATATGCAAGGGTTCTTGAAAAAATTCATGGGAAATGGATTTAAAAAAATGTGTATTTTGGTACAAGAGAATTTTGATTTCCATGCATAGTTTCTTTCAGAGCACGCATTCTCCAGGAACTCTTTAAAGACCCCTTGTGTGTGGTATTAAAAATAACCTGGCACCCAAAATAAACTTCCCTTTTCATTCTGTTTTCCACGAACTTTTTGAAGTACTGTTGTGTGTTAAACCAACTGACTTCCTTTAACACCTTGAGATCCTTTCCAAGTGAAGAAGTAGGAAACCTACAGCAGGCACACTCAGTAGGTGATTAGGTCCTCTCACTGAGCTCTTGTCTTTAAAGAGTTAAGCAAAGCAAAGAGAGGCAAGCGAGGAGAGACTGGCCAGGAGTGTGAGGGCAGGTCCCGAAGCTGAGCAGCAAAGCCTCAGCTAAGCCCGTGGGAATGTGTCAGGGGTGGGCCCAGGGCTCCTGAGGATGAAGAGGGTGAATGACAGCATAGCAGTGCGTGAGCCCCTGCAGAGGTCCCTGGTGGTGCAGCCAGTGGCAGCATCAGGCTCTGCTGGCATTTCTGCAGAAACCTACACTATGTGGACATCTTGTCTCTTGTTGCTGTGAATGTGAGTAACGATTTCTTAGCAAGAGCTCTGTGAGGTCGGTGCCATGGCTCACTAGGCTAATCCTCCACCTGCGGCACCAGCACCTCGGGTTCTAGTCCCGGTCGGGGCACCAGATTCTGTTCTGGTTGCTCCTCTTCCAGGCCAGCTCTCTGCTGTGGCCCAGGAAGGCAGTGGAGGATGGCCCAAGTGCTTGGGCCCTGCACTCGTATGGGAGACCAGGAGGAAGCACCTGGCTCCTGGCTTCGGATCAGCCCAGCACCGGCCGTAGCAGCCATTAGGGGAGTGAACCAACGCAAGGAAGACCTTTATCTCTGTCTCTCTCTCTCACTGTCTAACTCTGCCTGGCAAAAAATTAAAAAAAAAAAAAAATTCTGTGAAACTAGAGTTGTGGGAGGTGTTCAGGGGAAGGCTCCACAACTCGCCTTTCCCCCTCCCTTGCCCCTTCTCCAGTTTCCTGTCTCCTTGACCACGTCCCCCACCGTCCTCCCCACGTTCATGCCCCCCTCCTGCCAGTGACCGGAAGTAGGTGTTGGCCAAGAGCCAACCTTAAACATTGTGATTGCCTGGCTACCTCCACACTAACCTGGCTCCACAACATAAAAAAACAATCTACTGATTTCTGAAGTGACATGAAGACAAGAGAACAGAGAAGATTGAGTTGTATATTAAATTGTCTTCTGGTTATAAAATAAAGACTCTTCTGTCATAAAGGCCAAAGATAAAAAAAAGAAGAAATTGTGTCTATTTAATATATGGAACAAAAATAAGACTATTTTTGACATAGTACTTGTGGAGAAGGTAGGTCAAAAAGTCCAGCCACCCCTGAAATGAATTTTAGACGCATACTATTGGTGTGATGCCGCAGGGAGAGATATCAGTGATGGTTGCATTGCTGATAGAAATGATTTTTTTTTACAGTAGGTGCTGAATTAGATGTAGAAAGTATGGGAGTTATCAAGCCTACCTTGTCATGTCTGACCTCCCAGGTCCCAGCTGAGAAATCATAATAAAAACGAGATGTGGGCTTATCTAGAGATGCAGTAATAACTGGCACCGGACGGTTTTTGAGCTTCTCCTCCGCTGGGGTGATACTCGGGGTTATTCAGGGTCAAGCGGGAGATGCATTAGTTTTGATCAGTTTTTAGAACTGTACAGCAGCTTATCTTTGGGTCAGAGAAATTTAGTTTTCTCCATTCTTTTTTCATCATTTTCCCCCTTGGGGGCTGCGAGGATTAGCCCCTGGAAGCTGGTATAAGGCTCTGAGCACTGATAGAGTTTGTACAGAGCCAGAATCCCTTTGCGCTCCATGGGGCTCCCACACTCGTCCTCACTGACTGTTCAACTCATCTCTCTGTAAATGAAGGGAAAGAAATGGTTAATGAGCATTGAGAAAAACTCCTACACAGAACTCTAGGGTACTAATTAGCAAAAACCCACCCTGCATTTATTTTGTCCAGTTGGGAAATCTTACTCCCTTATAGTTACGTCTTTAATATAACTTCATATTTGTTCAATTGTATTGTTTGTCCTTACTAAAGTACTTTGCAGGTATCACATGTTATTAAGCATGCAGAAATAAGTTAAGTAAAACCCCACTCTTGCTAATTTCCAAAAAAAATTGATGACACTTAGAACCTTGAAGGTGGAAATGAAGACAATATAGTATGGAGGTAACAGCAGACTTGGGGTCCCACAGTCTGTACCGGATTGTAAGGACCAGGCCAACTTTTAACACTGTAATTGCTAATCCTTCGAAATTATCACTATGGTGATAGTTACCTTGTTATTTTTATATTTTAGAAATAACCATGAAATCTTCAAGCATGGGTAACACATCTATGTGTTGATCTAGAAGTACCAAAATGGGTGAAAGGAAAAGTCAACAGGAATTAGATGAAACCCTAGTTTCTTTTCTTTTGTCAGAGTTTATTTTCAGAGTGACAGAAAGGACAGGGAAGACCTTGGTGGGGACACAGTATTCGTTCTTGTGCTCTCGGGTCTTTGGGTGTGTTGTAAAATCTAGCATCTAAAATATAGCTGGCAAATCAGTTATCTGGCTACATTTAAAACTGTTATTTTATTTACTTAGTTTTATGGTGTGTGTGCGCGGCTGTTCATTTTGCCCTTTCCTAGTATTTTTCTACCCAACAGAAGATACCGAATGGTGTCATTCCCCTGTCCTACATATAGTTTGTCTTCAGAGAAAGGAGCAAGCTTTCCACAAGAGTGCGAACACGCTAAAAAAGAAATTCATGCCTAGACTGTAAATGGGCTCAAAGCGAAAATCCAGTGAAAAACAAGTTTCAAATTCCAGAATATTTACAATTACCATCGTGAAGTACCATATATAGTTAGAGAAGTAATAATCTTGTCCAGCCTAAAAATTTGCATTTGATTTAGTAACCTGCTTAGGAGCTGTGCGCAGGTCATTCATTCCCATGGCCACTTGGAGAGCAGTGTTAATAATCATTTTGGGATCATTCAGCCAGCACGTGAGCACTTACCGTGGGCCTGGCTGCTGGGTAAGTAGAGTACTTGCTGCTTTTTCTACATTCATCTTTAAGCTCCGTTGAGCCCAGTGGCCTTGCTGCCTTGCTTTCTGTCACTGCTATGAGGCCTGCGGCACGATGGGCATGCAGCGGATGTGTCAACTGGACGCGTCATTCAGTTAATCAAGTCCGCTTTAGAGTTTAGAGAATGGATTGTAGACATAGAGGGTGAGAGCACACAGGAAAACTGATTGGGAGGTGTTAACGGGCATAGAGACAGCCGTTGCGTCTCTACCCAGAGCGGTGGTCTCAGTCCACGGACGCTGAGGGCTCTGGTGTTCGGGTTAATAGAAGAGGGGAGTGGGAGACTGCAGGGAGGGGGAAGGATGGAGGTGGAGGAAGCTGAGGTTACTGACAAGAAACAGGTTGAAGTGCTGTGTCATGAACTGAGAGCCTGGAGGGAAAAGATGACCTGGGTGGACAACTGGAGGAACTAGAAAGCTCTTCAAAGGTAAACCCAAAAGGTTGTAGGAATACAGGGGTGGGAAATATTTATTGAACATCGCCCTATGCCAGGCACTTTCTTTTTTTAAGATTCATTCATTCAATTATTTATTTGAAAGGCAGAGTTACAGAGAAAGGGAGACAGAGAGAGATTGTTCCATCCGCTGGTTCACTTCCCAAATGGCTGCAGTGGCCGCGGCTGGGCCAGGCCAAAGCCAGGAGCCAGAAACTTCATGCAAGTTTTCCACGTGAGTGGCAGGGGCCCAGGTACTCAGGCCACCTTCTGCTGCCTTCCCAGGCGCATTAGCTGGGAGCTGTATCGGAAGTACAGCAGCCAGGACTGGAACCTGTGCTCATAGGGGATGCCAGAGTTGACAGGCGGTGGCTTAAGCCACACCAGGCACTTTAATGCAGTGTTACAGAGGGAAGGTGTCCTGCCCACATGGCTGTAACCAAGTTTCTTCCCTCAAGGAGGAGTTAACAAGCTGTGAATGTGGTGGGTAGATTTGTCTAATGGATCCAGGAAGAGGCAATCACTCAATTGGTCTTTTTGAATGAATGTAGTACGGGGTGGTGGTAATAGGGGCCTTCCAGGCAGAGAAAGGAGCATTGGGCAAGATGTGGAGTCAGGAGAATACAGGCGTCTCAGGAATGAGACATTGGTGTTGGTGAGAAGAGTGGGACAGTACTTAGTAAGGTCTTGAAACTAGATTATTTGAAGGGGCTGGCGCCATGGCTCACTTGCTTAATCCTCCACCGGCATCCCATATGGGCACCGGGTTCTAGTCCCGGTTGCTCCTCTTCCAGTCCAGCTTTCTGCTGTGGCCGAGGAAGGCAGTGGAGGATGGCCCAAGTGCTTGGGCCCCTGTACCCACATGGGAGACCAGGAGGAAGCACCTGGCTCCTGGCTTCTGATTGGTGCAGCTCCAGCCGTAGCAGCCTTTTGGGGGCTGAACCAACGCAAGGAAGACCTTTCTCTCTGTCTCTCTCTCTCTCACTGTCTATAACTCTACCTGTCAAATTAAAAAAAAAAAAAAAAAAGAAAGAAAGAAATTGGATTCTTTGAGTCGCTGGGAGCCCTTGGAAGTTTCTGATGAGAAGAGTGATCTTAGATGACCTTAGAAAACTTGCTGTGTTCTCAGTCCAGGGGTAGATTGAGCAATGGTTCTAAACTGGTTTTATATTAGCATCACCTGGAGAGATGTTTTTGACTGCCAGTCCTCAGACTATACCTCAGCATAATTAAATCAAGATCTGTTGTGCTGGGAACTAGACATCAGTACTATTGAAATCCCCAGTGATTCCAGGGTGCAACCAGAGTTGCAAATTGGTGATTTGGAGCAGGGGTTGGCAAACTCTCAAAATGAGCCAGTTAGTTAAATCTTTTCAGCTCTATGGGCCATACATAGTCTGTGCTGTGGCCATTCAGGTCTGCTGTGGTAGCCCAGCCTCAGCCAGAGACGCATGCATGGCTGTGTTCCCACAAGCCCAGATGTGTGGGATTTGAATGGCATGAGATTTGCACATATCCCAAGTGTTCTCGTTCTTTTCCAGCCATCTAAAAATGTAAAAACAAACATAGACAGTATAAAAGTAGGTGGCCAGCATTGTGTGGGCCACACACTGTATTTCACCAATTTTCGATGAAGAGGGACAAGAGCCAGCCTCGGCTCACTAGGCTAATCCTCCACCTGCAGTGCTGGCACCCCAGGTTCTAGTCCCGGTCAGGGCGCTGGTTCTGTCCCAGTTGCTCCTCTTCCAGTCCAGCTCTCTGCTGTGGCCCGGGAAGGCAGTGGAGGATGGCCCAAGTGCTTGGGCCCTGCACCCCATGGGAGACCAGGAGGAAGCACCTGGCTCCTGGCTTCGGATCGGCACAGCGTGCCAGCTGTAGTGGCTATTTGGGGGGTGAACCATCGGAAACAAAAGACCTTTCTCTCTCTTTCTCTCTCACTGTCTAACTCTGCCTGTCAAAAAAAAAAAAAAAAAAGAGGGACAAGATTGGATCCAGCAAAGCAAACAGAGCTGTATCATCCAGACTAGAGGCAAAAGTCAGTGCTCTGCTGAGGTCGGTGAGAAGGGATTTGCACACACACGCAGCGCGCGCGCACCACACTTGAGCATCCATTGTGTGCCCCGGGGTGCTCAGCACCCTTGGACTTTGACCTGCACCGAGGTTTGCTGTAGCTGTCCCGCCTGTAATGACTGCTGCTGGCTTGTTTGGGCCACATGTGTCACTACAAATTAACTAAGTCTCCTTCCTTCCTTGTGCACTGGCCACACCCTAGTTGCCAAAGAATAACCTTTCCTTGCAAACAATCGTTCCCTCTACTACATAAAATGAGCTTGCTAGGAGACTGTATGGCTACTTACATTTTATTGAATCTTGTATCGCTGAATGAATGCAAAATTCCCTGTCTGTGTTTCCTGCCAGCCTTTGTTGCCTTGTTAATGACCTGCCAGGCTAAATGGGCTAAATGGTGTCTGCTCCTCCACCGCCCCCTCCCACTGGCCCCAGTGAAAATGAGAGGTTGACTCATGCCCCCCCCCCCCCTTTACTAAGATTACTTTAGAAACCATAAGGCTGAAAAAGTTTTGCACACTGATTTTTCCTGTGCTTTAAAATCAGCTGTGTGTTTTCCACCAATGCCTGCTTATTGTATTTGGATGCCACTGCAAGTGGATGAACAAATTCACTTGTCTGTTTTCTTTATTTCTTTTTTCTATTTGAAAGGCAGAGAGAGAGACACAGACACAGAGAGATCTCCCATCCCCTGATTCACGTCCCAAACTCCTGTAACAGTCAGGACTGGGCCAGGCCAAAGCCAGGAGCTCCGAACTCCATCTGGGTCTCCCACGTAGGTGACAGGGACTCCCCCTGGCTCCCAGAGTGTGCATTAGCAGGAAGCTGAAATTGAGAGAGAGGACTGCTACTCAAACCCAGGCGCTCTGATCCAGATGCAGGAGTTCCAAGTGGCATCTTGACCACTGCTTCTTTTTTTTTCTTCTTTTTTTGACAGGCAGAGTGGACAGTGAGAGAGAGAGAGACAGAGAGAGAGGTCTTCCTTTTGTCGTTGGTTCACCCCACAGTGTCCACTGCGGCCGGCACGCCGTGCTGATCCGAAGCCAGGAGCCAGGTGCTTCTCCTGGTCTCCTATGCAGGTGCAGGGCCCAAGGACTTGGGCCATCCTCCACTGCACTCCCGGGCCACAGCAGAGAGCTGGCCTGGAAGAAGGGCAACTGGGACAGAATCCGGCACCCCGACCAGGACTAGAACCCGGGGTGCCAGCGCCGCAGGTGGAGGATTAGCCTGTTGAGCCATGGTGCCAGCCAACCACTGCTTCTAACACCCACTCCCCACTGAGCTGTCTTCTGACTTCTGCTCTTGCGAGTGTGCTGTTTTAGCTCCTTTAAGAAATGTCTGCCCTGAGCTCTCTATAGTGAAGGCGCAAGAAACTGAAGAAGCTGATTGTAACTGGATGGAGGGAAGGAAGTTTAAGTCTGCAGTCAGCAACCTTTGTGGTCATCTCAGCTGTTTTGCAGACCTTGGTAGAGAATAAGAGGTAAAAAAATATATTGGGTAGGGGCCAGTGCTGTGGCATAGCAGGTAAAGCCACCATCTGCAGTGCTGGCATCCCATATGGGTGCTGGTTCAAGTCCCGGCTACTTCACTTCCAGTCCAGCTCTCTACTATGGCCTGGAAAAGGAGTAGAAGATGGCCCAAGTACTTGTGCCCCTGCACCTGCATGAGAGACCCGGAAAAAGCTCCTGGCTCCTACCTTCAGATTGGCACAGCTCCAGCTGTTGCGGCCAACTGGGAAGTGAACCAGCACATGGAAGACCTCTCTCTCTCTCTCTCTATGCCTCTCCTTCTCTCTCTGTAACTCTCACTTTCAAATAAATTAATAAATCTTTAAACAAATATATATTGGATAGAGCAGCTGTATTTTCCTTTTATGAGGACATTGGGGAAATTTTTTTTCTCATAGAACAGGAAAGTACTGTACATATGTGCCTTATGAAAGAATAGTAGATTAGATATTGAGCAGGTTATCTGTTTCCCTGTGTGTTTGGGGGTATTTTTTGATTGCCAACCATATTTCGCATCATTAATTTTCCACTTGATTTCTACATTTTGAGGTTCACTGTCTAAACTCCCAGGACCCCTTTCCCGTCTTCTCACTTGGAAGAGTGTCTCCTACTATCTTTGGTATGCTACTGAAATGTGCACAGCATGAAAGTGAGATTGTGACTGAGCACTAATGTTGTCAGGTGCTTTTAATGAAGCCTCTGACATTTTGGACACTGATAACAACAAATATGGTTGGGTTATCAAAGTAGCTTCCCATTTGTTTTTCAGAAGCACTCACAAATAGGGAACACAGGTACACAGCAGCAACCTCTTCTGTAGCCAAAGCCTCAAAGGAATTCTTGCCTGGGAGTCCATTTTTAAGTAAAAAGAAGGGTCAGTGAATAAGGCAAAGATATGGACATAATACAGAGTTTAAGCACCAGCATCCCATAACGGCACCGGTTCATGTCCTGGCTGCCTCTGCTTCTGGCCTGGGAAAGCACTAGAAGATGGCCCAAGTGCTTGGGCCCCTGCACTCATGTGGGAGACCTGGAAGAAGCTCTGGGCTCCTGGCTTTGGATCAGCCGAGCTCTGGCCGTTGCGGCCATTTGGGGAGTAAACCAGTGGATGGAACACCTCTCTCTGTGAGTCTCTCCCTCTTTGTAGCTTTGCCTGTGAAATAACTAAGTATTTTTTTAAAGACTTATTTATTTTAAAGGCAGAGTTACAGAGAGGCAGAAGCAGAGAGAGACAGAGGTCTTCCATCTGCTGGTGCGCTCCCCAAATGGCCACAACAGCCGGAGCTGGGCTGATCTGAAGCCAGGAGCCAGAAGCTTATTCCAGGTCTCCCGTGCAGGTGCCAGGGCCCAAGCACTTGGACCATCTTCCACTGCTCTGCCAGGCCATAGCAGAGAGCTGTTTGGGAAGTGGAGCAGCTGGGACTCAAACCAGCGCCCATGTGGGATGCTGGCACTGCAGGCGGCAGCTTTATACGCTACACCACAGTACTGGCCCCAATAAATAAATCTTAAAAAAAAAAAAAAAAAAGGAATGAAAAACGTGACAGAATTCAGAGCATGGAGTGCAAGCCACTGAAAGTTGCACCAAGGTCCACAGTGAGAGCAGGCCTCAAGGATCAGCTCTGCTAGGGAATCCCGACTTCGGCCACAGGTGGGTAATACCCAAGAGCTTTTAAATAATACATGTGCCCAGGTCCTGGAAGGCCAATGAAATCAGAGTTACTGGGGATTAGGTTTGCAACATTGGTGTATTTAAAAGGTCCCCAGTAATGCTGACCTCCAGCCTGGATTTAGAACCTAATCCAGCTCCCTCATTTCACATAGGAAGTACTAAGTAGATACCCGATCCAGGGTCAGAGAGCTATGGTTTGCCAGGATTTCAACCTCCATCTTCTCTCCTGTCCTCCCCTCTCCCTGTCTGTATACTCCCAATGTGATCTCATCCCTGTCCCATTGTAAGTTAGATCATAGCATATGCTGCTGACTCCCAGAGCTACAGGTCATCTCTCTCTTCTGAGGACTATACTCTTCTGTCGAACTTGGTCCTCGTTGTCTCTCCAAATGTCTCTCACTCACCTCAAACTCATAATTTTGAAAATTGGATTCCCCTCCCCTCCACTAAGTTTCCAAAATGTTTCTCAATCTAGATACCTGTATTGTTGAAGAGGACTTCTCTCCCTGGAGTTAGCTGAGCCAGAAACGTCGGGTCCAACTCTGCTCTTCCCTCTTGTACGCCAGTCTAATCAGTCACCACCCGCTGTCAGTCCTGCCTCCTGGCTGTTACTCCATTCTGTTCCACCCTCTCCCACTGCCTCTATATTGGGGATGTTATTTTTTTCTGACAAATTGTACCAGCCACTCACACTGTCTTCTGCCTCTAGCCTTCTTCTACTCGGTATCCATCTTTAACACCATTGGGATGCTGTCTCTGAAACGCTAATTTGATCATTTGTCAAGTCTCTTGCATCATAGGTTCTCAACATTAGCCAAGACTATTCAACAACGCCCCTGCCTTTTCTCCGCGTCTCCACATGGCCGTGCTCTGCCTGCTCCCTTATGGGCTGTGCATGCTGTCACTTATCTGTCGACTGGGTGCTTTAGTTCCTGCTTTTATCAAAAAATTAACTCTCCAGTAAGCATTCTTTGCCTTCTTCAACCAAATGCTGTCACCTTGCAAACCGAATCGAATGGGCCCAGCACGGCCCACTCCCTGACCTTGGCACCTGCCCTGCGGTACAAAATAGATGATCCCAATGTAAACGGCACACCTGCCTTCACGTCAGGCCACATCCTTGATGGTTAATGCCTGCACTCACCTCGTAAGGTTGCCTGACTACTTCCTTTCGTATCCCTGACGTCAGCATCCCTTTCTGCTTCTGGCTAATCCCTTGTTCTCATTGCAGCTCTCCCAGTTCCTGACTGGTTCATCTCCCGGGACTCCTTGACTCTCAGTCACTTGTTTTTATCTTGTACCTGTTGGCTGTTTCAGCCCTTTGGCCTTAGGATGTGGTTCTGTGCCTTCTATACAAAATGTTTCTCCCTGGCATGTAGTAACCAAGTCCTTGATCTCTAACCTTTATCACCTGGAACTGGACTCCAGCCCCATTGGGGATTTTTTTTTTTTGAGAGAATGGCTCTCTCTGTCCCTGCCAGACTGCCATTGTCCAGTTGCCACAAGTGCCCCTGCGTAACACAACATTGAGCTATTCAGAGCCTGACCGGCCAGTTTGTGGGCTGTCTTGGCCTCCTATCTTTCCTCTTACCTTTTCCAACCAGGCTGTCGACCAGGAAGGAAGTAGGAAAAAAATAAGTCTGTTGAAACTCAAACCTGCCCATTTGGCTTCTTTCCACAAAAAGATGATGAAGACTTGCTGAATGTTTTACATTTTATTACAGTACACCTTAGACTGTTCAAACTCTCAGAAAACTTGTAGGCTCTGTCACTTTTTTATGAATCCACATATGGAAATTAATTCCATCATCTTATTTCAGCTTTGCCTGATGAGAGTGTGATTTTGTTTGAGAAACTTTAGTCTCCAAACTTGAGAAAGCGCACACAAAGCATCAAATTAGTTTGGAGAACCAAAAAGTTGTTAAATTGGTGGATGTTGCTTAAAATTCCGTTGATTGCATAGCCTCACGGTCAGAATGAGGTTCTCATGACACAAGAATCCTTTTTCACATCAGAGCTGTGTTGCATACCTTGGAGAAATTTGAAATGAGTTACTGTCTGGCAACCTGTGCTGTGAAAAAGACTTTCTTGAGGTCATTAGTTTTGTCTGAAAGGAAGCGTTAAAAACACAAGTGTAGGGAAAGGGGGGTCGTCAGCGTTTTCTGTCTATGGAGAGTCACATGTGATAGCTATTTATGAAGTGTCCATGAGGTGGAAATTAGAGATATTCAGCTTCTCGGGAGTTTAGAAGGCTTACAGAACTCTCACACACCTCTCACACATCACTTTCAGCTCCTCTGCAGCCCACATACACCGCAGGACTCAGCGTGTGGTTGTGAGTGCCCTCTCCTTTTCACAGCCTGTACATCGGGATCAGCGCTGAAGGTGACTTTGAGAGAACCACACACAGTTCTGGGAGAGGTGTTTGCCGTACTCGCTGTACTTTGGCCACCCTCGTTACAGGTTCATCACACAACTTGTTTAACATGTTTACTTTTTAAACATTTGGAGCATTAACAGGTGGTTGCATGACCGAGATGTTTGTTTTAACAGGCTAAAAAAGTGGGAGGTAATTTAGACATACACTATGATGCAATAGGAAAATACCTAATTATTCCATTTTGGGCTCAGCTTTGAGTTTCAGTTAAAAGTGCTGATAGCAAGGCTCAACAAGTTTTGCAGAGTAGTACTCTTAGCATTACCTACATCGGAGAAGCTGGCTCACTGGTAACAATGCTGACATTTTAGTTACTTGTCCATGGAATCTGATACTTGGCTGTAGTGCTAGAACTTAAAGGTCTTTTTCTCAGAGCTCCCAGGATCAGCCATCACAATGTGAAAGACTCAAGTCTATTTCAGCACGCCCTAGAAACAAATCTATAATATTTTCTGCCCGTACCTAGAGTGCAGTGAAGGTAAAATCCTACAGCAAGACAACCAAGTGCTGTTAAGCCTGGTGTGTTCATCCCGATGTGTTGGGGTATGGATTATGATTGGTTCATGGACCATCTTCGTTGTACAAAGTGGAGGAAGAGACTTTGGCCAGATAGTTACTTGCTCACTTGATCTGGGTTAAGAGACTACTGGCAGAAGTAGACATGGCTAGATAAAGAAATTCTAGAACAGTACAAGGACATGGTTAACTTGTCTGTAAAGGGCCTGGAAATAAATAGTTTAGGATTTGTGGGCCATGCATTCTCTGTTGTAACTACTTTGCTGTTATAATATGAGAGCAGTTATAGGTAATATAAATGAGTGGATGTGGCTGTGTGTCAGTAAAATTTGGCTTACAGAAACAGGCTATGGCCCGGACTGCCCTGTGGGCCATCGTTTGCCAACCTTTGTTCGGATTCCAAAAGATATATCCCTGGGCTAAGTGATTGACCTCGGGGAAGGAACAGTAATGGGTTTTAGGTAACACAAACTAATTCATATAACCTCCAATATTCATGGCCAAGACTTCATTGTACTTGAATGTCATAAGTTTGTTGTCAGAAAAAAAGATGGCTTCTTTTTGAGGGTAATCCCGATAGTGTTATTTATTTACTTATACCCCACTTCCCTCCCAAAATTCTTTGAAGTTGCCTATGATAAAAGGCATATGTAGGTTTTAGAGATCAAAATGGGAAGATAAAATCAAAACCCACATAAAAAGGTCACACGAAATGACTTCTGAGTGTTGCTTATACACCTGCCAACTCAGGCTGGTAGCTCAGCCATTTCTGAGACCCGTTAGTCTTTGGGACCCCTCCTAAGTGGAATATTGATATGGTGCCTATTTTATCTTCTGTAGCATAATTTCCTGTCTGAAAAAAAAATTTCCCTAATGTTTTCTATCAAGTCTCCTTCCAAAGGAAGTGTTAGTTTCCATCATTTTTCTTCTGATTGAAGTATAAGCCAAGAACTGTTACACCAGCTAAGTGGGTGTATGGAAAGGAAAGAGAAAATTATAAGCTAATGAAAACTTTGATGGGCAAGTGACCTGTTCAAAGCAGATTCCAAGGCTCACAGAGCTGACATTTCATTAGCCAAGGGAACTGTTTCCAATCATCCTAGAGACACAGTTCTGCTCTCTGGGAAGGAGGATTGTTAAGTTACTCTCGAGTGAATCGCCGGAGACACTGCTCAGGTGGCCAGAGGAGGTGGGAATTTCAGCTGAGCTGCCGGGAAGGATGACTTCAGACAGGCAACAAGGCGAAGTGCTCTGCAGGACTCTGCTGACACTGTAGCTCTCAACAGTCCTGAAGTAGGGAAATGGGTCTGTGGGAAGACTTTGAGCATGTGGGAATGACCTTAAGACAAGCTCCTAATCAACAACAGACCCAGCAGCTCAGCCACATGGCTGCAGAAGATCATGCAGAACCTCAGTAGGGGATCTGATTAGATCTCTGGCACTCAGGAAGTGTGATAGACATGTGATTGAGAGGACACTGAAGTAAAAAGGACACACTTCTCTAGACACAAGAGTACCAAGCCAGGAAGCAGCCACGTCACCTGGCGGTTGGAATAACAACATGCGGGTAGAATCAGAAGCAAGCCAGGGGCAGGGTTAAGGGCAAGCAGGCCATTGGCATCTCAATTTTAAGATGCCGTTGTGGCTAACTGTGATGGACAAGAAATAAATTCTGTAATCAGAAGCTGGGAAAATATCTAATATCTGGGTTTTTTTTAATTTATTTTTTATTTATTTGAAAGGCAGAGTTAGAGGCAGGGAGAGAGAGAGGTCCTTTTTGAAAAAAAAAATTTATTTATTTATTTGAAAGAGTTACACAGAGAGAGGGAGAGGCAGAGAGAGAGAGGGAGAGATCTTCCATCTGTTGGTTCACTTTCCAATTGGCTGCAAAGGCTGGAGCTGAGCCGATCCGAAGCCAGGAGCCAGGAGCTTTTTCCAGGTCTCCCAGTTGGGTAAAGGGGCCCAAGGACTTGTGTCATCTTCCACTGCTTTCCCAGGCCATAGCAGAGTGCTAGATTGGAAGTGAAGCAGCCGGGACTTGAACCTGTGTTCATATGGGATGACAGCACTGTAGCAGTGGCTTTACCCGCTACGCTACAACACCATTCCCTCACTGTCTGTTCTAAATATGTTTGATCTATTCTAAATTTTGAAATGTTATACCTTTAAATTGAAGAGGAAAAATTCTTAAGAATGTCCAACTTAAGCTGCAATCTCTTCTCTTACCAGAGGGCAAATTAGCACAGTGTTGAGGAGTAGGCAGAGACAATTTGTATTTCCCAAGGAAATGAACATGTATACTATTTAACCCTCAAACTGCATTTCCATGATTTATTTAAAAAATTATACACTCAGGCTGGCAAAGATGTTTGTTCAGAGACTACTATGGTATTAAAAACAATTTAAATGAGGCTGATGCTATGAATCAGTGAGTTAAGCCACTGTCTGCAGCACCAGCATCCCATATGGGTGCCAGTTCGAGTCCCGGATGTTCCACTTCTGATCCAGCCCCCTGCTGATGTGCCTGAGAAAGCAGTGGAAGATGGCCCAAATGCTTGGGCCCCTCTACCCACTTGGGAGACCTGGAGGAAGCTCCTGGTTTCTGGCCCAGCCCTGGTCATTGTGGCTGTTTGGGGAGTGAACCAGCAGATGGAACACCTCTCTTTGTCTCTCCCTCTCTCTATAACTCTTTCAAATAAATAAATAAATCATTAAATGAAACGAATTTCAGGAAAAAGTAATTTCAAAAGGTTTTAGATTTTGAAATTCCCCCATGAGGGATTGCAGATCTTTATGCATTAGCCTGAAAATTTAGCAAGGATAGGGGCAGTGCTGTGGCACAGTAGGTTAACCCTTCACCTGCAGCGCCAGCATCCCATGTGAGTGCCCGTTCTAGTCCCAGCTGCTCTTCTTCTGATCCAACTCTCTGCTATGGCCTGGGAAAGCAGTAGAGGGTGGCCTAAGTGTTTGGGCCCCTGCACCCACATAGGAGACCCAGAAGAAGTTCCTGGCTCCAGGATTCGGATCGACTCAGCTCTGGCTGTTGTGGTCATTTGGGGAGTGAACCAGTGGATGGGAGACCTTTCTCTCTGTCCCTCCCTCTCACTGTCTGTAACTTTACCTTTCAGATAAATAAATAAAAATAATCTTTCATAAAAAAGGAGAAAGTTTAGCAAACTTTCATAAATTGTGAACTGGAAAAAAGTAAATTACAGAACAATGTATTGGGATGATCTTTTTTTTTAAACTAATAATTTGCGTATATACACTAAGGTACTTTAAAACATTTATGGAAAATATGATTAAAAGATAAATGTAATTTGTTGCAAAAAATTCTGAAATCCATGCAAAAAACTCATGGCAGATATGTATCATGAGACAACTATGCATGGATTTCAAAAGAAAAAAAATTCGCACAAGAAACTTATGTTTTAATTCCATTTTCCATTTAATTCCATTTTCCGTGTTGAAGTAGCCTCTTATATACAAAGAAGATTTGAAGCCATACACGAAATTGTTCTAGTGGTTGTGGGGGATAGACAGATGGCAGCGGTTGAGTTGATTGTAGTACTTGGCTGTAATGAGAGAGCACCACACTTCTTGCCTGTCACAGACACTAGGGAGTGGGGAGAGAAAAGGAATTTGAGGAGTGCCTGCATGAACTTGAGAGGAATACATCATTAAAAGTGAAGAGCCTTCTCTTTTCATAACTATCTACGAGGCATGTGTCATCGTTATAGATACTACCAGTTACGTTGCCTGTCTTACTGTTTGTTGATTCGTTAATTTATCCCATACTCATTGAGCACCTATGGTGTATGCATAGCATGCAAGGCATATGAGCTGCCTAGAGTGATGGGACAAAGGTGTGTTCATGGCAGCAGGCACAAGCAGACCCCAGCCGTGATGGGGAAGCCCACAGGAGCTCGCTCTTGTAAATGGATGTGTGCCAGTGCCCAGTGCTGAAGGAGAGCAGTTGTTGTTAGAAGGAACTTGAACGTGCCCTCAATCTCTGTCGAGTTTTATTTCTTTTCATTGTTTTTTTTTCTCCATTTTAGTCTCTGAGTTTTGCATTTTACAACAGTTTTTGTTGGTAATTAATGTTTTAATTATGCAACCTTTTAGGGAGAGGTTGTCTGGCTGCTCTGTGACAACGCCCCACAATGCCTTGGGTTGCTAATTGCATCCATGTGTCCCCTCAGCTTTCACAAAGGAAAACTCTTCAGAACAAACAATATATTAGATCTGTTTATAGACAGATACGTAGAAATAAGTATGTTCGCACATGTGTATTTTTTTGCCAGCTGCCAACCTTCAAATGTTTGTGTTTTCTTTCACAGAAAAAGCAAAGAACAAAAGATCTTTCTCAGGTATTTCATTCCTACAATCCGTATGATCACAAGGTAAGAGAAACATTTCATTACTGTATTAGATAGTGGAGTTCTGATGATGATTAGTGTTTTAATTATGAAACCTCCCAGGACTAGTGTTTAATTAGGAAACTGGCAAGACTTCTGTCTTTCAGAATGAATAGCACAGTTTTAATCAATAGGTGGTGATCCTGAAGTATGCTAACCAGTTACATTTATATTTCAATCTTAATTTTTCAAACTTTTTAAAGAAAACACAAAATTGTATTTCTGAACTAAAATTATTATGTTTCCTCCACATTAAAATCTAGCTGCATATTGTCACTGAAGTTGCAAAGACTGTGAAAAGACAGATATTTGGGTGTTGTTTGCTGGGTTCATCATTGCTTTCTCTTTCCAAGTACTGCAGTGGGTGAACTTGGCTTTCAGAATGGGATAGTTGAAAAATTGGCTGCCGAATCTTGGTTCTCCATTCTTCCTGATGGAGAATTCCTTTTCTGAATAAAGTCTTTAACAAACAGCAGGACATGGCATTACATCTGAAATGCCAACTTGCCAAAAGTTGTGCCGCACAGAACCCCAAATGGTGTAAGCTTTGACCTTGTCTCCCCATCCCCTTGCTCTGTAGATTCCTAGTTGGTCTTGCATTTGCACTCCATATTCTCTGTCCCCAGATTTGAAGAATTCCCAGATACCTTTTCACTTAGAGGTATTTTATCATACATTTTTAAAGGACAGTGACTCCTTTGCGAAAAAAAAAAAAAGAAAATGTTTATCACCACATCTTCATAGGGAAATATATTACAGGATTCCTGAGACTTGTGTGAAACTTCTATGCCATGTAGGGTTCCAATAAATCTGTTAATTTGAGGTGATTTCAGAAGCAAACAAAAAATTTGCCCAGTTGAAATGCTAATATAAACTTAAATCTTTATCTGTGGATTTACAGGGAGACATGTGCTGGGGATTTTTTAACTAGCCAAAATAAGTGGTGTGAAAACTACTTTCTTCAGTTGAAAATCCAGAGATGTCTGGATTCAGAAGGGAAAACGTGTGCCCAGTTGTTCATAGAAGTTGAAAGAATCTGAATAGCTCCTAGCGTTTCTAAAGTGATCAATGGACTTAAGCACCAAACAGTTTGTAAAGGAGGTGTTTATGTTCCCTGTGACGGTGGTGATGTACAGGATTACAAATTCTATTATTCTGAGTTAGAGTTTTCAAGCTAGATCAGTTGCTTTGCAGACACAGGAAGCTGAAAGATTAAGAGAACCAATAGAGTCTGACAATGCAGACAGAGGTGTGGGCTGATAAATAATACAAGAGCGAAAGGAATGAGGTTGGTCAGATTGCTAATGAGAATGGTGCATTTTTTTCAGATGAAGCCATTTAATGAGTGTAAGTACAACAGTGGCTAAAGTTAAAATTTAACTAGAGAAAGAGAGAGAGAGAGAGAGAAAGTAATAAAAGGCTATGACAAGTCAAAGGTTTGTCTGACTTTCCTAAATTTTGCCCACTTCTAACAGTTTTTAATTCACAGCTAAGGGAAATTCCATTATTCTTTTATTAGAACTCTTAATGGAACCTAGCCATGTGCAGCTTCTAGCAGCTTCCTCCTCATATCCTTTGTAGCATTGTATCAAAGTCACCTAAGATTATTTTGGCTTCCCTTGTGAAGACTTCATTCCTCCACAAATTAGTCATCAGGCAATGAGGAATATAAATGCTAGATGGAGTTCCTTTTGATCTTTGTTTTAAGATGGGTAATAAATTACTGTAAGTCACTGGTCTGCTCCATGGAGTGGTTTCTGAGGCTCCTAGGTTTGGCCTGGTGGATTCTGTTCTCTTCTGTGAGTGTGTGATGAAGGAAGAGGGAGAAGGTTTTTGCTCCAGGCATCTCCTGGCCCTCTTACTAGCCTTTTCCCATTTTTCCAAGCTACATGCAGGCAAATCAAACCATGCTGATTTTGACTTTGTCTCTTGTTGACTGGAACGTCCACAAAAGCTAGAAACCGTAGGAATGGAGTAGCATGCACTATTTTCTCAGCCTCAGAATGTCGCTTTTCCCCCTTTAAGTAAAAGAATAGCGGCTTGTATTTCAAGTTCTGTTGTCATTTTAATTACCCAATTATGTTCAAGCAGATTCGTTTTCTAGGCAGATAGGTTTTAGCGTAAAATGTTTTACAAGATGTGGTTCATGTTGTTTTCAACGTCTCAGGCTCACCGAGATTTCTGGACTAATCTTTAGGAAAATACACACTTGTGTTGTAAGTGAAAGCCGAAATAAAATCAAATATCAGCTGTCTGGGATTTGCTTAAAAAAAATCCAAAGTGAAGTGGACAAGGTCAAATAAGTAAAATAAGATTGGCCATGTGTTGGTGATTATGGAAACGGAGTGATGGGGTTGTGAGGGCTTATTATTCTATCTATTCTGTATATTTTTCCATGTGATTGAAATTTTCCATAATAAAATGGATGCAAAAAGTAAAGGGAACCATGGTGTGCTCCTAGGAGTGAATGTTGTGGTTTTCTTTTTTCTCGAGCTCAATTCCTTTTAGTGTTAACTTTTCCCTTGACGTCAATTTATGCCAAAGGAGGAATACTCAGCATTTCAGTGGCTTCATGATGCTGAGTAAACTCAGAAACACAACTCCTGTTCTAAAGTTGGCATAATTTCCTGGGGTTTTATCCCAAATTATAGAGGGTCACTTAAATGATAGCCTTGCCTACTAGAAACTGTTAAAACAGTTGTAATTACAAAGGGTAGTTAGTACGGCCGTTCTGTTCTGTCCTCAGTGAGTCAGGTCGTATTTGCTCTTCTGTCCTCACCAACCAAGATTGCTCCTGCCCTGACCCCAGACACAGGAAAGTCACCAGGTTAAACAAACGGGTTGTTTGAGAGGCCAGGTGCATTTCTTGGTCAAGCCCTAAAGCCATTGTTTAGGTTGTACATGGTCAGTTGGTTTTCTCTTCAGCGCTATTGCAAAAAGCAAATACAGCTCACAGCAAAATGTGTGCCCAAAATAAGTCTCAGGAAACACTCTTCATTTCTTACATGAAGAAATGTTGCTTGACTCTGGAAGAACTCCTGGGTTTGGACTGTAGTCCCTGGTTCCACGTCCATGTTTGAAAAATTGTTTTCAGGATTTCTTAGAATTAAAGAAAAGAGAGAGACCTGCGTCAGAGTCTCAGTGAAAGCGGATTCCTATTGATCTGCCCTAATAAAAGGGAACATTAATAAAGGTAATGCAAAGTAGCAGGTAACCTGATTACATTTTATGCGTCATATTCTTTCCTGTTATTTTAGTAAACAGATAATAAACATAGCTTGTAGTTTCTGAAAACATACCTTACTAACTTCCAGGAAAGGTTACAGGGCTAGAGGCCTCCCAGGTTGTAGAAAGTCAGCCCAGAGTTGAATTTTCCCTTTGGATAATTTCACAGGTCAGTTAGGACAGGCTATAATTAGAACACTTTTATTAAAGTAATGTAAATTAGCATGTGCCGTGTGTCCTTGGCCCGAACAAAATACTGTCATCCACATAAAAGATGTCTCCCTCTTTTTTCTCTGTGTTAGACTTTATCAGGATTTTGTATTCGGGGGGAAACCTAGGTTTACTAACTAAATACAGATGTGTATAATCTGCTAATGTAGAAAGTGATTGTAATATATGAAAATACCAGGAAGGAAAAAGTTAGAAAACTCTCTTTAGGTTGAAAGCAGTTTTGGACATCTGCAGTTGAATCAGTTCCTAAACACAGTAAATCTGTATGAATCAATACATGCCGCACCGTTAAAACTGAGTCTTTAACAGATTGTCACTGTCATACTTTATGTGTTTTGTCAAGTGGGCTTCTCATTTTCCTTCAGTGACTTGTTAAATTAATAATTTTTTCTGTATGTATGTGTATATATATATAAAAAAATCAATAGACATGTTGAGAAGAAACTTTGCATTATATAGCCCCTGTGTTGATGCAGTGGGCTTCTCTTTTTCCTTTTGTTGCCTTCCATGATTTTAATAATTTTGCTGCATCTGTAGACATATAGCAACTGAACTATGAACAAATTCATATGTGTCAAAACCAGCTGTGGATGAATGCCCTTGATAAGTTAGCATCTTTGATAAGTTAGCGCATGAGTAGAAAGAAGAGGAATACGCGGGCTCTACTCAACCAGAGGTCCTAGTTCTGCGATCCAGGCCATTTCGGCACAGCTCAGAGCCTGCAGCAAGCCAGCGGGGCCAGACGGTGCACATTCCTGTCTAGTTCTCTGCCCTCACCTCATTACTTCTTCAGTGCCCCTGTACACAAACGGACCACTCTGTTACAAAGCAGTTCTAACAAACACGCTTCTCCCAAATCACAGTCAACCCAAACAGCAGTTAAAAAAGAGGGTGGTTACTGCTTCAGGAAGTCAGAGCTCAGATCGGCAATGACAGCACGCTAAATGAAAGCAAGGACAGCCTGTAAAACCCATAGGTCATTAACAGAAGGACTCTCAAAGTGCAGCTGCCTGAGACCCAGTGCCCAGGGAGCCCCCGTCCACTCAGCAGTCCCAGGATAAAGTAGTTGGGATTAATTTATATCCAGAAACAGACGTTTCATTTAAAAATAATAGAGATACGAATATACTATTTTTAGAAACACTGATATTTTAGGAATAAACCTGATCTTAATACCCTCTCAAGAATATGGTTCTTTTTTTTTTTTTTAAGATTTATTTGAAAGTTAGAGTTACACACACACACACAGAGAGAGAAAGAAAGAGAGAGAGAGAGAGAGAGAGGTGTTCCATCCAATGGTTCACTCCTCAATTGGCCACAATGGTCACCGATCTGAAGCCAGGAGGCAGGAGCTTCTTCTGGGTCTCCCACATGGGTGCAGGGGCCCAAGCACATGGACCATCTTCTACTACTTTCCCAGGCCATAGCAGAGAGCTGGATCAGAAGTGGAGCAGCCAGGTCTCAAGCCGGTGCCCATATGGGATGCCAACGCTTTAGGCCAGGGTGTTAACCTGCTGCGCCACAGCGCTGGCCCCAAATATATGGTTCTTAATAAATTTAGTCCGATGAAATAGGATTATTGAGAGTAGTTAAATCAAAAGGGAATCACAAGTGATTGATTGAATGTGTGTTGGTAGATGGGTAAGGGACAAACAGATATTTGTGAGCATGAAAGATGAGGAAAGTAGAAATCAATATTACCCAGAATTATTTATTTATGTAATTAGATGCCGTAAAATATCAGTCTGAGAATTATTTTATCTGAAAGACTGTTCTAGCTATAACTTGAGTGAAATAATTTTAAGTAATGTATCAATACACAGGATTTTTAGTTGGAGTATTAAATATGCAAAAATGTAGATATATGTTTCAAGAATCCACATTTCCTAAGACTACCTTAAGAACTGTTGTTAATACACACATGTCCGGGATTCGGATCTACTATTGTACAGTGAAATATTATAAATACATAATTTCTTCAGCTTTGGACAAAAACATGCAGTGAAAGTCTGTGTCAGAAGTGTAGCATTAGGACGGGCGTTGTGACACAGCAGGTTAAGCCACTGTTTGGGACAAGAACCTCCCATATTGCAGTGCCAGTTCTAGTCCCTGCTGCTCTGCTTCCAATCCAGCTTCCTGCTAATGCATCCTGAGAGGTAGCAGAAGATGGCTCAAGTGCTTGGTCCCCTGCCGCCCCCCTGAGAAACCTGGGCAGAGTTGCAGGCCCCTGACTTTGGCCTGGCCCGGCCCTGGCTATTGCAGGCATTTTAGGAGTGAATGAGTAGTTGTAAAAAGCTCTCTCTCACTCTGCCTTTGAAGTAGATGAAAATAAATAAACTTCTTTTTTTAAGTGTAAGGAGATACTACCATCCCTTCTTCCCTCCGAGAATCAGTCTCTGGGACATCGAGTTTCACAGATACAGCCTTGAAAGCACAAGGGGCAGTGTCATCTCAGGGGTCATCTATCGGTGTACATCCTGTGTTAATCAGATTTGCTTAGAGCCATCAGATCCCAAAAGTCCCCTCCCCCAGCCCTTCGTGTTTGAAGCGTCGTGGCCACTTGACGCCTTCCTGAGCCATCACGGTGTTGTCAAGCCTTCGTTTCCCCCCTGTTCTTTGAATAACATAACGTAGCAACAGAGTGCTTTGAGTTGTTCTTCTACAGAAGGAGATGTGAATTTGGACGACTGCCTGCTGGCCCTGTTGAGCTTTGAGCTATCTGCTGTCTGGAAATAGCAAATTCAGTTTTTAATGGATCCGGCAGTCGATGATAGCCAGATTTCCATGGCACGTGCAGATGAAGAAACAAGTCCTTGATCTGGCGTGTTTATGCCATGCTTAAAACAGTTCTCTGCAGCAGATTGCACAAAGCCACGCGTGTACTTAACTCCAGTTCCCATCTTTGGCAAAGATAAAAAAATGTTTTAAAAGTAAATTTAGGGATGTTGCTAAATATCAGGAACAATGGAATGCATAGCTAATTGGTGGAGTTTCCTTATTGTTTGCTGTGCTGACACATGTTCCTCCACTAAGCCGTGCTCTGGGCATGGCCTTGAGACACAGGGAGGGGAGTATGTGAGTAGGTGGGCAAACGTTAAGAACGTGGCATCAACTCCGTTCCAAGGCCGAGTGAATGAAAGGGCGGTGAAGAGCTCCTTTGGTTTGAGACCTGTGCTTTCCTTCATTGAGACACCTTCCCTCTCAGGGTGATCTTCCCCTAATTGTCACCCCTCGGCAGAGGCCCCCTACCTGCTCTGATTGCCTCATCCGTACCCACGTAATCCAGAGTATTCCCCTCATTTTTAACCCTTGGGCACTTGTGACTTAAATGGAATCGCACAGCCTGCCTTTGATATTGTTCCTCCGAGTTTTCCTTTTTCATGTGGGGTTGTTCTAAAAATTAAATGCTATGTGTACATGTTGGTTTAAGTAACTTTGTTACTGTAACCAGACAGATGGGTAGTAGGAAGCTAAGTAAGGAGATTTTGCTGCTGTTGAAATGATATATCCTGATACATCATTGTGTGTGTGTGTGTGTGTGTGTGTATACTGACTGAGGGGAAAATCAGAGTTGTCCTTGATGATGATGATGATGATGATGATGATGATGATGATGATGATGATACAGCAATCATCTAAAGCACACCACACAGCTGACATTATTCTGAAAGATTTACATAAAAGAGGACTTCAAAATGTACATGGATGATACACATTACAAAAAAACTATGCGTTTTCAAAAAAATTTTTTGCTGAAATGAATTTTCTTTGAATCCCACCTTTCTGTAAACTTTTTGAAGTGTTCTCATACACACGTGACTCCTGTAGTCATTATACCAATCTACAACAGGAGCACGCTTGTTATCCCTGTTGAGGGACACAAGGAGGTTGAAGAAATTCTCCTGACTCTGCAGCTAGGAAATTGCAGGGCAGGCCAGCTCCCTCCCGAGTCCACGCTAATCATTCATGTGCCACAGAGCTGGAAATCTGCAGGGCCAGATGCGCTCCTGAAAGGTGGACTGACAAACACAGCTCAAGGTCACAGTGGGCCTTCTTCTCTCTCTCCCCAACCCCACATCTAAATCTTAAATCAGTAAACTCCACATCCAAACAGGGTGTGAAGAAGAAGGAGAGACAAGAGGACAAGAAACAGACAAGTTCTCCAAACTGATTGGTTCACCATCAGCCTGGGGAGAAGGAAACTGGATTTAAGCTGGGTGTTAGGGCTGGTATTGCACCAAGACTAGCAGATGACTGTTATGCGTTGTTTCTAGTGGAACTCCATCCACTTACTTTCTTCCCAGGATCCTCTGCCATGGGGTAAGGGACACAGCGGTAGCGCAGTGGTCCTGCCAAAGGACTGGACTTCTTTATTTTATTTTTTTTATTTTTATTTTTATTTTTGCCAGGCAGAGTTACATAGTGAGAGAGAGAGAGAGAGAGAGAGTTGTAGACAGTGAGAGAGAGACAGAGAGAAAGGTCTTCCTTCCGTTGGATCGCTCTCCTAATGGCTGCTACGGCTGGCGCTGCGCTGATCAGAAGCCAGGAGCCAGGTACTTCCTCCCGGTCTCGCATGCGGGTGCAGGGGTCCAGGCACTTGAGCCATCCTCCACTGCCCTCCTGGGCCACAGCAGAGAGCTGGACTGGAAGAGGAGCAACCAGGACTAAGTCCCCAGCACCTCAACCAGGACTGGAACCTGGGGTGCCGGCGCCACAGGCGGAGGATTAGCCAAGTGAGCCATGGTGCTGGCCAGGATTGGGCTTCTTTAGGGCCAAGACCCAGGGGGATGTCCAAGCTAGAGAAGTCAACTGAACCAGAGCCTTAACCATATACCACTTCGTGAACTTAAAGAGAAAATCTCCTAAGTCACGGTACACTGTGGTGGGAACATGACAGCAGGGTGGGTTAAAGATAGGCAGAAGCTTCCCTGATCAGCTGATCAGAACTCCAGCTAGGTTGATTGCCAACCTTCAATGGGGATTCTTTTCTTTTTTTAATTACTTATTTGAAAGGTAGAGTTAGAGAGGGAGAAAGAGGAAGGGAGATGGAGAGGGAGAGGGAGAGAGAGAGAGAGCGCGCGCGCGCTTCCATCTGCTAGTTCACTCCCCAAATGGCTAAAATGACCAGGACTGGGCCAGGCTGAAGACAGGAGCCAAGAACTTCTTCTGGGTCTCCCATGTGGCTAACAGGGCCCCAAGCACTTGGGCCATCGTCCATTGCTTTCCCAGGCACATTAGTGGGGAATTGGGTCAGAAGTGGAGCAGCTGGGACTTGAACTAGTAATCATATGGGATGCTGGCATTGCAAGCAGCAGTTTAACCCACTGCACTACCCCTCAATACAGATCCTGAACTGCACAGAGCAATCTCCAGAGTTCTGTTTACAAAGAATAGTGAAATGAAAGTATTTTCATGAGCCACTATTCATTCTCTCCAGAGTTTTTGTGCAAGATTAAAAATATGTGATTATAGTTAGCATTATATTGGTAGAAGACAGAGAGAGATCTGTTATCCCCAAATGACCACAATGGCCAGTACTGGGCCAGCCTGAAACCAGGAGCCTGGAATTCCAGCTGGGTCTCCTATGTAGGTCCAGGGGCCCAAGCACTTGGGCTGTCCTCCGCTGCTTTTCCAGACACATTAGCAAGGAGCCAAACAGGAAGTGAAAGCAGCCAGGACTTGAACTGGCATCCACATAGGATGCCATTGTCACAGGTGGCAGCTTAACCTGCTGCACCACAATGCCAGCCTGAATGTCACTTTTTACATGTATAGATTACCAAACTCTCTCCCTCTTGAAATTGGGAAACTAGAGGCTTTTAGCATTTAGAGAGAAAAAAATTAACTTTGTGATTTCCTTTTTATGGGCAGGTAAGCTCATGATGCAGAAAAGTGGAAAGTTTCTGGGCCCTTGTCTTAGAATGCTCTACTTAGTAGCATATTCTGTTCTCTCTGGCTCCCTACCGAAGCTTCCCAGGAATGTCAGTAATAGGGAACAAGCACAGCTCATGGTCATATCCTTGGCTAACATTCAATATAAAAGTGTCAATCAAAAATTAATTGAAAGATTTACATAGATAGGACATAGGACAGTTGCTGTATTTTCAAAGTACTTGCTAAGCCTAAAGGTGTGTTTCCACTGCCATTGGTTATGTATGTGAAATTCACTAGCCTAAGAAAGCAATTAGCAAAGGGGCAAGGAGGATTGGCATTGTCCCAAGAACAAGAGTGGGGATCGTCCATCCCTGGCCACTCACCCCTACCACTCTGCTGCCAGGCATCCTGGCTTGTCTTCCGCCATCAAGCCTGCACCTGTCACTAGGTACCACCTTTCTTGACAATGTCAAGATACCTACACTGTGCCATCAACCGTTTTTTCCTGTGTCTCCCTACCAGTGTTTCCTGTCCATCAAGCCTTCTCATCTGCATTCAGATGACGCACTAGGCTAGCACACTCTCCTCTCACTGTGTTAAGCTGGGTACATGTGGGGCTTAGCTGGTAAGAATGTAAGAAACCCAGTTGCATTTGAATTTTAGGTAAACAATGAATTATATTTTTAGTATAAGTATGATGTCTGCAATATATGGGACATCTTTTGCTAAAAATGTACCCATTGTTTATCTGGAATTCTTTTTTATTTGTGTGTTCTGTTTGTGTCTGGCAGCTCTAAATTGCCTGTGCATTACTCATTTGGACAAAATAAGGAGGGACTGACAAAACGGAAAGCATCGTCCGCAATAGGGTGAATTGAAAAATGATTTTTTAAAAAAGCCCTTCCCTTTGTTTAATATGAAGAACCTTCCTTTTCCTAACCCAATCCTTCTGTAATATCCCCGGCCTCCTCATCAGAGGCTAACACCTCTGTCAGCTACAGTTGATCAAACATTTCCTGGCTTATTTGAGAAGAGATAACAACTTACTCACTTGACTTTGAGTCTCAGATCTCACAACAGAAACCTGTTTGGAAAATTGCTTGGAAGGCACAGAGAGACATGAAAGTAAAAAGCACCCATACGGTATTTTCAAGGAAGAATAATTCTCAAATCACTCCCTCTGCCCCAAAAACAGGTACACTTTGTTTCTCAGTGATACATTTTATCATAAAATATTTTTAATGACTTCTCTGTGGCTCAAGTTATTTTTATTGAGATGTACTGAGAAGCATTAATGCTAATGATGCTTAAAACAAGTTATATAGACATCCACCAGAGAAAGGAGGAAGCAATTACTGCCTCTTTCCTGCTTGGCTCTACTGCTCCAGTTTTAAGGCTGTCGAGAGCCTGGTGATGGGTGGAGTGTGGGCTGACACTCTTTGCAGAATGCACTCCCCAGGCCTGGCCTTTGTCTTCTCAGTGTGTTATTAACTGAAAGGCCCTGGTCCCAGTACCGCTCTCAGATGGTTACCAGCCCCCAGGACACATTCTGAGTTGTGCAAAACCATTTCCAGAATTCCGTTTACAAAGACTAGTGCATCAAAAGTGTCTCCATGGCCAATAAATTCATTCTCTCCAGAGTTTTTAGGCAAGATTAAGAAGACGTGATTATAGTTTGCATTTATGGCACTATTAAAATGTATGCATTAACACTCTTGGCATTGGGAAACTAGAGAGATGCAGCATCTGGGAAGAAAACAAGTGAACTTGCTTCTTTGAATGATTGCTAATATTTCCCATCAATCAACACTCTACCTTTGGGTGTTTTCAGGATTCTAGGAGTATAAATGCATGTGTCAAATAAAAATGAAGGCGTTTTAAATACTCAAGTCCTTTTGGATTTAACAATCGTTATATGGTAGACACATAGGTACTGAAGGAGTCTTTTCCACTTTTATTTACTAGGGAAGCATAAAACTATCCCAACTATGGCAAGTTCTCTCTAATTCACTTTAGGAGGATATGGGGTCATTTTAAAGCCATGGTTTGTTCGGTTGGTTTTGTCTTGATGATTTACTTTTTATTTCTTATGAACACTGTTCTAGCTTCAACTTTAAGGCTTTAAGTAGATGTAGTTAGATGTTTGTAGGACTGGCATCTCTCTCTCCTTTGCCCTTTCCTGCCCTCCGTCTGTTAACAGCTGCCATTGTCCATTGTCTTCAGGTTCTCTGTTCATGCAGGCTGAGTTTTCTTTTATGATACATTTTTTATACTCAGATTTCCTAGTATTCCCTCTACTTTTGCATTTCTCCACATAATTTCTTGGATGTCCCTGCTTTCCACCCTCCATCATGTCCCTCCTGGACAGTGTGATTTGGGGATCTTCAGTGGGGTGCCTCGGGTGCTTCTTTCCCTTCCACTGCAGATGGCAACAGGAAAACTCAATGCCGGCTTTGTCCATTCTTGCTGGTGAGAGCCTTAACTAGAGACAGCTCACGGGATGACATCTCTGCTATATAGGGCCAGAAAAGACTCCTGTGTCCTACTGAATTCTTAATTATCCTTCAAGAAATTCAAGTTGAATTTCTTACCCTTCTTTGCATGCTTTCCAGTGTACAGCATTGTCCTCTTATCATGCCGCCCCTATGACTTGTATCAAAATACCATGTAAAAATCTTTAAGGAAAACATGATTATAAAAAATGTCACAGAGATTTCAGAAAATTTTGGCACTGAAATAAACTTAACCTTGAATTCATTCTCCATGAACTTTTCTTGTAGCTTCACACAAATGTTTGTTATTTGTCTTGCTGTGCAACAAAGAGTTGCATTTCTTCTTGGGAGACAGGCAAAATGGCTGGGGGGGGGGGTGAAGACACTTACCATCCAAAAGTGGGGCAAGATGATGGTACATTATATTGTAATTATTTTGTTCTGTTGTAGATTTATTTTTGGCTTCACTGCTTGTCCTACTGAATTACCAATGTGTTAAGGACAGGACCATATCTTACTGTCCTCTCTGCCCTACCAGGAGAGGGTATTTAGTTATAAGCTAGACTTTAATTACATGTATATATATTTATTTACTTATTGATATAAATAAATATATATATATGCACACACATATAATGTGTATTTTATTCTTATTTGGATCTGTATACCATAACAACACAAGATATTTACCTATCATCCCACGACAAGCACAGGACTGAAACCTAGTCTTCTAACTGCACAAACTTAGAACTCTGTCAGTACGTAGAGGGGATGTCCCAGGAATAATGAGCATGTTAGCTAGGAGCTGGACTGGAAGCAGAGCAGTGTGGACTTGAACCAGCACTATCATGGGATGCCAGCATTTCAAGAGACCGCTTAACTTGCAGTACCACACACTGGCCCCTAAATATATGCCTTTTAAAATTCAAACAATAACACACTACAAATTCTTTTTCCACTTCGCAGTGTATCTGGGACAGCATTTCAATCATCCCATAGAGAGCTACTTATTCTTTTATCAAAAAGCAGCTGTAAATATATTCTGTAGCCAGATGTTTACCATATTTATTTAACTAGACTTATTGTTGGGTCCTTGAGTGGCTTCTGATCCTTTGCTCTTGCAAACAGTGCTGCAGTGAATAAAGCCATTTCATGCTTTTGTGACTGTTAGCTGTGGGGTGAATTTCTAGAAGTGTCATGTGTGGGTATTTTATGTGTGCATTTTTAACCACAGTGGATATTGCCAGATATCCAGTCAACAAGGGATTCCAGTAAGGACTGCATCAACAGTGTGGGAGAATGCTTGCTTCCTCACACCCTCCCTTGCATACTACGCCAAGTCACTTAAAATCCTTTACTGTTAAGGAGAAAAAAGGCATATGCATTTAGTTTTAATTTGTATTTTCTTTATTAGTGTAGTCATTCAGTTATCTCAAGAGCAGAATAATTTGTTCTGTGATTTTTGAAAAATTATTTATTTATTTAAAAGAGTTACACAGAAGAGCAGGAGAGACAGAGAGAGAGAAAGAAATCTTCCATCTGCTGGTTCACTCCCCAGATGGACACAGTGGTCTGGGGCTGGGCCAGGCCTAAACCTTGAGCTTGGAGCTTCCTCCAGGTCTCCCATGTGGTTGGCAGTGGCCCAAGCACTTGGGTCATCCTCCACTGCTTTCCCCAGGCCATTAGCTGAGAGCTGGATCCGAAGTGGAGCAGCCGGGGCTCAAACCCATGCCCATATGGGATGCCAGTGTCGCAGACAGCAGCTTTACCTGCTGTGCCACAGTGCTGGCCCCTGGTCTTTGATCTTTATGTTGCTACTTCCATATTTAAAACTCCTGACCCTTCCACGTGCCAGTTACATGATGATGGCCAGATACTGAAGTTTGCTTTTCCACAGTTTCCTACTGTAAAGTGAGAACTGTACTTTACTGCGTAGAATCTAACACAGTATGAATTGTAAGAGTCACTATTAATGTGTATTACACCACCAAAGCAAAAAGGCACTGCTCATTGCAATGGTGCATCTCAAACTGAAAGATTCTAGCGTAAGGAGAAATGTGCACCTTAGCAGCAGTGAAGTTTGTTAGTACCTGCATTACAGTTGTCATAGGATTAAAAAGTACCCAGAATAATCCCCACGGCACAAAAGAACTCAGTAAGTGACTGTTATTTCTAAAGTTAAAATTACTAGAATGTCAGCTGTACTGCCATTACTCACCACACAGTGCTTTTCTAACAAATAACTTATTACTATTATTAATGTAAAATTATAGTTATTAGAATCTATGGAGGGATTTTATCTGTTCATTTCTGGGTCCCCAAAAGCCTGAAACAGTGCTTGACGTATAAGAGATGCTCTCTGAGTATTTTTTTTTTTTATTTGACAGCTAGAGTTATACAGTGAGAGAGAGAGAGACAGAAAGAAAGGTCTTCCTTCTGTTGGTTCAGCCCCCAAATGGCTGCTGCGGAAGGAGCTACGCCGATCCGAAGCCAGGAGCCAGGTGCTTCCTCCTGGTCTCCCATGTGGGTGCAGGGCCCAAGCACTTGGGCCATCCTCCACTGCCTTCCTGGGCCACAGCAGAGAGCTGGACTGGAAGAGGAGCAACCGGAACTAGAACCCGGCTTCCATATGGGATGCTGGTGCCGCAGGCAGAGGATTAGCCAAGTGAGCCACGGCGCCAGCCCCTCTCTGAGTATTTGTTGATGGGAGAAATTAATGTCTTCTCTACAGCTTCCCTGGAGAGTGTATAGAAATCTTCATTCTTCCTGAGTAGCAGGTGCAGTGCTCATGCATCTCAGGGTTCTATGGGTTACCCTCTCATCACACTCAAACACATCAAGCCTTCTAGATCTTATTTTAAAACCATGTAAAATCATTTTAAAAGCAACTGGACCCTTGGGGCAGGCATTTAGCACAGTGCTTAATATACCACCTGGGAAACTTGCATCCCATAGCAGAATGCCTGTGTTCAAGTCCTGGCTCTATATTTGATCCTAGCTTCCTGCTAATGTACACCTTGAGAGGTAGCAGATAATAGCTCAAGTATTTGGGTCTTTGCCACCCATGGGGAAATGAGTTCCAGGCTCCTGGTTTTACCCAGACCCAGCCTTGACTGTTGTGGGCACTAGGGGAGTGAGCCAGTGGATGAAGATCTCTTTCTGTCTTTGTCTCTTCTTTGTCTCTCTCTCTCTTGCTCTCGCTCTCACTCTCACTCTCTCTCCTCCTCCGCCTAACTTTCAAATAAATAAGTAAATAAATATTTTTTAGAAAAACAGGATAAATCAGTTGCATGAAACAATATGTATTTAAAAAATATAGTTGGGGCCGGCGCAGTGGCTCAATAGGCTAATCCTCCGCCTTGCGGCGCTGGCACACCAGGTTCTAGTCCCGGTCGGGGCGCCGGATTCTATCCCGGTTGCCCCTCTTCCAGGCCAGCTCTCTGCTATGGCCAGGGAGTGCAGTGGAGGATGGCCCAAGTGCTTGGGCCCTGCACCCACATGGGAGACCAGGAGAAGCACCTGGCTCCTGGCTTTGGATCAGCGCAATGCGCCGGCTGCAGCGCGCTGGCCGCGGCGGCCATTGGAGGGTGAACCAACGGCAAAAGGAAGACCTTTCTCTCTGTCTCTCTCTCTCACTGTCCACTCTGCTTGTCAAAAAAAAAAAAATATATATATATATATATATAGTTGGGCTCTATGGAGCTTTTAAAACCTGTATTTGTAAATCCAAAATATTTGAATCAATAGAATTTTTCAAAATATTATTTTTTAAGAAAATTTTTGTAAGAATTTTACAGGATTTATGTAAATTTTACATTTTGAATTTACATTTTAAAAGTATAACATATTACATTTACAACTAGTGTGGCCTTACACTATTGTTATGCAATGTATCCACTACAGAAGAATAAAGAAATAAATTCCTTTAATTTGAAGTATAGTGGTATACTCATCAATGGCGAGGAGATATACTTTGTGTTGAGTGATTTTGTCATTGTGTGAACATCATAGGACATATAAGGGTACTTTGAAAGGCTCATGGAAAAATGAGTTAAAAATAACTCCATGTTAAATATTAAAAATTACTCCATTTTGTGTTTAAAAATGTATGCAAGGGCCGGCGCCGCAGCTCACTAGGCTAATCCTCCGCCTAGCGGCACCGGCACACCGGGTTCTAGTCCCGGTCGGGGCGCCGGATTCTGTCCCTGTTGCCCCTCTTCCAGGCCAGCTCTCTGCTGTGGCCAGGGAGTGCAGTGGAGGATGGCCCAGGTGCTTGGGCCCTGCACCCCATGGGAGACCAGGAAAAGCACCTGGCTCCTGGCTCCTGCCATAGGATCAGCGCAGTGCGCCGGCCGCAGCGCGCCGGCCGCGGCGGCCATTGGAGGGTGAACCAACGGTAAAGGAAGACCTTTCTCTCTGTCTCTCTCTCTCTCACTGTCCACTCTGCCTGTCAAAAAAAAAATTTATGCAAGATAGTTGTTTCATAATATGCATTTTTAGTGATGTTTTGAAGTATGTTTATATTTACACAAACCTAGATAGTGTAGCCAATCAAGAGTCATGCTGTTGGGATGCAAGACTTGATAAACATGAGATGTATGTGGTCAATGCATATGGTTTTACAGTCACATCATTTAAAAAAAAAATTTTGCTTATTTGCAATGTAGAAAGAGTGACAGTATGAGACAGAGACAGAAAGAGATCTTCGATCCATGGGTTTACTCCCACAAATGCTTGCACAGCTGAGACTGGGCCAGGCGCAAGCTAGGAGCCAGGGACTGAATCTGGGTCTCTTGAGTGAATGCAAGGAACCAAGTAGCTGGGCCATTACCTGCTGCCTTCCCCTCAAACCCAAGCACTGAATATGAGATGCAGGTATCCCAAGTGGCATCTGAACCACTGTGCCAAGTACTGTGCAGTCAACTCTGATTATAAACAGAAAATGTATACTCTAAAATAATGATAAAAAATATGGGAAATACTAAGCTAGTAACATGGTCATTTAATATCCTTGTTAGAAATCATGATTTTTAGGGGCTGGCACCGTAGCTCACTTAGTTAATCCTCCACCTGTGGTGCTGGCATCCCATATGGGTGCCTGGTTCTAGTCCCGGTTGCTCTTCTTCCAGTCCAGCTCTCTGCTGTGGCCCAGGAAGGTAGTGGAGGACGGGCCAAGTGCTTGGGCTCCTGTACCCACATGGGAGACCAGGAGGAAGCATCTGGTTCCTGGCTTCCGACTGCCATAGCTCCGGCTGTAGCAGCCATTTGGGGGCTGAGACAAGGGAAGGAAGACCTTTCTCTCTGTCTCTCTCTCACTGTCTAATTCTGTCAAATAAAAAAAATTAAAATAAAAAAAGTCATGCTCTTTATATAACTGTACTTGCTGCTATACTTCTGTATGACTGACCAGCAGTAAAGGCAGTAGAATTGGGGGTGGAGGGGAGCTCCATTATAAGATTATAGGTCTACTGCTGTATATGTGGTTACTTGTTGACAGAAATAGCCCATGTTTTTACCAAACTTTGGCTCCCTGGCTATATGAGTGTGGACTTCAGGAAAATCTTCCTTATTCCGTGGAGTCTGTAGGCCTTTATGTTCTTTTTGAATCTTAGAAACTTCTCACTTTAGACTGCCTGTCAAACATGCAGGCCTCCAGAGACTTCCGTTAGCTTGATGGTCGGTGTTTGAATAACCTTGTGGCATAGGTCCCTCCATTTTGAATCTTTGAGAATGTAAAGTGTAATACCAATTTTGTTACTTTCAATAGAGGAGATACGATATTAAAATTTTAACTTTTATAAGTATATTTTTCTATTTTATAATATAAATATAATTTATTTAAATATATTTTATATAAAATGTTTTATCATATTATAATGTTTTATAAATAGTTATATAAAATTCAGTAGATGGATAAAGAGAAAGGGAGACAGAAAGAGATGCACGCCTTGACTGACAGTGAACTCTGGCTGATACCGAGGTTAGTTGGGACAATTTAATTCTGCACAAATAGGCCATGCTTTCTGGCTAATATTATTTTTCCCGCCTTAAAAGTGACCTTAAAACTCTGAGCTGCTTTGAGTGTGCTCAGATTTGAACGTAGATATTGCTGCCTCAAGTTGAGTAGACAGGGCTCGAGTCAGGGTCCAGCCTGTCCCTGCCCTTGTGCCTTCTCCAGGAACACTCAGGCCCTTGTCCTTGCATGCACGTCCGCTCTGGTTGAAGTTCAGGCCACACGTTAGAAACGTCCGCTTGCTCGCAGACTCCCTCGTGGGTGTGTGTATCGACTTTCCAGTCCCCCACCTTTCAGTTACTTGAGGAAGGTAAGGGCAATGCCCAAGAGTCTGCTCTGAACATTGGAAGCAAACCTAACTTCTCCTGTGGAAATACTGCCACAGTATGCGATGAAGCTGAGAACGACTGACTTAAATTGATACCGAGCCATCACTGAATTGGGGCCCCCCAAAGGTCAGCAGCTGCTGGCACTCACGCTCTCTCAGGGCCCTGTCTCAAGGCCTGGTCAGTGATTCAACACTCCTTTTTTGTACTCGATAGGTTTAAACATACAGCAATCATAAGATGCAGATATACTCATTTTTAAATAAAGAAGCATGGTTTGTAACCCATGGCTGAAACATTCTTTTCACATTGAGTGTTCATAAAAATAAAATCTGAGTGTCTAATAGACAGGTAGGTAGAACTTCCCTCCAGGATTGCACAGCACTTATCTAAGTGGGCGTATTCTGTTATATCTGAGTATTAATCACTACCATGGTTTCTTCTCCCCCTCTGATCTCTCCCTCTCCCTCCCTCCCCTCCTCCTTCTCCAGGCTTTGTCTCAGTTTTGTCTCTGATATTGCTGTTGCCAGTCTTCAGTAGCCCCGGCAGTTTCCCTGACAACAAACTTGGAGATGTTTCCCTCTGTATCTAGGACTGAACCCATCACCTCCCCTCAACCTGTGCCCAACACACATCTGTGTGCACTGTGTTTACTACCTTGATGAATATTCACACATCTTTCCAGAAACTAAGGCACAAACCAGGATGTCATCTTGGATTTCTCTCTCTCCTTTTACCTACTACTCTTTTTGTAATGCATTTTCCATGAAACTTATTTTTTTTTATTTGAGAGGGAGAGGGTAGGGCAGGGAAGGGCAGAAAAAAAGAGCTGTCATCCACTGGTTCACTTCCCAGATGTCTGCAAGCTGTCACCTGCTACCTCCCTGGTTGCACGCTAGTAAGAAGCTGGAATTGAGAGCCGAGGCTGGGCCTGAATCCAGGTAGTCTGATATGAATGTCTTAACCATTGGGCCAAATGCCCATCCCCTACCCCATACTTCTAGTTGATCAGATTTCTCTGTGTCTGCTCCTGTGATCTATGTAGATTTGATTTCATCTACTTTCTGGCCTTTATCTTTGTGTAGAACAATGGCTGTGTTCTCCTGGATTTCTTCATCTCTGTCAAACTGATGCTTTCTCTTGTCCAGAGAGTCTCAAACTGGATGACACAGGGGCGTCACCTGGGGTGCTTTAAAATACACTGATGCTGTAGCCCTATGTACCTACCTACACAACTAGGTCTGTGTTGTGTTCTTCCAATGTATAAATAAGCCATTCCTATAGCAGCCAAGTGCCCATCCTTGATCCTTTACTGATCTACAGTCAGCTCCTTTTCCCTTTTCTCCTGGCACTTGTCCTAAACTTCTTCACTTTCCTTCATCCTCCTACCTCCCTTGGCTCATGCTGTCCCTCCTCACCCGTCATGAATTCATTTCTATTTCTATTGCTCAAACAGAAGAGAAGCTACCATTTTCAGTTTCCATTTTCATATTGTGCTTTATCTGATAGTGTAACACTTCCTTAAGGATTTTAATTGGCTTTTGGATATTTTATTTAGGGCCATCTTGTGAATAACCCAGCTTATGCTGTTTTAAACAAAGAGGTAATTTATATTTATAATTTATTGGCTTCCTTAATTGAACTGTCAAGGTAGTTTCAGCATTAAGCAAGGCTTGACTCATGAGTCAAATAGCATGCGCTGGTGTAGCCCTCACTTGGCACCCTTTGATGTGTCAGCTATTCTCAAGCTCACCTTCTGGGAACCAGCGAAGTGGCTGCCACAGTTCCACATCTCATATCACCAAGCACAAAGGGGAGAGGCCTGGAAAAGCCAATCAAAGTTCTAGTGAGTGAGCTGGGTTAGGTGTACATCCCTGAATTGGACCAGTGAGATGAGTGCATCAGGATTGTCATCACTGAAGCTGGGTGTGCAACACCCTCAGAACACAGTGTGAGAGAGGAAAGCATCATGAATTGTCCAGGGTGTGAAGAATGGATGCACAAAGGGCAAACAACAAATGGTCACACTACTGCAAATTATCTCAATATCATCTGTCCATAAAGGCCATTTAAAAATTCTACTGAAGTGAATGCAAAAAAAGAAAAACAGCTGTATATAATCCTTGTGTCATTGAGTTAATGAGTTCAATTTTTTTGTGCATATTAAAAATTACTCTAGTAAATAGTAGAAGAAAAGTGTAATAGAGTCAAAAGAACTGACTTCAAATGGATGCTTTGTCATTTAATTATCTGGATGACCTTGGATAAGTTATTTATCTTCTCTGATCATTGGTTCTGTTATCCTCTAGGTACAGATGTAACTAATGTATCTCACAGACTTTGTGTGAGTATCAAATGAGATGATAAATGTTAAGGCATATAATGAAAAGTCAGAGTTAACTGTTATTTTTAATTTTGTTACCTCATCAGGATGACTTTACCTGACCAAATAAAATATCATCATTAAAATGTAATTTTACTAACACGTGGCCTTTATTATTTAAAATCTGTTTTGTTGTTGTCTTTGCTTTTGTCTAAAGGAGCTTTGGAGCAGCTTAGATAACAAGTACATGCTAAGATATTTAGGGTAGGGGCCAGCATTGTGGCACAGCCTCTGTATGTCTCCAGCATCCCATATCAGAATTCCAATTCCAATCTAGTTTCCTGCTAATGCAGGGGAAAACAGCAGATAATGGCCCAAATACTTGTATCCCTGCTACCCACATGGGAAACCTGGACAGAATTCTGGAGTTGCTGGCTCCTGGCTTCTGCCTGGCCCAGCCCTAGCTGGTGCAGCCATTTGAAGAGTGAACCAGCAGATGGAAGACTGATTCTCTCTCTGCTTTCTCCCCCTCTCCACCCCATTTCTCACTCTCTGTGTCACTCTGCCTTTAGATAAATAAATGAATAAATCTTTAAAGAAAAAGATGTTTAGGATAAAATAAAGTGTGCTTGTTGTTCACTCAAAATCATTGCTGCAGCTCAGATCAAAGGCTGGGTTTCAGGGTAGCAAAGGCAAAAAAGACAAACACAGCTAAATGCACAGCTCTCATTTTGTAATAGAAAGTATATCATTTAAGAGGAGTGACAACCTTTTCTTAGGGCAAATCTCTAAATGGAATGTATCCCATCAATCTTCCTGTGAAGGGGTGTTGAACAGCATAATGGACCATTGTACCATAAAATTTATAAGACCCAAGAAGTTTGAAACCATGTTGGACAGTTTTCAGTAGAGATACCGTCTGCCCTAGATTGGGATCTTCTGTTTACTCATTGTGTGATATAAGTAATTGTTTAACTTACCCAAGGCTCAGCTTTCTCATCTCTAAATTGGGAATAACCCCGGGAGGCTATCAAGAAGATTAAACACAAGAATATGTGTTGAAGACATTAGCACAGGCCACTGAATGTAGTAAGAGCTTAATAAACATTAGTTGTTATAGTAATTATTACACATGCTACCAGTAAACATTTATTTCGATAATTAAATGCCCATAAAAGTTATTAGCAGTAAGATTTTTATTGTGCTAAAAGAAAGCATGTGATTGAACACTGAAAAAATATCACCAGAGCCTTTCAGCTGCATAAGCAGTCTAGCAAGCCGGGAATCTAAAGGAGAAAATGAAAATATTGTCTGAGTTCTCTTTCTTCTTTTTCTTTTTTAGACAAGTCATGTTATTAAAACACTGAAAGTCTCCAAGATAACATAATGGTGAAAAGCGTGTGGTGGGAAGGGTAGAAAAGCTAACTAACATGAGCAAGTCTCCTAATTCACCATTTCCTGAGAGTTCTTCTGCCTTCAAATTGCACTTAGATGTGTGTAGAGCCATTAGCATATGGTTGCTGAGTTGACAAGGTCTAGTTGTCTGCTTCTACAAACACTGTTGTTTTATGGGACAACAGTGTGTTCCGGCTGTAGTTTACTGGAAAAAGGGGGCGGGGAAAATTGAGTCATTGTGATGGTAGCTCTCCGAATAACCCAAAATAAGATCACCTAGAATAAGTTACATGCTAAAACAGTGGAGGCAGTTTGCCTTTTTATGTTCATCCCTTAAATAATCAGAGTAATAAGGTGCATACTTAGACCCAATAAATGTAAGTACTGAGAGGAATCAGAAATTTTTTAGGATCCACTTAACACAGTCCTTCCTTCTTCTTTTTTTTTTTTTTTTTTTAATTTAGATATGGAAACCAAGGCCCATAGGCAGTTGGATAGTCAATAATAAAACTATATCTTCAAGTCAGATTTGCTACCTCCTAGAGAAATAACCTTCTCTCACCGCAGGGAATTTGATTTTTGCTGTTGTTTGTGGGTATCTTTGTTTTGAAAGTAGGGTAGGGTTTCTTACTGCTGTTGATGTCTGTTTCTTACTGGTGATTTCCAGTGTTTGTAATCTGCAGGACAAGAATACCCTTTATTTTCAGTCATTCTGGAAATCAAAAGTCCAGTACACTCTTACCTTTTACAAAAGCATCCTAACATTTGAGTAAGCCCCTGAGGTTGATTTGCCCAACTAAATTGTGAATTTCCAGGTTACTTGGCTTTGATCAGGGACAGGAGACATGAGGGTGGGCTAGTCTAACCCAGCTACTGCTCTTGGTCCTCTTGACCTGCATGAGTCTGTGTGAAACACAGCATCTGTGCTTGCCCCTGGTACATTTCTGCCGGTAGAAAGCCTCCGAATTGGCCAAGCTGGTAGCAGTTCTTTTCTTCCTGGCAGACCTCACTGTAGCCTCCACCCAAGGAATAAAGCATCTAGGGCTTGGGAAAGTAATCTGCCGAGAGGCAGGTAGGGCAGAAATTGCCAGTGCCAAGACAAAAGGGGCCTGTCAGTTAGTGGCGACCTGGAATTCCTCTCTGATCAGCAATGCTGTAAGTACTCTCATCCCCTGGTGTTTCCTCTGCACCAGCCACCATGTTGAGACTAGAAGTGTGTCCCCAGAGACTGCTTAATGCCACAGAGCAGTGCTTACCATCCACCAAAGTTCAAAGAGCAGACACACCACAGTATATTCAGTCCAAATGCCAATACCATGTGTGTATCTGTGATTCCGAATTATCTACCGTTGATATAACATGATTTTTTATGATGAGGAATGAAAGGAATAAGTATTATGTTCTTTTAAAGAGGCTGTGACTGGGCCAGAGAAAATTTGGATGATTCTGGATTATTCAAAATCTGGTTGGCTCTGATTTTACACATATATACATATATTTATATTTATATATTAATGTAATTTTTTCACTGTCTCTTACTTGTTTAAATATAAATACCACTGATTTTTGGAAATCCCAGTTATTCATGATAGGTACTGCCTTTTATGGGGGTTTGTCTTAATTATGTCTACTTCTAAAAACATACATAGATACTATATCCATTTAATTTCCATTTTTTTTGTTGGGTGATTTAAATGGCCTTATATGGTTTAATCACAACTACTATTAATTCTTTCATATCATATCACACATCTTCATTACTTTGATATGATCTATGTTATATATTAGGGGAGTCACCATAATGAGCCAAAAGCAATTTGATGCTAGCCATCCAATTTATATATTTTTGGTAGCAGATAAAACAAAGTTATATAGCATGGACTACTAAGAAAGCTGTCATTGAACATTCCTAACACTGGGGGAAAAAAGCACCCATAAAAAAGATGAGTACAGTTCAGAGCATTTAGTTATTTGTGTTAAATTTTTACTGATTAGAAATAATTTCATGAGAAAGCTGCCTAAATTAATGAAAAGGCTTTAAATATTTCAAATAATCAGACAAATTCTATATCCCAAAGAGGAATACTTTGTGCTTTTTTTTTTTCTGATGACTAGACAAGAATGATACATTTCCTGAGATAGCAATAATACTTTAAAAAGGAAATAGAATTCTTTAACTCCTGAAAAATATGTAGCCTCTCTGGTAGTTAAGCAGCGCAAGGATAAATTGCTGGGAAGTATTGCTTTTCCTGACAAAATTCCTAAAGATTTTTGAGTTGAGACTACTGAGTCTTGTGTGAAAATGTAAATTTCAGAAACAGCCTTTAAGTCAGTGTCCTTTAGCTCAGCAATTCAGCTTCTGGAAAGACATTCTAAGACAGAAATACCTCTTCCCACAAGAAGTGTTCACTGCGTTATTATGAATAATAGGAGGGAGGGGAAAACCCCATAAACGTTGACCATTAAGGAAACGAATTATATAAGTAAACTGCAGCATGTGTGTGCAGTGGAACAATACCCAGCTGATAAACATTTGTGCACAAATTTTCCAAGGTTGAAACTGTTCATATCATTAGGGGGAAAGATGGTTAACAAGATCTTATACAAGGAAGTCAGTCCTATTTTAGAACTACATCATAATGAAGATGGAAGAAAATACCAAAAATTTTTAAATGTCTTGCATGATAATTTTATTTATTATGTTACATTTATACATTTATATTGTATTTACCTTATTTATAAGTATTATCACCCCTTTTTTCACTGTTGCTGCAAATGTAAAAGTGGATTCTTCTCTTTCCAAATTATATTTAGATAACACATTTACGCCTTCCAAATACTGTCAATTGTACCATCCTTTATATTTCTGTTTTTTCATGTATTAAATTTGTCACTCAGCATTTTACTGAATAGCTCTTGGAAGAAGTTGTATTTCATGGAATTTTTCTCCTTTATTTCATATCTATCTACTCCTAAAAAATACACAAAACAAGAATTCTGAATTCAGTGGCTCTTGGGAAATGGCACTTGTATATTTGTTTTAGGTTTTTTTTTTTTTTTTTTTTTTTTTGAGGTCGTCCAGTGCACAGGGATTATTTGACATTTTCTAAGCACACGAGATCCATTTACAAAGACAAAGCACCTTATGTTTCTATAGTTATTTTTATGTATAGCTGTTAAAGGAACAGGAAGTGTCTTTCAGCCTCCTTTCTCTGTACAACTGCCCTAGAAATAGCCATTAGTATTAACCATAACAGAGACCAAAATCGTTTCCCATAGATCCTTGGAGAAAGGCTGCAAAATAGCACTAAAGCATTTGGGGTTATTTATAATAAAGCCTGTGCGAAAGAAGCAAGATGCCAATTCATGTGTCAGGCAGACAGTGGCAGCTGCTTTGTTACTACGTGGCACTGTCCCATCCAAAATCAAATGGGAAATGGGGACTGTTTGACAGATACTGTCACTAGCGCAAACATTATTAAAATAATTTAAAAGCTGCTGCTGCTGCTTTTTTTCTTTTTTCTTTTTTCTTTTTTTTTTTTTCTAATCTGAAGGACAGGCTGTTGGTTTGCTCCGGGCTTTCCCAACTGTGATACCTGGGACTCCGGAATGAATGTTCCTACGCCAGATTTTTTATGTAGCCAAGCCTGAGCCACGACTTTTCATCCCAGTGGGACGTGCAGCTCTGTTCTTGGCGTTTTCTGCCTATTACCAGCGAGGGTCTGTGAACAGAATCTCCATTTGTGAGAACCTCATTGTGGATAGCACGCCGTGGTCTTTTCATTTTGATTGATGGTTGTGGTTCTGCACCATCTGGCTTCTGATAGGCTGCATTAATCATATCCTGAACTAAGAAAGTGTAGACATGTCTGCTTAATATGTACCCATACATAATGTAACATTAGTTATTCATTCGGCTTGCAGAACAGAGTCATAATGTATGCGAGGTCTTTATATAGTAAAGCATAAATATTAATACGCGACCCATTAATGCTGTTTTTACTCGGCCTAACCTCCCACTAGTACATTTGTTTATGAAGATTGAGGAATTAAGAGAAAGAAGACCATGTGCACATTTCCATGAACACATACAGTCCTGCTGGCGTCTCCCATGAATCCGGAGTGATGTGTGTCTGTCACTTTTATTTACCCGTGTTTACTTTTCTGTATCTCTCTAATTGCCTCTCGGAATCCAGGTGAAACGCAGTCTGTGACCCAAATTCACTTTTTCTCGCTTGGACTCCCAGCACTCCATATAGGTCAGCGTTTCACCGGGGGTCGCTGAGGGCGAACGTGGCCCTGTTCCTCTGTACTGCCTCTGCCTGGGCCCACTCTAGACACTTGGGCCCCTGCTGAGTGATAAAGTCAAGACCAAGAGAAGCCAGGAGGGGCAGGGTAGGAGTTCACAAGCCGAGCCAAGTTGTGCTCCAGATTCAGACTGTCGTACGGATCAGCAGCTCAAGTGGGGTTTTAGAAATGTGCTAGGACCTTTTCCAGCGAGGAGAGATGTTGTGCGCAGTAGTCACTGTCCTGCCAGGACCCAGAGCAGGGAGGGGAGGGGTTTAAATGCTCCTGGGACGTTACCTTGAACCAAATTGCTCCAGCGTATTTCTTGAGGTAGCAAATTGAAACCGTAACTTCATAAAACACATTTTATGTTTTATTAATTGTGTTTGGCCGTAAGAGCACTGTATTCCTCTGTGGTTACATCTTCTGAATGTGTGCCCCACATTCAAAGTATGTGTTTTAATGAATTACACTATTGGAGAACGAGTGAAGATTAATGCTTGTGTGCTGCAGAATGCAAAATGCAGCCGGCACTGTAACAGTAATCAATCATGGGATAAAGCATGGGAAGCAAGACACATGATCATAGTTTGTGTTGAGAAATGAGTAAACTACAGCTTCTGTTTGAAATGTAATTACAAAGAGGTTTAATTAGTCACAGAAGCACTGTGGGCAATACCAATGGAAAGTGGAGAGAGAGTAATACGTGGATACAAACTGACGTCATTGGAGTTGAAGACACAAAGATAACCTTTTATGGGAAAGCTGGGGAAAAAATTACTTTCAGGGGTAAAAATTGATAATTTCATATTCTGCTTCACTTATTTTAAAATGGCTTTTAGCGCTTTCTTCCAATAATTTAAATTCTGCCCTTGTTTAATTCACTCTCTTAATTGGATTTAAAAACAGACCCTCAGTGCCAGGAATACTGCACTGACACACTAGAAGAGGAGCAAATCTTACAGAAGCAGGATTCTGACTGTGAGATACAGGTGCACACGGATGCAGCTCTGGGCATCTATGAGCAGGACTGAGCGAGCAGGACTGAGCTGGCTGTGAGAGGGTAGGGCTTGAATCGTGGCACTGTCGACTGGCTGGATGGTCTCAAAAATTAGGTTTAGACAGAGGCTGGCCAATTTCCAGGTGAGCTCTCATTTTAAGACATAATAGTCTTAGCGAGCTTTTTATTTAAAAGAAGCAGTATCTTTAATGACTGCAAGCCTGGTTTCTTACCTTACAAATGGAGATCGTGACTGGTCTGCTTACCATTCGTTGTTGGTGAGGGTCAGGCGGGATAATGAATGTGTGTTACAGGCTTCTCAATACTGCAGAAATATATGTGCAGTCATTTTTGTTGAATAAAATTTTCTGAATTTCATTTTATGTTTATAAGCCTCTGCACAGTGATGCATTCTTCTCTTCCTGTGTCACAGTAGATTTTAGGAACAAATGAGGTGGTGACTTCACGTGTCTCCTGGTGCCTGATTTCCCCTCCTAGAGTTTATAGCAGAGGTTAAGACTCGTTTTCAGGACCGTACGCCACTGAAATATGGCATAATTTAATTTCGTCTTCAAGCACCATATAAACTATTTGGACTGTGACTCTTTAAGATTAAGGATATTCATGCTGAAGCTCAGATGGGACTGACAGGGGAAGGCCTTGTGAACCAAAGCACTTCATTCGCTCAGGAAGACCGCTTTCAGGAAGCCAGGGCCCATCTTCTCCCTGGGACCGCGGGAGGGCAGGGACAGCTGGACAAGTGAGGGGCCCTGACACCGTTTCTCTTCCTGCACAAGTCATCAGCACACTTTGAGCCTGCAACACAGACATCCCATATGGATGCCGGTTTGAGTCCTGGCTGCCCCACTTCCAACCCATCTCTCTATGGCTCAAACTTCCAGAATGCCAAATAAACCCCTTTCAAGTACTTTAAGATTTATTTATGTATTTGAAAGTCAGAGTTACAGAGCAAGAGGGAAGGAGAGAGTGAGAGAGAGCGGGCGAGGTCAGTCATCCGTCTGCTGGTTCATTCCCCAAATGACCATGATGCACAGGACTGGGCCAGACTGAAGCCAGGAGCCAGCATCTTCTTCTAGCTCTCCCATGGGGGTGCAGGGGCCCAAACACTTGGACACTTTCTGCTGTTTTCCCAGGTGCATTAGCAGAGAGATGGATTGGAAATGAGGCAGCCAGGACTCAAACCAGCATCCATATGGGTTGTCTGTGTTGCAGGTGGCTATTAATCTGTGCCACAATGCTGGCCTCCACAAAGGATATTTTATTTGTAACTTTTAACTTATATATTTATTTGAAAGATAGATTATTAGAGGGGGACAAACAGAGAGATTTTCTATCTGCTGGTTCACTCCCCAAGTGGCCACACAGCCAGGAGCCAGTAACTCAGGGTCTCCCACACTGGTAACAGGGGCCCACACAGTTAGGACGTCCTCTGCTGCCTTCCCAGGTATGTTAGCAGGAAGCTGGATCAGAAATGGAGAAGCCAGGGCCTGAATCAGCACTCCAATATGGGATGCCAGAGTTGCCATTGGTGATTCAACCCACTGCACAATGCTGGACCCCTCTTTGTAACTTTTTAATGAATCTACCTTGGCTTTTTTTTTTCTTGCATTGTCATAAATATAGGAGCACTTACACAGTATGTATTTTCAGATTTTTAAGCGCTTCTTAATGTTGCCAGCCTGTCCAAAGACTTAAGAATGGTTCTCCAAAACCCGGAAAAATAACTTTGATTCTAGGTTATATTTGGTGTTTAGACTTTAGGTGAAGTCAGATATCCTCTGTATACTTGGACCTACTGCCATAGGGCAGATTTGTATATGTATAAACAATAGATCCTTGTAATAGAACTCAATAGACATTATATAAAGTTCTATGACTCTCACATTCATTTATTCAATCACTGTGCATAAGGCCCTGAAAATACAAACAGTAAGATAGTGTTTAATCCCATGTCTAACCCACTCTTAGTCTGCAGAGAGGAGGGAGGTGGATAGCACATTTTATTTATTCATTTGAAGAGGCAGAGAAACAGACTGATGTGTTCTGGGGCAGGGGACGGTGAGTGAGGCAGAGAGAGAAAGACCAAGAGACAGGGAGATGTCTCCCATCCACTTGTTCATTCCCCAGATGCCTGCAATGGCTGGGCCTGGGCCAAGCCAAAGTCAGGAACTGGGAACTCAGTTCAGGTTTCCCACATGGAATGCAGGAACCCAGTTACTTCAGCCATCGCCACTGCAGCCCAGGTGCTGGAACCAGAGCAGAGCTGGAATTGCAACCCAGCTGCTCCACTGCAGGAATGGTCATCTAATCAGCGTCTGAATCATTGAGCTAAAGGCCTGCTCTAGTGAACAGCCATTTTTTTTAATGTATATTTGTCTTTTTCATCTACTTGAAAAGCAGAGTGACAGAGAGAGAGAGAGAGATCTTACATCTGCTGGTTCACTCCTCCAGATACCTGCAACAGATATGGCTGGACCAGGCAGAAGCCAGGAGCTCCTTCCAGGTGTCCCACATGGTTGGCAGGGGCCCAAGGACTTAAGTCATCATCCGCTGCCTCCCAGGATGTATTAACAGGAAGCTGGCTCAGAGGCGGAGTTGCCAGAACTCAAACCAGCAGGATATGGGCTTCCCAAGCGGTGGATTAACCCATTGCCACACAATACCTGCCCCAAGCCAATTTTAATTCCGCATTTATACATGATGCCAGTGACATTACTATTATTAATTACTATATTATCAGTGGCAGCAGTAATAGCAAAGCATACATATATTTTAAAAGATTAACTGTGAGTCATTTGAAACTTTGAAAGCATAAATTGTTCAGTAAAAACAGGGTGGTGGGGAAAGACCATGGTTCATCAATTATTTGATTCAAAAAAGTTAATTCCTACATCCTCTAAGACATAAAAGTAGCCACTTTTTCTCCCCCTAAAACCTTTTTTTGGCCATCTGTCCACACTGTTGTGGTCCTTGTGCCAACTCCACCAGGAGCATGGTTATCCCTGGTACTTGAGTTTCCCATCTGGCTTAAGTTGTCACAAAAATCAGGGAGCATAAGCCGCATGCCCAGCCGATAACACAGAACTCACGTGTGGCTGCTTTTGACGCTATCTCAAGTCACGAAGATAGCACTGAGGACTTTCTTCCCAGCCATCTCTCCTTTATTGCGATAAATTATTTGCCCTTTGCTCTTCCCAAAGGCATCTAAGGTTATCGAGAGCCCAGACCACTGTCTACCATTTCCGTTGTCTCACCCCTGCCTCATACTAATAACATGTCCCCCCAAACCAGGGAGCGTAGATGAGCATAGATACCAGGAAAGCACTGGAGGGGGAGGGGCAGGCAGAGCAGTCATGTATTATTCAGTGTTTGTCAGTGTCCCTGCAAACAGAAGGTCACCCACCCATCAGATCTATCACAGGGAGAGAACCTCGTTCTTTGCTTCTGAAAATGCCTCATTTCAGCTAAACCGGTGTCCTGCAACTGTTTAGTTTTGAGGTGAAGCAGCTGCTCTTGGGGACCCAGCTGTGTATTTTTCACCATAGTTGATCCGCCTGTGCGTCGCGAGTTGCAAGTTCTTTCCAGTACTGACAGCGTGGACTTGAGCCTCGCTGCTGTGGGCAGGCATCATATGAAGACAGGAAGGGTGGCCCTGTCCTTCTTCTCCCAGTTTTCCCAAGGTGAAGCCCAGCCCAGAGACTGTAGGGCAACGCTGTCTTCTAAAGACGGGGCGAGTTTGCCTTTTGAGAGAACTTCTGTGATTTGTAATTTTAAAAATCAAGCACATACAGAATTCAATTTTTTTTTCTAGAGTTAATTTCATTAGGATTCTTCATTAAAGAGCCTATTCACAGGGGGCAGTAGCAGCAGGGTTCCTGCCTACACCCACTGTTTTCAGATGGCCAACCCAGAATAAAACAAAGACTATTAGAGTGTTAGGTGGCTCCTGTGAGCGAGTGAGCAAGCCGAGCCGTCAGGGAGACACTCATCAGAATCCAGTAACTTAGAAGCCACGCCGTCCATCTTTCCCCCAAGAGTGAGAAGCCTTACCACCACAGCTGGCCGTGCCACGAACATGTTCTGTCCATAAGGATTTCTAGAACAGCTCTCTGCACGGTGCACACGTGGGCCTTGTGCTGGGGGTAGCACCCCTACCCCTCTACCCACCCCCACCCCCCGTTCCCTTTGGCCTCATTCCAGTTTCTTTCTTGTTGTTTCATTCCTTTTCCCCTTCATTTTGCATTGGCCACGCAATTCACTTTCATACGTATCACTGGAGTCATGTTTTCATTTCAAATAATGCTTGCAGCCCTCATCGCCCAGAAGCCTGGGTAGGTAGTTTTTTTGCCACAACAATTTTGTCATGCAAAAGAAGATGCTTCCCTCAAATAAATTCAGCGACTCAGCCATAATAACCAACAGTCTGTGTATACGTTGGGCGGAGGGGGCACCGTCTTACCATTTCAACCACAGGTACCCACAACCAAATGCTTCTTAAATGCTCATCTTGCAGAACAGTGTCATTTTCTATCTAATATTTATGTAATCCAGAGTGGTTGAAACAGCAGCAGCTTTGCAGCCACATGAACCTGGCTTGGAATGTACATTCTCTCAATGAGTAGGTGTGAAACTCAAAGCACAGTCTCTTACCTTTTTTTTTTTTTCAAGTATTTTATTTATTTGAAAGGCAGAGAACAAGAGAGAGCTTCCATCCACTGGTTCACTCCTCAAATGCCCGCCACAGCCAGGCCTTGGCAGAGCTGAAGCCAGCAGCGAGGAATTCCATCTGGGTCTCCCGTGTGGGTGGCAGGGACCCAGGGGGGGCCGCAGCAGGAAGCCGGGTGGGAAGCTGAGGCCGGACTCCATCCCAGGCACTCTGATGACGGGATCTGGGCATCACGGGCAGCTACTTAACCCCCTGCTCCACACACCCACTCCAGACTTTCTAATCTTTCTGACCCTTGCGTTTGTCATCTGAGAAATGGGGGAAAATAATTTCCACTCTGAAAACAGCAGATGGATAGGAAGTACTCGTAAAGTGTTGCCCATTTCCTTCCACTTCTTTTTATTACAAGGGATCTTCAGAAAGTTAATGGGAAGTGCGCATAGGAAAGAACTGTGCAAGGGCTGAGCGTTATGGCAGTGTGGTGCAGTGGGCTAAGCTGCTTGGGATGCCTGCTTCCCATATCTGAGTTCAGGTTCAGGTTCAGGTCCTGGCTTCTCCATCTTTCTGATCCAGAGCACTTTAAGGCAACGGATGATGGCCCAGCTGCTTGATCCCTGCCACTCACATGGGAGACCCAAGTGAAGGTCCAGGCTTCTGCCTGTGGCCTGGCTCAGCCCTGGCTGTTGTGGGCATTTGGGGAGTGAACCAGAAAATGGAAGATCTCTCTTTCTCTCCCCCTCCCTCTCTTCTCTCCCGCTTTCTCTCTTTTTTTTTTTCTCACTGTGCCTTTCAAATAAATAAATCTTAAAAAAAACTCACTTGCAGAAAATATATGAAAGTGAGTAGAAATCCCATCAACTATTAAGTTATGTATCACAGGCAAGAATATCTTTGCAACCTCCCAGCCCCCCACCTTGAGTAAATTGCAGTGGTATTTTCCTCCACCACCCCTAAGGGAAAGACTGGAAGACTCGTAAGTAATTGTTGGTGATGTTAGTTTTCTGCTGACTTACTGTTTCTTTTTTTGTTTTACTCTTCTGATAGGGAATTTGGGCCAGTAGGAAAGAACAAAGAGAAGGAATAAAAAAGAATCCATTTAATTGCTTAATGTTCCCATGGAACATATGAATAATACTCTGTCAAACCCTGGAATATATATTACCTGGTGCATTTGCTTCATAATATCTTAGCAACTAGATTGTAAATTTCTCCAGAGTAGAGACTATGTCTTATGTTTTCAAATGTCCTTAAAGGGACCTAGGCTAGTGGTTGACATTTAATAAGTTCTAAGTAAATGCTTGCTGAGTGAAACTGAATTTATGGCAAAGTTACTTACAAATCACTTGCATTGAGACCAGGTGCAAACATCAGAAGAGGCTGACCTGGTTTTCCTTGAACACACTTGCCGGTGTGGGTTCTTCCCCCTTGGCCATACCTTTGGGACAACACTTTATACTTCAGGCAAACTGGTACCCCTGCAGAGACTTCTCTTTTTCCTGACCAAATCTTCAATTACCCAAGATTCTCAAGGAGGGTCAATGTCACTCTCTCATGGGAAAAGGCAGGTGCTGGTTGTTGGGGGCAGTGTTCCTGGCATTTAGTCTCAGCAAGAAACGGTGTCGCTCCCAATACCGCTGGCTCCCATCATTAATCAACTCTGGTCTCCCTGAAAGTTCTCTCTGGCTTCCTGCTCAGGTCTCCTATTTCGTCACTCCCCATTGCACACTGTGTTTAAAGCCTGACTGAGCCACTTCATTCTTGGCCAGGCCACGCCCTGTGTCTATTTCTGTATCCTTGCAGACTGTCTTTCCTGTTCCTGTCCTGCTTTGTCCCCTTGTGGCTGTCTTGACCCTTCAGCACTCAGCTCTGGCACTACCTCTCCCACAAAGCCTTTGCTCATTATAAACCCAGGGCGAGGATAAGTGACACCTTCCCACGCTTCCCTCCGACAGGACCTTGATCGCAGTGAATTGGGGTGACTTGCTCACTTCCTGTCTCTCAGACTAGGCTGAAAGCTATATCAGAATGCGCTACACATCCCAGCGGTTCGCCCAGAGCCTGATACAGAGCGGGTACTTAACTAATCCTTCTGTGAATGAGTGAATCCTTCAGTGACATTGTCAGGCAAGAATCAGTTCACTCAACAAACACACACTGTATTGCGTGCCCTTCGTAAACAGGAAGAACCCCAGTCTGAGGTCCAGGTGAAAATTAGCAACACTAGCCTCTTGGATGAAGGAACCGTTCCTTGTGCAGGAGTCAGGAAGGGGTAGCAAGAAGGTATAGAGAAACTGTCCTTACATGGGGGGCTTGCCCAGGCTTGATTTACCACATAGCCACTGTAACTGGGAGAGCGATATGGCGGCTGGCAGTGCCCAGTCAGTCCACAGCATATTGTTCAAAAATTGGGTTGATAGCAAAGTTGAGATGAACATTGAGGAAGCTGACTGGATTTTATGTCTCTTAAATCTCCTACTTTATAAAAGCATCAGAATTTGTCTCTGATTCCCATTTTCCTAGTGATGAATGCTTTATTACGTAAATAAATTGGTTCCTGATGGATCTGATCTTTTATCTGGAAAAGAAAGAATTCTCTTTAAACAGCCAGTCCTGTCCACAGGTAGTGTGAGCAGTATTGGTCCAGGCACTCCCAGCAGAATCCTGGCTGTTTCATATCCAACTCCAGGCTGGATGCTGACGAAGCAGGAACTGCTGAGTTCTTCCTCCCTTCTCCCATCCAGAGCGAGGGTGGCTAGGTTGAGACAGAGGCTACTGGGTAGGGTTAGAGTCCTTTGTGAGTCCCTAGAGTTCTAGGTAACCCTTGGCCTCAGCTGGCTTGCCAACTGGAAAACCAGAACAATCACTCCCGTGCACCAGGCTGGCTGGGCAGTGGGACTCTGTAGAAGTTAGGGTGCCCAGGCTCACTCCAGCAGCAGAGTGTGTGCCAGCGCCACCAGCTCCAGCACCCGCCTCCTTGTGACCTGGTGGCTGCCAGCGTACTCTCTACCCTGACAGTCATCTGCTCCAGAGCCACTTCACGCAAGGGGCTTCATTTTTACAGATTCATTGGAAGCTGGAGATGGTAATAACAACAATACCTTCAGAGACTGTTTCAATAAGCAGCCGTGCGACCCTCAGAAAGACTGTTCAAGTATATACAGTCGGACTGCAGAGTGACATGGCAAGACTCCGAAGCCTCACTTACAGGAATTCTGACTGGTGTAGAAAAAATTCCCTGCCAGACAGTGTGTCTGCGCTGTTTGCAGTGGAAGCATAAATATCTAATTTGCCTTGTTACAGAGAAGAATGCATGATCTATGCAGCATGTAGCCGAATAATCATTCCATCAGGCTGAAAATGTAGGGAACATAATTAATTTGCTGGTTTGCCCTAATCCTTATTCTCAGATGGTAAAACAGAAACCTCTACTTTCATATTTCATTTAGTCATATTTCATTTCTTAGAAGTTAAAAAAAAGCACCGTTTTGCCCGAAGATCAAAAATAAAAAACCGCTAATAGGATAAGTCCATACACCCTAAATTAGGAGAGCTCAAACACACCCAGTAATAAATTTCTAAAAGTTTGTTTTTCCCTCAGCGTTTCTGTAGCCTATAGGTTTTTTTTTTCTTTCTCATCTCTGTTTAAGTGTTGTATCATCAAGGTCAGCGCATCTGAGATGATAAATATGTCTCCTGGGAGCAGGGTAGGGCCAGATCAACTGTGCATATTAGCATGGCATCACAGAAGTTCCCCTGTTCATTCTCCTCTTGAAGAAAAAACGAGGGTAAGCAGCAGCCTCAAACGAAAGTCCAATTTTTGTCTTTAAACGAAATTGACTTGATGTTATTTACATTAGAGCCTGATGTGTTCTTTTTCAAATCTGCCCGCCTTTCATTTTTGAGCTGGTGTTTCTTTGCCGGCCAACCGCCATTCTGTGTTAGACGGTTCAGTTTCCTGGTGCATTCGTAATAAACAAAAGCAAATACATTTTTATGAAACCATAAAGATGATCAAGTGTGCACTCCTCTCTAGCATGCTCGTGTGCAGCATAATTGTTTAATACTGTTTTCTCTCCACATTAAGTCAACTTGAGAGACTATTGATTGTACCAAGCACCGTTTCTTAATGCTGTAATTTTCCAGGCCTGGGTCTCCAGGGACCCTCGTCAGGTGCATAATTGTGTGTGTTGCTGCTGTCTGCTGCATGCCCGGTGACTGTAGCGACTCTGTGAGAGAATAGTGCTTTTCATGGTGCCAAAGGGCCTGCTGCCCTGGCCCAAAGGCCAGAACAGAGGGCATCTGAAGGTATAAGAATTTTTAGGGGCCATATTCAGAAAAGGCCAGAATGCTGTTCCATACGAGATTATAATTTTGCCTTCATTTATAGACGTGTGCCACAATCATCATATTAGGTGCTTTCATTTGTATGGTACTTTATTTATTTATTTGTTTATTTTTTGACAGGCAAAGTTAGAGAGAGGGAGACAGAGAGAAAGGTCTTCTTTCCGTTGGTTCACCCCCCAAATAGCCACTACGGCTGGCATGCTGCACCGCGCTGATCCAAAGCCAGGAGCCAGGTGCTTTCTCCTGGTCTCCCATGGGGTGCAGGGCCCAAGCACTTGGCCATCCTCCACTGCCTTCCTGGGCCACAGCAGAGAGCTGGACTGGAAGAGGAGCAACAGGGATAGAACCGGCGCCCCGATCGGGACTAGAACCCAGAATGCCGGCACCGCAGGTGGAAGATTAGCCTAGTGAGCCACGGTGCCAGCCTTGTATGATACTTTATCCAAAACACTTCACACACGTGACATCTCCCCACCAAGCCCTGTTCTCTCAAACATGCTGTTTAGCTTCTTCAAGCCTCTGTTTTCTGATCTGTGAAAATGGGTTCAAGTTGCAAATTATCATGTTGACTTCTGAGAACTGAGAGGGTGGAATGATAGAGCACAGTCATGGTAGGAATTTTTCTTTCACCAGAATAAAGTTATCTCAACCAATTAGCTAATTTTAAAGACAATGCAGTGGGGATTGGCATTGTGGCATAGCAAGTAAAGCCACTCTCTGCAACACCAGCATCCTATATGAGTGCCGGTTTGTCTCCCGGCTGCTCCACTTTCCATCCTGCTCCCTGCTAATGCACCTGGGAAAACAGAAGAAGATGGCCCAAGTGCTTGGGCCCCAGCATCCATGTGGGAGACCTGGAAGAAGCTCCTGGCTTTGACCTAGCTGAGCCCTGGTCACTGGGGCCATCTGGGGAGTGAACCAGCACTTTCTCTCTGTGTCTCTGCCTCTCTCTAACTCTGCCTTTAAAATAAATAAATCTTTAGAACAAAAATAAAGAGACTGCTGTGGTAGGTACTGAGCCTGAGAGGGGAGTCCAGTTTCGTGTGAGGGATGGATTCTGGCATTCGGGTTTGCAGTTCCTGCTGAAAACCAAGTGGAAATGAGACTGGAAGACTTGGGTGCTGTGCGGAGGGAGACGAGGAGATGGCCCTAACTTCACCTATTTTCTAATAGGTTCTGATCAAAGTATTCTTGGTTGCTTTAAATCTAAAATTGACACAAAATGGTTTCAACCTGACCAAATGTCTGAAATGGGTTCTGTTTTGCTAGACTAGGGCCTGAGGTGCTCATGGGCCCTTAGGTGGCCTGGAGTCTCCCAGATTTTAATGTCTTGCACAGGTTTCTCCCGTGACTGTGGAGCTGGGTAGCTGGAAGGTCATTTTTTTTGCACTTGTTTCTTTCTTTATTTTTTTAATTAATTTATTTTGTGAAAGAGTTACACAGAGAGAAGGAGAGGCAGAGAGAGAGGTCTTCCATCCACAGATTCACTCCCCTAATTGGCTGCAATGGCTGGAGCTGGGCTGATATGGCTCTGAAGCCAGGAGCCAGGAGCTTCTTCCAGGTCTCCCATGCGGGTGCAGAAGCCCGAGGACTTGGGCCATCTTCTACTGCTTTCCCAAGCCAAAGCAGAAGCTGGATCAGAAGTGGAGCATCCAGGATTCGAACAGTGCCCATATGGGATACTGGCACTGGAGGCGGCGGATTTACTCACTATGCTACAGTGCCAGCCCTGCTTGCACTTGTTTCACAGTTTCTTCTCATAGGACAACATCCTAACTACTGGAAGCATGCAGATGGGAGCCGGTCTTGTCACGCAGCGGATTAAGCCGCATCTTACGATGCTGGGATTCCCGTGTTGTCTCATCAGAGTGCTGGTTCCAATTCCACTCCTCAGTTTGTGATCTGGTCCCTGCTAAAGCGCTTGGGAAAGCAGCAGATAATGGCTCAAGTGTCCGGCCACTGCCACTCATGTGGGAGGCCAAGATGTAGTTCCTGGCTCCTGACTCCAGCCTGGCCCAGATGTGGCTGTTGCAGCCATATGGGGAGTGAACCAGCAGATAGAAGACCTCTGTGGGTCCCTGTTTCTCTCCTACTCTCTCTTTTTTTTTTTTTTTTTCCTTTTGACAGGCAGAGTGGACAGTGAGAGAGAGAGAGACAGAGAGAAAGGTCTTCCTTTGCCATTGGTTCACCCTCCAGTGGCCGTCGCGGCCGGCGTGCTGCGGCCGGTGCACTGCACTGATCTGATGGCAGGAGCCAGGTACTTATCCTGGTCTCCCATGGGGTGCAGGGCCCAAGAACTTGGGCCATCCTCCACTGCACTCCTGGGCCATAGCAGAGAGCTGGCCTGGAAGAGGGGCAAGTGGGACAGAATCCAGCGCTCCAACCGGGACTAGAACCCAGTGTGCTGGCGCCGCAAGGCAGAGGATTAGCCTAGTGAGCCGCGGCGCTGGCCCCTACTCTGTCTTTCAAATAAACTAAATAAACCTTTTAAAAAGACAGAAGAAACTGTACAGATCTTCAAGTTTGTCCTCAGTGATAAAGAACAAAGTCCATACAGATTTTCAGTGATGGCAGTATTAAAAATGTCCTTGTTTACTGAGCTCATCTTTTCACAGAGTAAATGTCTCCTTTCTAGTAATTCCTTTTTTAAAAATTCTGAAAGCTTTATAACATTTTTATCAGAAGAGACTTTTTTTTCCTCCTGTGAACCTGTGTTCTCAACATTCCAGAAAACTTGAATTCTCTCTTAACACCAAGGCCGAGCATCCGTGTTGACACACAGTTCTTTCATTTCACCTCATTTATAAAGGAGCAGTTTATTCTTCACTTAATTCCTGGCCTCTTTTTAGAGAGCAAGGTTAACCTCAACAAAGTACAGTACATCAGATCTACTATCTGTGATATTAGAGAAGAGAGTGAAATAAGGTGCTTTTTGTATTAGAAAAATCATGAAGATTGTCTTATCTAACCACTTTGCAGTGCAGAGCAACTAAGTTTCTGCCTGAAATCTGAAGATTGGTTTGTGCCAGATCCCCTAGTTTGGTACAATGTGGTACCATCACCAGATGAATGGTGATATTTCCTAAAGGTGTTGGTGGACTAGCACATAGCAGTCTTTATTGAAATAAATGCCTGCAAAAACTGGCTTGGAGTTTGTACACTTCTGAACTGCTCATATCCAGTGTTACATCTTTGTCCTGTCCTTAGTGGGTGAGGACCGTGTGTAAGACAGCTGCCTTGTGAGAGAAGACATCATTAGGTTGTTACGGGGACGAAGCACCTGTCTGATGTCCAACATATACTCTCTGGGTCTTAGGGTCCCCCACTCCCAGTTCTGACATTAGAATAACACATCTACTTTGTCCCATTAACATCTTCATAAAGTATCACTCTTCCATAAAAATTACTTTAAAAAAATGGGGTTCATGTTCTTGTGCCCAGCAGGAAGAGGTGTTTATGAGTTCTGGCCCTAACTTTTTTAATTGCTCCTACAAATGCCAGGTATATGTACAAATATAAATAAATATACAGATATCCAGCTGGATCCAGTTGCCTTCATGCTTAATGTTACACATTCTGGAGTGAGGAGGGAAATACATAGAATTGTTTCTAGACCCTCTAGTGTTATTCGTGAGATGGACGCATCCCACTCTAAGAGATTGTTGAACTTGCCTTCTATCTATGGTTCCTTCAGGCCTGCAACCCAAGTACACCTTCTGCACGCCCCTGTGTTTTCCATCATCTGATCCAGGCCCAATTCTGCGGTTTTGGAAGCCTGCAGGTGTCTGTGGTCCATCAGCAGCAGTGAGCAAAGGCAAGCACAGCAGGGGATTCACTGGGGGAACATCCATACACTAGAACTCTGTCCAGCGCGTAGTTTTCTACTGTGACGGTATCATAAGGTTCAGGTGACAACCAACTCGAGTTTTTAATTACATGAGGTTGTTTGATTCTGATGTTTAATGACATAGAGAAAAACTGACTGCATGCAGTACACAAGGTGGAAGCTTGGAGAGCTTGGGTCCTCAGCTTTATAATGCAGTCATATGTCACTTAACAATGGGGATATGTTCTGAGCAATGCATCGTTAGGTGGTTTCAATATTGTGCAAACATCATAGAATAAATTTATACAACCTAAGGTGACTATGATATTACTAGGTGATATAATCCTGGGGGATCACTGCCATACATGCATAAACTCTTAGAAATAATTTTAACCTAGGGTCATGTGATAAGTTGCACTATCTAAGTCATTTAACTTTCTTACCATATTGACAGAGAGACTGTGATGGGGGTTGGTGGGAGCTGTGACGTTAGGTGCTGAGCTGGACTCCTTGGAAGATCTGATCTGCACAGGGAGGCTTAAAGGTGAAAGTAATGAGAAAAGGGCCCAGCATTGTGATACAGGGTGTTAAGCTACTGCCTACAAGACAGGCATTCAAAATGGGAGCCAGTATGTGTCCCAGCTGCTCCACTTCTGATCCAGCTCCCTGCTAATGCACCTGGGGAAGCAGCAGAAGATGGCCCAAGTGCTTGGGTCCCTGACAGCCAGCCACATGGGAGACCTGGATGGAGTTCCTGGCTTTGGCCTGGCCCAGCCCTGGCCGTTGCAACCATCTGCGGAATGAACCAGTGGATGGAAGGTGTCTCTGTCTCTCCCTCTCTCTCTGTAACTCTGCCTTTCAAATTAACTGATTAATTTAAAAGAGAGAGAGAATGAAACAGCAAGAGAGAGGGGAAGAAAATAAGGAGAATAACAAAGGTGGCTTATGGTTGTTTTTCCGTTGTCAGTGATGTTGGCCTTGAGATCCTGGAGAGTGGTCCATCCAAGCTGCCTAACTGGAGCCCTGCCACCAAGACCACCCTCTCTCCTTTGGTCATGGGGGACTCCAGCTCTGCTTTGTCTTGAGAAGGAGCTAACCTTGGGTTGGTTTGTGGAAAGAATGATTGATAAACCCTTCCATTTGATGTAAAATATTCTGTGGAGGCAAAATTAATGTTTTTACTACTTCATGAGCCAACGTGAGGAAGAAGGTAGAAAAGAAAAACCTGTATAATCTTTTGCAACAAGCTATAAAATGATGTATTTAGTCCTTAATAATTAAACAAAAGCATTTTTATTCATATGATGTTACAATCATACTGTTTATACAGCTTAATGCTTACTTTTTAACTAATTCGTTTTCTCATTTGTGCCAATCTAGAAAGGTTTATTAAATCTAATGACTGTTTTAGGATTAAATAGGGGGAAAGCATGTTCTAATTACAGGGATGGATAAAAGCAAACCAATTAACCAAAAACGTGTATTTCCTTCCTCATCGATGTCTGGTCAGCCATGTCCGAGGTGAACCTGGGTTACCTAGCTCCTGAGTTTTTAATCATGTTTTTTTGATTGCGTTTTTTGCACCATCTGTACCATTAACATGACTGTAATTTCTGTCACAGTTGGAAGCTTCAGTTAATAAATGTTTTGTTTGGGGGCGGGGGGAGGGCTAGGCGGACAGACAAGAAGGTGGGCGTGTTTCCGAGTGAACCAGAGTAGCCATGTCTTACCTAGGAGGCCACAGAGGGAAAGCCCTGGACTTGCATGGTTGTGGAGCCCTTCCCTGCTCAACTGCATCTACATGGTCAGCTCCATTTCCCTCAAAAAATAATCTGAATTCATCCTTTTTAAGAAAAAAAATCCAACCTAGCAGAAAATATTAAGAACACTATTTAAAAATCTAAATAAACTTGTTCGAATGCAACAGAGTATACAGAGAAGAATTTATGATTATTTTGCAAAAATTCAGAAACATTTGTTTTTGAATGTGCCTGAACAAAGCACAGAGTTACAATTTGGTAGTTTAGACTTCCAAATAAATTGCTGTTTTATCCTGTTTTTTTTTTTAAATTTGTTGCAGGTTTTCTGAGTATGTTTTTCTTTTCTTTTTACCAGTACAATTGCTGTGGGCTTTTTAGAAGCTTGCTGATTATGTTTTCAAAATTGAAGAAAATGATTGGTGTTCGAAAGCATCTGATTGTACTGTCAGAGAGTGGCAGTGCATTGACTGAAATGCCCACAGGAATAGATCAGGAAAATCTGGAGGAAGGAGAGGACGCAAGACAATGGAAGCTGCAGACTTATTGCCCAGAAATCTCTTCCATTTGGAAAGATTACTGTTGAGATGGGAGTTTGGCGTATCGGTTAACACCCTACTGGGGACTCCCGCATCCTAGCTCGGAATGCCTGGATTTTAGTCAGCTCCACCCCTGACTCTAGCTGCCTACTGATACATACCTGGGAGGTAGCAGAAACAGCTCAGGTATCTGCCACCCATGCGAGAGACCTGGACTGAGTTCCCAGCTCCTGGCTTTGATGAACTTTTGGGGTTGGAGAGATGAACTGGCAGATTAGAGATATTGCTCTTTCTTTCTCTCAAAGTGTGTCTCTCTCTGAGCCTTTCAAATAAACAGAATTAGAGGTAGGTGTTTGGTGCAGCAGTTATAAACCATTTAGGTTGCCTGCATTCTATTTTTGTAGTGCCTGAGTTCAAGTCCCGGCCCTGCTTCCAGTTCCAGCTTCCTGGTAATGTACACCCTGGGAGGCAGCAGGTGATGGTCAAGTACCTGTGTCCCACAAGGGAGACCCAGAATGAGTACACGTTCCTAACTTCAGCCTGGCCTAGTCCCAGCTGATGCCAGATCTCTTTCCCTCTCTGTCCCTCTACCTTTCAAGTAAATAAAGATATTGAAAAACAATAAGAGATTGGGGATGGTACTGTGGCTAGTGGGCTAAGCCCCCACCTGCAGCGCTGGCATCCCATATGAGTGCCGGTTCTAGTCCTGGCTACTCTTCCTCGTATCCAGCTCTCTGCAGTTGCCTGGGAAAGCAGTAGAAGATGGCCCAAGTCCTTGGGCCCCTGCTCCCATGTGGGAAACATGGAAGAAGCACCTGGCTCCTGGCTTTAGATTGGTGCAGCTCCAGCCATTGCAGCCATCTGGGGAGTGAGCCAGCGGGTAGAAGACCTTTCTCTCTGTCTCTCCCTCTCTCTCTCTGTAACTCTGCCTCTCAAATAAATAATATATTTTAAAAATTTTTAAAAATAAATGATCGATAATATATGTTAAAAAGATTACCATTCATGATTAAAACATTAGAACGCTATGAAGTATGGGCCTGGCATTGTGGCATAGTGGGTAAAACTGTCCCCTGCAATGCCAGCATCCCATATGGGATCCAGTTTAAGACTTGGCTGCTCCACTTCCAATCCAGTTCCCTTCTAATGGCCTGGGAAAATCAGGGGAAAATGGCCTGAGTGCTTGGGACCCTGCTACTCACGTGGGACACCTGGAAGAATTTACTGGCCTGGCTCCTGGCCTCAGCCTGACCCAGCCCTGGCCATTGTGGCCATCTGCAGAATGAACCAGCAGATGGAAGATCTCCCTCTCTTTCACTCTCTCTCTGTAACTCTGACTTTATAAATCTTAAAAAAAAAAAATAGAAAAGAACTCTATGAAATAAAGACAATGTTTACCTAAGCACTAGAATCCCAGGATGAAGTTTTATATCTTGGAGTATAAGAGACTTTGGCTTTAGTTTGGTGGAGGGCATATCAGATGCCTGCTAGGTGCATAGGGATACAAATGCTTCTAAGATAGCAGCCTGCTTCGGAGAGCTTACAGTGTCGGGGACTCAGAGCTACAGCAACACAGGAAATATAGCATTTACTCAGAAAAGCTTTTTTTTTAAGTGAGAACTTATACAATACAATTATTTTGATAGTAGATGATCGAAAAATCTTACAGAAAATGCTTATTATGAACAAAACTGCATGGATTTCAAAATTTCTTGGTACCAAAATAAAATTATGTGTTAACTTCATTTTTGCACATAGGTTTTTTTTTTTTTTTTTTTTTTGAACTGTGAATTCTGGGACTTGCCTGGCAGCAGTAATGTGTGCAGTAGCAGGTTGACATGTACTAGGGATACATCCTAAAGCCTTTGCACAGTCAGCCTTGTAACGTAGAGTTGCACCTAGAAAGTACACAGGTAATTGAGGGGATGGACATTTAGCCTGATGGTTTAGATGCCAGTTAGGATTCTCACCTCCCACTTCGGAGTGCCTGGGTTTGATGCCTGGCTCCAGCTCACAGTTCCAGCCTCCTGCTGATGTCGACCCTGGGAGGCAGTAGGAGATAGTTCAAGTATTTGATTGCCTGCTACTCACTTGGGAGACCTGAATCGAACTCCCAATCTTCCAGCTTTGACACCTGCCTACCCCCAACCTGGCCCTATACCTGTGGGCATCTGGGGAGCAAACCAGCACTTGGGAGCTCTCTGTCTCTCTCTCTCAAATAAATTTTTGGACGTAATAAAATGTGGTGTGATACCTTCAGACATTTCTGAAGTCACCAGTGAGCACTGGCCATAAGCCCTGGGCAGGTGCAAACACTGAGAGGTTGGCTGAGTTCGCTCATGAAGTGAGTGCATCTCATCTGTCAATCTGGATGGAGTCTGGGACTTCCAAATGTAGTGCATCAACAAAATAAATCAGTGTATGTCCTACATATCCCCTGTTCAAAGTAGCAGTGGGATTTAAGAATTTCTCACATAAACTGCATAGTCGACAAACAGCATAGCCTTACAGGAGCCAGAGATGAATGGGTATCAAGTATTTGTAAGCAACGTGCACAGGCCTTGTTAAATTAAAACTCCCGATGACTTCTTGTAGACCATCTTAGCTTGCTTTCATGGCCAGGTCCTGAGTCCACGACTTTGGTTTTAGCGATATGTTCTCCTCAACACAGTTCCACCACGGAGAACAGTTTGGATACAAAGTTTATTGTTATGCAGTTTTCCCTGGATAACTAAATCTTCACCCTCAAATCAAAACACAGTTAAGATAACGAAGGCAAGTATATAGCCAAAGCTTCCTGAAAGTCTGCTTGAAACTGGCTCCCAGTTTGTCACTTGACCAAGCATACTTATCAATAAAAGCCAGTGACCTTGAAATTGATCAGATTAAGCCTTCAGGTCACCTTAATATTTAAAATGCTTTCTGATAATTGCCACAAAGCCTTATTCAATACAACAGCCCCGCTTCAAGGATGTCCTGTCAACTCCATGCCGACAGTCTTTCTCCGTGTTCCGTTGCTGGCTTTCTAACTGACTCTCCACCAGACTGCAATCAGAGTAATGAAAACAGTCAAACTGCTCATAAAATGTCACATTACTATGAGAGCACACATTATTTCTACAGATATTTTCTGTCAGTCACTAGATCACTACTCGAATGACAGCCGGGCCTGCCTGGAACACGCTTTCAAAATGACAGTGCCATCCCATAAAGACTACCCCAGCAGTAAAATTTACTGATTTGTGTCTTTGATCTCAGCCCACAAAAGATACCAAATGTTACTCAGGAATAAATAAAACATTTATAGAAAAGGGGAGAAAAGGTTATGTGCTTCATTTTGCTTATCAATGTCATTTCCAAGCCAACAATTTTATTAGGGGTAGGGGTATGGTGACATGCTATTTTTAGCTTGTGGGGGAGAAATGTGACATTTAGAACAAATGTCATAGCATTTCTTCAATAAAAATCCATGCTGTCAGCTGCGTGGCTCTAGAGAATTACAGAAAAGCTGTAGTGAACCAAAGGGGAAGCCACATCACTTGGTTTTTAGTTTAACCCCGTCAGCTCTAGTCTCAAGTGTGGGTGGGCAGTAGAACAGTTTTTGTGCATTGTGTGGCTCTGGGAGGCAGTCCCACATTTATACTCTGTGTGTCTTTGAAAAAGAACCTTTTCCGTCTACCAAGGAAATGACCCTGTATTCAGCCAGAAGCCCTGTGACCTGTTTTAGTCATTGAACCTTGAGGAGAAGCAATTTTTTCACAAACAAAAGAAGAACTCAAGTATCTACTAAAATAAACATTCCACTATGAAATTACTGCCCATAGACCACACAATAAACAGCAAAAATAGTAGGGGAAGCAACTCTTAGGCTTTAATACAAAAAAAAAGAACATGTACTGAATAGAGTTCTTGGTTTGAAACATTTTGCCCTTATCTATTTTTTTTTTTTTTTGGCAAATATACACATTCTACCATGAAATATCTCTGGGCTGTTATCTAATTTTTCAGGGACAAGAGTCATATCTTAGATTTCTCCAAAGCCCCCACACTGCCCAGCACAGTTCTTGATAAAAGCTATTGAACAATTGGAACATTGGTTTGAAAACCAGGGCTCGTATCTAAAGCTTTTTTGTTAACTCTCTGGCTCTCCCTAGCCTGCCCTCCCACCCCCGTGTGCAACACCACGGTTCTTCTCTGCCTTTGCCAGTTCAGGGCTCAGCTCCTCCTTGCTCCACTCTTGGGCTGTCCTGTAACCAACGACACTCTTTCAGAAAGCATTCTCATCATCTTTAGGAACATGGAGCCTGTGCCTTTTCTGCTGTTCTGTCTTTGGCCCCACACACACTTCTGGGCTTTGCTTGTGATCTTTGCTTTCCCTCCTGTCTCGGAAGTGAATCCACTCTTCCTTCAAGTCAGGTCTCTTGGAACTTGGCTGGAATTCTGTGCCATTGTGCCCACTAGTCCTGTGTCTTTGTCTTCCTGGGACTCCCTCCCCATTTGCTTCAGATGGACACAGTAAAAGTTAAAACCTGCTGTCCTCTCTAATCACCACGGATTTGCAGAAAATGAGTCTCCTGCTCCATTGTTATGGGAGGTAAGCCAAGTAGTAAGTGTATACCTTGTATATGCAGTTCTTTCTCTTAGATAGTTCCCAACTGCCAAGCCTAGCCAACAGGTAACCTACTCTATGTCACCTGCACAGACATTCAAGTAGCAAATGTAGTGGGTCGAGATCAGATGACGCATGACTGCTAAGAACCAACCTTGCTCTCAAGAGGTCCAAGCTGTGCTCTTCCTAGAGCTCGTAGTAGTTGAATCTCTCATTTTGAACTTCTGCTTATTTACTGGCCCAAATTATGAAGTTTTTTTTTTTTTTTTTTTTTTTAAGATTGAAAGGCAGAGTTAGAGAGAGGCAGAGCCAGAGAGAGAGGTCTTCCATCTGGTGGTTCACTCCCCAAATGGCCACAGTGGCCAGAGCTGGGCTGATCCAAAGCCAAAAGCCTGGAGTTTCTTCTGGGTCTCCTGTGCAGGTACAGGGGCCCAAGGACTTGGGCCATCCTCTACTGCTTTTCCAGGCCATAACAGGGATCTAGACAGGAAGTGGAGCAGCTGGGACTCAAACCAGCGCTCATATGGGATGCTAGCACTGCATCCATTTTACCCACTATGCCATAGCATCGGCCCCTGAAGTATGTTTAGAAGAGAGTTCTTCAAATGTTCATGGAAAATGGAATTAAAAGATAAGTTTATTTTGGTGCAAAAAATTTTGATTCAGGAGCCAGCATTGTGGTGCAACAGGTTAAGCCACTACCTACAAGGCTCCCAGCTGCTCGGCTTCCAATTCAGCTCTCTGCTACTGCACCTGAGAAAGCAGCAGATGATGGCCCAAGTGCTTGTGTACCTGCCTCCCATGTGGGAGACCAGCATAGAGTTCCAGCTCCTGGCTCCAGTTTGGCTCAACCCAGCCATTGTGGTCATTTGGGAAATAAGCCAGCAGTGGAAGATTCATATTCTCTCATTCCCTCTCCCTTCTCCCTTCTCCCTTCTCCCTTCTCCCTTCTCCCTCTCCCTTCTCCCTTCTCCCTTCTCCCTTCTCCCTTCTCCCTCTCCCAACTGCCTTTCAAATAAATAAAGTAAATCTTAAAAACCTTTTTGAAATCCATGTATATTTTTTTGTACTGCATATTTTTCATGAACTTTTTGAAAATACTTTGTGTATAATATACTTAAGTATAATATACTTAATTGAGTATAATTGAGTCATTATAATACTCAATAATACTGGCCGGCACCGCGGCTCAATAGGCTAATCCTCCACCTTGCGGCGCCGGCACACCGGGTTCTAGTCCCGGTCGGGGCGCTGGATGCTGTCCCGGTTGCCCCTCTTCCAGGCCAGCTCTCTGCTGTGGCCAGGGAGTGCAGTGGAGGATGGCCCAAGTCCTTGGGCCCTGCACCCCATGGGAGACCAGGATAAGTACCTGGCTCCTGCCATCGGATCAGCGTGGTGCGCCGGCTGCAGCGCACTGGCCGCGGCGGCCATTGGAGGGTGAACCAACGGCAAAGGAAGACCTTTCTCTCTGTCTCTCTCTCTCACTGTCCACTCTGCCTGTCAAAAAAAAAAAAAAATACTCAATAATACTCAATAATACTCAATTACCATAACACATTTTGAAGGCAATTTTCAAAAATAGCATTTCTTTTCCTGTGACAGAATACACTACACACAGGGCCCCTTGGTCACTCATCCACTCTGCTGTGCAGCTCTGAGGGACACAAGGCCCATCCTAGTGTAGGTGGCCTTGCACACTGGGGATCCTGAAATATTTTCCTTTGACTCAGAATTCCAGCAATTTCTGAAACAATAATCCATCTTCCAAAATTTATTTTGAGCCTTTTCTCTCTCCTACTCATGTGAATCCCTCCACTTTATAAAGCCACGTGAATAATTCATTTTCACCAGTTCAGAAGTAGGTGATACTTTAGAAGCTAATTTTTATGTGAATTAGATATATATGATTTAGAAATTTGTATGTGCTTCCAATTATATTCTTAATCTGTTTTCTCTAATCATGTTTTGACATGACTTTTTAACACTTGTCATTTGTATTGACAACCTAATTGGCAGGGTGAAGGTATGTGATTTCTCTTCTTAAAAAAATCATTAAGTGTTGTCATTTCTAATCATGAATTTCAAAATACAAAGAAAAAGAGTGACTTCCATATGGATTTGTTTAAGACTTTAAAGAATTAAGCTAATTTCCTTTGAAATTGCATCGCTTCTGCCTCTATGCTGAAAAGTAACTGAACATATGTTACATCTGCTCTGTTATGGCAGCTGTTTAATTATCAATCGTAATATTTTATATTAATTGTAATATAGAACATCTCATCTTCATATTTGTATGTACATATAGAGAGAAAGGGTCCTTCTCTTAGCAAGCGACAGAGTTTCTCTTGTCATAGGAGAAGCCTGGTTTTGTCTAGGAAACTCCCTTCATAAAAAGTTCAGAGCAGGGGTAGGCGTTGTGGTGCAGCATGTTGAACCACTGGTTGGGATGCCCGTGTGCCCCATATTGGAGTGCCAGTGCGGGTCCTGCCTGTCCACTTCTGATCCAGCTTCCTGCTAATGTTACTAGGAGGCAGCAGGTGATGGCCCAAGTACTTGAGTCCCAGCCACCCACCTAGGGGACTCAGGGAGTTCTGGGTACCTGATTTCAGCCCAGCTCAGCCCTGGGTGTTGCAGGCATTTGAGGAGTAAACCAGTGGATGGCAGATCTCCCTTTGTGTCTCTCCTGGCCTGTCACTCTGCCTTCCAAATGAATAAACAGATCTTTTAAAAGCTTTTAAAGAAGTGAAGTTCAGTTGCTGAAGGAAGAAACCTGAGAGCATGAGTTAGAGAGAAACATGGCTATGGAGGAAAGGTGGAAAACTGGAATATTCTCTCAGCATCGAGAAAGAACTCTGAAAGGGAGAAACTGAAACAGTTTTGGGTTGTTTGCCTCTTCCTGTGTACACTTGATCACAGAACTAAGAAGACCAAAACAGGGAGCCAGCTAGGACATGAGAACGCAAGTCCCTGGATGTTTAAAGTCATTTGGAGAAGGGCAGGGAGGGAGGTTGGAGCTGCTCTCCCTGGGCTAGGGGACAGGGGACCCCGGGTGACATCTGGATCTCACGAGAGGCGTGCCTGACTTTGATTCCCACCTTTGCTGTTACTAGTCATGCGTTACGTTCAAGAGCTCCGTTTCCCATGCATTAGGAGTTACTACTGCTAGGAGTAGAAGCTGCCTGACTTTGATTCCCACCTTTGCTGTTACTAGTCATGCATCCTGAAGAAAGACAGTTAATCACTCCATGCCTGTTCCCTCAGCCAGAGAAATGGAAGGATAAATGTTACTTTTCTCAATGAGCTGTCTTGGTGATTAAATTAACACACAGGAAGCAATTGGAGAAATGTTTGCTCTGGATACACGCCATACAGATCACCCATATTCATGGAAACGTACATGATAGAAGATGCGAGTTTGCTTTTTATATGTTTACTTTAAACTTAATTACAAAGAAGTCATACATCTAAAATCCATTCCACGAATTCAAAAGTGGCTTGGTATCCCTTCCTTCTAGTAAGTTAACTCTCCTTTAAATGTGAAGTATTTTAAACCCCAAATAAGTAAGTCAATCAGTGAGTAATCTATTATCTGTATACCAGAACTTTATTGAACTCCTTATAGCATGATGTCTTTACAAAAACCAAAATTTTAATCAAAGTCTTGATATATTTTTCAGTCCTTATGCATTTGCTCTTTGGAGGGAAGAATGTATTGTTTCTAAAGCAGAGTTGGAACTAGGACTCATTAGACATGTTAAAAGTTTTAGTCATTTGACTCCTGTCTACACGAAATGGAAAAGTAAATTACTTTGTAAAAGTTGTTAAGCTTCAGTGGTGGCTAAATGCAATACTGCATAAAATATTAAAACACATGGATGATGACATGATTTTAAGGCTGTAATTACTGCATGTTTTGATTGCTTCCATTCGAAACCCTTAGGCCATTTACCGCTGACCAATTTTGGTTATGTTCATTGGAATTGTTTACCATATTGATTACAATATTTCTAGAAACTCATTTTGATAAATACTGTGATTCAGATCCTCATGATCACTTAGAAAACATGTGGATTTAGATCTTTAAATATTGAGGACACTTTTTTTCCCTAAACAATTGTTTGAATCTAGCCTTAATCCAGAGTGACTGCATTTATAATTAGTGTGGAGGTGGTAGATAACCTCTAGATGCTGTCGTATTTAGTGGTGACTCCTGTTGTAGTTGGGAGTGGACTTTTGAAATGAAATACTCCGTTTCACTCCAACCAAAGCTAGAAATGGAAGCAGTAAGTAAAGGCAAAAGGAAGGAGGGGGCCGCTCTAGGTGGTAGGTCCGAGAGGGCTTGGCTCCGAGGAGTGGGTGGAGAAGCCCGGGCCCCCACACAACATCCCCTCCCATCACCACACCTCTCATTTTCCATCTCAAGACAGAGGAAGCCATGTAAGAGCAGGAACTGTGCTTGCTGTGTCCTCAGTATCTCAATGCGTATAGAGGGCTAATGAGTATTGAATGAGTGACTTAACTCTCTTAAAAGTCGCTGTGTGATTTGGCGATCATTCGTTACGTTCAAGAGCTCCGTTTCCCATGCATTAGGAGTTACTACTGCTAGGAGTAGAAGCTGATAAAATCTGAGCAAGGCGGCCGGACAGTGTGTACCGAGTCCTTCCAGGTGTGCTGAGGATGTGTTGTGAAGAAAATCATAGATCAGAGAAAAACATATATTAGTGAGGATGTTCCTTGCAGAACCATTTAATAAAGTCTTAAAGAACAACCTCAATGTCCAGTAATGGATGACAATATGCTTTATTCATATGCTATAATGCCAGGCAGTCAATAAAACCACATTATATAAGAATATTTAATGATGGGTGATATTCATTTATATAGCAAAAAATATGCTATTTCAAAATAGCATATATATAGTATCAGTTTTATGAAAATAGTTATAACCCATTTGCTTAGAAAAATAGGCCTGATAAAATATGAGAGTACTTAAAAAAGTATGTGGAAAATGGAATTAAAAGATAAATTACCTTGATAAAAATATTTTTAAAAAGATTTATTTATTTATTAATTAATTTGAAAGGCAGAGAAACAGAGAGGCAGAAGCAGAGAGAGAGAAATCTTCCAGCCGCTGGTTCACTCCCCAGATGGCCACAATGGCCAGAGCTGGGCCGATCCAAAGCCAGGAGCTTCCAGGTCTCCCACTTGGGTGCAGGGGCCCAAGGACTTGAACCATCTTCCACTGCTTTCCCAGGCACATTGGCAGGGAGCTAGACAGGAAGTGGAACAGCCGGGACTTGAACTGGTACCCATATGGGATGAAGATACTGCAGGCGGTGGCTTTACCCACTATGGCACAGCGCTGGCCCAGATGAAAAAAAATTTTTGAAGTCCGTGCATATGAGTGCTGTTCAAAAAGTTTATCGAAATGCACATTTTGACAAAGCTATGCATGAGTTCAAAATATTTTGTCCAAAGTAAACTTACTTTCATTTTTGCATGAACTTTGTTTTTTAATTGAATTATTTATTTGAAGGGCAGAGTCACAGAAAGAGAAGAAGAAACAGAGAAACACAGCGAGAGAGAGATCTTCTGCCTACTGGTTCACTTCCCAAATGGCTGCAATAAGCCAGGGACCAGAGGCTTCTTCCAGGTCTCCCACGTGGTTACATGGACCCTCTGCTGCTTTCCCAGGCGCATTATTAGCAAGAGAAAGGATAGGAATTGGAGCAGTAGGACTCGAACCAGCACCCATATGGGATGCCAGGTTGCAGGCAGCAGCTTAATCTGCTACACCACAACTCCAACCCCTCCAGGACCTTTTGGAAGTACCATCATATAAACTGTAAAATTATCAGGAGTTACCTGTAAGTCACAGAAGATCAGGTGATTATATTTTCCTCTTTGTGCCTTTCTGTATTTTTGAAAAAATGTCAAATAGGCTTTTATTTGTTTTGTGAAGAAGGGAGGGAGGGGAGCACGGGAGAAAGGAGAGTTTTTCCAGTGCCATTTTGTAGACTGATGGGCCAAACCCGACTGTGAGGAACTGAAGCGGGCACAGGAGGGAGGAAGACCGAGGTGAACAAGGGAGAGAGAAAGAGATGGTCAGCCCTTCGGAGTAGCCTCCAGCCAAGAATCTTTATTGTGGCATTGACAGAATTCAAGCAGAGAGGTTCTGGGAGATGCCTCAAACCTGGGAGCAAGATTGGCAGGCACACTGTTGTCATTGCATTCACATGGAATCCTCCCAGGAGTATGGAGTCATGGCATGGGGGATCAGTGAAAGCCCGGGAAACTTTGCCAGGGTAAAGGGTCTTTCTTGGCTGGATTTTTTTATTTTTATTTTATTTATTTATTTTTTTTGCTTAGCATAGAATTTAAGCACATTTTAGCAACACATTTCTTTCATGTCTTTCATGTGTGTTTTATTTTGCACCATATTATTTGTTATATTATTTATTATTTTGCACCATATTATTTGTTTCTGCCATGATATTTCTAGAGAGTAAAGATATGAACTTTGGAGCTTATCAGAATTCATTGGACACAGGTTTGACCCCTGCTCAGTTGCCTATAAGTTCCTTGGCCTTGGACAAAGTTGGTTCCATGCTCTGAGTGAGTAGTGTTAAAATGAAGCCAATAGCAATCCCCTTGCAGGGTTTTAAACAAGATAGATGTATGTAAAGTTGCCAGCTCCGTGCCTTTCACAGTAATAGACAGTCCTAATAAACTGTTCCTGAGCTAGTCTTTTCTGTTGTTCTTAAGGTACTCTTTTCTCATCATTCTTGATCACACCATCCCAGTGTCTCTTACTATTCCAAAACCATACACTTGTGTTGACATCTCATTCTGTTACTTGTCATCACTGGGGTGTGTTTTTTTTTTTTCCTACTTTTTACTTAGTAATATCAAGAAAATAGCTAGGGTAAAATCTTCACCAGTGCAGACAAACTGCTTTGTTGGTTCAGAGTCATCCTCACCACAGTCAGCTGTTGGGTAGTGTTCCTGTTTCCTGTGACATCCACCGTCACCCACACTGGCCTTACCGAAGCCAAACAGTCTCCAAGAATCACAAGCACATCGCTCAGCCTCCTTATGGGAGACTGGCGGAGCACCTGGATGTGCCCAGGGGAACTGGGATTTCACTTCTCACTCCATAAGCAACATCCTTCTGTTGTGAATTAAATCTTCACAGTCAAAAATCTGTGTCCGCATGTGCTTGTTTATTTGGAAACGAAATGGGATTCAGAGGCATTTAATTGTAATGGTTGTGGAGCAATGTGATACTACGTGAGCTTAAAGTCGCTAGAGTGCTCTTTCCGTTTGAAAGATTCTTCACAAGTATTTGTTCCCCCCCACCCCACCCCCTGGCTTTCCAAACGGCTATTCTTAGGCCAACAGGCGAATGCTTTGGATACATACATGTTAGTATGATGTTTCATGTATGTTTATAACATGTGATTGTACATATTCTATGCGGGAACTTGTGAGGATGGGTATGGTAGGGCACTGGTTTCTGCCTGCGTAAGGAAGTTTCTTTATCTCAGCTGAGCATCTAGAGAAGCTTAAGGCCCCAGTACACCAAATTATCCTGCTCATACTGTGGCTTGTTGCCGGCCGTCGTGTCCTGTCATTGCACTGACAGTGTCAAAGCTCCACTTTCCGTTGCCTTCAGCTCTTAGTCTCAGCAGAGATCTGATAGGCTGCTTTTCTCACGGGGAAAATGCACCCTCACATGATGGGGGCTGCAAGTCAGGTAACTGCAGGCACTGCCAACTCCCCTGCGAAAGAAAACCCCAGGCTGGGCTCGAGCCACGCCATCGCCACGCCATCGCCACGCCATCGCCACGCCACCTCCGTGGGAAACAGGCGCCCCGTCAGTCAGCTCCTTGCGCATTTCCCTTTCTCTTCTTTAGAGATCTGCGTACCCGCGAGCAAGGCATGTCCAGTGGCAGTCACTTAAGTCTAGAAACGTAGTCTGAATTCTGTCAGTTACCACAGTGAGATGTCCCTTACCTGAAATTCTTGGAGCCAGAAACATTCCAGATTTGAGATTTTTTTTTCTTTTTCAAATTTTGGAATATTTACACATACATAATGGGATATGTTAGGGATGGACTCAAATCTAAACAGAAAATTAATTTATGTGTCTTATATACATTATACACAGCATGAAGGTAATTCCATACAAAAATTTCAATGTGCTTGTGTTTTGACTGAAACTCATCACTCAGGTGTGGCATTTTCTGCTTTTTTCTATTAATTTACCTCCATCTAAATCAATGCTCAAGGAGTTGCAGATTTGGGCACATTTTGAATTTTGAAGCATTTTGGATATTTCAATTAGGGATGGTTTTTCTTCACAAGTGTGTGTTCTGTAATCTGAGTGATTTAATTTGGATAAATCAAAGTATTTCATCCTTTAAAACTCAGACCAGAGTAACTAAACATTCTCATGCATTTCCCATTCAAGATTTTTAAGTCTTCAACTTCTCTTATCAGTTGTAAACATGTGTTCCCATATGTAGTTCTATGTAATTAAAGGCATTTATAAACTTACATATGATTTGCCTTTCTAGAATGAAGTTTTGCTGTGAGAGAAGATGCTTTCTAACCATCGTTGTTTTGATCGTTGTCAGCACTGATGAGAAGTTTTAGATGTTTGCCTAATGCCTTTCTCTGGGGTCTCTTGGCCCTTGTTTCCTGAAACTTTTTTTTTCCTAAATTTTTAATGACCTCTGTAATGACAGCTCATCCTCTCCCCCCCAAAAAAAAGTAATTTCTGTTTTTTTTTTAATTGAGTAAAGTTTTATTTTTCCAAAAGTACAATTCGTTGAACCTGTGTGTACATCCTCCCCAGCAGTTGGGGCAGCGCCACCACTGGCGTTTCTGGCCTACATCATCTGAGCTCATGCCCTGAAGCCACTTTGCTGAGTCCTGGCCATGCAGCTACCAGTTCAGTCTCTCAGAGACCTCAGCTGGAGCTCTAAGCTTCGAATGGGGAACCTCCTTCTGAGAGAGTCTTGTCCAACAAGACTGGGTTATTGAGCTTGTCTCAAACTTTACCTTTGGACAACTTCTTCTTTTTGGCCTGGCCTCCAGATCTAGCCACACATCTATGTTTCTGGCGTCTTGCCATCCTTGGGCAGCACGATGACATTCAGAGAGCAGCCGCTACCACAATACCACCGTAGCCTTGCCAGGATGGCAGCCCCAGAATTAACTTTTCTAGTATCACTGAAAAACAAGTAGAACTGAGACTATAGACTCACTTCCAGTGCAGAATACAGCTTCTGTTATTCAGATATAAGAGACGCTGCCAATAGTGAAAAACTCCATGTCGGTGACAGGCTAGAAACCAATAGTGGTCTTCAAAATATGTAATGTGGAAAAGAAACTATGCATGGCTTTCAAAAATTTTTTACACCAACATAAATTTATCTTTTAATTGCATTGTACACAAACTTTCTTTTATATTTATATATATATATATATTATTTGTATATGTATATTTCTATTGCCTGGAGTACAGCAGCTGGCCCTGGTCCCATGTCAAATCCATCTTCCAGAAGGAAACTAGAGTGATCTTTTATAGAAATAAGTCCAATTGTGTTGCTGTACTTCTCTGTGTAAATTCTCCAGTGGCTTTCCATTCCTTCTGGTGAAGAGGCAAGACCTTTATGTGGCTGTGAAGCCCCATCTCCTCCCAGGCTCCCAGGGCTCTCTTGGCCCCTCACTGGCCTCACAGGCGCATGCGCACATGCCATTCCCAGCCCTCTTTCCCTTCCTCCCTCATTAGTTCCCCCTGCTGAGCTCCTCCCCAGAGCCGCCTCCGACCTCTGCCTGGCCTTCCCACCTTGGGTCACATGGCCATAGCCACCTGTGACTCCTCCCGACACACACGCCATCTTCCATCCATGTGGTTGGTTTGATCGCCATTCTTACCCCTCACTAGATAGTAAATTCCAGAAGGACACGGCATGGCTGGGCTGTGGTGGACGCTCAGAGAAGATTGTGTCTGTAGTACTCTGTGTTCTGAGAAAGCATGTCCTTGGTCGCCGCGGTATACAGCACTCACAGGTATCCCAAGTAGCTCACTGAGTCCACACTGCTGCTTCTCCGTGGAGGAGCCGCACCGGACCTGACCCTTGTTGTTCCTCTTTTACAAGTCTTTTCTATAGTAAAGTAAGAATAAGCAAACAGCGAACTCCCAAAGCAAGAATGAGTAGAGAGAAATGAGAAAGAACGAAGCAACAAACTTCCCCGCGAACTCTCCAATGCACTCTCCAACCAACCCACACACCCATGCCGTCTCTCTCCTCTTTTATAGTCCTCTTCCACCGATCCCAACTTGGCTACCCACATGCCGAGCACGCTGCTCTCCTCCAGTCAGGAGCAGCTCCTGCAGTTTATTGGTCGAACTGGAGGCAGCTGCGCAGAAGCTGTTTACTCCTCTCCCAGCGCCATATTGTGGAAGAGCAGATGCATAGAATAAGTCTTAACTCCAGTAACTTAGTCTAGTCCGAGTTGCTCCCCACACACACCTCACTGAAGGTTCACCACCAGTTCTGTAGCTGCCCAGCAGACCAGCCCTTTACAATGCAGACACCTGCTTCGGGGCTCCCTCCCAGCTCAGATCAGAATGAGCTCAGGAATGTGTGTGTGCCACAAACAGGCAGAGTGCATTGTTGATTTTCTGGCTACTCTTTTAAAAAAAAAAAAAATTATCTATTTGAATGGCAGAGTTACAGAGAGGCAGAGGCAGAGAGAAAGAGAGAGAGAGAAAGAGGGAGGGAGGGAGGTCTTCCATCCACTGTTTCACTCTCCAAATGGCTGCAATGGCCAGAGCTGCACAGATCCGAAACCAGGAGCTAGGAGCTTCTTTCGGGTCTCCCATGTGGGTGCAAGGGCCCAAGGATTTGGGCCATCTCCCACTGTTTTCCCAGGCCATAGCAGAGAGCTGGATCGGAAGTGGAGCAGCCGGGTCTCAAACCAGTGCCCCTGTGAGATGCCAGCACCGCAAGCTGCGGCTTTACCTACTATGCCACAGTGCCAGCCTCCTGGCTACTCTTGAAAAAGTCTTGTGCAATGAGCTGCAATTATTTTATATAATTTCTGGAACAAGAGATGTACAAAAAACCACGGTGACAGCCAATATATAGGATTTGTTCTTGTGGCTTGGGACCACCTGCTTCTTTTCTCTGTTTCTGAATCTTCCCTGAGGAGGCATCTTGATTATTTAGCGTGTGCATTGACTATAGATATATTGGCAGATTTACTTTAAGGCATATGTACCCAGGTCTTCTGAAAGTTTCACTGAGGAGACTGCGCTGTGGTACATCAGGCTAAGCCTGCACCTGCAGTGCCAGCATCCCATATGGGCACCATTTTAGGTCCCAGCTGCTCCACTTCCAATCCAACTCCCTGCTGATTGCCTGGGGAAGAAGTGGAAGATGGTCCAAGTGTTTGTACCCACAAGGGAGACCTGGAAGAGGCTCCTGGCTCCTGGCTTCAGATCTGCCCAGAGCTGGCCATTGCAGCCATATGGGGAATGGATGGCAGACCTCTCTCTCTGACTCTCCCTCTTTCTGTCTGTAACTCTGCCTCTCAAATAAATAAATAAATCTTTAAAAAAAATTTTCAGTAAATGAATAAGTCCTTTGTGCCTTTGAAATAGTACCTGGTTAGCCTTCCTTTTTGCTTTCATTCTTTTTGTTTGAAAAAGTAGGCCGGCACCGCGGCTCAACAGGCTAATCCTCTGCCTGCGGCACCGGCACACCGGGTTCTATTCCTGGTTGGGGCGCCGGATTCTGTCCTGGTCGCTCCTCTTCCTGTCCAGCTCTCTGCTGTGGCCCAGGAGGGCAGTGGAGGATGGCCCAAGTGCTTGGGCCCTGCACCCGCATGGGAGACCAGGAGAAACACCTGGCTCCTGGCTTTGGATCAGCGCAGTGCGCAGGCTGCAGCGTAGCAGCCATTGGGAGGTGAACCAACAGAAAAGGAAGACCTTTCTCTCTGTCTCTCTCTCTCACTGTCTACTCTGCCTGTCCAAAAAATAAAAAATAAATAAATAAAAAAGTAGTGAAATGATTTTGTATTCACTACAGTTTTTTGAAGATTTATTTATTTGGGCTGGCATTGTGGCACAGTGGGTTAAAGCCCCAGCCTGTAGCATCAGCATCCCATTTGGGTGCCGGTACCATTCAAGTCCTGGCTGCCCCACTTCTGATCCAGCTCTCTGCTAAGGCCTGGGAAAGCAGTAGAAAATGGCTCAAGTGCTTGGGCCCCTGAATCCATAAGAGAGACCCAGAAGAAGCTCCTGGCTTCTGGCTTCAAATCGGTCCAGCTCTGGGCGTTGAGGTCACTTGGGTAGTGAACCAGTGGACAGAAGACTTCTCTCTGGCTCTACCCCTCTCTGTAACTCTGTCTTTCAAATAAACAAAATAAATCTTTTTTAAAAAAATTATTTATTTTAAAAGACTTACACAGAGAGAGGCAGACAGACATCTTCCATTTCCTCTCAAGATGAGCACAACAGCCAGCACTGGGCCAGGCCAAAGCCAGGAGTCAGGAGCTGCATCCGCGTCTCACCCACTTGGGTGCAGGGGCCCAACCATTTGAGCCATCTGCTGCTGCTTCTCCCAGGCCATAGCAGGGAACTGGTTTGGAGGTGGAGCAGCTAGGACGTGAGCCGGTGCCCATATGGGATGCTGACATTACAGACAGTGGCTTTATCTGCTATACCACCATTCTGGTCTCTTCACTACAACTTTTAGACACACATTTTTACCTAAGCCGAGTCTATTCCAGTTAAGAAAATAGGCCCTGGACAACAATAAAATTCAAGTTAAGGGGAACAAATGAGAGTTGATTATAATACAGGAAGCCCTTTTCGTTGGCTGGAAGGTGCAGTGAAGGTAGAGGCAAGAGGACCTGCTGGACATCTAGCCTGATCGTTGTTGTCAGTGTACAGTAATCATGCCACTCCTCTGAGTTAAAGACATTCTGCGGGCCTGTCTTCCTTATGGACTTGACAAGGCTGCATTCTTCCTTCACCAAAGATACCACCTAAGATTGGCATTATCAGAGGAAAGATAACATGGCTTGCTGTATTTTCCTAAACAGCAGCAGATAAACAAAGACCATTTTTCCACATTAACAATGACTACCTGCTTCATTAAAAAGTTATTTATGTCCTGTAGAAAACCCACATTGCACTGGTAGTTGTCTCTCTCTCTCTCTCCAGCCCATGAAAGAGATAAGCTCTGAGCAGTAATGTAGAGGTGCCTACTGACCTGACCATATGCTGGTTTTGAGATAAAGAATTCTGTCATGATTTCAATCAGTTTTTGCCTTTCAAAAGAATGTATCCACTTAGTATATTTATCAGAATGATCTATGTTTCAGATTTATAATGCCTCTGAATAAACCTGCTTAAATGTACACCTAAGAATTAAAATTAGAGAAAAATGTCTCCAGATTCATTCTGTAAAGCGAATATATCAATTCCACTTCTACATTGCTTCCTTTATGGGCTCAGGGTAATTAGGCAGACATAATGTAACACATAAAGGAATTTATTAGGCTTTTATTAAGGCTTGATAACTTGAGTTTCAGATTTTAAGTCCCAAAGGGCTCATAATTGTTGTCATTTTCTTTGAAAAGCTGCATTTAGAAAGAAGTGAAACTGTGGTGCAAAGGAAAGCACATTTGAATGGGAAATATAAAGTGCCACTTTTATTAATTCAGTACTTGAATGCAAGGGACTATTGTGCCTAGCATAGAACTCTGACTAAGTAATACAGACACTGCTTCCATGAGTTAATTTATGCTGCTGTTTTCTTCAAATGGTGTTAATGGCAGGAAATAGAGGTTTGACATTGAGATATACCTGAGCAAAGAGGGAAAAGAACTGTTTCAAACTCCAAAAATGGACGTCTCATTTTCCCTGACACTTTAGATAAAGGTACGATTTTTGAGTCTGATTATTGACTGAGGTCTCCACCGAGTGAATTCTGCAGTGGTTTGTCATGGTGAACTGCTGTCTTTTGGTTAAACAGAGCATCCTCACACTTGTAACCTGTGTTTTAAAATCCTGTCTAAAATGTATTCGTGAGCGTGGTGTCCTTGGGAGCTTCGTCCTGAACATTGACTTGTGAGCTGCTGGAGCTGTGTCTATAAATATTGTACTATATTGAACTCTCTTGACCCCCCCCCCCACAAAAGCCTTTGAAATCTTGCCTTGGAAACATCCTTGTCTGTCAACCTCAATTTACTGCTTTTCCCCAAAAGTCTAGAGAACCTCTCAAAGCATTTTTAATGGTGTAGTTGTCAGGAGAGCAGACGGGGTACAGCTTCTGTCCTCTCTCCCCGTTGGCTCCTAACTCCCCATAAAATCTTCTATTTGAGGTCATAAAGATGAACATTTCCCCAACAGAGGCAACCCTCGCAAAGTTAGGAGACCCTAGTACTGAAACCCGTGCCTTTGAGGGACACACGGTCAATGGGCAAGGGCTCTGGGGCTTGTTCCACAGTTGCTGTGTTGTCTAGAATCAGCTCAGGCCCTGGGATTTGAGGTAGCAGGATTCTGGTTAATTGAGGTTTTACTCCATCATAGAAGATAGAAACAAAAGCCCACCCAGCTCATTCAGGCTCAACACTGCATTTGTAATGGCCTTGCCTCTTGTCTGCTCTGAAAGACCTAGAGAAAGCCTGGCTTCATTGGCTTCCTTAGGGCCATGTCTGAGCCCTTCCTTGATTACTGACTAAGAGGACTGCCCCACACAGCCAGCGGGGCCGCTGAACTCTGCCCCCAGCTTGCAGTATTCGACCTCAGATTCATGCCTGACATGTGAAGCTAGCAAATGTCCCCCCCCCCCTTCTTCCACCACAGCCCAGCCCTGCCCTGAGGAAGTCACTCTGCCAAGATGGCTGGCTATGAGGTGGTTGTTCCTTCCTCGTGCCATCAGACCCTCCTGCCTGGGTTGACCTGCTCCACTCTACACTCTCAGTCCTACAGAGGCCTGAGCACCTGGGCATTGCTAGCTGCTTTGGTCTGGATCCAAATCTGCACCGGCACCAGTGTAGGGCCACAGGCAGAACCTTCTGCAGCTGGGGATGGAGTAGCCTGCAGAGTCCAGGTTAAGTCACCATCTTCTCCGCCTGCCTCATGTGTTTCTCTCCACTCAGGTTGCTTCCACTCTCCTTGGAGACTCTAAATATCCAAAATCTCCATTCTGTGCAGGTTCCTAAACCACTGATAGGTGTTAGATGAAAAAATCAGGAAAAGGCATCTTTGAGGCATTGCTTTGAGTCCTAAAGCAAACTGTATCTTAAACTTTGTGTTCTTAAAATAATGCCATCATTTAAATTATTAGTTGGGCTCGCTGTCGTCAGCATTGGCCCTCCAGCTCTGTCTTCATTAAGGCCCCAGAATGTTCTGTCCCAGTGCTCCTCATTGTTCCACTGAAAGCTGTTCCTGGGTGGCCTTTTTTCCAAGCTGCAGCTATAAGAAAATGAAGGATATAATATAATATAGTCAGTTTAAATTCACTGTCTAAAAGACTCTTTTTTAAAATCCCCTCCTATTATGAAATGATTGTGATTATAGGTACTAATTAAATGTGTGTGTGTGTGTGTGTGTGTGTGTGTGTGATCATGATGCCTAATACCCTATAGCAGCCACCATCATCTACAAAATGAAACCTCACAGAGTACCCCACAAAGTACCCATTCTTTATATGTAGGTTAAATTATTTTTTAAAGCAAGTCCAAGTGCTTCAGTGGAATACACAAATCCGTGCACTGGCCCCTTTCTCCTTCGCATCACCATTTCCCATCATGCCCTATCCTGAACCTACAGTGACTTACTGCAGTTCATGCTTTTAATTGCTAACCAGGTAAAAAGCCATCAGGGATGGTGCAAGGTAAATGTAGAAGCCTGTATTCATCAAGACGGAGTGCAGAAATCCCCGGCATTTAAGGTGAGGTCAGAATGCCCTCTCCTGTCCCCTGATGCCTACCTGTGTGAGGCAGCCTTCCGCCTTTATGAGCCTCCTGGACTCCTGCTCATCTTTGGAACAAGACACCGTCAGCTCCCCTATCAGGGTGCCAACCTCTGAGCTACCACCCACACCCCATGCTTGCCTCAGCAGCAGCAGCACTTAATGTGATGATTAAATTATGTAAAATGAGGAGTGCAGTGGTACAGGTATATGAGACAGCATACCATGTTCAGTGTTCATATCATCTTTCAGTAGTGCCCCCAAATTATTCATTCCACCCAAGACTACAGAGACGTGGGGAGTGCAAGCAGATGAGGCGTGGAGTTTATTCTGTAGCTTATGGGGACATGAAAAGGTTTCAGCGGACTAGATTTTGACTTGTAAAGACAGTGCTCCTGCCAGTTTTAAGACTGGGAAAAAAGGGGCTGGCACTGTGGTATAGCAGGTGAGGCCACTGCCTGCAGTGCTAGTGTCCCATATGGGCACTGGTTCGAGTCCCTGCTGCCCTACTTCTGATCCAGCTCTCTGCTGTGGCCTGGGAAAGCAGTGGAAGATGGCCCAAGTCCTTGGCCCCTGCACTTGCTTGGGAAGACCCAGAGGAAGCACATGGCTCCTAGCTTCAGATTGGCACAGGTCTTGCCTTTGCAGCCAATTGGGAAGTGAACCATCAGATGGAAGACCTCTCTGTCTGTGCCTGTCTTTCTCTCTCTGTGTAACTCTGACTTTCAAATAAATAAATTTTTGGAAAAAAAAAAAAAAAGACTGGGAAAAGGCAAAGGTCGGGAAAAGTCGGGATAGCATGAAATAGATCATACGTAACATGCCAGACAAGGAATGCTGTAGATGACAGCCTTCAGGAGTGCAGTGAAAAAGACACCACACCTCCCACCTGACAGTTTTATGACAGGCCAATGGCTTCCATACCTGCTTGGTAATTCAGATCCTTGGTATACTAGTCACCAACCAAATCACACACTGTCTTCTGAAATTTAACTGTTGGGTGGGTAAAGGCTTAATTCTCAACCTACTGATCAACAGGGCATAGTGGAAACCTTTATTGGAAGGGAAAATGTGGCCAGGGCTGAGCCAGGTCAAAGCCAAGAGCTGGGAACTTCATCTGGGTCTACAGGGACCTAAGCACTCGGGCCATCTCTCCTGCTTCTGTCAGGCCATTGGTAGGGAGCTGGGTTAGAAGTGGAGCAGTGGACTGAAACCAGTACCCATAATGGGATGCCAGCATCGCAAGTAGTGTCTTTACATACCACACCACCGCACTGACCCCACGGTTTTTTTTTTTTTTTTTTTAGAGGAATAATCAACTGACTGATGAAGGAAAAGCTACTAATTACATCATACTCTACCCTGTCTAATGTGTTGCTCATATTCATGTCTGTATCAGGACTGGCCTGTTGGGAGGGCAGGTGTCAAAGTGGAAGGAAAAGAACCCTGGAAACAGAATACCGAGGTTGACGTCTGGTTCTACCACTCACCCAGCTGGGTGACCTTCTGCATGTGCCTGACTCTCTGGGAGCCTCAGTTCGCTCCTCTGTGTCCTGGAGACAAGGATGCTTTACGTAGTTGTTGTGGGGAGTAAAGGAGATAATAAAGGTGAAAGCAGTATGAAACCAGGAAAGCAGGAGAGGCCCCGGCTAGCTGAGCTGATGGTCAGATATAGGCCACTTTGAGTTTTCTGTTGGTCCTCTGGTTCTGTTGAATTACAGCTTACTTTCAGTGTAGGTGTTGAGCCAGGTGAGAAGTCCCATTACTATTACTAATGTTTTCAGGTTGTGGTTTTAGAGTTGCTTTTCCAAAATGTTTCTGCCAATTGTGCATCAAGGCTTCCGGTTGATTGACTTAATCGCTTGTAATGAATGTCTACCAAAAGTCAATGTGACCAATTCATATGAACCATGGAATGACTATTGCATAAATATCAGAGAATGTGTAATTAGCTTAGAACAAAGACAACGACTTTTTTAAATAGATGTGAGGACCTTAACCAACAGTAGCTACTCAGCTTTATCCTTTAGCCTATGTCATCACAATCACTTAACAGTTTCAGGCCTCACTCTAGTCAGCAATACACACATCAAATTTATGGAAAGGCCAAGGGTGTCTGTTTTTATTTTTTGAACTTCCTTTGATGGAAAGAGATGTCCTCTGTCGAATGACCAACATAAAGCTTGTGAAATGAAATTCTAAGTGCCCCAAATTCTAGGTGTGGTATTAATGTGTTAGACAAGGCAGGTTGTCCACCACATTCATCACCAGTGCAATAAAGCAGGATCGCCATGGATTCCATTTTATTTAATTTAATACAATTTACTTTCCAAATGGCTTCATGAGCCTTACTCAGGGAGACCAAGGACCAGCCAAGCTGTCAGAATGTGAATCAGAGCTTCTGAGGCCCTCTGTCATCTCTCTGCTGATGCCTCCACAAGCCCCGGAAGCTGTCGTGCTGATCCGCAGAGACTAGAGAAGGCACTGAAGAAGGTGCACTAGACTGTGAACAGCTTCACTCAGTGGACGAGGGTCGTCATTGGCCGATAACCCTACGGAAGGACAGGGTTGTGTTTCACTGCTGCACTGGGGCATCAGCTGGCTACGGGGTGCACCTCACCAGAGACTTGAGCACAAAAGTCAAAAAATGCAGTCAGTAGGCAGATATAACCGAGCTGAAGTCGGTGCGGCCGGGCTCAGCCTTCCTCGGGAGGGGGCTTCCAGCACCAGCGCACCCAGCTGCCTCCCAGCGAGACCCAGGTCCGTCGCCCATGACAGGCGCTGCTCTAGCCTTTCCTCAACAGCGCTCATGAAGAGCTTGTGAGATGAAATCAAGATGGCATCGTTGCCAGGCCCTACCATGTCAAGCAGCCTAGAAAGACAACTCATTTGGGCAGACACGCTACAGGTAACACGTGGAAGCTCAGAGAGATTAACTCTGATTCCCTAGAGGGAAGAACCTTAACTTCACTGACACAGCTACACAGGAGGAAAATTTGTGTGTGTGTGTGTGTGTGTGTGAAATGTGATTGCACATTTCCTTGGACTCAAAGCTATTGCCTTACAAATCAGAAAGTAATACGCCACAATTGGGAAAAGTTGGAAGGGGTAATTTCAAAATAAAAAGCGTGCCATCTGTTTCTAAGGGCTAAAGGGAATTTTTTTTAAAATGAGTGTCGTTTCAAAGAGCTGTAAAAGCAATTTCTAACGTACTGTTGTCCCCATAGCCCATGTAAATAGCAGGTTTTTTTAGCAGTTTTCTTTTTGATAATACATTTACCCCAAACCAATAGAGCTTCAGTCTTTCTCTCCTCCTTCTCTCTCACTTTGTCTCTCTCTCTCTCTCTCTCTCTCACTCTCCCTCTCCTTTCTCCCCCTTTATTGTTTTATTCCCAAGACAGGAATCAATTTCACATGCATACAACCTTTCGGGCCACAGGACAAAGTCCCCAGTTAGTGAAAATTTGCGAGGGATTCAGTTGAGAAGCAAGGGAAACATGACTGACTTAGAGAAAGCAGGAACCTACACAAGAAGATTTTTGTCTAGACAAAAGGAGTACCAGCAGATGTGAAATAACATGCGCTACAAGTTGGGCATAAAAAAAAATAAATAAAAGCTGTGAGGGTATTTTTTAAAGTCCACCATCTGATGATAATAGAGATGAGCAGCAATTCCAGATGCTGTACACCTGTGTCCCAGGGAAAACCTGTATAATTTAAAAAGTGATGTTTACCAGACTAGCATAGCCCTTGGTGGGTCTGTCAGTTTTCTGACAGAATGAAGAAAAAAGTGATAGAAAAGCCATCAGATGCCTGATGAATGTAGATGAATTCAGACCTACCAGTGAGAGAAACAGAGTAACGGTGAAGACAGGCAATGATCTGTGGCACACACAGTGGAGTTTAGTGCACATGTCTTCAGCTCTGATAAAAATCCCAGAAGCAAGCCACCCAGAGTAACCATTAGGCTTGTGTTTTGTCCACCAAGGACACACTGATGGAGACGTCACCTCCAGTAGTACTGGAGTCTGGAGAGAAGACAATAAAATAATTGTATCATTTATTTTATTTCATGTAGGAGTTTACCTCAAATGGTTTGTGAAAAGTAGAATTAAAAGTGTGAGTTTCGGCCAGCATTCAGGTACAGCAGGCTAGGCTGTGCTTGTGACATGGGCTGAGTGCTGGTTTGAGTCCCAGATGCTCCACTTCTGATGCAGCTCCCTGTTAATGGAGCAAGGAAGGCAGAGGATGATGGCCCAAAGATGTGGACCTCTGCCACGCATGTGGGAGACCTGGGTAGAGTTCTTGGCTCCTGGCTTCAGAATGGTCCAATCCCAGCTATTGTGGCCGTTCGGGGAGTGAACCAGGGAATGGAAAGTTTCTCTCTCTCTCTCTCCCTTCCTCCCTCCTTCCCTCCCTCCCTCCTTTTCTCTCTCTTTCCTCTTCTCTCTCTGTTGTTGTGCTTTTCAAATAATCTTTTCAGAGTGAGTTTATTTTCATGCAAAAACAATTTTGAGGTCTCTAGTTTTTTTATAATATACATTTTCCATATATTAACAAAATTCATGCCAAAATAATTTTTAACCTTTATTTAGTAAATATAAATTTGCAAAGTACAGTTTATTGATTACAACGGCTTTCCCCCATAACTTCCCTCCCACTTGTACCCCTCCCATCTCCTGCTCCCTCTCCCATTCCATTCACATCAAGATTCATTTTCAATTATCTTTATATATAGAAGATCGATTCAGTATATATTAAGTAAAGATTTCATCAGTTTGCACCCACACAAAAACACAAAGTGTAAAATACTGTTTCAGTACTAGTTATAGCATTACTTCACATTGGACAACACATTAAGGACAGATCCCACATGAGGAGTAAGTACACAGTGACTCCTGTTGTTGACTTAACAATTTGACACTCTTGTTTATGGCACCAGTAATCTCCCTAGGCTCTAGTCATGAGTTGCCAAGGCTATGGAAGCCTTTTGAATTCGCTGATTTCAATCTTACTCAGACAGGGTCATAGTCAAAGTGGAAGTTCTCTCCTCCCTTCAGAGAAAGGTACCTCCTTCTTTGATGGCCCTGTTCTTTCCACTGGGATCTCACTCACAGAGATCTTTCATTTAGGGTTTTTTGTTTGTTTGTTTGTTTTGTTTTGCCAGAGTGTCTTGGCTTTCCATGCCTAAAATACTCTTATGGGTTCTTTAGCCAGATACTACTGCCTTAAGGGCTGATTCTGAGGCCAGAGTGCTATTTAGGACATCTGCCATTCTATGAGTCTGCTGTGTATCCTGCTTCCCATGATGGATCATTCTCTCCCTTTTTTATTCTATCAGTTAGTATTAGCAGACACTAGTCTTGTTTATGTGATCCCTTTGACTCTTAGACCTATAGTGTGATCAGTTGTGAACTGAAATTGATCACTTGGACTAGTGAGATGGCATTGGTACATGCAACCATGATGGGATTGTATTGGAATCCCCTGGCACGTTTCTAACTCCACCATTTGGGGCAAGTCCGATTGAGTATGTCCCAAATTGTACATCTCCTCCCTCTCTTATTCCCACTCATATATTTAACAGGGATCACTTTTCAGTTAAATTTAAACACCTAAGAATAATTGTGTGTTAATTACAGAGTTCAACCAATAGTACTAGAACAACAACAAAAAAATACTAAAAGGGATAAAGTATTACATTGTACATCAACAGTCAGAACAAGAGCTGATCACGTCACTGTTTTTCATAGTGTCCATTTCACTTCAACAGGTTTCCCCTTTGGTGCTCTTACAGCAAAGTAAACACACTGTAAGTTCCATTTTCCATGAACTTTCAGAGTACCTTTGTGCATAATGCGTTAAAGACTGTTTGAGGTTTCCCTTCTTCCTTATAAAGCTAAAAATTGATGACACTGTTTCTCAAATGTGGATGCAATGAATGTTTCTCGCTCATGTTTTCACATGGACATAAGGAAAACTTGCAGTCTACAGAGACTGAGGAAGGCACTGCCCTGGCCTTACTTTGAGCCCTTGCTATTAGGCAATTCAGAGGACTCGTAAAACAATAATATATCTGAGCTTTGTCATTCTTCAGCAGTATTTTTTAATGTAATCTTAATACTGAATAAAAAGTGGGAGTAATTTTATTAGCATCACAACATGGTGAACAGTAGTGCTGATGGCCTGCTTTATTAAGAAGACATTTTTAATGGCTTTTGCTTGTGCAAAAAAAAATAATAATAAAATAAAATACTTATCATAGAAAATCTGAAAAGTGGAGGGAAAGTATTAATTATCCCAATCCTAGCACCGGAGTTAATCATTGTGACCAGCTTGGTAAATTTCCTTTCCTTAAGACCGTTTATCTGACAAAGAGGTCACTGTTCCGCCTGCACTAGTTTGTGTCACTGGAGTTCTCAGCAACCTCATTTTTAATGGTTCTGTAGTACCATGTCATTGAATGAATGCATCAGCTTATTAACTGTCCCTTTATTAATGACCATTCAGATCATATCCAGTGTTTGGTTAGTATAGCAAATACTAAGTATCTTGTCTATCATACATTTTTTTTTTTGTCTCAATGGCCATTTTCTTCCCAGAAGTTCCATTATTAAGTTAAAGGGTACAGATATGGTAAGATTACGGAGTTCTCAACAGATGCTGCCAAATTGCTTTCTAGAATAGCTGTGCTGTGTACGTTTACCCCAGGATGGCCTCTGACCCCGAGGCTTGACCGCTTTTGTTACTGGGGAATGGTTCTTTCCACGTGCCACTCTATTTCTTTGGCTGATGCTGCATCTCCGGTGAGGAGGGAGAGTCGCCTGTGGCAGTGGCTTAGATCCTTCTGGGGGCCATGACTCATTTCAGAATCTCTTCCGAACAAGGAAGCTTCCTCTCAGAAAAATGAACGTCCTGATAGATATGCAGGTTTTTATATGACAGTCTTTTCCCGAAAGCCATCCAGAATGTAGGTGGTCACGCGATGCTAAGTGTTTTAAATGGGGATTATTTCATTTTACCCTCACAAATGAGAGCAACAGAGAAGAATGTAACTTGCTCCATGTGTCTTTGCTGTTTCAGCTGCCCCCCCCCCCCTTACCCTGGGGGACATCCTGAGACCTCATTGGACGCCTGAACCACAAGTCCTCCTGAGCCCTTATATATGCTACATTTTTCCCATATATGTATACCTATGATTAAGTTTCACTTATAAATTATGCATAGTATGTGATTCATAACAGCAATAACGAAATAGAATGATTCTAGCAATATACTATAATAAAAGTTATTTAAACATTACAGATTATTTCTGGAACTTTCTATGAATGTTCTCTGACTGTGGTTGACCATGGGTCACTGGAACTGAGGGAAGCAGGACCTCTGTACACAGCCAAGCTAGCTTCACCCCAGAGCCAACCGACTCGTCCCTGCTTTCACAGCCTTGAAGAATGAGAAGCCTTTCTTCAGGCTAACTTGGTTGACTTTTTCCTGCCTTAGTTACATTGCCTTCCTGAAATTAAATGGGACGGATTTCTATATTATTTTCTACACCCTGAGTCTGTTTCTATACACTTACGATGGTGTTTCTTGAAAGTCTTGCCTGGAGTCCTTTAAAAGGAAGTTATTTCGCAAGAATAACTTTTGGCATGGATGTTGTAGCACAAGGGGTTTACCCACTGGGTTTAGTTGGATTAGTTAGAAGTTGGGTTTAGTCCCAACTTCTCTGATTCAAATCCAGCCTCCTGCTAAAGTGCCTAGAAAGGTGACCGAGGATGGCCCAAGTACTTGGGTCTTTAACACACATGTGACAGACCTGGATAAAGTTCTAGGCTTCTGGCTTTGGCCTGACCCAGCCCCAGCCCGAGCTATTACAGACATTTGAGGAGTGAATCAGCAGATGGAGGATCTCTTTCTGTCTCTCTCTCTCTCACATCCTCTCTGTATCACTCTGCCTTTTCAATAAATAAGTAAATATTTTTTGAAAAAATGAGTAGCTTTTATTTTCTAAATGTTAAAGTTAAGTATTTTATTCTTTTATTCCTCCATGACTTTTAAATCAACCGATCTGGAGTTTTTTTCTCTGAGGCAGTGCTTATTTAGCGAGTATTTTCAATTTCTGTATGTGTTCCCTTCCCCCACTAATCACCCCATTTTTAGATGAGAACCCTTAGTCCAGTCCTGTAAGGAGTTTGCAGTGAGGAATGAGCATGCACTGACACCCGTTCACAAGAAGAGGATCCTGATTCTGTGCTGCCAAGTCCATTCAGTTCAGAAAGTGCTTAGTCCTTACCTACTCAGGAGCAGTGGCTGCAGTGGGAACAGGTGGGTATAGTTTCCTCTGCCTTCAAATTCAAGTCTAGTAGAGAATATAGACAGATGCACAAGCAACTAGCTGGAAAAGCTAATCAAACAATGGAGTATGAACTAGCTAAAAGATCTCATCGAATTACACTAACAGAAAAGGACAATTTAAATACGTGCAATAGAAAAAGATCTTATTCACCAAGGAAACTAAGCAAATACTTAGTTCTGGAAATAAAGTAACAAAGGAAGTCAAAGTTTAAGACCTTTATAATGGAAACTAATGCTTTCCGAAGAATAAAAAAGGCATCCTCAAATTATAAAATAAAATGTATTCCTGGATAGGACAATGTAACAGAATGATGACATCAACTACTCCCATATTATTTTTTTTATTATTTATTTTCATCTACTTGAAAGAAGTGACAGAAGAGGAGAGAAGAGAAGAGACTGGTTAACTCCCCACTGGTTAACTCCCCAAATGCCTCCAACAGCCAGGACTAAACCAGGCCAAAGCCTGGAGCCCAGAACTCCATACTGGTCCCCAACAAGGTGGCAGTGACCCAAGTACATGAACCCTCATCATCCACTGTCCACCAGGAATTATTGGCAGGAAGCTGGATCAGAAGTGGAGAAGCCAGGATTCAAACCAGGACTCAAACCAGCACTTCAATAAGGGATGCAGATGTCACAAGTGTTGGTATAACCTGCTAAGCCACAGCACATATTATTCTACAGAATCAATGTAATCATAATCAAAAGCCAAACAAGGGGGCAGTCATTGTGGCCCAGCAGTTAAGCCATGGTTATGACACCTGCATCCTGTATCTGTTTCTATGACATCATATGTATAAATAGTCATCCTTCAACCTAATAATTCCACTTGTAGAGAAATTCTCAGCTAGCTATCCAAAGAGACATGTAATATTAATGGTAATAGCCAGTAATTGGAAACAAGGCAAATGTCTATTAACAGGAAAGCAACAAATTTCAAAACCTGTGTGACTTTGTGTGGCAACATGAGGTAGTGGACTTTTTCCTAGGGCAGTGGGGGACCAGTGGAGGGTTTTAAGTGGAGACATGACATGACCAGACTTGAGTCTTTAAAGTATCTTTCTGGATGGATTATGGGAAATGGATCATAGAGACATAAAATAGAGTCAAGAAGCCCATTAGAAGGCCATTAATTCAGTTGAGAGCTAATGGTGGCTCTGTGACGTTGCAGAGCCGAGAAGCTGCTGTCACACAGCCAAAATATACTTATACATGGCAGTGCATTCTGGTGTAACTCATGCATGCAAATCTCTCACCTAGGCAAGGATGACCAAATTTAGGCTTCCTGACTGTAAAATCTATTTATTAAACAGGTTAGAATAACAAATGTATTAGTTGCATTCCATTTGCTTTACAAGTAGAGCTTCCCACCACCCCCTGATGGAAACAGTGGAGCTCATCTTGGTGACCATTCCTAGAAGCTCAGAGAAATCCATGGTCCAGCTCCAGAGAGTGACCTAAACTTAGCTTTCTTTTTACTTAGATTTAGAGTAAAATTAGCTTGCAATTTTTCATTCTCTGGTTTACTATTTTATCTGCATTTTCTATTTTTTTTAAGATTTATTTTATTTATTTGAAAGCCAGAGTTACAGAGTGAGGTAGAGAGAGAGAGGTCTTCCATCTGCTGGTTCACTCCCCAATTTGCCACAACAGCCGGAGCTGCACCGATCCAAAGCCAGGAGCCAGGAGCTTCTTCTGGGCCTCCCATGTGGGTGCAAGGGCCCAAGGAGTTGGGCCATCTTCTACTGCTTTCCCAGGCCATAGCAGAAAGCTGGATTGGAAGTGGAGCAGCCGGGACTAGAACTGGCACCCATATGAGATGCCGGCGCTGCAGGCCAGGGCTTTAACCCGCTGTGCCACAGAGCCAGCCCCCATTATATGCATTTTCAAGGACTGTGTTTCTTATTTATTGTACACAGATTTATTCATTTCTAAAAACTAGCAGATTTAAATTACTAATAAATAAATGAGCTTTCAAGTTACCGTCTTAGCCACATAGTCTCTTTGATCTCGTGGTGCCATTTGACTTTGATCTCCTAAAGTTGTGAATATTTCATATTGCTTTAGCGAAGATCTTCAAACAAGAAAGAACCATTTTTACTTCCATAGCAGACTACATGTAGTAATCAACTGCCCAGGTTTAATGAAATGAGTGTCACGTTGTTTTATAACTGTGACCTGGCTTTAAAAGGGAAGAGGTAGCGTAACATAGTAGTTTAGACTCAGTGAAAGCGGATGCAGGCTGTGCCTGTCACCTCCAGCTGTGGTACTGAAGACAAGGGACTGAGGAGGATCCCTTGAGCACTGGCCAGGATGTGCATGTCCAGCTCTGCTATGGTTGTGTGTTCAGTGAAGACATGCATTGGAGAGTCTTTCCTAGTGGGCATCCTTATTGCTACGAGAAGGGGACCACTAAAGGTTTTAGCTTGGGTTCTGGTTTTTTGTGCATGCAAGTATAGCATGTAAGCAAAGAGCATTTTTCTGTAAGTCAATCCACTTTAAACCATACGTTGTTTATGAGTATTCCTGTTGATTAATTTGCTGCTGCTGGCAGGAGGCCAAATAGCACAGCCTAAAGCAGAGGGCAGACTGGCGCTTACAGTGATGTACAGGTAAGGCAAGTCCAAATCTGGAAATCGCAGCATGCAGTTCGTCTCCTCACTGGTGAAGGCTTTCCTCTGCTTGGGCCATGTTGTCAGTTAGAATCTAAATAAAGGAGATGAAAATATGGCTTTGCATTTATTTGTATAGAAGCCACCTGCCCACCTAGAGGGAAAGGCGTGCACTGGAATGTGAAATCTTCAAAATCAGAAGGCAGCTGAAGCAAAGGATCTTGCTGTCCCTGTGGTCTTAAAATGACTTCACCTGATGGAAGTTGGTTTGTAAGAAGCAATCCTCACAGCTCCCCTTGATTATTAGAGGAAAAATTATGATTAGAAACCGCCACAACTTTGCTGATTGAATTATTTACATAAGCAGGGCTTCTCAAATTAAAATCATCCTGAACTATGAGTATTTAGACTTTGGGGTATTCTCAGTTAATTTAAGTAGACTTGAACAGAATAAAAATCTAACATACTACATTATTTTTAAAGTTGTATCTCCCCCCTCAGCTTCAGAGTATTTTCCCTCCACTTCAACACATTGCTTTATTTCCATTTTATGATATGTGTTTCTTAAATAGCATGATTACTATTGTCTTGATAAATTGAACATCAGCTCCTCCTCCCTCACTCACCACAGGCACACTTTATTTTGTAGAGACTGTGTCTTTATCACATACGGGAAGAACTAGCTCAGGTTTGTAATGATTATGAATTTTGCATAGATTTGATTTAACTGCCTAATTCTGTTTAGAAACTTCAATTTTTGAGATGTTTTTCTTCTCTTTTTTCATTAGCTACTAAAAACGCATACAGGAGAAAAGTGGATGTTGTACACAAAACTAGACCACTTGATTGGCTAAATTAAAGGCTTGATGTAAAGAGTGCATTATGATGCTGTGGTCTGGCTGAGTGTTTGTTAAAAGTTTCCTGTGATCTTTTTTTATTTTTGAGTAACCAAGAGATACATTATCTCACAAGCAATTACTAAATTTGCCTAAACATTGGTTCCACTAAGGAAACTGAGGAAACATCATTTAATGATATACTTTGTGATTTTCCAAAATTTTCTCTTAGCCTTGCAGCCCACTCAGAATGTTGGATAAACCATTGTGAAAGGCGAAATTTTTAAATGGATGCTATAGTATTTTAGTGGATCTTTTTATATATGGTTCTTTGTTACGAGCTTTTCTCGTTTTTATAGAAGGCAAAACTGAACAGCTTGTCCAAACAAAAAGTCAGAATCTCGCTTGAACTCAAACTGTTATATCTCCCGTTCCTGCTTTTTGTAGTCTATGAACTAAATAAAGAAATGCAATTTATGAGATAATCTTAGCCAGTGTTGTAAGCTTAGGGCAGAGGAAAAGAGAGGAGGCGGAAATTTAAGGGACAATCAGAGTATCCAAGGAAAGGGGATTAAGATGATAGCACATTTCTTATCATCATTCTAAAGTATATGATGGGGCAAGATATTTCAGAATCTTTCGTAGTATAAAATCATTGCACAAAGCCAGTGCCTATAGTTTCTTTGTAAATCCCTCATCATCCATGTTGTAAATCCACTGATAGTGGAGAAAACCCAAATGTGTGATTGTATGATGCGCTGTGTATAATTCTGAACTCAAGTAATGAAGAAGACATATTTAAAATATGAAAACAGGCAGTTCTCTAATATTTGCTTTTAATGCTAATTTTGTCTATAAGGCTTTTTTATTGGGTAGGAGAAAAGAGAGATCGTGTCATGAAAGGTGGTCTTGGTAGCCATCCTTGCAACAGGAATTCCTCTGATTGAAAATAACAGTATAACAGGAGTTCCCAGACAAGAACAGACTCACTCGTGCTGTACTGGACCTCCCTGTTTACAGTGGCAGTACCGGTATTCCAACAGCCTGCTTCCATAAAGCAGCTGTGTGTTCCTTGGGGAGTGTATCTGCTCTCCCTTGCTCAGTGCACTGGCTGTGCTCACATCTCGCTGACGATTCAGGCGGACTCACCCAAGCACACGCAGACTCAAAGCTGACCTCCAGCCCTTGCTGGTTCCATGTGCTCTGTAGCTCACAGCCGAGGAAACAGTTCCAGCCTGCCACAGTGTTTCTTAATTTCTTAATCAGACAACAACTTCAGCCCTACAACTTGGCAGGATTGGGAGGTGTTGGAGAAGTTTAGAAACCCTCGCTTACTGGTGCCCCTGATATCTTGTCACCTGGGGCGCAGCATGAGATGTTCTCGTGCCAAGGGAAGCGATTTTCCCACTGCTCCTGTGACACTGCTCATCTTCCCTCACCCGAAGAGAACCCTTAGCAGCTCTGCAATAAACATCCCAGATTTTCCACGAGGAGAGAGGGTATAGGATGCTGACATGGGTGGCAAGAGGTGGCAGGCAGAGAAGAAGGAGAAAATGAGGTCATAAGAGAAGCGTCACCCAAAATAGGCTTATGAAACAAATTGCCCTGAAACAGCAGTTCAGTGTGGACAAGGGTTGCCTGTCCACAGGTGCTCCCTTCCTTGCATAACCGTCAGACTCAGCTCAACAAGGTCATACACTTATCATGAAGGTGCCCAGTGAGGGGCAAGGAGTAGTTCCTGGGAGGCATTTCCTCCGTATTTTATAGGAAATGCTAAGGCCAAAGGGGCAGACGATGTTTAATAATTAGAATTAAGCTCCCCCCCCCCCGCCTTTGCCTAGTAGCTGACTGGCAAACTAAAAGATTTGGAAATGATGGTTTATTCGTAATAATATATCTTAGTATTTTTTCATACATATTTTTATTTTCATCTACTTGAAAGAGCAAGAGAGAGAGAGAGAGGGAGGGAGAAAGTGGGTGGGAGGAAGAGAGAGAGAAAAAGACAGGGTGAGCCAGAGGTCTTCCATTCACTGGTTCACTCCCCAGATGCCCACAATAGCCAGAGCTGGGCCTGGCTGAAGCCAGGAGCTAGAAACTCCAAATGTCTCCCACGTGGGTGACAGACCCCATGCACTTGAACCATCATCTGCTGCCTCCCAGGATGCACTAACAAGAAGCTATATCAGAAGCAGAGTAGCCAGGACTCAAAGTAGTGCTCCAGTATTTGATGCAGCAGCCTAACCCACTGCGTCGCAGTGCCTGCCCCCTTTCTATGTTTACAGAATCAGAAATAAAGTCTTTAAAACTGAATATTTCAAGCACTTAACCATCACCTTCATAAAGCAGCATTTTCATTTGCTGCACGAGTCTGTCCGTGCACACACCACATAAGAAAATGCTATGGTTTTGAATTTTAGTATGTTAAGAGAGTAGAAAGGAAACCATCCAGCTTTACCACAGTAAACTGTGCAACTTTGGCAAAGACCAACTCAGTGGGCCTTGGTCTCCTCCTCTGTACAGTGGGAATGAGGGCCGTGCTTCTGCCATAGGGAGCTTGGGGATGGAATAGGGTAAACCACTGTAACCCCAGACAGAGCTAGTGGTGGAGGTAATGGCTGTGGTCGCAGTCGGGGTGGTTAGTAGACATAGTAGAATCTCGTTGTCCCATCTGATGCTTGAACTTGCTCATGAATCCTCACAAGTCTCTACCCACCACCACCTTGAATGGGAAACAACCTCAGACTTCTGAATTCCATAGCGTGTGTTGGTCCTCGTGATGTGACTCGAGCATCCCTAATCCAGAAACCCAGAACAGTTTTCTTTTATCCCAGAATTTTTGCCACCATAAGAATGCCACAAATGAAAAATTGCATACCTGACTGCATGTGGTATAAAATTACCTTCAGCCTCTGTATGTAAGATGTATATGAAATGTAAATAAATTTCCTATTTAGACTTGGATCCCATCTTGAATTAAAAAAAAATCCCAAATTAGAAACATTTCTGGTCCTGTGCATTCCAGATGAGGAATATTCAACCTGGACCAAGAAATACATCAATCTAAGTACACCAGTGGGTTTGGTGAAGTCGGCTGTTTGAAGCTGCTAGTGTTTTCACAAGGAAACAGTATCTGAGACATACTCTCTCTCTCTCTCGTGGGTATCTGATCCCAGTTGTAATTTTTTTTTTTCATTTTTCACTAATTTCTAGAAAACCCCAAAGGAATACTATCTAAACCAGTCATACATAACCATTAAGGAAACTGGGTTAACATTTTGAGTTTTAAAACTCTCCAGTCTTTTCTTGACCAGGAATGGATAGCCCTTTGGCCCACCAACTTTGCTGTGTTCGTTCCTATCCACCTTGTATGTACCCCCCCACACACACACACACCTGCTCCCCCCCCCCCTTTTTGGAGCAATTAAATCTTTTGAAGAACCTTTTGTGGCTTTATCTTCTGATTGTGATCTGGTCAGCAGTGACCCGTCCTATCTGATTTTCATTTTCTCCAATCCTCCTTATCTCTGAGCAGAGGAACCCTGGTCTATCTTCACCTTGCAGAAGTTGATTGGGAGATGGCTGTGGTCTGACGGTGTCCTCCCAAGTTCATGTGTGGAAAACGTGATCCCCTGCGGCCTTGCTGGGAGGGAGGACCTTTCAGGAGCCAGTAGGCCATGAGCGCTCTGCCCTCCTGGACGGATTAACTCTGTGGTCTCAGCAGTGGGTTCTTTATGGAAGGAGCAGTTCTCCTCCCACCCCCTCGCCCTTTATTTACCCTTGCACCTTCTGCTATGGAATGATACAGCAAGAAGGCTCTCATGAAATGCTGGCTCTGGGGTCTTGAACTTTTTAGCCTCTTAGAACTGTGAGAAGTGAATTTATTATTACTTTTATATAGTCACCCAGTCTCAGGTATTCTGTTACAGCAGCACAAAACAGATGGAGACATCTATTTGCAAATCTTATATGTTGATTTTAAAGACAGTGTTTGTGGTCTGCCTTGTGATATTAACATTTCTGTATTTTCTATGGTGTAACCTAATATGAAGTAGCAGAGAACGTGTCATGGTTATGTTGAGAAAATATTTTTAATACTTTCCATGTTCCCCTACTGATGAGCGAACTGTAATAATGAAAATTCTTGGTTTCCCATCTTTTTCTTTTTTTTTTTTTTTTTTTTTTTTTGACAGGCAGAGTGGACAGTGAGAGAGAGAGACAGAGAGAGAAAGGTCTTCCTTTGCCGCTGGTTCACCCTCCAATGGCCGCCGCTGCAGCCGGCGCACCGCGCTGATCCTGGCAGGAGCCAGGAGCCAGGTGCTTTTCCTGGTCTCCCATGGGGTGCAGGGCCCAAGCACCTGGGCCATCCTCCACTGCACTCCCTGGCCATAGCAGAGAGCTGGCCTGGAAGAGGGGCAACCGGGACAGAATCCGGTGCCCCAACCGGGACTAGAACCCGGTGTGCCGGCGCCGCAAGGTGGAGGATTAGCCTATTGAGCCACGGCGCCGGCTGGTTTCCCATCTTTTTCTACTTAATAGTATGGATAGGATATCTGTTACTAATGGTTACTAGCGAACCTCTTACTTTCTCTCAAAGAGCCATGAAAATGCTCCCTGCTAGCCACAGGAAGTAGCAGAGAAGATGGGCAGGATTGTATCCCCGCAGACAACATCAGGATAGGAAACCTGACCCTTAGGAGCTCTGTCCAGCTCACAGAGTCACCCTGAGCAAGCTTCTTAAGTCCTCTCTGCTTCGCGGATGGGCAGGAATCGACAAAAGCCCGCGTGAACATGAAAACCAAGGCACCACATGAAATAAGATCGTTGTAGCTGCCCTTTGTTAGGGAGGCAGGAACACAAAGGTACACTTCTTCTAAGGCCCGAGAATGCATGACAGAATTACATCCTTTGAGAAAAACATCACTTCTGTATGATTTGATTCCAATTTAAAAATTTTCAAAAGGTATCAGTGCTTGACAGTGTAACTGCAAAATATGTAGCTAAAATACTTATTAAAAGAGCTGGTTCACTTATTCATTCGTGTAACTAATATTTTTTGAGAAGCTGTATGACCAAAGCATTATCTTAGGCACTGGTGATACAGCTACAAATAAATAAAATCTCCACTCATGGAATTTAGGATCTCGTGAGCTTTCACTGAGATTATTAACTACCCTTAACAAATTTTTAAGGTAATCGCTTTGCTCAAAATAAGAGATTTTTGTACTGCTGCAATGCCATACATATGTACTGTTTCTTAATAAGCTGCACACTGTCCTGTATTCTGTTCAGTAAGAGAATGGTTTATTATTATGGTTCTGGGATGTTAATGAAGAGGTACTCATTTGCAAATAACTGTTTAATCTGTAATTAAAATCTGGCAGCTCTCTTAAAAATACAGACAGTTAAAATGCATAGTCACTAGCCCGCTGTATTGAATATGCAATTGCAAAACATTCAGAAAGGCACATCCCATTTATCACTTTTAATGAATCTTTTACCCTGGTCCCAGTGTAAGCCCTTGATGGTATTCCTGTCATCCCATCCATATGCTTCCAAAAGCATTAACAGTTCTTGGATCTGTGCATGCCTGAGTATAAAATCACAGACTCTAGGTTTTGATCACATATAAGCAAGCTTTAAAAAAAAAAAAAGGCATTATCATTACCATATCCTCATTAAGATGATGGCTCCCTGACCATATCCTGATGTTTGCTTAGCAATCTGAAATTCATGTATGCAGGGGAAGATTTTGCTTTATTCTTTTGAAAGAAGCATGATAAATATTTATACAGCATACAACCTTAACTCTTTCAGGCAGCCGGAGAATCGTGTATTAGCAATGACAAGAAGCTGCTGGGGGATTTTTTTTTCCAGCATCATCCATCTTGTCAATAGCTACTGAAAAGTGAATTGCAGGTTCATCGATATTGGGAGATTTTCCTACTTTCTCCCTATTAAAAGTGTTTTACCTTCTCTACAGTCCTCTGGAGTCGTGGCTTAAAAAGAAAACAAAAGGGTTCCCTCTGCTTCTTGCAGGATGCTAACCTGTGCCCCTCCAAGTCCCGGCTCCTGTAGCTCCAGCTTTGTTAAGCATGGTCAACAACAATCCAGACTCCAGACAATTAGTCGTGCGTCCATACGGTGTTCCTGTCTACAGGTTGCTTCTATTCTGAAACTGCAGTTGGACAGAGCCTCAAGGCAGGTTTCTGTTTAAAATCACAGCTTCAGTGAAGAGCCTCAGTGGTGATGTTGAAGTCATGAGTGTTTCAGCGCAGGGAGCTGTCTTCTTAGGGTTAGTGGAGGATACATGAAGAGTTCAGCTGATCGGAACCCCCCTGGAGGTAGCAAAAGTGCTCTAAGCTGTACCAGGTACGCTCCCAATAATCACCTGACTTCTCTGTACTGTTACTCCCACCACTATCTTCCCCAAAGCCGGGCTACTCATCTGAAGACAACTCAAGACTTAAGCTACATGATTCCTAATTTTAATGCCTCCTTGCAGAAAGAGAACTGAATCACGAAAATAGTGCTTTTTTGATGCTGTCTATGGATCCCACACCATGCGCCAGCTCTGGAAGCTGCAAAGGGACAGTGGTGGCGATGGCTTGAATGCCGTTCTGTCGGGCCAGAGCCAGCCCCTGGCCGTGTCCACAGGAAGGGCTTCCACATGTGCCCAGCCACAGAGAGCAGAGACACTGGGCACTTTCTGGTTCTCTACCTTTACAGATGCTGCGGGATACGCCAAACCCGCGCCCACTCACCCAGGACCCCGCAAACCAGTCACTGATGTTGGAGTGGTAGGGGGGTGGGGAGTGGGTGTTCATTGCAAACTGCAGAACAAGGAGTCGGGCAGCTATTACTTAATTTTGGGCCCCTCCAGAGTTTTAGGGTAAGGAGTCCTACAGACTGAAGTTAGGGGTCAGCTCCTGTGCAGGTCCCTATTTGGTCTGTAGTGCTTGTGGTCCTCCTTTGGGAATTGTGATGATGGCAGAGTGGGCTCCAGTCAATCAGATAAGGGTTGCTTGCTCTTCATTGCCTGGGGGTCCTAGGAAATCCCCTCAAGACAAGAGCAGACATCAGTGTGTTATCCACAGGGAAGATAAATGACCTCAGAGTGTTGTGAGCAGAGACCCCATGGGGCCACTGAACCATCCCCTCACTCAGGTGAGTTAGTTTTCGTAAGATGTTGATTTTCAAATATCCTTGAAGCTGAGGGAGGACACTGAGATACCAGGCCTGCCAGTGTCTCCGCCTCCAGGGACGGGTCAGGTGCTCAGTCTCAGAGACCAGAGCCAGAGCTGGCTTTCCAGCCTGCCGGCTTTCAGATGCAGAAGTGGAGGCCCCAGAGCAGGTGATTTGCTTGGAGTCAGTGGCAGAGGGGGACTGGAGCCTCTAACGGGTCTCTTCAAGCCCTTATCCCCACGGTTCATTCCTACCCACAGGGACTGAAAGAGCTAACGACCAACTCTGGATCACACTACGAAATCAATGCTAATGAACTTGAGAACCTAAAGCAATCTGAACTTCACAATAATATACTCCACTTGCATACTTTTTTGTTTTTGACAAAACTGAAGTGAAAGTAGATGGGGAGTAAAAAATATGGATGTCTAACGGTGTGATCTGTTAAACAGAAGAAATTCAGTGGGAGAGAAGATACAGCATCCACTCACCCCTCTTGAATGCTGAGCAGTTCACCACATAGGGATGGGCATTTTAGGATTTAAGTGATGCCCCCAGGTTTATTTTAACTAGATGCTGCCACGTGCAGAGTATTATAGCATTAAATTGTCTCATCCCAGGTCTCCAGCCTATCATTTTAATGACTTGAATAGGCTCTGCAATGCAGAAATTTTGCAGCAGTTTGGAAAACCCAGACATACTAAATAGGTTCAGTGGGTTTTCCAAGCCACTTCTGTGAGTGGGCCGGGATTCTGCTATGCAGTAGCAGGCAGGATTGCATGGTTCCTGTCTGCATCTGTGATGAGCAGATTTTCTTACAGCTATGCACAGACATCACAGTATTCAGGCTTAAGCAGACAATGTAATACTGTATTTGACAGAGAGGCCATTAAAAAAAAATTAAAGCAGTCTTCCTACCAAATGCCCTTCTAAAAGGTGTTACCGAGCAACAACAGCAAAAATACAGCTCCTGATTAAAAATGGCTGGGATTCGACCACTGTGTCCCTGTCTCTCCCTTCCCCATTCACTCCTTCCTCCAAACTAGCATGATATGAAAATGTCCATAAGGTTACTTGGAGTGTTTGGTTTTCTTATTAATCACCCTGGAAGAGGTGTTTTGTTTTGTTTTGTTTTGTTTTATTCTTGTTTTAAGTGAAATCTTTGTCTTTACTTTAAATGTATACAAAAACCGGAGGGAAGGAGGAAATGAAGGAGTATTATTATATCCTTAGGATTGTATCTAGGGACTACATTGAATCTGTTCTCTTTGTATGATTTTTCCTGGAAACCTTTCGTTTAAGGAATACAAACTTCATGCTTTTCATAAATACAACTTTAGGAACATAGTGATTCTTCCCACTGTACCTGCCTCCCACACACACTCCTACCCTTCATCCTTCTCCCTCTCCTATTCCCATTCTTATTTTTTACTAAGATCTATTTTCAATTAACTTATACACATATGATTAACTCTATACTGAGTCCAACAAACTGTATGAAAAAAAATAATAGAGCACCTAAAAGGTAATCTATAGAAGTGAACGCTTCAGGATGCAATGACTTTGAACAGCCCTTGTCTCTGCTGTTGTTCTCTTCACATTAATATCACATTAACTTATAAAAAATAAAGAAAAAATTAAAAGAAATAGAATTTTAACATTTTCTTGAACAAAAAAAGTATGAAAAAAATATCTACTGCGTGCTGGTCTGAAATCTCCATTTCCTTGTGTTGGATACCATATTTCCTTACTAGACTGTCAACAAGAGAAATAGGGGAGAGGACCAGTCTGGACCAAACTACTTCCATTTAAATTGCAGAATGTGTGCATGTGTCCATGTCGAGTGTGTGCCCATGAGCGCATGCACACAGCTAATTACTGGTTGCAGTAAAATTTGGTAGAATTTCAATTTGGATTAAGTCCTAGGCAGTGAAGTAATATTAAATGGGAAAAAAAAAAAACAGAATAGGCAAAGAGAACCAAATACTTGAATTTTCTTTATAAATAAAGACATTTGAGAAGGAGCTGGTATATTTTTTTCCCTATCATCCTTGACATTTCTCAATGTTTTATTCCTACAAACTGCATAGCAGGTCTTGTATGTGCCTGAAGAAGCTACATTTTCACAGCAGGAGAGGATAAAGCATTGAGATGCAGGTGCACAGTAATACAAGTGGGCCCTTTCCCCGCAGCCTGAATGGCCAATAAGGCAGAAGCTCTGGAGCTGAGCTCTCAGGGTCTCCCAGAGCTCAGCCAAGAAGTATGGGGTGGGGGAAGTGGGAGCAGGAGAGAATAATTGTTATTCAGTCTCCTGTAATGAGATGTATTGCCCGCCGCTGAAAGATTGTGGCCGAGTCTTTTGTTATGCTAATTAGACACCATTAGAGCTCGGCTGTCTTTGATTTCTGCTTAATCCTTTCTGCTCCCTCAGCCTCAATCCTGACTGGCAAATGGTTGAAAGATGGTGGGGTGTTTTGCACGTGTTATTTATTGCTCACATCTACACCGAGGTCTTTGGTAATAGGGTGAGTAATGAAAGATTTATCTTACCAAAGGCAGATTGTGTTTTGGACACTCGGTTTTGGCTTTTAAAAAAAAATGAATTTGAGAATGACCAACTCCTGCCTTTTAAATCCAAATGCCATTGTTTCCTGTATGGTTGCTTTTGCAGGCACACAGTGGGAAAGGACAGATTGGAAATTTTAGATGGCCTCTTCTTGGTTCCCTGGATGTCCCTACAAATACCCTCAGGTGTTAGAGAGGCTGTGGCCAACCAGGACAATTGAGGTCAAAAAGAGAAATTCAGAATTTTGGCCTTTACAATGTACAGCTATGTATACATTCTTTCCTAAAATTAAAACATGATATCTACATGATTATTGTAATTAAGATTATCTGTGATGAATTAAAAATAATCTTTTTTGGAAATTGGCCAGTATGATTCTGAAATAGTTGAAATTTCTACTGAAATCTTACCAACACGATCACTGTGTATTATAGCAACCCTGTCCAATAGAAATATAGATGAACTACAATTGTTGTTTTAAATTTTCTGGTAGCTGTATTAAAAATGTAAAAGGAAACAGGTGAAATTAGTTTTCATAATAGATTGTACTTAATTCAGTGTATCAAAGGCATTATCTTAATGTGTAATCAACAGGAAAGCAAATGAGATGTTTTGCATGCTGTCTTTCATGTCAGGTTTTGTGCACCCAGTGTGTACCTCACCCTGGTGTGCACCTTTCAGCACATCTCAGTTTAGGCCCATGTCAGGTGCTCAAAGCCACTGCAGTTTTGGAGTAATTGAGTCATTCACCACTTGCCTAAGATGACTGTCAGGAGATAAAAATCCAGTTTTCACTTGAGGGACTGAACACCACCAGCTGTAGGAACTTGCCTCTCTCTCTCTCTCTCTCTCTCTCTCTCCCTCCCTCCCTCCCTCCCTCCCTCCCTCCCTCCCTCCTTAGTTTTCTCATCTATGGGTTCTAGACTGAATGATCAGTGAGTTCTCACCTTTCGTCCACTCCAGCTCGAATCATGATTTTTACAAATTCTCAGTGAATGGCCAAGTAGCCAGGAGCTTGTCGATCCTCTCTCATAGTTCCCTGTTTGAGGAGCAGCTTGCCTTGGGCCACAGAGAAGACTGCGAGGTGTCTCACACCTGTACACGCGCACCTTCCTTCCTCCAGTTGTCTGGGTCTTTTCTAAGTTTCTGTGAACCCCGTAGCAGATGGTGTGGGCTCCTGCTTTTGGAGGATTTTGAACAAAGAACGCGTAAGGGGAATTGGCAAGTGGATTACAGCAACACTCGGCTCACACTCAGCTTTGGCTTTGTTCTCTTTAACGTTTTTCAAAAATTTGGCTGATTTAATGTATGGCTGATCATCAGAGGGACAAACCTTCCCCCCAAGCCCTTCTAAGATATTGCTCTGAGCACTAACTGTGGTGACTTTGTGTGTGTGTGTGGTGGGGTGGGTGTGGGCAGGGGTTGTACGAGAAATTTTTTTTCCCAAAAATAAAGCCAAGTATTTACATATTTTGGCCCATTTGTGGAATAAGGGATAGTTTTTTTTTTAAGATTTATTTTATTTATTTGAAGGATAGTTACAGAGGGATGTAGAGCCAGAGAAAGAGAGAGGTCTTCCTTCCACTGGTTCACTCCCCAATTGGCCACAACAGCCAGAGCTGAGCTGATCCAAAACCAGGAGCCAGGAGCCTCGTCCCGGTGCCCCATGCTTTCCCAGGCCATAGCAGAGAGCTGGATCAGAAGTAGAGCAGCTGGGACTCGAAGCGGCACCCATATGGAATGCAGGTACTGCAGGCCAGGGCTTTAACCCGCTGTGCCACAGCACCAACCCCAAGGGATATTTTCTTATTGAGTATTTGTTTCTTTGAGAGTAAAGTGGAAGTTTTTCATGTATGTATATAAAATATAGATTTTTTTGTTTGCTTTTACAGCATTTTATTTAAAAGTTTTTATTGGCTCACTTGGTTAATCCTCTGGCTGCGGTGCCGGCATCCCATATGGGCGCCAGGTTCTAGTCCCGGTTGCTCCTCTTTTAGTCCAGCTCTCTGCTGTGGCCCGGGAGGGCAGTGGAGGATGGCCCAAGTGCTTGGGCCCTGCACCTGCATGGGAGACCAGGAAGAAGCACCTGGCTCCTGGCTTCTGATTGGCGCAGCGCCGGCCGTGGCAACCATTTTGGGGGTGAACCAATGGAAGGAAGATCTTTCTCTCTGTCTCTCTCTCTCTCACTGTCTATAACTCTGCCTGTCAAATAAATAAAAAAAAAAATTTTAATTCTTCTTAAAAAAGTTTTTATTTGTTTGTTTCAGAGGCCAAGAGACAGAGTGACAGTAAGAGAGCTTCTGTCTGCTGGCTCCGTCCCTACATACCCTTTGCAGCCAGGGCTGGGCAAGGCCTAGGCAGGGAGCCAGGAACTTAATCCAGGTCTCCAGTGTGGATGGCAGGTACTCAGTTACTTGAGCTGTCACCTCTACCTCCTGCGTTAGCAGGAACCTGGACTCATGACCCAGAGCCACAAATCAAACCTAGGCACTCCCCAGTGGGACACAGGCATCTTAATCAGTGTGGGAACCAGTAGCCTGAATGTCTGCTCCCCACCCCCACTCTTCCATAAGGAACGTATATTTTTTTAAACTGAGAGCATTCATTGCTTTCTTACTGTTTTGTAAAGATTCTCTGTATATATGAAGGTACTTTAAAAAATTGTGAAAACCTGGAATTAAGAGTTATTTTACTTTGGAACAAAAGTTTTTTGAACTTTTTGAAATACTCTCAATATATGTTATATATAGTATTTAAGTAATTAATATATGTCATATATGTCATTATTTACAACTTACAAGTCATACATTACACTATGCCTTTTTTTTCTGTTGCTTTTAACTTTTTTATTGGTAATGCTTGATAAAGTAGTAGTCCTCTTTATCCCCAGAGGATATGTTTGGAGACCCCCAGTGCATACCAGAAACCTTATATAAACTGTTTTTTCCTATACATACATATGTTTGAGAATGTTTAATTGTAAATTAGGCAAAGTAAGATATTAACAATAACAATAATAATCATGTAGACAAATCATAATATTAGACTATAATAAAAGTTATATGAACATAACCTCTTTCTCTGAAAATACCTTATTATACCATTAATAGCAATGAGCAGGTGTTATATACAGTGTGGGTATGCTGGACAAGAGGATGAGCTGTATCATGGGTGGTGCAGAGTGAGATGGTGGGAGATTTCATCACCCCACTCAGAAGGACATGCAATTTAAAACTTACACACTGCTTCATTTCTGGAATTTTCCAGAGCGTATTTCTGGACCATGGTTGACCAAGAGTACCTGAAGTTACAGAAAGTGGAAATTTGGTTAAGGGCAGACTACTGTAAATTATCCTTTTAAAAAACACTATTTAAAAATTTCTCATTTATGGCAACGTGGCATTATGTTAAAAAAATTTCTTTGGAACATTATGTGACTAATTTATTTTTTTTTTTGCAAAGTATTTTGTAGTTTCTTCTTCTTTTGAGATTTAATTAACAAATAAAATTGTATATATTTAAGGCGTACAATGCACTTTTGTGCCTTTAAGAGAGGCTTCTCAAAAAAGATTGACACAAGCATGCCAAATAATGGCTGATAGAGACCAACAGGAAAAGATCAGAGGGTAAAAGTGAATGTAGAGTATGTTCAATTTTTAGGACTGAGCTTTTAGGAAGAATGGGTTCTACGCATGTGTCTCATGTTGGTCCCATATAGTATCAGTAATAAGATCTCATGGATAAATATTGCTGGTGATATCTGGCCATAGGACTTTAGGTACTTTTAAATGTTGAGCACTTTCCCGTACTGCCTGGGTATTGTACAGTTTACCTGTTGTGTGAAAACATTAGGTGTGACTTAATTGTGCCATTGGCGTCTATGGGTTTGTTGAGACAGTATATCTCATTGTGTGTTCTTACCACAATTTATAAGACAAGAAATTCCAGGAATGCCTTGTAGGTGTCACAAATGCAAGGCAAGTAGTTAAAACTCAGCCGTTGTTTGGACCGGAAGTTCAGTCTACACTGGGTATAGATCTTGGATGCTGGAAAGGGATTGAGTCATCATATGCCATTGCTGTTGGTTCTCCCTCAGCAGATGAAAACAGTTTCATTATTGAGAATGAGATTGTGTTTCCAGCCAGAAAGTCTGCCTCAAGTTGTCCTTCTCTAACTTGGGAGGGCACATGGCTTGAAGAAAAACAGCCAACAATGGAAGAAAAAAGCAAAGAATTCTTGCGAGAATAAACTTCGTAGTCTGATTTGATTCAGTTGAGTTCTGGTCTTTGTACCTTGCATCATTGTTTTGGGAGGAGGAACTTTGAAAAAAAAAAAAAAACAGTAATTTTACAGTTTTTCTTTGGGCTTATTCTTTCTTTGAAAAAAAGAATAGGGCCAGGAAGAGACTCATGACGATTAATATGTAGATAAGTATATATTAAAGACTTAAAAGTGTGGATATTTCACCTGAAAGGAACATTTTTTTTCCTTTTAAGTAAACCTAATCCTATTGATAAGTAGAGCTAAAGAGTATTTTTTCCACCCCCCGCCCCAACACACACACACAGAGGGTAATGATTTTACACATCTGATAGAATGTATCTTTTGTCATTAAGAGTTAGGTACAAGTACAGCCGCTGTGAGAATAAACCATCCATCCTCTTCTCTGGGGAATCCTCAAGTAGCCCACGGAGCTGCTGCCTGATGTCTTGAAAACCATGGCTTGTTTTCTCTGCTACCGTCGTTTTTGACACACATCCCCCCTCCAAGCCCTATTTCATCATAGAATGGCATTGTGGAAATAAGGATGACATTAACCTTTAATGGTATTGCTATTATTACTGTTGACTGTTTTTAGCATTAAGTGTGCCTGGTTCTTTAATTCCAGCTTCTGCAGGGCCAGAAAGCAGAAGTGTTCCTAAACAGTCAGGAAAATGACTGTATACCCTGGAGACCCGCCATCGCAGCCTGTGCCTGTTGTGAATGATGAATCAAAATGGAAAGGTTATCATTTTCATTAGCTAGCAAAGAACAAGACGGTACTTTTCTCCCAGTGTAATTACAGCAGTTCACTGGCAACATTACACTGCAGTAATTAGTCTAAAGGTGTATGTGAGGGCAGCCTTTGCCCAGACACTGGAAATATTATTTCAGAGTTTAAGGTCACAGCCTTGTGTTTAACATGTTCCAGGCAGCTTAGGGAAAAAAAATAATAATAATTTGACTGGAGCTAAAGAAAGACATTTGATATTTCCCAGAGCCATGCATTCAGAAACCAACCAGTCAGGTAGAAAAATCGTTTTTTATTATTATCTACAATAAAAAAAAAAGGGAAAAGCTTAGTTGCAGAAGTAGCATGTCAGAATCTTTCATGGGATAAACAGAGATAAAATTCAAGTTTATGAGAACCATGATGTAAACAATTATAGGAACTTTCATTTGTGTCTTAATCTCCATTCTTTTCCTAAGACAAAAAGGAACAGAAGAAATAATTATTAGAAACTTGTAAGAGGAAGCAAAGTAGTACTTTTTATTGTCATAACTCTTTTCAAGAAATAAATGTTTATCTTAGATCTTCAAATATGTGTGTATTTATATATATATATATATATATAAAATCCTTTGTGAATTTTTTGAAACTCTCAACAATTACATTGAAATATTAAACTCCTAATTCAACCTTTCAGAATATAAATTGCACTGGCATTATGTTCCAAAGGCCCATCTTAGATTTTCTGTTTAAGTAAAGCAAAAGCGAGAAGAAGGAAAAAATAGTAAAAAGAAAAGTAAACTTTACATAAAGTGTATGCTTAAAGCCATATATAAGTTTATGAGAAATCATTTGCTTTTTCTACCCCAAAGAGTACTTTTGCAAGTAACATTTCTTACCGACTTCATGGGATTAGCCCAAATACCCTGATTGTCTTTGTTTAATTTGGGTAATGTCTGCTTCTCTTCAAACAGTTCTTTTTAGTTTGTCTTTAAATCCCTAGACAGGGCTGTGGAATAGTGTTTGTTTCAGGACAAATGGGGGACTGGAGTGTTGAACAAGCATTCATTCAGCAACCATATTCTCTTGGAAAACCGCTGCTTTTTAAATGTATGCTTGTGTTTGATGTATGTTCTCTGGCCATATGGTTAAAACTGATGTTTTTCACAACTTCGAGCACTTGGGAAATTTAAAGCATAGATGTGACACAAACGACATAGCTGGTTGATTATGTAACATACTGAAAAATCTACCCCTAAACTGACTCATAAAAACATTGCTTTTTGTTTATCTCAGTATTTCTCTACTCAGGGAAAAGTCATACACTGCAGAATTAAATCATTGCTTTGTACGTTTTCTACATCCAGCAGTTAAACAGGAGGCCTTTACTAGTGGGAAGAGTTCAAAGACCTTTCTTTCCCTCTGCCACTGCCACGGAGCACATCACACCATCACACTGGACGTTTAGTCCCCCCTGTGGAATGAGAGAGGCTGCTAAGTCCGCTCCGAGTTCTTACATTGTGTATCCGTCTGGGGAAATACTGTCTTTATTTTCTGCCTTTGAGGATTAAAAAACATACAAGGGAACTTCAAAAAGTTTGTGCGAAAAAGAATTTAAAATAAGTCAGGATGGGCATTTTGTCTAAAGGGTAAGAGGCCTGTGTCCTGTGTCAGAGTGCCTGGGGTTCAAGTGCTGGCTCCAGTCCCAGTTCCAGCATCCTGCTGATGTACACCCAGGGAGGCAGCGGTGATGGCTCAAGTATTTGAGTCCCTATCAGCCACACAAGAGACCTGGGTTGAGTTCTCAACTCCCAACTTCAGTCTATTCTAGCCTTGGCCATTGTAGCCATTTGGGGAGTGAACCAGCAAATGGGAGTGCTCTCTCTCTCTCTGCCAGTCTCCCAAATAATAGTAATTATAGCAGTAATAATAACAAAAGTTAAGTTTGATGCAAAAAGTTTTGAAATCTGTGCATATAGGGGTCTTCAGAAATTCATGAAAAATACATACTATGAAAAACTATGCATGGATTTCAAAATATTTTGTACCAAGATATAGTTATCTTTCAATTCCATTTTCCACAAGGTTTTTTTTAAGTCCCCTCTTGTATTTTTGTTAAAGAATTATTTATTTATTTGAAAGTCGGAATTGCAGAGAGAGGGAAAGACCAGAGAGAGATCTTCCATCTCCTAGTTCACCCCCCAAAATGGCTGCAATGGCTAAGGCTAGGCCAGGCCAAAGCCAGGAACCAGAAGCTTCCTCCACGTGGATGCAGGGGCCCAAACACTCATGTCATTTTCCACTGCCTTGCCAGGCACTTTAGCAGGAAGCTGGATGGGAAGTGGAGCAGCCAGGACTTGAACCAGCACCCACCGCAGCGCCAGCCCCTCCAGTCCCCTCCTCTGTGGAAGAGCTTTCCTCGTAGTCTCTTCCCACTCCTTCCCACACAGCCTGCTCCCTCACAGCCAGGGTCTGCTCCAGACCACCTGTGAACCAGGGTCTTGTGGGGGCTTTGTCTGCACTGCCCCTCACTTCAGTGAACCAATCTGTGAAACGGAGGGGTGGTTTTCCAAGACTATTTTTGCAAGTCCGTTTTTCATAAAATAGGTTTCCAGTGAACTAAGTGAAGGTCCGGGCGTCTTAGGAAACATTACATTTGATGAACACATTTTAGATTTGATGAATACATTGCAAAACACAGGGATTCCCAGTTTGATAAAGCTGGTACCAAGACTGACAGCCATTTTCAAAAGTCCATAGAACTGAGTTCAGTAAGGGAACAAGGTTTAATGGTAAGAATTGCCCATTTTGTTCAGATCATCAGAATCAAGTTATTTTCCTAAAGATCCAAGCATTGTAAAGGGAAACTGAATCTCCCATAGAAATGCTGTTGCAAGGAGTTGTATTCCCAAGCCTGGCTCTTATGTTCTAACATATACCAGAAATTTAATAAACATCTAATTAATTACCTGCAAATTATATACCTGTGAAGCAAATCAGAAGGAAAAGGTCTTCGAGGAGACTTTGACAGGCTGCTTTCAGCAAACAGCAGGTCTTGCAATAGCCTTTTGAGAGATTTTGCCTTCTGGCGGGTACTAAAGATCAAGCTGTGGGGCATGTGTCATGCTGCAGTGGGTTAGGCCACCACGTGGGATGCTGGCATCCCATAGCAGAGCGCCTGTGTCAGTCCAGCTACTCTGCAGTTCCAACACAGCTTCCTGCAAATGTGCCATGGAGTTACCAGACAATGACCCCAGTACTTGGGTTCCTGCTACCCACATGGGAGACCCTGATGAAGTTCCTGGCTCCTGGCGTCAGCCTGGCTCAGTCCTGATTAACAGGCATTTGGTGAGTGAACTAGTGGATGGAAGGTCTCTCTCTTTCTCTCAATCACTTTCTCTGTCTCTTTCCTACAACATCTGTCACTCTGTTTCAAGTAAATCTTAAAAAAAAAAAAAAAAAAAAAAAAAAAGAGAGAGAGAGAGAGAGATGAAGTTGTTAAAATGCAGCAAGGAAATGTCGGTAATTTGCAGAGGGGGCTAAGCATGCATTTACTATAAAAATAATCTGGAGCACATGATTTCCTTCATGGGGTTCCTTTGCCATCCTTGACCTATGGATCTCCCATGAATGAGGACTGAGAACGTGGAGTAGAAATGCTGTGTAGGTATTAGCATCCACCTGCTCACCAGCCCTGCTCTCCATCCCACTTCTGCCCGCCTCCCAGTTTGTAGATGAGGAAACTGAAAGCCCAAAACATAGTCACATCTCTTTCAGTTTAAAAATTATCTGCTGGGCCCTCTGTCCTCCTCCCCTACTGGCCTGTCTGAACATCGGGTGTGTTTGAGTAACTTGTCCCACTCTTCTCCCTCGGCTCCCGCTACATCCATGTGCTCCTTCCCTTCTGTGCTCTTGACACGTTGCCCTTCCTTCCCGAGTTGAATATCACAGTACTCCCTACACTGCCCTCTGGAACATTCTGGATGTGCCATTCCAGTGGCATCTTAATCATCTCTGCACAACGGCTCCATCGTGTTGCCAGTCAAAAGTCTTGCCAACCATGGTTTTCAACCTCTTACATATTTCCAGGATTTTGGCTGCCTTTCAGAGTGATGTTAGCTGGCAAGTTACCTGTGGGTGGTCTCCACTGTTGGGTGAGGTTCTCTCTCTCTCTCTCTCTCTTTTTTTTTTTTAAACAAAAATTTTATTTGGAAGTCAGAGTTACAGAGAGAGAAAGAGAGATCTTCCATCTGCTGGTTCACTCTCCAGATGAGATGCTGGCATCATGATTGGCAGCTTAACACTCTGCACCAGAACACTAGCCGTGTGTAAGGGTCTTTAATCCCAATGGCTTATTATGTTGGGTAGAGATAACAACAGTTGGAAAGTATAAAGAGACTTGAGGCTTATGCATATTTGTTTAGCCTATACATTTCCTTTACCGTCACCCAGCCAAAGTTGCTTCTTCAAGGATTCCACCCGAACTCCTTCCTTACCTTACTGCTTTTAAAAAGTATCTTAGAGGCCAGTGCTGGACTGTAGCAGGTAAAGCTGCCACCTGCACTACTGGCAGCCCATATGGGCACTGGTTCAAGTCTTGGCTGCTGCACTTCTGATCCAGCTCTCTGCTGTGGCCTGGGAAAGCAGTAGAAGATGGCCCAAGTCCTTGGGCCCCTGTACCTGCATGGGAGACCCAGAAGAAGCTCCTGGCTTTGGATCGGCACAGCTCTGGCCATTGCAGCCAACTGGGGAGTAAACCAGCAGATGGAAGGCCTCACTCTCCTTCTCTCTCCCCCGCCCCTTCTATCTCTGTGTAACTCTGACTTTCAAATAAATAAATAAATCTTAAAGTATCTGAAATAGTTGATTCTCTTAAAGATTATATTTGAAATTTACTTCAACACAACTTCAAAAAAATACGGGAGCTTCTATAATTTATTTTATTTCTTTAGGGGGTGGAGTTGATTTGCAGCAGCTTTGATCAAAGCCAGCGCCTTCTCATGCTCGTTTCGACTGTGTGATTCCTCTGCAGAATTTGCAGGGCCTCATCAGTGAGTCGAGGCCCCTGGGCTGAGGCCACAAACCCATTGACTAAAGAGGTGCTTGCCCTTGTAAACCACTGTAGTTGGCAATTCTCCCAAGTCCCTTTGACAAATAATATTTAAATACTCACCCACAAATGGTTCTCTGATGGTTGATGGAGAGCCCAACCCCACACTGTGTAAACAGAACAAGTCTTTCTAACTCCATGTGTATGTTACTGTCATCGGGGTCGTCTCCAGACGAAATAGGAGAGCCCCCAAATGATGGCTACACCTGTCCACATTAATCCTAGTGAGAGGCAAGTGACAGCATCCATTTTCAGTGACTCTGCAGTTTCATAGAATTGTTGTTAGGCTGATTTCCTGAAAACTTAACGTTAGATGAAGTGTAATTGCAGATTTCCTTAAGAACCATTGACAGATACTTATCCTGAGTCATGAGCAACTCATACTGTGAAATGTGTGCAAACATTCTAAAGTTTTCTTCCAGAATATATTTCAGTGAAACCCAATATTTACCAGTCTTTTTTGAGATACAGCCCTTGAAGCTCAAAGTGGACATTAAAGAAACTTTTATTTTTTGGCTATCTGGTTTTTTTTAGGGTTTATTCATTATTTATTTATTTGAAAGGCAGAATAACAGAGAGAGAGAGAGATCTTACATCTGTTGGTTCACTCCCCAGATGGTTACAATAGCCAGGGTTGGGCCAGGCTAAAGCCAGGAGCCAGGAACTTCTCCAAGTCTGCCACACAGGTGGCAGGGACTCAGGTACTTAGGCCATGTTTTTCTGCCTTCCCAGGCGCATTAGCAGGGATGGGAGCAGAGAGTCTGGGACTAGAACTGGGGTTGAACATGGGATGCTGGCATTGTAAGAGGTGGCTTAACCTGTTGTACCACAACGTTGGCCTCTGCTACTTGGTTTTTGTATAACAAATTAACGTTCCAGGAACTTTCATTGTTTTTCAGGGAGTGGTATGAGTCTTGGTACGTGTTAACTCAGAGCAGAGACAGTACAACCTTTGACTACAAGTGCTGCGTTTTGAATGAGTTAGCAAAGTAGATAGTAAATCATGGTGTATTTAGGTGTTGGCATTGTCTGATGGAGAGGCGATTTTGATTTTTTTTTTTTAATTGTTAGGTGGTCTATTTAGTGCAGCTGTGTTTACGTTTCCTAAATGGAAACTCTCTGAACATGGTGACAAGTCCCTGCAAATGAGAATAGGAATTTCTTTTAGAAAATCGTCTTGCCAATGTGCTTCAATCCGAGGGTTGTATTTATCAAGTAGCAGTGGCAAAAATAATTCTGGGCGCAGTCATTCAATACAGCTGGTTTGCTATATCAGACATTTTGACAACATTGTTTAAAAAAAAAAGTAATTGATACTTTAAATGCTGCATTTCACAGTGGAATCAACTGGGAAATGGCAGGTTTGTGTGTGTGTGTGTGTGTGTGTGTGTGTCTGTGTTTTAGAATAACCCCATTTCTTTAACCATTGTTTTGACTTATTTCACTTCTTGGTTATTAAAAAATGTGTACTTAGACTGTAAGTATAGATCTAATAACCCTATATTTTTGCTCTTTCTTTTCAAAAATGGACATAAGGTCATGGCTATAGCAAAGAGACAGTTGCATGTGACAGAAAAAGTATATAATAATAGCTGTGTGCATTAGTCTCTTCTGAATTAAATGCAGCATTTGAAACATTGAGATACAAGGGTCTAATGACTAGTTTTTGGAGGCATTTTCTTTAGAGTTATATCCCTCATAGCTCAAATTAATGTTTATTACTATTCTTTCATATTGCCAAAATATTTTCATGAATTTGGATTAGAAGCAGCTTGTTCTGGCTTGTTTTGCAACTTTGTTTTAAGAAACAGTGATATTTAGAAGATTTTGGTATGTCTTAGAAGCTTTAATTATCCTACTTATGTTTAAGGGAAAAATAAGATCAAATTCTGTTTCATCGTCATGTAAGAAAATAAGAGTTCCTACTATGCTCACTTTATATTACTGTACAGTTGCTGTGTGTCAAGACATTTGAATGAATGATTTGAACAGTGTTTAGCTGTTAAATGACTTGCAATATCAAGTCCACTTTAAATCCGGGAGGACATTGCTCGGTGCAGATCTGTCTGGCTTGGGATATTTAACATTTGTACATTCTTGGGTGTTTGTCCTTATCTGTCCTTTTCTCCTCCTCTCCACAGATCGGCGAGAGACAACAAGTGTTAGTAACAGAAGAATCGTTTGATTCCAAGTTTTATGTTGCACACAATCGATTCTATGAGCAGGTAAGAGGCGTGTTAGTGTTCTCGAGTCTCCCCCAAAATGAGGAGGGATTCTGAACGCTTCAGCAAAGGAGATTTAAAAGAGGGGAGAGAGCTGAATCTTGTCACCACAAAGCTGTGTTATAGCATGAAGCCAGTAGGCTATCCCAGGGCTTAGCTTTGTGACTTCTTCCATAATACCCTCTATACAAAGGAGTGAGTATAGTTAGGGCATGTTTGGGTCGGCGTTAATCTTTGACAGGACCAGCCTTAGGCCTGTGGGAGTTTAAACCCAAGCATTTAGCACTGCCAGAATTCCCACAGCCTGGCCACGCCGGGGGAAGTCCCGCCGAGGCGGCAGGAAGGATGTCTACCCGGGCGACACCAGCATCAAGGGCAGGGATTTCCGCTGCTGTCACATCACTCGTGCAGTTTCTTTGTCTGGTCGGGCGGCTGGTTTTCCAGTTGTGTTTAGTTTTAACTGTCGCTCCCCCTCTTCGTGGAGGAACGACACAGGACCCTGCGCTGTTCTTTCGTCTGCTCGGCCCTCCCCGGGTTTGCTGCTGGTTCTTCCCGGGTTGGCTACTATCCCTTCCACCTCCGTGGAAGGGCAGTTCCCCCTGGCCGCATTCCCCACTTCCGCAGGGGAGCAGCACACCGCCGGCTGGCTTTCTTCGGGGGCTGCACGGGTTCCCTTAGATGTTCCCCATAGATGTTCCCGGTGCATGCCGTCTCTCTCCTCCTTTATAGTCCTCCTCCGCCAATCCCAACTCGGCTGAGTACGCTGCTCTCCAATCAGGAGCAAGTCCTACAGTTAATTGGTTGAACTGGAGGCAGCTGTGCGGAAGCTGTTTACTTCTCTCCCAGCGCCATATTGTGGGAGAGCAGATGCATAGAATAAGTCCTAATTCGAGCAACTTAGTCTAGTCCGGATTGCTCCCCACAGATCCCCCTTTCTTTTTATTTTTTGGCGTTGATACGCGCCTGTCTTCGGTGTCCCGCAGCACACACTCTGCTGTACTTGCTAGAGTTGCCACAGGCTCTTACAAGTCCTATCAATCAGGAAAACCGAATCCGGGTCCTCTCTTCGCCATTGTGTGGAGGTTTTTAGGCGCTGATGCGTGCCTGTGTTCGCTGCCCTGCAGCGCATGCTCTGCTCTGCTAGAACTGCCTGCAGGTGTTTACAAAACCTATCAGGCAAACCGAATCCAAGCCTTCTCATTGCCGTATTGTGGGGGAGACTTATTAGTGTTGGTTTGTGCCTATCTTCGGTGACCTGCAGCTCATACTCTGGTCGAGCTTTGCTGGCGCTTACCGCCTTAAATCAGGCAGACCGAATCCAAGCCTCCTAATTGGCATGTTGAGGGGAGGCCTTATTTTTCTCTATTTCTCTATCTCCGGGCATTTCTATTTCTCCCATTTTACTTCTGTCTGCCAACATTCCTATTTCTCTTTTACTTCTAAACTTCTGTTTCTCTTATCCCCGCAGCTTTCCGGCACCTCGCCCCGCCGGCGGGTTCCCGGCTCTGCGCCGCTTCAGCCCGCGCGCCTCTCTCATCTGCGCAGCTTCCCGGCTTTGCGCGGCTTGGCTTTGCGCGCTCCGCGGTCTCCACGCTTAACCCTTTCGCGTCTGAACCACGGCCTACGCCAGCGTTCCCTATCTATTCACGCCCCGTGCTCTCTGCACGCGGCGGCTTCCGCGAGTAACACAGCGTAGCTTGCGTCTCCGCCACTAGGATTCAATCTAAGTTCCCCGGGCTAGCCTGGCGAATTCAACCCAGCGTACGTCTCCGCCCCACGATTTGGCTTCCCGTCCTTTGCTCCCCGGGCTAATCAGACGGATCCCAATCTGGCTTACGTCTCAGCTTCTGGCTTCAACTTTTCGCCTCCTATTCCCGGGCTAACTTGAGAACCCCAAAGTGGCTTTCGTCTCCGCCTCGGCCTGCCCCCTGCGGCTTCAATTTCCCTAACATTTTTCTCTACCCGGTATGTTTCCCCAAGCTTTCCTCCAACGATATTCCTCCCTCATTTCTCCTGGCCTCTCCCCACAGTCCGCGTCCGAGTCTGTTTGTTCTAGCTTTCACTTTCGCTTTCGCCCTTAGAGATTTCTCCCAGCTTCCCCCCGTAGTCCGTATCCGAGTCTATGCCTAGGCTTTCAATAGCTTCTTCCGGCTCCTTTTTCGTCCGGCTTTTCCCTAGGCTGTTTGCTAGTTTCTCTCTCCGATATTTTCCCTAGTTCTTCCCGTTTCTTCCCTCCTAAGTTTCATATCCGTCCTAAGTTTCCTATCCGAGTCAGGTTTCCTATCCGAGTCACGGCACCATTATGTCGCTCCCCGTCTTCATGGGGGAACGACACTAAGCCCTGCCTAGGCTTCATATCCGAGTCACGGCACCATTATGTCGCTCCCCCTCTTCGTGGAGGAGCAACACAGGACCCTGCGCTGTTCTTTCGTCTGCTCGGCCCTCCCCGGGTTTGCTGCTGGTTCTTCCCGGGTTGGCTACTATCCCTTCCACCTCCGTGGAAGGGCAGTTCCCCCTGGCCGCATTCCCCACTTCCGCAGGGGAGCGGCACACCGCCGGCCGGTTCTCTCGGGGGCTGCACGGGTGTTCCTTCAGCTAGATGTTCCCCATAGATGTTCCCGGTGCATGCCGTCTCTCTCCTCCTTTATAGTCCTCCTCCGCCAATCCCAACTCGGCTGAGTACGCTGCTCTCCAATCAGGAGCAAGTCCTACAGTTAATTGGTTGAACTGGAGGCAGCTGTGCGGAAGCTGTTTACTTCTCTCCCAGCGCCATATTGTGGGAGAGCAGATGCATAGAATAAGTCCTAATTCGAGCAACTTAGTCTAGTCCGGATTGCTCCCCACAGGCGCCTCCCTCCGTGACTGGCGACTGGCGGGACCGGGAGGAACTGCTCCACCCCGGGGTGGCCTCTCCCAGGGCTGTAGGATTTATCATGGCTCATTGTGCACTGTATGAGCTTTGCTTCAGGTCAGAAGGGGTTCCCTACTTTTGTGTTCCTTTCTGCACTAGGTGAGAATTATTTTTTTTTTCTTAAGGGTCGTGGAACTAGAACATGAAAAGACTTTTTAAAAGATTTATTTATTTATGAGAAGGAAAGACATACACACAGAGAGAGATTGAGAGAAAGAGATCTTCTATCCATTGGCTCACTCCCAAATGGCCACAGCAGCCAGCTGGGCCAGGCTGAAGCCAAGAGCTTCATCTGTGTCTCCCATGTGGGTGCAGGGGCCCAAGCACTTGGGCCATCCTCTGCTGCTTTCCCAGGTGCATTAGCAGGGAGCAGGATCAGAAGTGGAGCAATGGAACAGCTGCGCTCCTGTGGAATGCTGGTGTTGGGGCAGTGGCTTAACCCTGCTGTGCCTCAGCCCAGCCAGGAAAGCCCTGCCTGCGTAGAGCAGCAGGAAAGCAGCAGCTCCAGGGGCCCCCAGCGGGAATGCTGCACTGGCAGTCATCTCCACCCAGGCCAAGGGCCCTCGGGAAATGGGAGGGGAGCTTTGCAGAGCCCAGGCCACACGTGCTCTGCTCAGCACCCAGGAGAGACTGCTGCTAAGGAAGGGTTTCCAGTGCCCCTGTGCACTGAGCCTCTGCCCCGCTCCCCAAGCCATCAGCGTACTCCAGAGAGCCATTGTCCCGTGCAGACCCACCTGCTGGGCCCCTGGGGGGGCGGCTCCACTGTGATGCGGTTGCCTCTTCCCTCTCCTTTCCCCTGCCATCTGGGTTGGTGCCTCAGCAGGGAGCTTTTTTCCCTTCATTTTAAAGGCAGTGGCATGCCTCATTAGCCATTTCCTCCCATTTAAAGCAGTCGGGCTTTTTCCAATTATTAAAACCGGAGGAGGAAAACATACGGGTCCTTCATGCAGATCCAGGAGGGATAGTCTGCACCAGATCTCCCGGGGACACTTTGCTCAGGAGGTTTCCTTAGTTTCTAAAGCCTGATATAAAAGGGCTCCCGTAGCCTGGGCCCGGAGGTCTCAGTGCATTTTCTTGCTGTGAGTCATTCACCACCCAGGTGACCTGTTTTCTGCGCTCTGATGAAACAGTAGTCCTTGGTGGTCATAAAAATCAAACTCACAAAAGACCAAGAACTGATTTTACTTCTCCAAGAGATGGGCTATGGCTCTCATCCGGGTTTGTTTTTTTGTTTGTTTGTTTGTTTTTTTGTTTTGGTTTCTATTAGTTTCTACAACGAAGCATATCAAAGCTATCCTAGGAATTGTATTTCTCAATAAGATGAGTTCCAGAGGTGAAGACTGTATCTAAATATCAAAGTATCGCTGGATTAGAACCGGTCTGTTTGTTTTGGATCCTCACTTGAAAAGGTTGGCAAGTAGCTGCAGTACTAAAATAGAAGTGTAAGGGAGACAGAACGCACACAGCCACCTATAAGCTGCGAGGGAGGGAAAACATTTGCTCCAGGTCAACAAGTGCTTTTATCTAGTGGAACGAGACCATCTGACAGTTTCCTGTGAACTGGCCAAAGTGCCCATAGAGGAGCTGCTTCTATGTGGAGGTGGGCTCCCAGGGCCGACAAGCACACGCTGTGTCTGACAGAACAGAAGAAATGAAGGGCAGCCATTAGAGGAGTCGTGTAGCGCCAACACCAATATCTGGGCTTATTGGAAAGGCTGCTTTTAAATGTTCTTCCTCCTGCCCTGAAACCCACACATGTGTATGACCGGCCATACACCCCCCCCCCACACACACACACCCACATGCACATAGGCCTTTATTTGAAGTAGGTATTCAAACCATTACTCTGACAGCTAACTTGGAAGGTATTAAAAGTACAAGGCTTTCATTAATACTGTCTCACTTTTCTGCATTGCATGGGCCAGCTAAGAGCAGAATATCAAAGGCCTGTCCCAGGGGTGCTGGCTGCCTCCTGGGGTGTTTCCCAGATCTGCCCTCCACATGGCTCCAGACAGGAGGCCTGGGAGTGAGAGTGCTGCCTGTAGCCGGGGCTCCTCCCAGCAGTGCCTCTTGGAGCAACTGGAAGGGCAAAGCCCACTGTAGAATAGAAAAAGGACATCAGAGGACAGCTGAGGAAGTCTGATTGAGGCACGGATCATGGTTAATAGGAATCTATCAGTTTGGGTTCATTAATTGTGACAAACGTATCATAGCGACCTAAGATGTGAATAGTCGAGGGGACCGGATGTGAGTGTGCAGGGAACTCTGTGTACTATCTTTGTGATGCTTCTGTAGATCCAAAACTGTCCTGAAATTCAAAGTTTATTTTTAAAAGACTAAGCCTTCTGAATTTTTTTTAAAGGTTTTAGTGCCAAAGAATCCCGCATTCATGGGGAAAATGGTTGAAGTGGACATTTATGAATCGGGGAAACATTTTATGAAAGGACAACCAGTGTCAGACGCCAAAGTGTACACTCCGTCCATCAGCAAACCGTTAGCAAAGGGGGAAGTCTCGGGCTTGACAGAGGTGAGTAAAAGATGCTGTCCTGCCCCCGGCCCCGGGCCCTGCGAGCAAAGGGGAGGCCCAGTGACTCCAGGCCACGTCTCCGTTATCTTAGATGGTTCCCCTTTTATGTATGCACGAGGCTCTAATCCTTTCTGACAGATTGAAATCTGAATGAGAAAAACGTGGTTTTGCTGCTGCCTACGGCTTTGCTTCTCTGCTGTAAAAGGAATAAGCTGGCTTCTGCTCGCAGGCCAGAAGCTGAGGGTAAAAGCATTCCGTGCAGGTAAGAGATTTAACACCGAGGAGGATCTGATGCAGCTCGCCTCGGTATCAGCAGATCCTCAGTAGAGGGACGAGGAAAGGAAGGTTTTCTTCCCTTACAAAGCTGTTTCTGATTTAGCAGAAACCTACCTCCATTAGAGCGGGCAGCAAACCACGTTGCATATGTGGTATGGAGCCTTTCTCTGTGGCGTTAGCTGGATATCCCCTTTGGTCATGTGGAGTGAAAATTAAACATTTTTTTTCCTTTCTATAAAAAAAAAAAGGTAACTGCCCTCTATTTTCTACCTTGGTAAATATGGCTGTTTGCCAAGCTCTCTCCTACACTGCATTGAGTTACAGTTGTAAAAGCTGATGGAGTGTGAAATGGAAATGTGTATCACATTTCTAAGCATCATTTGAGGTCCTTTCTCCAACACAATTGTTAAGCGCTCCAAAAAAAAAAAAAGTATATGGCAATGGCTTAACATATAGCAAAAAGATAACTGATATTTATCTGACCATGTAATTCCAAGATGGTTTTAATCTATGTGTTATCTTTTCTTTCAGAATAAATTGAAAGGGCATGTTAATGAAAATAAAGGAAGTATAGCTTTCCTTTGGGAATAGTGACAAAGAAGGCACTTGTATTCCCACGGGCAGTGGCGTTGGACTCTCAGGGCCAACCAGAGTGACAATTGCTATACTCAGTATGTGTATAGGAAGGGTCTGTGAGCAGGGCCTCTGTTCTTGCACACGATGGAAAGCTCTTGCCAAACCCCTGCTCAGTGCATCCTCCTGCTCACCCAGGGCAGTTGTAATGCCATTCATTTTTGCTAGTTTTTAATTTTTTTTTTTTTAATCTCAGAGAGACAGAGACACAGACAGAAAGACAGTGAAAGCAAGAGACTTCCCAAATGCTTGGGAGGTAAAAACTCGATCCAGGTCCTCCACCTGAGTGGGAGCCATCAGCTCCTGACTCTCGGGTTACACAGTAGCAGGAAGCTGGACTCAGAAGAGGATCCAGGGCTCAAACCCAGGCTTTCTGATGTGGGATACAGGTATCCCAAGCAGCATCCTATCTGCCGTACCTACTGCCTGCTCTGCTAGTGTGTTTTCCTTTTAAGAAGTCCCACTTCAAGGTTGGGATGGACAGCTAGCAAAGAGCAATGTGATCTGGCATTTAACTTGCATTGCTAGGGGTTTGGCTTTTGAAATATTAGCTAATACTTTAGAAAGTATTGGCTTAGTTTTTGTGTTTTTACATAGTGTGTTTTTTACACAATTGATTTTAAAGTGCCACAGAGAATTTCACAACAGATTCCTTCATAGAAGAGTCCTTCCAAAAGTTCATGGAAAAATAAAGTTAAAAGACAAGTTTATTTTGGTACAAAAATTTCTGAAATCCATGCATAACCTTTTCATAACACATTTTCCATGAACTTTTGGTAGTTGGTTAGTTATTTGGGAGAAAGTGCACACACACACCCACAAGTAACCACTACCATCTGCTAGTTTCCTCCTCATGTGCCTGCCAAGGGCCTCGCCGAAGTCAAAGCCAAGAGCCAGGAACGCAATCCAGATCTCTCATATGAATGGCAGAAACCCAGCTACGCGTGCTGTCACCACTGCCTCCCAGAGTGGGCACCAGCAGGAAGCTGGAGTCGGGAGCAGAGCCGGAAACTGAGCCCAGCCTCACTCCCATCTGGGGTGCGGGCATCTTAATCATCCTCACCACCAGGCGAAACACCCACTCTGCCATGCACTTCCTGAAGCCTCCTCATACATGCCTGTGCGAAAGGCTAGTGTTCTCAAACATCCTCGTTAATACACAGATAAGGAGAAGTCGTGTCCCCTTATTAGTTCCTTAACTAATTTCCAATTACTTTCTAAAAAGGCACCCCCATTTAAGTTGGGTGGGTCAGCCTTTCTATTCTGCTGTCTCTTCTTCCAGCCTAGAAGACAGTACCATTAGTTGTACCCACAGCCCTGCTCCATACCAGGGGGCCCAAAAGGAAGAGGAGGAAAAGGTCAGTTGGCTGCTGGCCCTCCTGGGCCTCTGGAAACAGCTGTGTGGCGTGTGTGAGGCCACAGCGTTCGGAAGACTGATTTGGGTACTTACATTATGGGAAACAGCACGCAAGTCCTTGTTTGCCATCTGTAACTTGCTATAAATTGATGGACATTGTTTTTGGTCTCCATTATTGCTTGTCAATTTTTAAAGATACACCGAACTTGTTGGGGTCAAAAGGCCATATTTTTTTTGAATTTGTCGTACTATCACGTGCGTTTGTTGCTGACACTCTAAATCAAAACAGATTCATCAGAAAGAACAACTTCCATGCTGTAGGGTTTTTAAAAAGATGACAGAGGTTGTAATCATGCCGCGGGCATTTCAACCTCTGACAGCTGACGATGGCTGTGGCACTCCTAAGTGAAGAAGTTGTGGGCAATATGCCCACCTGAGACCACCCACCCACTGTGGGATGGACTCAGACCCATGGAGGTATCGAGAAGCAAGGCTTTATTCATGACCTTGCAAGGCACACCCGACCCAGGAACCAAGCTCCCTTTTATCCCCTGCTGGGCAGGTCCCTTCCCCCAGTACTGAGTACTTTGGGAGTGACAGTTTTCCAGGACCTCACCTAAGATGGGGCAAGCGATTGGATGCCTGGACCAGTTGCTGGGCTAATAGGAGGGGGAAGGGGTTGGATGGGATTAGGAGATGGGGAGATACAGGATTGACTGTGGCAGAGGCCTTAAACAGGAAGACTGGGTAGAGTTGCTTGTTCAGAACTATACCAAGAACAGGAGTCTTGCAGTTACAGATTGCATTACAGATTAGGCAAATAGCAAAGAGTGCAAAACATATTTTAGCAAGTTTAGCAGTTGAGGTTTTTTTTCCACTCTGATTTAAAACTCCAGTGTGTGCATCTGGAAGTCTGTTATGGCTGGACTGAGGCTGCTCGTGCTCTTTGAAAGTAAACCATAAAGCACTTTCTTACAGAAGTCAGCTTAACCTGATATGGATGAAGGTTGGCTGTGGGGTTGGATAGACCTGGGTTTGTGTTTGGACTTGCCAGTTTACCCTGGGCTCAGGACTCCTTGGAGCTTCAATTCGGTCTGTTAAATGGGAGTAGTGATGCTGATCTCACAGTGTTGATGAAAGGGGTACATTCAACAGTGCATGTGAACTAACAAGTGCTATTCCTGGTAAACATTGGTGTTTGCCAAGTCGTTATTTTTCCCTTCTTCCCGATCTAGTTGAATCTAGAAAGACCAGGCAGTGGAAGACTTTGGCACTAATAATTCTGTTGTTTTGTTAATTGTTTGAGCCGTGCTTATGCACTACACTTTATTTTGGGGACCTGGGCAGTGGTGTGTTTCTGTGTCCTCTATTAGAGTAATACTCAGTGTCAGAAAACCAGTCCGATCAGAATTTCTCTCTTTCTAAATCTTGGCTGTTCCTCAGTTTTCCTGGAGCAGCATTCCCATGCTTCAGATTACTGTCTCACTTCAGGCGCTGTTGGCCTCTTTTAATGAAACAAGAGGTCCGAGAGAGCAGGGAGGAAGCCTGGGCTGGGAGTCAGGAGACTGAATCACAGGATCTGCAGTACCAGCTGTGACGACCGCTTGTACACCACCGGGTTCCCTGAGCCTCAGTCGTCTCACGTGTGACGTGGTAGTGAGTAGTGATCATTAGAGACCCCCAGCACTCTAAGAAGAGTCTGTGACTGAATTAGGGGCCCACGTTGTGATCTGGCAGGCAAAGCCACCGCCTGCAACACTGGCATCCCATAAGGTTGCAGGTTTGTGTCCTGGCTGCTCTGCTTCCAATCCAGCTCCCTACTAATGCACCTGGGAAAGCAACAGAAGATGGCCCAAGTACCTGGGCTCCTGCCACCCCTGTGGGAGACCCAGAAGAAACTACTGGCTCCTGACTTCAGCCTGGCCTAGCCTAGGCCTTGGGTAGTAAACAAACAATTGGAAGATCTCTCTCTCTCTCTCTCTCTCTCTCTCTCTCTCTCTGTAACTCTGACTTCCAAATAAATTTAAAAATCTTCAAAAAAAAAAAAAAAAGAATAAATCAACCAAATGCCTTGTAGGACTTTGAATTCTACAAATATTAATTGATATCAAGCCTTGTTATTTTCAAATAATAATAGATGGATGCCCATAACATGATAGAAAAAGAAAGTTATAACAAATGAAGAGGTTACTGTCCTCTAAGAAATCATATTCTAATGGAAAAGCCACATAACAACATGTTTTTTTGATTATTACTCTTCCTCTTTTCAGTTTGATCAATGGAATGGACAAAGAGAAAAATGGGAAAATAGGAAAAAGAGACGGAATTAGTCTGATTATGTTTAGGGAAGATGGGATGCCAAAATGCACCTCCAACCTAATAAGGAATATTTTTGAATAAATGTAATTAACTTCAGAAAAAGTTTGCATACTAATTATTCAATGGAAGGCATCCCAAAGCTCAAAGGGATAAATATAAATCAAAGGAAGGCTGGAACATGAGCTTTTCTGTGGAGTATGTCAGGGGACCTTTTTCTTAGGATGGAAATGGCATGGAGGGAGCAGAAAACACATACGAGTTTTCAGATGTTCCAGAGCAGTGAGTCTCAAAGCGTGGCCCCAGACTCACAGCAGGCGTTGTCTGGGAACTTGTGAAAATGCAGATTCCTGGCTCCGCCCTGAGCCTCTTGAATCAGAAAGTCCAGGAGTGGGACTGAGTAATCTGTGCTTTAACAGGCCCTCCAGATGATGCCAGTATACGGTATAACCTGAAGTTCACGAGCCACTGTCTAGGGAAAGGATTCCCAAGTCGGGGAGCAGTATTGGATTTTTATAAGGGCAGTTGTGGTGTGGTACTGCAGTAAAATCAAGCTCTCCCAATCCCAGCTTCAGAAACGAGGGCAAACGTCTCCTTGCATGCTGGAGATGCTCTCCCGTGTAGGTACTCATCACGCTTCAGAGAGTGGTTATCAAAATCAAGGTGGAAATGTGCAAAACCTGTGTGTGTGTGCATGCATGTGCATGTATGTGCACAGTGCAAAGAGCCAGAAGAATAGGGAACTTGAGAAAAATACAGTTTGAGATGTTAAAAGCATTGATAGTTTTGCCAAGCTCTCATGTGTAACCTTATTTTTAATCATATTATTATATGATTGAGATTCCCTTGGAAAACTGCTGCTCAATCATTACACTAAAGAAAACCTCTAGTAGACAGGACCTGATGTCCCCTATACCAACTCTTTGTTCAGTGGTACGACAAATTTTCTTAGTGTCATCCTCAAAGATTGGCATTGGTGATTTGTTTGTTTTAACTGTCTTACAGAAATGTGTGTAGGAAAATTTCAAGCACATACAAAAGTAGAACGAATAGGATAATAACCCTAAATACCTATTGCCCATCTGTGGTGGCTGCCAAGTCCTAGGCAGTGTGATGGCCCCCATGTTCTCATCTGCTTCCATTCCCTCCTCCCTGGTTAGTTTTTGAGAGATACCCATTTATCATTTTATTTCCTCTAGAAATTTATCAGTAAATATCTCTAAAAGATAAACATTCCTTTTTTTTTTTTTAAAAAAAAAGGACCACAATCACAATATATTATCGAATCTTAAATTAACTGCCCCATAATTGCCATTGGTTAAAATCTTCACACCTGCTGCAGTGACCCAAAGCCAGCAAATACAAAGTGCTTGTTTCGGTTGAGTGCTGTGCTAATTGTCTTACATGCATTCACTCCTAGCATGAGGAAGGAACTGTTACTATCCCCATTTCACAGATACAGAATCAGAGCATCAGTAACTCAAGAACTTATCCAGAGTCACAAAATTAGAAGATGAGAGAGGCAAGCAAGGATTTATAATCTAGGTCTTACTGACTTGTGTTTTTGTTGTTTGTGTTAAAATATATGTAGAACATACAGTTTTCAACCATGTTTATGTTAATAGTTCAGTAGTATTCATCTCCTTCACACTGTTGTTTGACCAATCTCCAGAATTCTTTTTATCTTTGAAAACTGACACATTAAGCAATTATGTACATGTTAAGCAATAATTCCCTATTTTCTCTTTCCACCAACCTCTGCTAGCTTTAGTCAACTTTGATCCTACAAACCTGATCAAACAGCACAGCAGTTTTCCAATTAGAATCACACAGCATTTGCCTTATTTTTGTGCCTTGCTAATTTCACCTTATATAATGTCCATGTTGTAGCATGTGTCAGAAATTCCCCCCTTTTAGAAGCTGAGTAATATTCTATTGCACGTGTATACTGCATCTTGCTTATCCAGTCATCCATGGATAGACATTTGGGTTGCTTCTGCTTTCTGGCCATTAGTGAATAATACTGCTGTGTACAAGGGTACACAAGTATCTCCTCAAATCTCGGCTTTCAACTCTTTTGGGTATTTACCCAGAAGTGAGATTGCTGGATCACATAGTAATTCTGATTTTAATTTTTTGAAAATTGTTTACTTTATATGAAAAGCGGAGACACAGAAGGAGAGTGAGACATCTTCCATCTGCTAGTTCACTCCCCAAATGTCCACAACAGCCAGGGCAGAGCCAGGCCAAAGCCAGGAACCCAGAGCTCAATCTGGGTCTCCCATGTGGGTGACAGGGACCTTAGTACTTTAGCTATCATGTGATCTCTCCCAAAGGTGCACATTAGCAGGAAGCTGGGTTGGAAGCAAAAGAGCCAGGACTCAGACTAGGCATTTCAGTGTGGGATGTGGGCGTTTCAGTGTGGGATGTGGGCATCCCAACCAGTGTCTTTACCACTGCACCAAATGCCCAGCCCTGATTTTAATTTCCTTAGGGATTCCATTCTGTTTTTCACAGTAGCTGTCCCATTTTACATTTCTACCAACAATGCACAGGGTTCCAGTTTCTCTCACCAACACTTACCAACAATTATTTTTTTTTTTTGTTTCCTTGATAGTAGTCATCCTAACACATGAGGAACAAGCCTATTTTATTTTTTAAGATTTATTTCATTTCTTTGAAAGGCAGAGTTAGAGAGGGAGAGGGAGAGGGAGATCTTCATCTGTCAGTTCACTCCCCAAATGGTCACCACAGCCAAGGCTGGGCCAGGCTGAAGCCAGGAGCCTCAAACTCCATCGGGGTCTCCCACCTGGATAGCAGGGGCCCAAGCATGTGGGCCATCATCCGCTTGCTTTCCCAAGCACATGAGCAGAGAACTGGATCAGAAGTGAGGCAGCCAGGACTTGAACCTGCACTCTGACATGGAGTGCTGGTATTACAGGCAGCAACGTAATCCTCTGTGCCACAATGGCAGCCCCAAGCCTATGTTTGTAAACTGAGGTCAGTCCATACTGCCTTTCCCTTTTCAATGGCAGGAGACTTGTCTGATAGCTTGTATACCGGAGGAAGCTTACAGTGGATGAGTGGCAAAATGATGAGAAAATATGTGGTATTAATCATGCTCTGTGTATTTTGAGTTAAACATAGTATCAGAGTTATAAGTCTGCCTTCAGACAAGAGACTATGAATGCTGCTACTGTCTATCTTATTAAAGGCTAATTATTTTTATCACTGATGTTCCTTCTTGTATGGTCCATACTATAGCAAATCACTTGACTCTTACCATACTTAATAAATCAAAGGTATTCTGTGCCTAGTGGAAGGTGAAAAGAACAACATTTTCCTCTTGTACATTTCTACTTAAAGTCAGTTGTATTGCAAAGGCTCTCTTCTCCTTTTGAGTTCATTCCTAGTAGGAAAGGATCACTTTAAAGAAACAAGAGGTAGGGTGGCCTTGTGAAAAGAGCTTGAGGACTTGGCGTCTGTCAGGGTTGGGTTCAGATTACAACAGTGATTCCTGTAATCTTGTACAACTCGTTTTCTTGAATCATAGCGCCTTGTAAAATGCAGATAACAACCAGTTCACAGAGGATTAAATTAGATAATATGGACAAAATGCATAAAAATCATGTTAAATATCTGATATAAGGATTCAGTAAGTATAGCTTTAAAAAGCAGTGATTTCCTGGCTTTTATTTTAACTTTTTTTTGGGAGGGGTTAATTTTGTTTAAGAAATTCTTTGCTTCCATTGGATTTTATTGTACAGTATGGTATAGCAATTAGGAACATGGATTCTGGATTCTGATTCCCTGTATTTCAATCCTTGTTCTACATTAACAAAAGATATGATTTGGGGCCAGTTACTCTTAATCTCTCTCTGCCTCAGTTCCCTCCTCTATAGATTAGGGTAATAGAAGTGCGTGCTTATAGGATATTCATGGAAATGGTGTTAACAGTTCATAAATGTTGAGTAGCACAACTATTGTTGTCATTATTTGTGATCCATACTAAGACATTATTTTACTGTAATCAATGAAGATAAAAATTGCACAGTATTCTGTCATTTCAGATTTTGTGCTGACTAGCCATGAGATTCTTACAAAATGGCATATGAACCTGTGTCACTTTAGGAGGTTCCCCTATATAATGGGAATGACAAATTGACAGAAATCCAGTGACCATCCTAAGGCATTGTCTGTTCCTGCAGACAGACGTTTCTTCTCTTATTCTTTAGTCCCATTTTCAAGGAGAATATTCTGGAACGGAGACCTGGCCTCACCATTCTGTTTCTCACAAGTCAAGGGAAGCCTGCCCCAGGGTGCCTGGCTGCCACCTGTTTCCCATCTATTAGGACTTTGATCCTAATAATGGATTCACTTGAGCAGCTGGATAGCTCAGCACCCACACAGCCGACTGCTCTTGGAAAGGAAGCAGAAGTTTTTAAAGGGTGGCATGGTTTGCCTCATTAGTAGACAAAGGGCCAGCAGGATATTCAGGTGTACTGAGTTTTATATACAGCCTATACTGTATTTTCAGAGCTTTGACCCTTAGAAAAACACCGTTAAAATGCTTTCCTCTCCATCTAACATTCATTTCCAAAACCACTGAAGTGAGAGGGTCTATTAGTTCAGGGCCAGATTTGAAAGCACATGAAAACTGCATTCATGAGGTTAAGAAATGGCTTAATAATTAAGTTAAAACAGTTGAAAGTGGATCTAATTTCAAACAGATCAGCTAACCGTGTTAGAAGCAAATGAGGGCGTGTTCCTTCCTATTTTCCTTCCACCCCCAAGACATTGGCTCCAATCCCAAGCAGTTTTTCCAGTTCCCTTTTTTTTTCTTTCTAAACTTTATACAAGATTGAATTCTTTATTACCCATATGTTACATTGGTGTCACAATTAAAACCAGAGTACACTTCATATTTTGTGCATTTTTTTTCATATTTGAATTTGACCGTTTGCATACAGAGCTTTTATTCTTTGCTGCTGAGCTGTTTTATTGGACATTGCAGCTACACTTGCATGGTTATACCAGCCCAGACTGTGCTTAGTGTGTTCATAGTACCTTCCGTGTACCAACTCGAGTACCATCCAAAGTATCATCACAGCCAAGTGATGCTCAACAGGTAGCTTTTGTCTCACTTGCATCACTAATTGTGCAGTCACTGATGAAAATCTTCCTCCTCCTGAGGGTTGTAGCTGGGGTATAGTGAGGGGGATTAAATGCACCAAGGAACTAATTGTACAATAACAGCCGTGTTTCCATGAGCCTCTACTATGTGCTCAGGATTGAGGCTTTTTACTTGTACTACTCCAGGATGTTATTGTAGCCTGACCAGAATACAGTGAAGTGTTGTGTTCGCTCCTGTGCTCACTCACAAAGGTGGGATGGGACAGGCATTTTCTCTGCCTCTACATCCTTTGCACACAATTTGGGTGGGGCAGAAAGAGCAGTGAGCTTGAGACAGAAGACACAGGCAGACTCCCAGGGCAAGGAAGACTGAGGGCAAGAGAAAAGAATCAGTCACTCAAGCCTGAATTAACCACATGTACAACATACCGGTAACACCTAGCTTCTTATGTGTTGCAGCATTTATCAAACATAACATTATCTACGCCCTGGGCTGCACATGGAGATAAAAATAATGAATGTGGCCTTGGCCTTAGAGGAGATATTGTGTGGCTGCTTTCCTGCTAGTACTGCTATTTTGTGTGACCTTGGTGGAGAAGGGTCTCACATAGGTACGCAAGTGGCCCTGCACAGTGTAATTTCTCTTGTTGTTAAAATTGTAGGATTTTTTTTTTTTTTTACCAAATCTAAAAGGCATCTCTTGAAAGCCAGAGGTATTCTTCATCGTGAATGATGCACTGTGTGGAAAAAGCTGCTTTCTGAGAAGCAAAGCCACGTTTCAGCTGCAGCCAATCCTAAAAGGGTCTCTGAGCCCAACCTCCCTGGCGTAGGTGACCTCATGACAGCCTGATCTCCAGAGCTGATCTGAACACAACCCTACGTCTGGAGCTGCTCTTCGGGGCCCTCATCTCTAGTGTATTACCTCTCCTTCAGACGTCTTTACCTTTTTACTCAGTCATTGTCAGTGCCAGGTGAACCCGTGTCTCACTTTGTCTGGGAAGGTCCTGCTTTCCCCTTGTTGTCCTGGGATAATTAATTGTGATGCCTTTTTTCTGCTCCCCAAAATGTCCTGGTTTGGATGATAAACCATGGAATCATCCTATGAGATTTGTTTTTTTTTTTTTAAGATTTATTTATATGAGTCCTTTTTTTCTTCTTCTTCTTTAAGATTTATTTTATTGGAAAGGCAGAGTTACAGAGAGAGAGAGAGAGATCTTCCATCTGCTGGTTCACTCCCCAAATGGCCACAATGGCCAGAGCTGGGCCAGACCAAAGTTAGGACCCAGGAGCTTCTTCCAGGTCTCCCACATCCGTGTAAGGGCCCGAGCACTTGGGCCATCTTCCACTGCCTTCTCAGGTGCATTAGTAGGGACCTGGATTGGAAATGGATTGGCGAGGAATTGGACAGGTGCCCATATTAGATGCTGGTGCTGCAAGCAGAAGCCTAACCCATTATGCCGTAGCACCAGCACCACCGAGAGTTCTTAAAGAATGGCCAGTCCAAGCGCTGGTGGGGATACAGGCATTTAACATGTGACCGTGCCCTCAAGGCGGCTCAGTGCTAGTGGGAAGAGAAGATAATGTGCTGTGGCCTGAGTGTTGATGTCCACCTCAAATTCATACATTGATCCCTAACCACCAGTGTTTGGAGGGCACTGGGAGGTGATTAGTTCCTAAGGACAACACCCTGATGGATGGAATGAGTTCCCTTGTAGAAAAGGCCCAGAGAGCTGCCTTGCCCCTTTCACCATGCAAGGACAGAGCAAAAAGTTGCCTGCCATTTGTGAACCAGAAAATCTTCACCGGACATTGAATCTGCCAGGGCCTTGATCTTGGACTTGGACTTGCCAGCCTCCAGAACTGTGAGAAATAAGTCCCCATTGTTTTGTATAGCACTTTGTTTTAGCAGCCTGAGTAGACTGAGACAATATGTGCATGGGAATGAAAATCTATAACATATCCAGTGCTAAACTGGATGGCAGATCTAAATGGGCTGGAAGATGGGGCAGAGTTTTTTTTTTTTTTTTTTTTTTTTTCCAGACAAAGGGAAAGCAGTTCAGTAGTTTAAACAGGAAGCATTTATAAAGGGACACCAGATAGCTGACAGAATTGTTGGAAGGGCTGGGCAGAGTTTTCCAGAAACAGTACCAAGAGCCACACAGAACTGCTGGTGAGGAGGTGGGGCTGTGTCTGCCCTCCCCTGTCTGCCTCCCTCATGAAGGAATGCGAGCAGTCAGTGTCCCACACGTGTTGCACCTGTCTGTGGAACCCGGATCTCATGTTTGCACCCTAGGAACAAAGGAGGCTGGGAAATGTTTTTTTTTGAAGTTTATGTCCGTAAGGTAGAATGTACAACATGGGGAACTGTCAGTGTGTGGAGGATATTCAAACAGTCCCCACCACAGAAGGCCTCATAGATGTGGTAGGATTAGAACTGCACTTTGAAGATGAGAAGGACCATAATGAAACAGATGTAGAGGGGAGATTTTCTCAGTGTGTAAGGGAAGTCGAGTGGCAGGATCCACAGGAATGAGTCTGGTTTTATTTGGGCATCCGTGAGCTGTTGAGGGCAGTTGTGAGGCAGAGGGGAAAAAAAAAAAAAAACTGTTCAGTAAGGGGAATTAGGACCTCTGGGTTTTGAAGTCAAATCCATTTATACCTAACAGGCTTGACAGTACACATACTGCTCCAGGTTAAGCCAGAATGCACTCCAGTGACAAATTAACCCTGAAATCTTGGGCTTTTCACAACCACAAAGGTTTATTTCTTGCCCACACTGATTGTTTAGTACCATTTTGTAGACTCTTTGAAATCGAGAACTGTCTGCTCCACACAGTCGCTCAGGGCCCCAGGTTGTCTCCATGTGTCCATGGCAAGGAAGGAGACTTGCTGGCAGCCAGGTTTCCCCTGCTTCAACAACCGAGTTCATGTCCATTGGCCAGAAATACTCACATGGCCCCAGCTGACCTCAGGAGTCTGGGAAGTGCATACTTCTATGTAAATAACAAGACGATATGGATGAATGCTAGAAGTTTCTGCCCTGCGTATGGGAACGTTTTCTGAGCATGAATATAATGAGAGCTCCTGCGTGTGGGGGACCCCCTGTCTGCTTTGCTCACCACCAGCGGAGGCCCTAGCATGGTGCCTGCCTCAGAGCTGGCACTCAGCACGTATCTATGGAGTGACCGTGACTTTCAGTGACAAGCACAGGGGAATGGATGGGTTCTCCACCAGAAACGAGGAGCTAGAGTACATAATAGGTTGAAATCTTCTGCCACTTCTACTTAGGACGTTCATGTATTCTTTGAGTGCTAAAAAAAAAAAAACACACACACACACACACACACACACACACAGTCAAGCCACCCAACTTGCTCTCTAAAGTTATTTGACATCTTGATAAGCAGATTGCAAAAGCTCTTTTTAAAACTGATAATAATCTTGTACATTTAAGTTCTTTTCAGGGGAACTATAAGAATGTGTACTTTAGAATGTGTACTTGCTTCTAACCCTAAGTTTTAGTTTTCTCTCCTCCCTTCAATGATGAAAGTGACAGTCTATTTCTCCTATCACATCCAGGGTGCTGACTTGGTGCCCAAAATAATAGCACCTTATTTTTAAATAAATAAAAATCATGAATATGTTTACATCAATGAAGTAGAGCGCACTTGTTTTCCACGTAGGCTGCTGTGTTTTAAATTTCAAGGCTCCGGAGAAGCCGAATTTCCCCATTCCTCTCAGTCTCAAATACAGCACTGTAAGGGGACTTCGAAATGAACTTTAAAGAGAAGTTTATTTTGATGCAAAAGCATTCTGAAATCCATGTCACCCTTTCATAATACGCACTCCTATACTCCTATGAGTTTTTGGAAGGACCTTCATATAAAATTACTGAGAGACATAAATATTCAAGCCATATGTCAAGTCAGTTGTCCAGTGGGACGTCAATCCATAAAATTAGGATGCAGTGCTTTTCAGATTTACCGTCTCTCTCTCTCGAGAGAGAGAGAGAGGTCCAGAGGACAGTAAAAGCGAAGAATTGTCGCAGCCTTCACAGTCACCACACCCTTTCCACAGGCCCCTGGCTCCCAGGCCTTCTTTGTCACAAACTTCCATTTAAACAGAACAGAGGAGCCCTTACATATGTGAGCTTTGGGATCAGGCTGCAGCTTTGGGACGGTGACACTCCTGCTTGCTGTGGGATCACCATCTGGGAACATCTCCTCATCTGTAAATTGGGGACCTTCGAATCTATTTGATCACTGTGGTTTTGACAGAGGAGTGAGGTAAAGCATGAGTCGCACTCAGAACAGTTCGTGGCACGTGGTTAAGTGATCAGTGAGCACGTGGTGTGGAATTGGTGGCATGGTGATCGTCACTGAAGAGTCTGGTTAACCAGATACTATGGATAGGTGTGGGGCACACTGGTTAAGTTGCCATTTGGGGAGCCCACATTTCATACCAGAGTGAGGCTACTCCATCTGCAATTCAGGTTTCTATTAATATGCACCCTGAGGGGCAACAGGTGATGGCTCGAGTACTTGGGCCCCTGCCATCCATACGATGGAGTTCATAAACAGCAGTAACATCTATAACAGATAGTTGCCTAAAATATCCTGTGCTAGTGTTTTTAAGTTTCCTCTTTTTGTTGACTTTGAGTGCCTTTTTCTTTTTTATCTTTCCTATAAGATCAGTTTCTCTGAATAGTCACAAGGTGTCTATGGGATGGGATAGTGTCATTCCCCATGGGTTTTTCTCTCCTAAATATTCTTGTCCCTGACCTGTCCTGTATCATCTAAAAATCACATGAATAATCTGCATAATTGCTCCTCCTTTTTCTATTCTGTATATAAATCAGATTGTCTCGCCTATGCTGAAAACTATGTAGAGTTCCATATGACCCAGCAATCCCACTCCCATGTGTATTCCCAAAGGACTGAAAAGCAGGAATTCTAACAGAGAGCCGTACTCTGATGTTCACATAATTCACAGTAACCAAAAGGTAGAAGTAACCCAGATATCCATCAGCAGATGAATGACCAACAAAACGTGATATGTGGTACAATTCAGCCGAAAAAAACCACGGTTCTGACATAGGATGGATAAGCCCTGAAAACATTATTATGTGCAGTGAAATAAGCCAGACAAAAACAGGAGAAATATTGTATGATTCCTTCTATATGAGTTTTCTAGATTAGGCAGATTCAGAGACATAAAGTAGGTTAGAGTTTATGAGGACCTGGTGCTGGGGTTGGGGAGTTATTTCTTAATGGTTATAGAGTTTCTGTTTGGGAAAAAGGTTGGGAATAGATGATGGTGACCACACAACATGGTAAACATGATCAAGGTGTTTAATGTGGTTGATATGATAAATGTACCTGAACTGTTTGCTTTAAAGTTGCTAATGTTATTCGTTTTTACCTCAGTAAAACATTCACTTTTTTTTCCCTAAAAAACACCATGAAGGGTATCCTTGTGTGTTCAGATTGAAAGCTAAAGACTGCCCATGTGTCCATAGCCTACAAGGTGCTGTCTTGACTTTTCTCCTGTTGGGCACACTGGGTGCCACACTGGACTCCATGATGCTCCCTGAACATGAACACACAGGTGCACCCCTCGGGAGGTGTGTGCTTTCCCACTGCTGATCCCTCTGCTTAGACTGCATTTCCCTTAGATGCCCTTACGACTTCTCTGTCATCTACTTGATTCACATCTGTGCTGAAACACAGCCTTGTCAGTGAGATCATCCTGGGTAACCTTCAATAAAATCACACCTTGCACCATCCTGCGCAGCTATTCTCACTCTATATTTGAGAGAAGGAGAGAGATCGAGAGATCTTCCATCTGCTAGTTCACACCCCAGATGGCCACAAGAGCCAGGGCTGGGCCAAGTCAAAGCCAGAAGCCCAGAACTTGCTCTGGGTCTGCATGTGGATGGCAGGAGCCCAAGCACTGGAGACATCTTCTGCTGCCTCCCAGGATTCAGTAGCAGGAAGCTGGTTTGGAAGCAGAGTAGCTGAGAGTTTAACTGGCACTCCTGCATTGGATGTGGGCATCCCAAGTGGTAGTTTAACCTGCCGTGCCACAACACCCTCTTCATTTATGTGTTTGTCTACAGTTACTAAATAGAAACCCCTTAAGTGGTAGGACTTTGCTTCATTCACTTCCGTATCCTTAATGACTAGAACAGTACCAGGCATGGAGCAAATGTTCAGTAAAGTCTGGTGAATGAATGAATTTGTTCTGGAGACAGACGTATCTGTTCACTAAAAGGATTACTGGAGCACATATCTGGCCATCCTGTGTATCAGAAATCCACTGCCACCATACATGCCCCATGACAAACAGCCACAAAACCCCAGTAGGACTCCACTGATCTCAGCTCATCTTACTCACCAATTTGTAGTCAACTCTAGGGTAGCTGAACAGCCTGTCCAGCCTCGGTGGGGCTCACTGACATGTCTGGGGTTCCGCTGGCAGTCGATGCATCTCAATGGCTTCAGCTGAGGTGAACTGAGTGAATTGGCTCTGCTCCACTTGTCTCATCCTGTAACAGGCCAACTGGAACATATTCTCCTGCTAAAAGGCAGAGTGAGAATTGCAAGTAGATTTCCACAAGTGCATTTCAAGACATTGCATGCATCATGTTTGATAACATCCCAGTGACCAAATAAGTCACAAGGCTAAGCCCAGGGGAACACTACAAGGAAGTGAGAAGAGTTAGAACCATTGATGTATTCAGTCTGCCTGCCTGTCATGTGCACATCTTTCCACCCTGTTCATATATCCCCACAAGGAATCACACCCAGCTTTAACTGTCGATCTCACCCTTGCAGCTCTGTAACTCACTGTCTTACTTTTACATACTGAGTTGTAGAACTGGAAGGGCTCAATCTAGTAAAAAGAATCTAGACATCAGTAGAACCAAAAATGAAACTTTCTAGTTCACTCGGCTTAAAAATTTGGAAAAGTCTAAGGTTTTTCAAATTGCTTTAGTTGAGAGCTTGGCTAGAATAGTCTCTTCTGTGAAGGGTTGCTAAGTACTGGGGAGCTCTGGGTTCTTTCTCTGAGGTATTATTGTACCCAGCAACCCATCATTTTCACTGTAGTGGCTGTGATAGGCAGTGTAACAGCCCCTCAATGACGTCTACATCCTAACCCTTGGAACTGGATTGCTCGGGTGGGCCCAGTGTCACCACAGAACTCTTGAAAAAGTGAGTGCGGATGGCAGGGGGATCTGAGCTCAAAGTAATGGGAAAGCTGGCTTTGAAGGAGCCGCGAGCCGAGGGGTCCGAGCTGGAACAGTAAGGAAACAGACTCTTCGCTGGAGCTTCCAGGAAGCTAACAGTGCACTTGGTTTTACCCCAGTGAGACTTACCTGTGGCTTCTGAGCTCCAGAGTGTAAAATCATAGATCTGTGTTGCTCTCAACCGGTCAGTTGATGGTAGTTTGTTAGAGCAGCCCTAGGAAACGGACACAGGCCCTGATTTTAGCCCATAAAAGCCAAGTGTAAACCAGAAGACGTGTGATAAGGCTGTTCGTGTCCCATCTGCCTTCCATACTGACCAGTCCTTTAAACAAGGCGGGGTGTGACGCGGGCAGCGGACACTTAGCAGCGGAGGGGTGGTGAAGGAAAAGGTAGTGGGGGCACTGGGGCCCATCAGGAAAAACAAGGAGGTTGATGCACAGCGTGGAGAGTTCAGCTTTTAGGAAGCCAGCCCAGAGGTCTTGAGCACCACATCCCAGGGCCACTTTTTCTCTCTTGGTTCAATTTCTTTTCCACCGCCATCTCCAGTCCACACTCTGCCAGGTGATGGGGACTCGAGGCTGTCACATGTCTGCAGCATTTTCTCGAGTCTGGCTGATGGACCTAGGAGCGCCACCGCTGGGCTGTCTGCTGTGCACAGCTTCCGTTTTCCTGGGTGCCACTGGTCCTACTTCTCTGCTTGACTGGATAGCCACTGATGCCCAGGGGGCTATGTGAATGGCCCTGTCACCAGCAGCAGTGTCCAACTGCTCCACTTCCCACTGACTCCACCCACACTTAATATCATTTAACTGTTTAGTTTTTAACCTGATGTCTGTGAATTGCTATCTCGTGTTTTTAACTGGTGTTTCTCTAATTACAAATGAGGTTGAATATATATTTCCTTTATTAATCTGTTCAGGTTTCCTCTTCAGTAAGGAGTCTGTATAAGTCTTCTGTCCATTTTCTTCTACTGGTTTGGTGTCTTTTTATTGATGGTGATCATTTCTTTATATAGTCTGCAGTCAGCTGTATATGAAACCAGTGCCTTTTCCCAGTTTGCAGCTTGTTTTAACCTCTCTTTGGTATCTTTTAGAACTTTTGAATTAAGGAGCAAGTCCCTATTTTGTAGTTACATTTTCCTCCCATTTTGTCTGCTAAAGTTTTTCCAGTTTTGCCTTGGCCGAGTATTTATTTAATCTACCTAAAATGGATTTCTAAACATGGTAGGTGGGGATTAAGTTCCATGTGTGTATAACCAATTGTTTTAAGACATTTTAATTGAAAAATCCATCTTTCCTGCTGATCTGAAATAGATCTGTTATAAATCGAGTTTTCATGTGTGCAGGGATTGATTCCTAACCCTCTGCTTGGTAACTTTTGGTATTAGTTATCTACTGCTATGTAACGAATTAACCTAAAAACTTAGCAGCTTAAAACTACACTTACTGCCTCACCATTTCCACGCATTAGAATCTGGGTGCAGCTTAGCTGAGTGCTTCTAGAAGCACTGCCTCTCACTGGACTCCATCAGGTAGGCAGCCAGGGCTGCAGCCTCATCTGAATGCCCAACTGGTGAGGCCCCATCATGTGGTAATAGTGGGATTCAGTTCCTGGTGGGTTCTTACATTGAGGGCTCAGCCCTTTGCGGGCTGATGCTCAGAGGCCTCCCTCAATTCCTTCTCATGTGGGTTTCTGCTTCATGTAGCAAGCTCACAGCATGGCAAGCAGAGAATGTGAGAAACATGGAAGCCACAGCTTTCTGTAACCTAACTTCAGAAGTGACAGCTGCTCACTGATGTCAAGTGTCATTAATTAAAAGCAGGCCAGTGAGTTCAGCCTAAAGTCAGGAGGGAGGCTTTACACAAGGGTGTGAATGTCAGGAGGCAAAGATTGTTGGGGGTCATGTCCACAGCTGCCTACCATGCTTCATAACTGTGTCACTCCCCCTCTTCACGGAGGAACGACACAGGACCCTGCGCTGTTCTTTTGTCTGCTCGGCCCTCCCCCGGTTTGCTGCTGGTTCTTCCCGGGTTGGCTACCGTCCCTTCCACCTCCGTGGAAGGGCGGTTCCCCCTGCCACTTTCCCCACTTCCGCGGGGGAGCAGCATACCGCCGGCTGGCTCTCTCGGGGGCTGCACAGGTGTTCCTTCAGATAGATGTTCCTGGTGCATGTTGTCTCTCTCCTCCTTTATAGTCCTCTTCCACCAATCCCAACTCTGCTACCCACACGCCGAGTACGCTGCTCTCCTCCAATCAGGAGCAGGATCAGCTCCTGCAGGTCATCACTCAAGTTGGCGAGAGGCAGCTGCGTAGAAGTTGTTACTCCCTTCTCAGCGCCATATTGTGGGAAAGCAGATGCATAGAATAAGTCTTAATTCCAGTAACAGTATAGTCCGAGTTGCTCCCCACATAACTGTAGTTGATAAATCATTCAATCTTTTGATGTGAATTTCTTTCCAGTTATTTAAAGTGACTTTCACTGGGGCCAGTGCCACGGCTCACTAGGCTAATCCTCCGCCTGCGGCGCCAGCACCCCGGGTTCTAGTCCTGGCTGGGACGCCAGATTCTGTCCCAGTTGCTCCTCTTCCAGTCCAGCTCTCTGCTGTGGCCCGGGAGTGCAGTGGAGGATGGCCCAAGTGCTTGGGCCCTACACCCACATGGGAGACCAGGAGGAAGCACCTGGCTCCTGGCTTTGGATCGGCGCAACACGCTGGGCGTAGCAGCTACTAGGGGGTGAAGCAACAGAAGAAAAAAAAAGGAAGATCTTTCTTTCTGTCTCTCTCTCTCACTGTCTAACTCTGCCTGTCCCAAAAAAAAAAAAAAAAAAAAAAAGGCCGGCGCCGCCGCTCAATAGGCTAATCCTCCACCTAGCGGCGCCAGCACACCGGGTTCTAGTCCCGGTTGGGGCACCGGATTCTGTCCCAGTTGCCCCTCTTCCAGGCCAGCTCTCTGCTGTGGCCTGGGAGTGCAGTGGAGGATGGCCCAAGTGCTTGGGCCCTGCACTCCATGGGAGACCAGGATAAGTACCTGGCTTCTGCCATCGGATCAGCGCGGTGCGCCAGCCGCAGCGCGCCAGCCGCGCCGGCCATTGGAGGGTGAACCAATGGCAAAGGAAGACCTTTCTCTCTGTCTCTCTCTCTCACTGTCCACTCTGCCTGTCAAAAAAAAAAAAATCATGTTTGCAGTGTCATTGAAAATTATCCTTAGGATGGGATGGGAAAGTTGCACTACAACACTTAACATCAGATATTCTGCTGACACATTCTCATGGTTACCTGGTTGGTAGGAAACCCTGAAGAGTGTTTATTTTGAGTTGGATTGAGAACTTAAAGATAACACTGAATATACCCAGTTGTTATGGTCATCAGCACCCTCGTTCAAGGCTTCCATGTGCACTCCATGGTTGGGGTTTAGGAGACTATTGAAGGGAGTGTATCATCAGTGAAGCATCTTGACTCAGTTCACTTTTTCTTTCTTCAGCTTTGCCTCACCCGGGGAGCAGCTTTGGTGGGTGCTAATGCTTGTCTTCAGCCCTAAATTTGGAATTAAGGGGTTTAGATTTTTGCCACTGTCTTGAACACTGTAGTGGCAGGCTTCATAGTTCTGGGTGTGTGTCCCCTGGATTCCTTTTATGTCAAGATTCACTCTGCGTGTGTGAGCGGTGCATGTGTGTGTGTGTGCACAAGTGTGCATCTATACATGCACACATATGTTTTTGGCTGCTGTTCATTCATTCATTCATAAATACCCCAAATGGGATGATTTTAAATATCAATCCAAGGCATTTTAAAAACAGATTTTATTGTTTCACTTTTCTTAAATTTTTAAATTTTTTTTTACTTTTTCGTTGCTGAAACACATTCATTTTTACATCCTTCTTATTGTTCAATTTTTTTCTTCAAAGAGAAAGATATTTATTTGAAAGGCAGAGTTACAGAGAGAGAGAGCAAGAGTCGAGAGAGATCTTCCATCCATTGGATCACTCTCCAAATGGCCACAATAGTCGGAGCTGTGCTGATCAAAAGCCAGGAGCCGGGAGTCTCCTCCAGGTCTCCCATACATTTGGGCCATCCTCCACTGCTTTCCCAGGCCATAGCAGAGAGCTAGATCGGAAGAGGAGCAGCCAGGACTCGAACCGGTACCCATATGGAATGCTGACACTGCAGGCAGCGGCTTTACCCGCTAAGCCACAGCACCAGCCCCTGTACTGTGTTATTAATTCTAGATCTGCTGCTTCTATTCTAACACCCTCCCTTATTTTAGTAAATGTTTCAGGCCAACACTGTGAGAGTGCAAGTTCATTTGAATGGATGTTTGGTTTTCAATTAAAGAAAAGTCAAGAATACCAAAGATGGAGGTACTCAGAGAGAAGCCCACAGCTAGAGTATTGTGAAGGCAGTAAGGAGACTGAGGGGCCGGCTCCCTTGGCTCCTTGTCATTGAGGACTGAGACCACAGCTCACATTGTGGGTGCCCATAGAGGATGCTCAGTTTATACTCTGGGGATTCAGATGCACTGTGCCAGGGATAGCTCTCTGATAAGGAGACAGTTCTGTATTCAAAGCAAACTTTTCAAAATCAAGAGATTTTGAGGTTCTCTCCTGAGGATGTAACTGCACTGCATGATGCATGTGTTCTTTTTTAAAAAAAGATTTATTTATTTATTTGAAAGGCAGAGTCACAGAAAGAAAGAGAGAGAGAGATCTTCCATCCACTGGTTCACTCCACAAATGACCTCAACAGCCAGAGCTGGGCCAGTCCAAAGCTAGGAACCAGGAACTTCTTCTGGGTCTCCAGTGTTAGTGCAGGGGCCCAAGGACTTGGGCCCAAGGACTTGGGCCATATTCTGCTGCTTTCACAGGCGCATTAGCAGGGAGCTGGATTGGAAGTGGAGCAGCTGGGATTTGAACCAGTGCCCATATGGGATGCTGGCACTGCAGGTGGTGGCACACCCTACTATACCACAGCACCAGCCCCAATAATGCATGTTTTAAGATCATGTGGCATCAATCAGTCACATAAATGGTTTCAGTAGGTTTTCTGCATAACCTCCATGTTCAGGTTCAGTCAAGGGGGAAAAAATTGCCTGTTCTAAAACTTAATTTATCTGGAGATATGAGCTATCAAACAGTTTTCTCTTCATCCCTGTTAGCTCGCAATTCAGGCTTTAACAGTGCCTCTGAGAGACCCGTGAGAAAAATTTACACATAAGAAAATGTTTTGAATCCATTAAAGGAAGCTCAGAGCTGAAGAGTTGTTTTCATATCTCTTGAGTCAGATGAAACATGGTCTTACAGAAAGTTAATAATTAGGTGATGGGCAGATGCCACACTTGGGTTTTGATTTGATTATCTCTTTCTTTCATTTGGCACAGTTCAAGTCTGAGGGCTGGGCATTCTCAAAGAGAGGGATCACCGGGACCATGAGGGGCACGTCTGATCTATTCCTTTGGTAGCCGTCAAGGCAAGATTATTCAGAAATGCATTTGATCACACGGTAGATAGTTTAATAATGTATGTTCTGCCTTATTAGCAGAGCCCTCTGTTTGTTTTCGCTATCACCAAACTAAGATAAAAACCCATCCATAATATTAAGATTAGTGGTTTCTTATGTGTGTATCATCAAGTTTAATGTTTTTTCTTCACAATTTTAATGACTTGATAGCGATTACACACGTGAGGTTCCTGGAGATGAGGGAAGACTTTGATGTGGATTACGTCTGATGCAGAATTGCTCATGCCCCAAAATGATAACAGAAAGGCTGACAGCACTGCGCTCCCATCATGGGACTGTGTGACAGAGGTCTTAAAACGTAAATGCTCTCCCGAAATAAATGAAAAGGCGTAATTAATTCCAACTTGAATTTGTTGATCCTGTTACATTCCAGTGTGCCTGTAATGCTGACGGGCTGTGCATATAACACCTTTCTGACACAGACTTCCAGAATGAGAAAAGACTGCTAACATCTTTGGTCGGGAGGTAATTGGACACTGCTACTCACATGATACTAGGATGCTCCCCGTCTGGGAATATCTGGAAGAATAATAGGGGAAAACAGCTCAGCGCCCGCAGTCTCATCTATGCCTTGGTGTCTGGTAACGATGGGCGGCACAGGGATGTGGTTCTCTGTCAATCCCGGGAAGGGAGCTGGCAACACCTGCTGGTGCCAGGGACGGAGGAACTCATTTAGAAGCTGCACTGCAAGATGGGAAGACAGGTGGCAACTCTCTTATGTGGATATCTTTTATTTGAACAGAACCGGACCAACTGTTCCTCATCAAGACACATCTTGCAATGCGTTCTAATATGGGGCGTATCAAGTGTGTGTGTGTATGCGTGTGCACACATGCATGTGCGCATGTGTTCTGAGACAACTCAGCCATGTGCCATGCACAGGTCACATGGACAAAGTCTCCAGGTGGCTCAGAAGTACAGGCAGGCATTGAAATGTCTCTGCATATCCTGAGGCTGGCTTTCCTGGAATGCCCCTTCTGTAGGCAAACATGAGATCACGTGATTGCCTCTGAGACGAGACTCGGTGCCATGGTAAGTGTTTAAACACTACTAGGTGGAAACAGCCAGCCTGATGGTCATTTGAACAGTCATGGAGGATTTTTTTCTTGTTTATTTATATTACCATGCTTAGTTTGACTAAAGCCAAGGCTCGTGTCCACTTCACCATTGACACCTCTTGAGTTGGGTAAGCAACTCAAAAGACAGGGTGAACCCTCATGCACAGAACAGAGAGGAGACAGAATACGAACTTGCAGCCAGACCAAATTTATTCAAAGAAAATAAACTCACAGAGGTCAAACAACTGCCAGTGTGCACGCAGACCACACACATGACAGAGGGCCCAGACCCCCAGGGGCTGGGCTTTTTCATATCTCAAGTAGGTGGGGGTGGGGGTGGGGGGCACTAGGTGGAGGTGAATTCTCCATACAGTTCTTCAAGTTTGGCTTCCAAACCTGGGGAAGAACACAGCGGGTGAAGTGGGAGCTATAGTGTGTGGGACCGAATTGGGGTCTTGAAAGAAGGCAGGGGTCACAAAAACCTAAAATGGCTGAGGCCTATGTCCTTGTTCCATCACTTCCTACCTCCAGAATTAAGAGAGCAAGCTTATATTGCTAAAAAAAATCCCAGGTTTGTGGTAATTTGATAAAGTAGCAATAGAGAACGAATATAGCATGCTGTTTCTATATTGGCACATTTCCCCCAGTAGCCCCTTTTTTATTCATATCATGTAATACTGGTGATGTGTGACTCTGTGTCCCTCTTACTTGACAATCTAAGAAGAAGTACATGTCTTAGTCAACACTTCATTAGTATAACACCTGATACAGGTTACTTGATAAAGAAATAGGCTTGAGGCTGGTGCTGTGGCATAGTAGGCTAAGCCTCCACCTGCGGCACAGGGATGCCGGCACATGTCCTGGCTGCTCCTCTTCCAATCCAGCTCTCTGCTAATATGCCCAGGAAATCAGTAGAGGATGGCCCAAGCGCTTGGGCCCCTGCACCCAGTGGGAGACCCAGAGGAAGGTCCTGGACCCTGACTTCGAATTGGCCCAGCTCTGGCTGTTGTGGCTATTTGGGGAGTGAACCAGCGATGGAAGACCTCTCTCTCTTTCTGAAACTCCACCTTTCAAATAAATAAATATATAGAAGAGGTTTGTTTAGCTATGGTTCTAAAGGCTGACAGTCCACCTTTGAGCAGCCTCTGCTATATGTGGGTCCTCAAAAGTCTGGAACCAACGGCAAAAGGAAGACCTCTCTCTCTGTCTCTCTCTCTCACTGTCCACTCTGCCTGTCAAAAAAAAAAAAAAAGTCTGGATCTGGTGATGGTGGCCAAGTCCCCAGGGGCCAGGGAGCATCACATGGCAAGGGACAGGGAGTGTGTGTGTCTATCTCTAGCTCTGTTATGAAGCCACCAGGATTCACCATGGCAGCTCCAGCCCAACAGCCTAATCCAGTCTACTCACTTCCCAGAAGCCCCACCCCCAAATGCCATCATTGTATCAGGTTTCACTTTCTTGGTACTATTAACATAAAACTTTGGAGACTAAACTCTAGTGTTTGAGGGGGCAAATAGTCAAAGCATAGAAATACAGTAAGTAAATGGCCACTCATTAGGAAAAGAATGTGTGCATCTACACAAATGTGAATATATAGTATTAAGGAACAGATAGAAATGCTATTATCCATCTGCCCTATCCCAGACCCAGGGCATCCATTGGAGGGTAAGGCCAGGTCTGCTTGGAGGGAACAGGCACAGGGCTGTGCAGGATGCAGGTAAGCAGGACATCCACCACTGTTGCTATGTTCCAGGTTGAGGACCAGTAGACGGGGTATGCAGGCCAACACAAGGTGGCAATGGTTGAGAGGATTTCCTATCGGAGTTGAGGTCCAAGAAAGCAGTAACAAGAGGAGGCCTAGCAAGTGAGAGGTGCTAACTGCATAGTGGACAGCACTTCTTTCCCATGGTTAGTGCTTGGTGGGGGGAGGGGAGGTGACACCATGCTCAGGACAGGACATCATCAGCTCTGTCCTGTGATGAGTGATGTGCAGACCCTGGCCTTCAAACTGCATTCCTTTTGTGTCATAAAATTAGCAGCCCTTGTAGTCAACCGTCTGTCCCCCAGGCCCTCTGCCTGGATTCCGAGCACATCATCTGTGTTGGTATATGTAGGCCTGAGATCTCACGGCTGTCTGAAGTGGGATTCAGTGTCAGGTCTGGCAGAACTCAAAACCCACGTCCACTGCTCGTACCGTGTGCCTCCTGATGACGCTTGTTCTTCTCGTTTAACTGTACCACTCTGCCCGTTGAAGGACCACTCCCTATTACCCATGCCCCTTCCCATTACCGCCTTCTGATAACCCATGTTCTACTCTCAACTGATGCAGCCTTTCTTAGATTCCACATATGAGAAAGATCATGTGGTGTTAGTCTGTCGTGCCTGATTTATCTCACCTAACATAATGTCCTCTAGGTTTACCCGTGTTGTTGCCAGTGATAGCATTTCAGTCTTTTTCATGGCTGAATAGTATTACCTTTTCTAAATTCATTCACTTAGGCTGATTCCACATCTTTACGATTGTGAATAGTGCTACAATAAGCATGAGACTACAGATGTTTCTTTGAGAGATTGATTTCATTTCCCAGTGGTGGGATTACTACATCATAGGGTAGCTCAACTCTTATTTTTCTTAAGGATTTTATGCCTAAATTTTGGCAACTGTCTGAAATGCACAGATTTCTTCAAAACACAAATTCATAAAAATGACATGGAAAGAAAACCTTTTGAATAGCACTATATGTGTTTAAGAAAAGTAATTAAATTCAGGGCCAGCATTGTAGCGTGGTAAGTCAAGCCACCACCTGCAATGCCAGTGTCTCATGTGGATAATGGTTCATGACCCAGCTGCTCCTCTTCCTATCCAGCTCTCTGCTGATGTGCCCGGGAAAGCAAGAGAAGATAGCCCAAGTGCTTGGGCCCCTGCATTCACATGGGAAAACTGGAAAAAGCTTCTAGATTTGGCCTGGTTTAGCCCTGGCTGTTGTGCCCATATGGGGAGTGAACCAGTGGATGGAAACTCTCTCTGTTTCTCCCTTTCTCTCTGTAACTCAGCCTTTCAAATAAATAAATCTAAAAAAAGAAAGAAATTAAATTCACTTTAAAAATCTTACCCCCAGACATAACTAAATGCCTAAATGGTTTCACTGGTGAATTCTACAAAACATTTAAAGAATTTTAATAGCACAATGTGTTCTTTCAGAAAATAGGGAAGGATAAAATGCTTTGCAACCCATTTTAAGAGACCAGTGTAACCCTGATGTCAAAACCGAATGAATACAAAAAAATATAGAGAGCCATAAGTTAATACAAGAAATGTCTTTTTTTGAAATAATTATTTTATTTATTTGAAAGACCGAGTAGTTACAGAGAGAAGTAGAGCCAGAGAGAGAGAGACATCTTCCATTCCACTGGTTCACTTCCCAAATGACTGCAATGGCCAGAGCTGAGTTGATTTGAAGCCAGGAGCCAGGGGCTTCTTCCAGGTCTCCCACGTGGGTGCAGGGATCCAAGGACTTGAGCCATCTTCTACTGCTTTCCCAGGCCATAGCAGAGAGCTGGGTCAGAAGAGGAGCAGCCAGGACTTAAACCGGTGCCCACATGGGATGCCGACACTGTAGTCTTGGGCTTTAACCCGCTGCACCACAGCGCTGGCCCCAATACTAGAAATATCTTTAACTAGATACATAGCAAATGAAATCCATTACAAAAGTAGAAGTATGCTTTAGTTTTTTTTCTCCCTTGCTCTGTATCTTCTCTACCAGAGAGATGAGTACTTTCATGGGTTTTCATGGTAGTGGTGGTTGTCTTTCACTTCTATTGTGGGACTGCATTAAGCAATTCTTGTAGGCCAGTCTCGAAGTGATAAATTCCTTCAGGTTTTGCTGCTTCCACGGAATCTTTTTTTTTTTTTTTTTTTTTTTTTTTAGATTTATCTATTTATTTGAAAGGGAGACTTACAGAGAGGCAGAGAGAGGTCTTCCATCCCCTGGTTCACTCCCCAATTAGCCACAATGGCCTGAGCTGCACTGACCCAAAGCCAGGAGCCAGGAGCTTCCTCCCAGTCTCCTGTGCGGGTGCAAGGGCCCCAAGGACTTGGGCCATCCTCCACTGCTTTCCCAGTCCATAGCAGAGAGCTGGATCGGAAGCAGAGCAGCCGGACTTGAACCAGCACCCACAGGCAGTGGCTTTACCCACTACGCCACAAGACCAGCCCCTCCTTGGAGTCTTTATGTCTCCATTTCTGATGGATAACCTTGCTGTGTATAGTGTTCTTGGCTGGCAGATTTTTATGTTGTTCTACCACTCTTCCTCCCACCCCCTCAGGACTTGGTCTGTGTCATCCTGTTTTCTCCTGGCCTGTAAGATTTCCACTGAGAAGTCTGCTTTTAGTTTCATGGGGCTTCCTTTATAAATGACTGGATACATTTAATGCTTTCTCTCTTGATTATCTTGATATTTTTAGAATTTTTTATACATAGCAGTTTGATTATAATATGCCTCAGAAAGGATCTTTTTTGATCGAGTCTACTAGTAGTTCTTTGGGCTTCCTAGACTTGGATTTCTATATCTTCCTAAGATTTGGAAAGGGTTTGGAAATTATTGCACATTGAATAAGTTTTCTATGTATTTTCCTTTCTCTTCTTCTGGAATACCTATAATGTAAATTGTTAAATGTTGCCCTATGAGTTGCCTTCTTCCTAATTTCATTGAATACATTGTATTTTCTTGTGTCTCATTTAGTTTCCTTAATGACATCATGTTGAATTCTTTGTCAGCCAGTTAGTCAACGTAGTCTGTTACTGGAGAATTACTGTGTTCTCCTGGTGACTTCACGTTGCCTTGCCTTTTCATGCTTCTTGGGTCCTTAAGTGGGTTTTTGTGCCATCTCTTGAGTCAGTTGCTTCTACCAATATTGCAGGGTATCTCTTTGCCAGAACCTATGCTGGAGATGGCCTGGGATGTTGACTGGATATACTGTGTTGACTTTGGTTCCAGGTAGGCACTTCAGCATAGTGTCTACACAGCTTCTTCAGCTGTATGCAACATTGGTGGTGTCTGAGCGTACCTCGGTGGCCCAGGCTGCAGGGGTTGTGGGATTACATTGCCAGTTGGGATGCAACTTCCTTACGTGGAGAGGGTTCACTGGCAGCTCTGTACGTGGTGCTCCTGGATGTGGTCCTGTAAATACAGTACAATGTGCACAGTAGCAACGTGGGCTACCTGTCAGTGTTTGACGGCTGCAGAAGGGCTGAGCCACAGCAGCGTGCCCAAGTGGGACACCTGGCAGTGTTTAAATGCTGCACAGGTAACTTCACAGGCCCTCTGGGGGCCAACCTGCCCAGGGAGGTCTGCCCAGCTGCTTCCTGGGGTGCAGGATGGATGTCAGGGCCATGTGTCTGCTTCTCAGAGTCTCAGTAGGTTAAGCTTCTGAGCCCAGGCTGCCCAGCTGGTTCTTAGGAACAAAGGAGGGTAGGCAGGGCCACCCAGTTTCTTCCAAGGGCCACTCAGCAAAGACTACTCAGCCGCTTCCTGGAGGAATAGGTGGGGCCACTCATCTGTGTGCTGAGCCTCTCAGGGTTGTTCCCTGGTTGCTTCCGTCCCTGGCTGAGGGTTTGGCCAGCCAGCTGCTTCTGCGACAGCAACGGGGTGGGAAATGGCCACCCAACTCTTTCCTGAGGGCCTGTGCAGACCAAGCTGCTCAGGGTGTGCCACCCACGGCCTCCCTGGGGCCATAGGCGGGTGGGCAAGACCTCCCGGCTAGCTTACAGAGCTCACTCAGTCTGTGGAGCAGCTGCTTCACAGGGCCACAGGGCGGGTGGGGTCTCACCATGGCTCGGTGCAAAGGATGCACAGCATGGGCTGGGCTCTTCCTCCTGGGCCCTGCAGTGGCAGCAGCTCCCCAGGCTTAGGGCCTGCAGGGGCCCCAGGGTTCTCCAGGGGTGGATGCCTCAGGTGTCTGACATGAGGTAACTGCCAGGGCCCTCCTGCTTACCCCTTCCCTGCCAAGGGAAGCCCGTCCTGGCTCAGGGCAGATCTCAGAAAACAGATGGCAGAGGCCATGTGCATTGTTCCCTTCTGAATAAGGCTGTGTGTATCTCTGAGCTCTGTGACATCCAGCCCCATGCTTGCTTTCCTGCCCCACCCAGCAGTGAGTGGGGGTCTTCCTCTATTCTGAGGTTGGGGAGGGGTGCCGGAGGCAGTCCCTTGGCTAACTCAGGTCCAGAGGCTCAGTCCACAGGTCCTGGCTTTGGGGCACGGGGTTGTGGAGCTCTGCTCAGCACTAGGTGTTACCATGCCAAGCCTGGTACTAGGCCTGGACTTGACGCCCTCTCCATGCCCCAGGCAGGAGGTGTCTCCACGCTCTGCTGCTTGGGGACAGGGAGGAGTGGGGCCGCCAGCACTTTCCTTCCTGCCTTCTTCAGTGCATCTCTCTCAGTGCCCTAAGACCAGGCATCATGGCCTCTTCCCTGGCTTCCCCGGCTCGCCTGAAGGTGGACTGGCTCGTGGAAAGTTCTTTAATTGGTATTTGTGGGGAGACGACTGGGGGAGGATCTTAGCCTCTAGCTTGCTCTGGCTTCCTCTTAACGATTGAAATCTGATCCCTGAAGTTTCTGAACACCAAAGTTTTCTTCTCATTGTATATGCTGGGTTCTGCTGTAACACATTGCTTACTTACGCAGGATTGGAAAAGGTCTATTTTTGAAAATTAGAACATATTTAAGAGTTAGCAAGTAAGTGGATTTAGAAATTACTTAAGGGAGCAGTGAAATTTACAAGAGGGGAAAGCCTGTGGTAATAAAAGCTAACAAGAGTACCTAACGGGAATTGCTAGGGTGTTTGTCCGTCTACCATAACTCAACACATGCCTCTTTGAACAAAAGTCAGATCCTGCCTTGTATCACATTTCTGCCTGTTTCGAAAAAGGATTTTTGAGTAGCAATGGAAGTTTTTTTTTTTTTAATTCTCATTTTATTTGAAAGGCAGAGAGATAGAAAGGCTGATTGAGAGGCAGCCAGAGAGGTATCTGCTGTCTACTGTTGAACTTCCCAAATGTGCACAACAGTTAGGGCTGCGTCAGAAGCCAGGAGCTCCATCCAGATCTCCCACATGGGTGGCGGGGACCCACGTACTGGAGGCAGCAACTGCTGCCTCCCAGGGTGCACGTAAGCCGGAAGCTAGATCAGAAACACAGTAGCCCAGACTCAAACTGGTACTCTGATATGGGATGTGTGCATCCTGAGGGGTGACAACCCCTGCACTGCATGCCAGCCCCAAATTCTAGCTTTTAAAAATGATGTCTCAAAGTGGACGTTTGGTTTGTCCACTAGCAACAGGAGGGCGGCTCCAGAACCCCGTCTGTGGATCAGTTATGTTCAAATGAGTTCCATGCTTCAGAGCCAGAAAGAAAACTTTGCCTACTTCGAAAGCAACCACTGATAATCCACTCCCATAGTTTAATAGGTAACTTTGATGTTTTGAGCAAAATTTTATGGCAAATGAGTTGGCAGAGAAGAAGGTATCTTATGAAGTTGTCATCAAATGTCAGAGGGATTTTGGAGGGATTTTTGTTTTCAGGCTGACGGCACAGGCACATTCCCTGAACTATAGCTTTGTGGAGCAACATGTATTATAAACCCAAAGCTACTGCTTAATGCTTTAAGACTCCCCTACCTCTGCCTGGGTCAACCTGACCACTAATCAAAGCAGCAGCTTCTCAAATTGCAGCACTCTGCACGGGTGCCAAAGGCAGGGTAGATTTTTCCCTAGTGGAGCTGGGGTTTCAGCACCTCTTGCTTTGTGTGACGCCTTCTAAGACCTGTACCTAATTCTGTATTCATGGTTACACACATAAGTGAAGGCCTCAGGGGTGGGTATTTGGTGTGGCTGTTAAGAGAGCATGCTGGATACCTGCATCTCATATCAGAGTGCCTTGGGTTTGAGCCCTGGTTCTACGGTGGATTACAGCTTCCTTGTGATGTGAGCCTTGGGAGGCAGAAGGTGATGGGTCAGTACTTGGATCCCTGCCACAGACATGGGGGACCTGGATTGAGTTTCTGCCTCCCAGGTACTTGGGAAGTGAACCAGGAGGTAGATTCTCTTCTCTACCTTTTAAATAAAAATTTTTTAAAAATGATTAGAAAAAGACTTCTGAAGGTAGGTTGACTCATGAAAAGCTGTTTAAATTGGTGTCTTTGGGGAGACACGGTCTAGATCCACTGCTGATTGAGGCTACTTCTGACTCTGCTGCAGTACTATACAGACTGAGTGTGGGTGTGCGTGTGTGTGCACGGGCACCTGTACACATCCCTAGGAAAGAGTCTATGGTCTTCATTGACTTCTCAGAGCCATCTGTGAGTGGCAAAGGTTAAAAGACTCAAGTCTAGGAGACAAATCAGCCTCTCAGTTCTGGTCTTGCAGAACCAATCTTAGAAAGTGATGGTTTAATTAATTACTAGAGACTACAGTTCATGACTCATGTACATTAGTGCCCTGCAAACACCACATGACCCATGGATCACCGAAATCTTAGGCATGTTTGATGGTTACACACCTCCCTGGAACACACACCTCTGTATACATTCTATTTGTATGTACCTCATAAATACATTAGGAACATATTCCCTCCCCTTCCTGTTTAGTCTGAGAAAGAAAAAGAATGGAATTAAAAAAAACTAAGAGATCTGTTCCTCAACAGTCTAGACAAGAGCTGTTCTATGTTACTGCTTCCTGAAGGTGGTTTCGCCTTTTTTCCCCCTTCCTCTTTTCCCTTCCTTGCTCTCCCTTCTTTCCTTTTAGAAACTTGATTGTCCTTTAAGAACAGAAGGGTGATACATCTTTTGTGAGTTCTTAGACATAACTATGAGACATAATAATATCCTCCATTTAATACACTAAAAGGAAGTGAATTTTGAGAACAAGTTTTATAATTAAGTCTGATGATACAACTCTTTGGGAACAGAGGTCCTGCATGGGTAATGCATGGTGACTCTTGTTTATTTAACAATTAACACTCTTATGTATGATGTCAATGATCACCCAAGGCTCTTGACAGGAGCTGCCTTGGCTATGGAAGCCTTTTGAGTCCACAAACTCCGTCAGTATTTTAGACAAGGCCATAAAAAAAGTGGAAGTTATCTCCTCCCTTTAGAGAAAAGTACATCCTTCTTTGGTGGCTGCTTCTTTCCACTGGGGTCTCACCCACAGGGGTCCTTTATGTAGGACATTTTTTACCAGAGTGTCTTGGCTTTCCATACCTGAAATGCTACCCCTGGGCTTTTCAGCCAGATCAGAATGCCTTAAGGGCTGATTCTGAGGTCGGATTGCTACTTAAAGCAATTGTCATTCTATGAGTCTGCTGCACATTCATTCATTCTTAAACACTTAACTTGTATCTGCAGCCAAGCTACTTTCCAAGAACCCAAAGAAGAGTCAGACAGCCTTGCTGCTTCTGAGGGATTCAAATACCTTCCATAATTTCAGATACAGAAGGACTCTGTGGGGTTTTTTTTTTTTTTTTGAAAATTTTAATGTCATACTTGTACATTTTAATGGGGTGCCATTTGCTATTTTAACACATGTATACCATAAACAAACCACTTCAGGTAATCAGCATTTCTTTTTCTTTGGGTTTAGAGCCCACCTGCTCCTCATGCAATATATACAACATTGTTAACAACAGTAGCTCCACTATGCTGTGAAACACTGGAACCTATTACTTCTATCTCACTGTGTTTAGTACATGTTACCCAATTTCCCTCTACCTCCCCCACTCACAACTTCTAGTAATCACTATTCTTTTACATAAGGAAGACAACATATGATATTTGTGTCTGGATTATTTAACTTAACATTATGATCTCCAGTTTCACCCATTTTGCTTCATATGGCAGGATTCCGTTCTTTTTATAGCTGAATAATATTCCATTCATTCATCAGTGGATGCGAGATTTGATTCCATATCTTGGATACTGAATATTGATGCAGTGAACTTTGGAGTGCTAATATCTTTAGTGTGCTAATTTCCATTAATTTGGAATATATACATATATACATATTTTATATATATACACACACACACACACACACACATATATATATATCCAGAAATGGAATGGCTGGGCTATATGGCAGATTTGTTCTTAGTTTTCTGATGAACCTGTTCTGCACCATAGCTGTACTATTTTGTACTGCTACCAACAGTTTATTAAGACTCCCTTTATTCCCTATCATTGCCACAATTTTTTATTTGTCTTTCTGATAATAGAGTGAGGTGATATTGAGCATCTGCTCATATGCTTGTCAGCCATTTGCATTTTTTGGGAAATGTCTATTCAGATCCTTTGTCTATTTCTTAAATTGATAGTTTTTTGGTTAAGGAACTTTAAAAACTCCATATGGATTAATCTGGTGTCAGATCAATAGTTTCAAATATTTCCCCCCTTCTTTTGCTTGTCTTTTCACTCTGATTGTTTCCTTCGCTGTGTAGTCTTAGTTTGATACAGTGCTGTTTGTCTAGTTTTGCATTTGTTGGAAGTGCTTTTAGGGGTTTTTCCAAAAATATCACTGCCTACAATGATGTTTTGAAGGGTTTCCCCTGTGTTTTCTTCTAGTATCTTGCTAGCTGCCTGTGTTAGATTTTTTTTTTTTTTGATCTTGAGTTGATTTTTTATATAGAGTGAGAGTTGGGAGTGGGAGGAGTAGCAAGATTAAATCTTTGACACATGGAGATACAGTTTCATCGGCACCATTTATTAAAGAGACTGTCAGTTTTCTGGTGTGTGTCTTGGCCCCTTGGTCAAGAAACAGTTGGCTGTAGATGGGTTGATGCATTGCTGGGGTTTTTATGCTATTTATGTGTCTGTTTATGTGTTTAACATATGGTTACAGTAACTCATAGTATGTCTTTAAATCAAGTATTGTGCTACCTTCATCTTTGGCTATTGGGGATCCTTTCTGCTTCCGTGTAAATGTTAAGATTGTTTTATTATACTCTGGTTTCTCTTCAGATCGTATAAATCTTTCACCTTTTACTAAAGATTGTCTTCTCTAGTTCTATAAAGAATATCATTGGCATTTTGATGGAGATTGCATTGAACCTGTAAATGGACATTTTATTAAGAATTATTCTGATCCATGGACATAGGAAATCTTTTCATTTTTGTGCGTCTCCAGTTTCTTTCATCAGTGTTTTATAAATTGCATTGGAGAAAATTTTTCACATCCTTGGTTAAATTTATCCCAAGATATTTTTTGTATTTATTGTGAATGACATTGCACTTATAATTTCTTTCTGAGTTTCTCATTGGTGTTTATTTTTTATCCTGCAACTTAACTAAATTCATCAGTCAGTTCTAAGTCTTTTCATGGAGTCCTTAGGTTTCCCTACATAGAAAATAATATCTACACAGGTAATTTGACTTCCTCTTTTCTAAATAGCCATGGCTAGAACCTCCTGTGCTGTATTCAATAAGAATGAGAGTGGACATCCATGTCTGGTTTCTCATCATAGAGGAAATGCTTGCAGCTTCTCCCCATTCAATACGACGTTGGCTGTGCATGTCATATATAACTATGTTGTTGTATAATCCCTCTCCCTTTTAATTAGTCTAGGCTTTTAATCATGAATGTTGAATTCTACTGAATGCTTTTCTCTGCATCTATTGAGATAGTCATTTGATTTTTATCCTTCATTTCATTGATGTACAATGTTTGATTTACATATATTGAATCACTGCAGCATCCCTTGGTCATGGTGAATCTTTCTGAGGTGTTCTTGGATTGTTTAATAGTATCTTGTTGAGAATTTTTATGTCTGTGTGTTCATTAGGGATATTGGTTCATTATTTTTTGTTGGGTCCTTCTCTGGTTTTGAAGCCAAGGTGATACTGACCTTGTAGAATGAGTTTGGGAAGGTTTTCTCCCTTTCAATTTTCTAGTGCAGTTTGAGAGGAACTATTGTTAGTTCTTCCTTGCCAGTCTGGTAGAAGTGAAGCAGTGAAGCCATCACAGCCCGGTTTTATTTCGTTGGGAGACTTTTTGTTACTAATTCAGTCTTTCTATTCATTATTCGTCTTTTCTGGTTTGGAAGTCAAGTGCGTCCAGAAATGAATCCATTTCTTCTCAGCTTCCCAATGTGCTGATATATTGTTAATGATAGTCCCTAATGATCATTTATATTTGTGAGATTATTTATAATACTTCCTTTTCCATGTGATTCTTTTTTTGTCTAACTACAGCTTTATTAATTTTGTTGATCTTTTTAAAAATTCTTATATTGTTGGGTTTATTCATGTTTTTCTAGGTTCTTATTTGAGATCTTTAAAATATTTTTTTGATGTAGGACCTTATTGCTATAAACTTCCCTGTTAGTAGTGCTTTTTCCTGTATCCTGTAAGTTTCAGTACGCATTTTTTTAAAGACTTATTTGAAAGAATTTGAGAGACAGAAAAATCTTCCATCTGCTGGTTCACTCCCCAAATGGCCTCAATGGCCAGAGCTGCACCATTCGAGAGGCAGGAGTTATTTCTGGGTTTCCTTCATGGGAGCAAGGGCCCAAGGACTTGGGCCATATTCTGCTGCTTTCCCAGACACATTAGCAGGGAGCTGGATTGGAAATAGAGCAGCTGGGACTGGAACTGGTGCTCATACGGGAGGCTGGCACCACAGGCAGTGGCTTTATCTGCTTTACTACAGCACTGGCCCCATATATGTTTTGAGGAATTATAAATGAAATCTAAGGAAAATTTTAAAAGCATTTTGTTCATTCTCTATGTATAATAGTTAATATATTTAGTATAATATTTAAAATTTCCTTTGCTGTTGATTTATAATTTTACTCTGTTGTGATTAAAACTGCATCATTTGTTTTTTCCAATGTTTCTGAATTTGAGACTTACTTTGTGGCATAAGGTATGGCCTAGCCTACAGAATGTTCCATGTGCTGGTGAAAAGAATATGTATTCTGCAGCTGTTGGGTCAAATTTTCTGTAAATGTTAGGTCCATTTGGTCTATAGTACCATTTAATGTTTGTGTTGATGTCCACTAATGTTTTTTTTTTAACTTTTATTTAATGAATATAGATGATGTCCACTAATGTAAGTGGGGTATTGAAGCCCCCTCCCCCCCTCAGTTATGGTATTGGAGCCTCTTTGTCCCTTTAGATATGATAATTGGGTGCTTTTGGCATAAAGTACATATACATTTACAATAATTATCTTTCAGAATTGATCTCTTGGTCATTATATAGTAGCCTTCTTTGCCTAATTTTTGTTTCAGGGTCTCTGATGATAAGCATAGCTACTTGTGTTCATACATGAATATCTTTCAGCACTTCTACTCTGAATTGAGATTCTTATAGGCAGCTTATCATTGAGTATTTTAATCTGTACAATCTATCCATTTATAAAGTTATTGATAAGTAATGATTTAGTCTTGTCATTTAAAAAAATCTAATTTAAAAATTTAAAGGGAACAAGTGGTATTCCATAAATCTCAAACACTTCTTTTGGTCTAATTTTTTTCTTCTTTGTGTTTTGTATGTGACTGATATTTTTCCAGATACCCAATTTCTAACTCAGATACTTTTTCTTCTGACTCAGCAAGTCTGTTAAGGATTTCCACTATATTTTTTTTTTGACATACTGACTTCATTTCTAATATTTTAGTTTGAGTATTCTTCAATATCTGTCTCCCAGTAGAACTTCTCATCCATGTCATGTTTGGTTTTCTTTAACTCATGTATTTGCTTCTCTGTGTTTTTGAGTAATCATGATGATTCTTTTGAAATCCTTTTGAGGCATTTCATCAATCTCCTTGTCTTCACATTCTAATATTGAAGAGTTGTGTCTTCCTCGTCCGTGTTTCTTATATTTCTACATTTGTAGCCATCTGTGGAAACACTTGCAGTTTTCTCCTCTGAGGGCTTTATTCTTAGAAATATGCCTCTATGGCTTAGTGGAGTGTCTGCTCCTTCAGTGACAGGCCAGGGAGCTCTGTCAGCCAAGGTGAACCAGCCCACAGAGCCTGTGCACCCACCCACTCAGGCTCATGACCACACACAGGATCTATGCATACTTTGGTGTGATCCAGAACCTCCTGTAGTCACCTACCCCAGGGAACAGGGGAGCCACGCTCAGCCCCAAGTCAGCTGCCTGACCATCAGGGGTCAGTCGCTGCTCCACTTGGGCAAGTTGAGTCTGGTGCCTTGATAGAGTGAAGGAAGGGGAGCAGGGTACCCCTGCTTCTCAGACCCAAGTGGGCACCCCATCCCCTACCAACCCTGCAGACCAGGCTCAAAGGCAATGGGGACTAAAAGTGGCCCTCAGGCAGTATCACCAGTGGCACAGGTTCCTCTTGCCTGGTTCCAAGAAGATGACATCCCTACCATCCACTGTCTGTGCCCTATCTGCCACTCCATGGAGTCATTCTTCTTTCTGCAGACTTCTCTTTCACTGTCCCCTGGGAATGCAGTCCCTCCTCTGTTCTTGTCTTTTTCCTATTCAGACATCTTGGATCCTCTCCTCTTTCCAGAGGCTTTATAGTTTCACATGTTTTCATGACGGTGGGTATCTTTCTTTTGCTTCTGTATGGATGACCCCCTTATGCGTCTTTGGGGAGGCTGATCGGGTGGTGATCAGCTCTTCCATTCTTTGCTTGTCTGGGGATGTCTTCATTTCTCCTTAAGGATAGTTTCTCTGGATATGGTGTCCTTGGGCAGCAGTGTTTTTTTTTTTTGTTTGTTTGTTTTTTTTTTTTTTTTTTGACAGGCAGAGTGGACAGTGAGAGAGAGAGACAGAGAGAAAGGGCTTCCTTTGCCGTTGGTTCACTCTCCAATGGCCGCCGCGGCCGGCGCACCGCGCTGATCCGATGGCAGGAGCCAGGTGCTTTTCCTGGTCTCCCATGGGGTGCAGGGCCCAAGCACCTGGGCCATCCTCCACTGCACTCCCTGGCCACAGCAGAGGGCTGGCCTGGAAGAGGGGCAACCGGGACAGAATCCGGCGCCCCGACCGGGACTAGAACCCGGTGTGCTGGCGCCGCTAGGCGGAGGATTAGCCTAGTGAGCCGCGGCGCCGGCCGGGCAGCAGTTTGTTTTCTTTCAGAACTTGGCGTATACCATTCTATTCTCTCCTGTCCTGTAAGGAAAGAAAATCCGTTAGTTAAAGGGTGCCCCCTTAAGTATAACTTGGCAATTTTATCTTGAAGATTGTAGAATTCTATTTGTGTTTTAATTTTCAGAGTTTGACTTTAATGTGTTGCAGTGAGGGGATCTTTTCTGATCATGTCTATTTGGGGTTTTAGGGGCCTTCTATACTTGAATGTTCATATCTTTCTCAACTTTGGGGTATCTTTAAGCTATTAGTTAGTGGAATAGGTTTTCTATGTTTAGTTAATGGGCTCCCATAGGTGTCTCTTTCTCTTTGTTATATGTTATAGTCTGACAGCTAACTTCAAAAAGACCGTCTTCAAGTTCAGACATTCTTTCTTCCACTTGATCTTATCTGTTGTTGAGACTTTCAACTGTATTTTTTTTAATTTGGCTTATTAAGATCTTTGTTTCCAAGGTTTCTGTTTGGTTCATTTTTCCAGGTCTTTCTCTCTTTGCTGACTTTCTCAGTCATATGCATTGTTTTCCTAAATTCATTCAATTGTCTGTGCATATTCTTCTGTATTTGTTTGACAATTCTTACAATCATCCCTTTGCATTCTTTATCAGGCATTTCCTCAATCTCCTTTTCTCTGGAGATGTCACACTGCCTTACTTTTTCATACTTCCTCTGTCCATATGTTGATATTTGCACATCTGCTGATCAGTTGTTTCTATAAATTTTAATGAGTGTCCTTTGTGGCAAATGGCTTTTTCCTGAAGACATATGTTCAGGTGTTGGTTTGGTAGGCTATTTTAGCTTTAGTTCCAGTTGGAGGCTATAGTATAGTCTCCCTGTATTATCCCCACAGTAATCAGTGGCAGGGGCACGTATCTCAGTCCTAGCAGGGGTAAATGGGTCTCAGTAGTGGCCCATGGTGTCACTTACGTCCCCACATTGGCAGGAGCAGGGCTGGAGTCACAGTAGCACCAGCCTGGAATCCAGCAGAGGTATACAGGTCCCCATGTTTCTATGGAATGTCTTGGCACCATTTACCTTTTCATCCCTGAAACAACCTCTCTCTGGATTCATTTTCCTGGGATTGGGGGAGAAACAGAGTAAGAATGCCTGCAACCACCGATATACATTGCACGGCTATGTCAGACATGGTGCCCATAGCCCATCTAGACAGACGCACGGTAGGGCCAAGGGTCACGTCATTTAGATAGAACTGCAATCCAGGCTCACTGAAACCACAGGCGATACTGACCAGGATATCAGCCAGTGCCACAGGGTTCCTGAGGCTCCCCCCACAAGCACTGGTATGGTTGAGATCTGCCTGTTGTTGTGAGAATGCCTACAACCACCTTGCCAGCATTGAGTTCCAAGATGCACACCGGGCTGCGAGGTGACATGCCCTGGCCTACCTTGACTGGCATTAAGGCGAGTTGCAGCTCTATCTTGTAGCCACAGCCTTTCGGATCTGTACCAGCCCAGTGCAAGACTCAACAGCGGTGCAGGCCGAAACACTCATCCATCCTAGCAAGGCACAGCTCTTTATCTTGTGCTCAGGTCTAGGTGCTCTGTCTTCAAGCACTGGCACAGGGCTAGGGGCCTCTCGGCTCAGTCTGGTACTAGATCTTGTTGCTGTAGGAGTGGCAGTGAGCTACCAGGCAAAAGTGCTGAGCTCACTTTCCTGCCCTTCTGCCTTGCAAGTCAAGTCTTAACTCACTGTCTGCCTGAGGTTTGGGGAATGATGGTAGAGGCAGGCCCTGAGCCACCCAGGCTAGCACCTGGGCTTTTCCTGAGTCTGAGTCACCAGGCCCTGTGTGGTCTCAGGAGTACAAACCCAGTCCTTGTGAAACTGGCAGTGACGTGGTCCAAAATAAGACTTTCCCACCAAGGTGCAGGTCTCCACCATCTGCCTGGCCGATTTATAGGCTCTGGGAGCTCTGGCCTGGGGGATAGATGCCTTTTGGGCTTTACCTGGTGCTGGGTCTCACCCTGGGATGCCCAACACTCAGCTGTAACACAAAGGCCTAAGCTCACTTTGCCTTCTGACTCCCCTCTGGCTGTGTTTTAATCTGCTATCAGAGTCTAGGAAAGGGGCAGTGGAGGTGGTCCTTTGGTCATCTGGCTAAGAAGAGCCCAGAGACTCAGTCCACAGGCACTGGCCTGACGCAGTGGGTAGTGAGGCCCTGTCTAGCTACAGGTTTCATGTTACCTGGCCTAGTACTGGGTTTCAAGTCTAAGGTCTGGGCTTAATTCCCTTAACTTACCCCAAGCAGGAGACAATGCATCTTTCTCCAGGCTGTGCTACTTAGAGCTGGGGGAGGAAAAATGCGGCAACTCTTTCCTTCCTGCTGTCTTGAGTCTTTTATTATTGCATTGAAAGCAGGCACTCCGGGCTCTCACCTGGCTTCCTTAGTCTTGTGAGCCTGTGAATCACTGCTTTTACATCCAGATCTCTGTTGAAAGAGGATCGCCTTGTTCAACCACCGTTTTTCTCTGCCTCCTGAGGCCAAGATTGCGATATCGGTATGACTGCTGCCCCTGCAGCCTTGGAGCTATTTCTCATGAAAACAGAAGGTCAGCAACATGTTTCCAACTCCAAAATATCATGCAGAAAGCCAGTCTCGTAAGAGAGCTGTCTCATGGGGGCCAGGGCAGCTCTGGGTGCACCACTGAGCTCCACGCTTGCCTACTCCTGCTGTGGGGAAGTCAGTTTGAGGACCTAGAGTGCAGGGAGACCCTCAGGGTATCGGCCCAGTTCCCCGAGGAGTGGAGAAGTGAGTGATGGTTTGACTGTCATTAGGGTTGAGAGCTTTATCCTGGTGGCCAGCAGCTTTATTAATTTTGCAATTTGTCTGCTGCAGTCAAAGCCAGAATTCTTCCACAGCCATCATGTGTAAATATGAGCCTGTGGAAATTGGACTGTAGAAGTTATTTTCATTTCCCCATTCCTGTTCTTTGTACCTCTCATTATCCACTCATCTAATTTCACATCCTGTTGCTTCTGTATCAAAAACAATTGTTTCCTTTCCATCCCTTCCGCCATAATCCTAACATAGGCCCTCGTGATCTCCCACTTCATCCGTGGCCAAGACCTACCACCGGATTCCCTCGCCTGCCTGTGGAAGGATCATTGCAGTGCTTCCGCAAAATGTGATGACTTACAGCTCTCTGCACAGAAGTTCAAGTGCACCAGCGGCACTTGAGAGAGCTTGGTGGGGAAAAACAAGATCAGCTAAGAAAAGTGGTTATGCACGACACTTTGTGATCTGCTTCCAGGACGCCCCTCCTCTGTATTGTTCCTTCCATGTGGTATTTCTCATCTGCCTCTTTCCCAACACCACCTCTCAAAGTGTTAGGGTTATGTGGGGAGGCACTGCTTCTAAAGCAGGTACATACGGGAAAAATCTGCAACACAAGACACCCAAGTGGCCACATGCTCCAGCTGAGAATCCCTGTCCCCAGGAAGGTGTCTGCTGAATACCATGGCATCCTTGTCTTTTCCAGCTCTCATTCTCCTGTGGCTAAGTCTGGTTGTAGCCCCAGACCATTCCGATGCGACTCTACTGGCCACAAATCCTGCCTTCCATGAATTTGGCCTTGATTCCCTGTAGAAATGGTTTGTCTCTCTCCTATAGCTATGCATTAGGAACATCAAGTTGGTTTGGGCATTCTTGGAAAGGAATTGTGACTTGTTCCTCCCTACCTTGGCTGGGGTTCTAATCAGCCCATGGTGAAGGGGACATCAACGGTAGGGCCCCTGAGGAACCCACTGTTTGCTGGCCTTCACACCAGGGCTGTCTCTGCATCTTAAAGTCATTTCCCTTCTGTTTGTCTCTTTATTAGGAACTCAGAAACAAGCTTGGGCACCACCTGAGTTCAACATCCCGCGGCTCGTCGAGTTCCAGGACAATGCGGCCAACGCCAAGCCTGCATCAGGACTGCGCCCTGAGGGTTGCTGTGGGTCTCGCTCTGCTGGCATTTCTTGCTGCTTTTTTAGTCAGAGTCTGTAATTAGAAAACAACTGAAGGAAGTGTCCATGAAGAAGAATAAATCCCTAATTAAATCTGCAGCGACCAGGAAGGCATCCACATCACTTCTCCGGGGGCAATGATTTGTGCTGTCCCCGCTGCCTCCTCTCCAGCCTACAACTTAATGAGGCTCACCCTGGCTCACATTGAGGGGAGCCCATTGGTTATTTGACCTGAAACCCAATCGCAGCTGCCATAGCATATTTTTCAAATTAAACTCCTTTTGGTTTGTTTTTAGCAAGAAATATGAGTGGTGGCATTTTAAAAAAGAAATCTGTAAGTCACAGCCTAATTGTACAAGGACTCTGGTCATCGTTTCCTTATGTGGAAGAATTTTTAACCTTTCATCAACATTTGTAAGTGAATCTTGCCCATGCATTGTCTGGAGTCCTAATGCTGCAAACATCTTATTTTTTCACAGCAGATGTATTCCCCAAAATTTTTATAGACAACCTATTTTTGGAACTCAAATCCTTTTTGGAATGCACCAGGAAAAAGCTGCCAATTAAAGGAGTCTTGGCAACACTCTGTGACACGTGAGCCATCACCCACCTCCATAGCATCTACAAACTCCAAAAAACTGGATCTGTCGAAAACAAACCGTGCGCCTTTTGTGACGTTTTCTTTCCGCCCAACACCGCTGGACTTTACTAAGTGGAGTGACTTCCCTCCCAATAAAAGGCATCCGTGTAATAAGCAAAGGCAGTCTTCATCCGAATTTCAGTTATCCGGTGTTCATCTTTAAATACCCCACTTACTTGTCTTTTATGGAATCCATATATTAAAATTTAAATAAGTCAGCTGGTGAATTTAAATACACACACACACACTTATGTATATTTAGCCCTTGCTACATTTCTCCTGAGCCCAGTTTGTGCTGGGAGGGGAACTCACATTGATAATGAAAAGATCAAGTCCAGCATCCACTCCAGAGCCCCCTCACTTCTCTGTGGGAGTCGGGGGAGGGGCTGGCACAAGATGCTTCCACTCTTGAGCCGTATGTGGATCATTTCTTTGCGGATAAACGGAGTGAGTACCAAGGTGGCTCATTTAACAAAAACCTAGTGGAGAGAAAAATATCACGCAAAGCCTAGAGTCAAACTGTATGGGACACAAACTCTCCACACCCGTAACTGAAAGGAAGCAAATTCTCGTGCTGTCTCCACCGTTTCCCTCTCATCCCCTCCAGTCCTGTGCTCTCCTCCCCTCCTCCCCCATCTGACAGCTACACTGCCATGCTTATGCCTGGGCGTGGGCCTTCAAGTATTGTTCCAGCTGTGCAGGCTCCACCCCCCATCAGCACCTGCCCCTGTGAGGCGGCAACTCCCCCTTGGCTCTGTGGTCCAGACAGGGAGCAGAGCCGCTGTCTTGCAGCTGGGACTGGGTCACACATGATCCCAGTCACCATTCCAGTGACCCTGGGGTGGGAGTAAGGGCCTGGAAACCCAGCTGTTGCTTTTCTGTGCCCTTCAGCTACAGAGGAAGAGGGGAGCGTGGGGGTAGGTATAAGATACAGTTTTTCTGCACACAGGACTCTGAACCAGATCAAGCCTGGGGCTGATCCCACAGCTGCATTCCCAACCCTTTGAAGTCAGGCACACACCCATGTGGCTTGCATAAGCCAGTGCAGTGTGAAATGGAAGGGGTATGTCTTCCCGTGGGGCAGGCAGAGTCTGCATTACAGCCCACCACGTGCTTGTCTCACTGGTGTGGTCATGGACCCCCGTGTTGGAGTGAAGCCTTCCTCAGCATGCACCAGTGAGCAGGCAATGTGCTTTTCTTGTGTGGAACACTGCACCTGGGCGTTGTGCCATGGCATGGCTCAACTCACACCGATGGCCGGACACTCGACCTGCAGGTTGTAAATGCACCTGTACCTCCTGTTTTCTTTCCATGTTTTCCCTTAGTAACAACATCAGTTTTTCTCCTGTGCCCCTCTGTCCCTGCTAAGAGGGAAAACTATGAAGAGATCTCTCTGTGCTTTGGCCAATTTGTTGCCTAACATCCTTATGAAAATCTGCAGAAATCACAGGGATTCTTCCAAAAGTGAACACACATTGGAGCCAGCCCCCGGAGGCTCCTCACACCTGCTTCCAGCTACTCAGCCTGCCCCCTCAAAGCTAACCACCACCTTGTCTCTGACACTGTAAGATTCCATTGCCTGTGTATGAACTTGATATAAATGGAATCACACAGTATCACTACTTTGTGTCTACCTCTTTTTGCTCAATGCTGATTGTGAGGTGTATCTAAGTGGCTGTGTGCAGCAGTGACTCCTTCAAGTTCATTGCTGAGTAGTATCCCATTGTATGCATATGAGCGTATCACATTGTATCCTTTCTACATTTGTTTCCAGTTTGCTTGCTATTATGAAACATATAGCTATAAGCATGTTTTGGTACACGTATGTAAGTGTTCATGAAGTGGCTGTCAGCCTAGGGCTGGAATTGTTGGGTCATCGTATTTGCAGATTTCAGCTTCAGTGGACACAGCTGAACAGTTTTCTGCAGTGGTTGTACCAACTTGCATGCCCACCAGCAAGTTAACTTGAACTCAAGTTCTTCCCCACTATTTTTTTTTCCTTTGTATCTTTGATACTTTTCTACAGACCTCTCTCTCTCTTCCATGGGGCAATCCCATTTTTATAACAATAATATTGATAACCACGAGCTGCCTAGCCTTTAAATGTGCTAGATGATATGATATGCACTGTACAGCTGTTAATTAGTCCCAAAGACACATTGGGGTAGGCATTATTGTCATATTAATGAAGAACTGCTAACCCTCAAAAGATTAAGTAATTTATGCAAGCAACACAGACCCACTAAGTTATAGAGGCAGGACTTAAGACACAGTGCAATTCCAAACCTTGTAATCATGTACTAAAAAATCTTCCTGCTCCCTTGTCCTGTGTTTGACCTAAACTTGCCCTGTGCCAGTAGATACAAGGGTACTTCATAAACTTTATGGAGAAACAATGGCATTAAATAACAGTTGTAGTGGTGGAGTAAGGAGTCTGAGTGAGATATTCCAGTGATTAATCACCAGACACAAACACCAGTGTGAACAGCTACTAATGCACCAGGCCACCTTCACAAGAGCTAAGGAAGCCACGTGAGAGACCAGAATGCCTGGTTTCCGTATAAGAAAAGACACATTGACGAGGGCAGGAAGGAGAGAGATGCCTGCCTCAGCCCTCCTCCAGCTCCAAGTGCAGCTCAGAGATACCTCGTTTCTCACTAGGGAACAGGAGATGGAATGAGGTCCAGGCCTTAACCTGGAAACCCAGTGCTGGACAGGACCCCGTGGTCTCTGCTCCCAAATCAGTACCTACAGACAGCCTTGTGGACCCTGCACAGTCAGGTGGCTAAATGATTGAGTGCACCACACCTACCCCAGTCTAAACAGCAAGACTCCAGCCACAAGGGCTGATACTTGGGCTCAGGGCTTTCCCTTGAAACTCAATGCCAGTCCCACTGTGGTGAGACACAGTACCAGATAGAGCTCAGCGATGCTTCTTCCCCTTACTTGCAGCCAGCCTATAGACCCATCCCAGCATCAGGTGCACACCTGTGCTCTGCTAAGGCAGTGTTTGAGCCTTGTCATTCTGAGACTTGCACAAGCCTGGCACCCATTCTCAAAACACACAGGGCCCACTGACTGTCAGACGGAGGGGACACTTTGCTTAGTGTCAGAATGGGGGTCTGGGGGGCCTGGGGATCCCTTCACTGGCCCTCCCCAATCCTGGGCAAACAGCAAGGGGCAAGACTCCAGCCACTGGGGAGTAGGGCACCGAAGTGAGGACAAGATTGCATCTTGGAACTCAGTGCCAGGCTGGTACAACCCAACGCTGGGCATATCCTAATGGCCTCTGTCCCAAGATAGTGCCTATGGACGGATCCTCTGAAATTGTATTGTCCCAGGTGGAGATCTGTGGCCCTAATCATTGAACATACATCCCAGTGATATCACTTGTGGTCGATTACAATGACCTTGGGCCACAATTTCGTGGAAGGCAGTCCATAGCAACGTGGGCCTTGGCCCTACCCTGTGCTGCTCAAGTTTTGACATACTGTGGGCTATGGGTATAATGTAGCATTGCAGTGTTGGACACCACAAGACTGGGCGATGCAGTCTTCCCCAAGCCTCAGGCAGCACAACACAGAGAATTCTTGGTCAAGGAAAAGGCAGAGAAAGAAAGCAAGCATTGTATGGAATCCTAAGACTTGTGCTGTGGTGATCCATGCAGGACGTGAATCCACGTCACATCCCTGCCACCAGGGAACATGTACAACTCCCCTGGAACTACGGGTCTGTGCTCTTATGAACTCAGTAACCACCTACTAAGGGCCAGCACCTCCACAGCTCTGGCCCCACCCCACTGACTGCTGCTGAAACCCTTGCGGGACTGAGAGGAGTATCCCATAACCCCCTGTTGCTGCCATCAATTTTAGTGGAGGAAGTTAAGGGAGAGTGCAACACGGCATCCAACAGGAACTAAAATACAGAACATGGAACGACATCCAAAGATACCTTGCAGGAAAAAGCCTCCCACCACGAATGCCACTCTGTAAAAGGGACAGAAACAACCACTCTGCCAGATGCACCCATGTCAGCATTTGAACACAGGAGTAAGAAAAAGCAAGGTGGCGTGATGCCTCTCAAGGAGCACAATGTTTTACCAATGGACTCCAAAGAAATGGAGATTGACAAGGTGCCCGATAAAGAATTCAGAAGAATGGCTGTAAGAATGCTCAAGAGATACACGAGTATTCAGACAGACAACTGAATGACAGGAAAACTGTATGATGTAAATGAGAAACTCGGAGAGACAGAGACCTAGAAAAAGAATGAAACACCGTGAGATAAATTTAACCAAGGATGTGAAAGACTTGTACAATGGAAATTACAAAGCACTAATGAAAGAAATTGAAGATGACAAAAAAAAAGACATTCCATGTGCATTGTTTAGAAAACCATTAAGATGTCCATAATTCCCAAAGAATGTACAGATTAAATAATCCCATCAAAATTAGACATTATTCATAGAAACAAAACAATCCTAAAATTCATTGAGAAACCCCAAATAGCCAATGCAATCATGAACAAAAAGAACAAAGACTGGGGCTGGCATTGTGGCCTGGCCAGTAAAGCTGCCACTTGCAATGCTAGCATCCCATTTGGGCACTCATTTAAGTCCCAGCTGCCCCATTTCTGATCCAGCTCCCTGCTAATATGCCTGGGAAAGCAGCAGAACATGGCCTAAGTCCTTTGGCCACTTGGGAGACCTGGAAGGAGCTCCCGGTTTTAATCTGGCCCAGCCCTAGTTATTGTGGCCATTGGGGAATGAACTAGCAGATAGAAGATAGCTTGCTGTATCTCTCCCTACCTCCTCTCTAATGCTGCTTTTCAAATAAATTAAATAAATCTTAAAAAATAAATAATATAATCTTAATACATAATGTATAAATAAAATATAATCTTAATATAATCTTAAAAATAAAATAAATCTTAAAAAAAAAAAGCTAGAGGTTCACAATATCTGACCTCATCACATTTTATAGAGATGTTGTAAACAAACCAGCATGGTACTGGCATAAAAACAGATACACAGACCAATGGAACAGAATAGAGACCCCAGAAATGAATCCTGACATCTATTGTCTACTGATGCTCAATAAAAGGTGGCAAAAATATATATTAGAGACAAGACTGTCTCCTTGATAGATTTTGTTGGGAAAACTGGATATTGATATGTAGAAGATTTAAACTTCACCTCTACCTCTCATCCTATATAAAAGTCAACCCAAAATGGATAGAAAACCTAAATGTAAGAAGATCTAAATCCATAAAACAACTAGAAGATAATAAATGGGACTTACAGGCATCAGTGTAGATGATTTTTTTCTAAGACCCCAAAAACATATATAACAAATCAAAACTAGACAAATAGGGTCATATTAAACTAAGAAGTTACTGTACACACAGCAGAGAACAATCAACAGAATAAAGAGACAACTGATAGAATGGGGGAAAATAATTACAAGCTGTGCATCTGACAAAGGATTAATATCCAGAATACACAGGAACTCAAAAACCCAAGGACAGCAACCACCAAAAACCCTCCAGTTAAGAAATAGGCATGAACCAAAAAATCCAGTTAAGAAATGGGCAAAGACTCTGAATAGGCATTTCTCAAAAGCGGAGATACAAATGGCCAACAAATGTATGAAGAAATGCTCAGCATCATGAGCCATCAGGGAAGTGAAGATCAAAATCACAGTGAGGTATCATCTCACTTCATTTAGAATGCCTATTACCAAAGTGACAAAAAATAATACATACAGGCAAGGATGTGGACAAAGGGAAGTCCATATACACTGTTGGTGGGAATGCGAATTAATATAACCATTATGAGAAGAGTACAGAGGTTTTTCAAAAAAAAGTACAAATAGCAGCCAGTGCTGTGGCATAGTGATAAAGCTGCTGCCTGCAACACCAGCATCCCATAGGGGCACCGGTTTGAGTCGTGGCAGCTCCACTTCTGACCCAGCTCCTGCTAATGGTCTGGAAAAGCAGCAGATGTTGGCCCAGGTGTTTGGGACCCTGCACCCACGTAGGTAACCTGGAAGAAGCTCCTGGCTCCTGGCTTTGGCCCCTCCCAGACTTGGCTGTTGCTGCCATCTGGGGAGTGAACCAGCAGATCACAGATCCTTCCCTCTGTGTCTCTCCAACTTTCAAATAAAAATAAATCTTTTTAAAAATAAACATAGATCTACTATAATGACCAAGTTATTTTGGGGGATATATATATATATCCCAAGGAAATGAAAACAGCCTGTTAAATAGATACCTGCATTTCCAGTCCTCTTCACAACAACCAAGATACGGCATCGAACTAGGTGTCTATCAATAGATGAGTAAAGAGTATATCATTTAAATGTCCATTTCAGCCGTAAAAAATGAAATCCTGACATTTGCAGGGAAATGGATGAACTACATGTTATTATGTTAACCGAAATAAGCCAGAGACAGAAAGACAAAAGAGCCACATGTTCCATTTCATATATGGGAGTTTTAAAAAGTCAGTCTGAACTTAGAACAGTGATTACTAGAGAATAGGAATGGAGGAGGGGGATTATAGAGGGATGTGTGGTAATAGGTCCCACAACAGAGATCAAAGCCGAGTGGGGCAACCACAGTTCACAAGAATGTGTTGTATGCTTTATGACCAACTAAAACAGAGGAGCTGGCAGGCTCCAAATATAAAGAAAAGGAAATGGAAATGCTAATTTCTCCCCACTTGCCATATACATGTTTTGAGATATGTTGTATCCCATAAAAATGTACAAGTATATATGTTAATCCCACAAAATTTTAAAATTTATTTCATGCTAAAAATTTATTTGGTGCTAAAAACTTTTGAAATCCATGTATATTTTTCTCAGAGTACACATTTTCCATGAACTTTAAGAAGACCCCTCTGGCATCCACAGTTGACCGTCTGGATGCCTGGGTTCGAAGAGTCCAGGCCTTCACTCTATTGTTGGCCTCTTCCAAAAATGTGCAAGGCACCTGATACACTTTTTAAATAAAGATTTATTAGTCAAGCCTTTTGTCTCCTCCTGCTTCCTTTGATCTCTCTCCCCTTTCCTGCCTTCCCTGCTCCGATTATGAGATGGTCCATGTGAGAACCTAAGGAATCCTTCAGTATCAGCTTTTCTTTGTTGCTGGGAACACGTGTCTGGACATCAGATTTCCACTTGTCACCTCAGTCAGTGACAATTTCCGTGTCTATTCTAAAATATCATGGAGAATTGAAGTGATGATAGAAGCTTCAAGATGCTTTGGTGTCATCAAGCAAGTATAGAAAACAAACGAGGCATGAGAGGGGGTGAAGAGAACAAAAAGGAGAGAGAAGGGAGGGAAAATAAAGGGAGAGGAGATGTTCTTAAGGAGTTCAACAACCAAATTGCTGGGCATGTTAATTTGCTTGCCAGTAGTGACTCTCATTGTATACCCACATCAGAACATGCTGTACACCTTAAATATGACAAAAATTAATATGTACGTAAAGAGAAGGATCACCTGGTCCCCCAAGTCACCCCTAGTGAACCCACAGCAATGCCCTGGGATATTTTAAATTGGTCAGGGAAACACAGCTGCAGCCGTCAGATACCAGGCAGAATACTAGCTCCAAATATGTCAGTGTTCAGCATCAGACTGCACAACCCTGTGTTTTTATGACACCATATCTTCGTTAAGACTAGTTTTTTGGGGCCAGTGTTGTGGTGCAGTGGGTTCAGCTACCACCCGGAATGCCAACATCCCAAAGGGGAGTGTCAGTTAAAGTCCCAGCTGCTCCACTTCCAATCCAACTTCCTGCTAATGTGCCTGAGAGGGCAGAAGGATGGCCCACGTATTTGAACGTTGGCCACCATGTGGGAGACTAGGATAGAATTTCTGGCTCCTGCCTTAGCCTGACTGAGACCCAGCTTTTGTGGCCATTTGGGGAGTACACTATTTGATGGAAGATCGATTAATCTTTCCACACTCCCTTAATTCCCCTCATCTCTCCTTCTCTCTGTCACTCTGCCTGTCAAATAGACATTTTTTTTTTTTTTTTTTACAAAGATGGACTAGATTTTTGGCAGTGGCTATAGAAAAAAGGCAAATATCAAGTGAAAAGCTCCATGGAACAAGAAATGAAGGGGGCCCGGCACGGTGGTGCAGAGGGTTAATCTGTCACCTGCATTGCCAGCATCCCTTATGGGCACTGGTTTGAATCCCCCACTTCCCAGCCAGCTCCCTGCTAATGTGCCTGGGAAAGCAGTGGAAGACGGCCAAGTGCTTGGACCCCTGTACCAGTATGTGAGACTGGGATAAAACTCTTGGCTCCTAGGTTCAGTCTGGCCCAGTCCTGGCCATTGTGGCCATTTAGGGAGTGGACAGGTGGATAGAAGACTTCTCTCTCTCTGCCTCTCTCCCTCTCTGTAACTCTGCCTTTCAAAAAATAAAAAAATCTTAAAAAAAATCAAGAGGATGATTATATTTCAAAGTTGAGACAGATGTTACCTGCCATTAATAAATAATTATGGTAATTTTCATGTGAAATAAAAATACAGTTCAGGTTACATGGATTATTTTTTCAAACAGTTCTTAGAAAAGTTGAGGACATAAATACTTCGCAAGTTGCTTGGACCTAGTTACTTAGTAAACAGACTGGTTTTCTGCTTCTTTTGCCCTAGAGTTTCTATGACTCAAGAAAGTCTGAGAACCTCTCCTCCATGGTACAACCTAATTTACATGGTTCATGCCGAACTTACACTTACTCTGGGGTACTAATCATGTCTCACAATATTTTCCTCTTATTTTAAAGTTAGCTTATCAGTAGCACATGTTTGGTAAATTTATACTCAACTTACCGTTGATTTTGATTTTTTTATGATGTTGAAACTATAAAGCAGTTAAGGATCTGAATCAACTGGATTCAGGTCTCACTTGTTTCCAATACAAATTTGAAGCAGATAATCTAAGGAAAGAGCATGAGATTTCTGACATCAGTAAACCCTTGCCTTAAATTCCAGCCAAGCCACTTTGTGTTTTTGTTTGTTTGTTTTTGTTTTTGTTTTTGTTTTTAGCTTCATCTATAAAATAGGGATCAGATTCCATTGGAGGGTCATTGGACAATGAAGTAAGATCATGTCTATAAAATACTACATCCTTGACACACATCATTTCCCCTCTCTCCATGATTACATTAGCCATTTAAAGATGAAATTCAATATTCTAAATGACGTAGGCATTTTAATTTCTGATAAGAATACATGACCACCCAATAGAATTATGTATAGAGTACATAGATTTCTGCCTCAAGGGACTTAGAGTCTCATTCTAACAAGTGAAGCAAAAGAAGAAAATTTAAAAGAAAATGGATTGCAGCTGCATTTGAGGAAATGAGCAGACGGGAGCACAGATCTGAGTGACCTAAGGTCGAAAAGGAGACTTTCCACAGCACAGGTTGGAAGGGGCAACCAGATTTACAGGAGGCCCGCAACTCGTCTTGGGGGAAAAGGAAATGGGGACACCATTATTCTTGATCAGTTTTCTATCAGTTATTTCTTTCCACTACTGTTTCCTGGAGTCCTACAACCAAATAACCTCATAAGTGTGTAGAAGGTAAAGCAAAGGGTCTCACCTGATTTCTTGAGATCTCCCTACTTTCTGGATTTCACGTGAATTATTTCTGAAGACCAGTAGAACAAAAGAAGAGGAAGTAGGGACTACCTTAGGTCATGCTTATAGCTCAGAAAATTCTGAAGAACTGGAATTTTTAACTCCTTAGTTGATCTAATCTGTGTTCAATATGCCTAATTCATCGTAGTAACTATGAGATGATGTTATCTCTGATTGTCTGATACCAAGGCCCAAGGTTTTAACTTCTGTTTCTACCCCAACATCTACAGAGAGGAATAAAACATGAGGTTTTTACACAGAAAAATTTTCAAGTAGATATCAAGTGTGCTATTTACTTGTGACTTTTTATACTTGAGTCCCACCCCTGTAAGTGATATCATATAGTCCATGTGGTAGGTACAGAAGAAGCAAACATAATTATGAACCACAGCTTACTTTTAAATGGAGTGTTATCTCCCTCAAGCAATCACTGTGAAATGACTCCAGGACACACTCAATCCTGAAAGTATTTCTCCATGCTGTCTTGTGAACAGCAAGAAGTCTTCCCTTGTAGGAGGATATTATGTGCTATATTTACCCTTGCAGAGTAGTTTGTTTTGAAATAACCAGGAGTAATTTAAGCATACCTGCCAAGTGAAGCATAAGATTGAATTCGGTGTAATGATAGGAGTCCTTGGGAAAATTCTCTTTGTGGGACCTTGCTTGGCTCTCTCAAGGAAATTCCTTGGAATAAGACTTTCTTTCCCTCAAAACCAGACTTTCCTCTGAACAGCATGAAAAAGGCACTATATTCCCAGCAAAGAAAAGCCTACACCCCAGATGGCTACAGAGATAAACATTTAAAGAATTAACACCAATCCTTCTTAAACCCTTTTTTTAAAATTGATGAGAGAACACTGACTAACCTGTTCTTTGAGGTCAACATCACTCTGATACCAGAACCAAAGAAATCACAAGAAAGGAAAATTACAAACCAATAACCCTTAAGAATATATACATAGGCTGGCGCCGCGGCTCACTTGGCTAATCCTCCGCCTGTGGCGCCGGCACCCCAGGTTCTAGTCCCGGTCGGGACGCTGGATTCTGTCCCGGTTGCCCCTCTTCCAGTCCAGCTCTCTGCTGTGGCCCGGGAAGGCAGTGGAGGATGGCCCAAGTGCTTGGGCCCTGCACCCCATGGGAGACCAGGAGAAGCATCTGGCTCCTGGCTCCGGATCGGCACAGCGCGCCAGCTGTAGTGGCCGTTTGGGGGGTGAACCAACGGAAGGAAGACATCTCTCTGTCTCTCTCTCTCTCTCACTAACTCTGCCTGTCAAAAAAAAAAAAAAAGAGAGAATATATACATAGATGCAGTATCAACAAAATATTAGAAGAGTGAATTCAGCAGTATAGTAAAATAATTGTTTACATTTATGATGACCAAATGGAATTTATCCTAGGAATGTACAGGTTACTCAGCATAAGACCAGCAGTCAATGAGTATCAAGTGAACAGAAGAAAGAAAGAAAACACACAGCCATCTCAATTGACACAGAAAAGGCATTTGATAAAATCCAACGTTCATTTCTAATGAAAAACATCAGAATAGTGGGAATAGAAGAGAATTTCTTTAAAATGATAAAGAATATTTATGAAAAACTCAGATAACACCATACTGAGTGCTGAAAGGCTCAGTTTTCCCTCAGATCAAGAACACCACAAGGATACTTGTTTACATCACTGTAAGTTCTAGTGAGAGCTATTACACCATAAAAGGAAGCAGCATCCAAACAGGAAAGAAGACATAAAGCTATTTGCAAATGACATGGTTGTATGAATATGGAATCCTAATAAACCCCCTAAGAAAACTACTTGAGCTAATACATTTAGCAAAGTTGTCAATTACAAGATCAACACACACAAAAAAATTAGTTGCATTTTCATACACCGGTAATGAATAATCCAAAAAAGTTGAGAAAATTCAATCTACAATAGCACCAAAAGTAAATATTTAAGAGTTAAACTAACCAAGAAGGTGAAAGATTGTATCCTAAAAACTAAAAATTTTTGCTGAAAGAAATGTAAGAATACTAAAAATGGAAAGATATCCCACATCCATGGATAGGAAGACTTAGCATCATTAATATGTCAATACCCCTAAAATAATCTATAGAGTCAATGAAATTGCTAACAAAATTCCAGTAACTTTTTTAGAAATGGAACAAGTCATACTTCTAATTCACATGGAATCACAGGTGATCTCAAATAGCTAAGCCAATCTTGAAAAAGAAGAATAAATGGGGCCAGTGCTGTGGTGTAGTAGGCTAAGCCTCCACCCGTGGCACCAGGCATCCCATATGGGTGTTGATTCATGTCCCAGCTGCTCCTCCTCCAATCCAGGTCTCTGATGGTGGCCTAGGAAAGTACTGGAGGATGGCCCTAGTGCTTGGGCCCCTGCACCCGCATGGGAGACCAGGAGGAGGCACCTGGCTCCTGGCTTTGGATCAGCTCAGCTCTGGTGTTGCGGCCATATGGGAAGTGAACTAGTGGATGGAAGACCTTTCTGTCTCTCCCTCTGTCTATAACTAACTCTCAAATAAATAAATAAAAATCTTTTAAAAAAAGAAAAGAAAAAGATGAAATAACCACATGTCTCAACTCCAGAACTTATAATAAAGCTACAATGATTAAAACAGCATAGTACAGGCTTAAGTTCATACATACAGACCAATGGAATAGTATGGAAGAGAGCCTAGAAATAAAATCTCACATATATCAAACTGATTTTTAAAAAATATTTGTTTATGTATTTAAGTCAGAGTCACAGAGACAGAAAGAGAGGTCTTCCATCTGTTGGTTCACTCTCCAGATGGCCACAACAACCAGGGCTGGGACAGGCTGAATCCAGGAATTTCTTCCAGGTCTCCCACATGGGTGCAGGGACCCAAGCACCTGGACCATCTTCTGCTGCTTTCCCACGCCACAGCAGAGAATTGGATCGGAAGTGAAGCAGCTTAGTACATGAACTGACTCCCATATGGGATTCTGGAATCACAGTGGCAGCTTTATCCATTACACACACAATGCTGGCTCCCTCATCAACTGATTTTTGATATTGTGCCAAGATTATTAAAAGCTATGGCACTTTTTTTTTTTTTTTGACAGGCAGAGTGGACAGTGAGAGAGAGAGACAGAGAGAAAGGTCTTCCTTTGCTGTTGGTTCACCCTCCAATGGCCGCTGCGGCCGGTGCGCTGCGGCCGGCGCACTGCGCTGATCTGATGGCAGGAGCCAGGTACTTCTCCTGGTCTCCCATGGGGTGCAGGGCCCAAGCACTTGGGCCATCCTCCACTGCACTCCAGGGCCACAGCAGAGAGCTGGCCTGGAAGAGGGGCAACCGGGACAGAATCCAGCGCCCCGACTGGGACTAGAACCCGGTGTGCTGGAGCCGCAAGGGGGAGGATTAGCCTAGTGAGCTGTGGCACCGGCCAAACCTTTTAATAACTGTAATAGTAAAATCTGATAACCAGGTGCAAAAGAATATAGTTGCACCTTTACCTTAAATCACACATGAAAAATTAACCAAGAGGAAGTCAAATACCTAAACCTAACAAAACTCTCAGAAGAAAATAAGGAAAATGTTCATAGCATTAAATTTGACAATGATCTCATAGGTATGATGCCAGAAGTACAGACAAAAGAAAATTGATAAATTGGACTTCATCAAAATAAGAGTGTTTATGCATCAAAGGATATCACTAAGAATACAAACAGACAACATGCAGGAGAGAATATTTGCAAATCACATCTGACAAGGGATAAACACCCAGAATATTTAAAGAAATCCTACAATTCAAAAACAACAAAAAACTCAATGCAAAAATGAGTCAAGGATTGAATAGACATTTCTTGGAAGAATACATACAAATGCCACTAAGCACATGAAAAGATGTTCAACACTGTTAGTCTTTAGAGAAATGCAAATCAAAATCACAGTGAGGTATTATCTTACATCCATTAGGATGGCAGCTATCCAGAAATAAAATTAGATAAACCAAAAAAGTCCAACAGAAACTAATCAGTGAGGACTGCAGAAATTGGAACCCTAATACATTTTTGGTGAAAATATAAAATTGATACAGCCACTATCAAGAATGACTTGGTAATTCCTCAAAAATTTTAGATACTCATTTATTTTTATTATTTGAAAGGCAGAGTGACAGAAAGACAGACAGAGACAGAGACAGAGAGAGAGAATCTTCCACCTGCCGGATCACTCCCCAAATGCCCACAACAGCCAGCACTAGACAAGAAGCCCATAACTCCATCTATGTCTCCCACGTGGGTGGCAGGGACTAATGTACTTGTGTCATCTTCTGCTACCTCCCAGTATATGCATTAGCAGGAAGCTGGAAAGGAAGTGGGGTAGCTAGGACTTGAACCCACACTCCGATATTGGATACAGGCCACAACACTTGCACCATACAAAATATAAACCAAAACCTAAGACCTAGAAATGCTATCCCTAAATATATATCCAAAAGAATTGAAAGCAAGGACTCAAACATATGTCTGTACACCAATACTCATACAGTATTCACAGTAGCTAAAAGGTGGAAATATCCCCAAATGTCCATTGACAGATGAATGCATAAAAGAACATACAAATTTTCAGCCTTAAAAAGGAGGGAAATTCTGTTATGTGCTACCATATGGATGAACCCTGAAAATATTACACTTTGTGAAGTCAGACACAGAAAGACAAATATTATGTAGCTCCACTTACATGAGGCACCTAAAATAGTCAAATTCAGAGAGACAGAAAGAATAGAGGATGTCTGAGGCTGAGCAGAGAGGGAAAAGAGTTACTGTTGAGTAATGATGACAAAGTTTGTGGTACAAATAACATACTTCAAATGGTCGTGGAAAATGGAATTAAAAGAAAAGTAGATTATGGTACAAAAGAATCTTTGGAATCCATGTATGCAAGGAGTCTTCGAAAAGTTTGTGGAAAATGTGTTATGAGAAAACTGTGCATGGATTTAAAAAATGTTTTGCATTAAAAACATTTTCATTCCATTTTCCATGAACTTTTGGAATTGTCTTCATATAAGGGAAATGATTAGAAATTAGGCTAAGAAATAAACTCAGGCCACATTGTGAGGACTTTGCGGCCACGCTCAGGACTCAACGAGGCAGTCAGGGAAGAACGGTGCAGGCTTCTAACACTGCAGGCTGTGGAGAGAGTCCACTAACAAAGCAGAGGACAGCTGGCTCTCTGGTCAATGGCCCAGGCCACTGGGCACCTCACCCTACACTGACACTTTTGGAAAGAGACAACGTAGTAATCACTTTCTTAAGCAAGACTGTGGACGAGATTTAACTCTTCCTTGGTTTCAGTGTTTTATCTGCTGCCAAGTTTACAAGTGTGTTCCTTCCAGAAGACTTGTTCACAAGCCTCAGCTTACGCAGGTGGTGGTGCTTCTAGGTCTCACCATTACCGTTGCTGACGCCAAGATTGCAGATGCCGGTGTTTTGATTTTTAGGCAGTTGCTATTGTAATACGTAGCTGCAACTGGTGTTGTGGATCCCATCCTTATTTTAATTAAGAAAGTGCTTCAGTAAGAGGCAAACTCCTGTCTTTGCAGTTCAGCATTGTTGATCCTCACTTAAGCTTTGCTGTGGCACTTCCACCCTGAATAGCTGCTGGGGACCTAGCAACCCTCTATCCCTCCAGCACCTGCTACCTTCTCTGCTTATCTACTGCAGTGGAAACAACGGACTGTAGCTTTCTCATGTTGCTCGTCCATTTCTCAAGTTCTGTTACTACACCTGCTCAGTTAAGAATTCATACACTTTATTCTTAATAAATGGATATGCGTGCTTAACCCAAAAGGCCTCTCAAGAATTATCTGAGAGTATAATCTTAGGGGGCAGATGTTCCTAGTTTTTTGTTCTTGTTTTTTGGGTTTTCAGCCTGTGTGATTTTTGCGAACTTACTTGGTGCTATTTGAATTACAAAGGGAAAACTTCTGCTACCATAGACACCACTCCCTGGTCTGCTACCTTCAGCTCCAAACTTCAAGAAAACTGAATTCCTGATCCTTGCTAAAGTGTTGCCTAAGACAGGAAAAACTAACATTTGGTCTCAACTCCATGTTTTGGACCCAAGTAAGGAAACAATACAGCTCTGTCTCTATTCCCAAGAATCAGTGGTGAGTAGTATCAAGTCTCATTTGGTCTCATATCTGAGAGTAAAATCAGAAGTCAAAGAGATGGAGCTTAGAGTCTGGGTCCCCTTGAGAGGAAGTAAATGATTTCTATTTTTTCCCCAAAAGATTTCATATGTTTATCACTAAACCAACATAATCGTGCAGATCTTTGAAACAAGAAAACACCATGGTCCCAATAAAATATGTCCATCTGCCTGTTCTATGATGGGGACCTTGACACAGCACAAACACATTTACCATCTCACAGCACCTCATAGACCCAGCTTGGTTCTTCCCCAATGTCTCCTCTTGGAGTTGTGCCCGATTGCATTAGAGTTTTCACCCAAATTCATTAGGGAATGGGATAATTTTCATGTGATGGTTGGCCAGGAATCTCTTGATCTAAATTCTAGTAAAGTCATGGTGAGGAGGGGAGACAGGCACGCTCACCACGATGGTAGAGAAAAGGAGACGGGATCTTTCATGTTCTGCCTTTAAATGTTTGACATGAGAAACATCCAAGACGGGCTGCACGTGGTGTGTTTCAACAGAATGATCTGTAAGCCCCCCAAAGAAGGTCTCCTGCGGCTGTTTTCCTTGACAATTTCCATCTCTCCCCAATTTCATATCTTTTCATTTCTGAGCCTCCAGTAGTTTTTCCCAAGTGTCAGATCTCTAACCCCATGCATTCAATGCAAGATTCTTAAGCCTTCAATTAGGGTCACTCTTCTCTTTTTTCCTTTTAACCTGACATCCTCCAAGATTTGTAAAAGCAGAGAGGCTGGACACCTTAAGAAAAAGTTGGTTGGACACCAGTCTAAAAAATTTAATCTTATCAAACCAGATTGCCTTGGGCCAAAAGAAGTATAAAAAGCTACAAAAAAAATTTTGGCAGCTAAAAATGTTGTAGTTCAGGTTGAGGAATATTTTTAACACCTTTAGATATAGAAATCAAAAGGAAAGTGGAGGGGAAAAAAAAAAAAAAACGCAGGCAATTTAACACCAGCTTTCCCTCACGCTACATGGCCCGGTCATGCTGTCTATCTGAGGTGTGGCGGTAACTCTAATTAATATTAAAAGCAAAATGTGTGGCAATCCAACATCCAAGTCACAAATTTAAGGCCCCAAAAAGTCCCCACTGGCTGCCTTCTGGTAATCAATCCTAAACAGGCCGTTTCTTTGTAACAAGTCAGGGAATTTAAACGCTCTCACAGTACTACCTGAAATGTGAGTTGAGATCTGAGTAGGTGTTACAGAAAAACTGCAATTGCTATGTGTCTGTTTCATGGGGGCCCTGGTCTTGAAAATGCAGGGGATACAAACCCTGCAGCTCAGCCTAGAGGAAGAGTGAGGGGCTCCAAGAGACCACATATGTGGACCCCCCGCAAGAGACTACATATGTGGACACCCCCCCACACACACACACCTCATTCTACAGATGAAAGAATTACGCGACTTGCCCAAGGCCGCCCCTCTCATTTGGGCACACCTCTGAACAAGTCTCCCAAGAATTCTCTTTGGTGTTCAGATGTTTGGGGTTAAATGCCGGGCTTAACTGTGCAGTTGTTTTCTGCATAGGCACCATTGTGTGATGTGATTATTCTGTGTCAGAGTGGAGGCTTAGTTCTGAATGAGGAAGTGAATGAGTAAATGGGAATGAGACCTCAGTGTGTCCACTGGATTTCCACAAAGTTATAGCAGAATTTGGGGGCTTTCAAAGGTTCGCTAGGCAATGGGCTTGGCATGGGCCTGGAGACTAATTGGATGCCTCTTCTTCACACCAAATTTCCACCAGTTGAACTTTGAGGTTTAGGTTACAGCTTCTCCAGGCACAAATTATGTGAATGAACCACTTGGTCTTTCACTCTGAACCAACGCCCACTGACCTCAGGTGATTTATCAAGTGTCACCATTCTTTCATGTATTCCAGAGCCCATTTTTAAAAAGATCTATCTATCTCTATCTACCTACCTACCTACCTACCTGAAAGGTAAAACCAGAGAGAGAGAGGGAGAGACAAAGAGAGAAAGATTTTCCATCATTCCTCAAATGGTCACAACAACCAGGGTTGGGCCAGGCCAAAGCCAGGAGCCAGAAATTCCATCCATGTCTCCCATATAGGTGGCAAGTATCCAAGCACTTGGGCCATCACTTGCTGCCTCCCAGGCACATTAGCAGGAAGATTGATCTGAAGCAAAGTAGCCAGGACTCAAACCAGGCACCATTACCATCGTTGCAGGCAGCACCTTAACCCACTGTGCCACAAATGCTGTCCCCTGCCCCATCTAATCCCCCAGGGAGGCCTCTCCCTGTCTCTCTGACTTACCATGAACAAGCTGGTGGGAATCAGATGCAGAGGCAGGTACCAAGACAGAGCAACAGATTGGAAGGGCTGGGCCACATAGAGGTGACCCAGTAAGTCCTCCTGTGACTCATGCCAGGGTCAAGGGCAGAGACTCCTTGCTGATACCCCCAAGAGGCAGATATGGGACTGATGTGATAGACAGTGACCTGAGATCAGGTCTGAGTCAGGCTTTGCTCAGACTCCATTGAGGGCTGGCCCTTTTGGAAGGCACCTTAAGCAGTGCCTACGAAGGCAGGTTATCATGCCTGAACTATATGTCCGCTCTGCAGCCAAACCCAGTCAGGCCAAGGCCTCCAAGAAGCCCACAGACCACCCCAGGTATTCAGACATGATTGCGCCTGACATCCAGGAGGAGAGAAACCATGCTGATTCCTTATACCTGTCCATCCATTAGCATATCAACACCAACTACAAGTGAGAACAGCAACTTGCAGATCGATTTGTCAACCAAGCCCCACATCACCACTGGTGTCCCAAGCAGACCAAAGGGTAAGTGCCTTTGGGTCATTCCACCTGGGCAACAGCCCAAGAGTTCAGTGGCCTTCAAGAAGGTGGCCATGCCAAAGAAGGCTACCACGCCCAAGAAGGCTGCCTTTAAAGCCCCACGCAAGGCCAAGAAGACGCTGGCTGTCACACCCATGAAAGCAAAAACCCCAAGACTGTCAAATCCGCAAAGGCCAAACCAGTAAAGCTCAAAGCCAAGTCCAGTGCCAGGAGGACTGGCAAGAAGGCATGACAACTCAGGCTTTTCTTCTAGACACTCCTTCCTGGCCCCTGTTTTCTGTAAACACATTTCTTCTTTCTTCTCTTGGTCCTTTTCTATGATCTCCTGCCACTTTCTGATTGTATAAAAGACAGAATTTGGACTCTTCAGAAATCAGGGAATAATTCTGTTTTCCTTAAATGGTTGTATAGCACAGCAACACATCTCTGATGATTAGAATCCACTTCTATTTTGTTCCGTTGATTTGCTGATAATCTTAATGATTTAAGGGTTTGTGTGGATTTGCGTGTTTTGTTAGTTTTTTTTTTCTTTTGCTGTGAAGGTAAATGGGGGAGGAGAGAACAGGAAAAGCACTTTGTTCTGGTCAGATGAGAGGGGATTATAAGGTTTGTAGGACTCTTTCAGATGAGCAGAATTTTCTTCAAGTTGGGCACCCCTTGTGAGGGTTTTGGAACCTTTGGCTTGGAGGACAGGCAAGTGGTGCATGGCCAAGAAAAGAGGTAGAAAAAATAAGTCTTTTGTGGGCTGACTTCCAAATCCCAGAGGTGGGCAGTGGTGGGGAGATAGGGGATATGCCGCAGGGTCCAAACCTAGCTTCCGTCCCTGGTCTCTTAGTCTGTCCTTGTGGCCTCCCCTTTGTCTTAAGGCTGGGGATAGAGGTTCAGGGACAGCTGGAACTAGCATCGGAATTCTTCATGGCTTCAGCAAAGTCTCTCTCTCTCTTTTTAAATTGTATTTACTTGAAAGGAGAGAGTTATGGAGAGGGAGAGACCGATATCAGAGACAGATATCCTCTGGTTCACTCCCCAAATAGCACATTAGTAGGAAACGGAGCAGCCAGGACATGAACTGGTCCCTCTATGGGATGCCAGTGTCCCAGGCAGCAGCTTGATCCACTGCACCACAAAGCCGGCCATGAGGGGAGACTAGCAAAGTCTCTTCTTTAGCAGGAGTGGAAAGTTTGGGTGAAAGGTCGGGAGTGAGTTATGCATATCTAGAGCTAGTACTTAGATGTTTCACAATGGGATCTGGGAGACTAAAAATCCTACACACTGATGTTTCTTTATGTTTGAATAAAATAGGAAAATTGGGCAGTTGTGTGTCACTGTTGAACTTTTAAAAGAAGTATTACTTGTGCAGGGAAAGTTTTGCTGTGTCTTTGTAATCTTAAAACTTTTAAACAGGGGTCAGCACCATAGCATAGCAGGTTAAGCTGCTGCCTGCAGTGCTGGCATCCCATATGGGTACTGGTTCAAGTCCTGACTGCTCCACTTCTGATCTAGCTCCCAGCTAATGTGACCGGGAAGGCAGTGGGAGATGACCCACATCCCTGGGCTCCTACATGGGAGACCAAGGAGAAGTTCCCAGTTCCTGACTTCAGACTGGCATAGCTCCAGCCATCCTAGCCATTTTGGGGAGTGAACCAGCAGATAGAAGATTCTCTCCCTATCCTCCCCCCGCCCCCCACCAGTCTTCCTCTTTGTAATTCTACCTTTCAGGTAAAAAATATTTTTTAAAAAGAATAATTTTAGAGAAACTTACTGAGATGCAACAGAATAGACAGGCAATTCAATGACACCAAAAAGACTATTCAATTCATGATATGAACGAGAAATTCATCAATGACACAGATGATAAGAACAACCAATCAGAAACCTTAGAGCTAAAGAACTCAATAAATGAAATTTAAAATGCAGTCAGAAGGCCTGAAAGCAGAATGGAACAGGCAAAAGGAAGAATTGGTAAGCTTGAATACAGATCTTCTGAAATCCAATCAAAGGGCAAGTTACATTTAAAGAAAGGAACCAAACTTCAAGGCTTACAGGGCACTGCCAAGTGAGCAAACCTCTACACTAGGGAGTTCCAGGAGACGACAAGGGAAAAGACATAGAAATAATCACCATAAGCTTTCCAAGCATACACATTCAGGTCCAGAAGTCCAGAGGACCCCTAACAGAGACAATGAAGAATGACAGTTTGTGCCTCTCGGAGAGGATCAAACAACAACTACACCACCAGACAAAGGAATTCTAGAAGCAGCCAGAGAAAAGCATCCAGTCTTTTACAAGGCCGGCTCCATCAGAGTAACAATAGCCTACTTCCTTGTTGGAACTCTACAGGCTGGGAGAGAATGGGATGAAGTATGCGAAGTCCAAAACGAAACACACTGCCAGCCAGGAGTATTACATCCAGCAGAATCATCCAGCAGAAATTACGGAGAAATAAAGACTTTCCATGGCAAGCAAACCTGAAGGAATTCACCACCAGATCAGTCCTACAGGAAACACTTAAGGGAGTCCTGCATTAGAAGCGAAATAACCATCATCATAAAAGCATGTCTCAACAGCACAGCAGATATACAAAAGAAAAATCTAATGACTCATTTAATTTTTTTTACCCTCTTAAAGGACTTGATTTGCTATCTATTAATTAAGAGTATTTTAAACCACTATCAATTGGGACTGTAGTGCTATAAATTCTTTTCTCATGCTCATTAAGATATTTTTTTTTTATTTTTTTTTAACTTTTATTTAATGAATATAAGTTTCCAAAGTACGAATAATGGATTACTATGGCTTCCCCCCCCATACCGTCAAACTGGAGAATGCGGGCATCGATCCCGCTACCTCTCGCAATATTTTTTAAGGTTTATTTTTATTTATTTGAAAGGTAGAGTGGCAGAAAGGGAGAGACAAAGAGATAAAGATCTTCCATTTGCTGGTTTACTTCCTAAATGTAACGTAACAACCTGGGCTGGGCCAGGCCTAAACCAGGAGCCTGGAACTCCATTTGGGTCTCCCCCATGGGTGTCCGGGGCCCAAGCACTTGGGCCATCATCTGCTGCTTCTCAGGCACATTAGCAGGCGCTTACTTAAACAATAGTTAAAGTTTCTGTTCATTTGGAGAAAAAGCAAAGCAAACTTTGGCGCCCAGAGGAACTTGGAGGAGCATAAAATTTTACTGATACTGGAAAATGTCAGCGTCAGGCTTTAAATAAGTTAGTCAACTCAATAGTAATGAGAGAAGACAACACTCAAAACAGCAAAAACAAACCCACACCCTTACTATTCCCTTTCATTAAAAGGGCAGAGAAGTCTGGGCACCAATACCTTGTATAGGAAAATTTCCTTCAACCGGAAAAGTGACCTCCGACATGCACATAACATTTGCCCTAAAGATCATCCAATGAGGAAAAGCAGAGTCCATATCTGAATTTTCTCTAATTTCTAAAATTAAAAGGCAGTGCCACAGCTTATTAATGTTGGTTCTTAAATATCCTCCTTGGCCCCTTCTCTTTCCTTTCTAGCCTTCAGTAGAAGAAATAAATGTGGACTTCAGTGCTGCTTAATCCTGGCCAAGTCGTCTTCTCTACAGATAATTTCCTCCATCTCTCAATGCGCTGTCCTCAAATGTAATTCCAGGTTCTCTCTATTCCAAACAGAGCCGGGGAAGAATTTCTCAGACAGTTTAACTCAGAGAGCAGGTCATTTTAATCCACTACAGACGTGCACCTGACAGGGACTTGTTATCTTCATTATTTCAATTACTCTTTAGGCTTTTTTTTTTTTACTCTTTCCAGGAAGGAAGGAAGGACTAGAAGTTGGCAGCTTTAATCTTACCATGTCATAGACCAGATAATTTTTTGCCTAATAATGACATCGTTTAGTGGCATACCTTAAGTAATGGAATTTGTTTGTGAAACTCTTTATCTTAACCCAAAAAAGAGAGGAAAAGTTGCCTTTTCTGATGGGAAGTCACCCACCTCTGTCACACTGCTGTCTGCGCGTTCCTTGCAGCTGACAGTTTCTGTTAATTTAGTTTTACTCCCCAGCTCAGCTTCCCATATGGAAAGCTGGAGTGATTTTTGAATAACAGCAAGTAATATCTGATGTGGCAGCAACGGGCAGCTCTGACACTGAGCCTGACTACAGCCATCACCCAGGATTCCTCACCTCTCCTTGAGAAGCAATTACAATTTCACAGGCTGGAATTAAAATTCCCTGTGGTATGCAATAGAGCAACTGACACTGTCAAAGTGATTTCAAGCCGCTAATCTCTTGCTGGGGTATGAGTGAAAATAGAGTTTCCTCCTCGTGGAAACGGAGGTCTGACAACTCTCTGGCTCGGAATCACTGGTGTGTTTTCATTCTCACGAAGGTCAGACGGCTCTGCCTCCTCCCAAGAAGACTTCTTAGACCACTGGCTGGTGGAAGACAGGGGTGCTTCCATAATGATGGAGGGGAAGGGCAAGAAGAAGTGGACAGACTAGAAATGAAACAACAACAACACGGGCTCAGGTTCTTTTCTGAACTCAATGAAGAGAAGGAAACACAGAACAAGTTCTCCAAGCTGATCTGGACAAGGGCGCAGAGGATAAATGCCTCGGATAACAGGTTCTCCTGCAGTTCTTCATGGAGATCCGTGTCTCATGAGCACGCAGCCTCCCTCTGCAAGGAAGAATCCAGGGGCGAGGGCTGGCACTGCGGTGCAGCAGGTTAAGCTGTCGCCTGCGATGCCAACATCTCACGAGCTCTGGTTCAAGTCCTGGCTGCTCCACCTCCTATCCAGCTTCCTGCTAACTTGCCTGGAAAAGCAACCAAGGAAGGCCCAAGTACTTGGCCCTCACCACCCACATGGAAGACCCCCAATGGAGCTCCTGGCTCCTGGCTTTGGCCTGGCCCAGCCCTGGCCATTGCAGCCATTTGGAAAGTGAACCGTTGCTTGGAAGTTCTCTGTCTCTCCTTCTCTCTAATGCTGTCTTTCAAATAAATAAATAAAATCTTAAAAAAATCCAGAGATAGTGTGTGCTAATAACATTCAGAAATGTATGTTTCCACAGTGCACAATTCTCAGGTTACCAGTAAAGGCACAGCCTCCTGGGAAGGCATCAAGTCTGCCCATTCTTGAACATACTGTCTACCACCTGACTCTGAAGGCAATCCTTTATGCAAAAATCATTATGCGAAAGAAGAAGAGTATGAGCATTTATGACATTGAATAAAAATTAGCATAAGGACAAAGACAGTCCTTCAAGAGGGCAAATAAAGATGAGGAATCTCCCAAGACAGTGACAGAGGGAATAAAAAGCCTTGGATTCATCTTTTACATAGAATTATCACTTAACACCGGGCAATGGCTTGCTCTTGTTTGTTTTGTAATTTGAGAGGCAGAGAGAGATTGCCCATCCACTGGTTCACTCTCCAAAGGCCTGCAACCTCCAGGATTGGGCCAGGTGGGAGCCAGGATCCAGGAACGCAGTAAGAGTCTCCTCGTGTAGGTGACAAGGAGCTAATGACCTTGGCCATCATCACCACTGCCTCCCAGGGCGCACATTAGCAGGAAGGTGGAATTGAGAGTGCAACCAGGGTTCAAACCCAGGTACGCCGCCATGCGACGCAGGCATCCCAATCAGCAGCTTAACACGAGGCTTAGTGCCCACCCCAGACCAGCGGGTTTGATGAATACAAGGGAGGACACCTATTTTTAGCATCCCCCTCCTCCTTATTAGCTCATTTTCTGTCCAGACAGCTTCTACACATTGCACTTTGCAGAAGGCTTATTTGTAACAGGGAAGGCATGGATGCTGACAGTTTTCACCACCCCTTTTCCACCATCTGACAGCCATCATTGTTAAGTGGAATAATGGTGTCAGAGATAATCTATAATGCATTAAAATTCACTCTGATTCTGTGGATTTAATTGAATCAAACTTCAACACAAGTTTTTCCTGAGTAAGGACTCCAGACCTGAGCTGGTATCATCACATTAAGAAAAAAAATTCTGACGCCAAGGAATACAAGATGCTAATGTGGAGAAAACGGATGGAAGCCTACAGAATGTAGCGTTCTATATACATGAGTGATCACGTGTTGTGTTTCTCTATTCACACGTTTCCATTGGCCAGGGAGACAGGAGCTAAGGTTGGAGATGCCGTTCACTGATGCTTGGAAGGGTAAGGTGGGAAACCTGCTGCTGCCTTCACACTCTTCTTCCAATTGGCTAGAAGTCCTCCTTTTATTTTAAATTGAGGTGACAGGGCTGGCGCTGTGGCATAGCAGGTAGAGCCACTGCCTGCAGTGCCAGCATCCCACATGGATGCTGGTTCGGGTCCCAGCTTCTCCACTTCCTATCCAGCTCTCTGCTGTGGCCTGGGAAAGCAGTGGAAGATGGCCCAAGTCCTTAGGCCCCTGCACCCGCGTGGGAGACCTGGAAGAAGCTCCTGGCTTCGGATCGGCGGCCAACTGGGGAGTGAACCAATGGATGGAAGACCTCTCTCTGCCTCTCCTTCTCTCTCTGTGTAACTCGGACTTTCAAATAAATAATCTTTAAAAAAAATTGAGGTGAAATTCCCGTAAGATAAACATTTTGCAGTGAATAGCCCAGTGGCATTCAGTACATCCACAATCCTGCACAACCAACACTTCTATCCATTGCCAAAATTTTATTAGGTGCAGAAAGAAACTCTGTACCTCCTAAGCAGTAATTCTTTATTCCCCTGCCCTCAGCCCTTGGTAACCTTTGCTTGTTTTCTGTCTGTATGAATTGGGCCATTCTTGATACCTCATATAAATGGAATCATGTAACATGGGAGTATGTCCTTTTGTGTCTGGCTTATGTCACTTGGTCTATTTTCCAGGTTCATCCACATGGCAAAATAACAAAGTTCTAATAGTTTAAAACCTTGAGAATTAGAGGGAGAGAGCGAGCGAGAGAGTGAGAGCGCGCTCCCATCTGTTGGTAAATTCCCTAAATGCCTGCGATGCCCTCACCAGAACCAGGAGCCAGGAGCCCAGCCTAGGTCTCTCATGTGGGTGGCAGGAACTATTAGAGCCATCATTACTGCCTCCCGGGGAAAGTAGAGTCAGGAGTCAGAGCCAGGCAGCAAACTCGAGCACTCCACTGTGAGAGATGGGCATCTTAACTGCCAGACTAAATGTCCATTCCAGAACTTTAGGATATCTATGCTTGAATAATATTCAATTAGATGTGGATACCAGATTTGCTGATCCGTTTCCCCTGGTGGTGGAGCTCTGGACTGTTTCCACCTTTTGGTTATTATGAAGGGTACTGCTAAGAACATGCATGTACATGGATTTGTTTGATCAACAGTTTGCAGTTCTGATACATAGGTAGGAGTGCAACTGCAAGGTGATATGGTGATTCTATGTTTAGCTTTTTGAGGGACCACCAAACTGCTTTCCTAGAAGTCTGCCTTGGGCAACTCACTCCTGCTGGATTATGCATCCCCCTTCCTTGTATCCCCGACAACGGCTACACAACTTTTCAAATACATCCAAGAGTTCTTAGTACAACAAACCCTATGCACCCACCGATCACATTCAATAGCCATCACCTCTGTCATGCTTGCTTCTTCTGTCTCCCCATGCGCTGTCCCATTCTTCAATTCTTGATGGGTATTTTAAAGCACAGTCAGATGTTATGTGATTGCCCATCAAATGACTCAACCACACTCAGAAGGGAACAGCATCTTCTAAAGAGGCCTGTAAGTGGGGTTTAATCTCGTTCCCTTTCATCTACGCTACCCACTTGTGAACGACACCAGATTAGGCATTTTGTAGAATGAAGAAACTAGCTTCCTCCTTGTGGTATGTTTATACATTCTTTAAACATTTTATTTTTATAGTCATAACTTAGGAAGATCCTATAGCCGTCACTCTCATGCTTTAACATAAAATGATGTGAGATTTTTTTTTTTAAATAAATGCAGATCCTTGGCCCTTGTGCTCCTCGTTATCCCAAACTCCCGAAGTCTGCAGTGATCCAGGCTGCAGCACAGGCATCTGCGTCTTTGGAGGCAGATGGTTCCTAACTACGAGGTGCACACAGCACCTTCGGGGGGATGGAGTTTTATCAGCTCACCTTTGTTCCATGACTAGAAAAACAGTTCTGTTCTGCTGGGAAAAAAAAAAAAAAAAAAAAAGGCATCAGAGCAGCCCTGCAGAGAAGAACAGATTTCACCCTCTTCACAATTTACCCAGTTGTCACCACCTTAGCCAGGGATCATTCTGATGATGCATTAAGCAACCAGGGTCCTACTGATTGTAGAATGAAGGAAGGAAGTCCTTACGTGTAGCTCACACTTAAGGAGAAAGGATTCACGTGCCACTTGTCTGAGAGTGGAACATCCACACACATTATTTGGAAGTCCTTGGCCGGAGGGATCTGTCTTCCTCCCTTATTCATTTATTCAATCATTTGTTAACATTGTGGCTGGTGTTGGGGCTTAGCTGGTTAAACTGCCAACCCTGATGGCAGCATCCCATATGGGTGCTGGTTTGAGTCCTGGCTGCTCCACTTCCGATCCAGCTCCCTGCTAATGTACCTGGCTAAGGCAGTGGAAGATGGCCCAAGTGCTTGGGCCCCTGCAGCCACGTGGGAGGCCTGGATGGGATTCCAGACTCCTGGCTTTGGCCTGACCTAGCCATTGCCGCCACTTGGGGAGTGAACCAGCAGATATAAGCTGGATGTCTCCCTTTCTAACTCTGCCTTTCAAATAAACAAATAATCTTTAAAAAGATCTTTTATTTTTATCAGTACAGACTCACAGATACTTATTTTATACTTGGGTTTATAATCCAATGCTACTTTATTTTTTTGTTGCTCAAATTGATCCAGCTTTGGGCACTAGGAGATTTTTCAATTTCCCCACCAACATGGTGATTTACTTTATTTTGCTCACTTTACTTCCTGGCACAACACTCTCCAACTCATCCTGTCTATTTTCTGCCCCCGGTCTAGAATCAGCCATTTCTCCAAGGAGCCCCGGTTCCTGTTACTAGACAATGGTATTAGATCTGGGTGCTGCATATAGTTGTTGCTCACCTGTTACTTTAAACCCTGTCAGCTGATGAGCAAGAAAATGTATGTGTGTATACTGAGTGTATATGCACATTTTCATCAATCTTTCCCTATGTAACATATCTATATTAAGCTAGCCTAAGTTCACAATAAGATCTCCAATTCTAAACTAGTACCTGCATATAATTCTAACCCCCTGCTTTTGTTTATATGTAAATCCCTACTCCAACTCTGAGAAACTTGATTGCCACCATCTGCTATCCATTTTCTAAATTGTTCAATGCTGGCCCATATGGATAACAATACAAATTATTAGCATGTACCACTGTGGGAAACAACTTTTAACAAATTGTACCTGAAAGATTTTTTATTCATATGAAAGGCAGAGTTACAAAGAGAAAGAGAGAGCTAGTTCAATCCTCCAACGGCTACAACAGCTAGGAGTGCCAAAACCAGGAGCTTCCTCTGGTTCTCCCATGTGGATGCATGGGCCCAAGCACCTGGGACATCCTCTGCTGCCTTCCCAGGTACAACAGCAGGGAGCTGGATCAGAAATTGAAGAGCCAGGCTGGCGCTGCGGCTCACTAGGGGCCAGCACCCCAGGTTCTAGCCCCGGTTGGGGTGTCAGAGTCTGTCCTGGTTGCTCCTCTTCCAATCCAGCTCTCTGCTGTGGCCTGGGAAGGCAGTGGAGGATGGCCCAAGTGCTTGGGCCCTGCACCCCATGGGAGACCAGGAGGAATCACCTGGCTCCTGGCTTTGGATTGGCAGAGCGCGCTGGCCATAGCGGCCATTTGGGGGGTGAACCAATGGAAGGAAGACCTTTCTCTCTGTCTTTAACTCTGCCTGAAAAAAAAAAAGAAAGAAAAGAAAAAGAAAAGAAAAAGAAAAAGAAAGAGAAAAGAAAAGAAAAAGAAAAGAAAGAAATTGAAGAGCCAGAACTTGAATCTGTGCTCATATGGAATGTCAATGTCACAGGCAGTAGCTTAATTCCCTGCACCACAATGCCACCCCCAACAGTTATTTTGTACAGTTCCTTTTGCCTTTAGTCTTACAGATTTTACTCATTTCCAAAGTATATTAGGTCAGCACCTTGCCACCACTTTCAATGAAGGGAAGTTATTTCATTTTTGAGATACTCCTGAGGTTAGGATCTAGATGTAAGTTTAAATTTGCCATTGTTAAAGTTTATTCTTTATGCTCTCTGGGTTTTAACAAATGCTAAATGCCTTATTTTTATCATTATAACATCATACACAGTATTTATACTGCCTTAAGAAGTCTCTATGCTTTACCTCTCTCCCATATACTGAGTCCCTGGAAATCTGTTTATCCTCTCTATGGCTTCTTTTCTAGAATATCGTATAGTTGGAATAATACAGTTTGTGGCCTTTTCAGATTGACTTTTCTCATTTAGTCAAATGCATTTGAAATTCATCCTTGTGTTTTTGTATCTTGATAGCTCATTTCTTTCCACCACTGAAAAATATTCAATTGCATGGATATTGCATGGATATACCACAGTTAATTTGCCCATTCTCCTATTAAGAACATTGTGGCTGCTTTCAGATTGTGGCAACCATATCTAAAGCTGCTATAAACATGTGTGCAAATTTTGGGGTACACTGAAGTTTTCACCTCATTTGGGTGAATAAAAGGAGCACAATTGCTGGATTGTATGGCAAGAATGTTTAATTTCATGAGAAACTGCCAGACTTCCAAAATGACTATTATTTTGTGTTCCCACAAATAATGAAAGAAAGTTACTGCTATTCTATACCCCCACCAGCAGTTTTTATTATCAATTTTTTGGATTTTAGCCATCACAGTAGTTGTAAAAGGGCATTTCATTGCTGTTTTAGTGCATTTTCTTTTAAAGGGAAATGATACAGAATCTTTTCATGTGTTATAAAGCATATATCGACTTCCGAGCTCTGGGAATGGAATCAGTATCATTACGTAACACCCACATTCCTTATATAGCACTTCATTCCCTCACATCTCATAACACAAAAGAGGGGGGATTCTCATAGCTAAGGAACACTTAATGCAATGGATTAGAAAATGGAACACAGTTGATATAAACATTTCTAAAGGCATCTTCTTAGCAAAAATGAGAGTTACCCACAGTGGAGAACAATCCAGTCTCAAAGACCCCCAGTGTCCCCTTCAACTTGACTAGATAGCAATTTGCATTTTAAATGTCTTACACTGTGACAAACAGATCACAAAGAGAAATATTGGGAAACATTGAACCACTCTGCAGACATCCTGTGCTCTCAGCCCTGTACAGCTCTCCAGAGGGTGCCTCCTTTGAACAATTACAGGACAAATCATTCTATCTTCTGCACAGAGTGAAAATGTGAAAGTCACAAAAAGAAGGAAACACATAAAAGATAAAGTCCCCAAACAATAAATACTATCTATAAAAATGCACGTTTCCAAACAAGGAAGCTCAGTAGGAGTTCTGGTAGCAAGTCACCCCATAACTGACAACCCTGGCCAGCTCTTCTGCCCCTGTGAGCCATACACAAGAAGGAAGCCGTAGAGATAGTTCTGGGGCCAGTGCCGCGGCTCACTAGGCTAATCCTCCGCCTTGTGGCGCTGGCACACCGGGTTCTAGTCCTGGTCGGGGCGCCGGATTCTATCCCGGTTGCCCCTCTTCCAGGCCAGCTCTCTGCTGTGGCCAGGGAGTGCAGTGGAGGATGGCCCAAGTGCTTGGGCCCTGCACCCCATGGGAGACCAGGAGAAGCACCTGGCTCCTGCCATTGGATCAGTGCGGTGCACCAGCTGCAGCGCACTGGCCACGGTGGCCATTGGAGGGTGAACCAATGGCAAAGGAAGACCTTTCTCTCTGCCTATCAAAAAAAAAAAAAAAAAAAAAAAAAGAAAGAAAGAAAGAAAGAAATAGTTCTGGAAGCTTCTCTGCACCATGCCTGCATTTCTGCTGCCCAAAGGTGGGTCAGCTGCTTGCCCATCAAATGCTATTTTATTTATCATAACTATGGAATTCAACTAAATTGCATATGAAAGTAAAAATGTAAGTTTGAGATAAGGAGTCTTGTTATACAATTTCAGTGAACACTAAGTTGAATGCCTTGCAAAGACAAGATCCAGGTGAGCTGCTATACAAAACAGTGAGAAAGATATCTGAGAAAAAAAAAAAAAAAGCTGTGCAGTATGGAAAGAGCATGCACCCCAAATTTTTCACAAGCGACCACTTTCTCATGCCATTTTAGATAAAACAAGAAATTGAAGATGTCATTTATGGATGTGGTTTGTCCAAGAGGACTCAATTCCAAGTAGTAGACTTATACTCAAAGAAAGTCAGTGGCAGGCAGAGTAGGGAGGGAGCCTAGTGCTCTAGTCTAGGAGACTATAGTTTAAAAGAGTGGAGGACACATTTCTCTCTCCCTGATCACCCTGCAACAGCATCCTATAACAAGCTGATAGAGGGCGGGAGCCATTTTGGACATACATAACAGCTGTGCCAGCTGGTGTCTGGCAACCAGCCCAGCAGAGACTAGAGTCTGGTGGGGAGAACTCACAGCAGGGATAGGTGCTTGTGACTATGGAAGGCTTGTGTGCTAAACACTGAGACCACATGGGAGGGCTCAGAGTGTGGCTGGGACTGTGGGTACTCACTGTGGGAGGTTCCACAGGCTCAGGGGCCCTTGGTTCCCTGGTGAGGACACTGTTAGGGAATCTGCTTACACCAAGGACTGAAAAGATAGTTTGTGTGGTCCTTCTGGAAGGGCACACAAATATTATATACATTGGGGCTAGTACCCAGGAACTGCTGTCCTTTGAGGAGAGGGGACGAGCTGAGTCTATGCCAATAGAGCAGAACAAACCTTTCCTCTGATTAAAAAAAAAAAAAAGGAGATTTACCACGCCCAATCTGGGTGTCACTTTAGACACTCCTTTCACCCTGGAACACTGAACAGAGCTCACTGGCCACACACATACCACAAGCCTCTAGGTATTCTCTGAAAGTAGACACTCCACTAATCCACAGAGGAATTGTCCAAAGATAAAAGCAGTCACAGTGAAAAGACAAAGAGGAAACCAATAACTATCTCCACAAATGCTGAATAAATGCAACAGTACAAGAAACAAGAATAAGGAACACAATATGACACTTCCAAAAGAAAACAATACTTCAATACTAGATTATAAAGACGATGAGAATAAAGAAATGCCAGAAGTGAAATTCAAAAGACTGATCATAGGATTACTTAAAAGCAATCAGAAGCAAATGCATGAACTAATGAAATCCTTACATGTCATGAAAGAAAATTTCTCCCACGAGGAAGAACTTCTAAGATCAATCCCATTCACAATAGCTACAAAAACAATCAAATACCTTGGGATAAACTTAACCAAGGACGTTAAAGATCTCTACGATGAGAATTACAAAATCTTAAAGAAATAGAAGAGGATACCAAAAAATGGAAAAACATTCCATGCTCATGGATTGGAAGAATCAATATCATCAAAATGTCCATTCTCCCAAAAGCAATTTACAGATTCAATGCAATACCAATCAAAATACTGAAGACATTCTTCTCAGATCTGGAAAAAATGATGCTGAAATTCATATGGAGACACAGGAGACCTCGAATAGCTAAAGCAATTTTGTACAACAAAAACAAAGCTGGAGGCATCACAATACCCGATTTCAGGACATACTACAGGGCAGTTGTTATCAAAACAGCATGGTACTGGTACAGAAACAGATGGATAGACTAATGGAACAGAATAGAAACACCAGAAATCAATCCAAACATCTACAGCCAACTTATATTTGATCAAGGATCCAAAGCCAATCCCTGGAGTAAGGGCAGTCTATTCAATAAATGGTGCTGGGAAAATTGGATTTCCACGTGCAGAAGCATGAAGCAAGACCCCTACCTTTCACCTTACACAAAAATCCACTCAACATGGATTAAAGACTTAAATCTATGACCCAACACCAAATTATTAGAGAGCATTCGAGAAACCCTGCAAGATATAGGTACTGGCAAACACTTCTTGGAAAAGACCCCAGAAGCACAGGCAGTCAAAGCCAAAATTAACATTTGGGATTGCATCAAATTGAGAAGTTTCTGTACTGCAAAAGAAACAGGAAAGTGAAGAGGCAACCGACTGAATGGGAAAAAATATTTGCAAACTATGCAACAGATAAAGGGTTGATAACCAGAATCTACAAAGAAATCAAGAAACTCCACAACATCAAAACAAACAACCCACTTAAGAGATGGGCCAAGGACCTCAATGGACATTTTTCAAAAGAGGAAATCCAAATGGCCAACAGGCACATGAAAGAATGTTCAAGATCACTAGCCATCAGGGAAATGCAAATCAAAACCACAATGAGGTTTCACCTCACCCCGGTTAGAATGGCTCACATTCAGAAATCTATCAACAATAGATGCTGGCGAGGATGTGGGGAAAAAGGGACACTAACCCACTGTTGGTGGGAATGCAAATTGGTTAAGCCACTATGGAAGTCAGTCTGGAGATTCCTCAGAAACCTGAATATAACCCTACCATTCAACCCAGCCATCCCACTCCTTGGAATTTACCCAAAGGAAATTAAATTTGCAAACACAAAAGCTGTCTGCACCTTAATGTTTATTGCAGCTCAATTCACAATAGCTAAGACCTGGAACCAACCCAAATGCCCATCAACAGCAGACTGGATAAAGAAATTATGGGACATGTACTCTATAGAATACTACACAGCAGTCAAAAACAATGAAATCTGGTCATTTGCAACAAAATGGAAGAATCTGGAAAACATTATGCTGAGTGAATTAAGCCAGTCCCAAAGGGAAAAATATCATATGTTCTCCCTGATTGGCGACAACTAACTGAGCACCAAAGGGGAAACTTGTTGAAGTGAAATGGACACTATGGAAATAAAGATCTTCCACGACAAACAGAAACTGAAAGAATTTGTATCCACGTGCCCAACCCTACAACACTTGCTCAAAGACGTGCTGCACACAGAAATACAAAAACAAGAACTTCACTACAAAAAAAAGCGAATGTAGAATAACCAACAAAGTTCAAAATTCATAAACAGCTCGTTTCAGAAATGGACACGAAAAACAGTGACTTGATCAGCCCTTATCCTGACTGTTGATGTACAATGTAATACTTTATCCATTTTAGTATTTTTTTTGTTCTAGTACCATTGATTGAACTCTTTAATTAACACACAATTATTCTTAGGTGTTTAAATTTTAACTGAAAAGTGATCTGTTAAATATAAGAGTGGGAATAAGAGAGGGAGGAGATGTACAATTTGGGACATACTCAATCGGACTTGCCCCAGATGGTGGGGGTAGAAACGTGCCAGGGGATTCCAATACAATCCCATCATGGTGGCATGTACCAATGCCATCTCACTAGTCCAAGTGATCAATTTCAGTTCACAACTGATCACACTATAGGTCTAAGAGTCAAAGGGATCATGCAAACAAGACTAGTGTCTGCTAATACTAACTGATAGAATCAAAAAGGGAAAGAATGATCCATCATGGGAAGTGGGATACACAGCAGACTCATAGAATGGCAGATGTCCTAAATAGCACTCTGGCCTCAGATTCAGCCCTTAAGGGATTTGGATCTGGCTGAAGTGCCCATGAGAGTATGTTAGGCATGGAAAGCAAAGACACTCTGGGGGAAAAAAAAAAAAAGAAAAGACGACCTAAATGAAAGATCTCTGCAAGGGAGATCCCAGTGGAAAGAACGGGGCCATCAAAGAAGGAGGTACCTTTCTCTGAAGGGAGGAGAGAACTTCCACTTTGACTATGGCCTTGCTAAATAAGATTGGAGTTGGCGAACTCAAGAGGCTTCCATAGCCTTGGCAACTCATGACTAGAGCCTAGGGAGATTACTGACGCCATAAACAAGAGTGTCAAATTGTTAAGTCAACAACAGGAGTCACTGTGTGCTTACTCCTCATGTGGGATCTGTCCTTAATGTGTTGTCCAATGTGAAGTAATGCTATAACAAGTACTGAAACAGTATTTTACACTTTGTATTTCTGTGTGGGTGCAAACTGATGGAATCTTTACTTAATATATACTAAATCGATCTTCTGTATATAAAGATAATTGAAAATGAATCTTGATATGAATGGAATGGGAGAGGGAGCGGGAGATGGGAGAGGTTTGAGTGGGAGGGAAATTATGGGGGAGGGAAGCCATTGTAATTCATAAACTGTGCTTTGGAAATTTATATTTACTAAATAAAAGTTTTAAAAAAAAGAATTTCTCCCACAAAATTGAGATCTTAAAAGAGAAATCAAAATGAAATCTTGGACATTAAGAATTCAATTGAACAAATAAAAAAATGCAGGGGAAAGCTTTAACAGAATCAGTGAAGCAGAAGAAAGAATATCCACTTAAAACACAAGTCATAGGAAATTGTACAGTCAGACCAAAAACAAGGAGGAGAAATTATAAAAATAAAAAATACACAGTTGGGAATCTATAGGATACTTACAAATGAACCAACACACGTGTTCTAGAAGTACCTGAAGGTGTGGAAAGAGAGAAAGGATTAGAAGGCCTTTTTAGTGAAATAGTAACAGAAAAACTTCCCTAATTTAGAGAAGAAAGGGACATGCCAGTTCAGGAAGCACATAGAACTCCTAATTGATATGATCAGAAAAGATCTTCACCACGACACATTGTAATCAAACTCTCCAAAGTAAAACATAAAGAAAATATTCTAAAATGTACATGAGAGAAATGCCAGACTACTTTCAGAGGATCACCAACTAGACTCACAGTGGACTCATCAGAAACCCTACAAGCTAGGGGAGAATAGTGAAATACATTCCAAGCCTTCAGAGAAAAAAACTGTCAACCCAGAATGCTGTATCCTGCAGAGCTCTCATTTATGAATGAAAATGAATTAAAGCCTTCCATAACAAGCAGAAAGAATTTGTCACCACCCATCCAGCCTTGAAAAAGATGCTTAAGGATGTGCTGCACACAGAAACACATAAAGCATCTTCATCCCTACGAAAGAAGGTAAGGAAGAAAACCTCCCATAAAAGTTCAAAGGAGGCCGGCGCCGCGGCTCACTAGGCTAATCCTCCGCCTAGCGGCGCCGGCACACCGGGTTCTAGTCCCGGTCGGGGCGCCGGATTCTGTCCCGGTTGCCCTTCTTCCAGGCCAGCCCTCTGCTGTGGCCAGGGAGTGCAGTGGAGGATGGCCCAGGTGCTTGGGCCCTGCACCCCATGGGAGACCAGGAAAAGCACCTGGCTCCTGCCATCGGATCAGCGCGGTGCGCCGGCCGCGGCGGCCATTGGAGGGTGAACCAACGGCAAAGGAAGACCTTTCTCTCTCTCACTGTCCACTCTGCCTGTCAAAAAAAAAAAAAAAAAGTTCAAAGGAAATCCAAAGTAAAAAATAGGAATATTTATGGAAAAATGGCAGGGCAAAGTCATTACTTATCAATAGTCAACTTGAATGTAAATGGCCTCAACTCTCCAGTTAAAAGACACAGACTGGCTGAATTAAAAAACAAAACCCATCTATTTGCTGCCTATAAGAAACACATCTAACCAACAAAGATGCACACAGACTGAAAGTGAAAGGATGGAAAAAGATATTCCACTCTAACAGAAACCAAAAAAGAGCTGGTATCGCCATCCTAATATCAGATAAAATAGACTTTAACCCAAAATGGTTAAAAGAGACAAAGAATGGCACTATGTAATGATTAAGGGATAAATTCAACAAGAAGATATAACTATTACAAACATATAAGCACCTAACTACAGAGCACTTGGCTACTTAAAAGAAATGTTAAAGAATCTAAATGGAGACATTGACTCCAATGCAATAGTGATGAGGGACTTAAATACCACACTTTCAGCAATAAACAAATCAAGCAGACAGAAAATCAGCAAGGAAACAAAGTTATTTGACAACTATAGACCAAAAGGACCTAACTAATATCTACACAACTTTCCATCCTACAGCTGAAGAAAACACATTATTTTCACCACTGCATGAAACTTTCTTTATGGCCTAGCATGTGATCAATCCTAGAGAAAGTCTCAGCAAATTAAAAAAAAAAAAAAAATCGTACCACGATTCTTCTCGGACAACAATGGAATGAAGCTGGAAATCAGCAACTCAAGAATCTCTAGAACATATGCAAACACATGGAGATTGAACAACATGTTCCTGAATGAAGCATCGGTCATTGAAGAAATCCAAAGAATAATCAAAAAATTTCTGGAAACAAATGAAAGTGGCATACAACATATCAAAACATGGGATATGGCCGGCGCCACGGCTCACTAGACTAATCCTCTGCCTAGCGGTGCCGGCACACTGGGTTCTAGTCCCGGTCGGGGCGCCGGATTCTATCCCGGTTGCCCCTCTTCCAGGCCAGCTCTCTGCTGTGGCCAGGGAGTGCAGTGGAGGAGGATGGCCCAGGTGCTTGGGCCCTGCACCCCATGGGAGACCAGGAAAAGCACCTGGCTCCTGGCTCCTGCCATCGGATCAGCGCGGTGCACCAGCTGCAGCGCACCGGCCACGGCGGCCATTGGAGGGTGAACCAACAGCAAAGGAAGACCTTTCTCTCTGTCTCTCTCACTGTCCACTCCTGCCTGTCAAAAACAAAACAAAACAAAACAAAACAAAAAAACAAAAAACAAAAACAAAACATGGGATATGGCCAGCGCCATGGCTCAATAGGCTAATCCTCCGCCTGCAGTGCTGGCACACTGGGTTCTAGTTCCAGTCAGGGCGCCAGATTCTGTCCCGATTGCCCCTCTTCCAGGCCAGCTCTCTGCTGTGGCCCAGGAGTGCAGTGGAGGATGGCCCAAGTCCTTGGGCCCTGCACCTGCATGGCAGACCAGGAGAAGCACCTGGTTCCTGGCTTCAGATCAGCGCAGTGTGCTGGCCGCAGCAGCCATTGCAGGGTGAACCAAAGGTAAAGGAAGACCTTTCTCTCTCTCTCATTGTCCACTCTGCCTGTCCAAAAAAAAAAAAAAAAAAAAGGATATAGCAAAAGCAGTGTTAAGAGGAAAGTTTATAGCAACTAGTGCCTACATCAAGAAATTGGAAATGTACCAAATAAATGTGCTATCAATACATCTTAAGGACCTAAAACCACAACAGCAAATCAATCCTAAAATTTTAGGAGGAAGGCAGTTATTAAAATTAGAGAAGGATTGAAAGCAAAAAAAAAAATACCAAAGATTAACAAAACTGGATCTATGAAAAAAAAAAATAAACAAAATTGACACACCATTGACCCAACTAACAACAACAAAAAAGACCCAAATCAATAAAATTAGAGATGAAAAAAGGAAATGTAACAACAGACACCAGAGAAATAACAAGAATCTTTAGAAATTACTACAAAGAGCTGTATGCCAACAAACCAGGAAATCTAAAAGAAATGGATAAATTCCAGGAGACATAAAACCTATCTAAATTGAGCCATGAAGACATAGAAAACCTAAACAGACCCATAACCAAGTCAGAAATTGAATCAGTAATAACCCTCACAACAAAGAAAAGCCCAGGACTGGATGGCTTCACTGCTGAATTCTACCAGACATTTAAAGAACTAATTCTAATTCTTCTCAAGCTATTCAAAACAATTGAAAGGGAGGGAATCTTCCCAAATTCTTTCTATGAAGCCAGTATCACCTTAATTCCTACATGTGAAAAAGATGCAACAGAGAACGAATTACAGACCAATATCCCTGAAGAACATAGATGCAAAATTCCAGCGAATTGAATCCAACAACATATCAGAAAGACCATTCACCTGGACCAAGTGGAATTTCTGCCTGGTATGCAGGGGTGGTTCAACATCCACAAATCAATCAATGTGATACATCACATTTAGAAACTAAAGAAAAAGAACCACATGATTATCTCAATAGATGCAGATAAAGCATTTGACAAAATACAACACCTTTCATGATGAAAACTAAGCAAATTGGATATAGAAGGAACATTCCTCAACACAATCAAGACAATCTATTACAAACCCATGGCTAGCATCATATTGAATGGACTAAAGCTGGAAGCATTCCCTCTGAGATCTAGGACCTGACAAGGATGCCCAGTTTCACCACTGCTATTCAATACTTTCGTGGAATGTTTAGCCAGAGACATTAGTCAAGAAAAAGAAATCAAGAGGTTACAAATTGGGAAGGAGGAAGTCAAACTATCCCTATTTGCAGATGACAAGATTCTATATATAGGGGATCCAAAAGACTCCACCAAGGGACTATTGGAACTCATAGAAGAGTTTGGTAAAGTAGCAGGATATAAAAATCAATACACACACACACACACACACACAAATCAACAGCCTTTATATACACAGACAATGCCACAGCTGAGAAAGAATTTTGTAGATCAATCCCATTCACAATTGCTACAAAAATAAAATAAAATAAAATACATTTAAATGGAATACATTTAACCAGGGATGTCAAACATCTCTATGATGAGAATTACAAAACATTAAAGAAAGATATTTTAAAAAATGGAAAAATCTTTCATGTTCATGGATCAGAAGAGTCACTATCATTAAAATGTCCATATTTCTGAAAGCAATTTACAGATTTAATGTGATACCAATCAAAATACCAAGGGCATTCTTCTCAGATCTGGAAAAAATGATGCTGAAATTCATATGGAATCACAGGAGATCCCGAATAGCTAAAGCAATCATACACAACAAAAACAAATCCAGAGGCATCACAATACCAGATTACAAGACATACTACAAGGCAGCTACAAGGAAGCTATAATCAAAACAGCCTGGTACTTGTAGAATAACAGATGGATAGACCAATGGAACAGAATAGAAATGCCAGAAATCAATCCAAGTGTCACACCCTTATATTTGACCAAAGGGCTAAAGCCAATTCCTGGAGCAAGGGCAGTCTCTTCAATAAATGGTGCTGAGAAAATTGAATTTCCATGTGCAGAAGTATGAAGCAAGATCCCTACCTTACACCTTACACAAAAATCCACTCAAAAATAAATTAAATACCTGAATGCACAGCCTGATGCCATGAAATTATTAGAAAACATTGGGGAAAGACACTGACACAGGCAAAGAGTTCTTGGAAAAGACCCTAGAGGCATAAGCAATGAAAGCCAAAATTAACAAATGGGACACATCAAATTGAGAAAATTCTCTACTGCAAAAGAAACAGGAAAAAGAGGCAACCGACAGAATGTAAGAAATTATTTGTAAACTATGCAACTGATAAAAGATTAATAACAAGAATATATAAAGAGATCAAGAAACTCCACAACAACAAAACAAAACAAACAACCCAGTGAAGAAATGGGCAAAGGCCTTAAACAGACATTTTTCAAAAGAGGAAATCCAAATGGCCAACAGACACATGAGAAAATGCTCAGGATCACTAGGCATGAGGGAAATGCAAATCAAAACCACAAAGAGGTTTCACCTCACCCCAGTTAGAATGGCTCTCATACAGAAATCCACAAACAACAAATGCTGGCATGGATTTAGGGAAAGAGGTACCCTAATCCACTGTTGGTAGGAATGTAAAGTGGTACAGCCACTGTGGAAGACAGTATGGAGATACCTCAGAAGTCTGAGTATAGCCCTACCATATGACCCAGCCATTCCTCTCCTGGAATTTACCGAAGGGAAATGAAATCAACATATGAAAGAGCTATCTGCACCCCCAAGTTTATTGCAGCTTAATTCACAACAGCTAAGACATGGAATCAACCCAAATGACCATCAACCGAAGACTGGATAAAGAAATAATGGGATATGTACACCATGGAATACTACACAGTGGTGAAAAAATGAAATCTGGTCATTTTCAACAAAATCGATGTATCTGGAAAACATCATAGTTAGTGAAATAAGCTAGTCCGAAGGGGACAAATACCGTATGTTTTCCCTGACCTGTGATAACTTAAGGAGCACCTAAAAGGCAATCTTTTTTTTTTTTTGGACAGGCAGAGAGTGGATACTGAGAGAGAGAGACAGAGAGAAAGGTCTTCCTTTGTCGTTGGTTCACCCTCCAATGGCTGCCGCGGCCAGCACACCGCGCTGATCCGATGGCAGGAGCCAGGTACTTATCCTGGTCTCCCATGGGGTGCAGGGCCCAAGCACCTGGGCCATCCTCCACTGCACTCCCTGGCCACAGCAGAGAGCTGGCCTGGAAGAGGGGCAGCCGGGACAGAATCCGGCGCGCTGACCGGGACTAGAACCTGGTGTGCTGGCTCCGCAAGGCGGAGGATTAGCCTAGTGAGCCGCAGCGCCAGCCAAAAGGCAATCTTTAGAAGTGAAATTGACACTTTGAGAAGCAATGACTTGAACAGCCTTGTCTTGATTGTTGAGGAACTTTTTTATACTATTTGTTGAATTCTTTACTTAACACAGAGTTAAACATGTATATAACATGAACTGAAAATAGATCTCAGTAAAAAGTAAGAGTGAGAATAAGAGGGAGGAGGGAGAGGGTGGGAGAGTGGGCACAGCGGGAAGAATCACCATGTTCCTAAAGTTGTAATTATGAGGTGTATGAAGTTTTTAACTCTAAAGCTGTATAGTTCTGAATACATTCCTATGGACTTACTTCTAAGGTTACAGTTTAAAAACTTGCCATGGGGCCCCAAATCCCTCTAAGCTGGGTGGTAAAAATACCAACTTAAGTGTTAAAGTGATCATATGGATAGGATTAAGTGTCTGGTAATAACAATAGATAGAATTAAAAAGGAGTGAATGCTACAACATGGGAAGCAGTCCACATATACGCACACACACACACACACACAAAAGTACTCTGGGAAAATAGGAAAAGATTGTTAGGTGAATGGACATTTAAATATTTTAAAGTCATTGTTTTTAAAAGATTTATTTGAAAGGCAGAGTTCCAGAGAGAGAGAGATCGATCTTCTGTCTATTGGTTCACTCCCCAAATGCTTCCATGGCCAGAACTGGGCCAAACTGAAGCCAGGACCTTCTTACAGTTCTCCCACATGGATGCAGGGGCCTAAACACTTGGGCCGACCTCTTACGCTTTCCCAGATGCACTAGCATGGAGCTGGATCAGAAGTGGAGCAGCCAGGACTGGAACCAGCACCCATGAGATGCTGGTGTTGCAGTGACAGCTTAACCCCTGTGCATTAATGTTGGCTTCTAAAGTCATTTTTAAACTCCAACTGTAAACCTCTATTTTAATGAACCAGCCAACTTGGCCAAGCTGTAGAAAAGAGCATCACCAGTACAATACCCTAGATGCTTAGCCACACAGCTCGACTTAACTCAGGTTCGTTCTTGGGCCTGCCAAGAGAAGCTGACCTAGCTTCTCAGAACAATGCTTTTCCTTCATTGTGGGGGAAGACATCCCAACACCCACTGTGGCTGCCTGAAACTGCAGGTATTACAAATCCCATGTTTCTTCCTATACACACTCACACATACCTCTGCTTAAGATTAATTTGCAAGTTAGACACAGTAAGAGATTAACAATAACTAATGATAAGCCAGAACAATTGTAACAATAACCTGGGATAGAATTGCCAACAGCCCTACTCTTGTGCTTTGGGGCCCTTATTAAGTAAAATAAGGATTATCTGAACCTAAGCACTGTGCTGTCTCCTGGGAGATCTGATGACTAAGGCAGCCACTAAGTCACTGACTGGTAGGTAAGATACACAGTGTGGATATGCTGGATAAAGGGATGACTCACATTCCAGGCAAGTCGGACTGAGATGCTGTCATGCTACTCAGAATGGTGTGCAGTTTAAAACTTAGAAGTTGTTTATTTCTGGAATTTCAATTTAATGTTTTTGGACCGGGAAGGCATGTAGCACAGCGGTTAAGACACTAGTTGGGACGCCCATGTCCCATATCAGACTGTCACGGTTTGAGACCTGGATTCCACTTCTCATTCTAGCTTCCTGCTAATGCATACTCTGGGAGGCAGCTGGTGATAGCTCAAGCCACCCAAGTAGGCAAACCAGATCACGTTCTCCCCTCCTGGGTGTGTGGGGAGTGAACCAACACAAGGGAGTTCTCTCTCAAATAAAATAGGTAAGTGAAAATGAGTATTTTCAGACCACAGCTCGCTGTTGGCAACTGATGGCTCAGAAATGAAACCACATATATCTAAGGGGGAGGGCCTACTGTATACCCCAGTATGCTGTACTCAGTGTCACTTTATCTGTCATTTTTGTACACTTTGGTGGGGAGAGTCACAAAGTATTGGAGAAGATGCTGATGAAGCTAGCTAATTTTCACTCTTTTTCTGTTTTAAAATAAATAGGTAAGAGATAAATTACGTCAATCAAGATAGACATCCAATATCTTGTTTTGGACACTGTTACATAGTTGATCTTTTCTGGGTGTTTTTCACTTGCAACTATAAATGTTCAATGGTTTGGGTAAATTTTAGATTATACGGAGAAAAGTAAAAGAGTGAAAATGCTTCATTGTTGTGTAACAGATTCTTTGAAATATCTTAACAAAGCCATATTATTTTAAAGCTGCAGTATTCGTTAACTAGCAATTATTCCTTTCCTAAACTGTTAAATCAGTGTCCTACCAAAAATTACTGAAATAATTTTACTTAATACACACTAATCTTGTCATCTATCTTCTTGCAATATTTGAATTTAAAATAGCTTCGGGGGTGGGTATTTGGCACCGGGTCAAGACACTGCTTGCTAACTGCATTCCATATCAGAGTATCTGATATGTATTCAGCTTTCTGCTAACGTGTACCCTGGGAGGCAGCAGGTGATGGTTCAAGCACGTGGGTGCCTGCCACCCGTGTGGGAGATGTGAACTGACTTCCAGGCTTTTGGCTTTGCTTGGCTCAGCCCTGGCCGCTGCAGGGATTTGAGGGGAATGCATTGGTCTCTGCTTTTCTGCTTTCCAAATAAAGTAAAAATAAATTAAAAAAAAAAAAAAACAGAATAGCTTTGGAAATAACTTTCAATTTACCAATGGAAATTTGCTTTAAATTGTATGATTCTCTTTTCTGGGCATAACATTTATTGATATATTCTTAATTGGGATTTTTCTAAAAAACAAGTTTCTCTAAACATCAATATTTGTATTTTATAGTTATCAAAAAGTAATACCATGTTGGCATTTACCATTACTCATCCGACTATGGATTTTTGAGAGGAGAATGACCTGTAAGGTCATTTAATTCATTTAAGATCAATTCTCTCACCTACTTCTAAAAAGAACCGAGTTTCTGGAATTTAAGATGGTTGAATAGAGGTACCTGACATTTGCCTCCTCAACAGAGAAGAACCCAAACAAGTAGCAAAAATAAATAGCTGCGCTTATGTGCCTGGGTCGGGGGGAACACTGGGATTCAGCAGGGGAGGACATGGGAACTCCTTGGGACATGGAGACCTGGGATGGCAGCATCAAGAGAGGAACAAAGCAAACCAGCAACAGTGACCTTGGCCCGGTGGCTGAGAGGAATCCCCATCACAGGGGAAAAGGTGAACAGGAGGGCCCCAGAGAGCCCATCTATATGGATGCCTCACTGTGGGAGTCCTAGCTCCAGCAGGGACCCACAGCTATCCAGGCTTGGAGGCCAGCAAGGGGAGCCACCTGAGGACACAGCGCAGCCCAGCTCTGAGGAACACCCCACATTGTCTCTCTCCCAGCACCCGGAGCACAGGCGGTGGCAAGGTGAGGCCTTCTTGCGAAAGCAGTCACTGTGGGGATGCATACTGCCTTAGGGGACAGAAATCCCCCCACTGATCCATTCCTGAGGCCTCACAGACATCCCATCATACTAGCAGAAAAGACTGTAGCCCTGCAGCCTCACAACTCCAAGTAGACCCAGCAGAGTAACTGGTACTCTAGCAGTACCCTAGTCCACACCCATGCTCTGTGCTGCAAAGGACAAGGCTACAGAACACAAGGATCCCTCCCCCAAGGAATGATAATAATGGATGCTTGGGCTCCATCCCTCTGTATTCCCTCCCCTCCTCCTGCCACCTGGGGCGTTACCTATTGCCACTGGGACCTCTGCAGACGAGATTGCCAGCCAGGACACCCAGGACCACAACTCCAGGCTCCTGGCTTCCTCCTGTCCCTGAGACCCTGCCTAGACTTCCGACAGTGACACTCCTGTGATTCTCGTCTCTTGGACTGCTGCCAGGGTCCCTCCCTCCTGATTTCCAACACTTCCACAACACCCTGGGCCACCTTTGGGACTGTGTTCCCCACCCATTCTGTCCATCAGCAGCATTCCTGTGACTTTAGCCACGCCCACATGGGCCACTGCTGGCCCCAAAGCCCCACTAGTCCCGTGGGCAAGTGCTCCTGTTCCTCCACTGCAGGACCTGTGCAGCCCAGGTGGGACTGAGAATCACCCTGGACCACCGCTGTCGCCAACAAGGATCCCAAAAGGAAGCAGACTCCACTACAACACCCAGCTGGAACTAAAGCCAAAGTAGTCTACCAAAGCAAGGGTACATCTTCAAGAAAAAGGTCTTTGCCACAAAAATAACCACCCTTTATAAACAATAGAGGCAGCAGATCTTTGGGATGCACCAATATCAACATAGGTATGCAAGAAGTACAAAAAGCAAGGCTATGCAACACAGTGACACAGTGCTTTAGTAGCAGACTCCAAAGAATGGGGGATTGGCGAGATGCCTGATAAAGAATCCGAAAGAATGACTACAAGGATGCTTAAAGAGAACACAGTTTCACACACTTAGGAAAACAATGTAGAATATGAATGGGAAATTCTACAAAGAGATAAAAATACTGAGTAAGAACAAAACAAACATCTTGACATCTTGGAAATGAGGAACTCAGTGGGTCCAGTAAATAGTAGAGTTGAAAACTTCAACTGAAGTGAGATCAAGTAAAAGATCTGATTTTGAAAACAGGCTTTATGAAATACCTCCGACAAAAGTGAATGAGGATAAAATAATCTCCAGGATACCATTACACAAACATACAAATCTGGGGGATACTTGAAAGAGAAGAGAGGAATAAAGGCAAAGAAAACTCTGCAATTAAGTAATAGCTAAAATGTCCCCAATCTTGAGAAAAATATGGACAACCCAGTACAAGAGGTCCACAGGACCCCAAGTAGAGATGAACAGAGAATGTGTCACCTTAACACATCAGGGTCAAAAGAAAGAATTCTAAAATCCGCAAGAGAAAAGCCCCAAGTCACATTTAAGGCACACCACTCATTAGACTAACAATTGATTTTTCAACAGAAATTTAACAGGCCAGAAACTTTGGACTAGAATGATATAAGTTTTGATGAAAAAATACCCCATCAACATTACTATTTCAAGCAGTTTGTCCTTTGTAAATGAAGGGGAAATAGACTCTTCAAGTCAAGCAGAAACAATGAATTCATCACCAGCAGTGTGGCTTACGAAAGATGTATAAGGGGATGCTACACACAGAAGTCAAACAAAGATAACCGCCACCATGATACAAACATGCAAACATAAAACCCATTAGACAGCAGGTACACAAAAAGGAAATAGAAAAGAGTCAAACTTCTTCAATACAGCAAGCTGCAGAATGATAAAGATGAATAGAAGAGAAAAAAACTAAGGATATTTAAATAAAATATTTAAAATAAAAAGAAATTAAATAAGACTGTCATTACTTACCAATAATTACTTTAAATGGAAGGGACTGCATTCCTCAATAGAAAGATATAGATTGATTGGATTAAAACACAGAACAAAGCAAAATAAAAAATTTAAAAAATACTCCATGATATGTACCTTACAAGAAACTGATCTCACCAGTAAAGGCACACATAGATGGAAAGAGATGGAAAGAGAAAGGATAAAACAAGGTACTTCATGCAAATGGAAAATAAGAATGATCAGAAATAGCTATGCTCACATCGACAAAATAGAATTTAAGACAAAAACTGTAAAGAGACAAAGGATGTTGTTAATGATCAAGGAATCTATTCAACAAGATAAGCAACTGAAAATGCATATGCATCTAAAGTAGCACTCAATTTTATGAAACAAACACTACTAGACCTAAATGGAGAGACAGACTTCAGCACTGGGGACTTCAACTACCTAACGCTCGGATGGACCCAAGACTTTCACAGAACGTCTCATGTTACAGCCTCGGAATGTGCATTCTTTTCCTCAGCACATGAAATGTTCAAGAACGGACCATATATTGGGACACAACACAAATCTCAAGGAGTTCAAAAAAACTGAAATGGTACTGTGTATCTTTTCTGACTACAATGGAATAAATCTAGAAATAACCAAATAAACTGAAGAAATTACACAAACACATGAAAACTGAACAACATGCTTCTAAATGAACAATGGATTTTAAGAAATCCAAAGAAATTTAAAAATCTTTAAAAAATCAAAATGGAAAAATGATGTACTAAAATTTCACGGGATACAGCAAAAACTGTTTGTTTGTTTGTTTTGACAGGCAGAGTGGATAGTGAGAGAGAGAGACAGAGAGAAAGGTCTTCCTATGCCGTTGGTTCACCCTTCAATGGCCGCCGCAGCTGGCGCGCTGCGGCCGGTGCACCACGCTGATCCGATGGCAGGAGCAAGGTACTTATCCTGGTCTCCCATGGGGTGCAGGGCCCAAGCACTTGGGCCATCCTCCACTGTACTCCCGGGCCACAGCGGAGAGCTGGCCTGGAAGAGGGGCAACCGGGACAGAATCCGGCGCCCCGACCGGGACTAGAACCCAGTGTGCCGGCGCTGCTAGGTAGAGGATTAGCCTAGTGAGCCGCGGTGCCAGCCTAGCAAAAACAGTTCTAAGAGTGAAGTTTATCAAAATAACTTCCTATAAGAAAAGATTTCTAATAACCAATCTCACAATGTACTTCAAGGACCCAGAAAAGGAAGAATAAGTCAAATGCAAAATTAGTAAATGGAAAAAAATAGCCAAAAAAAAAAAATCAAACCAGAATTAGAGACCAAGAAAACGATACATGAGCAAATGTTGCGGTGTAGCAGGTTAAGCCACTGCCCAAGATGCTAGCATCACATAACAGAACACTGGTTCAAATCTCAGCTACCCTGCTTCTGATCCAACTCCCTGCTAATGCACCTGCGAAGGTAGTGGAGGATGACCCAAGTACATGGGCCCCTGCCATCCTCCTGGGAGACCTGGATGGTGTTCTTGGCTCCTGACTTTGGGTTTGTCCAGCCCAGCCATTGAGACCACCAGGGCTTTTATCACCTTCCTTCAAATTTGAGCAGACAGCAAGGGACTGTGTCTTGGAAATCAGTGCTGGGCTAGTAAAGCCCAATGAGAGGCGAGTCCTAATGGTTTCCATCCCTAGGGAAGATTCTCTGGACTCACCGAAGTATCAGGCAGAGACCCGTGCCCCGGTGAGACAGAATTGTATTGTGTGTATCACCACCAGCCTCTTGCAGCCTAGTGTGTACCCCCACGATTGCTCAGGGCCTGGTGACTGTGAGACCTAGATGCGACCTGCCTAGGGTCTCCTGAGTAGCTGAGAAACTACCCTTTTCACCATTCCTACAACCTCTGGCAAGCAGCAAGGCATCCCAGGACTGCTTTGGAAATCTGTGTCAGGCTAATAAAACCCAGCATTGAGCAGCTATGAGCAGTCCCTGTTCCAGGCCACTGTCTGGACAGAGCCTCTGAGCCTGCCTCAGAGTCTCACAGTCCTGGTTGAGCAGTCTTACTCATCAGGCAGCAACACCAGTGTGGGTGACCCCTTGAGACTTCCTGTCTAGCCCCTGCAGGCAGCCTGACTGCTGGCAGGTGGTGGGAGGCACACCGAAGCCCATCTCGGCAGCAGAATAGACTTAGAATTTCCATAAGGACATCCACAAATGAAACCTGATTACAAAAATCAATCCTACAAGGAGCAGATGACACCCTACTGCTACAAGTATCAGGGACTTCCAGGGAACCATGAGCTCACTTAAAGGGTAATGGGGATGATGGCATTGCGGCATAATGGGCAAGGCCACCACTTGGGATGCTGGCATCCCATATGGGAGCTGGTTTGTGTCCTGGCTGCTCCACTTCCACGCCAGCTCTCTGATAATGACAAACAGCTGAAGATGGCCCACGTGTTTGGGCCATTGCCACCTACATGGGAGACCCAGATGTAGCACCTGGCTTTGGCCTGACCCAGCCCTGGCCATTGTGGTCACTCAGGGAATGAGCCAGCAGATGGAACATCCCCCAGATAAATAAATGTTTATAAAAAAGAGAAAAACAAGGTGTCTGAAACCAACCATCCAGGAACTGAAATGTTCAAATGCTTGAAGATTTCAAAATAACTGTTTAAAGCAAACTCAATGAAATTCAAGAGAACAGAGAGAAATGATTCAATATTCTAACAGATTTGACAGTGAGATAGAGTTAAAATCATGTAGAAATCACTCAACTGAAAAACACACAAAGTAAAATTAGAAATAAGATAGAAGGCATCGATAGCAGAATAGATCAAACAAAAGAAGGAATCAGTGAGCTCAAAGACGGGCTATTTGAAAATACATAGCTGCAGGAGAAAAGGATGAAATAGATTTTAAATCAAAGGCAATAAAGAGACCAGGAAGATCATCACATAACGGTAAATGGCTCAATCCAGCAAGACAAAATAACTTCTAAATATATATGCACCCACCAGTGAAGAACCCAAATATGAATAGACCCACAGGGAGACAGGGAAGCCCCAGTACAATAACAGTATGGGACTTTAACACCCCAATTTCTGAAACGGACAGATCAACTAGACAGAAAATCAACCAAGAGACAACAAAGTTAGATTGCATTCTTAATTAATTGGACCTAACTGACATCTACAGCATTTTTTTTTTTTTTTTTGACAGGCAGAGTGGACAGTGAGAGAGAGAGAGAGAGAGAAAGGTCTTCCTTTGCCGTTGGTTCACCCTCCAATGGCCGCCGAGGCTTCTCCTGGTCTCCCATGGGGTGCAGGGCCCAAGCACTTGGGCCATCCTCCATTGCCTTCCCGGGCCACAGCAGAGAGCTGGCCTGGAAGAGGGGCAACCGGGACAGAATCCGGCGCCCTGACCGGGACTAGAACCCGGTGTGCCGGCGCCGCTAAGTGGAGGATTAGCCTATTGAGCTGCGGTGCCGGCCAAAGGTCTTCCTTTTTAACCGCTGGTTCACCCCCCAAATGGCTGCTACGCTGCAGCCGGTGCACTGTGCCAATCCGAAGCCAGGAGCCAGGTGCTTCTCCTGGTCTCCCATGCAGGTGCAGGGCCCAAGTACTTGGGCCACCCTCCACTGCATTCCTGGGCCACAGCAGAGAGCTGGTCTGGAAGAGGAACAACCGGGACAGAATCCGGTGCCCCGACAGAGACTAAATTAGCCTAGTGAGCCGCGGTACCGGCCTACAGCACTTTTTTTAACCAATAGCTGAAGAATGCACGTTCAACAGCAAATGGAATATTTTAGTTTTCAGGATAGATCATATGGTAGATCATGAAATGAGTCTCAAAAAATTGAAAAGAACAGAAATTATACTGAAAATCCTTTCTAACCATGATGTAATAAAATATACATCAATAAGAAAAATGTTGTAAAGTACAGAAATACATGGAAATTAAACAACTTACTCCTGATAGCTCAAGGAAGAAATTTAAAAATTTCTTGAATGAAAATGGAAATACAACATACCAAAACCTATGGAATACAGCAAAAGCAGTACTAGGAAGGAAATTTAGAGCAGTCAATGCTTTCATCAACAAACAAACAAACAAAAAAATCTAGAAAGATCAAGTCAACAACTTATCACTACATCTGAAGGAATTAGAAAAACAAAGACAAATCAAACCCAAAATTGGTAGAAGCAAAGAAAGGATAAAACTTGAACTTGTAGCATAAATAAATGACACAGAGACTAAAAAATAATAAAGCCCCCAAAAAGCAACAACAAAAACACAATGAAATGAAGAGCTAGTTCTCTGAAAAGATAAACAAAATTGAGAAGCCCTTAGTTAGGATTAACCAAGGAGAGAGAGAACTTTCAAATACATAGAATTGGAGATGAAAATAGAGACACTACCACTGATACCACAGAAGTACAAAGGATTGTGAGATTGCTATGAACAGCTATATGGCAACAAAGTTGACAACCTAGAAGAAAATGGACAAAACCTTGGGCATGTACACATTACCCAGATTGAATCACGAGAGAATAGAATACCTAAACAGAACAATAATGAGTGACTAGATTGAATCACTAACCAAAAAAATCTACCAGGAAAGAAAAGCCCAGGACCAGATATATAACTTCACTGCTGAATTCCGTCATTTAAAGAAAATTAACACTAATCCTTATTAAAATTTTTTTTTAAAAAAAGAGGTGGGAATTCTTCCAGATTCATTCTGTTGCCAGTATTATCTTGATAGCAAAAACCAGAGAAGGACACAATAAAAATTTTAAGAAGCTAAAATTCAATATTCTTGATGAACTGAAATGAAAAAAATCTCAAAGGATTATCAAATTGAATCCAACAGCACATTAAAAAGATCATATACCATACTGAAATGGGATTTGCCATGGGGTACAAGGATGGCTCAAAATACACAAATCAATAAATGTGATGCATTGCATCAACAGAATGAAGGACAAAAATCATGATTTCCACAGATGCACAGATTAAAAACCCTAACCAAACTAGGTATAAAAGGAATATACCGCAACATAATATAGACCGTATGTACAAGCCAAAAGCTAACACCATATTGAGTGGCAAAAAGCTGAAGGCTTTCTCTCAAAATCTGGAACAAGACAAGGGTCTACTTTACCACTTTTATTCAACATAGTACTGGACGTCCTACCTAGAGCAATTAGGCAAGACAAAGAACAACAACAACAAAAAAGACTATCCAAATTCAGAAGAAGGAAGTCAAATTGTCACTCTGTAAATGACTTGATTTTGTATATAGAAAACCCCCAAGGGCTCATTGCAAAGCTGTTATTATAAAAAAAATTCAAAGCTGTGGGATACAAAGCCAATGCACAAAATCAATAGCATAATTATATACCAATAGTGAACAACCCAAAAAAGAAATTAAGAGAGAGCAATCTAATTTCCAATAGTTACATAAAAATATCAGCTGGTAACAAATTTAACCAAAACTGTAGAAGATCTTTACAATGAAAACTCTCAAGAACTGATGAAAGAAAATTGAAGAGGACACAAAGAAATGGAAAGACATCCCATGTTCAAGGATTAGAAGAATGAATATCATTAAAATGTGCCTGTCATTCAAAGCAATGTACAGCTTCAACACAAGCTCTATCAAAATCCCAAAGTCGTTTTTCACAGAACTAGAAAACACACTACTAAAGTTCGTGTGGAACTATAAAAGACCCTGAATAAAAGCAGTCCTGAGCAAAACGAACAAAGTAGGAGGCAATTCACTACCTGACTTGACAAAGCTATTGCAATTAAATAGCATACTATCAGTATAAAATCAGAGCCATAGGCCAGGGAACCAGAATAAAGATCCTAGAAGTAAACCTATGTATCAGCAACCAACTGATCTTGACAAAGGTGCTAAGAACATGCATTGGAAAAAGGAGAGACTTTTCAATAAATGGTGCTAGGAAAATTGGGTACACAGATGAAGAATGAATGTATACCCTTATCTCTCACCATTTACAAAAATCAGCTCAAAATGGATTGAAGACCTAAGTGTGAGAACTGAAACTTTGAAACTATTATAAGAAAACCTAGGTAAAACCCTCAAGGGCATTGGAATGGGCAAGGATTCTCTGGATCAGATCCAAAAAGCACAAGAAATAAAAGCTAAAATAGACAAATGGTATTTCACCAAATTAAACAGCTTTTGTACAGCATGGGAAACAATCAGCAAGGAGAACAACCCACAGCAGGGGAGAAAATGTGTGCAAACTATACCTCTGACAGAGGCCATTATCCAGAATATATAAAGAACTCAAACAACAGAAAAAATTCAATTAAAAATGTGCAATGGGTCTGAACAGACCTCTCTCAAAGGAAGACATACAAGTGATGAACAGGTAGATGGAAAAAATGTTCCACATCACTAATTATAGGGAAATGCAAATTCAAAACCACAATGAGCTCACTCCAATAAAATTGGTTATTATCAAAAGGACAAAAAAAAACCACACCCAACTATTGGCAAGGATGATCCCTTGCACACTGTTGAAGAGAATGTGAATTTGCACAGTTGTAGAAAACACTATGGAGGTTCTTTGAGAAGTGAAAAATAGAACTACCACATGATTCAGCAATCATACTTCTGGATACTTATATCCAAGGAAAATGAAATCCATCTAAGAGATATTTGCACTCCCATGATTATTGCTGCACTATTCACAATAGCCAGGAAATGCAAACTACTGACAAGTCCATTAATTGATGAATGGATAAAGTATGGTGCACAGACACAATGAAATATTACTCAGCCATAAGAAGAGTGAGGTCTTGTCATTTGCAACAACATGGATGGAACTGGAGTTATTATTAGTATTATTTTGACAGGCAGAGTGGACAGTGAGAGAAAGAGACAGAGAGAAAGGTCTTCCTTTGCCGTTGGTTCACTCTCCAATGGCTGCGGCGGCTGCCACGCTGCGGCTGGCGCACCACACTGATCCAAAGGCAGGAACCAGGTGCTTCTCCTGGTCTCCCATGTGGGTGCAGGGCCCAAGCACTTGGGCCATCCTCCTCTGCACTCCCGGGCCACAGCAAGGCAGAGGAGTAGCCTATTGAGCCGCGGCGCCGGCCAAGAGGTTATTATGTTAAATAAAATAAGCCAAGCACAGAAAGACAAATATCAGATGATATCATTTATATATGAAATCTAAAAAAAAAAAAAAAAAAGATCTCACAGTTAAAAATATAATTGTGAATTGTGGTCAACAGAGGCTGGGAAGGAAAAAGTAGGGAGAGAGGAATTGGGAAAGGTTAATTGCTGAGTACTAGGGTATAGCTAGAAACTAGCAGTTCTGGGGCTGGCGCTGTGGCCTGAAGTGCCGGCATCCCATATGGGTGCCAGTTTGAGTCCTGGCAGCTCCACTTCAGATCCAGCTCTCTGCTATGGCCTGGGAAAGCAGTAGAAGATGGCCCAGGTCCTTGGGCCCCTGCACCCATGTAGAAGACCCGGAGGAAGCTCCCGGCTTCAGATTGGTGCAGCTCCAGCCGGCTTCAGATTGGTGGCCAATTGGGGAGTGAGCCATTGGCTGGAAGACCTCTCTCTCTTGCTCTCTTTCTCTCTCTGCCTCTCCTCTCTCTGTAATTCTGACTTTTTTTTTTAAAGATTTATTTATTTTTTTGAAAGTAGTAATTCTGGGATTCTACTGCAAAATAATGCAAAAAGATAATGTTAACTAATTTCTGTATTAAAAAACCTAGAAGATGGGGGAAAGAAATTCCAATGACCAATAAATTTATGAAAAATTTCTCAACATGATTTGCCATGAGGGAAATTTAAGTCAAAACCACAATGGCTATTACAAAAAAAGACAAAAAACAGCAAATTCTGGCAAGGTTTTAGAGGAAAGAGAACCAAATACACTGCTGGTATGAATGCCAATTAGGAAAACTCTTATGTGGAACAGTTTTCAGGTTTCTCAAAGCTTAAAAATTAGATCTACAATATGATCCAACTATCTTCTTGGTATATTTCCAAAGGAAATGAAATCATATCAAAGAGATATCTGCACTCTTACATTTATTGTTGCATTATTCACAATAGCTAAGATATGAAATCAACCTAGATGCCCATCAACAGATGAGTGGGGAAAGAAAATGTAATGTGATATATATGCACAGCAGAGTATTCAGTCATATAAAGCATGCTGTCCTATCATTTGCAGAAAAATGATTGGAACTGGACACCATGTTAAGTGAAATAAATCAGACTCACAGACTTGCTTGTTCTCTCCCACTTGTGGAAACTAAAGAGATCTGAATGTAGACCAGTTACTGTGAGAGGTTAGGAAAGGTAAGGGCAGGGGAGGGAGGCTGGGTACTGGGTACCAACACTGGGTTAGACACAGTAGTAAGTTTCAGTGTTCTACAGGACAGTGGAGCTAATAGAGTTCCTGACAACCTATTGTATATTTTGTGAATAGATGAGAAGCTCTCAAAGGCTCCAATGTATTAAGGACTAGAGAGATGGAGGTGTTGATTTCCTTCATTTTATCAGTAAGTAACATTGTATACATTGGTTAAAATATCATGTTGTGCCCCATAGATATGTACACTTATTTATTGTGAATCAAACTTTTTTTAAGTTTAAGAAGATGAAAATGCTAACTACTAGCCCAATTGGATCATTACCCATGGAATACCTGTATCAAATTATCACCCATGATAGTGTAAACATGTGCAATTAACACAATAAAAAAGGAAATAAGATCAGAGTTTCTTGTGTCTTGGTGTTTTCTCATAATTAGCTTATCTGGCATTTACAAGACAATGAATTTGCTTTTTTTACTTTCGTTAGCTTCTTCCAAACATTAAGAAAAATAGAGGCTGTTAGTTTCCTGCCCATTCACATGAGGACAGCCCCAGGGAGACTGAGGCTCACCATCGTTTATGGAGACACAGGACTGTCAACCACACAGCTGTCAGCCACTTCCCATCACCTGGTGCTGTCACTGAAATCAGGCATCTTATATTCAGAAAGGATTAGCAATAAAGAAGCAAAAGGTAAGAGAATTGAAAATATTTCAATTTACCAATTTCAACAATTCTTTTTAATAATTTATCAAAAAATATGAAGTAGCACTTGGAGGAACTAGAAGGTTTATCTCAAAAAGTCCAAATCCCCATCACTAAGTAGAAGCAACGCTAATAAATCCAATCCCAGAATGAGATGTTCTTAATCAAAAGAACAGCAACAGAAACCAACATGTGCTCTTAAATTTGGCTAGCACAATAATGGGCACTTTACAGGCCTCATCCCATTGAACACATTTAATCATCTTCTCAGCTTTCAAAATTTGGAAATGGTTCATTAATCCATACAAGTGTTGAGAGAGCTCTTGCTAATAATGAGACAAAGACAAATTAGAAGCAGGTGTATTTTCTTTTAAGGCATTCCCTAGGTATGATTGACAAAGCTCAGAGAAACCCAGACCTGGGTGGAAGTCAATTCCGGGAAGAAACAATACTATTTACAAACTTTGAAAATGTCCCATAGAGCAGCACACTTCAAGAGTCCGTGAAAAACACGCATTATGAAAAAAAATGCAAAGAAGGACTTCAAAATATTTTGTACAATAAACTAAATTCTATTTCAAGAATTTTTTTTGAAGCACATAGAATCACCGCACGTGAACACAAAACTGCCTTAAGCCAGCTTCACCACCTAGTGGCAACTCAGGAAGTTACTTAAAAACATTTTTCTACTTTAAAATTTCCCTTGCCCTGAGGGAGTGTTCCTGCTGCCCTTCCGACATAGCCAACTTCTCCTCTTTTCATACAAACATTTAGTTTAACATGCTGTGTTAAAGAAATCTGTGTAAGCAATAGTTTTTTTGTTGTTGTTGTTAAAGAAAATGTTCTGTGCTAGAAAATTAAAAAAAAAAAAACAATGGCTTCACTTGTTTTGCATGATTATTATTTGCATATGTAAAAGAACTTCCAAACTGAATTCAAAGATAAATTTATGCTGGGCAAAAGCAATTTTGAAATCCATGCAGAGGTAGGGCCTTCAGAAAGACCACCACAAGGGCAGGCATTTGACCCAGCAGTCAATCACAGCCTGCCTCCCGTATCAGAGTGCCTGGTTCTGGTCTCAGCTCTGGTCCTGCTTCCTGCTAATCCGCACTTGGAGGCAACAGGTGAGGGCTCGGTATTTGGGTCTCTGAGATCCACCTGGAAGACTTGGATTGAGTTCTGGCTCTTGGCTTCAGCCTGGCCTGGCTATTGCAGGTATTTGGGGGGGAGTGAAACAGTGGATGGCAGATCTTTCTTGCTTTATCTGTCTGTCTTCTGTGTGTCTCTCTGCCTTTTCAATGAACACGTACATACAGAGTTTAAAAGTCAACAGAAAAGCGTGTTGTGAAAAGTATGCATGGATTTCAAAATTGTACTTACACCAAAATTAGCTTTTAACTCCATGTGCCAGAAACTTTTTGAAGTGCTCTCCTGTATGTTTGAAATAAATGGCTTGGCTCTTAATTTTAGAGTTGTGAAGGTGGAGAAGGACCCCAAACCAAGAAAGCTTCAGAAGGAGTCATGAAACTAGGAGATGACAAACCAAGAGGAAAAAACAAATAATAACATGATGCAAACAGGTTATCCCTAAAATACAAATGTTCTCCGCACAGTGTTTCTGTCCTTCTCCGCATTATTTTTTTTTTTTTAACTCACACTTTGTGCCTTGATTTCCCTGTGACTTTCCCGTGGATACTTTCCTTCTCTTACCTGCTTCATCATTTCGCTTCCTTCTTTGGATGGTGTAACACCCAGAACAGAAATATAAAGCAAACACAAAGAAAACCTTAAACAGAGAGGGGACCATTTCCTCACTTGCCATCTGCGGACAGTGGTTTGGTGGCTCCCTGGTGGCTTCATAATCTCCCAGTCTTCCAAGTTTTCTGAGCTGCCACTCTTGGTGTGCGGTGGCTGCGTCCTCGTCAGGGTTCTAAGCTCCAGCCTCGCGTTTTTGTTCCCGGCAAGCGTTAAGGGAGTAGGACAAACAGAGTCTCTTCCAGCTGAGTTGGCGCCTTGCAAACAGCTTTTCCAGATTCCCTGCTCTATGACTTCCACCTGCTAGAGACACGGCACGTGTCTGCTCATCACTGCGAGCCAGGCTGGGAAACGGAGTGCTTTTAAGGGGCATGTCGCTGGCAGAACAAAATCGGTGCTCTGTTAGCAAAGAATAAAAGGGAACTTGGACGTTGTACAGGCAACAGTGAATGCCAAGGCTGTGTCCAACACAGGGCCCTCCGCCCCCTCCCCTGGGCAGCTCTGTTCTTCCTACCATTTTCCTTAACGTGGATGTGTCCTTGCTGATTTGCACCTCCTCATCTGTGTTTATTCTACTGCTTGGGCTGCTGGTAGGGCAGGGCTCTGCCCAGGAGCCAGTTCCAGGGAGCTCCCAGCTACCACTGACATCAGAATTTCCAGCACCGTCACTCTCAAGTTTTAAAGAGTGATTGATGGTGGGGTGCCACCTCTGGAGACAATAAAATGGGTCTGGGGCAATGCCTGGGCCTGGGGCAATGCCTGGGCCTGGGGAGGTTACCAAATTCCCCCAGGTGATTCTAATATGCAGCAAAGTTTTCGAGCCCTGTGCTAGGAGTGGGATCCAACCATTAATTTCATTCTTTTTCATTCTCCCCAGGTGCAACCAAGGCACAGGAAGCCATCATCCACTTAGCAGAATGCTGACTGCTGCTGGGCTGAGAATGACTGGGGGCTGCCATGCCTGTTCATTAGCAGCTGCGATTTTGGGGTGCATAGCACTTGGACCTGTCCACAGACCACAGAGAAGCAGCTAGTCAAAGACAAAGATTAAGGAAAGGTAATCATTTAAGCTTTGCGGAGTTGTAAGACATTAGCAATCGATGTATAGATTCGGCAAGGTCTTTATAAGGATTTGCCATCCCTTGGCATTTAGACCATCTTGCACCCTTGCTGTGTGAGGGCCCCTCAGCAGCTGGGTCACATGGGCACCTCATGACTGTGGGGAGTGCAGGGTCAAAGTGCAGGAGCAGCCCGAGTTTCATGTCTGGAGAAGGCCTGTGAATCGCTCAGGCTCTCACTGGGGATTCTGTGTTCGGTGACTCCGCATCTGTGGCTGTGCTACACCACCAATTCTGGATGCGTGAGAGGGCATTCTCTTCGCAACCTGCCTGCTTTGAATTTTGAAAAGAGGTCAGAAGAAACCTGAGCTTAGTTTTTCCACTCATTTATAATTAATAGCTATTAATAATTCACTATTATTGCTTCCTTGCTGTTGGTACTGGATGATTTCACCGATGGCAGAATATATGCATTTCAGAGAACTTGTTAGTGATTTTAAAACCTTCGGCCCCAAAGCTCTCTGTAGGACTAGGCTAAGCTAAGGTCACTTTGGGCAGGCAGAATCAGTTCTAGAAAGTGGAAAGAGATAAACCTGGACACTCACTGAGAATTACTATGAAGGGAAATTTTGAAATTGACCAAATAGATCAGGCTTCCAAGGTCAAGTGTACATAAATATAAACAGGGAATTTCTGATACATGTCACCAAAACGTCATCCCAACAGACTTTGTGGGTAGGTTGGTCCTTCTTGGAATTAATTCATTCAAAGGTTTTAGACACTTTAGTGGTATCTAACGGGGTCTGTTAAAGCAGTAGATGTCGTGGATTAGGCACTGACTTTGGGGCGGGGGTGGGGATCGGTGCTCTGACACAACAGCTTAACCCTCTGCTTGCAGCACTGGCTCCCAAATCGCAGTGCTTGTTTGAGTCCTGACTGCTCTGTTTCTGACCCAACTTCCTGCCGATGTACCTGGGAAGGCAGCAGATGGTGGTTGGAGTGCTTGGGCCCTGGCCACCCATGTGGGAGACCTGGAGAGAGCTCCTGGCTTCTGGCTGCTGCAGCCATTTGAGGAATGAGCCAGTGGGTAGAAGATCTCTCTCTCTCCCCTTCTTCTCTTCCCTTCCCTCCCCTCCTCTCATCTCCCCTCCTCTCCTCTCTCCTTTCTCTGTCTCTCCCCTTCCCCCCTCACTCTGCATTTCAAATAAATAAATAAATAAATCTTTTTTAACAAAGCATTAACTTTGTACCAGATGCTGTTCTAGGCCCTTTCTGCTCATTATCTCATTAAAACCTCACACAATAGAACCATTGAGTCTTAGCGGAGTAAAGTGACTTGACTGAGGTCACATAGCTAGTTAACGACAGAACTGGGATTTGAAACCAAATCTCACTTGAAGAAATTTCTTTCAGTACAGTATTTGAACAACAAAGAAGAGGGGAGGAGGAGAAGGAGAAAGATGAAGAGAAAAAGAAGTCCAGGGGACCAGCGCTGTGGCTCACTTGGCTAATCCTCCACCTCTGGTGCCGGCATCCCATATGGGTGCCGGGTCCTAGTCCTGGTTGCTCCTCTTCCAGTCCAGCTCTCTGTTGTGGCCCGGGAAGGCAGTGGAGGATGGCCCAAGTGCTTGGGCTCTGCACCCACATGGGAGACCAGGAGGAGGCACTGGCTCCTGGCTTCGGATCGGCACAGCTCTGGCCATGGCGGCCATTTGGGGGGTGAACCAACAGAAGGAAGACCTTTCTCTCTCTGTCTCTCTCACTGTCTATCTGTCAAATAAATAATAATAAAAAAGAAGTCTGAGATGGCGTTCCAGAAATGTTCAAGCACCTGTACTTGTAAAATACTGAAATCTGATGACTCCACCTTTGCATTTATTTCTGGATATAAGATAATAATTTCCTTGGCCATGCTAAGATAGGGACCAGTTACGACAAGCCGTTACTAAGTATGAAGTAAATGAATGAATGTGGTTTGTGCTCACTTCCCTTAGCTATGAAGTGAGGGTGAGGTGGACCAGAGTCTCCGTGCTCAACCCTGGATAGCAGTACTGACCCGCACAGCCAAGTAGTGTGCACACAGTTCCCAGGGAGTGACTAAGGCCTTGGCCACAACTGCATGTACCGTGTTCTTTCTGAGAAAACGCAATTTTGTCTTCGTGCAGCTGCCTATCTATCTATCTTTCGTGGGATGAGTAATCGTAGCTAAGGTTTGAGAGAGTGATTACTCCCTTTCGTGGGTCCTGCTTGGTCATCCAACCTTCTTAGCTGTGTGGTTAACTCCTGTTTCCCCATCACACATTCCCCACTATGTAAAGGCTCACCAAGCAGAAGGGTTTCTTTTACTTTATAAAAAGATTTACTTATTTATTAGAGACAGAGAGAGAGAGAGAGAGAGAGAGATCTTCCATCTGCTGGTTCAGATGGCTGCAACGGCCAGGGCTGGGTCAGGCCAAAGCCGGGAGCCTGGAATTCCATCTGGGTGGTAGGGCCCAAGTACAAAGGTCATCTTCTGCTCTTTCCCAAGTACATGAGCTGGGACCCGGATTGGATGTGGAACAGCTGGGAATCGAACTGACAGTTACACGGGATGCCGGCTTCACAGATGCTGGTTTAACCTGCTGTACCACAGCTGTGTTCCCTCACTGAATGCGTCCCGGGCAAAGCAAGTTACTCTTCCGTTTTCCCAGCTTTGTTCACCTCTCTATGACAACATTTTGTCAGAACTTCTCCCCCGTCTTGTGTGAAATCCTCAAGAATGGTGAGTGTGTGTTCTTCTTGTCTTTCTCATGCCTCCCTGTTGTGTGTAACAGAGGTTTTGCTGAACACATGAATACAATTGCACAAAATCAAAAATATGTAACTTAACCTAGGGTATGAGGCTACTAGATATAAGGGACAGGACAGGTGTTGGAAAAACAGCATTTACAATTGTAAGAGATGGTAAACATGAAGAAAATAACCAGGGTACTTTGACATTTTGAAATTTATGAATTTATGTAGAATTTATGTAGAATTTATAGAATAAAATTCATGGTAGAGGGGTGCTGTCTGTTGAAAAGATTTCTGGAGGTTTCTATGGAAGAAGTAAATTTGGAAAAACCTGTGCTTGAGAGATGTGGAGGAAAGATCTCTTTAGTTCATGGGAAAATGGGCCAGGAAAACCACTTCTGGTGAAGAAAAAGGGTGGGAACCTGAAAGTGTGCATAAGCTGAGAGCCTGGCTCCCATCCGATGTTGCTGGCGTGTGTGGGGTACCCACCAGCATCTGTCAGCCACTGCAGCATTCCACTAGCTGAGAATAAAGATACCAAACAAGGACTGGAGTAGAGCCCCACTGTGCAAAGCGCACTTCTCCCGGGTGAGGTGGCCTACACCTCCAAAACCAGGGCTCAGCCTGCCCTAACAGATGTGCTGCTCCTTGCGTCTCAAGGACGGAGGCTGGGTCTGCCTCTTGGGGAGCTGGGCCTGTAGGAAAGTGCCCAGACAGTACAGAAAGTTGCAGCTGGCAAAGGGTCCAGTAAATGGCTCACCAGAGAAAGTCAGAGGGTGTGGGCAGAGAACTATGGGCTCCTACGGCTGCTTCTGGAAGACAGATCAGCACCTTGCACCAAGGGGAGAACCACAGGAGCTCGAGGAGAGAAAGAGGGGGGTGACTTCCTGTTCAGGCTGTGGCTAAAATGGTGCCACCCAGTGAGTGCCTCAGTCTTCCCTGTTAGATAAATGGCTTTTTTTTCCCGTTATGCAGGGTGACCAAAGAGGGACCATGAGTTCATCTCATACTACCATTGCCTTGACATGAGGGTTAATTCCCTTTTCATCTGCAGAACAGTGAACAGGAGGTGGATTGGGAATACAATGGGTTCCCCATAGCCCGAGTTTGACTTTCCAAGGCTTCAGTTACCTACAGTCAGCCACAGCCTGAAAATACTAGAAATAAACACTTCATAAGTTTTGAATTGCATGGCATCCTGAGAAGCATGATGGAATCTTGTGGTGACCTGCTCCATCCCATCCAGATGTGACTCACCCCCATATCCACACTGTATACGCTACCCGCCCTGTCAGTCTCTTAGTAACCATCCCGGTTATCAGCTCCATGATCATAGGATTGCAGTGCTTGAATCCAAATAGCCCTTATTTAACTTCCTCAAGACCCTGAAGTGCAAGAGCAGCAATGCAAGTCAGATGTGCCAAGAGGAGGCGGCGACTGCTTCTCTTGGGTGAAAGTCCTCAACCTAAGAAAGAAATCGTACGCTGAGGTTGCTCTACAGTACAAAAAGATACTTGCGATAAACCATGTCACATAACTTTTATTGCAGTCTATTGTTATAACTGTTCTATTTCTTATTAGTTATTGTGACTAATCTCTTACTGTGCCTAATTTATACATTAAAATTCACCATAGGCATATATAGGAAAAAAACACAGGGCAGTTCTAAAAGTTTATGAAAATGAAGTGAAAAGAGCAATGTGTTTCGATGCAACAAACTTTTAAAATCCATGTATAGAGCATTTTCAACCAGTTCATGGAAAAATGCCTATTATGAAAACATTATGCATGCATTTCAAAAAATTCTTGCACCAAAATAATCTTTTCATGCCATTTTTTCCATTTTGAAGGTCCCTTATCAATAGGGTTTGGTGCTATCCATGGATTCAGAGACCCACTGTGGGTCTTAGAATATTATCCTACAAGGATGGGTACTGTAATTATTTTTGCAAAAGCCGTGTTCAGCAGAGGGTGTGCTGGAGAGTCTGACACAGATGCCTGGGAGCGGTGGAAGCTGGTGCAGAAAGGTGAAGAGACCGGGGCTGTACGTGGGTTGTGGGAGCTGAGGGTGGCATGGGTGGGATCCAGATGACTTTTGGGACTGTAGCTCTGGTTACCAGCTGGAAGAAAAGGGTCAACCTATAGCTGTGTTTGAGGGGCAGTGCTGTTCAGACATGCTTCGGAGGGGAGTTTGCAGAGAAAGCAGGACCTATCAGGAGGTTGGAATGAGTGAGTCATCTGCGAAGGCCAGCCACACACATCATGTCTAAAAGTAGCTGGTGAGTGTTTGGGCCAGCTCCCCGCCATGTCTGAATTTGTGATGGATTTTGTAACCCCATGTAATCAGGCCACAATCTCTCCAATATTAGCAGAGTAATAGTATGTACAAACCAAAAGGGGACTCAGAGATCAACTCCAACCCTCTGATTTTACAGATAAAAAACACAGAGACCAAGAGGGATTTGATGTCAGGCTTACAGTTTGAGGACACACTCCAAAACCATCGTAAACTTCACGGTTGTTCTGTGGTGACACTCAAAAGCCTGCCCTTGTCATGTCTTGAAGGTGTCTGGTTTCCTATCTGGGACTCCAGTCTTTCATTTATAAGCACACCTCTTCTCCATGCAGCCCTGTTGGCTTCATTCTCGATTCATCGTTGGCTACTGAGAATTTAAGATACCCGCAGTGTGAAGAAGTGTTAAACTACACTGTTAATGGAAGTCGGTTGTGCTACATTGGATATGTGCGAGCAGCTTTATGAGCCATAAAAGTCAACATCTTTCTTTCATTACTTTGAAAGGCTGTTTACGTAAAAGATAAGGGCAGGCTGCAGCCGCTCAGGATACGCACTGAGAATTTTGAGAATTAGTGGGAGGGTCTGGCAGGAAGGAATGGAGTTGAGCAAATGATCAGGCTGTTATGACAAGCAGGCCCATGCACACAGAGACTGGCACTGCATTTATTTCCTCTACAGCCCACATGTCACACTAACCTGGACTGGGCTTTAGGATGGAGGACACAGTAGGGAGAGGCCATTGCGGCTGGCACTCTCTTTTTCTTTAACTCTGTGTGGTTTCTTTTTTTTTTTTTTTTTAATTTTTGACAGGCAGAGTGGACCGTGAGAGAGAGAGACAGAGAGAAAGGTCTTCCTTTTCCGTCGGTTCACCCTCCAATGGCCGCCGCGGCCGGCGCACCGCGCTGATCCGATGGCAGGAGCCAGGTACTTCTCCTGGTCTCCCATGGGGTGCAGGGCCCAAGGACTTGGGCCATCCTCCACTGCACTCCCTGGCCATAGCAGAGAGCTGGCCTGGAAGAGGGGCAGCTGGGACAGAATCTGGTGCCCCGACTGGGACTAGAATCTGGTGTGCCGGTGCCGCAAGGCGGAGGATTATCCTATTGAGCCACGGCGCCGGCCTTGTGTGGTTTCCAAAATGGCCTTCAAAGCCTCCTCCATGGGGCTGGCACTGTGGCATGGTGGGTTAAGCCACCATCTGCAATGTTGGCAACCTTATATGGGTGCCAGTTCTAGTCCCAGGATCCAGCTCCCTGCTAATGTGCTTGGAAAAGCAGTGGAGGACAGCCCAAGTGCTTGGGCCCCTGCACACATGTGAGAGAGCTGGAAGAAGCTCCTGGCTCCTAGCTTTGGCATGGCTCAGCCCCTGCTGTTGCAGCCATTTGGGGGAGTGAAGCAGTGGATGGGTTATCTTTCTCTCTCTCTCTCTCAAATAAATAAATAAATATTTTTTATTTAAAAAAAAAAAAAAAGCCTTCTCCATGTGGCATCATCCCACTGATTGGCACCATCAACACTCAGAACAAATTCTAAAAACAGACCTGTTCTTATGCCATTCATTCAGATAGTCCCTGACTTATAACCAGTTTGATTTAACACTGGTTCAAAAATGATGTCAATTCAATAGACACCTTGCTTAGGATTGTGAGTTTAATCTTCCAAGGTTAGTGCAGTGGGGTCTGATTCTCTCTGGTGGTGCCAGAGAGTGGCAGCAGGCACAGCTCCCAGACAGCCCCAAGGTCAAGGGGGAAACCCTGGTGTTGTGCAGTGTGCTGTGCTGCAAGTGTCTTTTGGGTACAGATATTCGATTAATTACATGAGACCGTCATTGCTTTACTGTAAAATAGGCCTTGTTTAGATGACTTTGCCTAACTGAGTTGTAGGTTAATGTCAGTGTTCTGAGCCTGTTAAAGCTACATGAGGTTTAGCCAAGACATTCAGCAGATCAGGTGCATTCGGTGGATTTCTGACTCAAGGCATTCTCAGCTTAGCATGGTTTATCAGGATGTAAGCTCATCACAGTTGAGGAGCATCTGTACTTTCAAGGTCCTCTTTCTAAGTCCTTGGTGTCATCAGCCTTGTTCCTACTTCTTGTCTACTGGAAGTTGTCACCAATCAAGGTGGGACATGGGTTGCAGAGTCACTTGCAGAGAGAATGCTGATTCTTTATCTATTCCTGTCAAGTGACTTGCTCTCCCTTAGAAGCCTTCCTCCTCCATGGCTAATTGGGCAGAAGAGAAGTAAGGATGAAAAATGGCTCTGATCCAGTCCAAACTAGTAATCTGGCCATGCTGATGTGATATTGAGAGCTACATGTGTGGGAGGCTGTCATCTAAGCATTTACAAATGTTGATTCATTTAATAATAACTGTAACAAAGTGACATGGGCACCATTCTTCACCCCTTATTACTGATGAGTAAACTGAGGCATAGAGAGGGTATGTGATGAAGACAAGGTCACGTACTAGGTACTTGGCCAAGAAGGGGCCTCTTTGATGACATAGATGAGTGATCAGCTTTCAACAGTTCTTCTATTACTAATTCTATTAGTATTACTAGTTCTACTAATAGTTCTTCTATTACTTATCCTAATACTTCCTCTTGCTGTTTTTGAATGTGAAATAAAGAACATTTAGGATAGGGCTATGGAGACCAAGAATATCCAGATTACACTTGATAGCCACGTGACAGCCTCTGCATCCTTCCTGCTCTCTGCAGTGGAGTGGCTGCATGGCTCCTGGCCTCGACCACATGCCTAAAAGTGCGCTTTAGACTTTCAGAGGAACTGGACTGTGTTTAGAAAGCAACACCAATCCACAGGGCATGTTTGGAGGGAATGTGAACCTGCAAATCTTTATTTCAGGATAGGCTGGGATGGCAAAGGAGTTCACTAGGAATGCAAAGATGAATGCTATGGCCTTCCTCTCATTGAATGTCAATCAAATTCTATTAAGATGATCTAAAGGGTCAAGGGAATTATTCTAGGGAATAATGTCTTAGAATGCTGTAGTATTTGCTACAGGATTATAAACATTTATAAGTAGAAGATGAAAATCAATTCCAGTTCTGCTGTGTGAATAATGACACACTTTAGCAAAGAGGCAAAGGCCACTCATAGAATTCTTCATGACAAAACAGGATGGAAACTGCTAGAAATGGTTTATCAATGTGCTGTGGGTTCCCTTGGGAGCTTTGGCTGAAAGCAGGTGGCAGGGGAATCGCATGAGAACTGCCTTACACTCCTAGAATCTCTTCAAGGTCATTCATAATAACAATTACATGGTATATATTAGTTCGGAATGAGATATGATATTATGCAAAGAAAAGTACAGGGACAATTTATCCCACAAAAGAATTAAACATTTCATTCATAATTTGCACAACTATGTCAGAGCAGCATGTTCACAATGGACAAAGGGTAGAAGCAACCCAAATATCCAATCAGTCAATACATAAACAAAATGTGGCCCAAACAGAAGATCCAAGGTGGCTGAAGAGAGTACAGTCACACTAACTTAAGCTGCTCTGGGATATGAAAAGAACAAAGTAAGAACTATGTTTTCAGGGGTCTGACTGATGGAAAATTTTGGTGAAGAAGTGAAAAAAAAAATGAAGACTCAACGGGACAAATGGTGAGAAGGCAGACACTGCTGCCAGCAGCCGCGTGGTACATCCAGCTGCCAGCTGTGAGCCGCCATCTTACCCCGTCAAGGCAGAAAGAAAATCCTCACTGTTTTGCCCGAGAGGGAATTCCACAGTCACCCATTGACTTTTACTTCAGCCTGGAGAGCTGGCTCAGGACTAAGCAACTGCTTGGCTTGGAGCAGGGAAGTCATGTTTCTTCCTTCCTTTCCCTCCCCAACTCCTGCAGAGCACTGTACTTGGCAGTGAAAAGTCACACAGCACACATCTGTTCTACTAGCACCATAATAAGAGTCAGGGCAACGCATTGGGCAAAGGACAGATCCCTCTACATCTTGCAACTGTAGGTGTTTTGGGGCATTAGCCTCAGAGCTATACCCACGTACTCTACATGAACCAGGGTGATGCACGTCAGCTTCTAGGGGCTAACACCAGAAGCAGCCCATAAAAAAAATCTGCTCCCAACCTGGGACATTTGGGTAATAAACCCACTGTACCCTGTGACAACAGGACTGTAAAAATTTGTTCTAAATTTCTCAATCCCACTAAAATATACCTGGTGGATATAGGGAAGAACGTACTTCATACTTTCCAGAACAAAATCTGTATGCTTTGTAGTCACCCTGTAGTTCTCTTAGAGGGTTAAGTTCACATCACATAGTCCTAGGACTAGGGCTATATTATATGCCACATCACCAGTTGGACTCTCCCAGTAGGACCTGAGAAAGGGTCCATCCACATCACCCAGTTCTAGAGCCACAGCAATTGGTGCCACAAGCGCCGGCATCACTTAGGCTTGCCAGTAGGACAAAGGGGCAGCCACCCTTGTCTCCCTTAGCATCAAGAACAATGTGGGGAGCAACTCGGACTAGACTAAGTTACTGGAATTAAGACTTATTCTATGCATCTGCTCTCCCACAATATGGCGCTGAGAAGGGAGAAACAGCTTCTACACAGTTGCCTCCAGTTCAACCAATAAACTGTAGGATCTACTCCTGATTGGAGAAGAGCAGTGTACTCGGCGTGTGGGTAGCAGAGTTGGGATTGGCGGAAGAGGACTATAAAGGAGGAGAGAGACAACATGCACCGGGGAACACCTGAGGAACATCTGAGCAGCCCCCGAGAGAGCCGGCCGGCGGTGTGCCGCTCCCCCGCGGAAGTGGGGAAAGTGGCTAGGGGGAACCGCCCTTCCACGGAGGTGGAAGGGTCGGTAGCCAACCCAGAAAGAACCAGCAGCAAACCCGGGGAGGGCCGAGCAGATGAAAGAACAGCGCAGGGTCCTGTGTCGTTCCTCCACGAAGAGGGGGAGCGACATAATGGTGCCGTGACTCGGATAGGAAACTTAGGAGGGAAGAAACGGGAAGAAGTGGGAAAATACCAGAGAGAGAGACTAGCAAAGAGCCTAGGGAAAAGCCGGACGGAAAAGGTGCCGGAAGAAGCTATCAAAAGCCTAGGCATAGACTCAGATACGGACTACGGGGGGAAGCTGGGAGAAATCTCTAAGGTCGAAAGCGAAAGTGAAAGCTAGAACAAACAGACTCGGATATGGACTGTGGGGAGAAGCCAGGAGAAATGAGGGAGGAATATTGTTGGAAGAAAACTTAGGGAAACATACCGGGTAGAGAAAAATGTTAGGGAAATTGAAGCCGCGGGGGCAGGCTGAGGCGGAGATGGAAGCCAGCTTGGGATTCGTCAAGTCAGCCCGGGGAGCAAAAGGTGAAAAGCTAAAGCTAGGGGCGGACGCGTGAGCCAGGTTGGAATCCGTCAGATTAGCCTGGGGAGCAAAAGACGGGAAGCCAAACCGAAGGGCGCGGACGTGAGCCAGGTTGAATTCGCCAGGTTAGCCCGGGGAACTTAGATTGAATACCGGTGGCGGAAACGTAAGCTACGCTGTGTGACTCGCGGAAGCCACCGCGCGCAGAGAGAGCGCACGGGGCACAAACGGGGAGAGCGCACGGGGCGTGAGTAGGAAATGCGGGGCTAGTGCGAGGCCGTGGTGCGGGCGCGAAGGGGCGCGGAGACCGCGGAGTGCGCGCGCGAAGCCGGGAAGCCGCACAGATGAGAGAAGCGCGGGCTGAAGCGGCTCAGAGCCGGGAAGCCGCCGAGAAGCAGCCTCGGGGCGGGCGCCGGGAAGCCGCGGGGATAAGAGAAACAGAAGTTTAGAAGTAAAATGAGAGAAATAGGAATGCTGGTAGATAGAAGTAAAATAGGAGAAATAGGAATGCCCAGAGATAGAGAAATAGAGAAAAATAAGGCCTCCCCACAACATGGCAATGAGAGAGCTTGGATTCGGTCTGCCTGATTAGTAAGACGATAAGCACCTGTGGGCGGCTGCAGGTCACCGAAGACAGGCACGTTATCAACACCAATAAGTCTCCCCACAAGACGGCAATGAGAGGGCTTGGATTCGGTTTGCCTGATTGGTAGGGCTTGTAAGCACCTGCAGGCAGTTCTAGCAGAGCAGAGCATGCGCTGCAGGGCACCGAACACAGGCATGCATCAGCGCCTAAAAACCTCCTCACAACATGGCAAAGAGAGGACCTGGATTCGGTTTGCCTGATTGGTAGGGCTTGTAAGCACCTGTGGGCAACTCCAGCAAGCAGAGCAGAGTGTGTGCCGCGGGGCACCGAAGACAGGCGCGTATCAACGCCAAAAAATAAAAAGAAAGGGGGATCTGTGGGGAGCAACTCAGACTAGACTAAGTTACTGGAATTAAGACTTATTCTATGAATCTGCTCTCCCACAATATGGCGCTGAGAAGGGAGAAACAGCTTCTACACAGTTGCCTCCAGTTCAACCAATAAACTGTAGGATCTACTCCTGATTGGAGAAGAGCAGTGTACTCGGCGTGTGGGTAGCAGAGTTGGGATTGGCGGAAGAGGACTATAAAGGAGGAGAGAGACAACATGCACCGGGGAACACCTGAGGAACATCTGAGCAGCCCCCGAGAGAGCCGGCCGGCGGTGTGCCGCTCCCCCGCGGAAGTGGGGAAAGTGGCTAGGGGGAACCGCCCTTCCACGGAGGTGGAAGGGTCGGTAGCCAACCCAGGAAGAACCAGCAGCAAACCCGGGGAGGGCCGAGCAGACGAAAGAACAGCGCAGGGTCCTGTGTCGTTCCTCCACGAAGAGGGGGAGCGACAAACAAGGTCCTAACTATCACATTCACTAGGGAGACTGGCATGAGGAAATCAATGGGTGACATGAATGAAAATGTTATTGAGATAGAACTCATTAAGATGAACCAAACAAAAATTTTGGAGATGAAATCCTCAATCAGTGAAAAAATAATGCAGTTGTGAGCTTTAACAGCAGAACAGACAAATGGAGGAAAGAATATCTTACCTTGAGGATAAGAATTTTGAAATAACTAAATCCGACAAAAATAAAGAGGAAAATAATTTTTACAAAATAAAGAAAGTCTACACAAAATATGAGGATTGACCAAATATTTGTATTATAGGCATCCCTGAAGGAGAAGGAAAGGAAAAATGCATTGAGAACCTGCCAAATGAAATAACAGTTGAAAATTTCCCAGATCTTGGAAACAATGTGGACATCCAGATATAAGAAGCTCAAAGAACCCCAAGCAGACAGCCAAAAAAGGTTTTCTCCAAGGCATATTGTCATCAAACTGTCAAAAGTTAAAGATAAGGTGAGAATCTTTAGATTCTCAGTAAGAGAAAAGTATCAAGATACATATAAAGGAAAACCAATTAGATTAACATCAGACTTCTAAGCAGAAACCCTACAGGCCAGAGGAGGGTGGGATGACATATTTAAAGTCTAAAAAAAATTACAACCAAGAATAATATATCCAGCAAAGCTACCCTTTAAAAGTGAAGGAGAAATAAAATATTTTCCAGATAAGTAAAAACAGAGAATTCACCACCAACGGACAAGCCTTACAAGAAATTCTGACAAACCAAGTCTCAGCAAATTAAAAAGATTGAAATCATATCATATATCTTCTCAGGCCATAAAGGAATAAAACTACAAATCAATAACAAGAAGAAAAGAACACTCGTAAATACTTGGAAATGAAACAGAATACTACTGAATGATCAAAGGGTCATTGAAGAAAGTAAAAAGCAAACCAAAAACTTTCCTGAAATAAATGAAAATGAAAACACAACATAACAAAACCTGTGGGGTACAGCAAAAGCAGTATTGAGTGGGAAGTTTATAGCATTAATTGCTTATATTAAAAAAGAGTAATCTCTCAAATTAAAGATCTAATAATACATGTTGAAGACTTAGGAAAAAAAAAAGAACAAACCAAACCCCAAATCAGCAGGAGGAGAGAAATAATAAGAGTCACAGCAGATATAAGTGAAGTTCAAACTAAAAAATACACAAAAGATGAATCAAAAGTTTTTTTTTTTTAAATTTATTTTACAGATAGAGTTAGACAGTGAGGGAGAGAGACAGAGAGAAAGGTCTTCCTTCTGTTGGTTCACCTCCCAAACGGCCGCTATAGCCAGAGCTACTCTGATCCAAAGCCAGGAGCCAGGTGCCTCCTCCTGGTCTCCCATGCGAGTGCAGGACCCAAGCACTTGGGCCATCCTCCACTGCCCTCCTGGGCCACAGCGGATAGCTGGACTGGAAGAGGAGCAACTGGGACTAGAACCTGGTGCCCATATGGGATGTTGGCGCTGCAGGCAGAGGATTAACCAAGTGAGCCACTGTGCTGGCCCCAAAAGTTGGTGTTTTGAAAAGACAAGCAAAATAGATGAACCAAACCTGTAGCCAGACTAACAAATAAAAAAGAGAAAAAATGCAAATAAAATTAGAGATGAAAAAGGATAAACTACAACTGACACCACTGAAATACAAAGGGTCATAAGAAACTACGATGAAAAATTATATGCTGAATTGGAAAACCTTTTAGAAATAGAGAAATTCCTGGATTCATATAACCTACCAGGATGAAATCAAGAAGATAGTGAGAACCTAAATGAACTCACAATAGGCAGTGAGATTGAAGCAGTCTTCCATCAAGGAAAAGTCCAGGGTCTGATGACTTTACCACTGAAGTCTACAAAACATTCAAAGAGGAAGTAACTCCAATACTCTTAAAACTATTTCAAAATATTGAATAGGATGGAACCCTGCCAAACTCTCTTTATGAGGCCAGCATTACTTTGATATCACAACCAACAAAGACACAAAAACAAAACTACAAATCTATATCCTTAATGAACATGGATGCGAAGAATCTCAAGAAAATACTAGCCAATCAAATCCAAAACCACATCAAAAAGATCATACATCAGGATGAAGTGGGATTTAGCCCAGAAATGCAAGTGTGGTTCAACATTTGCAAATCAATAAACATCATAAATCACATCAATAGAATGAAGAACAAAAACCATATGGTCATCTTAATAGATGCAGAGAAAGCATTTAATAAGATTCAACATCCCTTCATGATAAAAAACACTCCACAAATTAGGTATAGAAGGAACATTCATCAAAATCATAAAGGCTATGTATGACAAATCAACAGCTAATATCATGTTGAATGGGGAAACACTGACAGCACCTCCCCTCAGATCTGGAACAAGACAAGGATGTCCACTTTTGCCAGTCTCATTAATATAGTACTGGAAGTTTTAGTAGAAGCAATTTGTAGGAGAAAGAAACGAAGAGCATCAAAACTGGCAAAGAGGAAGTCAAATTATCCATGTTTGTGATGACATGATGGTATACATGGAAAAACCTAAACACACCACCGAAAAGCTGTTAGAATTGATAAACCAGTTCAGTAAAATGGCAGGTTACAAAATAAACATGCAAAAAACAGTAGCTTTTTTTGTATGTGAATGATGAACTCACAGAAAAAAATCAAGTAAGAAATCCCATTCATAATAGCTACCAAAAAAATCAAATATTTAGGAATAAATTTAACCAAAGAGGTGAAAGATATCTACAATGAAAATTATCAAGCACTGATGAAATAAATCATCAAGGACACCAAAAACAGAAAGATATTCATTGCTCGTGGGTCTGAAAAATCAATATCATTAAAATATCTATACCACCTAAAGCAATCTACAGATTCAATGCAATCCCTATCAAAATACCAATGACCCTCTTTATAGAATTAGAAAAAGCAATCCTAAAATGCATAGGGAATCACAAAAGCCTCAGAATAACCAAAGAGATCCTGAGCAAGAAAAATCAATATGGAGGCATCACAATTCCTGACTTCAAAGCATACTACAAAGCTATATTAATTAAAACAGCATGGTACTGGCATAAAAAATGATACACAGGTCAGTGGAACAAAATAGATAACCCAGAAATTAATCCATGTACATACAGCCAACTAATTTTTGACAAAAGTTCTCAGACCATACAGTGTAGTAAGGATAATCTCTTCAACAAATGGTGCTTACAAAACTGGATTTATATATATAGAAGAATAAAGTTAGATGCATACCTCATCGCATACAAAAATCAACCAAGATGGACCAAAGGCCTAAATTTAAGACCTGAGACTATAGTTGGAAGAAAGTGTAGGGGAAACACTTTAAGACATTGGTGGAAGGGATGACTTCTAAGACAAGATCCTCAAAACAAAGGTAGCAAAAGCAAAACTGAACAGAAGAGACACTGTCAAACTCAGAAGCTTTTGCATAGCAAAGGAAATGATGAATAGAATGAAGAAACATCCAACAGAATGGGAAAATGTTTGCAAAACACCAATCTGACAAAGGGTTAATAGCCCAAATATATCAACAAATTAAACTCAACAACAAAAAACAACCCATCAGGTTGAGAAATGGGCCAAGGAATTTAATAGACAGTTCTCAAATGAAGAAATACAAGTGGTCAAAAATATTAAAAAATGCTCAACATCACTAGCCATCAGGGATGAGATATCACCTCACTCTTGCAAGAATGGTTAAAATCCAAAACACAAGGAGTAACAAATGCTGGTGAGGATGTGGACAAAGGGGGACATTTATACACTGTTGGTGGGAATGTACATTACTACATGCACTGTGGAAACAGTGTGGAGATTTCTTGAAAAACCAGAAACAGACTTGCCATATTATCCAACAATCCCACTACAGGATGTATACCCAAAGACTCCAACAGTGTATCAAAGAGATACCTGTACTACCATGTTTATAGCAACACTTCACAATAGCCAAAATTTGGAATCAACCAAGTCAACCAAAATGTCCATTATCAAATGAATGGATCAAGGAAATGTGGGATACATACATGTATGTATGTATGTATGTATATAAAATGGAATATTATTCAGCTATAAAAAATTAAATTCTATCATTTGCGGCAAAATGGACACAACAGGAGGACATCATGTTGTGTGAAATAAGCGATCCCATAAAGACAACTACCACATGTTCTCCCTTGTATGTGGGAGCTTAAATTAAAAAAAAAAAAAAAAAAATGTCTGTGTGTATCTTTATTGCTGCTATAGGGTTGGTTTTGTTTTTGTTTTTGTTTTGTTTTGTTTTACAGGCAGAGTTAGACAGTGAGAGAGAGAGAGAGATAGAGGAAAGGTCTTCCTTTTTAACCTCTGCTTCATCCCCCAAGTGGCTGCTACGGCCGGCCGGCGCGTTACTGCTGGCACGCTGCACCAATCAGAAGCCAGGAGCCAGGTGCTTCCTCCTGGTCTCCCATGCGGGTGCAGGGCCCAAGAACCTAGACCATCTTCCACTGCCTTCCCAGGTCACAGCAGAGAGTTGGATTGGAAGAGGAGCAACCGGGACAGAACTGGTGCCCCAACTGGGCCTAGAACCTGGGGTGCTGGCGCCACAGGCAGATTAGCCCAGTGAGCCATGGTGCCGGCTGCTGCTATAGTTTTTTAACTTATACCTTTGCCAAGCCAATGATTAAAAATATCATACTACTATAGTTTTAATGATCTGTGATTAATTTAAAATTTACTCTGTATGGGTGAAATGGTCATTTTTCCATTCAATTATTGTCTATAGCTGTTGTCTACATTCCCATGAAACTAGGGTCTTTTTGCTTTTTACTTGTTAAATTTATTATTCAGTGAAGTATTAAGCCTTTTTACTATAATATAAAGTATGCTATCTCAAAAACTAAAAAGAAAGAAAGGGAGAAGTTAAAAGGGTAGGAGGGAGAGAGAGCGAGGGAAGAAGGCAATATCATTATGTTGTTAGAGTTATATCTACAAATCACATTAAATCTGTTGAAAACTAATTACAAATCGAAATTTAAAAATGTTTAAAGATTTTTAAAAATGTGATATAAACAAAATGGAATATTATTTAGTCAAGAAGGAATTATTCAATAAGTTCAGTATTGAAAAATATTATTCAAGGGGCTGGTGCCGTGGCTCACTTGGTTAATCCTCCATCTGCGGCGCCAGCATCCCATATGGGCATCGGGTTCTAGTTCCAGTTGCTCCTCTTCCAGTCCAGCTCTCTGCTGTGGCCCCGGAAGGCAGTGGAGGATGGCCCAAGTGCTTGGGCCCTGCACCTGCGTGGGACACCAGGAGGAAGCACCCGGCTCCTGGAGTCAGATAGGCGCAGTGCCAGCCTTGGCGGCCATTTGGGGAGTGAACCAATGGGAGGAAGACCTTTGTCTCTCTTTCTCACTGTCTGTAACTCTACCTGTCAAATTGAAAAATATATATTATTCAATAAAGAGTGAAGGAATAATGAATGATAAGGAAGAGAATGTTGACGCAGGCTACAGCATGGACGAAACTTGAGAATGTTACAGACAATGAAATAAGTCAGTTACACAAAAGACAAATACTATATGATTCCACTTGTATGAAATATACATAATGGCCAAATTATTGATATAGAGATTATAATGGTAGTTGCCCAGGGCTGGGGGGAAGAGGAATAGGGAGTTACTTAAACAGAAACAGTTTCAGTTTTGCATATGAAGATTCAGGAGACTGGTGTTGTTCAGATACATGAGTACATTGAACACTGCTGAACCACTTGAAAAAAGTAAATATTATGCTATGTGTATTTCACCACAATTAAAAATAGTAAAAGATAGGGGCTGGCGCCATGGCGTAGTAGGTTAATCCTCCACCTGCAGTGCCGGCATCCCATATGGGCGCCAGTTGTAATCCTGGCTGCCTCTCTTCCAATCCAGCTCTCTGCTGTTGCCCAGGGAAAGCAGTGGAAGATGCTTGGGCCTTTGTACCCGCATGGGAGACGGGGAAGAAGCTCCTGCCTCCTTGCTTCGGACTGGCACAGCTCCAACCATTGCGGCCATTTGGGGAGTGAACCAACAGAAAGAAGACCTTTCTCTCTGTCTCTTCCTCTCACTGTAACTCTACCTCTCAAATAAATAAATAAAATCTTTAAAAAATATTAAATGGTTTAATAATTAAAACTGAAATGTGTAAGACTATAATTATTTGTGCCTAAGAAAAAGGAAAACGCCCCCTAGAGTATTTCTGTAGCTCCTATCAGAGCATAGTTGGTTCTTCTCAGTGAACTTCCCCAAGACCTTAAGGAGAGCTGTTCCGCCTGAATGAAGGTGTTAACCACATTATGGGTCACAGGACAACTGGGTCAAAGTGTGGAGTGGTGAGCACCAAACAGGGCTAACCACTGGGGCCCAGAAGATGTTATTATGGGATGCAGGAAATGAATGAGGCCTAAGGATGTATCAAAGATCTACATGAAGGACAGGCAGTACCAGGGGCCTGGATCAGGTCTACAGCATGGTTATGGTGAACTCATGGAATTGCAATCTGGTGGCACAGAGTGTAGGGGCCTATGCCAACTGAGAGCCACGTTCTCAATGAAGTGCCCACTCCAAGAATGACCCTTAGCCAGCGACTTGGTACCAGCTGTTCCTCTCTTGTCAGCATATCTCTCATGTTCCCTCAGGAAGTGCTTATGGGAAAACTGTCTCCTCCCAGCACCGTCACCCCACAGCTGCTCACAGTCTGATCCTTTGGCTGTTCAGTTTGGGGAAGGGAGGCAGAAGTAGGCCGTGGGAGATTGCGGAGAGGGGATGGGTTGGGATGAGACTTGCTTCTGGGTTTCTGGATGTAGGCTGGACAAATGCAGCAAGCCCTCCCCTTCCTGGAAACAGCACAGTGTCTGAAAGGGTCAGGGACAGACGCTCCCACCTCCTGTTTCATTGGAGAGTGAAGCTGGTTTAAGTGAAACCCAAGGGAGGAATCAAGTTTCTTGCCAACCCCCAAGAGATTCTAGGCTATTAGGTAATAGTTCCCTAGGGCTGCTGCAACAAATTACCCCAAACTGCAGGTTTAAAATAGAACCTCTCATTCTCTCAAAGTTTTGGAAGCTAGAGTATGAGATCAAGGTGCCGGCAGAGCCGCCCTCCTCCTAACGTCTCCAGGGAGAATCCTTTGATGCTTCGTGCAGCTCCTGGTGGATCCAGGGATTCTTGGGGCTAGGAACGCCAATGCTTGCTTCTGTCTTCATGTAACCTTCTTCCCTGTGTGTCGAGTCTCTCCAACCTCCCTCTGCTTTCTTTCAGAAGGAGACCTGTCACTGGATTGAGGGCCCACCCCAAATCCAGAGTGATATCAAGATCCTTAACTTCTATGCATCATCAAAAGTTCTTTATCAAAATAAGATCACCTTCACAGGTTCTGGTGGTGAGGACGTGGACATATGTTTTGGGGGGCAGCTAGTCAACCTAATGTCCCAGACAAGATGCTGGGCAATAAACCAAAACCTCTCTGGATCCAGTTGTGGCTGAGCCCTGTTCTGAGTGTCTCTGAGCTCTGGCTTTGAGCCTGTCCAACCCAGACCCAGCACCAAGTTTCATCCCAATCCAGTCCCCCCCCCCCAATCACCCATGGCCTCCTCCTTCCCCTTCCCCAAATTGAAAAAAAAACAGTAATTTTGGCACACAAACCTGTCAAAATTAAGCGTTTTGTGCAGTGTTACACAGTGAGTTATCAGGAGGTAGGATGGAGCTCCAAGTTCCCGATCCCTAATGCAATGTTCTTTCTTAAGGAGTTATTTTAAAATCATATAGCTAAGTAAAGAGTTCGACAAGCCAGCGCCATGGCTCACTAGGCTAATCCTCCGCCTGCGGTGCCGGCACACCAGGTTCTAGTCCCGGTCGGGGCGCCAGATTCTGTCCCGGTTGCCCCTCTTCCAGGCCAGCTCTCTGCTATGGCCCGGGAGTGCAGTGGAGGATGGCCCAAGTGCTTGGGCCCTGCACCCCATGGGAGACCAGGAGAAGCACCTGGCTCCTTCCTTCGGATCAGCGCGGTGCACCAGCCGCAGCGCGCCAGCCGTGGCGGCCATTGGAGGGTGAACCAACGGCAAAGGAAGACCTTTCTCTCTGTCTCTCTCTCACTATCCACTCTGCCTGTCAAAAAAAAAAAAAAAAGTTTGACAAATAGTATGAGGAAAAAATAAATAACTCAAATCAAATCATATTGCCGTGATTCTAAAGCATGGGAAGTATAGTTTTTGAATCAGAACACGAGGCTCCTCGCATTCCTGGCAGCCTTTATAGGCTGTCTCCAAAGAAACTTATCAGCCCGTCGACATTCGCACCAGCCCCTCCTACCTTTCCAATGTCATGGGCACACCAGCGTGCAGACAAATGTGCCTCTCACAACCTCCTCAGCCCACAGCTCTCGAGGCAATTTTTTTCATGTCTCGTGTCCAAAGCGTTATGACGGTAGCAACTTCCAGGCAGCTGAGCCACGGCACTAGCTTTGTGAACTATGCTGTCAATTTTGATTTTAATCTTCCTTTATTCACAGTTTGATTTCGTTTAGGCTTGGCCTCACTTCCCGTTCAAATGCCAGGCCCGTGGCCCCACACTAACTGGCAGAACTACCTAGTCATCACTACAAAGAGAGAACCAAGAGAGAACTCTGCCACTGGACTCTTGCAGACGAGTGTGGCTTCTGTGTTAACTCCGTCTTCCCGGGCAGCTCCCAGTCCTAAAGCTGCAGTCAAGAGAGAGAGCACCAGGAATTTCATCTTTTGAAAAAAATATGTATTTTAAAAATTTTTTGTGCCATGTGACGATTGTTCCTCTTTCTGGGCTACAGTGTGACATTTCAGCACATGCCCAGAACGTGTGATGGTCAGAGAATTCCATCTTTTACTTTCTGTGCCTCAAAGCTAACTGGTTTAGAAATCACTCATTTTTTTTCTCCCTCATATCCAGTTTGCTTTCTTATTTTCTTAAGGAGTAGGAATAAAGAAATCTCTGAAAACGAAAGCCCCCCTTGGGATTTTCAAAAGGAGTTTGCTCAAGTCTTCTGAATCTGGGCTCTGGGTGCTTATCAAGTCAGAAAATGCGTTCTTTGGTAAAGGATTCATCTTGGGTTAGACGTGAAGGCTCACAGCTGATCTTTTCAGCAAACACTGAATGGAAATGTCCTGTAGAAAAACAAGGGAAGCTGGAACAGTCCATCGCCTGTCATTCGCAGGCGGCATCCCAGGGGGAGGTCAGCCACAGCAGGGAAGGGCCAGCTCTCTGGCTGCTTAGGCTGGTGTCTTGCCTATAAATCCCTGGTTTATGGGATGTAAACCCACCTAATTGTCCATCTCTTTGAAAAGTTCAGTTCCGTTGTTTTGTTGTTGTTGTTATTTGGTTTTCTGCTTTAAATCAGGGAGCTTAAATCTCTACAAAAAGCAGATGCAAACCTGAGGTCAAATCTGAGTTGGCTTGGAAGATCAGGGAGACAAAGCGAGCTAAATACACGCTCTATGGGCCAGAGCGGAGGCTGGACAGAGGTTAAAACTAAGCAAGTCGGAAATGTCGTCGGGACAAGGGACAAAAGTGAAGATGGTCCTCAGAGTATCTGGGCTTTCCAACAGGGGCCAGAAGTCGTGGCGTGTTCCATATCAGCATGTACTCAGATCAGGGCCTGTGAAAGATGGCCTGCAGCTGCTCGAAGTTTCTACCTCTTCAGCTCAAATACTATCTTTCCATTTTGTCTTTCCAGCTTTTCCCTCCCTCTTTTGCTCTAAAGCAGCAGTTCACAAGAATAAGATTTTGTATCTGTTTTGAGGCAAATGGAAATGATGAAATAGAGGCAAATTAAGAAATCTGCAAAAGTTCACACAGCCAGTGCTCAAAATGAACAATTCTGACTCCATGGCAGTGTCTTCTATTTTGGGAGAAGATAACTAAATATTTTAGGTACACTTTTTTTTAAAAGCTATATTTATTTGTAAGTCATAGTTACAGAGAGAGAGAGAGAGGGAGAGGCAGAGACAGAGGCAGACAGAGAGAGACCGATCTTCTAGCTGATGTTTCACTCCCCAGAGGGCTGCAACAGCATCTGCTGAGTCAGGCCAAAGCCAGGAGCCAGGAGCTTCATCTAGGACTTTCCTGTGGGTGGCAGGGGTCCAAGAGCTTGGACCACTTTCCACCGCTTTTCCCAGGCCATTAGCAGGGAGTTGGATCAGAAGTGGAGCAGCTGGGACACGAACAAGTGCCCATATGGGATGCCAGCATCACAGGCAGTGGCTTTACCTGCTATGCCACAACGCCGGCCCCAGACACAGATTTTGAATTGCCCACATGGCACCCACTTGGGGATCTGCAGCAGAGAAACCAAACAATAAGATGTGATCTAGAGAAAACAATGAGATGTGATCTGAGCTAGAAACGTCAATTTGGGAGTCGTTTGGTTGAAAGTTAATGAGGTTGATGAGAAGGTGCCAAGAACACATCAAGGGCAGCTCCGAAGCCTGAGACTAAATCTGAAGGAAGCCCCCCATCTGGGGGTGGGAGGATGAGATAGGGCAGGCAGAGAGAGAGAAGAGGCAGTCAGAGAGGTGGCTGGAAGGCCGGGAACGGCTAATGACACAGAGACTGGGTGAAAATAAAATAAAAAAGAGGGTTTGACTGGACTTCACAGTTTGCATAGCATGAGATCCAGGAGTCTATTTGAGTGAAGCAGGCAATTGGCCTTTGAAAGCTTTGGGCTAAGCCTCTGTGCTGAGTTCTGTGTTTGAATATTGAAGTATTTACTTGACTTCCCAAAGGAACTTGAAATCGTATTTTCTGATGTCTCGCCTTTACCTCTTCCTCCCTCACTCCCCTGACATGATGCTCTTCCACGGCTCCGAGGTCAGCCAGTGACTCTACCATCTTCTATTCTGTTACCCAAGAGTAGCCCTTGGCAATGTCCCCTTCCTCCGCTACATCTTCCTAGTTGCAAGAGAGGCTGGGAAATGAGCTGGCATTAGCTTGGACCAGGGATTGACAGATATTTTCTGTAAAGGGCCAGACAGTAAATAGTTTGGATTTTGTAGGCCGTATGGCTCCTGTTGCAGCTACTCAGATCTGCCCTGAGACTGCAAAAGCAGCCACAGAGAAGAATTAGCACATGAACAGGTGTGTCTGTTTCCAACAAAACTTTGTTTACAAAACCAGGTGACAGGCTGGATTTGGCCCACGGGTAGTTTGCCAGTACAACAAGGCCTATTCCCAAGAGTTGGGCATATAGTGTCTCTAAACAAAGTTATGGTCTATAGGCCAGAAGTCAGAGGGGAATGGCTATTGCTGGGCCATCAGCAGCGTCTCCCAGGTCATTAGCAGGGCTCACTTCTTGGGGGATGGGAACTAACTTCACGCAGTTGGCGGTCTTTGAATTATGGTAAATATAAATTTGTTTTTTAAAAAAGATTTATTTATTTATTTGAAAGAGTCACACAGAGAGAGAGAGAGAGAGGTCTTCCATCCGATGGTTCACTCCCCAGTTGGCAGCAATGGTCAGAGCTATGCTGATCCGAAGCCAGGAGCCAGGAGCTTCTTCTGGGTCTCCCATGCAGGTGCCAGGGACCCAAGCACTTAGGCCATCTTCTACTGCCCTCTGAGGCCATAGCAGAGAGCTGGATCAGAAGTGGAGCAGCCGGGTCTCAAACTGGTGCCCATATGGGATGCTGGCACTTCAGGCCAGGGTGTTGACCCACTGTGCCACAGTGCCACCCCAAGTTTGGTTTTTAATAGAGTATAGCTGAATGTTTTTTCCCCTGACTTTTGCTGGTTAAAGAGTTAGTCATGCCAGCGCCGCGGCTCACTAGGCTAATCCTCCGCCTTGCAGCGCCAGCACACCGGGTTCTAGTCCCGGTTGGGGCGCCGGATTCTGTCCCAGTTGCCCCTCTTCCAGGCCAGCTCTCTGCTGTGGCCAGGGAATGCAGTGGAGGATGGCCCAAGTGCTTGGGCCCTGCACCCCATGGGAGACCAGGAGAAGCACCTGGCTCCTGGCTTTGGATCAGTGTGGTGCACCAGCCGCAGCGCGCCGGCCGAGGTGGCCATTGGAGGGTGAACCAACGGCAAAGGAAGACCTTTCTCTCTGTCTCTCTCTCTCACTGTCCACTCTGCCTGTCAAAAAAGGAAAAAGATTAAAAAAAAAAAAAAAGTTAGTCACTCATAGAATGGGCACTGTGGTACAGCAGATTAACCCACAGCCTGGGACACACACATCCCATATTGCAGTACCTGGTTCAAGTCCTTGCCACTCTACATCCAATTTAACTTCCTGCTAATGCATCTGCGAAGGCAGCAGATGATGGCTCAAGTACATGGATCCCTGCAACCCACATGGGAGTTTCAGATACAGTTCCCGGCTTCAGCCTGGCCCAGCCTTGACCGCTGCAGGAAGTTGGGAAGTGAGCCAATAGATGGAAAAATCTCTCTGTCTCTGACTCTCTGTGTCATTCTGCCTTTCAAATAAATAAATAAACTTAAAAAAATAAAATCAGTCACTCTAACCAGTAACTTCAGTGACTTTGTCAAAGGGCTCTTTACTTCTACAAATTACCAAATTATGTCATTTCTAAGCTGATGCTCTGGCTCTTGAAACTTGATAGAAGGAAAAGTTGGAGTAACTGGAGGGAGCTGTGAGGCCAGAGCACCTGCACTGCGGTGTATGTTAATTTGTTTGGAAATATTTATCTATGCATACATAGATGGTGCACTTGATGAGTGACTATATTTGTGCTGCACTTACATGCTTTTTCTCCGCCTTTAATGCAATCAGTGCACATTATAGAGGCATGAATATGCAAATGTTGAATAAAGCTTGAATTTTTTAATTAAAAAAGCTAAATCAAGGGAATTACAAGCACCCAATTTAACATTTTAAATATGAGATGAAATGTTCTCCTTCATTCTCATTCACTGCCATGGAATTTGTTGATGTTTAGCATGGAACATGGTTATTTCATCCTGATCTGTTTTTAAAAGGAGTTGGCATGGGTTTTGGTGAGATGCAGAGAACTGGGGGATGGGAGGGAGAAGTAGGGTGGAGAGAGAAATATGTAAAGAATGATGTTTCTCCTGTCCTGGTGGATGCCATTGGTGCACAAAGCAGCTTACTACTGTGTACCCGTGAAGGGTATTGGCATACAAATACTCAGTTGGGAATTAGATTTCCAAAAGGAAGCATTTTCCCCACTCAATTTTCTCTTAATGCAGAAAAATTACTTTTAAATTGATGGAACACAGCAGCTTATAACATTTACAGTCTTCTCCCCCAGGAATAATCGCAGGCCTCTCTCTGCTCCCTTTGCAGACTGATGAACAAATACTCTTCAGACTGGGCTGTTGCTGGCTGAAGAGGAAACCAATCCTCTCCTCCGGCTTGGGATTAAAGAGTCCACACTGCAATTGGTTGATTATTTATTAAACACTTCCTCATGTGGGATTCAATTCTGTCCATAATTAAATTACAAGGACTTATGCCAGGCTCTTTGGAGTTCAGAATCTTCTATGGTTTAAGCAGCTGGGTGATCTTGGCCCAGTGGCTGACCATGGTATCAATAGTAATTATACCTTATAATGATGCGGCACTTTATTCAAAGTACTAATGCCTGTGTGCACACATTTATTTTGAAACTTACCTCTCAGCCTTGGGAGGAGAATGGGTTAGGCCAAGTCTAAGTCTCTTATGGAGCCACTGATAAGAGTTCTTTAAGGTGTTTAAGTGAGGGCTAGACTAATGATAATTGCCACAAATGTAACCCTAATTTATATGCTGGTGTGAGCAAGCAGTAGGAAATCCAGCACACAGTGACAAAACAATGCTTGTCGGTTTCCCAATCAGCCCTCAGTATTCATAAAGCTTTGCGTTAGGTTTCCAGGACTGGACAATTTATAGAAGATATTCCTCCCGAAGTTGATGTAATCCCAGTATTTTACAGCTGTTACTATCCTCATAGCTGAAGACATGCAACCTGGAATTGATATCAGAAACGACCCCCTAAAATATATACAAAAATGTGGTCCCTTAAAGTTCCCAGAAGTGCCACCTGGGGTGCCACATATGTTACCGGAATTTGGGGTGCCATACAATATCACCATATGCTTATTAATAAATCCCCAATATTAATAAGCCTGAGAGGGTTCTTGCCTAATATTTAGAGAAGAATTCTAAATATTGGCATAAACAAATGAGGCAGCATGGTACATTTTAAGCTTTTATTTAATGAGAAAGATGCATAGGAGAGTGAGAGCTTGATCTAAGAGAGAGAGGGGTAAATCTGGGTTCATACCAAGCACCAGGAACCTGGAGCATCTAGGCCAGGAAGCCTAGGGTGGGTGGCCTAAAGGCCACATGCCTTGGAAGCGCCGGGCTACAGCCAGCCCCCTCCCGGCTAGAGGCCAGGGAAAAGAAGAGGCTGGCACACAGTGTCCCAGGCTTTTAACCCACTTCCAAAGGAGAGTGGTTAATTAACCTGATTGGCCAGTGGGAACCCAGGTGTGGCCAGGTAGGGGGATGAGGTCACACAGGGGCGTGGTGAAGGTGTGGTCTTCCAGCTCACAAGCCTAATCGATTTTAACCTGTGTACCTGCCTACTTCAGAATTTTTCTCCAAATAATATAAAATCCTTGAAAGGCTGAGGCCTTTCCCACCTCAATGGAATAAATTAAAATGCTCGTGAAATGACTAAATGATCTAAATTAGCATTAAAGTCATGACTACAGCAGAATTTCAATCCATGACTGCCCGTTCCCTTGTCTTCTGAGATCAGAGGACTGGAGAGTTTTTTTTATTTTACCAAGCTTAAAGTTTAAACTAAGTGCTACTTTTATTTACACCCAAGTGAGGAAGTGAGGGAAAAAGGGAAAAAATATATATATAATATATATATGTTTAATTTTGAAAATGTTTTATTTTGAAATAATTTTAGATTTGCCAAAAAAATTGCAAATATAATACAGAGTTCTCTTAAACCCCTCACCTAAAGATGTTAACATCCTATATTATCATGAACGTCCATCAGATCAAAGAAATCTCCAGTGGTACATTAGTAGCTAGCAAAGTCCACCAGTTTTCACTAGTTTTAGACAAATATTTTTAAGTCCCAAATATCTGAATTTGTGCAAAGGGGTCAGCTCAGCTCTTTCAAATTCTATGACCTGAGCTTATGGAATCAGTGCTATTGAATCACACAATGGCACCTTAATTAAGAATTGTAGGATCCGTATAGTGCCACTTTTTTTTTCTGTAAGTCCTCATTTTTATAACCAAAGTGGATTTGCTTCTTGAATTCACACAGAACCAACATATCCCAGTTGCAAGCATGCTCTGGCCACACAGCTCTGATGCGTGGTGGCTTTGGTCTTGCCTGCTGTATCCTTCGCATGCACAAACGACACGCTCGCTGCTGCATTGAAATGTAAAGTCCCTAAGCTGTCCTGTGTAGAAGATTCCCAATTCTCATGGTCCTCTTAGTCTATGAATGGAGGAATTCGGTGGTGTCAGCTGCTGTGCAAAGATAGGTAGCATCTGTGAACAGGGTGTGACAGAGGTCTGCTTCCAACCTTAATCACCACAACAGGGAAACGAGTCATCCTGAACTGTGTGCTTCCTGGGAGCAGACATTTCATTTGGGCTGTCTGCGTGGCTGTAGGTTAGGCCTGGGTCTGTGTAAGGTGATGTGATTGTGCATGTCAACACAGCAAGGAGTGCAAGAGACACTCTGTCAGCACGCATCGCCATGAGTCTATCTACAGCTGATGACTCTGAGTCCTCTTACTGAGAATCAGGGCAACCCGAATGCATTTCTCCCTCGCGGTACAGATGGATACCAGGAAACCGAGCAGATGCACTGAAGCTAATCAGGCAGAGGCACAGCAGGGGAACTAAAAGCCAGGATTCACATGCCTTCATGAACCTTAATTAAAGAGCTCCGTGCCTCCTTTTGTTTTATCTGTTGCCAGTGTTTGGTCTCCTATTGTGACTGTCTTTTTCTTTCTTCTTCTTCTTCTTTTTTTTTTTTTTTTAAGTAACCATCAATTTGCTGTGATAATCTAATGGGAGACAGCACAGTCCTGTGTGTCTGTGAAAGGGCAGTGATGGCTGTGGCTGCCCAAGAGAGCAGGGGCCTCTGCTTCTGCAGCTGTAAACCTAGACTGAAGAGAGCCAGCCAGCCACAAGGGAGGCGGGAGAGGGGATGGAGTATCCAGGACACCCTAAAACTCAGCCCACACTGTCTTAGCAATAGCCAACAAAGCCCAAACGTCTGTAAGGGAGAAAGAGCTAAGTTACTGAGCAGGCTCCTAACAGCAGGCAAGTGGAAGAGGCATCTGCAGATTTGTGCTTCACACCCCAGTAATAAATACAGTGTTGAGAGAAGAAATCTGTCCTAGCAAACTCATGGGGATGGAGACAGACACTGCTATCAGTCTCTCCTGAAGAGCAGAGATTAGAGGAAAAGGTTGCTGGCTGGGCCCAATGCCCTTCCCCGGATAGACGGGAGGCGTGGTGGGGGTGAGAAGATACCAACGCTCATAAATAACTAGGTTTCCAGTAGTCAAGGAATTAACCCCATAGCAGCTTGAGAGAAGCCAAGAAAAAAAATGAATGGATCCTTATGGAGACTAATTTAAAGCCCTATCTCCACACAGAATTTCAGATCGGCGAGATGAAAAGAGCTTGATCGACAGACGATGAGGAAGATCGCACAACACGAATGTACTTAATGCTACTGAACTGTGAGCTAAAAAATAATTGAGGTGGTAAATTCTATGTTCTGTATATTTTGCCACAATCAAAAAACCTGAGTGTCTCCACACAGGATCCATGTTAAAGGGGTAAAAGTGTGCCCCAACCCCCCACCTCCCACCCCCCACCACCCAGAGCAAGCTCCTTGGGACAGGAATAATCTCTTCACTGTGTTTCTCTCTTTAGTCTTTGACACATCCTTGGGGCATAGTGTTCTAGGCCATAAATGCTTCTTGGGCTCAGTTTTGCAGATTATTCTAGATGGCACAATCTTGCATATGTGGTCAGAAGGCAAGGCAAAGAGGCCTTTAATCTTAACAACCTGACTATAAAGATAGTTGAGTAGCCATGGACAAAACATTAAATTAGGGCTCAGAAGCGCCAAGTCCTGGTTGTAGTCTGTGCTTTAAACTTAGAATGTCGTTGGCCAAGACATTTAACCCTTCTCAGGCCCAGTTTCGCTGGATATGAGGATGGCAAAGAGTGTTCATGGGCTGGTGTAACTGCTGCAGTTTGCAGTTCCTGTTTATATTTTCATCATTCCTAAATCAAGGCAAATTAGTATTTCTAGGCAACAGTTGTATGCCCATCCTTCCATCATTCCCCAAAGGAACAAACTCGAATTATGGGGGTTAGAGTGATCAGAAGGTGTCCAGAATGGAAGATATTTAGTCTGGGCTGCGGGCTTATCTCCATGTGAGATGTTTCAAAATCTGTTTCAAAATCTCCTAGCCCAGTGCCCTAACTGTGGCTCTTTAGAAGAACTGTGCTCACTCACACATCATCGAGAGTGTGCAATCATGATAGCCCAGGACTGGGGACCTTGGTCATTCCTCCTGCAGAGCCAGTTTGACTTGTAGCTCCCTACTCCTGTCCCCGGCTCTCAGGCCATCTGGCTTCATATTCTGGATTGTGTCCGCCTTGTGTCCACCATGTTGTGGTGACCTATTGGACTCCTCACTGCATGCTTCTCTGTAGAACACAATAGGCCCACAATGGTGACAGAAATGAGTCTTGACAAGTGTGAGTTGATGCCTAGTGTTTGGTCAATTACAATTAGTAAGTTATTAAGTCACGCTGGAAACAGAAGCATGGAATGGTCTTCCTGTAATCTCAAATCTTGTAAGAGACTAGCCAACAAACCAGGAGGAGGATTTATGCAGCCCACTGTGCATTTTCTTCTAAGGGACAAAGCCTGGGGAAGAACCCATTCCCCGGCCCCTTTCTCCTCATTTGCTAGTAGTTATTTCTTTAAAGTACAATCAGTCCTCCACTTCTGTGGGTTCTGCATCCATGGATTCAATCAACTATGGATGAAAAATATTTGGGGGGAAAATGTGTTTGTACTGAACATGTATTTTTTTGTAGTTATTTCTTAAACAATACAGTTTATTAGACAGTACAAGTAATCTAGAAGTGATTTAATGTATTTGGGAGGATGTGTAGACGTTACATGTTAAATACTGCACCATTTCATATAAGGGACTGGCTCATCAGTGGATTTTGGTATCCATGGGTGCTCCTGGAGCCAATGCCCTGAAGCTGTGGAGGGACAACTGTATACATCCTTCAAATGTACAAAACCCTTTATTATCATCCACTTAGTTGTGAATCAGAATACAGGACTCTGAAATAAATATTGATAGGTAAATGGATAAAGATTGATTCTGTTTCAAATTAGACTGCTTGAAGTCACCTTAATTAAATTTTGAAACATAATTTTCTGACCTTAGTTTTTGCCTATCTTTCTGACCTGAAATATAGCGGGGGAAAGTATGAGTGTAGGTCAGTCAGTTGGCTGGCCTAGAGAATCTTTGTATTCTGATGCCTTCATTCTCTGGCTTGTGTGTGAATTTAGGTTTATTGTACAAATGCATTTGTACTCCCAAATGACTTCAGATTTGCTAAAATGTACTTTGGGCATCTGAGAGCAGGTTTGGGTTCACGTTTGCAATATTCCTGTATACACTATCACTGATTTATCTCTAAAGGGCCAATGGTTGTTCATGGGTTCTCAGTAGAATATCTTGGAGAAATACACCTGTCTTAGTCCATTTAATGCTGTGATGACAGAATACCCAAGACTGGGTAATTTATAAAGTCAAGATTTTTATTTTGGCCTATGGTTCTGGAAAACCATGGGAAGTCCAATATTGGGAGGCTGGTGAGGATCATGTGCTGTGTGAACTTGGTATGGAAAACCAAAAAGCAAATGGGCAGTTATGGAAGAGTGAGAAAGAAAAAGGGATCAACCTCCCATGCTAGTTAATATATTTCCATGAGAAAAGCATGAATCTAATAATGCGGGCTCCATTCCCATGACTCAAACACCTTCCACTGGGCCCCAACAATATGGAATTAAGGTTCTAACTCATGAATTCTGGGGACATGTGTAAACTGTGGCATCAGTCAGCTGTACTCCCATTAATCCTCCACTGGTATTTCTTTTACTGCCTGATACCGTTGCTCATCGTCTGCTGGTGACTCAGCATTTGAGGCTAGGTGAGCATGTTGAATTTACTCCACAGCATGTAGGAAAAGTGCCAAAGTCAGGTAGTTGATGGAGCCTGTACAGTCTCTGTTTCTCATTCTTATGTTCAGCCAAAAACAAAAATTGAATTCCCAGAGGGTGGGTGCTGCCCCTCACCCTGGAAGCTGGGGGAAAGCATGCAGAGTGGGGAGGTCACAGTTCATTTCTGAGAATGCAAATATGAGTGACAGAGAAGGAGACTAAAAAGTGAAAGTAACAGAAACAAATAAACACGCTCTCAACCAGCGATGACACTCTCAACCACCGGCTGGCCCGGAAGTCCCTGTTCCAGCAGATGGTGCAGCCAGCACTTTGTGTGCTTCTAGGACACACTTGCTGCCATTTCCCACTTTGGAACGTGCCTCTATCTCAATCACCCGTCTAATGCGTGAGATGACTTCTTCAAAGCTGATTGGCTCAATTTTATATACTACACATACTCCAGTCTAATGAACAATGTTAATGGCTCCAGAACTCAGGCCACAGAATTTTAAATAACAGAGAGCTGACAGGACAAGAAACAAGCTCATACCATGTTTCCCTTTAGTCCTCCCTCTCCTGGCTGCTCCCTACCCCCATCTCCTGTATGCACTCTTCAATTTAACTGTGGATGGGGTGACAAGAAATACTAATATGCCCTATGGAGAGGCTCAAATGGCAAAGAACAGAGAGAGGGGCCCCTGGCTAACCACTTAGGAGAACCAAAGTCCTCCATCTAACAGCCCAGGAGCAACTGACTGCAGCCAACAAGCTCTTGAGTGGTCTAGGGAGCAGATCTTTCCCGAGTCGAGACTTCAGATGACTGGAGCCCTTGCAGTCTTGCCATGATGGCAGCTGGGTAGACTCCGCAGCAGAAGACCCAGGTAAGCACACCTGGATTCCTGACACCTGCAGAAAAGGTGACCTAATAAATGTTGCTCAGTCAAGGCATTGTGTTTTGGAATATTCTGGAACATATCAGTAGATAACTAATCCAGCACCTTGAATAGTCAACCTCTGATATCCCTCTCAGATTCAGGATTGCATGAGCTTTCAGTGGTTAAAAACAATAAGACTTGTAGATATTGACTATATTGATGTCTAAGCCATTCTTTCTTTTTCTTTCTTCTTTTAAGCCCAATAAATAAGTGTGCTTATATGTTGGGATTCATTTTTCTTTGTATTCAGGCTTGTCAGCAAGCTGAAACCTTATTAAGCCTCCTGGAGAAAGTGAACTAATTCAAGCAAGGGTCTTTGGAAACCCTAGGACGTCCAGCAAGGAAAAAGAAGACACCATCTGGTTGCTATTTCAGTGTGCCTTGCATGTGAAATAAGAGTGATCACAGCTCCAATAAGCAATTCTGAGGTGTCATTGATTGCTCTGGGTCTGAGCAGTTCTTTCTAATCTACCCTGCTATTTTCACCTTTAGCACCAGGGCCCATCAGTGCTGCTCCTGAATGGTCCCTTCTGTCATCCACTCGAGGAACTGCCACAGCTGCTTTCTGCATAGATATATTTGTGACTTAAATGCTCCTGGCTCAATAGAAGAATTATAGTGCCCAGGCAGGTTTTGCCACTGTAGTTTTAAAGATCTATTACACTGCCAGATCAAGCCCCTGAGTTAATGTTTCGTATTAAGATTTCTGGTCTTCGTTCCTAGAAACAGAGGGGCAAGTGACATGCTAACGCTTAATGTTGTTGAAAGAAATAAAAGATGGAGTTTGAAATTTAAACGATTTAAATAAAAGAAAAATCTCAGCACGGTGAACCAAATTACCCTTCTTCCTCCCTCCAGGCACCAGGCAGACTTCACAATGCTTGAACAACGGTGTATTTGAAACCAATGAAATGGTCTAGAAGACAGACCCTGAGGAGTTCAGCCGTGTGAAAAAATGGCCTTGTGCTCTCCGCATATCAAGTGCCTAGAATACATTAGCAACAAGCACAGCGGCCTGCTTCTGTTTCTAAATAGTATTCCTGCTGGAAGTTGTGACTGGCAATTTATCTTAGGAGCTGCTGTGGGAGGGGGGGCAGGTGGAGAGGTACGGGAACATCGGGCAGTGGGGAGAGAGGCTGTGTTGTGAGCCACTGAGGAGTGCAGCTGCCTCTTTTAACTTCCTGGCCCTGTGGCCTGGGGTCCGGGACAGTTTCAGCCATCCACTGTGTACTCAGCAGGGTGCCTCCTATGGTCTACTTACACATACATTTCCACTTGCAAAGATGTTCATGAAGTCGCTTATTATTTCCTGCACTGCATTAGAGAAGATGGACCCAAGTATATTGGTACGAGTACAGTTGAAGAAATGAAACACAGGGGTTAAATCATTTCTTTAAAAAAAAATTGTGGCAAAATACACACAACATAGAATTGACCATTTTAACCCTCTTAAGGTGGGCAATTAAGGGACATCCAGTATATTCTCATTATTGTGCAGCCATTACCACTATCTTATTCTGGAACATTTTATTCCCCCAAAAGGAAACTCCATATCCATTAAATAATCACCTCCCATCATCTCTTAGCCCTATCCCTCACCTCTGGGCGGTACTAATCTCTTCTCTGTCTCTGGTTTTGACTATTTTTAATATTTCATATAAGTGGAATCAAATGTGCTTCTTACTATAATATGCACACATCATCCAAATGAGTACCATATCCACGTATCAGTACCTCATTCCTTTATGTGACTGAATAATATTCCATTATATGGATATTTTACAGTTTATTTATCCACTCATCAATTGATGGGGTGATAAATGCTGCTTAAATGATTTTAACATTGCTTAATAGCAATATTAATTCAACACCTGAAATACCTACAACCATCAATAGATGACTTCATCAGTAACAACAATCATTTAGGACTACATTTCAAACATGGAATCTTTTTGCAAGCCCTCCGATCACAGGAATGAGCTCTTTCTGCGGAAAGCAAAATTCATGACACATCTTCCTCCTCTGGAATCTTCAGACAGAGAGAAAAGTTTCTGAAAGCTGTCATTCCCCTGAGAGAGTGGCTATTTTTGCTGGTCTGGCGTTGGCAGGCTGGAGTTACCATGAGGAAACGTGGGTCTCTATTACTCCAGTGTTTGACCATTTCTCCCAGAACCATGGCAGCATGTGGCCTGTGCAGCTTGAAAGAGGGAAGGGAATGTGGGATGGGGACCAGAGAGCCTGGCAGGGTCTGAGATGGGGAGGCTGGGTTGGTGTGGACAGAAGCATCTCTAAGTCATACGCACACAAGGACAATGAGGGCTACGCCAGTGCACAGTCAGAAATCTGTGGTTTCAAACTGAGCTGATTTGGGAACTTGTAAGCAGGCAGGAACAGGGCACCTTAGATGCCTTTTGTGCTGTAGCTTACACATGTCTTGACCAGTTTTAATCAATTCCTTTGTGTGTCTGGAGACATTTACATGAACATCTTTTGAGATACTTCTCAGAATGTGGTGGTTATATCAGAGTAGAACAAAAATGAATAAAGAAAAATAAAAAGAAGGAAAAACCTGCCGGCTTCTTCTTAAACCAGGAAACTGGGGACATAGGTGCTAGCTATGGTACGATTCTTTGTATGTTCAATACATTTTATTTAAAAATCATATGGATTGTGACTTCATAATAAATTTTTACACAAGCCAAGCAGTTACAATTAAAATGGAGAATAATTGCTTCTCCTTTTAGAAAACTAGTCCTGCCCTTAATTAGGTTGTCGTGTGTGCAGCACAGCATCTGTGGGTGGGGCGCTTGCTGGCAAGCCTAAATGAGCCATACAGAATACTAATGCCCTGCGTCCTGCACCACTGCAGGTCCCAGATGTGCTCTGCCACTTCCACTCTGATTTCTGGGGTTGCAAATTCTCCCTGACCTACTTCTGCAGAAAGCAGGACAAGCCCCCAGATCAGCTCATGTCTGCCACCAAGCATCACATGGGTGCAAATGAGTCGTAAGCCAGGAATGTGATTTATCTACCTGTGAGGGTGGTTTCCATAGGGAAGCCACGTTCTTTTTCTAGAAAGTTGTTCTAATATATGAGTCATGATCATGCAGCACAGACTGGGCAAAGGCCAATGATTAAGTATATCTTCAATGTAAGAGAAAACTAACGTATCATCTGGAATACAGTAAGGGGTTGATAGATCATCTTCAGTTTTGAAAACATTGACAAAAGTCCTTATCAGTAGATAAGTAGGTTTCCAGGTGGAAAGCATGTTAACAAGTATGGCATATGCCAGAGTTTTGCACACAAGTTGCCAAACACTGTGTTCTTCTTTAAGACCTGACCAAGGAGGCTCATCTGAATCTGTGTGGATTCTGCACACCTCTCAGAACAGAGCTGTAGACTTGGGTCAGACAACTCTGGGTGTTCCTAGAGCCCAGCTCTTCATCTAGAAACCTTAAAATCATTTCCCACAACTCTGCTGAGTGGGCAGCCTGTGTTTGGACATCTTCCTCAACAAGGATTTCACTCTGCTTGTATCTGAAAACAAAGTACTGGCCTCACTTGTACTTGACCCAGGAAGCTCATCAGCTGCCATTAGACCCCAAGATTCTCAACCAGATTGAGTGCATGATGGATCCACTGTGTGAGCTGCACACTGTTGGGGGAGAACTGCCCACTTGTATTAGTTGGTCAGGGATGCCATAACAAAGGACCACAAACAGTGTGGCTGCAAACAGCAGAAATGTATTCTTGCACAGTTCTGGAGTCCAGAAGTCTTGAATTCAGAGGTCAGCACCGTGCTTTCCCTGACGGCTCCAGGGGTAGGATCCTTTCTGGGCTCTGGTAGGCTCTGGTGCTCCCAGGCACCAGGAACCTCCTCCAGTGTCACACAGCATTCTCCCTGGCCTGTCTGTGTCTTCTCCTCTGCAGTCGTATTGGATAAGGGCTCATGTTACTCCAGTATGATCTCATCCTGACCCAACTAATTATGTCTGCAACCACTGTACTGCCAAGTGAGGTCACATTCTGAGGTACTGAGGGTTAAGACTTCAGCCTGGGGCCAGTGCCATGGCTCACTTGGTTAATCCTCTACCTGCGGCACTAGTATCCCATATGGGTGCCGGGTTCTAGTCCCAGTTTCTCCTCTTCCAGTTCAGCTCTCTGCTTTGACCCAGAAGAGCAGTGGATGATGGCCCGGGTGCTTGGGTCCCTGTACCTGCATGGGAGACCAGGAAGAAGCACCTGGCTCCTGGCTTAGGACCGGTGCATCACTGGCCATAACAGCCATTTGGGGAGTGAACTGATGCGAGGAAGACCTTTCTCTCTGTCTCTCTCTCTCTCACTGTCTAAAACTCTACCTGTCAAATTAAAAAAAAAAAAAAAAGACTCCAGCCTATCTTTTTGGGAAAGGGCATAGTTCAATCCATGAAGCCACTTGATCTATTTTCCCATATTCAGAAACTGAACTTGGCCCTGCTGAATCCCTAGAGGGGAGGTGTCTCAAGAACTAAAAACAAATAGGGAGCTATGAGGCTGTCACCCCATGTTGTTATACACAGTGGCATTTCAGGAGTTTTTACAGACATACAGCCTTGTGGATTAAATGATGGCTTGCAAGTGGGGAAGAATGATGTTCAATGCTATGATTTATTTCCTGTAGGTTCTTATTAGAGTTTCTTTGGTTCATGTCAAGCTGCAGTGCTGCTGTGTTTCTCAAATTTTTCTTTTTTTTTTTTCTTATGATTTATTTATGTATTTGAAAGGCGGAGTTTCTGAGAAAGGGAGACAGACAGACAGACAGACATCTTTCATCTATTGGTTCACTCCCCAAATGGCCCCAGTGGCTGGGGCTAGGACTGGACTAAGCCAAAGCCAGGAGCCTGAAATCTGAGTCTCCCCCGTGGGAAGCGGGGGCCCAGGTACTTGGGTCATCTCCCATTGCTTTCCCAGGCACATCAGCAGGGAGTTGGGTGGGAAGTAGAGCAGCCGGGACTGGAACTCGAGCTCACATGAGATCACAGGCAGTGGCTTAACCCTTCATGCCACAATGCTGGCCCCTCAACTATTTCAAACCCATACAGCTCTTTCTTTCCCAAACCTCTGTGTATCCTCCACCAGATATGCCAATTTTATCGAACTTTATTTTTTGGTAGTTTTTGTTAAACATTAGATCAATTCCATATGCTTTTTTTTTTTTTTTTTTTTTTTTGACGGGCAGAGTGGACAGTGAGAGAGAGAGACAGAGAGAAAGATTTTCCTTTTGCTGTTGGTTCACCCTTCAATGGCCACCACGGTTGGCGTGCTGCGGCCGGCGCACCACGCTGATCCGAAGCCAGGAGCCAGGTGCTTCTCCTGGTCTCCCATGGGGTGCAGGGCCCAAGGACTTGGGCCATCCTCCACTGCACTCCTGGGCCACAGCAGAGAGCTGGCCTGGAAGAGGGGCAACCGGGACAGAATCGGTGCCCTGACCGGGACTAGAACCCGGTGTACTGGCACCGCAAGGCGGAGGATTAGCCTAGTGAGCCGCGGCGCCGGCCAATTCCATATGCTTTTGCCAACTACACATCTGGTCTTTGGGTTCTGATGCCTTCTACTGGGAAGGGCATGCTCCCCTCCTCTCCCAGGGAATCGCTGCAGAACTGCAGGCTGCTAGAATTACTGAGGCCCGAGCTCAGGGAGCTGGTCGAAGACCCACTTCCGTCCTCTTTCCTGCACTCCACCCAATATCCCCACCACCGCCACCACCACCACCTCGAGGACACACAGTCCTTTACAAGCGAGCTTCAGTTCTGCTTTGGAAGAGATGGTTGGGGTTGGCGGGGGGTGGGGGGTGGGGGGGTGGGGAGGTGGGCGGGTGGAGAAAGAAAGAGTTGGGGAAGAATTGGGAGTGTGAAGAGGAGAAGAGTATTCCAGACATCAGCATTACCCAAATGCCTACTGGCGGCACCCGAAGTGAATGCCATTGATGATTTCCACATCTTGGATTGCCTGAATCATTGGCCAAGCAGTCCCATGGAAGGATTCCAGGTCTTGGGTGGAATGGAAAGAGATATGGCCCCAGATGGGTGTGCAAAGGGGCAACTGGTAAGTAAAAAGGTCCAGCAAGATACATCATTCATTTGGAGGTTGATAGAAACGATTTTGGGTAATCCTGAGCATACTATCTTCGCCTTTCATATATGCGAGATACGAATATGCCAGTTCCAGCTGACGGCAGGCTTATTCATTTTAGTCTCCAGTTGTAAATGCTTTTCTTGCTTAATGAAGCTACATGGTTAATTTTTTATAGTAATTTTGTGAATTAATGAGTCAAATCTGTGGCTTTTGGTGTAGGTTCAGATACCACTGGCGAGAGAAAACTTAAAAATAAATCTGTTTTTACTGCTATAGTTCCACAGCTCTGCCAACTCCTGGGTCCATCTGCTTCCCTGAAGAGGGCTCTGCCCACACAAGTCTTAGCTCTACCCAGAGAGATAGCTTACCTGCTGCTTAGAGAGTGGGGCCTTTCCTGTTTCAGTGAAGTGAGTCCTTAGCTAGAAGGAAAGGGAAAGAGAAGGGGAGAGTGAGACTGAAATACTAGGAAAGTTTGGGTGGCGTGATGCTAACTTTTCATGTCCTTAGGGAATTCCACTTATAGTCGGGGGAGAAAGCATTACCCATACCCTACATTCCCTGGAAGAGCAGAGGAAGTTTTCACCAGAATTTGTTACGTTCTTAATACAATTTCTGGTCTTGAAAACACTGCATAGGAGGGTGGAATTTGGGCCACTCAGTATTAACAGAAGCTGCAATGCCTCCTGCTACTGGTTTGCATAGGATTTGTCCTGCTAACTTGTACATGGGTTTAATCTCCCAAATCTTACATTTCAAGGATTAAAAGGTAGAAACTTAATCTAGCTATGATATTCAGGGGCAGGGCCATTGGAATGTGATTAGATTAGGTCACTGGGGTGGAATGTCAACAATTGAATCCTGGTGACTTTATACTTTATAGGGAGGGGAGAGAGTGCACAGATCTGAGCAGAAAGACACCCACCCACTACTGCTATTATGGGGTGAAGTTTAGGGGCCCTTGCAAGAGGCTACATCATGCTCTTTGGACCCGTTACGTCTGAAACACGAGCCCAAACTTCTTTCCTTTAAAAGTAGCCTGTCTCTGGTGTTACAGTACACGGAAGCTGACTTATACACCTCCCAAAGGATTCTTACAAGACTTCCCATTGCATTGCTTGTGACCACAACTCCTGCTGCTTTTGTGAACAGCATGGAGCCATGACATCTTTTATCCAGAACATGCTAGCTAGAACTATGAGATCAGTATTCATCTGCTGTGCTACAAAAGAGAAAAAAAAACTTGTCTAATCCCCTGAGCATTGATAAAACCAATTAATCATAATACGCTTTCCAAATGAAAAGGTATACAGGGGCCAGTGCTGTGGTACAGTGGGTTAAAGCCCTGGCCTGAAGCGCTAGCATCCCACATGGGCACCAGCTAGAGTACCGGCTGCTCCTCTTCCAATCCAGCTCTCTATGGCCTGGGAAAGCAATGGAGGATGGCCCAAGTGCTTGGGACCCTGCACCCACGTGGGAGACCTGGAAGAAGCTCCTGGCTCCAGGCTTCAGACGGGCACAGCTCCAGCAGTTGCAGCCATCTGGGGAGTGAACCAGCAGATGGAAGACCTCTCTCTGTCTCTACCTCTCTCTGTAACTCTTTCAGATAAATAAAATAAATCTTAAAAAAAAGAGTTCATTTAAAGTATAACTTCCTTAAAAAAGGTACATACACATATTTAAAAACTATGAAATGTTTATTGTAGAATATTTAGAAAGTGGAGAAAAACCCTAAAAAGAAAATAAAACCACTTTTGGTTTTATCATCTGGTGATAATCACTGGCATTTTGACATAGTCCCTTCAGAAACGCGGGCATTTTCAATTTGGATCATGTCCCTGAGACTGCTTTGTCAGGTCTTCCCCTTCACAATCTTGTTATGGTTTCCTAAGTTGTTAATTATTCTTCTAAAATGGATTTTTAAATAACCACATACTGTTCCACTGTAGGACTAGGATAGAATTCATCTAACTAACCTTTTAATTATTGGACTTTTAGCTTGTCTCTAGTTTTTCACTAACATAAATAATGCTCTAATAGCCAATCCTGATACGAGATGCTAGTATACAACTTTATCAGGTAATTGCTTTGTTGTATTCTTTTCCCTTTCCCAATTTTTCTTTTTCTTGGTACCTATACAATTGCACCGACTTAGCAACAGCAATTTTGGGTCTGCTTCCATCCATGGAGCAAGTATTTTTTTTCTTTTTTTTTAAATGTTCAATCTGGGAATATATTCAACATAAATAATTCTTTGTGCAAATATTCAGATACATCAATATTTATTGCAACAAGATAACTGGTAACAAAAATTTTTAAAGGATAACTGATGAAATAACTGATAAAATGAACTATTTTCTTCCATATAATTCAGCCACTAAAATGGTGACAGAAAAGACATTCAATAATATTAACCGAAGTTCACCATATTCTACAAAATGAGAGAAAAAGCAGAAAATATAATGGTATGCATAACATCAACTGATAGGAGATGGAGAAATGAGAATGGCCTAAAACAAACTGTAAATAATAGCATTATAGGTGATTCTCCTTTTTATCTTCGCTTGCCTATAATTTCAAGTTTTTCTATAAGAAAAAGACATAGATTTATTTTTATAATAAATAATAAATTATTCTGAATCATTTAGTGAAATAAAATACAGTAAGAGTTGTATCACAATAATTCAACATATTAAAGACTATCAAAATATTATACAATGATACTTGATATTTCTTTTTCTTTTTTATTCTAATTTTAATGTTTTTTTTTTTTTTTTTGACAGGCAGAGTGGACAGTGAGAGAGAGAGACAGAGAGAAAGGTCTTCCTTTACCGTTGGTTCACCCTCCAATGGCTGCTGCGGCCGGCGCGCTGCTGCCTGCGCACCGCGCTGATCCGATGGCAGGAGCCAGGTGCTTCTCCTGGTCTCCCATGGGGTGCAGGGCCCAAGGACTTGGGCCATCCTCCACTGCACTCCTGGGCCATAGCAGAGAGCTGGCCTGGAAGAGGGGCAACCGGGACAGAATCCAGCGCCCCAACCGGGACTAGAACCCCGTGTGCCGATGCCACAGGCGGAGGATTAGCCTAGTGAGCCGCGGCGCCGGCCGTAATTTTAATGTTTTTAACAGATTCAATGTGACTTGGAGATAAAATTCTAAGAACATGATATTCCCTTCCTTTCTCCCACCCTCTTTCCCTCTGCCTCTTTATGTCATATATTTTCCTATTTTAAAAGTATTCCTTAAATATAAATGATTAGAATGAACTTAAACACTTGTTATGTTCAACTACAAGACACTCGGGAGCATTGCTCTGTGCCTCTGTCAGCTCAAGCTGCCATAACACAGGATCACAGACTGGAGGGTAGGCGGGTGTTAAACAACAATTTGTTTCCTTGTAGCTCTGGAGGCTGCAAATTCAAGACCAAGATTCTGACTCATGGCCGGCGCTGCGGCTCACTAGGCTAATCCTCCGCCTGTGGCATCGGCACTCGGGGTTCTAGTTCCGATTGGGGCGCTGGATTCTGTCCCAGTTGCTCCTCTTCCTGTCCAGCTCTCTGCTATGGTCTGGGAGTGCAGTGGAGCATGGCCCAAGTCCTTGGGCCCTGCACCTCATGGGAGACCAGGAGAAGCACCTGGCTCCTGGCTTCGGATCAGCGAAGTGCGCTGGCCGCAGTGGCCATTGCAGAGTGAACCAATGGAAAAAGGAAGACCTTTCTCTCTCTCTCTCTTTCCTCTCTCTCTCACTGTCCACTCTGCCTGTCTAAAAAAAAAAAAAAAAAAAAAAAAAAAAAAAAAGATTCTGACTCATGAGGTTTCTGGTGAGGGCTCTCTTCCTGGTTTGTAGATAGTGCCTTCCCATATGCACCCATGTGGCCTTCGCTTGGTGGGTGTGCTTGGAGGAGGGCAAGCGAGCGAGTCAGAGCACAGTCTCTCTGGTGTCTCTCATGAGGACACTGACTCTATCAGACTGGGGCCCCAGCCTTGTATCCTGATTTAACAATAACTACATCCTTAGGGGTCCCATCACTGGGGCTTAGAGCTTCAACAGATGAATTTGAGAGGGGACACAAGCAAGCATTTCATCCATCATAGAAGGAGACTTTGAAACTTAATTTCAAAGCCCTATCTTTGTATAGTACTTTGTCATGCATATATATATATATATATAAATAAAATTGTTTATCTACAACATGTCTGAAAACCTTTAAGTCTCCTTCAAGTTACCTTTTGTAACATGAAATTTCTTCAAAAGAATAGTTTTCAGAGTAAGATCATAATAAAAGCACTGGGGAGGGCATTGCTGTGCAGTGAGCTGAGCTGCCACCTAGTAGCCCACCTGCAGCCCCTATCAGAGTGCCTGGCTCGAGTCCTGGCTACCCTATACTTCTGGCCCAGCTTCCTGCTGATGGGCTTCAGAGACAGAGCTGATGGCCGTGTCCTTGGACTCCTGCCACCTGCAAGGGAGATCTGGGTGCAGTTCCTGGCTCCTGGCTTCAGCCTGGTCCAGCCCAGTCCCAGCAGCTGAGGGTATTTGGGGATAGAACCAGCAAAGGAATGATCTCTCTCTCTTTCTTCCTCCTCTCTGTCACTCTTTCAAATAACTAAGTAAATACTTTAAAAAAATAGTAAAAGCCCTATGGCAGCACCACCTAGGATGATCCTAAGGTCTCTGCTGTTGTGGTTGTGGGTTTTGAATTGCTTTCAGCACCTCAAGGGTACCTAATACTTAATGCTCCTTGCTGTCTTGCTTCCCCAAATGGATTTCTTCAAGGCCAGCTCCCTCAAAGCAAAAAAACAAAAACTCGTGCAAGGCTTTCACATGATTAAGCCAGGACTAGAAATAATAATTTCCTTTTTGTTCATCTCAAAATCAACACGTTCGGGATCTTAATTACATCAGGAAACTCCTTTCCCTTTGCTCTGTCAGCTGGGAGCAAGCAAGTCACAAGCTCAAGCTGCCTTTTTTTTTTTTTTTTTTTTTTTGACAGGCAGAGTGGACAGTGAGAGAGAGAGAGACAGAGAAAGGTCTTCCTTTGCCGTTGCTTCACCCTCCAATGGCCAGTACGGAAGGCCCGCTGCAGCCAGCACACCACGCTGATCCGATGGCAGGAGCCAGGTGCTTCTCCTGGTCTCCCATGGGGTGCAGGGCCCAAGCACTTGGGCCATCCTCCACTGCCTTCCCGGGCCACAGCAGAGAGCTGGCCTGGAAGAGGGGCAACCGGGACTGAATCCGGCACCCCAGCCGAGACTAGAACCAGGTGTGCCGGTGCCGCAGGCGGAGGATTAGCCTAGTGAGCCGCGTCACTGGCCTCAAGCTGCTTTTAAGGTGGGGGGAGTAGACGAGGGCACAGTAGGTTGGAGTCCCCTTAAGAGTGTGTCTGCTGGGCCGGTGCCGTGGCTCACTTGGCTAATCCTCCGCCTGTGGTGCCGGCACTCCGGGTTCTAGTTCTGGCTGGGGTGCCAGATTCTGTCCCGGTTGCTCCTCTTCTAGTCCAGCTCTCTGCTGTGGCCCGGGAGGACAGAGGAGGATGGCCCAAGTGCTTGGGCCCTGCACCTGCATGGGAGGCCAGGAAGAAGTACCCGTCTCCTGGCTTTGGATCAGCACAGCGCCAGCCATAGCGGCCATTTGGGGGGTGAACCAACGGAAGGAAGACCTTTCTCTCTCTCTCTCTCTCACTGTCTAACTCTGTCAAATTAAAAAAAAAAAAGAGTGTGGCTGCCTTCACCTATGAAGCTCTATCAGGGCTACTACTCAGTTTTTGATATTACTGAATTCCTATTTTTCTACATGAGCATTTTAACTGTTGCATTTTCTTTCTTCTCTCTCTTGCCCTCTAAAGTCCATGAATTATTTCACTTTCTATTTTATGTTGTTTTATATATATATATATATATGGTGTATTGTCATCATGTTTTGTAGCTGCACAATCTCCCTGAAACACTGTTACTGTGTTTACAGAATCAATTACCTAATGATCCTTACTCATCTTTCTTCACTGTCTTCTCACTTCTCAAGAGTGCTGTTCTGATCCCAGCTGCTTTGCGTGTCGCCTGGAGAAGTCTTTAGGATATGTCCTTTGTATCTACTGTTCTGAGCCAAGATAAAGTGTTTCATGCATTTTGCTCACTCAATGCATATTTTCAAATAGAAGCTTCAGGTTCATTTCTTCAGTTCTAGAATTTTAACCTTTATCATTGTTATTATTATATAGAGTTCTCTCTAATGTTTTTCTGGAGCTCCTATTATTTGTATGTTGGATATTCTTGTCATTTTTCTTCTACTGTCTTCTCTCTGTGTATGTGTGTATATATATGTGTATGTGTATGTATTCTGTTATATATATATATATACACATTATATATAAAATTCTGCTTTGTCTTCTACTTTATTAAATTTGAAAGTTTCCCATAGTTGTGACTTTCAGGAGCTCTGAAGTGCGATAACTATTACTATTATTTTAAAATCACATCTAATTCTTATTTTATGAATGTAATACCTTGAAATTTTCTTCTGTTCCTCACATTTTTACCCCCCCCTTTTTTAAAAGCCAGGATGGGGGACTTTATTTGTTTTTCAGTTTTTCTACTTTGGGTAGAGAAGGAGGCCAGGGCCAACTCGTTTCCACATGGAATTCAAAAAGTTTTCCCTGTGCTCATCTCCTGTCACGTATACTTTTTTGTGCTGAAAAGGATGTCTTCATCCTGTACTTTTCTAGATTTCCAAGGAGGAATGACTTATTTCTCAGCGTGCCCGTCCCTAAAGTTCCAATTTGAATCCCAGCCCCTACAAATGAATCCCCATTTGCTTCTTATCTTCATCCATTGTTGTTTCAGTTACACCTATCTATTGTTTCATTAAAGACAGAATTGCTTTTCCCTACCTTTGCTGTTTTGGGATGGTTTCAGAGGTTATTTTCAAGAGAAGCAAGCATACAAACTTACACATTCAACCGCCAAAACTCAAGATCACTTTCAAATGATTTCCTGCTTCCCAGATGCTAGGGGTTGGCACATTAATTCCCTTGTCAAGAAAACAGAATTTAAAATCAGGAGAGGGACTTGGCATGTCGCATGGTGGATCAATGGATGCAGAAGAAAACTGGAAAAATTCAAATGTCATCGAGGATTCAGAAAATGGATAAATGGTCAATTTCAATTATGGAATTTCCTGTTTGACAATGCCCATTGCTTGTAACTCGTTGGTCAAAATTAGATTTCCCAGAAACATTAGATCTTGATTACAATAGTAGAATTCTACAGCAAGATATCCAATATGATTTGAGATCCTCAAACTCGCTCACTGTCAGACTGAATTTTTAAAAGTCGTACTTGTTCTGCTAGAAACACAGAGTTTGACAGAGCTCTTCTGGCTTCCCTGAAACAGAGGGCAAATAACCAGAGCAAATGTAAATTGAGGATAGTGAAATGACTACAGCTTATTCCAAAACAGTCAAGGTGATGGTGAGCGTTCATGATCAAGGAGAAGCACTTGGGATTCAAAGTGATTTTCTGATTCCTGCTCTCCAGGTGGAAGGAATAATATTTTTAAAGTAGCCTTACTCATTCTGTGTTTGCCATTTACTGAACTCCAAACAGTATGGTTTGCATTAACAGGATTTCTGCAAATTGGGTGGAAGGGATTTAAAACAATTCTCTGGCTTATATGAAAAATGAACCCATGCTTCCTGGCTCCTTGGAACTCCTTGTGGGGCTCCTGGGTAAAGTGATCTTTTACATGCCGGGTTGGAACCATGAGCCAAGCAACATCTGCATTTTTTTTTCATGTAATAAACACTTTGCAAGTAGAAATAGAAGCTTTTTTCTTTGGTTATCTTTTAGTGCTAAGTAGATTGTCAGATAAACACACTAGGACTTAAAGAACTGTCAACAAATTTGAAATACACATTTGGAGAGATTCAGTGGGAATTACTGTATAACCATTTTGGAGTTGGGGCTGTCTGCTTTCCTTTCTCCATTGTCTTGGTAGACATGATTTTGTGTTGACAGAGACTCCAGGGGCCCCTGGAAAGGAAAGAACAGGGGAGAAAAACACATGACACAACTGACCAGAAGCCCTGAGTGAGGAGGAGAAGCATGTACAATGGAATCTTCAGATGTTGAGTCCACCTAACTGACCAGATTGAGTACTCCCCACACTTTGGTGAAAAGCAGGCCACTCTAATGTCAGCACCCTGATTGGCTAGCATAGCATGCCTGATTAGCATATACACTGACCAATCAGGGAGAACTTTTGGCTTTAGAAATTCATAAAAATCCGAGCCAGGCAGTCTTCGAAAGCAGTTTCAGGCAGGCAGCCCTCTGGGGCAGGCAGCCCTCTGGGGCAGGCAGCCCTTTGGGGCAGGCCCTCCTGGCTCGGAGATCTTCACTCACTCCTTCTTGTCTATGCACCTCATATTTTGTGGCCATAGACAAAGAATCTGGCAGAGGAGAGAAATCGTAACCCAGAAGGCGGCAGCACTAGACAGATCCAGCAGAGAGCAAAAAGCTGTAATATAGAACTGGAACACAGAGAGCTGTGACATGAAGGGATGTAACACAAGGAGATGTATCACAAAAAGCTGTAACACGAGAGCCGTGCTGCTCCCGAGGAATTCAGCAAAAAGGATCTGCCACCACATCCCTCCAACACAAGACACAGACCCGTAACGAGAGTCACAAACTCCTTCTGCCACCAACTACTTCTGCAACACCAACACTAGAACTCCCACAACATATTTGGGGACTCATCCAGGATCACTGGAGGGGTGCATGAAAGCAGGCTAAGATATAGTAACTAATCCGTGCCTCCTGATTGGTTGTTATTGTGGCCTCCTGATTGGTTGTTATTCTGCCTCACTGATTGGTTAAATCTGTACTGCTCAGAAAGGCGACAAAGAGGGCCACTTTGTGTATAAAAGAGCCAGCACCTGCCAGTTTCTCTGGCAACCCCTCCCTTGGAGTCCCTTTCTGGAATAGCTGCTGCAGGAAGTTTCCTGCTTTCAGTAAGCTTCCCTTTGTTCACTGTCCCTGTCCACCTGGAATTTTTTCTCTGGTGTGAGACAAGAACTGACGTCACCCCCATGATCCTGCACCATGGTGGTGCTGTGACCGGGATTTGACTCAGATTAGCATCAGGTTGCCTCATCGGACAGCTATGTAAACTGACTGCTTCTGCCTCTGTTTTTCCAGGAACCTCACTCTCCTACGTAGCCACTCTCAAGAACACTGTGTCCTGTCAGCCTGTTAAAAGTGGTTAGTTTGTGTGGCTGCCAGTTTTAAGACTCAAAGTTCAGACTTGCTAACTAGGGCTAGATCAGTCACCTGGGGCCAAGACTGTCCCCATTCCTCCATCTTGCATGGATCCACCCATTGTGAGGGGCTGGGAGAAGGCCTTGAGACAACTGATGGATTCTGGCTGGGGCTACACCCTGGTGTTTCTCAAAAGTCTCCTGGCTGGACCCTGGACCTCAATAGCCCCACCAGGGTATCGCCTGAGAAGTGCAGTTTCTGTAGGGAGTGGCACTGTTGAGACTGGGTCAGTCTGGAATGAGGTCATGGGCTTCGTGCCCCAATACCCCAGTGACTCCTTGCTTCACCCCGGACCCTGACATGGTCTCCGCCTCCATCCCTGCTTGCTTCACCACACTCTGGCCCCCAGATACTGTCTTTTTCCCACCACTCCCCTCTTTCTTACAGACTCAAATGTCTAATTCCCCTTGTCATTTTCTCCTAACACATTTAGTTGATTTGGGGTCAGCATGTAGGCATCACCTTTGCACTCGGATGGCCTTTTCATCTAGTCACTTCTTTAGGCATAGATCCCCTCATGACCTGGACTTGTGGGAAGAGGCCCTCCAGCATGTCCTTTGATGTCCTCCTCCTTCCTTTTCTGGTCTTTCCCTCTTTTGGGTCCACCTCTGTCAGGTCCTTTTTATAGCCCATAAGGTAGCTCACTGGGGGAAATTTTATCTACCTACCAAGTTCCTTTATCCCCTCACTGGCTTAGTCACAAACCTGAGCACTGACCAGGGCTGATGCCCTCCCTCCAAACTCCAGCACAAAACACTAGTCAAGATTCTTGTCATGGAGGCTCATTTTCAAATTTGGGTCTATAAGATGTGGCTGGAAGTTAGGAGCCCCAGAACTGTCACTTTTCATGTAAGGGGGCAGAGCAACAGTACACTATTAGTGCAGGCAGAGGCCCAGGGTAGGATGGGGAACTGACTGTTCCTAGTGTGTGCTGGTCTTGAAAATCTAAGTCCCAGGTCACAGGTGAGGAAGGGTTGAACGTGGGTAATACATGCCAGTCCCACCTGCAACTTCCTCCCTCCCTGTGGGCTTCGGTGCATGTCTGGTTGCCACAGGCAGTAATAGCATGTGAGATAAGAGCGGAGGGACACTTCTGCTTTTATCTCCTCTTTACAGATGGGAATCAAACCCTCTACAGCAGGCATTCCCTTGGGGTGCATCTTCAAACATTGTGATTCCTTTGGCCCTCAGAGCTTAAAGAAAAATGCCTGATCTGCCTGGCCTTGTTGCAAGCTAGAGGATAAAGTTGGCCTCTGAAGGGTGGTATTATAATGTCCTTCAACTAGATCTTTTCTGTCATAAAACAGGGAAGTGGATTGAGGTCCCCATGCCCAGGCTTTCTAGGCACTATGAGACAATCCAGCCATCTATAAAGCTTGACCCAGTTATCGTGGTGGTCCTGTCTCTACCAGGGCCACAACAGCCTACATGTAATCGCTTAACTTCTCCTGCTTGTTCTCCATATCCTGAATTCTTCGTCTGCCACAGTTCCCATTTAATCAGTTAACTCTCGGTATTTTTCTATTCAGCCCTTTTCTCTTTCCTGGTTTTGACTTTAAAATCACCCAATAACTTGGATGGCTTCGTATGCTCTTAACTTCTCATTGTTTAGGAGAGATTTTGTTTTAATAGTATTATAACAGTGATTAAATGTGGACTATGACTGGCTGACTAAATGGGTGGATACTATTTCAGGGTGATAAAGGATTCTATTTTGATAAAATATTTTAAGCCCTCTTTGTCCCCTTTGACAGTTTTCACTTTATGAAATCAATGTTCAAAATTTAAACTTTGATATTTCCAGAAGGCCCCCTGGAAATGTCAAAGGTTATTTCTTTCTTCTTCTAGAGATAATAATGGGCCAGGCTATTTGGATTATATTAAAAGTATTGTCAACATGCAAAATGAGGCCAAACTTTAAGTAATGTTCTAGAAAACAACTATAAAAAGGTTGATGATCCTGTTGCAATGATGGCTATTTAAAATCTTTCACCATTTGTCATTTTGCACTCTTCCCCAAAGACACTCACAATCTGGTTTACAGACTCTAACGACGGCTCCTACATACCAGTTTTCTGACTGCTTTTTTGACTGTTCGTGCACACTTCATTGTGTTGAGATTGGGAATGGTCTGACAATGAGAGGGCTGCTTGTGGAATGCTGTTGAGCTGGATTTTGCTGATAGGATGTCGCCTTCTTGGAGCTGGGGTTTTCCCCAGAGAGGGATGGAGGTAGGCATTAATTGCTTCTTAGACTTGATAGCACAGCTTCTAGGGTAGTTATCTACACAAATGCTACACTTAAAAGAAAAAGAGGAGAATCTTGGGAACACAATAACTTGCTCTGATTTTAGTGTGCACCCACACCCACAGCTCAGCATTGGTGGTCCTGGGCAGAGGGTGCAGATTATATGATGTGCTGGGAGTGAGCCCACCAAACGAATTCTTTCATCTTAGGGAGATGATTATGAGAGGCAGCAGTGTCAATGCCAAGGTGTGCATTTTGAGGGTTCTTTTTGTTCCAGTCATCAGGTTCCAGACTGAACCCAGGAGCTTGCAGAGGTGACCAGCTCAGAGCTCTGTGTAAAACTGCTTCACTGTTTAAAGGCAAAAGCATTGCAGGAGAGAGAACAATTCAGAGGAATCATGTGTGCTTGCAGATGTCTCCACATGGCCTTTCCCCAGACCACTGGGGACTTGGGGTGCTGGCGGGTCTGGGTGACCCTGGTCCTGGCTCTTTCCACCCTGTCAGGACATGGATTGAAGGAGCATATCGGTGGGTGAGGGGAGGGGCCTGTGGTTTTCCTTCTGTGTTGGTTGCTGTGACACAGTCCTCCAGGTGGCTAGGAGAATTTCATATTTTCTTTTCTTTTTTTTTTAAAGATGTATTATTTTACTTGAAAGGCAGAGTTACAAACAGAGAGAAGGGGAGACCACCTGCTGGTTCACTCCCCAAATGGCTGCAATGGCCAGAGCTGAGCCAATCCGATGCCAGGAGACAGGATCTTCTTCCAGGTCTCCCACATGGGTGCAGGGGCCAGAGCACTTGGGCCATCTTCTGCTGCCTTCCCAAGCATATTAATAGGGAGCTGTATTGGAAGTGGAGCAGCTGGGACTCGAACTGGGGCCCATATGGGAAGCCAATGCTGCAGGCAGAGGCTTAACCTACTATACCACAGCACTGGCCCCTCATATTTTCCTTAGACATCATTTAGCCCTTTGGATCCTGTAGGACAACTTTGATGCCATATGAATTCTGCCATCTTACTAGCACTGGTACGTCTCTTGTCCACCACTCCATCAAACTATTGATGCCATTCATACTGGTTTTTGTTTCACATCATCCAAAAAGGGGCATTTCTGGGTATTTGGGCCCACATTCTGTTCTGGGACTGTATATTTGGTTTTCATAAATTGTCTAAGCCTATGGTGGCTGCCATTTTGTCACTGGTACTCTTCTGATAGCTTTAAGATCAATGGACTGGATGGTGTTTTAGATTATACTCTGTAAGGGAGAGTAGAAAGGGACCAATGAAATAGCCAAGGGAAATCACCTGGCAGAACTTTCAGCTAGCTCAGCACAGGGAGCTCCCCTCCATGGGACAGAACAAGTTCTTTCAGTCTGGGAGGGCTCCTTATGAGGAGTAGGGCCCCAATATTCCCCTAGTAAGATGAAGTGGGCATTCCCCAAGGAATACTCTCTTCCACAACGCATTTTAAGGGATTTTCCTGATTCTAACAAGTTAATCTGAAGCTAAGGCTCAATTCTCTGTCATTTTGCATCAGTGAACAATTCCAACAAATTTTGGTGGGGGGGGGTGTACAGAAAATGATGATGAACTGAAGAAGCTGCAGCTTCCACAGGAAATTTGGCTTTAGAAATTTAAAGCAATATTGCTTTGTACTACAGATTTGTTAACTGGCTCGCCTCCTATATCTGATAACCAAATCAGGTTAAAATACTTCTGATAAGGCTGACATGATCATTCTGACACCACATTTCCCCAGGAATCGGCTGCTTGTGAGCAGCAGGCGAGCTGAACAGAAAGAAAGATGATCTACATTGCTCTTGGAACAATCAACTGCAAAATCCACCCAAGATCAGTAGTTCTGAGTGCAGACGCCTTTGAATAGGAAGAACAGGAAGAGGTGGGGAGGACAGGTGGAATGGATGTGTGGCTAGGACCACTGGTTGAGTGCAAGGTTCCTTTCCTTAGAACTGTGTGTGTGTGTGTGTGTGTGTGTGTGTGTGGCTGTTGCAATGTGCATGGGAGCTTTTGGGAGTAGGGAACCTACAGGGAGTAGGAAGTCCCCCGGGCAGTTTCCTGGGGCTAGAATGGTGCCTTGAGATCTCAGAGAATGAGGAGGCTCTCCTTGTTCCGTGAGGTGGAAGAACAAGGGGAAAGGCGAGTCTATATAAGAGGCAAGTTCCCACCTCCCTAAATGAGTGGCAGAGGAAAGGACACTAAGTCACACAGCTGCTTTGTGTTTTCCCCGTAGCATCAGCACATCACTCTGCAATGGTAGCAGGCTCCAGGGGACAGACAACAGCACATACAGGGGACCAAAAAAGACACAGCAATAAAAGCCATCCACCAGAGGCAAAACTTCTCATCGCTAGTATCACACAAGCAGGGTTCTGCACAGTCTGCCTCTGGGCCCAACATACAATCACAGGGCATGCTGTCGGCACAGCTTCATATTCTGCCTTGCTATTTGCCTGGCCCTCTTACTCTCCTGTTTCGCTGACCGAACCCTGTGGTGCCACCTCTAACACAGGGCAGGTGATCATGTGCCTGGATAGGACTGAAGACATCTTCACCCAGGTAAGCGACCTCCATGAATGCTGGTACTTAATAAAAGGCCATTCAGTTGGTTGTGGCTCTTAGTGGACCCTGTTGTTCATGGTAGCCCTGAGTCTTGGTCCTTACCTATTGAATCATTTTGTTTTGTTTTGTTTTGTTTTTTGTTTTTTGACAGGCAGAGTGGACAGTGAGAGAGAGAGACAGAGAGAAAGGTCTTCCTTTTCTGTTGGATCACTCCCCAATGGCTGCTGCGGCCAGCGTACCGTGCTGATCCAAAGCCAGGAGCCAGGTGCTTCTCCTGGTCTCCCATGGGGTGCAGGGCCCAAGCACTTGGGCCATCCTCCACTGCACTCCCGGGCCACAGCAGAGAGCTGGCCTGGAAGAGGAGCAACCGGGACAGAATTTGGTGCCCCGACCAGAACTAGAACCCGGTGTGCTGGTGCCGCAGGCGGAGGATTAGCCTATTGAGCCATGGCACCAGCCACCTATTGAATCTTTTAACCTGAATCATTTCCTCTCATTTACAATCAAGCTTCAGATGGTCACACAGATGGAACCCAGCTTGGAAACCTCTTTTTACTGTGGATCCCTGGATAGGGCTCTGGGGGAAGTCCCTTATTGCCATACCTCAATGATGTTCCCTTTCACCATGAAGCAGCCAAGGTGGTCCTTGTGCCTTTCCCTTATGGCTATTAGGGGTACCTCTTGAGAGAGGGGGATGATAGGGATTCCAGGGGCTCCTGGAAAGGGAACAAACAAAAAAACGCAGGAAAGAAAAAAAAAATACACGTGACAACTCTCCAGGGTCCTGAGGGAGGGGAGCCAGGTGATGGGAGAAACATATAGTATAATTTCAGATGTTTAGTCTGCTGAACAGACCTGATTGAACATTCCACACTTCTATGCAAAACAGACTACTCCAATGTCAATTGGTTCATGTACACTCCTTAGCGTACATTTTCAGTTCCCTGATTGGTTCACATAGCATTTCTTATTAGCATACACACTGACCAATCTGGAAGGACTTGCTGCTTTAGAATTGCTTCCAGGCAATGTAGAGAAGGAGTGTGCAGCAGGTAGCCCTCCAGGGCAGGCAACCCCTCAAGGAAGGCCCCTCCTGGCTGCCAGAGGGCAAAGGAAGGAAGCTATAACCCAGAAGGCAGCAGCACCTGACGACCCCTGCAGGGAGGAGAGAGCTGTGACACAAAATTGAAACATGAGCTATAACACAAGCGCTCTGCTGCTTCAGAAGAATTCAGAGAAAAGAACCTTCCACATCTCTCTAAGACAAGACATAGACAAGCAACTAGAGCCACAATCCTCTTGCCGCTACTTCTGCAACACCAGCACCAGAACTCCCACAATATATCTGCGGCTTGTCTGGGATCACTGGAGGGACAAATGAAAGCAAGCTAAGACTTAGTTAGTAATCCTACCTCCTGATCAGGTGTTATTCTGCCCTCCTGTTTGGTTAAATCTGTACTTACTTTTTAGAAAGGAGCCAATCAAAGATAGACATTTTGTGTATAAAAGAGCCAGCACTTGCAAGCTTCCCTGGCAACTCCTCCCTTGGAGCTCTCCTCCTGACTGCTGTGGCAGGAGGTTTCTTGCTTTCAGTAAACTTTACTTTTCTTGCTCATTGTCCCTATCCTGTGGAAATTCTTTGATGTAAAACAAGAACTGATATTGCCCTCATCGTCCCACGTGCAGTGTTACAGGAAAATTCCCAATAATGCGGTCTGCATATGCATATGGACCACGCATACTTTGATATGGAAAGAACTGAGTTGGGTGTGAAGTTTTGTGACTTAACTAGTTTTCTAACTCTTAATGGGTTGAATTTTTGGAGAAAATGTCATTTAGTTTTTTTTGAGAACCAGGTTCCTTATCACTAAGGGCAGTGAATTGATCTCTCTGATTTTGGGTCTACATTTCAAGACCGTGATTCCAGGCCAGCACCACTTCATGGGGTCAGGAGGACAAGAGGGGCATGCAGTCCTACCTAGAAGAACCATTTCTGAGGTTACATCTCTCCACTGTAGAGGATTCAGAGCAGTATCAGACCATTCCTACTTTGTTCAGAGGTAGGTACCAAGTGTATCTGAGGCCTTGTTCTCAGTACAGGATAGTGTCTGCCCCAAGTCAGTATTTTCCTCCAAGTCTCCCCCTTTCTGGTTCCTTTCCTCTGATTTCTGAGTTCGTGGCAGAAGAGTTCTCACTCACCAGCGTGTACATTGTGTGCTTAGTTCCTGCTGCATTTGAGGCCTCTGAGAAGATTTCCAGCCTCTGACTTCTCTCTCTACCTGGCCCTTCCTATCATTAGGTGAGCCTCTTGGCAAGGATGTCTGACTGCCTTACTTGTGTCCCCTCTGCCTCCTAGCTGCTGGCTCCTGTGGCCACCCCACCCATTTCACTGTGACCTGTGAATGAGAACCACCATCCTTCCTAAGGGTAGCCATTTCTCTTGAGTATGGGTGGAAAGAAGATAAAAATGAGCTTCCTAATAAAGAGAGAGAATTTGGGGTGGAGGTAGAAGATGAGGAATAAGGAGTAAGTTAATTGTTTGCATGGGAATTCACCTCTTATTTCCTCTTTTTATAATTTTAGTTTAGAGAGCTTCTCTTGACTCTCACCCAGGCACCTGATGAACATATAACTTTCATAGCAGACCCATCTTTTAGGTTGAACAGGAAGGTTTTCTAAGATGTTGGACCTCATTTAGGAACAAATGGAGTAGAAAATGGCAAGAGTAATTGAACCAGTAATTTTTTTTAACTTTTATTTAATGAATATAAATTTCCAAAGTACGACTTATGGATTACAATGGCTTCCCCCCCATACCGTCCCTCCCACCCACAACCCTCCCCTTTCCCACTCCCTCTCCCCTTCCATTCACATCAAGATTCATTTTCAATTATCTTAATATACAGAAGGTCAGCTTAGTATACATTAAGTAAAGATTTCAACAGTTTGCTCCCACACAGAAACATAAAGTGAAAAATAATAGATGATTTTTTAAATGATGATGAAATCAGATCAGACCTATTGTCATGTTTAATCCCAGTGAGAGTCAAGTTGGGAATTGATAATTTCTTTTTTTTTTTTTTTTTACAGAAGATCAGTTTAGTATGCATTAAGTAAAGATTACAACAGTTTGCACCCCCATAGAAACACAAAGTGAAATATACTGTTTGAGTACTCGTTATAGCATTAAATCTCAACGTACAGCACATTAAGGACAGAGATCCTACATGAGGAGTAAGTGCACAGTGACTCCTGTTGTTGACTTTACAAATTGACACTCCTGTCTATGGCATCAGTAATCTCCCTATGCTCCAGTCATGAGTTTCCAAGGCTATGGAAGCCCTCTGAGTTCTCTGACTCTTATCTTGTTTAGACAAGGTCATAGTCAAAGTGGAGGTTCTCTCCTCCCTTCAGAGAAAGGTACCTCCTTCTTTGAAGACCTGTTCTTTCCACTGGGATCTCACACACAGAGATCTTTTTGCCAGAGTGTCTTGGCTTTCCATGCCTGAAATACTCTCATGGGCTTTTCAGCCAGATCCGAATGGCTTTAGGGCTGATTCTGAGGCCAGAGTGCTATTTAGGACATCTGCCATTCTATGAGTCTGCTGAGTATCTCGCTTCCCATGTTGGATCACTCTCCCCTTTATTTATTCTATCAGTTAGTGTTAGCAGGTACTAGACTTGTTTATGTGCTCCCTTTGACTCTTAGTCCTTTCATTATGATAAATTGTGAACTGAAATTGATCACTTGGAATAGTGAGATGGCATTGGTACATGCCACCTTGATGGGATTGAATTGGAATCCCCTGGTGTGTTTCTAACTCTACCATTTGGGGCAAGTCAGCTTGAGCATGTCCCAAATTATACATCTCTTCCCTCTCTTATTCCTACTCTTATGTTTAACAGGGATCCCATTTCAGTTAATTTTCAACACTTAAGAATAACTGTGTATTAATTACAGAATTAAACCAGTCATATTAAGTAGAACAGACAAAAAAAAAAAACTACTAAGAGGGATAATGTATTAAGTTGTTCATTAACAGTCAGGGCTATGCTGATCAAGTCACCGTCCCTCCCACCCGCAACCCTCCCCTTTCCCACTCCCTCTCCCCTTCCATTCACATCAAGATTCATTTTCGATTATCTTAATATACAGAAGATCAGCTTAGTATACATTAAGTAAAGATTTCAACAGTTTGCTCCCACACAGAAACATAAAGTGAAAAATAATAGATGATTTTTTTTAAATGATGATGAAATCAGATCAGACCTATTGTCATGTTTAATCCCAGTGAGAGTCAAGTTGGGAATTGATAATTTCTTTTTTTTTTTTTTTTTTACAGAAGATCAGTTTAGTATGCATTAAGTAAAGATTTCAACCGTTTGCACCCCCATAGAAACACAAAGTGAAATATACTGTTTGAGTACTCGTTATAGCATTAAGCCTCAATGTAAAGCACATTAAGGACAGAGATCCTACATGAGGAGTAAGTGCACAATGACTCCTGTTGTTGACTTTACAAATTGACACTCCTGTTTATGGCATCAGTAATCTCCCTATGCACCAGTCATGAGTTTCCAAGGCTATGGAAGCCCCTTGAGTTCTCCGACTCTTATCTTGTTTAGGCAAGGTCATAGTCAAAGTGGAGGTTCTCTCCTCCCTTCAGAGAAAGGTACCTCCTTCTTTGAAGACCTGTTTAAAGAACTAACCCAGTTCTTATCAAATTATTCAAAACAATTAAAGGGAAGGATCCTCCCAAATTCTTTCTATGAAACCAATATCATCTTAATTCCTAAACCTGGAAAAGATGCAACAGAAAAAGCAAACTATAGGCTAATCTCCCTGATGAACATAGACACAAAAATCCTCAATAAAATTCTGGCCAATTGAATCCAACTACACATCAGAAAGATCATTCACCTGAACCAAGTGGGATTTATCCCTAGTATGCAGGGATGGTTCAACATTTGAAAATCAATGTGATATGTCAATTAGCAAATTGAGGAACAAAAACCATACGATTATCTCAGTAGATGCAGAGAAAGCATTTGACAAAATACAACATCATTTCAGGATGAAAACTCTAAGCAAATTGGGTATTGAAGGAACATTCCTCAAAACCATCAAGGCAATTTATGAAAAACCCGTGGCCAGCCTCATATTGAATGGGGAAAAGTTGGAGGCATTTCCACTGAAATCCAGTACCAGACAGGGATGCCCATTCTCACCATTGCTATTCAATATAGTCCTAGAAGTTTTAGCCAGAGCCATTAGGCAAGAAAAAGAAATCAAACAGATATAAATTGAGAAGGAAGAAGTCAAACTATCCCTATTTGCAGATGACATGATTCTATATAGGGGATCCAAGACTCCACTAAGAGACAATTGGAACTCATAGAAAAGTTTGGTAAAGTAGCAGGATACAAAGTCAATACCTAGAAATCAACAGCCTTTGTATACACAAACAATGCCATAGCTGAGGAAGAACTTCTAAGATCAATCCCATTCACAATAGCCACAAAAACAATCAAGTACCTTGGAATAAATTTAACCAAGGATTTCAAAGATCTCTACAATGAGAATTATGGAACATTAAAGAAAGAAATAGAAGAGGATACCAAAAAATGGAAAAATCTTCCATGCTCATGGATTAGAAGAATCAATATCATCAAAGTGGCCATTATTCATAAAGCAATTTACATATTCAATGCTATACCAATGAAATATTGAAGACATTCTCAGATATAGAAAAAATGATGCTGAAATTCATCTGGAGGAACAGGAGACCTCAAATAGCTAAAGCAATTTTATACAACAAAAACTAAGCCAGAGGCATCACACACCAGACTTCAAGTCATACTACAGGGCACTTATAATCAAAACATCCTAGTACTGGTAAAAAAAAAAATAGATGGATAGACCAATGGAACAGAATAGAAACCCCAGAAATTAATCCAAACATCTATAACCAACTTATATTTGACAAAGGTTCTAAAACCAACCCCTGGAGCAGGCTCAGTCTCTTCAACAAATGGTGCTGGGAAAACTGGAAGTCCACATGTAGAGTATGAAGCAAGACCCCTACCTTAAATCCTACACAAAAGTCCACTCAACTTGGATTAAAGCTCTAAATCTATGCTACGACACCATAAAATTAATCAAGAACATTTAGGTAACTCTGCAAGACATTGGCACAGGCAAAGAATTCCTGGAAAAGACCCCAGAGGCACAGGTAGTCAAAGCCAAAATAAACAAATGTGATTACTTCAAATCGAGAAGCTTCTATACAGCAAAATAAATAGGAAAGTGAAGAGGCAACTGACAGAATGGAAGAAATTATTTGCAAACTACGCAACTGATAAAGGATTAATAACCAGAATCTACAAAGAGATCAAGAAACTCCACAATAACAAAACTTAAGAGATGGGCCAAGGACTTTAACAGGCATCTTTCAAAAAAGAAAATCCAAATGGCCAACAACACATGAAAAAATGTTTGGGATCTCTAGCTGTCAGGAATCAAAACCACAATGAGGTTTCACCTCACCCCAGTTAGAGTGGCCCTCATACAGAAATCAGCAAACAACAAATGCTGGAGAGAATGTGGGGAAAAGGGCACCCAAACCCACTGTTGATAGGAATGTAAACTGGTAAAGCCACTATGGAAAACAGTATGGAGATACTTCAAAAATCTGAATATAGACCTACCATATGACCCAGCCATCCCACTCCTAGGAATTCAAACTAGGGAAATGACATCAGTAAATAAAAGAGCTATCTGCACCTCCATGTTTATTGCAGCTCAATTCACAATATCTAAGACATGGAATCAACCTAAATGCCCATCAACTGAAGACTGTATAGGATTAAGAGTCAAAGGGATAACATAAACAAGACTAGTGTCTGCTAATACTAACTGACAGAATCAAAAAGGGAGAGAACAATCCAACATGGGAAGTGGGATACACAGCAGACTCATAGAATGGCAGATGTCCTAAACAGCACTCTGGCCTCAGAATCAGACCCTAAGGCATTCAGATCTGGCTGAAGAGCCCATGAGAATATTTTAGGCATGGAAAGCCAAGACACTCTGTAAAAAAAAAAAATGACCTAAATGAAAGATTTCTGCGAGTGAGATCCCAGTGGAAAGAACAGGCCATCAAAGAAGGAGGTACCTTTCTCTGAAGGGAGGAGAGAACTTCCACTTTGACTATGACCCTGTTGGAATAAGATCAGAGTCAGCAAACTCAAAAGGCTTCCATAGCCTTGGAAACTCATGACAACAACCTAGGGTGATTACTGACACCATAAACAAGAGTGTCAATTTGTTAAGTCAACAACAGGAGTCACTGTGCACTTACTCCTCATGTAGGATCTCTGTCCTTAATGTGTTGTATATTGTGAATTAATGCTATAACTAGTACTCAAACAGTATTTTACACTTTATGTTCTGTGTGGGTGCAAACTGTTGAAATCTTTACTTAATATATGCTAAATTGATCTTCAGTATATAAAGATAATTGAAAATGAATCTTGATGTGAATGGAATAGGAGAGGGAGCAGGAGAGGGGAGGGTTGTGGGTGGGAGGGAAGTTATGGGGGGGGAAGCCATTGTAATCCATAAGCTGTACTTTGGAAATTTATATTTATTAAATAAAAGTAAAACAAACAAACAAAAGACAGTGTGGGATATGTACACTATGGAATACTACACAGCAGTAAAAAAGGATGAAATCTGGTCATTTGCAACAAAATGGAGCAAGCTGGAAAACTTCATACTTAGTGAAATAACCCAGTCCCAAAGAGTCAAATACCATATGTTCTCTCTGATTTGTGAGAATTAATAGCTCTCCTAAAATGAAAGCTATAGAAATCAAATTGACACTTTAAGAATCAATGACTTGAATAGTCCTTGTCCTGACTGTCGAGTGACAGTTTATTATTGTTACTTTTTATTTTGTATTTCCTTTTTTCTTTGTTTTCTTTCTTTTTCTTTTCTCTGCTTTATACTATATGTAACATGGAGTTAATCATATATATATTAAGTCAATTGGAAAAAGATCCCAGTAAAAAATAAGTGGGCGAATAAGAGAGAGAGGAGGTAGTCTATAACTTTAGAGCAGTATGGTTCTGCATACAGTCCTACAGACTTGCTTCTAAGGGTACAGCCTGAAAACTTGTCATGGGACTCCAAACCCATAAAAATCGGTGGTATAAACGCCATCTGAACTGTTAAAATGATCATATTAAATGTTAACATCAACATATAGATAGGTTTAAGTGTAAAAGTGATCAGATAAATAACATCAAGTGCCTGGTAATAATAGTAGAATTAAAAAGTAAGGAAAGTCCAGTAACAGAAACAGTCCACACAGCAGAATCCTAGAATGACATTCATTGTAAATAACACTCTGACCTCAGAATCAACCCTTAAGGTTTCCTGGTCTGGCTGAAAGGCTTGTGAGAGCATTTCAGGCATGGAAAGCGAAGACTCTGTGGCAAAAAAATATTCTACATGAAGGATCTCTGTGAGACCTCAGTGGAAAGAAGGGGCCATCAAAAAAGGATGTGCTTTTGTCTGAAGGGAGGTAGAACGTCCACTTGGCTTATGGCCATGTCCAAATACTGATGAAGTCTATGATCACAAAAGGCTCCCATAGCCTTGATAGCTTATGACAAAAGCCTCAGGTGATCACCGACATCATAAATAAGAATGTTACTTGTTAAGCAAATAACACTGTGCACTTACCCCCCATGTAGGACCTCTGTCCTTAATGAGTTGTACTATGAGAATTAATTGCGAATCTTGTTCTCAAACTGTACTCCATATGTGTGTTTGTGTGTAGGTTCAAACTACTGAAATATAATCCTCTGATTATAAAATCAAACTAAAAATGAATCATAATAAAGAAGGGATGGGAGAGGGAGAGGGAAGTGGGATACGAGTTGGGGTGGGAGGATGGATATGAGGGAAAGAACCACTATATTCCTAAAGTTATACCTATGAAAAATACATTCATTAAATAAAAACTTTAAAAAAACTAATTTTGTTGACTATGTGTTTTGGCTATATCCTTAATTAGGTGGAACTGATAATCTTGATAAATTTTAAATTATTGCTTTCTATTTGTCAGTAACAAAATATTACAGTGTAGGGTATCAGTTACTTCCCACATCAAAACCTTTCTATTTTCCAGGCCGGCGCCGTGGCTCAATAGGCTAATCCTCTGCCTTGCAGCGCCAGCACACCGGGTTCTAGTCCTGGTCGGGGTGCTGGATTCTGTCCTGGTTGCCCCTCTTCCAGGCCGGCTCTCTGCTGTGGCCAGGGAGTGCAGTGGAGGATGGCCCAAGTGCTTGGGCCCTGCACCCCATGGGAGACCAGGAGAAGCACCTGGCTCCTGCCTTTGGATCAGCGCTGTGCGCCAGCGGCAGCGCGCCGGCTGTGACGGCCATTGGAGGGTGAACCAATGGCAAAGGAAGACCTTTCTCTCTGTCTCTCTCTCTCTCACTGTCCACTCTGCCTGTCAAAAAAAAAAAAATTAAAATAAATAAATAAAAAAAAACTTAAAAAAAAAAACTTTCATTAGCTTTCAAGTCAACAGACCTTTCATTTAACGGGAGGAGGATGTCTTTTTTACCTTTTTAAATTAAAGCACCTTGGTGACTAATACATCATTTCTGGAGATTTTCCCCCAAGCCCCACTCCGTATACTACCTTCACTTCAGGACTCCATGGTTTTGCTTTCTCGGGTAGTAATTCAATGAAGCAAAGGACAAGGTGCAAGTTATTACTTCCAATTCTCACTCACATATCTTAGCTTACAGTTTGTCTCTCTCTTCAGATTAATCCGTTTTCATCACTTTAGCAAAAACCTGAGTGGAACCACTCAGGAAGGAAGGAGGATTATTTCCATTTTGGAGTTTGGAGGTTGCTATTCTGGATGAGGTGGCCCCACTGGTTCAGGCATCCGGTGAGGGCAGGGACGATCACATGCTAAGCCAGGAAGCGGTCAGGGAAGTCACTCTTCCTGCAGGTCCCTGAGCTTCTCTCTATAAAACCACGGCAACCCCACCTTGGGGCTCCACCCTAGCAAGCTAATCCAATCCAAACACTTCCTAAGGTCCCTACCTTCAGACATCATAACTAGATCAAGCCTCTACCCTAATCCATCAACCATTAATACTAATCCACAATGCTTTAGGGTTTAAGCATCTGAATGAATTTCAAGAGACAAATCCTGTTCGAACCATGACAGTTTCCTTCTCTTTCTCTTGTGCTCCTTTGCCTTCCTTCCTGCTCTTCCACTTCCTTTACTCCCAACTTTCTCCTCCATCCCCTTCCTTTTTCCCCTCACTCCCCTCCCCTCCCCTCTCCTTTCTCCCTTATTCCTTCTCTTTCTTTTCCTTCCTTCCTTCTTTCCTTCCTTCCTTCCTTCCTTCCTTCCTTCCTTCCTTCCTTCCTTCTTTCCTTCCTTCCTTCCTTCCTTCCTTCCTCCCTCCCTCCCTCCCTCCCTCCCTCCCTTCCTTTTTTTCCCTTCTAACTGTGCACTGTACAGGCCCTACTGCCAAATGTATCATGCCTATAAACATTATATTCCTATTTCAATAAACAGAAAGCTGTATGGGTAGTAATTTTAGAAATTCCAAGTTACCAGCAATAATAGCAATGACAACAAAAAAAAATCAGAAAACAAACATATATTTATATTGATGAAACATTTATGTACCTAGCTTTATACAAATGCTTAAGCAAATATGACATGTTTGAATATTTTCTCAGTAATATACTGAAATCATAATTACCTCATAATGAGATATTTAGTCAAGTTGTATCAGGCCCCCAAATAATTATTTTATAATTCTTTTTTGAATACAAACTTAGATGTCTAAGAGTTTAACTCATTATCTTAAGAGCTGAAAGACTTTGAATGCAGAAGGGTTTCTTTCCAGGTATTTGTAAGGCTTAAGTCTGGGTTCAGTTGCTGCATTCCAGAAATATACCTTCATGCTAATCTCCCTTATTCAAAAATGTCTAGGAAGAATATTCCAAGCAATCACATCTAGGAAAAGATCCTGCTCACTAAGAGGTAGAGGGAAACATACAGATATTAGAAATACAGATGAGTTAGCCAAGAATACACATGGGAGCAAGTAAACCAGCAGTCATCAAGGATGAGGTTCATGAGGGGTCAGCATTGTGGTGCAGCAGGTAAAAGCCACCACCTGCAATCCCATATAGGCACTGGTTCACATTCTAGGTGCTCTGCTTTCAATCCAGCTCCCTGCTAATGTGCCCAGAAAAGCAGCAGAAGATGGTCCATGCTTGGACCCCTGCGTCCCTGGCCCTTGGCTTTGGCCTGGCCCAGTTCTGGCTGTTGTAGCCATTTGGGAGATAAGCAAATGTATGGAAGTTCTCTCTCTCTCTCTCTCTCTCTCTCTCTCTCTCTCTCTAACTCTGCCTTTCAATTAAATAAAGTAAGTCTTCAAACAAAAAGAGAAGCAGGTGAAATGTTAGACTGTGGATCTACAGGAGTATGTGGACGTGCACAACTCAGGACTCCAGCAGCCAAGAGCCTCAGCACCAGCTTTGGAGAGAGGTGAGACCAGACTGCAGCAGCCCAAGCCACTGGCGATAAAATTGTGGGAAGAGCCTGGCGAGAGTCTGGCTTAGAGCCCTGTTGGGGACAGTGTTCTTGCCAACCTAGAGGGGAAAAAAGGGGCACATTTCTCTCTCCCTGACCACCTGACACCAGCATCCTGTAACTAGCTGAGAGAGGATGGGCCCCATTTTGGACATACTTAACAGCTGCACTAGCTTGTGTCTGCACGCCCAACAACCCGCTAAAATGAGACACCTGAGTCTGGCTGGGAGACTTGACAGGGCACTGGGTGCTCATGACTGTGGGAGCCTTGTGTGCTGGGACTGTGAACACACTGTGACTGTGTGGGAGGGCATAGGATGTGACTGGGTCTCTGGGCAGCCACTGTGGACAGCTCCACATGCTCAAGGCTCCCTGACGCCTGATGAAGGTCTTTGCTGTGGGATCCATGCTCACACTGAAGACTGCACAGATCCTTTGTACGGTTCTTGTGGCGGTGCAGATAAATATTGCACCCACTGGGGCTAGCGCCTGGGTATTTGTCTCCTTGGAGGAGAGGAGGGGAGCATGAGACTGCCAACAGAGCTGATCCCCTATGATTTTTTTTAAATAGGAGATTTATCCAAAATTTGTACTTTGGAAATTTATATTTATTAAATAAAAATTGAAAAAAAAAGCAAAAAAAAGAGAGATGCCCAACTTGGGTGTCTCCCCTCACCCTGGAGCACTGAATAACTGAACAGAGCTCCCTGGCCACACCCACAACACACCTCTGGGTATCCACTGAAAGAGCACACACTCCACTAAGCCACAAAAGCATACATACAAAGATAAAAGCCATCACAGGAAACAATAAAACCAGCAGATATCTCCACAAATGCCTAAAAATAAACACAAATTGAAGAAACAAGGATAAGGAAGACAGCATGATGCACCTAAAGTAACACAACAAGACGTCAATACTTAGAATGTGAAGATGAAGAGAATAAAGAAATATTGGAAATGCAATTCAAAAAATTGACTGTAAAATTACATAGTAGTAATCAGAAGCAAATCCAAGAATTAAAGAAATCTATACATGACATGAATGAAAATCTTTCCTATGAAATTGAAATTTTAAAGAGAAATAAAAATGAAATATTAGAAATAAAAACTTCAATAGATCAAATAAAAAATGCAGTGGAAAGCCTTGGTAAGGCATAGAAAGAATACCCAAGTTAGAAGACAAATCTTTGAAATTTTACAGTCAGACAAAAAAAAAAAAAAAAGAAGAAGAAGAAGAAGACGAAGAAGAAATTAGAAAATAAAAAAGTGTTGGAGATTTATGTAATACTATTGTGGGGAGCAACTCGGACTAGACTAAGTTACTGGAATTAAGACTTATTCTATGCATCTGCTCTCCCACAATATGGCGCTGGGAGAGGAGGAAACAGCTTCTACACAGCTGCCTCCAGTTCAACCAATAAACTGTAGGACCTGCTCCTGATTGGAGGAGAGCAGTGTACTCGGCGTGTGGGTAGCAGAGTTGGGATTGGCGGAGGAGGACTATAAAGGAGGAGAGAGACAACATGCACCAGGAACATCTAAGGGGAACATCTATCTGAAGGAACACCTGAGCAGCCCCCGAGAGAGCCGGCCGGCGGTGTGCTGCTCCCCCGCGGAAGTGGGGAAAGTGGCAGGGGGAACCGCCCCTTCCACGGAGGTGGAAGGGACGGTAGCCAACCCGGGAAGAACCAGCAGCAAACCCGGGAAGGGCCGAGCAGGCAAAAGAACAACACAGGGTCCTGTGTCGTTCCTCCACGAAGACGGGGAGCGACATAATGGTGCCGTGACTCGGATATGAAGCCTAGGCAGGGTTTAGTGTCATTCCTCCATGAAGAGGGGGAGCAACAACTATCAAACAACCCAACATACGGGCCTTAGGAGTTCCTGAAGGTGCAGAAAGAGAGAATGGATTAGAAGGCCTATTTAGGGGCCAGCGCCATGGCTCACTTGGTTAATCCTCCACCTGTGGTGCCAGCATCCCATATGGGTGCTGGGTTCTAGTCCCGGTTTCTCCTCTTCCAGCCCAGCTCTCTGCTGTGGCCAGGGAAGGCAGTGGAAGATGGCCCAAGTGCTTGGGCCCCTGCACCTGCATGGGAGACCAGGAGGAATCACCTGGCTCCTGGCTTCGGATCTGCACAGCGTGCCAGCCATAGCAGCCATTTGGGGGTGAACCAATGGAAGGAAGAATTTTCTCTCTGTCTCTCTCTCTCACTGTCTAACTCTGCCTGTCAAATAAAAAAAAGAAGGCCTATTTAGTGAAGTAATTACAGAAAACTTCTCTTATTTGGGGAAAGAAAGAGACATCGAAGTACAGGAAGCACATAGAACTCCTAATAGACATGACCAGAAATGGTTTTCACCACAACAACACTGTAGTCAAACTCCGCACAGTAAAACATAAAGAAAAGATTCTAAAATGTGTATGAGAGAAATGCTAGATTACTTTCATAGGATCTCCAATTAGACTCACAGCTGACTTCTCATCAGGAACGATATGTCAACAAATTAGGAAACCTAGAAAAAAAATGGATAGATTCCTGGACACATAAACCTATCTACATTGACCCATGAAGACATAGAAAACCTAAACAGACCCATAACCAGGATGGAAACTGAATCATTAATAAGGACCCTCCCAGCAAAGAAAAGCCCAGGACTGGAAGGCTTCACTGAAGAATTCTACCAGACATTTAAAGAAGATCTATCTCCAACTCTTTTAAAGCTATTCAAAACAACTGATAGGGAGGGAGTCTCCCCAAACTCCTTGTATGAAGTCAGTATCACCTTAATTCCTAATCGTGAAAAAGATGCAACAGAGAAAGAGAACTACAGACCAATTTCCATGATGAACTTAGATGCAAAAATCCTCAAAAAATTCTAGCCAATGGAATCCAACAACACATCAGAAAGATCCACCCAGACCAAGTGGGATTTATCCCTGGTATGCAGGGATGGTTCAATGCTTGCAAATCAATCAATGTGATATATTACATTAACAAACTGAAGAACAAAAATCACATAATTATCTCAATAGATGCAGAGAAAGTATTTGACAAAATACAACACCCTTTCATGATGAAAATTCTAAGAAAATTGGGTTTAGAAGGAACATTCCTCAACACAATCAAGGCAATTTATGATAAACCCATGGCCAGCATGCTATTGACTCAGGAAAAGTTGGAAGCATTCCCACTAGGAACCAGACAAGGATGCAGACTCTCACCATCGTTATTCAATATAGTCCTTGAAGGTTTAGTCGGAGCCCTTAGGTAAGAAAAAGAAATCAAAGGGATACAAATTGGTGAGGAGGAAGTCAAACTATCCATATTTGCAGATGACATGATTCTACATATAGGGGATCCAAAAGATTTCACTCAGAGAATACTGGTACTCATCAAAAAGTTTGGTAAAGTGGCAGGATATAAAAGCAAAACAAAAAATCAATAGCTGTTGTATATACAGATAATGTCATGGCTGAGAATGAACTTTTAAAAACATTCACAATATCTACAAAAAAAAAAAACTGAATACCTTGGAATAAATTTAACCAAGTACATCAAAGATCTCTGCAATGAATATTCCAAAAACATTAAAGAAAGAAATAGAAGAAGACATAAAAAATGAAAAGCTTCCATGTTTATGGATTGGAAGACTCAACATCATAAAAATGTTCATATTACTGAAAGCAATTGATAGATGCAATGCGATCCCAATGAAAATACCAAGGGCATTCTTCTCAGATATACAAAAAATGATGCTTAAATTCATATGGAAATATAGGAGACCCCGAATAGCTAAAGCAATCTTATACAACAAAAACAAAGCTGGAGGCATCACAAAACCAGATTTCAAGACATACCACAGGGCAGTTATAATTCATAATAGCTAAGACATGGAGTCAACCCAAATTCCCATCAACCGAAGACTGGATAAATAAATTATGGCATTTATACACTATAGAATACTACACAGAGCAGTAAAATAAACGAAATCTTGTCATTTACAACAAAATGGATGAATCTAGAAAACATCATACTTAGTGAAATAAGCCAGTCTCAAAGGGACAAATACCATATGTCCTCCCTGACCTGTGATAGCTAACAGAGCACCTAAAAGGCAATCTTTAGAAGTGAAATTGACACTGGAGAAGCAATGACTAGAACAGCCCTTATCTTGACTGCTGAAGAACAGATTTCTTTTTAAATATATATACTATTTTTTGAAATTTTAACATAAACATGTGTATAAAATCAATTGAAAATAGACCTCAGTAAAAATGAGAGTGGGAATAAGAGGGAATAGGAAGAGGGGCGGGAATATGGGTGGGAGGACAGGTACAGTGAGAAGAATAACCATGTTCCTAAAGTTGTAATTATGAAGTGTATGTAGTTTGTAATTATAAAGCTGTATAGTTCTGCATATATTCCTATGGACTTACTTCTAAGGCTACAGTTTAAAAACTTACAATAAGACCCCAAGTCCCCTTTGACCAGCTGATAAAAATACCATCTTAAGTGTTAAAGTGATCATATGGATAGGACTGAGTATCTGGTAATGATAACAGAATTAAAAAGATGAGAATTCTCCAACATGGGAAGCAGTCCACACAGCAGCGCCATAGGATTACAATCACTTTAAATAGCACTCTGACCTCAGAATTAGACCTTAAGTCAATCTAGTCTGTTGAAAAACCCATGAGACCATTTCAAGCATGGAAAACCAAGACACTGTGGCAAAAAATGTCCTACATGAAGGACCTTGGTGGGTAGGACCTCAGTGGAATGAAGTAGTCGTCAAAGAAGAAGGTATTTTTCTCTGAAGGGAAAAGAGAACTTCCACTTCACTTATGGCCTTGTCTAAATACTGATGGATTTTGTGGATTCAAAAGGCTTCCATAGCCTAAGCAGCTCATGTAGAGTGCCTTGGGTGATCACTGACATCATACATAAGAGTATAAATTGTCAACAACAGGAGTCACTGTGCACTAAATTCCCATGCAGGACCTCTGTCCTCAAAGAGTTGTATTATAATTATGTCTAATCATTCTTGGGTGCTTCTTATTTTTTTTTTAAACTTTTATTTAATGAATATAAATTTCCAAAGTACAGCTTATGGATTACAATGGCTTCCCCATAACGTCCCTCCCACCCACAACCCTCCCCTTTCCCACTCCCTCTCCCCTTCCATTCACATCAAGATTCATTTTCGTTTCTCTTTATACACAGAAGATCAGTTTAGCATACATTAAGTAAAGATTTCAACAGTTTGCTCCCACACAGAAACATAAAGTGAAAAATACTGTTTGAGTACTAGTTATAGCATTAAATCTCAATGTACAGCACACTAAGGACTCCTACATGAGGAGTAAGTGCACAGTGACTCCTGTTGTTGACTTAACAAATTGACACTCTTGTTTATGGCCTCAGTAATCACCCTAGGCTCTTGTCATGAGCTGCCAAGGCTATGGAAGCCCCCTGAGTTCACTGACTCTGATAATTTTTAGACAAGGCCATGGTCAAAGTGGAAGTTCTCTCCTCCCTTCAGAGAAAGGTACCTCCTTTTTTGATGACCTGTTCTTTCCACTGGGATCTCACTCGCGGAGATCTTTCATTTAGGTTTTTTTTTTTCTTCCCCAGATTGTCTTGGCTTTCCATGCCTGAAATACTCTCATAGGCTTTTCAGCCAGATCTGCATGCCTTAAGGGCTGATTCTGAGGCCAGAGTGCTGTTTAGGACATCTGCCATTCTATGGGTCTGCTGTGTATCTCACTTCCCATGTTGGATCATTCTCTCCCTTTTTGATTCTATCAGCTAGTATTTGCAGACACTATTCTTGTTTATGTGATCCCTTTGGTTCTTAGTCCTATCATTATGATCAATTGTGAACAGAAATTGATCACTGGGACTAGTGAGATGGCATTGGTACATGCCACCTTGGGTGCTTCTTTTAAGTTAATTAATTTTCTAAAAAAAAAAAAGAAGAAGAAGAAGAAATGAAATCAACTTCAAGATGTAATGACATTGAACAGCCCTTGTCTGGACTGTTGTGGAAGTTTTTTTTTCTTCCTGCGCAAGCTGTTGAACACTTTACTTAGTATAGAGTTGGTCTTCTGTGAATAAAGTTATTCGAAAATGGATCTTAGTGGAGAATGGGACTGGGGATAGGAAAGGCAGGAAGGGGAGAGATAGAAGAGTGGGTGGGAGGATGAGTATGTTGGGAAGAATCACTATATTCCTAAAGTTGTACTTATGAAACGCATGAAGTTTGTATTCCTTAAATAAAAGGTTTCTTCAGAGGGGAAAAAATGCAAGAAAACAAAATAATGAATTAGATGCTTTTGCCACTCCTATTATCAGACCATAGCTTCTGGCTAGTGAAATAAAGAAGGGATGTGAAAGTCATAAATAAAACTGAATTTGTTTACAGACATGATCCTACGAGTATATGTAGGAAATCATAAAGAGCATACAAATAACCAAATAGAACTATTATAAGTTTACAAAAGTTCCAGGATAAAAGATTGCTACATAGACATCAATTATACACAAGTCAGTTCTTTTTCTATAACAACCAACCAAAATTGAGATTAGGAAACCTTCCTATTCACAGTAGCTTCCAAAATAATAAATTCCTTGGGATAAAATTAATAATAGGAGAGCAAGTTTTTACACTGGAAATGAAAAACATTGATGACATAAATGTAAGAATTTCTAAATAAATGGAGAAATAGTTCATGTTTATGAACTACTTGTGTTTACTCCATTTTGTCAAGATGACACTTCTCTCTAAATTGATCTGTAGAACTGCCACTACCCCTGTCAAACCCTAACTTATACATGAAAATGCAAAGGACCTAAAATAGCCCAAACAATTTTTAAAAAGAAGAACAAAATTGAATGACTTTACTACCCGATTTCCCTATTCACTCTAAAGATGTAACAACTAAGGCTTTAGGATTGGCATGGGATAAACACTAGATCAAGGGAACAAAACTTGAAATATAGAAATAAATTCGCACATTTATGGTCTAGTGATTTTTGATCATAGTGCAGAGATAGTTCACTGGAAAAAGAACAATCTTTTCAATAAACAGTGCTAGGAGAACTGGCAATTTTGCCCACAGGAATAAAACCTCCATCTAAACCTTGCATGGTACACAGAAATAAACTCAAAATGGATCATAGACTTACATGCAAGTGGTAATGCTCTAAAACTTATAGAAGAAAATCAAGAAGAAAATCTTTGTGACCTTTTGTTAGCCAGTGGTTTCCTAAATAAACACCAAAGTCACAATCCATCTTTAAAAAAATATGGATGCACGGTTTTTTGGTAACTTGAAAAATGAACCATTGATAGACATTATAACATGTATGAACCCGTGAGTCAAAGTATGCAGTATGTCCAGAAAAGGCAGTTCTATGGAGACAGAAAACTGGTCAGCAGTTGCTTGCATGTGATGTTACAGACTGACTACAACTAAGCACAAGCAAACTTCATAGACATGTTCCATAACTGAATCATTATGGTGTTGATAATTTCACAACTAGATAATATTTTCCAAAATCATTGCATTTTACACAGAGTGGGCGAATTTTATGTAAATTATGTCAATGAAGCCTTTTTTTTTTTTTTTTTTTCAAAAAAATCTAAGGTCAGATAGAGAAGGTTGCTTGGCAAAACTGTTAAGAAATTTTCTAATCCCTATTGTCTCTTAATTGGTTTCTTAAATCTGGACATAGCTGAAGTTTGTTCTGGCATCAACTCTTAAGGCAGCAGTTAGTGGTACAACTGGCCAACGATGTTTCAAAATATTCTGTGTAATTGGGTAATTGTACTGATGAAATCTAGCAATAAACTTTCTTACAAAATACTTATCACCTACTTCCAATATTTTTGAATTGTATTGTTGATTTTTATAAATGAACTTCTCAGTTTGGTAGCAGAATATATTTAATGGACTGTAGAAGATTCAGCCCTTTATACTGTAACTATTGTCCTTCTCTGATATGGTTGATACTATTGCGAGCCAGCTGTGAAAAGATGTGTTGTCAGAAATGAGAGTTACTGATCTTTCTCTATGCCTTTTTAATGGGATCTTGCATTAATGGGAATCCACGTATCCAAATTGGTGTCATTTTCAAGCAGTAGAAATTTAGAAATGGAACTGAAGGGAATACCTTCCTTTATGCCCTGTAAAAGTGAAACTAAACAGAGTGGTTGATTATCATGTGGCTGGTTTGCATGTCCTGTAATTACATTTTCTTTGGCCCATAACCTCAAGAATAATGAGATTCTAGGAGCACTCCATTTGTATCTTGACACTCTCTCTAGTGTATGATATATTCATGTAGCATCCAATGCAACAAACATAACATAGAAATTCATGCTTGACTTTTCAAAAAAAAAATGCACATGCTAGGAATTACATCGCAGTGACCTCTCCTTGAGACTGTTTGACTTCAGCCTTTGAAAACAAATGCTGTCAGAATTTGTCTCTGATTTTTTAAAAATAGTAAAACTGACACATCTGTGCTTTAAGGGTTGATTTGATGTCTAGAAATGACTGAGCATCGTTCCAGAGCCAAATCTGATGATCAGGCTGTAGAATATAATTTTTAATTGAAAACAGAATATCTCTGTTTAAATATTGAGATATTTGCTTATGTGGTTTACCTATTGTTCCAAAGAATGGTAGAAACTCTAGATACTACAGCATGGATTTTTTTTTTTCTTCTTCTTCCTTTTTAACAGTGGAGATGCGTTTTCTAGTGACGTTGAGTGGAAGAAATCCTAGTCTAGCAACGCATCACCACATGAGTGTCAGGAACCATGAAATCACATGGTCCAACTGCGCTGGAATTCAAACAGTGGGGAAGGTTGTTCACAGCTCCTCATCTACATGGAGGGGAAGCTACTGTTTCCACTCTGGCCCATCTTCTATTTGGCCCTAAGAGCAATTATATTAAAATGACAATTCAGTGTCAGTTCATTTGGCAAACTTCAGTGTTTTCCCAGCAGGTTGGCCCTATTAATTTGAGTCCTAGGGTAGGGTGATTTTGATGCACGCATGAACATCTTAATCTTTTCTCCAGGTTCTTACCTCACACAGAGATAAGAATTCTAAGTGGAGACTAGTACCTTCACAAACAGGAACAGGGTTTATTGGAAAGAGAGGGAATAAACACATTCACACCTGAGTGTGGGCCACACCACACAGAGAAGCACGCAACACAAGAGGACCAGACAGTTGCTCGTAAGAGAGAGACAATGAAAACAATACCTTTAAGAGTGATCCATGGCAAAACGAGAAACCTCCGCCCGTCCCCAGCTTCTTTTACAAATGGGGTGGGATCTGAGCAGGCGCCTTGGTCCCCGGATGAGACAGGTGCACCCTGGGAAGGTGGGCGCATCAAGCCAACAGTTAAAAGGCACCAACATCACTTTGCAGGGTTGCAAGAATTCCAGCTCTCCCAAGCTTGTACCAACTACCACGTCATTTTGTACAAGGGCCGGCAGGCTTCCCTTCCCCAGGCTCCTTTAAGGCCCCTAGCAGGGAGCAGAGTGGGCCACTTCCTGCACACGCAGCACGGGCCTCCTCCCTGCTCTAGTCCTCCCTGGTAGCTCAGGGCTCTGACTGAGGCTGCCTTTCCTCTCCTGTTGCCGAGGAATCTGCCCCTCCCCCCCCCAACCCCCATAAACACCATCTGCTCCATCGCTACGGCTCCTTCTTTGTCCAGGTGGAAATGGCTACCTCTCCCGAGGCCAAGGGGCTCCCTGCCTATCTCCTGGAGCCACCTCCTCTTCCAAGGCACCGAGGTGCCCCGCGATGTGTGAGCTTGGGATGCAGATTTGAACTCACTTTGAATCCAACTTTCTTCACCCTTCCGACGCTCAGGTGCAGGCGCCCAGTCTCGCACGCTCTGCTGGTCATGCCTCACTTGGTGATTTCTTTGTAAAAATCTTTATTTAACTACTATTTATTTATTTGAAAGGCAGAGTTAGAGAGAGAGAGAGAAATCTTCCCTCTGCTGGTTCACTCCCCAGATGGCCGGGGCTGAGTCAGGCTGAAGCCAGGAACTCTATCAAGAATGACTCCTGGGTCTTGTCTTGAGCCACAGGGTGGGCAACAGTGCCATTTATTGAACTTTCAGCAGCTGTTGTTTGCACAGCGTGTTGTTCTGGTTGGAGGGGGGAGCTTCCCATTCGTGTGCGTGCCCCACCCCAGCCCACTCTCACCCATACACTCTTCCTCCTCTTCTTGGCGGATTCCTCCACTTTCTTTAACATTTCAGCTCAAGGGCTACCTCCTCAGACATGCCTGTGGCCCATTCCTCTGTGTACACACATGCTGGGTAACTCCCTGTCCACGTTTCCTTAGTACCTCCTCTGGGTGCCCATGCACTCACAACACTGCCTTTCTGCTACTGGATTGCTCGCCTACCTCCTCCATGGTACCGTGAGGGGAGCAAACACTGGGGCTTATTCATCACCACATCCTAGGACCTAGAGTAGTGTCTGCTCATGGGCTGCAGGGCATGCTTGTTGAAATGAAAAGAGGGGGCCGGCACTGTGGCGTAGCGGGTAAAGCTGCCGCCTGCAGTACCAGCATCCCATATGGGCTTCAGTTCAAGTCCCGGCTGCTCCACTTCTGATCCAGCTCTCTGCTATGGCCTGGGAAAGCAGTGAAAGATGGCCCAAGTGCTTGGGCCCCTGCACCCGCGTGGGAGACCTGAAGGAGGCTCCTGGCTCCTGGCTTCAGATTGGCGCAGCTCCAGCCGTTGTGGCCATCTGGGGAGTGAGCCATCAGATGGAAGACCTCTCTCTCTGTCTCTACGTCTCTCTGTGGCTCTATCTTTCAAATAAATAAAATAAATCTTTAAAAAAAATCATTTTCAAATAATGCTTCTCTCAAACTTCCTCTGAATTACTATTATTAATTATTATTTATTGTGATGATAAATGTGTCCCATGGGAGAGCAAGCCTTTCTGGGCCTCTGCAGATTACCCAGGGAAAGTACTGATGTGTGCACGAACAAACCAACCCACCGGCAGTACTACTGTGCTGCCAGCACTGTGAGGGTGAGACTTCAATGTCTCCACTCCCAGAGAGCTAATCCACACTCTCAGACACACCTCTGATGTACACCAGGATGCAACAAACACCCCTGCCTGCACTCTGTCTTCCTTACATTTCTCCTCTGGCTTCACTCCTCATTCTTTGCTCCTTCAAACTCCTTCCTTGCCTTTTCTTACTCCTCTTTCTCTTCTCCTTTGTCATCTCTGTTGGGGAACAACATCAACCTAAGTACTGTACACATAACGTATTAGATATCATGTAAATGTTGTCTCCGCACACATGTGTCTGAATTACAGCTATTGCTTGATTGTGTGGCATAAAGCTGACTTCCACTTCTTAATTTTAAAATGTGAGTGGCATGTTTTACATGTCCTACCCGCCCCCAAAAGCCTCTATGCTTTGTTTTTAATTCGTACGTTAGTCTTACCACGTTTTCCTTTCTAAGAATTGGTGTGCCTGGCCGCCATCCTCTGCATTTCTGCTTTAGGCAGAACAAGAGGAGAGGAGGGGAGGAATCGGAGATGAATTTGCTGAGAGGGGACAGGCGAGCAGGGAAACTGAGTCACAAAGCACAGGTCCCTCTGCCCCCCTGCACTTTTCTTGGCCAGCTCTTCGCCCTGAGAGTCGGCACTGACATAGGAGCTGTGTTTCCTCCCCAGATCTCCAAAGCCATCCTTCTTCTTGCAGAGGTGCTTTGCTCTCAGCCACGGCCTCATTTTTCAACAGCAGCTTGAGTTGCCAGCTCAGGGCGCAGCGCCGGGGGAGCCTTCCCCGAGCCGTGCTCAGTCTCTCTTGTCATTGCAAATGAACCAGAAAATTCTCTGAAGCGACGGGACCCGGCAGAGAGGGCCTTGATTTCTTTTGTGTGCACATTGTGTGTGTGGTGCGTGAGAAATCATTATCCTTCCCTGGACTGGGGTCATTTTCTTCCCTCTTTTACTACACAGTTATAAATTTAATTATTTGGTCACTGCTGCTTTAATTAAAAAGTCTTACTTATCGTTAGAGGTTTCCTTTTTAAATTTCTAGAGATTAGGATTATCCACAGCATGTCTATATACTATATGGTTTCTATAATAATACAAAAATGAATTACTGAGTTACTAGAAGCTAATCATATTCTGCATTCTCTCCTAATAATCCCAGATTACATTAATCATAAATGTCAGCTGTGTCTCTAGATGACTTCTTGACTTTTGACAAAAAGCCTTCATTTTGGCCCTTTAAATTCCAAGGTCAAGGAGAATGTAACATTCAGAATAATTATTAGCATTATTTTACCTTGACATTTCCTCCCTGCTTCCATGTTAACATTCCACCCAGGCAATGAAGACGAATGTCATCTTTCGATTCACTGGAGGGAATTGCCCCAATTAAACCTGACTTAAAGGCTATTGGAAATGCTGTATTAATTTGCTGTTCTTCTTTAAAATAGAAAATATTTCATGAAGGAGAAGAATTTTCATTAAAAGCATTAAGGATTTACCATGACATGAACAAGCAATTTTTGAATTGACTTTTCCTCCCCAGGCTAGAATAATAATCACAGCGAGCCCCAGCCGGACCAGGGTCTCTGGGCTGCCAGGCATCGCACCAGGAGGAGGATCCTTTCCTTTTTCCTCCTAAAGGTCAGCGTTACAGTCTTATCACATCAAAGAGGAGCAGAAGTGTGTTTTAGGGACCCTGGTCTTTCCATGCAGCAGGGCCTCCTGTCAATGCAACCTCTTGACTGTATCCCCTCCCTTAGTCTCCCCTTATACACACACACACACACTTAAAAAAGCATCAGGCTGCTTACTGGGGCGTGTTCTTAAAAGCCTTTAATCCTACATTTACTATTTAAGATGGGAGTGCTGAGTTGCCTTCTAGAACATTTTGCCATGAAGACAGACGCCCCATCTGATTTCAAGGCTGTATCTCCAGGATCTGAAATAGAGTCAGGTTGTCACAGAAATTTTTTGTGTGTGTGTGTGAGGCCATAAACACATGGACTGAGATTGTGAGCCCTGGAAACAAAGACTAGGATTTGATCTCAGTGTTGCCACTTACCAGCCTTGTGCTACTGGCAAGCTGTGTTCTCTTTCTAAGCCTCAGTTTCTTCATCTGTAAAGTGGGAACGATTGTATCAATGTCATTGGGCTGTTACAAGTGTTAAATGAGATGACGCAGGAAAGCAAAGTGCTGTGTTCCAGCCCGGACAACAGTAAATTAGGCAGAGACGGGTCAGGCTAATTCCCTCCTCTCCCCTTTGTTCCGTCTTTCTGGCAGATGCCCCAGGCTGCCGGGAAAGCTGTGAACATCCGGGTCCTAGCTGGCTTTGGACCCCTGCCGGATTGCAGTCAGGTGTTTTCCAAGTATCAGTTGTGAAACTGTAGGAACCCAACCCCCTCCCTGCATTTCCATGGTAAAATTCCCAGCCCAGTCCTGCTCGGCTGAATAGAATTCCTATTTCAGCAACTGACCTTGATTTACAGCCTGAAGCAAGTTAGACCCTTGATGCCTGTCTATTTGGACTGTACTTCTGGACCGGGCGCACCTGGGTCTCATCTACTCCTATGCCAAGCCTCCTCTTTCCTGCTGACATCGGCAGTGCCCCTCGATTCGTGCCATTGCTGTCCTCTTTGGACAGAGTAGCCTTCCTGACCCCCTAGTGCTTGTCAGGGGCACACCTACCCTTCTGTAGTCTGGCCTGCCTCTTGCTTTCAATCCTTTATGATTGTCCCTTTATACTTCCCTGTGCCCCTTGGTGCTCTGAGACATCTTTACTCAAGCAAAATTAACACTGCCTCATACTGGGGTTGTCCTAACATCTAATTTTCATTTTTACAAAGAACATGTATCTGCTAGCACTGTTTTCTCAAGTAAACAAGTAGAACGCTCTGAAATAGTTCAGACACACATACACACACACACGCACACACATAGCAGAGAATGAAATAAAACCCACCATGAACACTGCCATAGTTTGAATGTGTTCTCCTCAAATGCAGGCGCCGGAAACTTCATCCCTAGATTCACAGGTAGGTGGTGTCCAAAGGTGGAGCATTTGCAGGCGATTGAGATTAGATTAGGTTCTAAACACAGCGGCCCCAAGGATGGTCTCCGTGGCTTTATAAGAAGAGGAAGAGGGTTCCGAGCTCGCAGTCCACTCTGCCTTGCCGTAGAATGCCTTGTCTGTGTTTTCTCTGTGTTCAGCTGCAGCACAAGGCTCTCAACAGGTGCCAAGCCAATACTGGTGCCAAGACATGGTGTTTCTTAAAAGTATGAATTCATCCAGCAAGTATATGTCCTGGGTTGTAAAATTTCTCTCTGTACTCACTCTACTGGCTTTGATTTCACTTGTTTCTGTCACCTGGGAGTTTCTTCTCTTATTTTCCTGGAGCTCTCCATCCATTCTTCTAGGTGTGTAGTGCATCCTCTGTGTGGGTGGCTGGAACTGGTAAGGTCCAGCACAGTTTAGGCTCGTTTACTGTATTGCCAGTACAGTGCGCTTGCTTCTCTGTGAAATCAACCAACTGGAGAGCAAAAAATTCAGAATATATACACACATTTTTTCCTTATCATTATTCCCTAAACAATATGGTATAACAACTACTTCCATAATATCAACATTGCATTGGGTAGTATAAGTGATTTAGAGATGAGTTAAAGTCTACCGGAGGATAGGTGTAGATGACATCAAAGTGTTCTGCCATTGCATACAGGAGACTTGAGCATCTTCCAGCTTGGGTATTTGTAGGGAGTCCTGGAACCAACCTCTTAAGGATACCAAGGGAGGACTATGCTACATTTTAAAATTAATTTCACACTTTTGCATCCAACAGACCCACCTCTTCCTGATGATTTTTTAATATCTATTTATTTTTTGAAAAGCAGTGGGGGTGGGAGGTAGAGAGAGAAAGCACCCATTCAGATTCATTCCCCAAGTGCCTTCAAAGGATAAAGCTGGACTGGGCTACAGTCAAGAGCTGGATACCCAATCCAGGTCTCCCATCTGGGTGGAAGAAGGCACCTACTTGAACCATCACTGCTGTCTCCGAGGCTGTGCATTAGCAGGAAATTTGAGTTGGGAGCAGAGCTGGGACTTCAACCAGGTACTTTGATATGGGACTTGGATGTCATCTTAACTGATAGGCCGATGCTTTGCCCCTGATGGTTTTTGTGAGATGCTTTTACTATCCTTATGATGCAGGTGGAAGATGAAAGTGTTGAGTGTTTGATTTGCCCAGTATCACATAGCTGTTAAGTAATAGAATTTGTCAAGAACTTGATACCACCAGTGCTCCCTCCACTTTACCATGGCACCTGCTCCAGCCCAAGTGCAACGGTAACATTTCTATGTGGTTTAAGAGTAACACTCCAATGCTGTAGCATATAGCACTATATAAATGCCATACATTATGCTTGAAAACTCTCCAAATTTCAGAAAACACTGCTAACATTCTTCCAACTAAAGCTGTGAGACACTGTCAGGAACATCCAAATTTGACTGTTTCTCTTCTCTGTGGGTCTAAAAGCATTTTTGAGAACCTAAGAAAACTTTCTCTTCCATACCATCCATGCCATCAATCCAGAGATGGATTTTTTTTTCATCTGTTTTGCCTGAAATTTAGCAGACATTTTCTGTATTTTCTCCTAAAAGATTCCAGTGCCGGCAGCCAAAGGATTTTTCTTGTTAGGATATAATCTTGGAACCCTTGCAAGTGCAATGTGTATTACAGAATGTAGGCTATGGAAATATAACTTACACACTTGGATGCAGATTTCAGGTGCTAAGCTTAGAAGCAGAACTTAAAGTGAGTTTTTCTCACCTCACTCACTGGCTTGGGTATAAGAAAGGTTCTTCCTGGAGAGGCACTTCCCCTCATTGATGCAGCAATGCCCCAGGACCTACTCTAAGTTAGAGCTCAGGACCTTTTGATTGGTCTTTGTCCTTCACTACAGGGCTAGGTCAAGCAAACTGTACTCAGATCCTTCTATTCATTCACTCTACAAGGATCCTCAGGCTCCTGCCCTGGATCCAGCCCATTTCCATTCACCTGCCTCCTTTTTGTCTTTGTGATATGCACATTTCTGGTCAACCGCATTCCTGAATCTCATTTTCTGGTAGGTCTCAAGAAGGCTGCAGCCAATTAGCTTTGGTTGTCCGTGTCTGCTTGTCATTCACTCTCACACCGGTGCTGAGAGCCTCCAGCAAAATTTATGGGCCAACTCATGCCAACAGACTGACCTTGGCACACACATGGGGTACACCAAAGTTACAGGCTCCATTCTATTCTTGCCTACTCTCATACCATTCTGTTCTGTCTGATTCCTTTGTTGGCTTTTTATTCTGTCCCAAAACATCATCACTTTGGCAGTGAAAAGCTTTATTGAATAGCAAAGGTTATCATGTTTTGCTTAATTTTAAAAGTATTTTAGTTTTCATTAAGTAGTACATAGCTTCTTATTTATTTATTTTATTTTTTATTTATTTGACAGGTAGAGTTATAGACAGTGAGAGAGAGAGACAGAGAGAAAGGTGTCTTCTTTCTGTTGGTTCACCCCCCCAAATGGCCGCTGTGGCCGGAGCTGTGCTGATCCAAAGCCAGGAGCCAGGTGCTTCCTCCTGGTCTCCCACACAGATTCAGGAGCCCAAGCACTTGGGCCATCCTCCACTGCCCTCCTGGGCCACAGCAGAGAGCTGGATTGGAAGAGGAGCAGCCGGGACTAGACCTGGCGCCTGTATGGGATGCCAGAGCTGCAGGCGGAGGATTAAGCAAGTGAGCCATGGCGCTGGTCCCATAGCTTCTTGGTGCCGGCCTCATGGCTTCTTATTTAAAAACAACTTGTCAATAGGGAGTTTTTTCCATGGGTAGAGACTTTCAATTTAGTGAGATGGAAACCTTCTAGAGACTAAACACAATGCAGCCATACTTCACCTACAGAACTATACACTTGAAAATGGTCAAGAGGGTACATTTTACGTTACTTGTATTTTAGCAGAATTTAAAAAAAAAAAAAAAAAAGAGGGGAGGCCGGCGACACAGCTCATTAGGCTAATGCTCTACCTGCGTCTAGTCCCGGTTGGGGCACTGGTTCTGTCCCTGTTACTCCTCTTCCAGTCCAGCTCTCTGCTGTGGCCCAGGAAGGCAGTGGAGGATGGCCCAAGTGCTTGGGCCCTGCACCTGCATTGGAGACCAGGAGAAGCACCTGGCTCCTGGCTTCGGATTGGCGCAGCCTGCTGGCCGAAGCGGCCATTTGTGGGTGAACCAACGGAAGGCAGACCTTTCTCTCTCTCTGTCTCACTGTCTAACTCTGCCTGTCCAAAAAAAAAAGGGGGGGGGAGTGCATTGTGTGGTGCGGTGAGTTAAGCCGCCCCTTGGAACACCCATATCCCAGTTAGAATGTTTGTTCCTGTCTCAATCCAGCCTTCTGCTAATGTGCCTAGGAAAGCAACAGATAATGACCCAGTTGCCTGGGTCCCTGTCACTCACATGGCAGACCCAGATGGAATTCTGGGCTCCTAGTTTCAAACTGGCTCAGCCCTAGCTTTTGCATGCATTAGGGGAGCAAACCAGTGGATGGGGTATCTCTCACTGTCTCTCCCTCTACTTCTCTCTCCTTTAAATAAGTTAAGTAAATCAAACTTTTAAAAAATTTTGCTTGAAATTCTGTATATCCTTGTGAGCTACCCAAATCCGTCCTGGAACCAGGCTACTTAGAAAGAATATGTAAGGTGTCTGCATTTCTGTGATTTCATTATGTCCATCTGATACTGGCATCCAAAACCCATCATTGCATTTAGATGGACAAGAAGTTTTCATGGACACAGAGACACAGGTATAATATACTTTTTTAAAAAACAATTTATTTGATTTGAGAGGCAGAATAAAAGAGAGACAGGGACAGAGAGAGAGATCTTCCATCCACCAGATTACTCTCCAAATGGCCTCAACGGCCAGGGCTGAGCCAGGCCAAAGCCAGGAACATAGAACTCCATCCAGATGTCCTATCTGGGTGGTTGGGGACCATGTAGTTGGGCCATCTTCCGCTGCCTCCCCAGGCACATTGGCAGGAACTGGATAGGAAGTGGAGCAGCCAGGACTGGAAGCGGCTCTCTCACATGAGATGCTGGTGTCATAACCAGAAGCCTCACCTGCTGCACCACCATGTTTGCCCCTGTGATATGTTTTTAAAGCAGAAGAGTTCTTCCTACCCTCACGCATTTTGACACTTCTTCTTTGTTAACCTTACAGTGCTCCGAAGTCTCCGTCCAGACAGACAACTGTGCTCAGAGTCCATCAGCTCCTTTATGCTCCCGGCTCCCAGGACTGCAACATTACTGTCCTGCCTGCGTCTGTGTTTTCAGGAACACGTTGTGCTACCGGTAAAGAAACTTTATGTCTTTGGAGTAATGTCCTCTAGCTCTGTCTTCTTCTAATTTATCAAATGTGAGAAAACAAGGTTGGCGTCCAAGCCCATGTGATCTTGTCAATACAAGAGGTATTTTGCAACAAAACTGAGCTGGAAGTGTCACGTTGACAAGAAGTCATGGGGATTTTATCAAAGCAACTTTGAGATGTGGACTGTGCTAGGGGGAAAAAGACACCGCTTACACCTGCCGAGTGCCCTCCAATTACTACCTCCACCTCCACTGTGCTGCTACAGGCTCCCTCGGCACACAGATGGCCGTGATGATGCCAGGAATCTGCTTAATTGTCTAACACGATTTAAAGCTTCTCAGGAGATTCAGGTGATTATTTCAAGCAGCAGGAATTTCTTTTAACATGGTTGAGGGGGATAAAAAAAATCAGAAACATAACAACATTTGGATCATTTTTGAAGTGCATCTATTTTGTTTTCCATGGAGACCAAAATGCTCTGGGCAAAGTCTGTCCTTGAAATGGTAAATATCTTAAGTCACGGAGTCCGAAAGGAGGCAGGGGGTCCCATGCAGTAAGAATAAAGCAGGAACTGGAAATACAAATTAGAATATTTGTCTGGGCGGGCACCGCAGCTCACTAGGCTAATCCTCCGCCTTGCGGCGCCGGCACACCGGGTTCTAGTCCTGGTTGGGGCACCGGATTCTGTCCCGGTTGCCCCTCTTCCAGGCCAGCTCTCTGCTGTGGCCTGGGAGTGCAGTGGAGGATGGCCTAGGTTCTTGGGCCCTGCACCTCCATGGGTGACCAGGAGGAAGCACCTGGCTCCTGGCTTCGGATCGTCGCAGTAGCCACTAGGAGGGTGAACCAACGGAAAAGGAAGAACTTTCTCTCTCTCTCTCACTATCTAACTCTGCCTGTCAAAAAAAAAAAGAATATTTGTCTGGGACAAATTCTGTCAGTGAAACTTTGGAAAAAAGAAAATGTTCTTCAGGCAGGGAAAATCCTAAATCCTGGGTGTTTACTGATGGACTTTAAAAGTCAGCCATTGGGACTGGTGTTTTAAGTTAAGCCTCCACCTGTGATGCCAGCATCCCATATAGGCACTGGTTAGAGTCCCAGCCGCTCCACTTCTAATCCAGCTCCCCACTAATGGCCTGAGAAAGCAGTGGAAGATGGCCCAAGTCCTTGGGCTCCTGCATCCACATGGGAGACCCTGAAAAAGCTCCTGGCTCCTGGTTTTGGATTGGCTCAGCTCCTGCCATTGTGGCCGTTTGGGGAGTGAACCAGCAGATGGAAGATCTCTCTGTCTCTCCCTCTGTCTATAACTCTGCCTCTCAAATAAATAAATCTTTAAAAATAATATGTCAGCCATTGTGCTAAACCATCTGTATACTGGAAGGAGTGAGGGAGTGGTGGAGAGGCTGTGTCTTTGTCCCTTTCCTGTGGCTGTCACAGGACACCTGAGAGTGGGTGATTCATAAAGGAAAGAGGTTTGTACCAGGTGATGGTCCCAGAAGCTGGAAATCCGAGGTTGGGCAGCTGCCTCCGGTGAAGGCTTCCTGCTGAGGACAGGAAGTCACAGGGCAAGCAGGCACGTAAGGAAGAAACAACAGGGGACAGAGCTACTGTGATGGCCAGTCGTCCTTGTGAGAAAGGCACAGATCCACTCACAAGGTCTCTGCCTCTGTGACCCAGGCACTCCTCACCTGGCCCTGGTCACACAGAGGCACCAGGCTCCATGGGCTGGCCACTCAAACCAGTGAGGGGGAAAGCAGCACACGAAACCACTGGACTCAAGATGCATTTGCACACTTATGTCTTCCCCCAGTCTGATTTCTTTTATACCTATTTTGTGAATCCTGATTTAGTGTTTCTGCTCATTCTCTTGGCTCATGTTGAAAAGTTCTACCATGTAGATGTCTTGGATTAGCTGTATCTGAACCCTGAAACCACTTTGTTATGCTTTCAGAGTTGAGGGTACCTTTTGGTTTTGGCTTTTAAAAAAATATCGTTTCTGCACTCCAGGCTATTATAAGCAGATAATGGGGGCCACCACCTGCAGTGCCAGCATCCCATCGGGGCGCCGGTTTGAGTCCCAGCTGCTCCTCATCCAATCCAGTTCTCTGCTATGGCCTGGGAAAGCGAGTCCTTGGGTCCCTGAACTCTTGTGGGAGACCCAGAAGAATCTCCTGGCTCCTGGCTTCAGATCTGCTCAGCTCCAGCCACTGTGGCCAACTGGGGAGTGAATCAGTGGATGGAAGACACCTCTCTATCTTGGCCTCTCCTCTCTGTGTTTAACTCTGACTTTCAAATAAATAAATAAGTATTTTTTAAAAAGCAGATAATGATGGGAAGCACAATGTGTCAGTCACTTTTCTTGAGTTTTTTTTTTTTTTTTTTTTTTTTTTTTTTTTTTTTTGACAGGCAGAGTGGACAGTGAGAGAGAGAGACAGAGAGAGAAAGGTCTTCCTTTGCCATTGGTTCACCCTCCAATGGCCGCCGCTGCAGCCGGCGCACCGCGCTGATCCGATGGCAGGAGCCAGGAGCCAGGTGCTTTTCCTGGTCTCCCATGGGGTGCAGGGCCCAAGCACCTGGGCCATCCTCCACTGCACTCCCTGGCCATAGCAGAGAGCTGGCCTGGAAGAGGGGCAACCGGGACAGAATCCGGCGCCCCAACCGGGACTAGAACCTGGTGTGCCGGCGCCGCTAGGCGGAGGATTAGCCTATTGAGCCACGGCGCCGGCCATGAGGTTTTGAATAAATGAATTCATTCAGTCTCCCGGTGGGTAAACTCATCCTACAGAAAATAGAGACACAGGGAGGGGAAGGGACTTGGCCAGCTTTCACAGCTAGCAGGTGGAAGGCAAGGAGGGAAACCCAGACCTCAATCTTCTTAACTCTATTTGCCTACATTTGGGGTCTCTTTAGTGCTAGGCTCTCAAACTCAGAACCCTAATTTGTAGCAAGGCTGGCTGATTCCATGGTTCAATATGCCCTGTATGGCCAAATTCAGGACCCCAGTGGGACTGCACCTGGATCCTATGCTTCCTGAAAACAAATCATCTGCTTTCAGGAATTGACCCCTACGAGGCACCCCAGCATCTCATCTCTGTATTTTCAGCAACAACAAGTGCACGAGTGAACATGTGTTGAATTCAGGCGCTATGACAGATGCTCCTGCTGGTGGGGCTGTTCCAGGAGGAGCAGGCCGCTCCTGCACCTGCCTCCTGCCTCTAGGGCTCACAATGACCCTGTGGTGTGTCCCTGGGTGACAGCAGTGGATCCTTCATGCCTCAACAGCTGTGATTCTTCTTAGGTGGAGAATGACAAGGGGCAGTGATGGGGTTCAGACATGTTACCCCCAAACACGGCACCCTGGCAGTTCAGAAGAGAGAAGTAGGATGTTCCCTCTCTTTTTTTTTTTAAAGATTTATTTATTTATTTGAAAGTCAGAGTTACACAGAGAGAGAAGGAGAGGCAGAGAGAGAGAGAGAGAGAGAGAGAGAGAGAGAGAGAGAGGTCTTCCAACCGATGGTTCATGCCCCAGATGGCCACAACAGCCGGAGCTGCACCGATCCGAAGCCAGGAGCCAGAAGCTTCTTCTGGATCTCCCACGTGGGTGCAGAAGCCCAAGGACCTGGGACATCTTCTACTGCTTTCTCAGTCCATAGCAGAGAGCTGGATCAGAAGTGGAGCAGCTGGGTCTCAAACCAGCGCCCATATGGGATGCCTGGCGCTTCAGGCCAGGGCGTTAACCCACTGCGCCACAGCGCCAGCTCCAGTGTTCCCTCTCTGACCTTCTCCAGCCTTCTTGGAAGCAGGCCACAGACAGGTTCTGCAGCCTGCCCTAACGCAGATCCTAAGACATGTGTGGAGCTGCCCTCCTCATACTCAGAGGAAAGGAAACTCTGAAAACAGAGATGCTGAGAGAGGAACAGGACACACAGCCTTGTGGAGCCATGAGATCACACCCCTCTATCCTGTCACCCTTCCACAGGACAGCCCCTCTGCACCACGCCCCAGCATAAAGTTACAAAGGCTTCCTGGGTCCTAGGTCTTTATTGCCACAGGCTCTTGTGTCACATAAGGCTTACACTAAGTAACATGGATGCTTTCCTCTTGTTAGTTTTTTGTCATAGGGGCCTCAGCCGTGAACCTAACAGTGGGTGGGACCAATCTCTCCCGATCTGCCCCTTAGAGCAGCTTTCTTAGGCAAGGAGACACACAGGGGATAACAAATGGGGTTTTTGGAGGAAGCGTAAGTAGCGAATGACAAAAATTCCACGCAGAGGAGATGCCCGCAGGCCCAGAGCTGCTGGCAACCTGGCTCCCCGCAGACTTCCTGCTCTCTTCCCAGGGAGCACCTGGACTCCTTTGTGCCAAGACAAGGGCAGGTGGTTTATGACAGACCTGGTGCCCACAGCCGGGTCTCTTGAGAAAAGGAATTCACCTAAGGAACATTAACAGGGGAGCGTGTGCAGACCCCACCCCAGGCTGATGTTCATGACTCCCCAACATCCAGCACAGTGGTGTGCTGGTCCTGAGCTCTCAGAAGGGTGCAAAGCCCGGGCTGCCTTGTGAGTCCCGGCTGCTCCACTTCCCTCCCAGCTCCCTGCTAATGCACCTGGGAAAGCAGTGGAAGATGGCCCGAGTCCTTGGGCCCCCTGCCCACCCACACGGGAGACTTGGATGGAGTTCCAGGCTCCTCGCTTTAGCCTGGCGCAGCCCTGGCTACTGTGACCCTTTTGGGGGAGTGAAGCAGCCGACAGACGGTCTCTGCCTTTCACATAGACAAACAAATCTTAGGAAGAGGAGGAGGAGGAGGAGGAAGAGAAGGGTGCACAGCCGGAAGGCTGCGGATGTCCTTGGTGGAGGGCCCACACGACTCAGCCAGTGTCGCTGCTCAAGGGAAGACGTTTCTGATATTCTTCGCATATCGATCTCGCGGCATTTGCACGGTGCATCTTCACAGCTTTCCCTGAGTCCCCAGACTGGCCGGAGGCTTTGCCTGGTGCCCACGAGCTCCCTGGAAGGGACTTACATCCACACAAGCCAGCCCAGGAGTTTCTGCGCGCGGCCAGGGTGACGGGAGACTTACTCACAGCAGCTTCTGTCGCTGTGGGTGCTGCACAGAAGGGAACTTCCAGAGAATCACGGGGAGGTGATTTTTCTTTTAATATTTCTTTTAAGATTTATTTGAATTACAGGGAGTGGGGGAGAGAGCGAGATCTTCCATCGACTGGTTCACTCCCCAAATGACCACGATGGCCAAGGCTGGGCCAGTCCGAAGCCAAGAGCCAGGAACTCCATGCTAGTTGCCCACATGGGCCCAAGGGCTTGGCCTGTCTTCTAGGGCTCCCACAGGTTTATTTGTTTGGATTTTTTTTTTTTTTTTTTGTCTTTTTTTGGTTCTGGCAGTCAGGAGAGGAAACCTGTCAACTTCTCTTGTTTTCTCCTGGTATCGTTAAGAGTCCTGCACTTCAGTCCCGCTCTCCAGAACACTGCTTTCCCAGTTTTTTTTTTTTTTTTTTTTTTTTAATTTTTTTTTTTTTTTTTTTTTTGACAGGCAGAGTGGACAGTGAGAGAGAGACAGAGAGAGAAAGGTCTTCCTTTGCCGCTGGTTCACCCTCCAATGGCCGCCGCTGCAGCCGGCGCACCGCGCTGATCCTGGCAGGAGCCAGGAGCCAGGTGCTTTTCCTGGTCTCCCATGGGGTGCAGGGCCCAAGCACCTGGGCCATCCTCCACTGCACTCCCTGGCCATAGCAGAGAGCTGGCCTGGAAGAGGGGCAACCGGGACAGAATCCGGCGCCCCAACCGGGACTAGAACCCGGTGTGCCGGCGCCGCAAGGTGGAGGATTAGCCTATTGAGCCACGGCGCCGGCGCTTTCCCAGTTTTGATCTCCACCGAGAATACCACCTCACTCCGTGCCACCTGACAGTAGAGGCAGGACTGCTCTGCGCACGCGCGGGGGCGCCTCACCTGCAGGCCAGCCAGGCGGGAAGCGAGCCTGTTCCTCCGGACATGCGCCCGCGCCCAGCTCCAGCCCGGTGGACAGCCATCTCCATCATCTCCTAGGCGGCCGACTGGCTCGCCGCACCTCGGCGTGTTTCCAGAGGGTTCTCTTTGGGCTCCAGACAGGATGATTAATGGCCCTTTGGGCCAACCCTGAAAGACAGAGGAGACAAATATGCCTCATTCGAAGAGAAACAAGCCCCAGGACATACATTATCTGGGAAAAATGAGGCAGCCAATGAGGTATTTCATTGGGTATTTATCAGCCTTATAGCACGACTTCATTTGGTTAAAAAACTCAAGTGTGTATCTACCCCTACCGTCCCTCGTATAGTCTCTGAATATTAGCATATATACATGTATTCTTGAATATATATACATATATGTATATAGACGCTTTTAGAAACAATAAGATACCACTGGAGAGCAGAATATGAAGACATAGTTTTTCTTAACATTCTTCTTCTTCTTATGAATGTTGGAGAAGACTTAGGTACAAGTAGCCATAAGCAAAAAAGAAAATACAGTTACTTTGAACTTTCTTCTTCACACAAATATGCCATTGTTGAGAATGTGGGGCATATCTTTCCAGTTTTTTTATCTCTGCTCAGACAAGTCTTTCTTTACACAGGATTGTATTGTGCAGACAAGGTTATAATTGCTTTCTTAAAACTTACTACATTGGGAGGATTTAATAAGAAAATGTATTAAAAATGTTAACCCACTACCTGAAATTATCCACTAAATGAATCTGGCTGTGATAGTCATTATTATGCATTTCTTTCTGGATCATATATCATTATCTGTTTTACTTCATAACTCCATTATTGGAACTTTGTGATTGTTTCCAGTTATAAACAAGGCTATAATTCATGCTCGTACAGGCAGTCCTCACATACAACCATTACTACTTCTTTAGTATTGCTCCTTGGAGGACAACCGCTGGGCAGAGAACATGCATGCTTTCGTTCAGCAACTTTTTATTGAGCACTTACTAGTTTCCAGCAGATTTCTCAGGAGCCAGAAACAATCATAGTAACAGGATGAACTTGGCCTTGGTTGGTGAACTCCACGGAGAGAGACAATTCAGTGCTTGCAGGGCATTTAAAGGAAGGCAAATTCAAATGGTCGAGAACATATTGAGAAGATGTTGAATTATCCCAGTAGCGAGGGGAATGCAGATTAAAATAATGAAGTGCCGCTTTACACCTCTTCCATCGACAAAACAAGAAATAGCAAACACTGACTGCCAGCCAGCATGTAGAAGAGACTGGAGCTCATGTATTCTTGTTGCAGCTAAAATGTAAATTATTGTTATAGTCTTTTAAGAAAGTAATCCAGTCACATATATAACATATAAAATGCACACTTATGGGGCCAGCGCTGTGGCGTAGCAGGTAAAGCCGCTGCCTACAGTGCCGGCATCCCATATGGGTATCAGTTCAAGTCCTGGCTGCTCCAATTCTGGTCCAGCTCTCTGTTATGGCCTGGGAAAGCAGTAGAAGATGGCCCAAGTCCTTGGGCCCCTGCACCCACATAAGAGACCTGGAGGAAGCTTCTGGCTCCTGGCTTCAGATCAGCACAGCTCCGGCCGTTGCAGCTATGTGGGGAGTGAACCAGCGGATGGAAGATACCTCTCTCTCTCTCTCCGCCTTTCAAGTAAAATAAAATAAAATGCACACTTACTTGAATGCAGCACTCCAGGGAATTTATCCTATAGAAATACTATTTAAGGAAATGTGTTCAACAGTGTTTATTGCAGCTTTGTTCATAGTGGCAAAAATCTGGAAACAAAGAGAGCAGAAGAGCTAGGCCTTGAGAATCTTTATACATCTTATTTCCTTGTATGAGGCTATATTAAATGCATGATATTATATTTTACATGTACATAAAGAAATTAGAGGAAAAATAGATTTAGGGATATCCTAATGATGGAGTGAGGAAAATGCTACCCCAGAATATGGTACTTTGTCACTTGGGAAGACACCAGAATCATGCAGGTTTCTCTGGCCTTTCCTGGCCCTTGTCTCCTGAAGAGCCTCATTGGCAGGTGTCCTGCCCCGTGCTTAGGGGAAAGGATTGAAGACACAGAGAAACAGAGGAGCTGAACAAGCAGAGCTTACTAAGTTCCCCTGGTTTACTGCTACTAGACCGTGCCCGTTGTCCAGTCACATTCTGCACCACTGTCCATTCCTCGTCACCACCGAGCATAAAAATACAATTTTCTCCTGGCTTTTTGGTTCTTCACTTTTGAAGTTTCCCAAAAACTTGTATAAATCAGTTTGTAATGCCCTTCTCTGTTAACCTGTGTTGTTGTTTGTTATACAGGGCCCAGTCATGAACCTTGCAGTGCAAGAGATATTTTTTTCTCTCCATACTCAATAAGCTAATAATATGACATATATTTTTAAAGATTTGTTTATTTATTTGCGAGGCATAGTTACAGAGAGAGAGAGAAAGAGAGAGAGAGAGAGAGAGAGAGAGAGAGGTCTTCCATCTGCTGATTCACTCCCCAAATGGCTGCAACAGCCAGAGCTGGGCCAATCTGGAGCCAGGAGCTTCTTCTGGGTCTCCCACATGGGTGCAGGGACCCAAGGACTTGGGCAGTTCTCCACTGTTTTCTCAGGTACATTAGGAGGAAGCTGGATTAGAAGTGGAGCAACCAAGATTTGACCCAGCACCTAGAGGCTTAACCTACTTCACCATAGCACCAATCTCTGTGATGTATATTATTAAACAAAAAAGAAAATTACAGAGTTACAAAGCAAGTATAATTCTCTTTTAGTGAAAAAGAAGCCTACAAACTGACTAAATGCATGAAAGGCCTGTTTATTTTCACGTGTCCAAGGAGAAATGTGGGTACACATACCCAGCACAGTGTTAATATTGGTTACTTTAGGGAGATGGCGTTGGGTAGGTGATTGGCTTTTCCTTCTACACTTTGTACTGCAATGCTTCTGTAAGGCATCAAATGAAAACAGTTGTTTAAAATATTCATTTATTATTTGAAAGGCAGAGTTACAAAGGAAAAGAGAGGGAGAGACAGAGAGTGAGATCTTCCATCCACTGGTTCATTCCCCAGATGGCTGCAGTAGACAGAGCTGGGCCTATCTGAAGCCAGGACCAGGAGCTTCTTTTGGGTCTCCCTCATGGGTACAGGGGCCCAAGCACTTGGGCCACCCTCTGCTGCTTTGCCGAGCACATTAATAGAGAGCTGGATCATAAGTGAAGCAGCCAGGACTTGATCCAGTGCCCATATGGAATATTGGCATCGCAGGTGGAAGCTTTACCCACTATGCCCGATGCCAGCCCCATATGAAGATAATTCTAATCAGCAGTTTTAATAGAGCCTGAGTAAGACAACAGGAAAGGGGAGGGGGGAGTGTGTTCCAGGAGCTCCAAGCACAAACACCTGCCATCCTTCCTCCAACGTCAATAGGTCCTCCGCTTCTGAAGGGCCAGACATAGGCCAGAGCCTTGTCCAGAAATAGACGGGCTCTAAATGGGCATAGGTGATGTTACTGCCAAAGTTACTGGGCATTGTTTTTAGACTGAGAGTCACTTGCCCAGCTGTCATCTCTTGGGCTCACTGTATTTAATGAAGGAATTTTAACTGGGGCACAGAATTTAAAATAGCTTATCGTGTAGTCCAGAAATAGGACCAGCTTTCAGCTTTGGAATATTCTACTCCCTGATCTTCAAGTTTTTCATCTGTGGGGCGGAGACCTTCACCAAACAGCCAGTAGAGCCAGAGGAGATAAAAATCCAGGAAAACATCTCACAAAAACCTGGAGGAAGCTATGCACTCAAAACACGACGCTGGGTGGGGGGGAGTCTTTGCACTCAGTCTTCCAGAGCTTCCATCAGGAGCACAGGGGCACGGAGGGGCGGGCATCGTAGAGAGTGGTAGAGAGGTGCGACAGAGAAGTGAGGCTGTGAGCAGGGCAGCAACAGTGCCCACGTTAGAACCCCCGACCCTTGGCATCCTCATCTGTCCTCAGATATGCTTTTTGCCTGCTGCAAAAGTTCGAGCAAGTTCAAGATACCGGTTACTTTGCCAGTGGCCGGGAGAATGTGGGGCTGAGTGAAGTGAAGTGAAGTGGCAGAGGGGGGTTTGGCACACAGCTCTTCCTCCCAGAACTTCCCAGCACCAGCAGGTGTGAGATTGTGCAGTCACCGAGGGCCCTGCCAAGGAGAGTCGGTGCAAACGGATAAACACGAAGGGGAAAGTCCCTCGGTGGGCTGTGTGTGCTGCTAAAGGCAACTTACAGAAGAGGGTATGAAAAATATCAGTTCCAAAAATGGTTTGTGGGCATTGAGACTTGGCCAGTGCCGGCACTGGAGTTTTTTTGGCCAGCTCTAAGGTGTGGGGAGGAAGTGCTGAGACAAAGCTGTCTCCCAGCATTCTCTTTATAATTCTCTGTGTGTACCAAGTATCTCCGACACAAGGTGAAACTATTTGAAAGGAACTCATTTATAATTACGGGACTGAAGCCTTTGAATATCCTCTTTTCCCCACTGTATCCGCCACAGCGAGGCTTCCAACCTGCTTTCAAATCCAGCTTTAATTATGCCGCACACTTTGTTTTGTTTTGTGCTGTGACCTTGAGTTGGAAATGTGCTTCCAAACAATTTCCTGTCTCCATTCTTCCTGGTGAAGGAAGGAAGCAGCCACTGTGTGGGCTGGATGTACCCTCGCACTCCTGTTGGAGAAGGGGCACCCTGGGGTGTGCGGGTAGGAGAGGCAAAGCAGGTGACGGTGGCCACATAGAATACATCGCTGCTCGGAGTTCTCAGGTGAAAATCTTGCCCTCGCCAGCTGCCTTTCTCACCCCTCGCTTGATGATGTAATCATGTCAAGTAAGGGAACGGTGATCAGAGGAACTTCGCCCAAGTCCCCTCCTGTTCTTCCATTCAGGGACCGTCCAGTGCTGGCTCTTCCTGCAGGCCACAAACACGCAAAGGCAGCCGCTCCTCACGGCTCCATGGTTCCTGGCTTCCAGAAGAATCGACAGTACTGTGTGGTCCCTGGATTCAGAACCAGTCACACCATCACTTCAGGTAGAAAAATTGGCCTTGGGACGGGTTCGAGGCCTGGTTTCCTGTGGTGCCATTGTCCTGGCCTCCTTTTACTCATGCAGAAAACCAGGAGGCTGAACTCCGTATCAATGGTTTCTCTTCAAAAAAGAGAACAAAATTCTGCGATTTCATGATTCTTCTGCCTCGGGTAACAGTTTAGGTAGGGTGACTAGATTTAGCAATATTTGGGACACATTTTTTCTTTTTATAAAAGATTTGTTTGAAAGGGGGAGAGAAGAAGGGGTAGGGGAAGGGAGCGAAGGGATGAGGAGGAAAGAGCAGGAGAGGGGAGTGGAGAGGAGAGAATCTTCCACTTACTGGTTCACTCCCCCAAATGGCCACAACAGCCAGGTATGGGCCAAGCTGAAGCCAGGAGCCAGGAACTCCATTTGGGTCTCCCATGTGGATGGCAGGGGCCCAGCTACTCAGGTTATCATCCACTGCTTTCTCAGGTGCATTAGCAAGGAGCCAGTTTGGGAAGCAGAGCAGCTGGGACTTAAACAGGCACTCTGACACAGGACGTGGGCATCGCAAGTGGTGGCTGAACCCCCTGTGCCACAACACTGACCTTTAGGACATACTTATTCATGCTGTATCTGAAATTCTGCCTTCACTGGGCCTTCTGGGTTGTACTGGGCTGCACTACAACTGTTAGATGATGCTGGGAACAAAGTAGCTGCCACTGGCTCTGTCTCTTAGCTGGGCATCAATGAGAAGGTGACTTTGAGAACAGGGCTCCCCACACCCCCTCAGCTACAGACAGGAAGACACTCCACCATCCTTGCTCCTCTGCAAAGGAGGAATACCATGAGCCATGTTCTCTCCAGTTCTTTTTAGACTCAGAAACTCAGCTGTCCCTCAGCATGAATGAGGCAGGGAGGGGGAGGGGAGAGGAGGCAGAATCCACACAGATACCAACATTGGCAGGTGCTCAAGTTCTTTGCATTAAATGGTAGTATTTGGATATAACCTACACAATCGTCCCATATACTTTAAATCATTACTTACAACACGTCACACAGTTTACGTGCTGTGCATCTGCTGTACTGTAGACTTTAGGAACTCACAACAAGCAAAAATAAGACCGAACATGTTCAGTACAGACACAATTTTTTTTCCTGAATTTTGTGATCTGTGGTTGGTTCATCCCTTGGATGCTGAATCTGTGGATACAGAGGGCCAGCTGTATCTGATTTGGCCTCATTTTCAACGAGAATTTTTAAAACATCTTCTTTCAGTATAAAAAAATTTTTTTTCTTTCCCTGTGGACTTGAGTTCTCACACATTAGCAAGGAGGTAGATCAAACAGGAAGTCCTGGGTGTTATACTCACCACAATAAAATGAGCTTTGTGAGGGTGGCGTATTCAGCATCCCAGTGAGAATGAGTGTTCTGAACGGGAAAGGAGGATTTTCTTTAAAAAAAGAAGTGGGTGTTGGAAGAATTACATCTTTATAGCGCTTGATAGTGTATACCATCTTTCAAAAATTTTTTTCTTTGTTGGTTTGGTTCAATTTTTACAAACAATCCAGTGGAAGAGTTATTGTATTAGTTCCATTTACAGGCAAGGAACCTGACTTAGAAAATGTTGAGTGACTTTCCCAACTCTCCATGCTAGGAAATTGTGACTCAACCAATGCAAAAAGCTGGTAAATCGTGGCTTACACAACTGACCCAGCTAGTGATGGTGGCTTGCCCAACTTAGCCAGCTGCTTGGTGGAGGAATCAAGGCTCGAATCCAGGCCCTTGACTTGGCTGTCTTGCCCCTTCCCCTCTGTGACCCAGTTATTTAAGAGCTCTTCTAGGAGGTGTTCATGCATGAGAGGGTCCCTCTGGGCTTCAGAAAGAAGGTTCCAGGGGCCAATGTCATGGTGTAATGGGTTGTGTGCCGCCTGTAAGAGCAGCATCCCAAATAGACACAGGTTCATGTTCTCGCTGCTTCACTTTTTTTTTTTCCAGGCAGAGTTAGACAGTGAGAGAGAGAGACAGAGAGAAAGGTCTTCCTTCCGTTGGTTCACCCCCAAAATGGCCGCTATGGCCAGCATGCTGCGCTGATCCGAAGCCAGGAGCCAGGTGCTTCCTCCTGGTCTCCCAAGCGGATGCAGAGGCCCAAGCACTTGGGCCATCCTCCACTGCCTTCCCTGGCCACAGCAGAGAGCTGGACTGGAAGAGGGGCAACCGGGACAGAACCGGTGCCCCAACCAGGACTAGAGCCCAGGGTACCAGCGCCACAGGTGGAGGATTAGCCTAGTGAGCCACGGTGCCAGCCGCTGCTTCACTTCTGATCCAGCTCCCTGCTAATGTGCCTGGGAAAGGGCTCTGGCACCCACGTCGGGGACTCAGACAAAGCTTCTGGCTTTGGCCTGGCTCAGCCCCAGTCATTGTGGCCACTTAGGGAGTGAACCTAGGGATGCAGATCTCTCTCTCTCTCCCTCTCCCTCTCTCCTTCTCTCTAATTCTGTCAAGAAAAGAGTAGGAGAGAGAAGGGAGGGGAGGGGAGAGGAGGGGAGGGGAGGAAAGGAGAGGAGCGGAGAGGGAAAAAAACGTTCTCGCACTGTTGATGCTGTTGGCCGAATGGTCACATGCATCTCTCCTCAAGCCCCTTGTTGCTTCCTTCCTCTTCCAGGCCTCTCCAGCAACATTGAGTGGGCTGGTAAAAACCAACCAGGCTGAGAGTGGAGCCTTGACACTCAGGCAGTCTACTGCTTGCTCCCTCTCCCACTAGTGATTAGGCTGTGCTCAGGCAACTTGGGAAACCTTCTGAGAAAAGCGTGAGTGCAGAATAGGTCATCAAGGGCAAACATATCCTTACTCATGCGGCAGGAAAACAGCACACACACTTCTCTCTGTCCTGCTGCTGAGATGAGTGTGTGATCAGTGAGGGCCTTGGGTCAGCTTCCCTCTGTGGTCCCTACTTGGGTAGCCTAGGCTGGGTAACAGGTGGTGTTTGCACCAAGAACCAGAAAATTGATCAGGGCTCTTACTAAACAAAGGGCGTTAAAAAATGCATGGCAAGGGTACATTATGGGACAACTATGCATGGACTTCAAAAGATTTTGCACTAAAATAAACTTGCTTTTTAATTCCATCTTCCATAAACTTTTTTTAGGCACTTGAGTGTGTGTTTGACTAAGTTGCTCTGGAAATAATCAACAGATATTAGGGTTTTGAATGTGAAATAGCATTGCTATTACCTTTTCCTTGGATAGCCCAAAATGTTGTGCATTTGCATTTGAAAGTAGGTGATACTGACTCTGTATCTTAACTTTTATATATTTGCTTAGCTGCTGCAAAATAAATTAATCTCATCTTCTGGACCCTCAGATCCTTTGAGTGTCAAATATTTGTATTTATTCAATTATGCTGACAAATATTTGGATCACTTGTGGGGATGAAAAAGTAAAAACGATCAAATCCACATTGAACAAATGATTTTAAGAAAATACACACTTGCTGGGACGATGGGTGGTTTTTAGTTCCTTTCACTCATTAAGACAAATCCATTTTTTTAAGTGTGCTCTTTTAAAGAAAAATCATGAAAGAAAGATAATCTTCATTGCCCAAGCCCACATCTAAAAACCAACCTCCCAGGAGCCTCTTCCTAGCTGTTGACAAACAACACACATTAACATAATCGGGATAATTAAGGGCAGTGCCAGGTTCTGCTCTCCTACAGGCTTCTCCAGTCAGGCACTGCCAATTGCGGCTCCTTCGAACAGCCTGAAGGCGTGGAGATTAACACCTACAAAGTGTGGTGGCTTGAATATAGATGAGGGGAGAGAGACAGGCGGCTTCCTTTGATTAAAACATTAGAAGAATAATTATTACAATAGTGAAATGGCTTAAACCTTCTGCTAGTTTTCTCTCTCTCTCTCTTCCAGTTTACTATGTTCTCTGAAACTTTTTTTTCCTTTCTCCATATGACAAATGACTGTCATTGAAAACCTTATACTTCAAGTTGAGGGCATTTTGTATGGATGGAGTGAGTGGTCCCCGAGACGGGGTAATTTTCATTGTTGCTCAGAAGAGGAGAATATTACTTCTAGAGACCCAGCAGGCACTTTATTAAACAATTGTACCAGCTGGAAACAAATTATTGCCTGTATTTGAAACTACCATTTAGGAGTCGAATGCTTTCATTTCAGAGGGAAGTTAAATGTTGGGACCAGCTAGGATTCTGCTGTTGGGGAATTTCTTAGCAGGTCAACCAGACCCAAATCATGACCAATTTCAAGGCCATCGGCTGCCGTTTTGACATCAAGGCTGTGATTACTTTTAACTTAGCAGCGGATTTCCCTGTCACTTGTTCCTCTGTGTAAGACTGGAATATTTATGAAGGCTCAGAGGAAGAGAGACACACATATTGGACAAAATTCAAATGCAATATTAATGCATTCCTCCTTTGGTTGTCATTTCTACAAAACTATTACAGGGAGACTATCGAGGCAGCCTCTGGGGCCATCTCAGATAAGAGAGGAGGCAGGCACATTTCTGCAAAGGACAAAGAAGAGCTAGCCACTGGTTCTAAAAGTCTGGTGATCCAGAACTTGGTTCTGTTCTTGGAAAAAAAAACACAAGCCTCTGGCAAAAGTACCACAGGTCATGTTATCAGCGAATATCTCCATTCTGTATATGTAGTGGGAGCATAAAATCCATCAGGACAGTGTAATTTAGAAGGGTGGAGAGAAACATAATTTCCAGGGCAGGAAAGGGAGTTCTGTTTGGTGCATTTTGGGTGAACTGATCTGTTTTAGCAGTAACTTCCAACTTCCTTTTTTTTCCCCCAATGGAAAAATACAACACAGGACCATGAAAGTTGAGAAGTGACTACTGGGAACACTGCTTTCTTATTAGAATTTGCTTACTTTTAGCTTTTTGCTGAATACCTGTTTATTAGAAAAATTAGGTGTCTTCCGGTTGGAAACTTAATTCAAATCCTGTGGGGACAATGCCTTGTGGTTATTTCACTCCTTCAAAATCTGCTGTGCCTTTTGACCTAATTGACTAAAACAAAAAAGTCCCCCATGTACTTGTGTGAGTTGAGAACTCAGATTATTTTCTCAACCAAATCTTTTTTCCAATTCTCTCTAGGGATTCACCCTGGCCCTTGTAGTTTCTTGGGGGAGATAGAAATCAACTTTGGGTAAAAGCCAGCAGCTTTTTCTAAGATGTTGCAACTGAGACAAAATTAAAATATTGTACCAGATTAGAGAGGGAGGAGGCTAAGTGGGGGCAATTATGACACAGAACCCCAAGTTAATACGTAGAACTGTATCTCAGTTGCTCCAGCCTGAATCTCAGCACAGGTACTCCCACGGGTTTGACCCTGGTGAGTGGAGGGAGCTGAGTTTGATGGCATTACCACACTTCTCTGTGAAGTCCAAGTCTGGTCCCTGGGAAAAGTCTGTGACTGCCTCCTCCTCCTCTTAATTTGACTGTTTGGTTGAATTTTCTTTTCCATCTGCAGATCCCCATCCCCACCCAAACAAAGCCCTTCCGTGAAACCAGGAGAGAAGTTCCTTGTCACTTCCCAAATCAGGACACAAGCTGACATTTGTGGCAGGCCTGGAAAGAGGTCTTGGTACTTGGAGGTGCAGAATTACAGAGTATCTTTTTGTTTGTGTGTGACATTTGAAATTTAATTTCAAAAGTAGATTGAAAACTGAGTATCTATATTTGTCTCCTATGTCTGCTATGATAGATTATCACCGATTGGTGATTTAAAACAACAGAAGTCCATTCTCTGACAGCTCTGGGGGACAGAAATTCAAAACAAAGGCAGCAGCAGGGTGGCACTACCTTTGAAGGAGAATCTTTTTCTCACTTCTGCCAGCTTCTGGTGACCATTGATATCGATGTGATCTCTGCCTCCATCTTCATAGTACCTTTTCCTTGGTGTATCTTTATTAAGGATACCTGTCATTGTGTTTAGGCTAACCTCAAGCATCCGAATGACCCCCTTCACTCAACAGACTTACTCCAGGGGCCAGCACTGGGGTACAGCAGATTAAGCCTCCACTTGCAGCACCAACATCCCATACAAGAGTGCTGGTTTGAATTCTGACTACCCAGCTTGACTTCCTACCCAGCTCCCTGCTAATGCACTGGCAAGGCAGTGGTTGGTAGTCCATGTACCTGGGCCCCCATCATCCACGTGGGAGACCTGGACAGAGTTCCTGGCTCCTGATTTCGGCCTGTCCTAGCCCTGTTGGTTGCAGCCATTTAGGGAGGTAACCAATGATGGAAGATCTGTTACTCTGCCTTTCAAATAAATAATAAATCTCTCAGGTTTATTTGTTGTTTATTTGAAAGGCAGAATTATATATATAGAGAGAGAGGGAGAGAGGGATCTTCCATCTGCTGGTTCACTCCCCAAATGGCTCCAACAGCCGAAACTTGGCCAGTCCGAAGCCAGGAGCCAGGAGCTTCTTCCAGGTCTCCCAGGTGGATGCAGGGGCCCAAGTACTTGGGTCATCTTTTGCTGGTTTCCCAGGCCATGGCAGAGAGCTGGGTCAGAAGTGGTGCTGCCAGGACTTGAACTGGCACCCACATAGGATGCCAGCGTCATATCAGCTTCAGCTGCTACACAACAACACCAGCCCCAGTAAATAAATGTTTTTTTTTTTTAAATGCCTTAACTTCATTGAGTCTGCGAAGACCTTTTCCTAAGTAAGGTCACATTCACAGGTTCTGGGAATTAGGACATGCACATGTCCTTTATTAGGTGCTACCATTTACCCCACTCTAGTACCCAAAACTGATGTTTGCTCATATAGAGAAACGTTTGGAGGCAAGTGCACTACTACGGTACAGGCATTTAGCTAGAAGTCATGATGCCCAAGTCACTTCAGAGGGTACCTGGGGGTCAACACCTGGCACCAGCTCCAGCATCCTGCTAAAGCAGACCCTGGGAGGCAGCAGTGTTGGCTCGTTATCGGGTTCATCACCCACAAGGAGTTCTGAATTAACTTGTGGCTCCTGGCATCAGCCTCAGGCCAGACTGGGCTGTGGTGGGCATTTGGGGAATAAACCTGTAAGAAGGAGCTCGCTCTTTCTTCTCTCTCCTCTTTCTCTCTCTCCTTCTCAAATAAATAAAGTGCACTGTTACAAATCAGCTGATTGATTTGTATTATTTAAATGTCTTAATTTGTGTTTCAGGGAGGTTTTAGGACAAGTACATAAGACCATACGTTGTTTATAGCCATTCCTCCCCTTTCCAGTCATAAGATCTTCAAAATACCAACAAAAGATCTTCAAAATATCATCCATTCCACTCTCGGGGACACTCACTTCTTTGATTGGCTCAGATAGACTGCTATTGTGACTGGCATCTGGCCACAAGGAGTGCTTCTTCAAGAATGATGAACTCTAACCAGAGCACATGCTGTGTCCTGGCCAGGGCCTGTCCTCCCTACAGAAGAGACCACAAGGGAAAAGAACCCAACCTCAACTTGAACTGCAACCAAGCAGATAGGAATTCCTCCTGAGAAGGCCAAAACGCAGGGCGAGAAGAGCAAAATAGATTTTCCTCCAAATTTCTGGCACTGAACTTGTGATGCGGAGCCTGATGGTCCCATCTCATTCAGTTGTCATTCTTTTGGACCAGGATGCAATACAAACTTGTGGTCTGTCTTAGGTGGTCTGCTACTGGGGCTTTAACCTGTCTGCAATCTCAGTCTAATGTTTCTTCTCTGAAAAGTCATCTCTGTTGCTTGCGTCCACAGACCTCAATCCAAAAAGTCCAAGTCCAAGAAGCTATGAAGGGCCAGGTACCCAATGGAAAACTCAGAATACAATCATCTGTTATTTTTTTATTAAAGATTTATTTATTTATTTGAAAGGCAGAGCTACAGAGATGAGGAAGAGAGAGAGAGAGAGAGAGTCTTCCATCCACTGTTTCACTCCCCAGATGGCTGCAACAGTGGGAGCTGAGCTGATCCAAAGCCAGGAGCCAGGAGCTTCTTCCGGGTCTCCCACGCAGGTGCAGGGGCCCAAGGATCTGGGCCATCTTCTACTGCTTTCCCAGGCCATAGCAGAGAGCTGGATTGGAAGTGGAGCAGCTGGGACTAGAACCGGTGCCCATGTGGGATACCGGCACTGCAGGTGGTGGCTTTACCCGCTACACCACAGTGCCAGCCCCAATCATCTCTTTTTGGAAATTCAGAGTAAACATGAAAAGCCCCCTTAACCTTGATTATTGTGGAGTCTCCCAAACTTGACCCCAGAGCTCCTTTTTCTCATAACACCTATTGATAGGAAGAGACACAGGCTGGAAATTACTGGTGTGATGGAAGGTGCATTGAGGAGTTGGGCACATGGTACAACAGTTAAGATGCCTCCATCCAGGGGGCTGGCGCTGTGGCGCAGCAGGTTAATGCTCCCTCTTCTTCCAGTCCAGCTCTCTGCTGTGGCCCGGGAGTGCAGTGGAGGATGGCCCAAGTCCTTGGGACCTGCACCCGCATGGGAGACCAGGAGGAAGCACCTGGCTCCTGGCTTCAGATGGGTGCAGCTCCGGCTGTTGCGGCCATTTAGGGAATGAACCAATGGAAGGAAGACCTTTCTCTCTGTCTCTCTCTCTCACTGTCTATAACTCTACCCATCAAATAAATAAAAAAATCTTAAAAAAAAAAAAAAAAGATGCCTCTATCTGGAATCAGAGTGCCTGGGATCAATCTCTGCTTCCGACTCCTGATTCCAGTTTCCTGCCACTACAGACTCTAGGAGGCAGCAGTGACAGCCCAAGTGACTGGGTTCCTGCTACCCACATGGGAGACCTCTCTTGAGTTCTTGGCTGCTGGAACAGGCTGGCCCAGCCCTGACTGTTGTATGCATTTAGGGGAGAACTATCAAATGAGAGCTCTGGCTCTCAACAATTAAAAAAAAAAAAAAAGGAAGAAAGGAAAGAATGAAGAAAGGAAGGAAGAATAGAGGGACATACAAATTTAAAAAAAAAAAAAACAAGTTGTGTGGGGTCACTGCTGTGACATAGTGGGTAAAGCTGTCTGTGGCACCAGCGTCCCATATGGGTACCAGTTTGAGTCCTGGCTGCTCCATTTCCAATCCAGTTCCCTGCTAATGTGCTCAGGAAAGCAGTGGAAGATGGCAAAAGTGTTTGGACCCCTGCACCCATGTGGGAGACCTGGAAGAAACCCCTGGCTCCTGTCTTTAGACCAGCCCATCTCCAGCTATTGTGGCCATTTGGGGAGTGAACCAGAGGATGGAAGATTCATTCTCTCTCTCCCTCTCTCTCTCTCTCCCTCTCTCCCTCTTCCCTCCCTTCCTTCCTCCCTCCCTCTTTCTCTATAACTCTGCCTTTCAAATAAATAAATAAATAAATATTAAAAAAAACAAAGGTGCATTGAGCTTTTAAATCAAAAGCTTGGATCTGAGTCTCCACTCTGATTTTCTGTTTACTTCAGATAAGTTATTACCAAGTCTTAGTTTTCTTATATATAAAATGAGTGTACACAATGCTGACCCTAGACGTCAGTGGTTCTTAGAAACAAATATGTCTGTGAAAACTTTTTAAAAATAATAACAGGCTATTAAAAAACATTATAATGTATATGTACACCTATGAAAAAAGCCAGCGAACTGTGTGGCCTTTAGATGAAATCTGGCCTATTGCTTGATTTTGTAGTTTTACTGGAGGACTGGTGCTGTGGCATAGCAAGTAAAGCTGCCACCTGCAGTGCAGGCATCCCATAAGAGCGCCAGTTCAAGTCCCGGCTGCTCCACTTCCGATCCAGCTCTCTTCTATGGCCTGGGAAAGCAGTAGAAGATGGCCCAAGTGCTTGGGCCCCTCCACCTGCATGGGAAGACGCAGAAGAAGCTCCTGGCTCCTGACTTTGGATCGGCCCAGCTCCGGCCATTGCGGCCATCTGGAGAGTAAACCAGATGGAAGACCTCTCTCTCTACTTCTCCTCTCTGTGTAGCTCTTTAGAATAAATAAATAAATCTTTTAAAAAATAAGTTTTATTGGAACAGTCATGCTCAGTGATTTATGCATAATCTGTGGTTGATGACACACAATAGTGACAGAGCCAGACCATAAGGCACACAAAGCCATTTGTTCCTTTACAGGAAAATTGCTTACCACTGATCTATAATAAGCAATAATTTATATTCCAGGGCACATTGTGCTTGTGGGAGTTGAGATAACACAGGTACAGCTCTGCCAATGTGTGGGGAAGCCAGGACATGGTAATAGGCACAGCTCTGGCTTGCATTCTTGTCTCAGGTGTTCAGGTGGCTCTGTCTCCCTCATCAGGTAGAGCAGGTGGCTAGTTCTCCAGGCCTAGCAGGAAGGTGATGAGACAGCTGCACACAGCCTTTCTCCAGATAAGAACCTGAGTGATGAACACACCTGGATGCATGGCACAAAGCCTGGCAGGCTGCCAGCTACGCTGAGCAGGAGGAGGAGCCACACAGCACACAGGTCCAAGCCTGTGGAATGGGGAAGACCACAGATTGTCACAAATCCATGACTGCAATTGTAGCCAAGAGCATAACGTGTGTATGACGTGTCTCAGGGACCACGGACAGGCACTCATTGGCAACAGCGAGAAGATGAACAGAACACGGGGTGCAGCAGTGGCACACACACACCCACACCTGCCTCCCTGAGGTTCCTCCTGTGTGTGGGTTGGTGTCTCGGGTCCCCAGGTCCACACCTTGAGAACTGCCCACATGTTCAGGAAGATGGGCATTGTGAAAATGCATCCCAACTTACCTGTGCTTAGGACCCTACACTCAGTCTTCCAGCCCACAGGCTGGGAATGCACACAGCAAAGCCCAGAGAGGGGGACCGTTCCTGGGAGGTAAAATGTTCTGGGCTTCGCAGGTGGGTGAGTGGCACAGGAAGTGCCTCAGTGCAGGAAGCCAGATTACAGCATCGCCAAGGTCCCTGTTTCTGGCTGCCCCAGTCCCAAAGTGCTAACTATACCTGACATCTACTCCAGCAGCCTAGCAAGTGTGTGCACATCTGAGTGTGCACAGACATACCTCATGTGTATCCGCCCTTCCTTACACGCCTCACATGCACCAGCTTCCTCCCTCCCAACGTGAGGGTGAAGGTCGGGATTATGGTTGGGACGGGAGGGATGAGACGTCTCAGAGAGTCACCTGACATCTCAGTGCTCTGCCCATCTTTTTAGAGGTGTTCTGGCAAAAGAACACTTATCTCTGGTCCCTGAGGACTTCAGAAACGCACAAAAACATAGGGAAAAAAAAATCAAAGTTTGGGATCCCATTTCACCCTGCAGGGCAGTCAACTTCTCTTAGCAAGTCAGAGGCAAATTCCCGTTCCTCCTGCGTGGCTTTTTAACTTCCTCTACAGTCTGAGAGCATCCTGCTTCCCGGCCACTTTCCCGCTTTGCACCACGAGCAGCTGCGTGCATTACTGCTGCCTATGCAATGGTCAGGCCTCAGGCCTTTGTCCTCACCTTACCTAAGTTCTTCCTTTGATTTCTCCCCAAGCCCCATCTTCACGAATCTTTCCCCAACTCTTTAAGCATTTTTCTCTGAACTCCCTCAGAGCCCAAGCTTTATTCTGCGTTTCAGCATTGGATACCATCCAATTATTTGGACTCTATTACTGACAGTCCACTTTGTTGATTTTTTTTTTAAGATTTATTTATTTGAAAGGCAGAGTTACAGAGGCAGAGGCAGAGAGAGACAGAGAGAGAGAGGTCTTCTATCCACTGGTTCACTCCCCAGATGGCCACAACAGCTGGAGCTGTGCCGATCCGAAGCCAGGAGCTTTTTCCAGGTCTCCCACATGGGTGCAGGGGCCCAAGGACTTGGGCCATCCTCTGCTGCTTTCCCAGGCCATAGAAGAGAGCTGGATTGGAAGTGGAGCAGCCAGGACTCAAACCAGCACCCATACAAGATGCCGGCACCGCAGACAGCGGCTTTACCCGCTGTGCCACAGCACAGGCCCCTGACAGTCCACTTTAAAAAAAAAAATCTACATTTCACTTATTTTCTCCAGCAAGAACATCAACTCCTTGAAGGTGAACCATCTTCCTCATCTGAACCCGACACCAGTCTAAAACAGTGGCTAGTATGTAGCCGTTTGTTGATAAATGCTGTTGAAAACAGGAATTTTTTAGTATTTACGGTTTTTAGAGGTTTAGGGGGCCGCTCACTGCCTACACCACCTGTTTCGGATTGCACATTTCAGAGAGTTACCGTGGAAGTTCAGCTGGAGAGTGTGAGCCGGGTTCATTCTAGGGCTCAAACACATCTGGAGGGCAGGGTAGACTCGCCAAGATCTGTTTTCATTTGATCCGGGGGTCTTTGCAGGGACAGAACTGGTCCTCAGACGAGAGAGAGAGCAGAGGGTGTGATGTGAGGCAAGGCCCGTGGGCCTTTGAGGGACAGGATTAGTCTCCCAGGCTGCCTCCGCAAAGCTCAGCCGACCACGTGGCTTAAAACAAGACATCAAGGCATTTGTTCTCCCTCAGTTTTGGAGACCACAAATCCAAAATGAAGGCGCTGGTGGAGCGTTGCCCCCTCAGCATCCTCTGGGGAAGAATCCTGCCTTCTGTTTCAGTGTCTGGTAGCCCCAGGCCTTCCCCGGCTTGCAGCCACGTCATTCATTCTGCTCGCTGCCTTGGCGTTCTTGGGGCTGGCTCCTCTCTGCAAGTGCGTGTCTTCACCTGGCATTCTCTCACTCAGGACCCCAGCCATGGTGGATTAACGACCTCATTTCATTTTACTTTGATTACCTCTGCAAAGACCCTATCTCCAAATCAGGTCACATCCCCAGGTGCTGGGGATTAAGACTTTGACATATCTAATTCAACCAGTAACGGGGGGCATCTTCAGCCGAGGGTGGTACTTGATTCTGTAACACCATCCAGAATCAAACTTCAAGGGCAGAGCCGAACTCTGGGAAAGTCGGTACAAATGGATCTCTAGGAAGCAATGACTTTGCAAACTTTCCCTATATGGGGCGGGGCTAATCCCACTAACCGGGGACTGTGAGTGAAGGACAAGTGCATCTCCCCAAAGACAAGAGCCTGGTGGGGACCTGAGGAGGCAGCGCGCTCTGAGCAGCACGAAGCCCCCATCCCAGACGACTCAGAGGACAAAGAGGCCGAGTGAATGTCCCCAAGCACATGGCCACGCCGAAGACTGTGAGCAACATTCCCTCTGCACCTGCTGCCAGGGCCCCTCCCACCTGCACATCCCTCCTTACTTCTGATGGATGGCTGTCTTTCTCCCTTACCTCCCATAGTCCCATACTGCCTAAAGTGTCACTTCTCCCCTTCCTCCCCATCCCAATATCTGAGCTCAGCATTTTGAGAAAGAAGCAACTTTGTCTTTGAGAGAAAGCCAGTTAAAAATACATTTGTATATACATTTTATGTGTACAATAGATACACTGGGGGCTGGCACTGTGGCGTACTGGGTAAAGCCGCCACCTGCAGTGCCGGCATCCCATACATACATGGGCACCAGTTCCAGTCCTGGCTGCTCCACTTCCAATCCAGCTCTCTGCTATGGCTTGGGAAAGTAGTGGAAGATGGCCCAAGTGCTTGGTCCCTGCACCCACATGGGAGACTAGGAAGAAGCTCCTGGCTTCTGACTTTGGATTGGTGCAGCTCCGGCCATTGCGGCCAGTTGGGGAGTGAACCAGCAGTTGGAAGCTCTCTCTCTCTCTCTCTCTCTCTCTCTAACTCTCCTTCTTTCTCTGTACAACTCTGACTTTCAAGTAAATACATAAATCTTTTTTTTAAAAAATAGATACACTGACTCTTTCATCTGTGTTTCTCTAGCTCTGTGAGTAGCCATCCTCACATCTAAACAGAAGCAGCCATGGCTCTGGCTTAGGAAGGGAGTCCCTCTGTGTTCCGAGCTTTAACTAACCTGCTGTCCAGGGCTGCTGGCAGTACCCTCCCTGATGTGGCTTTAGGCCGAGAGAGCCACTTCTAGAATAGGCACGGATCCCTTTCCTGCCGCCTTGCCCCCTTACTGAGCAGGGGTTGCACACCCTCAGATGCCTCCAGGGGCCACGAGTACCCTCTGGCTACAACAGCGCTGAAATCCTGCTCAGGGCCATGTGGCTTGGAGCTCACAGACATGCTGGCAGCAGAGTGGAGTTTCACAGATCGCCAGTGAACTCCCCTGTCACACCTTTTGTTTGGTGACAGACAGACATCATCTTACCTGACGTAAGAGAAATTAGACAACACTGTGCTTCTCCATTTCGGTCTCATCATGTGGCATCCTAGGAGTGCCTGTGGGGGAGGACCAATCGCTGGTGTGTGCCGGGGCCAGGGGTGGGGGCTGGGAGGACGAGGGTGCTCCTGAGGACGGCTGCAAGGGCAAGTTGGCCACAGCCTGGTGGAAGTGGCCGCGGGCGGCCTCTGGGGACCTCCAGCTCCTGCTGGGCCCCACAGCCTTCCCTGAGGGGCCGAGGGAAGGCCTGAGCTCATCCTTCCTCCCGGCAGTCTGGGCTCTGGGATGTGCCCTTGCTCCACTGCAGCCTTGGGAGGCTGGGGCTGAAGGGGCAGGGGGACACTCCGGTCACAGCCAGACCCTGCTGGATGCAGGTGCACTGTGGGTGGCCAGGGCCATCGAGGGACTAAGCAACCTGAAAGAACAAAGAAATCCCTGAGATTTGGACCAATCTGGGAGAACTGAAAGCACTTTGTGAACAGGAGGGTGTCTACGGATGATGCCTGCAAGTGTGCTTACACATTTCCTTCCAGAGGCTCAGTCACCAAACCCCATTATCCCCTGAAGATGTCCCCAGCAGCAAAAACTCTCTGGGCATGAGACAGGCCGTGTGCTTGCGACAGGCAGCATGCTGCTGGGATGTGTAAAACACATTTTAAAAGCTGGGTTAAAACAGCAGGAGGGATTACAGTGTAGCAGAAATAGAAATGGCAGTGTTGGAAATGGTCAAATCTAGATCTTTTTCTTTCTCCTTAACCAAAACGCTATTTTAAGCTACTGTGTAAAAATGTGGTGTGAACGCCTTGCCCAGAGCTTCCTCATGTCCCTCAGATCGGGAATCAATACAACATTAAGAAGAAAAAAAAAGAGATCATTAATTGATGGATTGATTCACCAAAGTGAGGTAAGAATAAACGATCAGGCTGGAGATCAGGAAGAGAGAAACTTCAGGGAGCTAAAGAACACTTTCATGGTCTTACAAAATCGCTTGAAATAGGTTGTGATTATTTTTAGCCTGATAGCTGCCTGTCAAGATTAGCCATAGCACAGAAAATTTGAGTGACCGTAATATACACAGCAGCTTGGTAGAGTCTCGGCTTCATTAACTGCACAATAACACCACCTCCCTGAGGATGGTATATCACTTCCTGGTTTTCTAAAGAAGCAATTATTTAATTAGTGCTCTTTGAAAGGTAAAGGGAATGAGACAGACACAAAGAGATTTTCTATCCACTGGTTTATTCCCCAAATGCCACAAGAGCCAGAGACGAGCCAGGCCAAAGCCAGGTCTTCCATGTGGAAGACTCAAGTACTTGATCCATCATCTGCTGCCTCCCTGGGTGCACACTAGCAAGAAGCTAAAATTGGAAGTGCAGTGGGGACTCTAGGGGTTGGACTCCACTATGGGATGTGGGCAAACCAAATGGCAACTTAACAGCTATGCCAAACACCTGCCCCAACATTGGTTTATATGTGAAGAAATGGAGACTCAAAGACTAGATAACTTGTCCAATCCCCATGACAAGTGGATATTGGAGATCGGCCATTCCAGGACACGCATTGGTGGAAATGTCAGGTGTCTCCCAAGCTGATACTCCAGCCCAGGTATTTGGTGGACAGCTCAGCTAGCCTCTATCATCTTCACCCTCAACTTCCCCCTAACAAACCTGCCCTATATGCTTTCTGTACTTCCAAATCCTTAGCTACTCACCCAGTCTCATTGGAATAGATTGAGAATCAATATACAAGACTGGTACACTTGCTCTATAGGGAAGCCTGTGTGTGCATATGTAACAGGTAATTATGCAAATCTCAAATCTGCATTCAGTGACATCATGAGTTAGGCTGAAATCCTTCAGGAAAATGAGAAAATGCACAAATCAGAGTCCATTATGGTGCTCCAGATAAGTTTTGATTTGTGTTATAAGAACCCAAGGGTTTTTCAACAGATGTGTATTTGCAAACAAGGTTTTAAAAATGATAAAAGCAACAGAGAGACTTTTTTTTTTTAATTATTTATTTATTTGAGAGGCAGAGTTATAGACATTGAGAGGGAGAGCCAGAGAGAAAGGTCTTCCATCCACTGGTTTACCCTCCAAATGGTTGCAATGGCCGGAGCTGAGCTGATCCAAAGCCTGGAGCCAGGACTCCTCCATGTCTCCCAGATGGGTGCAGGGGCCCAAGCACTTGGACCATCTTCCACTGCCTTCCCAGGCCACAGCAGAGAGCTGGATTGCAAGAGGAGCAGCCAGGACCAGAACCAGAGCCCCTTTGGGATTCTGGGACTGTAGGCGAAGGATTAACCTACTGCACAACAGCGCAGGCCCCAACACAAAGACTATTACAAACTATTTTTTTTTGACAGGTAGAGCGGACAGTGAGAGAGAGAGAAACAGAGAGAAAGGTCTTCCTTTGCCGTTGGTTCACCCTCCAATGGCCGCCGGGCCAGGCACGCTGCAGCCGGCGCACCGCGCTGATCCAAAGGCAGGAGCCAGGTGCTTCTCCTGGTCTCCCATGGTGTGCAGGGTCCAAGCACTTGGGCCATCCTCCACTGCACTCCCTGGCCACAGCAGAGAGCTGGCCTGGAAGAGGGGCAACCGGGACAGAATCCGGTGCCCCAACCGGGACTAGAACCCGGTGTGCTGGCGCCGCAAGGCAGAGGATTAGCCTAGTGAGCCGTGGCGCTGGCAAGACTATTACAAACTATTAAGACACTACAACAAAGTAAAAGAAGCTGAAAAATACCACCCTTATTTCTACCAGCCAAAGATAATTTTTAAAACAGAGTTTTACAAAGTTGAGCTGTTTGACTAAACTTTATTTTTAAGAAAGCAAAGCTAGGAAAACACCCTCTTTAATGGGGTTTAACTAAGTTTTATGCACTGTTGGAGAATAATTGGAGGAATAATAGTCATCATTCATGATCATTTCAGTTAACCATGATTTCAGAAAGAAAACCTATTTTCCACAAACTGAAAAATAAGTGGCAAGGCTAGGCACAGTGGTGTAGCAGGTTGGGCTGCAACTTGGGAAACCCACATCCCATAACAGAGCACCTGGGTAAGCCCTGGTCACCACATGCTTCTGATCCAGCTTCGCTTCCTGCTAATGCACCTGGGAGGCAGCAGATAATGGCCCAAGACCTTGAGTTTCTGTCACCCACGTGGGAGATCTGGATGGAGTTCAGCCTGGCTCAGCCCTAGCTGTTGCAGGCATTTGGGTAGTGAACCAGTAGATAGAAGAGCTCTCTGTCTCCCCTTCTCTCTGTGTACTTCTGCCTTTCAAGTAAATAAATAAATTTCATATATATACATATGAATATATATGTGTGTGCATACATATGTGTATATATATGTGTGCATATATATATATATATCCTAGTTTTCCCCTCTTGTCTTTGATTCCAATATCCAAAAAGTTTATATTTTCTGATTTCAGCTTATTAGTAGGAATTTCAGGGTATATGAAACAATAACCTAGACTATCTTCAAAATTCTCACAATTTGCTATATGTGAACCCCCTAAGAAACTGCTGAGTTCTGCCTTTGGAATCATTTAGAAATGAAGGCTTCTTCCAGCTGCACAATGAGAAAGCCAGCAGCAACTGCTACATTCAAGTGTTTACCAAGTGTAGTTGTCAGGGCCTGGTCGGTTAAGAAGTGCACATCAGGGCACATTAACTGAGATGTGTTTGCTTTGGAACTAAGACTATTTTAGAAACAAGTGGAGCATCCAAATGTAATAAAAGAAGCAGGGACAAGATTCTCGTGTCTTTAAACAACACTCATAACTTGTTACCCTACACTTTGATGCTATCACAATGCAGTTTGTGTTAAACACCCTGCATCTGGCACTGCTTAACTAATAATATCAAAAAGATCTCCCTGGCCAGCCTCACAGGCCATGACAATCCCTCTCCTGAAAGCTCACCCACGTGATGTCATGAAAACAGCCTTTGATGACTTGTATAAAGTCATCTGTAGGGGGGAAACCTCACATTCCAGAACTTTAAGATAAGTCCATAGCAGTACTATGGCGGCTGCTGAAGGCTGTTGGAATAAGAAACTCAGAATTGAGGTCCTTGGTCTCATGTCCACCGATGGGGGGAAGTAGGGGTAAGCAGCAATTCATTGGCTAGAATAGAGCCCAAATCACAGAGCAAGTGCCAGAAAACCCACTGTTAATAATGTTCCCATTCACCAAGAGTGAGCCCTAACGTAGACTATAGAGTTTGGCTGACAGTGATGTGCCAATGCAACTTCATTGATTGTAACCTACTCAGGTGGCTTTGCTGATAACAGTAAGAGGCTATGCATGTGTCAGGGTACCCGGGATGTATTTAGCAAATTTCTGAACCTTCCTCTCAGTTTTGCTGTGAATCTAAGACTGCTCTACAACCAAAAAAAATCTGTCTTAAAAGCCTAAAAGCTTCCATTTTCTAGAGAAACAATTCCCAATGGCCACAGTGATGGCACTCTTGGCTGACATCATGGAAGTCAGGGCCCGAATAGATCTTTGGGGCAGGTCTGGACCTTGAGACACTAGAAACTGGAGGTTTGAAAAGGTGGTAAGGAGAGGAAAAAAAGAAACAGGGTGGACATTCAGCACAGTGGTTAACACTCTGCTTAGGATGCCTGCATCCCATATCAGAGTGCGTAGGATAAAGTCCTGCCACTACTCCCATGCCACTTCCTGCTAATGCACACTCCGGGAGGCAGCAGGGCTAAAGGACTCTGCCACCCACATGGGAGACCTGAACTGAGCTCCAGGCTTCTAGTTTCAGCCTGACCCAGCTCCTGGCTATTAGGGCCATGGGAAGTGAAACAGTGGAAGGAAGGTCTCTGTCTCCTGCCTTTTCCCATTTTAAAAAAGAGTCAAAGTCTTTCTTTGCCCCCAAGCATGGCAACCATTGATTTGTAAAGATTCTTAGTTACAGGTGATGTGAGAGAGATGCTGCATTTTCCTGATGGTTCTTTTGCGAACACTGGCTTCTGAAGCTGTACCGTGTTCTTTTCAACGTGACATACACATGCAGGAGATAAAAAAGTGGAGCAAGGGAGAGAGTCACAGGCCATGTGATCTGTCATGTGCCCCCTACTGGCAACCCACAAATCTGCAGTAAAATCACAAGGGGGAAAAAAATCATCAAACGCCCTCTCTGAATGGTTTTATTAAAGAAATCAGAGAAGGGGCTAAGTTTGTGTTCTGGGTGTCTTTGGGTATAACAGGGACAACTCTGAGGGTTTATGAGAGTGAAGGCAGAAGCATGAAAGAGAATATGACTGTCAAAGGAAAAATAATTCTATGAGTGCTGGCTTTCTGGATCGCAGTGGTCAATTCTGGGAATATTGTTGCAGCCAGAAAGATCTCTCTGGTGGATATGTTATACCCCTAACCTAGAAACTGCTGACATCAACACTCCAAAAACAGATGGAGGTTTTTAAAGCCGGTTTAATAATAAAATCCAGAGTTATCACAGAAGAACTTCGACTACCAGGCCAGTTTAATCCGAAACAGTGCTCAGACGGTGGAGCAGTAGCAGGCAGGACAGCTCCCATCACGTGGGAAAGTACTCCCAATCTCTTAATCCTGGGAGATTCTGATAAAAACAGAGAAGTTCCCTTGGGTGGGAATTGACTGTGCTGTTAGAAGACAGACTAAGCCGTGCTGGGAGGAAGTCAAAGCTGTTAAGTTCTTTGATCTTGACCAGAGTCTTGTGTCTCAGTAACTTCCTTCTCCAGGATGCCTTTGATAGGGCTTCTTTCTAACGTATTCACGATCAGACAAAGGAGAAAGTGGGAACCACGTGTGCAATGAACATACAGCTTTGTAATCCAGGTTCTTGCCTCCCACAGACTATGGTGTGCAAATAGGAACAGCAATAAACACACGTTCACACGCAAGCAAGGGCCACTTGAGAAGTACCCGACACAAGTGGGCCACGGAACTGCCTGTGAATGAAAAAGAGAAAAAAAAAATCCCAAAACAGTACCTGTGAGAGAGAGTGGGCGAGGTCTCTCCAGTCTGCAGCGGGAAAGCGAGGGCAGTACTTCCAAGCAAGGTCCCGGCAGGGAAAGAGTTCTCCCCTGCCTTCCACTTCTTTTTATAAGGAAGTGGGTGGTCCTCCAATTGGATATGCAAACGAAGTGGGGTCTGAGCATGCGCCCTGGTCCCAGGTGCGACAGGTGCATCCTGGGAAAATGGGCGCAACGAGACAGCATCATTACGTGGGGATACATGAGTTCCAGCTCACCTACGCTTTAACTAGTTTTATCAGCAAGATTTTGGAAGCTCACGGACGGTTTGGGGAGAAAGAGAGTGCACCACATCACTCTTCTGCTCCATATGGGACAGATCTGAAGAGCCTTATTATGTCGGATGCATGGAGACCGGGGAGTTTAGAATTGGGACCTCCGAGGTGGCAGGGCCTCGAGCAGGAGCTGGAGGGCAATCCGAGTGCCACGATCCCCATGGATAAGCTTGGCTCTGAGGAAATACAGCCAACAATGGGGCCACCTGGCTTTGAGAGGCTTGTGTAGAACCTAGGGAATACTAGCAGTCCAACACAGACCGACGCAACCTGCGACGCAGGCTCTCTTCTGTTTTCTGGAACCCAGGCTGAGTCCGACTGCAGAAGCTTCAAATTCTACCTTCATCTGCTTCCTTCCAGGCCGCTCTCATCCAGGGGTCAGCCATTCCCTGCCCTTCACCAGGGCCAAGTTCCTGCGGTCCAGGACAGACCACTACCTACCTGCCCAGCTGAGAATGTGTAAGAAAATCGTTAGCTCAGTGCTTCTCAGTCCTTACTTCAAATTAGAGTCCACTGGGGAGAATTTTAGACAATGATTCCCATAGCCACCCCCACCTCCAATTGGTACAGAGAGAGGTAGGGCACTGGATTTGGATTAAAGCCCAAGCCCGGGTGATTCCAATGTACAGCTACGGCTAAGAACCATAACTTAACTGAATTTGCATCTGGGCTCCGTGCAAGGTCAATCTTATGTGTCTGTTGTATTCAGTTGACTTAACCTGTATTGACTGTCTTATCTCTGACCTTTGAAAATTGTCTTGTCTACAGGGATTCTCACACCTATTGCTTTCTTGGCCTCTAATGTGTGTCTTCGACTAGATTTCTTGAATATGACTTTTCTTGGAGAAAACTATGGTCATATTCAAAGGCATTTTAGTGGAAAACTTGCTTCTAGTGACCAAGATGGTGATTTTCTGGTTTCTTCTTCACTCTCTGGTGGTCAGACATTAATCAACGAGGACATGTGGCTGTGGGAGCCCCTGGGATCACAACCCCAGGGCTGTATCCACAGATCTTCAGGGTTCATGCCTTCACCTCCATAACCTTGAATTCAAAACCCAACAGGGAGCTGGAAGGTGGGTGTGGCTTCAAAACCTCCAGCTTCAAGCCAGAGCTCTGATTAGAGCACTTGTACTCCCCAGACAGGAGGACAGACATGGCAATCAAAGTTCACAATGTGTCTTGGTGAAAAGCACTGCCAAATTCTGACCCTAAAACGCCTGGGCTCTACTGTGGGGCCCTGTCTTTTTTTATTATTAATTTATTTATCTGAAAGGCAGAGATATATAGAGAGAAGGAGAGGCAGAGGGAGAGAGAGGTCTTCCATCCACTGGTTAACTCCCCAGATGGCCACAATGGCCAGGCTGCACTGATCCGAAGCCAGGGGCCAGGAGCTTCTTCTGGGTCTTCCATGAGGGTACAGGAGCCCAAGGACTTGGACCATCTTCCACTGCTTCCCCAGGCCATAGCAGAGAGCTAGATTGGAAGAGGAGCAGCCGGGACTTGAACCGGCGCCCATAAGGGATGCAGGCACTGCAGACGGTGGCTTTACCCACTATGCCACAGCGCTGGCCCCAGGACTCTGTCTTGTCCAAACTTCATCATTTCATGATGAGGGAACAGGAACCTACAGGCAAGGTGGAATGCCCGTAAACTTTTACTGGGGCTCATAAACACCTTCCCTACCTCATGTCTGTCACCCTGAAGCCTGGGCTCTTCAGTGCTGCAGACAAAAAACAAACAAACAAAAATCTCAAAATACCTAGAGTGAGAGCTTTCCACTTCTCAGTAGTTGTAGTGAAAACTCCTGGGAGCCCAGGTCTCTCAAAAGCGAGAGGTTAAAAATAAAGTTTAAAAGTTGAATTTTCCCTTCGAAAGTCTTATTTGCCTTTAAATACATGCTTTTGCCTTAAAGAGGAAAGTCAACTCAGCCCAGCATTGTGGTGAACAGGTTAAGCCACCGGCCTGCAATGCTGATATCCCATATAAGTTCCAGAGGCCCCACTTCTGATCCAGCCCCCTGCGAATGTGCCTGGGAAGGCAGCAGAAGGGGGCCCAAGTACTTGGGCCCCTTTCATCCACATGGGAGACCCGGATGGAGGTCCTGGCTTCAGCCTGGCCCAACCCCAGACGTCGTGGCCATTTGGGAAGTGAAACAGAGGATGGAAGATCCCTCCCTTGTCCTGCCCCCTCTCTCTGTAACTCTGCCATTCAAATAAGTAAAATAAAAAGAGAAGAAGAAAAGGAAGAAGAGGAGGGGGGAGACGGAGGAGGAGAAGGAGAAGGAGAGGAAGAGGAAGAGGAAGAGGAAGAAGAAGAAGAAGAGGAGGGGGGGAGGAGGAGGAGGAGGAGGAGGAGGAAGAAGGTAATCTATAGCATCTAAAGCCAGAGCTTTCCACTCTTTCTCTCAGATCTCAGTTCTATAAAGTGCATTTGGCATTTTCAGAGGGCGATTTTCCTCCTCTTTTGTGAGTGTTCATGTGATACAGTGACGCTCCTCCAGAGCTCAGGTTCTGATCTGATGTACCGTCCTTGGGTTATCAGCCTGAAAAATAAGGGCACTTCAAAAAGTTTATAGAAAAGTGGAATTAAACTATGTTTATTTTGGTGCAAAAAAAATGAAATCCACACACAAACTCTTCAAACAGTTCCTGGATCGTGTGATTATGAAAAAATCCTTCATGGCTTTCCAAAACTATTTTGTACCAAAATAAGCTTATGATTTTGGAAAAAATTATTTTTATTTATTTGAAAGGCAGAGAGAGACACAGAGAGATCTTCCATCCACTGCTTCATACCTCAAAAGCTTGCAACTACCTGGCTGGGCCAGGTTGAAGCCAGAAGCCAGGCACTCCATCCGGGTCTCCTTTGTGGAGCAGGGAGCTACATATCTGAGCCATGACCTGCTGCCTTGCACAGTGTACATTAGCAGGAAGCTGGGTTGGACGTGGAGGCAAGACTGCATCCCAAACATTCAAATGAAATGCCACTGTCCCAAGCACTGTGCCACAATGCCTGCCCCAAACTTACCTTTTAACTCCATTTTTCATGAACTTTCTGAAGTATCCTCTTACAGCTTGAACAGACAGATATATAGTAGTATTTGAAAAACAAAAATCAAAACAATACAAAATAAAACATTGGCTTCCAAGTCAACTTATGAGTGAAGTTGTTCTGAAAAGTCATTGACTCAAGTATGTGCTAAATTAGAACTCTTATTGAAAGCAGTTTTAGTCATTAAAATGACTGTTCATTATGTGATGGACCCATAGAATGTAGCAAAATTTCTCCAGCCTTTCTCCCCTTTGTGGTTACTGGTTGTGGCGCTCATTTTTCAAGGAACTGGAATGGGGATTGAAAATAGAACATGGGTCTAGGCTGCCTAGTGAAACCCAATGAAATCAATAGGAAGCTCCCCTATTTACATTCTTCACATTAGAACTAAGGAGGTGTCAAGGCACATACATTTCCCAGTAATGAAACTTGAAGATGTGCTTCTTAATGGAAGATAATCAACTGCGATGCAAATTTAATGAACTCTGCTGTTGAAATGCAAACCAAATCCAATATCCCTCGGAAAATTAACCTAATCAATAATCTCATTGGAAGCTTTAAGCTGTGCAAACAGTCCACTGCACTGACCAAGTCTGCATCTGCAGACATCACCCAAGGAGGCGGCCAACCCCTCTCAGGTTTAAGCCTGTCACCGCATATCACAGTATTGGCTAAATGCTCCCTCTGTTCTCCTTAACGAGGATGCTATTGAGTGTCTAGTAACCACCCATAAAACGTAAGGCTCCACATTATGTTCAGTAATAAGTAAGCCAGGCACAGAAAGACAAATACTGCATGCTCTCTCTCCTATGAGGAAGCTAAAAATAATTAGTCTGCATGTAGAATAGTGATGACTAGAGCTAAGAAAGGGATGTGAGACAATGGGTACCAAACAGAGGTAGATGGAAGGAGTTCTAGTGTTTCACATAGCAGTAAGGGACTGCAGTTCACCATAACCTATTTATTTTTTTAATTTTTTAAATTTTTTTATTTGACAGATAGTGAGAGAGAGAGAGACAGAGAGAAGGATCTCCCTTCCATTGGTTCACCCCCCAAATGGCTGCTATGGCCAGTGCGCTGTGCCAATCCAAAGCCAGGAGCCAGGTGCTTCCTCCTGGTCTCCCAAGTGCAGGGCCCAAGCACTTGGGCCATCCTCCACTGCCCTCCCGGGCCACAGCAGAGAGCTGGACTGGAAGAGGAGCAATCCGGACTATAATCAGAGCCCATATGGGATGCCGGCACCGCAGGTGGAGGATTAACCAAGTGAGCCACGGCGCCGGCCCCTCACCATAACCTATTACATATTTTATGAAGAACTAGAAGGGAGGAGCTCAAAACCTCTGAACACAAAGAAATAACAAGCAAGTGGAAATGCTAACTACCTTGGTTTGATCATTATGAACTGTCTACATGTATTGAGATATGACATCATACCCCATCAATATGTACAATTATTACATGTTAATGAATCGGAAACCTTAGCTTCTATAAGACAATTTTGTTGGGAAGAAGAAAACCCACAAAACAGGACCAAAAACTCATGAGAGTTCATGAGAAAGAAAACGAGGGGAAAGCCCTTCCTAGCTCAGCTCAGCTCCAGCTCCAGCTCAGCTTCCCTCAGCATCTGGCCCTGCACACATGGGTGCCCTCCTTCTCTCTGATCTTCAAGCATGAGTCATTCTGATTCTCCTTGCTACATACAGCCTTTCCATTGGCCCCTTTGGCTCAGAAAGTGGAGCTATTTGCCCTGCAGCTGTCCTTCAAGGTGGACCTGAAGCTCCCTTCCATGGTTCCATGGCCTTTTCTGTTCCCTCCAGCGGTCCCCGGCGATGGACAGTCACCTCGGTGCTCTTCTCCATCCAGATGGGTCTCCTTCCCAGCATTGCAGGGCAGGTCCCCTCCCTCCTCACCTGCTCAGGAGGGTTCTGCACTTAGGTCCATGATGCTTTCCTGACTCTTGGAGATGCTGCCTGGTGCCCAGGTGACTTTCAATTGAGTCAGTGGGTCTGGGACGCAGGAGAGAGAGCATAGCTGGAGGTTTCCATCGGCCCCATGGAACTAGTGGGTGACACTGTAGCAGAGGGTATGGTCATCAGCTAAGCAGTGGGAAAGAGAAGCAAATTTTCAGTGTCCCAAATCTTCTGGAAGGTGTGGACAAACTCCGGGAAGCCATATCTCAAGAGAAGGAGAAAGAAAGGGAGAGAGGAAACGTGCAACTGGGAACCCACACTATGCAGAGAATACCTGGAAAAGTACAGAAAAAGCTCAGCTGATGAGGAATACTTGTTATTCAGCCTTTTGAAAAGTATTCTGAAGTGAAACAAAGCCTTCTGAAGTAGTTAATTTACAAAGATATATAGAATTTGCCTGACCAACTGCACATAAAGTAAATGCGTAAGAGAGACAAAGAGTTGGCAAGAATGGCCTGGAAACAATAAGGGGCTGTCCTAGCACTGTTGGTGTGGTTTGTGGTTCATAAACCACATACGGTCTGCATGGTGGGATCCAGACTCGAGACATAGACAGACTGTTTCCCAAACCACACCAGTGAAAGGTTAAACCCTCCCCACCTCTCAGTTACTCAGAGAAAAAGAACTGGGGGCATCAAGCCTGCTCTGTAGACTGTAGATAACTTTATGTAAGTAAATTGAATCTGCAGTGCAAGAATTACCTGTTAAATTTTGAATTTCTGCTACCAACAACAGATGCTGGCGAGGATGTGGGGAAAAAGGGACACTAACCCACTGTTGGTGGGAATGCAAACTGGTCAAGCCACTATGGAAATCAGTCTGGAGATCCCTCAGAAACCTGAAGATAACCCTACTGTTCGACCCAGCCATCCCACTCATTGGAATTTACCCAAAGGAATTTAAATTGGCAAACAAAAAAGCGGTCTGCACCCTAATGTTTATTGCAGCTCAATTCACAATAGCTAAGACCTGGAACCAACCTAAATGCCCATCAACGGTAGACTGGATAAAGAAATTATGGGATATGTACTCTTTAGAATTCTATACTGCAGTAAGAAACAACGAAATCCAGTCATTTGCAACAAAATGGAGGAATCTGGAACACATCATGCTGAGTGAAATAAGCCAGTCTCAAAGGGACAAATACCATATGTTCTCCCTGATCGGTGACAACTGACTGAACACCAAAAAGGAAACCTGTTGAAGTGGAATGGACACTATGGGAAACGGTGACTTGATCAGCATAGCCCTGACTGTTAATGAACAACTCAATACATTATCCCTCTTAGTAGTTTTTTTGTCTGTTCTACTTAATATGACTGGTTTAATTCTGTAATTAATACACAGTTATTCTTAAGTGTTGAAATTTAACTGAAATGTGATCCCTGTTAAACATAAGAGTAGGAATAAGAGAGGGAAGAGATATATAATTTGGGACATGCTCAAGCTGACTTGCCCCAAATGGTAGAGTTAGAAACATACCAGGGGACTCCAATTTAATCCCATCAAGGTGGCATGTACCAATGCCATCTCACTAGTCCAAGTGATCAATTTCAGTTCACAATTGATCATAATGAAAGGACTAAGAGTCAAAGGGAGCACATAAACAAGTCTAGTACCTGCTAACACTAACCGATAGAATAAATAAAGGGGAGAGTGATCCAACATGGGAAGTGAGATACTCAGCAGACTCATAGAATGGCGGATGTCCTAAACAGCACTCTGGCCTCAGAATCAGCCCTAATGGCATTCGGATCTGACTGAAAAGCCCATGAGAGTATTTCAGGCATGGAAAGCCAAGACACTCTGGCAAAAGATCTCTGTGAGTGAGATCTCAGTGGAAAGAACAGGTCTTCAAAGAAGGAGGTACCTTTCTCTGAAGGGAGGAGAGAACCTCCACTTTGACTATGACCTTGTCTAAACAAGATAAGAATCGGAGAACTCAGAGGGCTTCCATAGCCTTGGAAACTCATGACTGGAGCATAGGGAGATTACTGATGCCATAGACAGGAGTGTCAATTGGTAAAGTCAACAACAGGAGTCACTGTGCACTTACTCCTCATGTAGGATCTCTGTCCTTAATGTGCTGTGCATTGAGATTTAATGCTATAACGAGTACTCAAACAATATATTTCACTTTGTGTTTCTATGGGGGTGCAAACTGTTGAAATCTTTACTTAATGCATACTAAACTGATCCTCTGTAAAAAAAAAAAAAAAAAAAAAAAAAAAAAAAAAGAAATTATCAACTCCCAACTTGACTCTCACTGGGATTAAACATGACAATAGGTCTGATCTGATTTCATCATCATTTAAAAAAAATCATCTATTATTTTTCACTTTATGTTTCTGTGTGGGAGCAAACTGTTGAAATCCTTACTTAATGTATACTAAGCTGATCTTCTGTATATTAAGATAATCGAAAATGAATCTTGATGTGAATGGAAGGGGAGAGGGAGTGGGAAAGGGGAGGGTTGTGGGTGGGAGGGACGGTATGGGGGGGAAGCCATTGTAATCCATAAATCGTACTTTGGAAATTTATATTCATTAAATAAAAGTTTAAAAAAAATTTTGAATTTCTGATCATTAATAATTTTTTTAAAAAATTATTTATTTTCACTTTATTTGACAGGCAGAGAGACAGAGATCCTCTATCTATTGATTCACTCCCCAGATGCCCACCACAGTCAGGGCTAATTTAGGCTGAAGCCAGGAGCCAGGAATTCCATCCAAGTCTCGATGTGGGTGGCAGGGACCAACACATATGAGTCATCAGCTGCTGCCTCCCAGGGTGTGTGATAGAGCAGGAAGCTCTATCACAAGCAGAGTAGCCAGCACTTGAACCAGACACTGTGCTGGTGGAGCGAGAATGCAGACTTCCCACACAGCAATGCAACTGCCGTGTCTAATGGGTCGCCACAGATAATTCTTTCAGTGTAAGTGTGTCTCACACAATATCCACCCCAGATTTTATCTCACAAACCAAACTGAATCTCTAGTTTTCATTAGAGTTGCAATCAACCTTCTCAGTGAAACCTATTGTTACTCTCAAAAGGGTCCAAGTGAGAGGCCCTATAGGTATTGCTGTTTTCCCCTGCACCAACCCCTAGTCTCAAAGACCTTGTGTTTTTCAATTTCTTTATTAAAAAGCCTCCTTTCTTTGTATACCAGATTCTCCACTTCCAAATCTGCTCAATGCTTCAATGTGTTTTTCTATGGTTGGCCCTTTCCACTCATTTTTTTTCTCTTCCCTCCACCCAGTCTCCCAGTACTTGACTTTTCAGATGCTCCCTTGTTTCCCAAGGTGATTCTCTCTCCTTGGTAGATTTCCTCTGGGACATATTCCACAGCTGGGAGCCAGCCTCGCTGTCTTCCATAGTATAGCGGATTTCAAGGATCATCAGCCGAGATAGTGCCCTAAATGATAGTTAGGCAGTTAGCCTGAAAGCTCTGGTAGATCCTCCCTAATGGTTCAAATCAACAACCTCATGCCCACAGAAGCGAAGACAGGGAGAGATGTTCTCCCAGAGCTCTGCCTGGCTAAGCTTGGGTTCTGCAGAGTTTCTCACTGTGATAAAGGTGTGGACATTGTCTTGTGAGGAAGGAGTCAGTTCTTGGCTTAAGGCAGAGGTGTGCACATCTTGCTGGGACTATTTTTACATTATTTTATTTTATAAATACCGCAACAGTGGTGCTGGTGAGGTGATTCCAGTTTCTCATCTCAAGCTGCAAGCCTAATTCCAAAGACCCCTTTCACATTTATTCACCCCAAAATAAAAGGATTTTAATTTGAGCTGACAATTTCATCATTGCATTACAATTAAAATCAGGTAAAATCAATTCATGTTAGCAGGAATGTTTGCTACAGACAAGGAATTAAAAAATACAACCCAATAGTAGCAGCTCTAACCCAGCAAGTAGGTAAAGAAAACAGCTTTCTTTGCTGGCATTGTACCTGATCACCCCAGATCTCTCAGAAACCTGTCTCTCTCATGGGCATCTCTGCAGGGTTACCACAGCTATTCTTATCAGCAGCAGCTCTCTGAGTTCTGTTCTTAGTTCTCAGAGGGCTTTTCATCTTGCCCAGGCTAGCAGCGATACATGCCATGCCTTTTCCAACTGGAGTTTATATTGCACCAGGGTTCTGCTAAACTATTTCTACCAGTATGGTACCTGGGTAGGGTTTCTACAGTGGCCCAGGGTGGGTTAGATCTGGGTAGAATCAGGGTAAGCTCCAGGAACCACTCCCAACTAGTTAAAACATTATTTCCATATGAGCTAATGCCATTCCTACAACTTTTCATGGAAACAGCTCAGCATTATCTAGCACCATCTGGACTGGCTTTCTTTCTCTCTTTCCCCCCACAAACCATGACACTGTGGGAGATTTCTACTCCATGTGACTCTTCCCTGCAAATGTGATATCATCATGGCTGCATTTATCCGTGTGGACAAATGAGCTTGTCCATGAAGCAGTCTTTGAGGCTGAAGCCAAACAAGGCCCCTTTCAGAAACACAGACTTTTCCCATCCCCCATTCCTTGTAGCTCGACAGCTATTTTTACAGCAGCAGTAGAGTCTGGAGTTTTGGGGACAAGCCAAATGTTTTGGGTGTGTCTGTACAGACTCAAAGATCTTTGGAAAAAAACAGCAGAAGAAAACAACTTTCCTTTCCCTGGCTTCTATGCGTTTCTGTTCGTCTGTATCATGAATGTGAGTCTTAGGCTAAATTGTTTCACATTTTACAGAGCAGACCATATTTTAATATTCGCTGTAATCTGCTTTTCCATCCCTCTTAAGTCCTTTGTTCTACTGCCAAATTATTGCCCTGTCTAACCTTTGCTGCAGGGATAAACTCTGACCTTCATGGAAATTCCACCAACACAGTAAGGGAAAACCTTAGCCTTAGCCAGGCCTAGATCCCAGCAATGAAAGGCAGGTTGAAATGAGATCTTCATTGGAATAACACACTCAAATGGTTTACTCAAAATGGGCATTGAAAATGATGTCTTTTGTTAAAAAAAATGCCTCTAACATTATTATTTTTAAACATGTGGCTTAGATGGTGCCTATATTCAACCATAAAAAATAGTACAATGATAAATTCAATGTTTTGTCATAGTGACAGATCCTAACTTCTAATCCTACAATTTATAATGATTCTTGCTCCTAATGTCACTAATATGAAAATCAATATATATATATTGCAGAGAGGACAATGTCAACTCTTAGGATTATACTTACTTGGCAAAGTATTATTTGGTTTCCAGAGAAGAATTTACTTATCATTTTGAAGTCAAAGAGTCTTTAGTCAATATCAAAGGTGACACAGAAGTTAAATTCAGATTCTGGATCAAGTTGTCTGCTCCTGATCCAGGGATGGTGCTGGTGTTGTAGCCTAATGGGTAAAGCCACGACCTGTGATGCCGGCATTCCATCTGGGTGCTGGTTCAAGTCCCATCTGCTCCACTTTTGATCAGGCTCCCTGGTAATGGCCTGGGAAAAACAACGGAAGATAGTGCAGGTGTTTGGCCCCTGCAACCCATGTGGGAGACCCAGATGAAGCACCTGTCTACTGGCTTCAGCTGGCCCACACCAGCCATTGTGGCCATCTGGGGAGTGAACATTTAATATAATTTCTTTTGTTAAGAAAATTGTCTCTAACATTATTATCTTGAAACATGTGGTCTAGATGATGTCTGGAATTCAACTATAAAAATAGTAAAATGATAAACTCAATATTTTGTCAGTGGAGGGAAGATCTCTGTCGTTGTTTCTTCCTCTCTGTAACTCTGACTTTCAAATAAATAAATCCTTAAAAAAAAAAGAAACCATTAGTAACTTGATGATAAAATAAAATGACGGTCAATAGGCAAAAAGCTATGAGCATGAGACCCTTCACCTGCACAATGGCCTACTGACATTTCATGTCCCATCTTCTCTCCATAAGAGGTAAAGAACCAAACAAATATCTGTATTGAACACCTATTATGTATGTGGTGGGATGTTTCAAAACAAAGGGAAGACTGTGTCCTTGCCTTGCTGACTAACCTCACTGGAGCGCTAAGTCACTTTCCCAGGAACCCAGAGTCTAGTCAGAGCTCATCTACCTTTGGGTTGAGTCATTCAACATACGTGTGCTCCAGGACAAGACACTGCAGTGGTCACAGTCTCTGGGGCATCTGATTCCAAATGCAGACGACTTGCATGTCCCTGTTGGAGACTCTGATTTAGTGTGATACAAACCCAGGAGTCTCCATGTCCATGAGTACTCATCATTTATGGATACAACCGATCAAAGTTGTCCTTTGTTAATTAAGAAAATCTTAGGCAGGCAAGATTGCCCTATGCTCATGTGATTTGCTCAGTCTATGCACTGGAAAATGGTCTTGGGGATTAATGGGATATATATTTACAGCCACCAATTGCAGTTTGGAAATATTAAGGCCTCTTGGTAAATGCACCATATGAGAATTATTTTTGGAAAAGAAAACAACACCTGTGGTTGTTTCTCCAACTCTTTTAGCTGGATCCCAAAGGGCACTCTGATCTGTTAGGAAGACTTTCAGGGGCAGGAAGCCCCCTTGCTCCACTTGCATAGGAGGATGTCTGTGTAGAAGAATGTATGTGAGTTGTCCATTGCAGGACGTGGAGAAGAAGGAGCTGAGCTCTGACAGGTTTTATTTGGCTACTTGCTCCTCCAACAGTGCATAAAGTACAAGTGTCACAACTGAATGTGGGAGGGAGATCAAGCCCGTGAAAGGGGACTCCACATTCTTGACACCAATAGCTCGGATCATTACAGATTCAATCTTGATACTTGTTACTGGTCTGTCTCTATTTTCTGTACTCAAGGCTCAGTTTTGGCAGATTATGTGTGTCCAGGAATTTATTCATTTCTTCTAAGTTTTCCAATTTGTTATTGTGTAGTTGCTCAAAATACTCACTACTGATCCCTTGTATTTCTGTGGTATCCATTGGAATATTTATTTTTCATCTCTAATTTTATTTGAATCTCCTGTCATTTTTTTATTTATCTAAAAGATCACTGATTTTGTTTATATTTCAAAAAAAAAAAACATAACTCTTTGTTTAATTGGTCTTCTTGAAGGCAGGATATCACTGAACCTTGTGTTTTTATCCATTTATCCAGTATAATTTTTTTAAAAACGTATTTATTTACTTGAAAGTCAGAGTTACAGTGAGAGAAGGAGAGGCAGAGAGAGAGAAAGGTCTTCCATCTGCTGGTTCACTCCCCAGGTTTACCCCCAGGTCAAACACCGTGCTGCTGCTTTTATATTTAAAGATCAAGCCAGAAGAGCTTTTGGCTGGAGATCTTCCTAATCCTTTAGGAAAAATAAATACAGTGTGTGTTCTCCACAGATCAGAGGGCTTCGAGAAAGGGATTTAACCTAACATTTATTTTTGTTTGCTTGTTTTTTTAAAGATTTATTTTACTATTATTTGGAAGTCAGAGTTACACAGAGAGAGAAGGAGAGGCAGAGAGAGAGAGAGGTGTCTTCCGTCTGCTGGTTCACTCCTCAATTGGCCGCAATTGAGCTGCGCCGATCCAAAGCCAGGAGCCAGGAGCTTCTTCCAGGTCTCCTGCGTGGGTGCGGGGGCCCAAGCACTTTGCCCATCTTCTGCTGCTTTCCCAGGCCATAGCAGAGAGCTGGATTGGAAGTGGAGTAGCCGGGACTCCAACCGGTGCCCATAAGGGGCGGCTTTACCCGCTACACCACAGCTCTGGCCTCTAGGCTGTAATTTTAAATTGGGGAATTTAGCCTATTTGTGTTCAAGATTATTGAGAAGTATTACTTAGTCCTGTCATTTTGAAAAAGATTCTTTGTTTATTTTAAATATTCTTTGTTCTTTCTCCAGTGGGTTTTTTCGCTTGTCTTCATCATGGTAGTAACATTTCTTTGTATGTATAGGGCTTCCTTAGACATCTTTGGTAAGGCCAGTGATGAATTCCTTCAGTTTTTACTTGTCTTGGAAAGTCTGTTTCTCTTTTGTTTATGAAAGAAAGTTTTATTGGGTAAAGTATTCTTGGTTAGGGGCCAGCGCTGTGGTGCAGTGGGTTAAAGCCCTGGCCTGCAGCACTGGCATCCCATATGGACACCAGTTTGAGTTCAGGCTGCTCCACTTCCAATCCAGCTCTCTGCTATGGCCTGGGAAAGTAGTAGAAGGTGGCCCAAGTCCTTGGACCCCTGTACCCATGTGGGAGACCCAGAAGAAGCTCCTGGCTCCTGGCTTTGGATCAGCTCAGCACTAGCTATTGCCGTCATTTGGGGAGTAAACCAGAAGATGGGAGACTTCTCTCACTCTCTCTCTGGCTCTACCTCTCTCTATAACTCTGTTTTTCAAATAAAAAAAGTAAATCTTTGAAAAAAAAATCCACCTGCATTGAAATTTCTAAATTTAAAACAAAAACAAAAAAGTATTCTTGGTTATCAGCTTTATTATTTTCTTTCATAACTTGGAATATATCATTCCTTGGTCTGTAAGGTTACTGTTGAAAAATGTGCTGTTAGTCTACTGGAGTTTCCCTTAAAAAGGACCTGGGAACCTCTTCTTGCACATTTTAGAATTCTCTTTGCATTGTACTTTTGATAGTGTGAATATAATGTGTTGCAGTGAGGATCTTTTATAGTCATGTCTACTTGGAGTCCTTGGCGTGTCCTAAATTTGGATGTCCACATGCGTCTCCAGATTGGGGAAGTTCCTAGCTATTATTTCATTGAAAAGGTTTTTTTATACCTTTACTACTCTTGTCTCCCTGAGAGATTCCTCAGATTTGAAAATTTGCTCGTGGAGTATGTTCCAAAGTTCTCAGACTGTTTTCATTTCATTTTTTGCCCCCATCTAGGATATTTCAAAAGACTTGTCTTCAGGTCAGAATTTCTCTGCTTGATCTAGATTGTTGTTAAGGCTTTCAACTGTGTTTTTTGTGTTTTGTTTTTGTTTTTGTTGTTGTTGTTGTTTGTCTAGATGTTCATCTCTATATTTATGTTTGGTTCTTTTTCAAAATCTCTATCTTTGCTGAATTCATCATTCATGTCACGTATTGATTTCTTAACTTCATTTAGCTGTCTATTTGTGTTCTCTTATGTTTTTTAGTAGCCTTGTAATCATTCTTTTGGATCCTTTATCAGCAATTTCATCAATCTCCTTTTCTTTGAATCTAGCATGATAGCACTATTTGTTCCTTTCGGAGTGTCACATTGCCTTGCTTTTTCACACTTCTTGTCTCTTTACGTTGATAGCTGTGCATCTGGTAGACTGTCACTTTTAAAGACTTTTAAAGAGTGGTTTTTATTGACTAAAGGCATTTCCCCAAAGCTGTGCCTGCAAGTGTCAGTTCGGTAGGCTACTTTGGCTTTAGTTCCAGTTATATGTTGTAGTACAGGCTCCCCACATCTTCTTCCACTGTAGTCAATGGCAGAAGGAGGAGAGGCAGGGGGGCCTCCTGTTAGGCCCAGTAGGGGTATGAGGGTTCTGGTTGTGGTGGCTGGAGTCACAATAATGCCAGGTCCAAGTTCATGATGAGTGTGCATTGCTGTCTGTGCCAACAAATGCCAGGAAGGCTTGGGAAGGGAGACACAGCAGGGCTTGGCTCAGCACGGGGTGATATGCACTGCCCTGTGGAAAAGAAGGGAGAGTGTAGGAACAGCCCCAGTCTGGAGACCAAAGACTAGTTCTTCTAAAGGTCCTGGGAGCAAATTCCATGCGGCAGTACTGAACCACCTGCCCTGTTGTAATATAAGCACTACTTGAACGAAGATGATGGGGTCACAGTTGCTGTCGGGTCTAGCTGAATTCACGAACCTACAGTCTTATTTACTGGTGAGATGGAATAACTATGGGGCCTCAGGGAAGGGAATCTGCAGGGGGTTCTCTCCCCTAGGGCAATATGGATCCTGATAGTGACTCCTTTCTCATGATGGTGTCACCCTGCCTGGCAGCCTGTGCCTAGGGGTTGGGGATGGGTCCAATGTGAGTTCCTTCTCTGAAGCAAAGCTCCAAGTAGCTCCCCTTGCTTGGCTCCAAGCCTGTGATGGCTGTGGATCACTACAGGAGCCATGATTGCCAATGCCCTGTTCCCTGGAGACGGGGTCTGCTGGAGCACTCCCATTTACTCTTTCCCACACAGAGAGTCCCTCCAGCCACTATGCTGGTTCTTCAGTCACCAGGCTCTTTGTTCTGCCATGCCAGTTCTCCATGTCTTACAGGATTCCTGTGTCTCCTTTGCTGAGTGTCAGTGTTCTCCCTCAGGCACTCCTTTCAAAATGTACTTTCATACTTGTTGTTTTGATTCTTCTCTGTGGAGAAGACAATCCTGAACACTTCTATTTGAGTGTCGGTTCTCTTAGGCAGAGAAATACAGCCATCTCAGTATCTGCATGGGGGTGGTTCCAGGATTTCCCAGAGATACAAAAATCTGCAGATGCCAAAGTCCCTTATATAACATGGTGTAGTGTTTGCACATAACCTATCTATATCCTCCTGTATACTCTAAATCATCTGTAGGTCACTTACTATTCCTAATAAAAAGCAAATACCACTCAAATAGTTGATATACTATATTGTTTAGGGGAAATGACAAGAATAAAAAGTCTGTTTTCAGTACAGATGCAATTTTTAAAAATAAATTTTTTGTTTGTTCATTTGAAAGAGTTAGAGAGAGGGCCGGCGCTGCGGCTCACTAGGCTAATCCTCCACCTAGCGGCGCCGGCACACCGGGTTCTAGTCCCGGTCGGGGTGCCGGATTCTGTCCCGGTTGCCTCTCTTCCAGGCCAGCTCTCTGCTATGGCCCGGGAGTGCAGAGGAGGATGGCCCAAGTCCTTGGGCCCTGCACCCCATGGGAGACCAGGATAAGTACCTGGTTCCTGCCATTGGATCAGCGCGGTGTGCCGGCTGCAGCGCGCCTGCTGTGGCGGCCATTGGAGGGTGAACCAACGGCAAAAGGAAGACCTTTCTCTCTGTCTCTCTCTCTCTCACTATCCACTCTGCCTGTCCAAAAAAAAAAAAAAAAGAAAGAGTTAGAGAGAGAGAGAGAGAGAGAGAGGGATCTTCCATCCTCTGCTTCACTCTCCAAATGACCCCAATGGCCCCAATGGCCCAGGCTGTGCCAGGAACAAGGAGCTTCTCTGGGTCTCACACATGGGTACAGGGACTCAAGCAGCTGGGCCATCCTCTGTTGCTTAACCAGGGAAAAGCAGCAGGGAGCTAGATCAGAAGCACAGCAGCCAGGACTCAAACTGGTGCTGCAGGTGGAAGCCTTACCTGCTACACCACAAAGTAGGTTCCTAAAATATATTTTCTATCCATGATTGGTTCGATCTTCAGATATGGAACCCACAAATACAGAAGACCAATGTATAGAAATAAATGACAAGCTGGCGCCGTGGCTCACTAGGCTAATCCTCCGCCTTGCGGCGCCGGCACACCGGGTTCTAGTCCCGGTCGGGGCGCCGGATTCTGTCCCGGTTGCCCCTCTTCCAGGCCAGCTCTCTGCTGTGGCCCGGGAGTGCAGTGGAGGATGGCCCAGGTGCTTGGGCCCTGCACCCCATGGGAGACCAGGAAAAGTACCTGGACCAGCACGGTGCGCCGGCCGCAGTGCGACAGCCGCGGCGGCCATTGGAGGGTGAACCAATGGCAAAAGGAAGACCTTTCTCTCTGTCTCTCTCTCTCTCACTGTCCACTCTGCCTGTCAAAAAAAAAAAAAAAAAATGACAAAGACTAGAACAAAACATCTTCTCTCTCTTAAGCTCAGAATGTATAAGAGAACCTGATGGGATTGCTTTCTACTGGCGGAGCAGGATTCAGCAGTGGTTGATCGGGAGGCTGGAACCCAAGCAGGGAACAAGCCCTCACCACAGCTGGTCATGCCTCCTTCCTCATCAGGAGCGGGCACACAGGGAGTTCTGAGGGCACAGGCATTTCACCATGAGGAAGACTGATCTGCAGCTTGTGACCGAGCGTTTGGGATGTCCACCTGGACAAGGGCTTCTCAGGATCATTCTTTTCAGGAGACGTGAGAGATCAGATAGGCGGAGATGGGAATGGGCTGGCCCTCGATCAGGCCAAGACGTCAGGGTCTTCTCTGAAGTGCCCAGAGTGCCTGAGCCAGGAGGGAAGAGGGAGTGGTGCTCACACAGATGGGCCCTGGCCCCAGGGCGGCTTCTCTGCCCCTCTTCAGTGTCTGTGTGGGACAGGGGCATGCTCGTGTGTTCTTAGCTGCCTGCTAAGTGCTCCTATTGAGCACAATGGGATACTCCCAGACATGTGCACTCCTCACGCTGTATGCCAGTGTTTCTATGACGCACAGGGTATATCTGTGCAGATCCTCCTAGAATAACTTAGTTTGCATGGGGAAAAATCTCTTTTTGTGCACATAACTTATTTTAAAGTATACAGATGCTTTTATATTTAAAATCGGAGTTGAGGGCCAATTATGAACAAGTGGTAAAAAATAAACTTTTCCTTATAATAAAGACTAGCATATCCTAGACCTATACTTTTTTTGGTTTAAGAAATAAACATAATGATAAATTAAAACAGTTAACTTGTTCTGAAAACAGCAGGTATTGGGACAAACAGAAATTCAAAGTTTGTTACTTTTAACAACTGAAGGTTCGAGAGATCTTCCTAACCTAAGTCACTAGTTTTACAGAGGAAGAAGTGAAGTTCCAATGTGGTCAAGTGATTTGTTCAAGTAGACCAGCTCATGGAACCCATGGCCCTAGACTCTGGTCCCTTGTTCTCACTAACGCACCAGGCCTCACCCTGCCAAAGCAGAAATGGCGGATAGGGAAGGTATAGGTGAGGTCAGCAAGGCCTATGGTGCTACTCTTAGACATGAGGCCAGGTGGTTTGGAAGGAAGAAACTGGCATCAAGCCAAGTGACCAAGAACAAGAATTAGTGTCCACAGGGAAGCTGTAGCCAAGTGCTGCAGGAGGAACCACGCAGGTAGATGGAATTGGAGCAGGTCTCTATAACATCAGCTTGAAAGGACCTTGAAGAATGAAAGGGATGGATGTAAAGTCAGATGGGGCAGCAAGGGGAGGGATGGAGCCCAGGGTGCTGGAAAAACACTTGAGATATTTGTGATTCAGCTTACTGTCACAGATAAGGCTGGAAGACTAGCTGGGGCCAGAGCCCAGGGCTGCTGTATGTCAGGCTAAAGGTGTGTCCGTGTGTTGTAGACATGTTTGAATGGATGAGTATAGTGTGCTCCCGTACCTGCAGTTTTCACATTCCGCAGTTTCTATGAGGTCAATCACAGTCCAGAAATGTCAAATGTTAAATTCCAAAAATAAACAGTTCTTAAGTTTTTATTGAGTACTGTTCTGAGCAGCTTCATGAAGTATCATCCCATGGAGCAGAACATGGCCTAGTGACCGAGACATGAGTTAAGTTGCCCAGGTCACACAGCAGAGTGCCTCACACTGACTCCCAGCTCTGGCTCCTGGTTCCAGCTTCCTGCTAATGCAGACCCTGAGAGGCAGCAGTGATGGCTTAGGTAACTGCGTTCCTGCCACCCATGTAGAAAACCTGGATTGAGATCCTGACTCCCCGTCTCCCAGGTTTTGTCCCTGGCCTAGAGCCATTGTAGGTATTGGGGAATTCTTCTCTCTTTCTCTCTCTCTCTCTCTCTCTCTCTCTCTCTCCGTGTGTGTATGTGTGTGTGTGTATCCATCTGTCTCTCTGCCTCTCAAATACAAAAATAATTTTAAAAAATCACCCAGTCCTGCTCCATCCTGCTTGAGATATGAGTCATCTCTTTGTCTGGTGTTATCAACACTGTATCTGCTACCCCCCAATTAGTCACTCAGTGGCTGTCTCCATGACCTCATCAGTTTTTAGGGTGTCGTAGTGCTCTTCAAGTAACTCTTCTTTTGCTTAATAATGGCCCCAAAGTACAAGAGTAGTGACACTGGCAATGTTTCTATGGCATATTGTTATAATTATTCTATTTTGTTATTAGTTATTGTTGGTAATTACTGTAGATATGTGTGTACAGGGAAAAGAGCCAGAGTATTTACAGGGTTGGATTCTATCTGTGGTTTCAGGAGTCCATTGGAGATGGTGGAATGTATTCTCTGTGGGTGGCTGATGGGGGGCGCTTCTGTACTGCGATCAAGTCCACGTCTTAGGAGGATTATTCCAGAAGGACTCTTGCAGGGCAAGAATAAAGTCAGAGACATAAAAGAGATTCTTGCAACAGTAGGAGAAGTGTTAACACAGTCTGAAAGCGAGGGCACTGGCAGCCTTTGGGACACACGAGCTGAAAGCGGGCTGAGCCTGGTCAGGGACCTGGTGAGTTTGGTTTGGGACCAGCTGCATTTGAGCTGAGGACAGGCGGGCCCCATGGAGATGTCTAGCTGACAACTGGAAAAATGAGCCTGATGGGACAAGCCCAGGGTTGGAACAGAAGCCAGGGAGTTGCTTGTGTTTAAGGGCAGGGCAGGAGGCAGAAAAGGAGGCATCCCTTGTGGAACGCACGGGAGTCCCCTGCGATGCATCATGACTGAAACCAAAGAAGCAGAGAACGTCAAGGAGGAAGGGGAGGTGACAGAAAACAAAGTCTCCTGTGGCAGTGAGGCCGGGGAGCGAGATCCCCGGGGCTGGGGACAGAGCTGCTGCAGCAGACTGAGTGTTGCCAGGCCGAAGAGTCCGTGAGATTCCCACTCCACATTTGCCCTGTGCCCAGTACAGCCTGAAACACACACAGTAAAAGCAACACCTGAGCACCTGCTCTGAATCAGTGCTCGCATTTCTCCGCAAGCTCGTTTAATCCTCACAAAGACCCTGTGGTGAGTAATTTCCTGAAGATCAGACAGCGAGCAAGGTGACAGAGCCCTCCTGACTACCCAGGCCTCTCGGTCTGCAAACCCTGCGCTTTTCCCATTCTCCCAGGTCATTACCAAGTGCCTGCGGCTTTCATGTTCATGGTCACTGCTTTTAAGGAGATAATTGCCCCCAAAACAGTTACAGAGAGGACTGAAAATGAAGTTAAAACACTGGGAAGGCAGAGCTTCTTTGTGGTCACGTCACACAGTTGGTGCCGTACTCAACATTTATTACCAAATCACTTGGATTTGGGCCTAAATTTGTGTGTGTGTGTGTGTGTGTGTGAAGGATTATTTTAAAAGACTTTGCTCACAAGCCTGTCCTAGAGCAAGTATTTGATTGCTGAAGTGCTGTATACTGAGTCCCATGTAGTCATTCTTTCTCCTCTTTGGCACACCGAATGCTGACTTGGGCATTTTGCAGACTGGACACACATGGTAGACTTCAGGACCACAAGGTGAGTCAGAATTTTCTATTCTGCTTAATGCTATACCCAATTCTACTTTTTCTGTTTATAGAAATTATTATAGCCTAATAATATAGAGAGGAGATTTTGGGTGGGGTTTTGTTGAAATGTCAGGTTGGAAGGAAAAGTCAGATCAAAGCGAAGTAATGTGAGGAGATGTAAATATTGGGGTTGGTGTGTCTGTGATTGTGGGGAGGAGGGTCAAGTGCTGGCCCATATGATCACAGATTCTCAAGGAGAAACATGTTTTCATGACTGACTCAAACACTAACAGTCAGCTCTGAGGATTTTTGCAATACCGAGTTAAGCAAACCTACTGGCTAGTGTTGAGTCAGCCTGCTTGGTCAGTTTTTCCAGCATAAGCAAGTGTTCATAGGCCCAAGAGTGTACAATCCCAGGAATGAAGACTTCCAAAGTCAGTATCCTTATGGAAATGGAGAGATAGTTCCACTTGGGATCTGCTAGAATATTTTTAAATTCTGGCAATAACAATCATGGTCCCATGTTGAGTGGCAGAGGGTGTGTCTGGTGTCAGGGTTCCACGAATTCTAGTTCCTTGTTTCATTTACATCTGTCCTGCTCATGGGGTGGCCGCAGCACACAGGTAATACAGTGAAGTCAAGGGTACAATACGATGCGTTTATAGCACCCATATGTTTAAAAGCATCATTCTCATCTTCATCAGAGCATGGCTGTGTGGAAAATAAGCTTACTCCCTAATAACAAGAGGTGGATGGGTGCTACCCAGAGGGGAGTGGCTGAAAAACAATACATTTTGCCTTTCATCATACTCAATGCAATTTCTCTTCATTACTGTGAGAATAGTGCATGTCATTCTGGGAGCACGACACTGATCATGAGACCTGCATAAAGTTGCCTAGAATTTAAGTAGATACCCATATTCTGCTCACAATTTCAGTGCCCTGTTTATCAATCACAGGGCTCTAAAACATGTATTCGTTTTCTTGGGCTGTTGCAACAAATTCCCACACACTGGGGGTTGCCCAAGCAACACAAATTCCTTGACTGACACTGGAGGCTGGAAGCCTGCTCCATGTTTTATGGAACTGGTTCCTTCTGAAGGCTGTGTGGGAGCATCCACACCATCCCTCTGCCCCCGCTGCTAATATTTGGTCGTCTTTGCTTTCAGAAGCATCACCCCAGCCTCTGCCTCCACGTTCACCTGACATGCACCTGCTCCCTGGGTGCATGGGTTTGTGTCCACATTTGTCCTTTTAATGAGGACTCCAGTCGGATTGGATAGGGCCCACCCTTGACTTGATTACCTCTGCAAAGACTCTGTCTCCAAAAATGGTCACATTCTTGGGTCATGAAGGTTAGAATCTCAACATATGAACTATGAATGGAAATACAGGCAGGAAATACGAGGCATGCCAAGAGTCGCTCTCTTGACTTAGGAGCTGATTTCCTAGTTCGGATTATATGAGTCCTTGATTTCTCCTTTCTACCTTTTCTTGTTGTCCAGCTTCATAATAGTTTGGAAAAGAAAAGGGAAAACAAGAAGCTCAAGCCAGCATATCTCCCTTTGTTGTATAAGTTTTGGTGTCAGGATGGAGGTTTTTGCTCACAATGTGTGCAGCTGGCTTCCCATCACAATCATAGATAAAGGGTGCTAGCTGGCTTAAGTTGTTAAAGCCAGACCTAACTAGAAACAAGCAGAATGAAGGTAGGACTGTAATCCTGGTTGACACTGGGACCCACATTAAGCGTCATGTCCTCCCTTAATGGTGCTGACTGCTGTGGGATTCCAGCACTTGAAACCTTCACTGAGAGTATGCAGGTGGCCGGTTCTGCTTTAAGCTTTAAATGCAGGAAGATGGAGACCCCAGAGAGACCATGGTGGCAGAGCTGGGCATTCCCTTCAGGAGGCTCAGGACCTACAGTGGCATTGATACACTGTGCTTGATGCAGACCCTGGGTCCTGGAGAGACGGTGCAGTGGTGATGGGTTTGTACTAACCCATGCTTATAGGTGGGAAGGTGACGTGGCTCTTGGGGCCGGCAGTTAGCACGGTGGTGAAGACACAGCTTGGGATGCCCACATACCATATTGGAGCAGCTACGTTTGAGTCCAAGATTTGCTCTTGATTCCAGCTTCCTGCAAATGCACACCATGGGAGGCAGCAGGTGATGGCTCAAGTCCTTGGGTCCCTGCCACGCATGTCAGGGACCTGGATTGAGTTCCAGACCCCTCGCTGTAGCCTGGCCCATCCAGGACTATGGCAGATATTTGGGAGTGAACCAGTGAATGGCAGCTCTGTCCATCTGTCTATCTCTGTATCTCTGCCTTTTAAAGAAATAAAAATAAATTTTAAAAATTAAAAAAAGCCTTCATTTTCCCCTCCAGCCTAGTCACTCACATAAGGCATGTCTACTCTGCCCCATTGTTCCACCTCACGAACTTTTGAAAGAGGAAATAGTTTTTAGAGCTTTCTCATGGGGAAATTATTCCGAAATCTCAACCACCACAATTTTTCCAGAACATTCAAAAACCTAGCATCAACTCTTCAAGGTATCAAGGAACAGGCGTCTAGAAAATGAAATTGCATCTTCTCATGGCCACACTGCACAGCTTTCAGAGGCCTGTGGTCAGGATTACGGGAGAGAGGCACCAGAGTGGATTACGACACAGCCCTGACCTTTTACCACCCGCTGCAGCTCAGAAAACAAAACCAAATCCCGGCTTACTAACCATACCTGCGTCTTTTCTGGGAAATACCCCAGAATACAAGTTTGTTTGTTTTTTGAGATGGTTTTCCTTGCCTGGGAGAACTATCCCCAAACTTAGAGCAATCAAGTTCTCATACTACACAAGCGTTTTGCTTCCTCTGGTTGGGCTCCGGGCCTTTTTTCCTCCTCCCTCGACAACACACATCAAGTGCCTTAGATCACAGTTTGTCCTGGGCAGGTTATGCAATCTTATAAATACGAAAATAAAAGGCGTAATTAGAGCTAAAACAGGACACTTTATTTTTAAACCAAAGGAAGCACAGACTGCAACAGAGAAGAAAAAAAGAGATAATTAGGACCATGTCTGGGGCAAACACGTCTTTGTCCTGGCTCCTTCTACTTTTCCCACCAGTTTTTCCCCCATCTGACAGCTTCTCTCTTGGCTCCCTTGGTATACCTATAGTGTTATAATTCCGTGCTAGTTTCTTCTACTAAACGAAGCTTAAAACAAAATTCAACCCAAGGTCTTCGTGCCAATGCACCTTGCCCTTTCAAGAATAAGAGAGAGCTTTGGAGACAAGGTGATGCCTAACCCTATGAATGAATTGTTGATGGTGTTTGGGAAGGTGGGCCAAGGTTAGCAGAGGCACCTGCTAGGAATGCACCCTGTTAGGAATGATAGCTAATATTTACCAAACACTTGATAATGCAGATATGTTCATTTGCCTCTATTTCCTAACAACACCCATATAGAAACATAAATTAGTTTATTTTATGAGGGAAGAATTTGAGGTAAAAAGAATTAAGTCACCTGGCAACAGTTACTGTTCCACCAGATTTGGGGAAGGAACCCAGGTATTTTCTGACCCAAATTGACCATGACCTTATGTCCAGTAATGATAAGGGAAGAACCAGGAGAACAGGGAGGCAGACCTCACTTAGTGAATGTAAAAGAAGCTTTATTCAGGGGCCGGCGCTGTGGCTCACTTGGTTAGTCCTCTGCCTGCGGCGCCAGCATCCCATGTGGGCACCGGGTTCTGGTCCCGGTTGCTCCTCTTCCAGTCCAGCTCTCTGCTGTGGCCCACGAAGGCAGTGGAGGATGGCCCAAGTGTTGGGTCCCTGCACCCGCATGGGAGACCAGGAAGAAGCACCTGGCTCCTGGCTTCGGATGGGCGCAGCACCAGCCATGGCGGCCATTTGGAGAGTGAACCAACAGAAGGAAGACCTTTCTCTCTCTCTCTCTCTCTCTCTCTCTCTCTCACTGTCTATAACTCTACCTGTCAAATAAATTTTAAAAAAATAAAAAAAAGATTTATTCAACGTTCCAAAGATGGAAGTGCCAGGGAAAGTTACTCAGTTCCAGGATCTTCCATTTTTCTGTAGCTGTGGGAAGAGTGAGTGTAGACCTGACTCCAGGTAAGGCCTGGAGTGGAAACTGAGCTTAAGACCTCAGATGTGCGTGTGCAAGGGGTACTCATCAGCCGTTTTCTGAGCTGTCTCTAACAGCCACATTCACAACAGCAGAGAGTGGCATGGTGCTTGCCAGGAGCCAAGGAGATTGGGCAAAGGTCAGGGGTGAGCCCACAGATAGGCATCTGCAGCTATGCCCGATGAGTCACTTCTAGAATGTTCTTCTACGCGGCGCCTGCAGCTGACCCCACTGTGTCCTCCCCTGAAACCTCTGCAGAGAAGGTGGATTCCTCCCCAGTGTTCTCACCATAGTAGCACAACAAAGCCAACCTCCGATGTGTGTGGACCTTTTCCAGGGAGAGAACAGGGGTTCAGAGGCAGCCAGTGGCAGAGAAAGGCAGGGGTTCAATGGAGCCAGGTGGTGGGCCAGCGAGGCGGCGTGTCGGGGAAAGACCAGGGCAGGGGTTTGGAGGGTGCCTGCAGGGATCTAGGGTCCCTCACAGGTCGGCAGGCAAACGACAGTCACGCAGTAACTTGCCTCTGATTCACTCTGTCTTTTGCCCTTGCTGACTGCCTCCTGGTCCCAGTCTGGTTTCTACCTGCAGCTGTTTTGTTTGCTTCCAAGAAGGCTAAAGGGAGATTCCAGGTATGTCTGCCTCTTCCATCAGGCAAACACTTCCAAGGACACCCCTAGCAGACTTGCGCTTCTGTCTCCTTGGCCAGAACCATGACTCACGGCCACCCAAGGCTAGAACAAGGCGGCCGAGACAGCAAGTTGGCCCTGGGATTAGGGCTACAAGGAAGAGGAGAGAGTGGCTGCATCTGCTGCTGCTGTTGTCACTGTTCACACCTGAGTGAAAATAACTCCTCAGTCAGACCCACCTGGACCTACAGGAAGGGAATTTCTGACAGGTATGTAGGATGGAGATGGACCCACGACGAGGAACCAGGATTGGTTCAATGTATGATGCACTTTTAAAAACAGCTTTATGAGATGTTCAACAGTGCAGAAGGATGTGTAGACAGAAAATACCCAGGCGGAGGGAAGGCCCAGGTGAAGTAGGTGAGAGGTAATGGGGTAGGGCTGTTGAAAGTAGGATGTGATGATAATGACGAGCCCTGTTTATTTTGTGATTTTCTCAGGATTGACAGCTTCTCTGGTATGCCAGCCACTAATGCCTTTCCTTGCTACACAAACTTAACATCACAAATGCTTGCTGTGAGACACACACACACACACACACACACACACACTTTTCTGAGAGGTTAAGGAAGATGCTAGCAATTACAGCACTCCTAAGGAGGCAGACGGAGAGGCACAGGGAACAGGCCCACCTGTTCTAGGTCACAAATGCCCTCTGGGAGTCTGCCTGCTCATCTTCCCTTCTGTGTGGCGTCAGAGGGCTGGGGCCAGGATGACACCCAAGAGATTGCCTTTACTGGGCTCCACACCATTAGGGCTAATCTTGAATTCATACTTCAAGAACAAAGCCAGCTGTGAATCAGTGCCGCAGAAAGCCAAAAGGAGGAAGATCATGAATCACGCCATTTCATTCTTTCCTCTTTCTTTTTCCAAGTTAATTTGCCTTTAATTTCATTTCGGAGGTTCCTTTGGCTGTGAAGGCTTGGATTTTCCCTGCTGTGAGGTCAGGGCTTTGGGAGTTGAAGGATCATTGACATGCCTGGGCTGTTGATGGATGGAGCTGCCAGCAGCTCCCAAAGGCAGACGGTGGCTCTGGCACTCCAGTGGGTGACACTGCTTCCCAGGAGCTACCGAAGGTCACTTATGGAGCTGGAGGGTAGCTGCCGTCCTCAGGACTCCAGGTTGACCTTGTAACCACGGGAGGCCCCTAGAAGCGTGTTTTTTTGTCCTTTAGTGTCACTTGTATTTCTTCCACCCCAAGCACCTGGCATCAAATCACTGGGAGATGATTTTTAAAGCTTGTCTTATTTAAAAGCGATTCCATTGATTTATCATGTTCATGCTGTCACGAGAGATTCCCAGCATGCTAAAAAGAGTGATTTATGAAAACATTTTTATTTTTAAATTTGTAGCTCCTGAACATGAGCTTATTTTCTTCTATGTTGTCAATTAAATCAGTTCATAATAAGCTCTGATTGCATGAATCCACTCCCCAAGGTAAAGTCGAGTTCTCTCTTCAAGGCTAGGTGTGTGTTCCTGATGGTTTGATATCACACTCTCCCCTTTGCTTACTGTAAGTAAAAAATATCTTTTAATCAAATAAAATATTTGTATTTAGAAAAAGATAATGAAGACTGTTCTATTTATTTTAGAGTTTTGATAGTTAAGTGAGATTAATATGTTAGAATAGTTTAATTAGTTTTCTCAATTGCCAAAATATATTATCCAGTGTTTACACTGAGAGTGTTACATCAACCCTGAATAGAGAAAAAAAAAATACATGATCTTCATGGAGGTAGTTTTTAATCTAGGCAATAAATTAATGTTTTCTACTCAAGCTCACAAAGTTAATTTCTTCGACTGATTTTGAGTGCATCCGTCCTCTCTCTGTGGTAGCACAGGTCTTGCTGTGCACCTCTACTTATCACATGCCACTGTGGATTCCAACTGTCCATTCATTTGCTCGTCTTCTCTACCAGCTAGGAAGCTACTAAATCATTTTGGACAAATGAACAAACATCTGGGAATGGGAAGGAGAGTAAAATTGAATAAATGGTTATGGGTTAAAGTAGTCCTTAAAAATCATCGGAGCAGAAATGTACACTTTAACTAAGGCAGAGACTAACAGATCAGAGCATAAAAAAACACACAGAGAGTCAGGTGTTTTGGCACAGCCACTTAAATCCCTGCTTGGGATGCCTACATCCCATATCAGAGAGCCTGGCTGGGTTCAAGTCTCAGCTGTTCTGTTGATCCAGCTTCCTGCTGGTGTACATCCTAGGAGGCAACAGATGATGGCTCAAGTACCGGAGTCCCTGTGAGTCACCCACGTGGGAGACCTGGGTGGAACTCTGGGCTTCTGGCTTCAGCCTGGTCCAGCCCTATGTGTTGCAGGCATTGGAAGAGTGAACCAACAGATGGAATATCTTTTCTCTGCCTTTCAAATAAATTGAAAATAAATAAATAAAAATTAAACACCTATACACACATAGAGAAATACAAATATTTGCACCTTATTCCGCCATGTATATGTAATCTTCTTTGGTGGTAGAGGGGAGTGAGGGTGAAATGAATGTTTTGTCTTCAGGCCAGTATTGCCTCTCTCCCTGTCACACCCTCCTTGTCTCTCCTGGGCCCTAGAGCAGCAGCCCCTTGTTGGGTATTCCTGACAGCTATGGTCTGTGTCTTTCCCAAATGCACATGCTGAAGAGAGGAGGAGGAGGGGCCTTTGTGGAGGTGTTTAGGTCACGAAGGCAGAACCCACACCATTGGGATTAGTGGTGGTGTCCTAATTCAGGACCCCTGGGAGCTCTCTCACTCCTTCTTTTTTTTTTTTTTTTTTTGACAGGCAGAGTGGACAGTGAGAGAGAGAGAGAGACAGAGAGAAAGGTCTTCCTTTGCCATTGGTTCACCCTCCAATGGCCGCCGCGGCAGGCGCACAGCGCTGATCCGATGGCAGGAGCCAGGTGCTTCTCCTGGTCTCCCATGGGGTGCAAGGCCCAAGTACTTGGGCCATCCTCCACTGCACTCCCTGGCCACAGCAGAGAGCTGGCCTGGAAGAGGAGCAACCGGGACAGAATCCGGTGCCCCAACCGGGACTAGAACCCGGTGTGCTGGCGCCGCTAGGCGGAGGATTAGCCTAGTGAGCCGCGGCCCCGGCTCTCACTCCTTCTGCCATGTGAAGACAGCAAGAAGGTGCCAGGTAAGGGCCAGGAGGAACACGGCCCTCACCAGACACCATACTGGCCTTGACCTTCGATTTCCCAGCCTCCAAAACTGTGAACAACAGGTTTCCATTGTTTCATGGCAACTCAGTTCATTATATTTTGTTCTAGCAGCCTGAACACAAGACACTGACCTCTCTACTGAAATAACTGCAAATTACGGAGTTGATTATATTATCCCTCCTTTAACAGCCACTCAAGGCCATGTTACCATCTTTGAAGAAAAGAAAGCCAGGCATGGCTGCCTCACCTGTCTGTCGGGATCCTTTACACTCTCTCCTAGCCCTATCCATCACCAGATCAACCACGAAAACTTCTTTGTAGCTCTTGAACTTGCCGCGTTGTTTCGCGCCTCTACATGAACTTTCCCTCTTCCTTTTGTCCTATGGTGACCCCTGGAGCCGAGAGTGAGGAACTCCATCCAGGTCCGAGTGGGTGGCAGGATTTGAGCCATCGTCTGCTGCCTTCCAGGTGCATTAGCAAGAAGGTGAATTGGAAGTGGGGGCAGGAGTCAGCCCTAGGCAGTCCCAGATAGAATGTGTGTGTCCCGAGTGGCAGCTCTTTCTGCTGTGTTGGAACAAGCCCTCCAGGAGGTTCTGAAGTGGCTCCAACTTGAGAACCGTGGCTCGCAAGAACAAGGAAGTCAAGATTTCCTAATATGCTGATGTCTCACTGGCATGGAGCGCACATTAATGAGTTTACACAGGCTCACCTGCACGAGGAAAACTGCTCACGACTTCCTTCAATGTACTTGCATTCCTAAGACCCTTGTTCAGATCTACTCTCCTTTCTCAGATTCAACTCCTGAGCACCTTCCCTGCTAATGGTGGGACAGGGAGATCCTAAGGATAAGATCTGCAGCTTGTGGTTAAGTGAAAAGATCTATCTGGAATGAAAAGAGCCTGTTTGTGTTGGAACAAGTTCCCTAGCCCGAGGGTTCACCCTGCTCTACAGAGAGAGGGAAGGAGGCAGCAGTTAGCAGTGGTGGATCACTCCCTTGGTGTTAGGGACGCCTGGGCTAGACTCCTCCCCTAACACTTAGAACTGGCCACCTGCTTTCCCAGGCCTCATTCCACCAGACATGAAAGGGGACTAAGAATAACCCAGCAAGGGGTGGGGGCGGCATTGTGAAGCTAAAAAGGGACACTGGCACGCAGCTGCTCAGCAGATGCTACCTCTGCCCCTCTGCCACCACCTGTGAAAGGCCTGGCCAGAGCCAGAGTCACAAGGGGGCTTACGGTGGGGCTGACCGAGTCCTGGGGGCCGAGGTGGCACTCCAGCAGGGTTTGGTGACAGAGACCCTGGGAGGGTTTCCAGAGAAAATACAGGACACTGAGTTAAATTTGAATTTCAGACAAATAATAATACATGCTATTTCAGGTTACACATGGCCCATGTAATAGGTAGGACATACTTATGCTAAAACATCATTGGTCATTTGTCTGAAATTCAACTTCAGCTGAGGGTCCTGTGTTCTTACTTGCTCATGTGGCTACCCTGGGCAGGAAGCAAGTTCCAAGGCATATCTTTCCTCTCCCCTTCCTGGTGTTTCCAAAAGGTCAATTCTGAGTACAACAGGCTGCCCCACCTGATGTGGGAGATGTGGAGTGGAAGGGAAACCTCACCTAATTGTTTTGGGAATGTGAAGGGAGGGGCAGAAGCAAGGAGAGATGAAAGCTGATAATCAGGTTCCCCCCAGCACGGGGACAGGAGCCCGCTCCCACCCAGGTATATCTACAGGTAAAGTGGCCATTAACCCCTCCGGAACACTCACTGCACAACCTAAATTCCAATAAGGAATAAGGACCACCCTTTTGAGACATCTGTGGTGATTTTTATATTCCAAACTTACATTTATAGGATAAGAAGGTTTTACTATAAGAGTTGGGTCTTTGAGTATTGGCTTATTTTCCCTCTTTTGCAAATGCTTAGCAGTTGAATTATTTAAACTAGGGATGAGGGAGTTGCAGGGAGGGCTGCCTGCCCCAGGCACAGCCAGGGGAGGTGCTAAATGTGGTTATCAGGAGATCAAAGAAGCGAGAAGAGACTCCTTTGATCTGAGGCTTGTCAGAGTTGCAATTAGGTCTTTGAGACACTCCCTCCTGCATTCAGTTTTTCTTCTTTCTTCTTGGACACCTGGAAGTGCCAGAGCATGGAATGCCCTAGAAAAAGCCCCCTTGAATGGCTACGAGAAACCCAAGTGCCCCAGGATAAGGCAGACACAGTCCCTCCCAGAGGAAAGCCCCTTTTCTAAATTCGCCTGCTCTCATTCTTTATTTTTGAGGGAGAAACAGGTAAATGTGAAGCTCCCCCAGGTGTGCCTGCAAATGCAGGAGCTGATAGGAATCCACTGTGGTTTCAATGCTGTTCCTTTGACACAAAAACGAACTGTACCACTTGGCTGAGATTTTTTGTTGCCTGGACTTTATTTATTTATTTATGCATTTATTTATTTTGGAGGGCGAGGGGAGTTAGGGAGGTGACTCAGGGGGATCTGTCAAGTCGGAGCTAAGGTTGCTTCATACCCAAGGCAAACTGCACCCCCTCTGGTTCCTCTGATCTTTCACTTGCTAAATAACACAATCACACCCAGAGCGCTGCTCCATCTTCCAGTTACCCAGAAGAGCTGCCTTATCGGGAGTCTGTAACGTCTTACTCACGACAGTCCTCTAAAAGCAGCCTAAGTCTCATTCTGAGGATTTTTTTTTTTTTACTACAACCTGTACTAGTCCAAAAGTTCAAGAATCGTGGGTCCATTTCTTCAAGGGAGCTAAACACTGCTTCCCTATCAGTCTCTGCATGTTACAGAATGTCTTGTGGTTTTCATGTTTGTTTCCATAACGGACAAGATTTGCTATGTGTGTTTCCTAATCCCGAGATATTGAAATATTGATTCTCATCCTGACCCGCCTGCTGGGAACAGAGCCAGCATATCTGCATCTCGAGCCTTGGAATTCAGACTGTCTCCCTGACCTAGCCCGTGAACACCAGCGTGAGAGTAGGTTTGTTTGGGTAGTGGGGATTAAAAATCCCAGTGACATAGCTGTCTGGCCTCATTTCTCATTGACAAAATTGGGCAGCCGTGCCTGACACTGGCAGCCAGCATTCTCATGTGTTTACCCTAATATCCTTTTAGCTTTCTCTTTTTTTGTCTATTTGCTTTTAATGTATATAGGCTGTCCAGTAAAAATGAGAAAAGCCATGCTAGCTAAAGATTCATTTGAACCCCTGAATAGGACTGTCTGATAAATGGAAAATATTTTACAGGGAAGCCCAGGAAGATTAATTATTTATGCTACGTCAAAGATGTCTGCTGACACGGAAAAATATTACAGGCCTTTCCATTATTCTTGTCATCTTTGAAGGGAGATGAAAGATGGTTTGGACCCACACTGCCAATCTGAGGCTGGGCGCAGTATCTGATGGGCTATAATCCCATCCCATGGGAAGATGGGGAGCTGGGGAATACCTGTGCCCAATGACCATTTATCAGATACCCAGGAAACAGAGCAAAGGTGAACCCTGAAGACACTGACATACTTAGTGTCTCCCCAAGATTGCTTCACTCCCTTCCTTCAACTCGACCTGGGACTGATGCCACATTCGTGCACCTGGTCCAGGGTGATAACCTCCCGACAGGTCTCTCTTCTCTGTCCTGTGCCTCCACACTACTGGCTGAAGAACCCACCTATGCGCAATCCTCTAGGGCTCCCTGTTTCCCAGAGCCCCATTGACCTTATCAAATATATCCAATGTAACATACCAGATGCGCAACTTCAAAAAGTTCAAGAAAAATGAAAGGGAAAGATAAATTATTTTGGTTTGAGAAAAAAATAGAAATCCATGCATTTTTTTCCACAATACACATATTCCATTAAAGACCCTTTGCACGCACTGGCTTCAAACTTTTTGCACCAAAATAAACCTGTCTTTTACTTCTATTTTCCATGAACTTTTGAAGTCCCCACATAGTCCTCCATGATTTGCCCTATCTCCCCCGCACCCCCGCCCCCACAGCAGGCTTCCTTCCAATCCCATCTTAAAGTTCACCCTGAAATGCTGTTCCCACATGTCTGTTTTTGCTCATCTGTGTCATTTTTCTTGGATATCTCCTCCTGGAAGCCTTCCATGATTGCAGTGCTCCCACCATTACTCACCCTTCCTGTGCTGGTTTCCATCACCGCTCTCAGCACATTTTCTGACCCCCTGGCCCGTGCATCTCCTGATTTCTCCGCAAATCATTTGAGAGTAGGAAATGTTGTATTCACCTTTGTGTGCACGGGGAATTAGTGCACCAATCCGAGAGGGTGCTCATGCGTGTTTCTGAGCTAAATTTAAGAGAAGATGCTGAGAGCAGAACAGGAATAACAAAGGCAGAAATGGGCATTGACAACATTCTGGTTTTGGTAACCACCCTTCCGGGAAGATCATCCCGCCTGTGCTAGTGAGGAAACAGAGGGTGGCCAAGATGAAGTCTGGCGACGAAGCACAGCCAATGCAGGAGTTGTAACTTGCCTCTCAGGGTCAAAAGGCTTTGGCCGGTGCCACAGCTCACTAGGCTAATCCTCCGCCTGCGGTGCTGACACCGCGGGTTCTAGTCCCGGTTGGGGCGCCAGATTCCGTCCCGGAGCCGGTTGCCCCTCTTTCAGTCCAGCTCTCTGCTGTGGCTGGGAGTGCAGTGGAGGATGGCCCAAGTGCTTGGGCCCTGCACGTGCATGGGAGACCAGGAAGAAGCACCCGGCTCCTGGCTTCGGATTGGCACAAAGTGCCGGCCGTGGCGGCCATTTAGGGGGTGAGCCAACGGAAGGAAGACCTTTCTCTCTCTCTCTCTCTCATGTCTAATTCTTCCTGTCAAAAAAATAAACAAATAAAAGCGTTACTTAAAGATTACCTGTAAGCCTTGCTCTTGCGTGGGTTCCTCATCGAGGCACACAGAAAAAGAGGTTTTGTAAAGGCCATCACCTTTACAGCACCAATCTGACATGGCAAAATTAGGTAACAGTCTCTTGGGCTTAAATCATTTATTCATTAGCCCATTCAGCAAGGATATATTGAGTCCTCACTCTATGCTGGGCACTGTGCACAAGCGGGAATGATTTAAAGCAAGACAATTTGCCCTAAGGAAGCATTCGTGGAAAATAATCTGCCTAGAAAAATTTCTCTAATAATGTGGAATGTACTAGCCATTGACTCCCCCAGGGAATGAGCTATTTTATCAACTAGAGTCACATAAATCACGCACATTGGTAGGCAAGAATAGCCGACATGCCAGAAGCATTTATGAACACCAAGGAGTGCCTGGATCTTTGGATCTGTTAGTTCCAGCTGAAAGGACTCACATCATAAATGGGAATTACTGGAGGTATGATAGTTGGAACAGAAAACCACTAAGGTCTTAAGGACCAGTTTGAGGAACTGGACAGAAACAAGGGGAGGCAAGTCCCCTGATCCCTGGCTGACAGCCCCCTGCACGATGGCCAGTGAGGTCCTCCCCAGTCCCCACCATCTGCCTGGCTGCTAGTGTGGGACTTGGGTATTTTGGCTACCGTTGCCACCACTAGAAAAGAATAACTTAGTGACCTCACCTCCTAATGCCTCCAGCTCCTGGTCCTTATGGGCACATCTAATTAGTGAGCCCTGTCCAGAGAAAATCTGTGCCCTGGCTGGGAATGTGGGTGCCCCACTTGGCAGCCACTACGGAGACAGGAGCTGAACCTCCCCATATACATATATATATATACTTTATATATTCTCCAAACACAGGGAGGGCATCTGGACAACCCCAAACAGCCACTGTCCATCCTAGTCACAACAGATTTTTTTTTAAAGCTTAGGATTAAAGCATCTCATCAATGGTCATATCATATAAAATATGAAAACAAGCATTTATCTTTTGTTGGACACTACTAATTGGATTCCTGATTGCCTTTGGTAATCAAGGTTATGGCATTTTATAGGAATAAATGCTATAGAAAGTGTTTATAGAAATGGTGATAAATTTAACCAAATGCCTTTCTTTCTGTAAATAACAAAAAAGATCAATAACATGGGGAAACTTTAGAAAGTTCATTGGAAATTTATATTATGAAAAAACTATACATGGATTTCCAAAATTTTTGTGCCAAAATAAATTTATCTTTTTTTTAAATTTATTTTTTTATTTTTTTTACAGGCAGAGTGGACAGTGAGAGAGAGAGAGAGAGAGAGAGAGAAAGGTCTTCCTTTGCCGTTGGTTCACCCTCCAATGGCCGCTGCGCGCTGATCCGAAGCCAGGAGCCAGGTGTTTTTCCTGGTCTCCCATGCGGGTGCAGGGCCCAAGGACTTGGGCCATCCTCCACTGCACTCCCGGGCCATAGCAGAGAGCTGGCCTGGAAGAGGGGCAACCGGGACAGAATCCGGTGCCCCGACCGGGACTAGAACCCGGTGTGCCGGTGCCGCAAGGCAGAGGATTAGCCTATTGAACCACGGCGCCGGCCTAAATTTATCTTTTAATTGTGTTTTTCCATAAACTTTTTGAAATATCCTTACACGCTGTGACATTATCTCCTTCCCTGCCTCAACTCACTTCCCTTCCTCCTATCGACTTACCATCCTTCCATCCTTCCTTCCTTCTGAAATTCTTACCCAGTACCTATTATATGATAGGCACTGTGGTTGGTACTTGAAAACAAAGGATAACTATGATACACTCTTTTTTTTTTTTTTTTTTGACAGGCAGAGTGGACAGTGAGAGAGAGAGAGAAAGAAAGGCCTTCCTTTTTGCTGTTGGTTCATCCTCCAATGGCCGCCGCAGCCAGCGTGCTGTGGCCGGCACATCGCGCTGATCTGAAGGCAGGAGCCAGGTGCTTCTCCTGGTCTCCCATGGGGTGCAGGGCCCAAGGACCTGGGCCATCCTCCACTGCCTTCCCGGGCCACAGCAGAGAGCTGGCCTGGAAGAGGGGCAACTGGGATAGAATCCGGTGCCCCGACCGGGACTAGAACCCGGTGTGCCAGCGCCGCAACGCGGAGGATTAGCCTATTGAGCCACGGCGCCAGCTATGATACACTCTTAACCATCAAGTTGTCCCTAGTGTCACAGAGGAAAGACAGACATGAAACAAGTAACTGCCTTGAAATATTAGCAATACCGGGGTAGAAATCTAGACAGGGTTCAGCTGGGACTCACAGCTGGGGTGTTCCTTTTCATTCTGTGCAATGGAGAGGTTAGAGAAGATGACACTCTAAGCTGTCAGTGGCCACCAGGCTAACGCAGAGGGACATTCCCAGGGCAGGGAACTCATAAGGACAGAGTAAGGGCATGAAAAAGACATAAAGGCATGCCCCTGAGAGTGGGGCTGGCTGGGACAGGAGTCTGGGGAGGAGGGGGGAGAGGGAGAAGCAGCCCCGAGGCAGAAGCTCTGAGAAGAGGGTCACTGAGGCTCTCATTACATACAGAGGGGTTTGCAGTTGACCTTGGCAGCCTAGAGAGCCATGGAAAGAATAAAGTGATCAGATGTATATGTTTCCAAGATCTGGAATGGGATAAAAGCCAGGGGACCAATCCCGAGACTCTTGGCATCCAACTGGAAGATGAGAAGCACCTAAAGTACTTCATCTGTGGTGGGAATGGAAAAGAAGAGAGAAAATCAGTTTTTAGGAGCTGAGAAGCAGGACTTTGTGTAACTGAGAGGAAAGGCTGGCTGTGCCACTCCCCAGACAGAGAATGGGGGAGGAATTACAGGAGGTCATCGAGGGAGAGGGGAGCCCAGGGTAATGCAGTAGGTTCTGACCATGCTGATGCTGAACTATCTGTGGACCATCCAGGTAAAGAGGTAGTAGCATTGATGGTGGACATAGAGGGCAAGAGCCCAAGAGAGAGATCGAGGATTAGAGTTGAAAGCAAAGAGATCCATTACCAGTGTTATCTTACCAAGAAACTGCTAGAGTCTCCTAGTGACCAAAGGAAAACCTGGTAACATATGTCCCAAAGTGTGAACTGGAAAATTCAGGTTAATCTCAAAACTCCAAAGGAGGAATTGAAGTTTAAACTCTTACCCCCTCCCCTAAATCTCAGACTTTAAAAAAACTGAGATGCAGGTTAGTTAGTTCTTATTTATTTAGAATGCAGAGAGACAAGGATCTCCTAGTTGCTGCTTCACTCCCCAAATGCCCACAATAGCCAGGGTTGGACTGGGTCAGGCTGAAGTTGGGAGCTAAAATACAATCCAGGTCTCCCATATGAGTGACAGGGATTCAACTACTTGAGCTATCACCTGCTGCCCCTCAGGGGGTGCATCAGTGGGGACCTGGAATTAGGAGCAAAGCTGGAACTTGAACCACGGGCTCCAGCATGGTGTGGGGGTCTCCCAGGTAACATCTTAACTGCCCTGTCAAACAGCTGCCCCAGGAGATATAAGTGTTGACAAAAAGGTATTGGCTTGGCCATCAGCATTGCATCATTCTACACAAATTCTTCCCATTATTTGCTTTGTGATGGAGATAAATGAGTTTGGGTAGATTGGTTCTCCTCTGTAGAATGAGAAATAAGTGATCTCTGTGGTCTCTGGACTGCAGTTCCGCCATAGGTACCAATGAAGCCCTACTGTTTTGTGTCTCAAAATATACCTGACTGGAGCTTCCAGGGATTGGTGAACATGGAATCTCTCTCTCTCTCTCTCTCTCTCTCTCTCTGTTATCCAGGTTACTACCTCTTGGAGAGAAAGCTACTGTATATGGCCAGCCCTTGGGCGCTGCTTCGCTTTTATCATTGCCCTACTGCAGACCCACAGCCACAGTGATGCTGCCATTGCAGAGCTGGGCCTTTGTACGGAAGGGCCCTTCAGAGAAGCCTTGTGATCTTCTCCGAAGACCGACAGCCCTGGGCTTGCATTTCTTTGCTTAGCTGTTCCTCCACAGCACACCCACTCTGCCCCATGGATGGGGCATTAGAGGACTTTGTAGGCTCAGCCACACCCACGCCAGAACCACTTCCCCAGCTCTCTCGGAACTGGGTTTACATTTCCTGACCCTCCATCACCATCATGGTGCATTCCTCTTTGGTGGTCCCTGGGGTGTTTTCTGGCCAGCAGACCTGGCCTGCACTGGGCTTTGGATGTGGTTTCTCCTCCAGCATTCATTTTTCGAGGCTTGGTCCTCAGTGCAGTAGTGTTAAGAGGTGGCCAGCTGTTTACGAGGTGTGGCCTGGGGAGCTGTCTCTAGATCTTGCTGGGGGTTCTGCTTTCAGAAGGGATTAAGGCAGCTCCCGTGGAACCCTGGAGAGGGCTGTTGTAAACAGAGCAGGTCTGGCCCTTCTCCAGTCTCTGGCATCCTGTCCCAATGTTGTGCTCTCTCCCTCTATTATACAACACCCGTGGTGCCATCCACCATGAGCCAGGACCAGCGCAAAGCTCTTGAACTTCCAGAACCATGAGCTAAATAAATCCCCTTTCCTTGTAAGCACCTGGCCTCAGATATGTTGTTAGACTAATAGAAAATGCACTAAAACAGCCAGTCCACTCCAACCCACCAGATAGTAGTTCATGGAAGTACCTGTTGATTTTCCATTCAAGTTATCCTTCCCAGGGAACCCTGCTAGAGGACTCTGTATCTCTAGGATAGAGAAGTGGTTGGTAATTTTTCAGTTAAAATTGAACGTTGAGATACGCTGATTAACAACAGTAAGAGAAAGCAGAGTGAGGAAACCTCACCCTGAGAAGTGAAACTGTGGGTCAGTCTCCCATCAGGAAGACGCAGGCACCGGATGGAGATCATCTGGCAACATCAAACATTGCAACGGAGACTGTGGGGAATTCCTGTGGTCTGTCTGCGGGTAGGGGTGTCCACCTTCATGACAGCAAGGATGGGCAGTGGTCACTACCCACCCAGCCATCCCCGGTCCCCATATGGTGGCCACATGTGGCGAATAGCCCTTCCTGCTTTGTCTCCCTCCCTGGGGATGCCAGAGTGAGGGCCCACCACAGACGGCCCACAGGAGGCTGGGGGTGAGAATGTGCACGCCAGAGCACTGCACAGGAGTGGGCAGAACCGAGGGATTTTCAAAGGAGGAAAAGTGCAGCTGTGCTAGGCAGCGTGGGGCGAGCAAGCCGGGGTGATGCACGCAAAGGCCAAACAATCTAGAAACCCAACCCCACTGCTTGCACAATCCTCCTCTGACTGTGTCATCAGACACCAGGCTCATCCTCACCTGGCAACCACGCAGCTGCAGTCAGTCAATAGAGTAGTTTCTCACCATCCCTGAGCCCAACACGGCCTCTGACCGATAAACCATCCCATTACGAAAATCCTCACAAAATAGCCTGAAGTGTAGGAAAATTTGATTTTTTCATAGTCACATGAAAACGTTGTGGGTACAGAGCCAGAGAACAGGCGTGTGTTGGATGTTTTTTCGATGCCTTAAATTTAAACAGCTGTTTGCTCTTTTTTGAAACTGTAACTGCGCCCTCCTAGTCCACGTTTTTAAATGAAGGATTTGGGTTTTATTGGGAAACCTGCATTTCGCCTTAAAGCTGGAAGACAACGTCTTCGACTTCAGTATCCTCTAAAGATGAGCTGGCTCTTCAGAACTGGGATTCTGATTTTGCTTCTCGTACAGGCTGTGCACCAGGCAAACCTCAAAGACAAGAGTCCAGCAGATTGAAGCTCTGTGACAGGCTGCTTCCACAAGCAGGAAATACCAGCGAGGGCTTCCAAAGTTCTTGGAAATGCATATTATGAAAAGACCACGCACAGATTTCCATTGATTTTTTAACACCAAAAAGTTTTTTAAATCTAATTCTATTTTCTGCAAATTCTTTGAAGAACTCTCGTACCACTCTTCAGCCTGTTTAATGTAGCCTATGAAGGTGACTTCCTGATCCCTGGTTTCATAATTAGAACTTGCTGGAACAAACCAAGTCAAGAGAAAAAAATACACTTTCATAACTAGCGGTGGCTATAATTAAAGCTATTTGTTAAGGAAGGGCTGTTACTCGGGGCAAAACAATCAGAAAGACGTTTTTAGCAATTAAGTCAAATTCTCTGTGGTGGTGACTTTTCTTCCCCGCTTCTTTCTGGAAAACAAAACAACCTCAGGGAGTGTTCTGTGCTTCTCCAAGAGCATCCTGTCTCTGTGGTGGCTGCAGAGCCAACAGCGGAGAGTGAACTGTGCTGTTGACTCTATCAGTGGGTTAATTAAGAAAGCTGTTGGTGATGATAAAACAAGCCAGCGCATTCTCAGTTCATATTGACAAAATCATGACATCGGCAGAACCGATGTTTGTTCAATACTAAGAAGACGTGCTAGAGGCATTTAGGGGAAGAGGCTGACTCAGAGATCTTCAACTCCAGGACAGGATGTCCCAAGTCCACGTTAGTAGAGCTGATCGGTTGACATTCTGTGTGTCTTGCCTTTTCCTCTCCCCCAAATTAGGGAAGCTCTGCTTGGGAAAGCCCAGTTTGCCCTCAACAGAGCAATGACAAAGGGTTTAGGGAGAAGGCGGTTCCCACCCTAGATCTGCCACTCAAGTGCCAGGGGGTTAGGACAGTGGCTCTGTGTCTGTGACTCCCATTTCTGGACTATGTGTACCTCCAGTATAGCCCAGTCTCAGGGCACAATGACCCCACCTTTCTCACGTGGAGGGAAAGTATGCTCCAAACTCCAATAAGGGAGGGTGGCACTACATGTGCCACAGGCTGAGAGAGACAGACGCCCTATGGCTCCAGCTGCTTGCAGGGGTTTGGGACTAGCTGAGGGTTGCCCCACATACACAAATCCTGAAGACAGACCTTGACCAGGAAGAAGCTCCCAGCTCCCTTCCTGAGTTCATCTCATCGACCTCAGGGCTCGGCTGCCCTGGGGCAAGTCTCTTCCTCATGCAACTAACAGCACAGGGGTGCTTGTGAAATTGTTCAGGGCAGTGAAATAGGACAAAAGATGGGTCCTGTAGGCCTGGCATTGGCCTCTCCTCTCTTCGTCCCTTTTGGAAGCCACCAGTGGTTCAGTCCCAGTGAGGCTGGCCTGGGGCAGGGGTGGGTTTGAGGGTTGCAGAGCGCACCAAAGAAGAGACAGAGAAAAGGAAGGGACCTCTGTCAGCTGCTCCTAGGAGGGGAGGGAGGTAACTGATGCTCGCCTGACCGGTTTCTCAGGAGCGCAGAGCCTGACTGCTTACAGCCCTTTGCACCTGTCAGTCATGGCGCATCATTAGTGCTCTAAGCTCTAAATTTCACTCCATGATATTGTGAATCCTCTTAAAGTCTAATGGTAAAATATCAACTCCCAAATATGATTTCAGATATTTAAAGAAATAAAGATAAATCCCAATAATCTCACTTCCTCCTGCCACAGGAGCAAGGATATGGTGTGTCTGGACTAAGTAGCTCAATGACATATGGAAAAAACCCACATGAAAATGAATGGCAGGAGACAGACACTGTATGTTAAGAGCGAGGGCCACCAGACATTCTTAGGAAAGTTCTAATAGCAGGGGTAGAAGAGAGGAAGACAGGAATCTGGGCTAGACAGAGATGTGGTAAGGGAGCTCAGGAAGGGGAAAGGGTGAGGGAGGCTAACTTGGAGAACTATGTATACCACGTAGTGCGTAAGGCGCAATGCCACAACTAGCCCAGGGCATGGAAATGGACTCTGTATTGCTTCTATTTAAAAATTGTTTTTATTTATGAAAGGCAGAGAGACAGAGACAGAAGGAAAGACAGAGATCTTCCATCTGCTGATTCATCCCTCAAATGCCCACAACAGCCAAGACTGGCCTAGGTCAAAGCTAGGGGCCTAGAACTTAATACTGGTCTCCCATATGGGTGGTAGGGACTCAAGTACTTGAACCATCACCTCCTGCCTTCCAGGGTGCACACTGGCAAGAAACTGGAATTGGAAGCCAGGATGGGACTTGAACCCCGGTAGTCCAATGTGGAATGTGGGTGGCCCAAGCGGCATCTTCATCACGAGACCAAATGCCCATGTCTTTTTTTTGCATTTATGCAAAGCCCATCTATGTAGCATGAGAGACTATTGGTTATTCAACTGTAATTTATCCATTTTACACCTCAGAAGTGCTCCATGTGTTGAGCACACTTCACTGAATTGACCCAATGCCAGGGAGAGGGATGGGAGAAGGAGCACTACCAGAACCAAGGGGAAGGAAAAGCAGGGAAGATTCAACACGTTTCTGGTAACAATTCATACTACTCATGGATAAATGTACACTCTCTCTAGATCCACAAGGTTCTTTCTTTCAAGCCTCCAAACACCATTTTCTGATCGCATCATTTACCTGATCAAAGTCCTGTACATCTCTTCTTGTCTATGGAATAAAGTTTCAGAGACCTCAGCCTGGCCCTGGTACAGGCTCCCAATAACCTAGATCCACACACGTGTTAAATGAACTCTAAAAGGGAGCAAACTTGTGCCAGTGCAGGGGAGGCCTGTGATGACTGTGTTGGTTGTCTACGCAGTGTCCGTTTCTTTTCCTCACACTTGGATCCCATAAGCATCCTTGTCTTGTTCAGATTCAGTTATGTCATTTGTAGGAATACACCTTGGGAGGCTAGGGAGGCCCTGATGGGTCTAAGAATGATGCAGGCCATTTAGCAGTGTTGGTTCTGGAAGGTGCCATGACTTCCGTCTGCCAGTGAGACAGGAGGAGCAGGTGGAAAGGCCACTGTGAAACATCCTGGCTCTTGAGATTCACAGGGCAAAGGCACAATCTGCTTCCAATGTTGCCTGCTGGCCTGTGATGCCTGGAAACGAGGCACCCCTAAGGAATGTGGAGCAGAGAGATGGTCCCTCTTGGCTCTTGCAAACTGCTGGAACCACGAACTCACTCCATATCTGCAGAGCCTGCTAGACCATATCATCCCCGTCCTTATCTCAAATCAGTAAAGGCAGCCTGTCAGCTACCCCTCTCCTGTTTCCTGTTTTAGCCTCATCCCGACCTGGATCTTCACATTTTAGGTCCCCAGCCAACAGTCTACCTCCTTCCCTCTGCCCAGCCACTAAATCTTTGTCTATTAAAAGCCTCACAAAGGGGTGGGCATTTGGCCTAGTAGATACGAAGCTGATTAATATACTCAATTACCACATCAGGCTACCTGGGTTCAATTCCCAGCTCCACTCCCAATTCCAGCTTCCTGATCAGGTAGACCCTGGGAGGCAGCAGAAGATGGGTTCCTGCCATCTGGGAGACCATGTGAGAGACTCAGATTGAGTTCCTGGCTCCTGGCTTTGGATTGGCCCGGCCTTGGCCATTGTGGACATTTGGGGAGTGAATTAGCAGGTGGGAGATTTCTTTCTCTCTCCCTCTCTCAAAACTAAACTTCAAGTCACTACACTCCCACTATCTCCCATGCTCAATTCCTGCGTCAAGTTTTTTTTTTAAGATTTACTTATTTTTTTGAAATTCAGAATTACAGAGAGAGAGAGAGAGAGAGAGAGAGAGAGAGAATCTTCCTTCTTTCCACTGGTTCACTCTGCAAATGGCCACAATGGCCAGGACTGGGCCAGGCTGAAGCCAAGAGCCTCTTCTGGGTCTCCTATGCAGGTACAGGGCCATTTTCCACTGTCCTCCCGGGCACATTAGCAGGGAGCTGGATCAGAAGTGGAGCAGCCAGGATTTGAACTGGCACAATGTGGGGTGCCTGCGCTGCAGAGCAGCTTAACCCACTGTGCCACAGTGCTGGCCTGGAGGGTTTTTTTTTTTTTTTTTAATCTCATAAAAACTTGAAGATCATTGAGTCTCTCCTGATAACCTACTTTCAACTCTCAGCTAGCAGAAAGTTGTCCCTTCTTTGAATTTCACAAGCTCCTTACTTGTACACTTGTCTGTTGGTATCAGTGGGGCATTGGTTATAGAACCTAACAGATACCAAAATTCATGAGTGTTCAGGTCCCCTACATAAAATGTCATAGGATCTGCATAGTACTAATGAATATCCTCCCATATACTTTAAATCATCTCTAGATGACGTATTATACCTAATACATTGTAAATGCTGTGTAAACAGTTGTGATACATTTAGTGAGTAAAGATTAAAAAAAATGTACATGTCCAGTAGACATAATTTATAAAATATGTTCAATCTGTGGTTGGTTGAATTTTGGAGCCAGAACCCACAGACAGGGAGGGCTGATTGTGCATCTCTTAGACATATACACTAGACATCTTTTATCCTAATTTGCAATATAGTTACTTATGGCAGTGTTACATTTTACATGGAAAGTTCTAGAAAATAGTTACTGTATCCTAAATATATTTGTTTTCACTCCCACTTAGAATGGAGTGTTGTGTTTAACATAAAGCCCTGGAAGTTTATTGAAGGGAATCAGACTAGACTGACTGATTCCCCCACCCTCAGAGAACCCAAGAAAGACTAATTAGTGAAAGAACACTAATTATGCAGCTGATTTTTTAAAATGCCACCTCCATGTAAGAAATGTACAAAAATGAAATTTTAACAATAGGGTCCTGCTGGTAGGTCTGACTGAATCAAATTTAATGCTAACCGTTGAATTATGTTGTAAACAACATGATCGATTGCTTTGGAAAAGCTCTCTCCTTTTATGAGCAACTCATTTAGAGAGACTTTGCCGTGGCTTTCGGTTGAATGAAACCAGTTAAAGACTCAAATTCCTAAAACAAATTCACAGCAGAGATTGTGCCGACTACTCCTATGATGACAGCTGTCTCAAAAGGTTTCTAACACTGTGATGACCCTAATGAATTCGGGAATGATCTGTTCTAAATCATTTAAACATTTTATATAAAGGTAACAAATTTCATGTATTTGATATACACAGTATTAAGAACATAATACTTCCTACACTACCTCCTCTTTCTCCCTCCTCATTTCTTAATTATACTTTTTGCAATAATATACTTCTAAATTACTTTATAATTACAAACTTAACTCTCCAATAAATAAAGAATTCAATAAGTAGAAAAACCACTGTTCCTCAAGAGTACAAAGGCCATAAATGATAATCAAGTCTCAAAATGTCAATTTTGCTCAGATTTTTTTTTTTTTACTCTGTCCATTAGTTACCACAAATCAGGGAAAACATGAAATTTGCCATTTGAGGACTGGCTTATTTCACTCAGCAAAATGGTCTCCAATTGCATCTGTTTTGTTGCAAAAGGCAGAGTTTCATTCTTTTTTTTACCTGAATGGTATTCTATCATGTATATATACAACAATTTCTTTATTCAGGTATCAGCTAATGGACATCTAGGTTGATTCGATATCTTAGCTATTAGGAGGTGAGCTGCTATAAACACAGGGGGCACAGATGACTCTTTCATATGCTGATTTCATTTCCTTTAGGTAAATTCCCAGGAGTGCAATGGCTGAGTTATATGGTAGATCTATTTTTAGATCTACTGTCTTCCATAGTGGTTATACTAGTTTACATTCCCACCAGCGGTGTATTAGGGTACCCTTTTCCCCACATCCTCACCAGCATTTGTTATTTTGTGATTTTTGGATGACAGCCATTCTAACTTGGGTGAGGTAAAACCTGACTGTGGTTTTCACTTGCATTTTCCGTTTGGCATTTTCCATTTGATCATGAGCATCATTTCATATGTCTGTCAGCCATTTGTATTTCAATCTTTGAAATACATTTGTTCATATCCTTAGCCCATTTCTTAGCTGGATTGTTTTGTTATTGGGTTTCTTGAGCTTTCTGTCTATTCTGGATATTGATCCTTTCTCAGATGTGTAGTTTGCAAACATTCTCTTCCATTCTCTTGGTTGCCTCTTTATGGAATTACCACCTTGATATGAGGCACGGGTTACTTGTAAAATATAAGTGGCAACAGAATGAATGTTTTTTGCTCTCAGAAATCAGGGGTCATTTCTCTTTATGGAGTCTTTGCAAAACAATAATATTATTCACCTCTAGTCTATGTACAGATGCAACCAGGATTGGAGAGATATTCTAAAGTTAGCACTTTATTTTGATTTATAATAGTTCATATGTGCAGCAAATCACAGAGGATAATCTTATAGAATGTTCCATGGTCATATTTTGCCACATTTGCTTTTTTTAGCAGGATAAAATATTACAAATAGAATTGGTCTCTCTTCCTCTTCTGATCCCTTTTCTCCCCCCTCCCAGAGACAATCACTGTAATAAAATTGATGCATCTTCCTGGCCATATTTTCCTACATTTGCTGACTAAGACAAATCCGTAATGGGTGCTATGGTTTGAGCAGGATATGGCTTCCAAATTCATGCAAATGATTAAACCCCTAAGTCGTAATTGATAATACTGAGGGGGTGGAAACTTAACCCAGTGATGGTATTTAGGAGGTAGGCCCAGTTGGAGGTCTTTAGCTCATTGGGACTGTATCCTTGGAAGGTAGCATTGGTTATAAAAGCCAAGTTGGGATGAGCCACCCTCTGATTGCCAGCTTGCCATGGGATCCTCCCTCTGCACATACTGTATAGTCATCCTCCATCCTTACCAGATGGCTGTGCCAATGGAATCCACCTATCCTGATCTTGGACTCTGAGCCCCTACAAGTGTCAGAAAAAAATGAACCTCCTTCCTTCATAAGTATCTTGTTTTATGTATTTAGTATAGCAACAAGAAAGCTAACTAATGCAAAGAAGCAGTACAACATGTAGTCTGAACTCACATTCCAGCCTGAATTCACATTCTAGTCCTATTGCTTATTAGCTTTGAGACCAAAGAAAATGATTTAACCTTTCTATACCTCAGTTCTCTTCTTTGTAAAGTAGTGACAACCATTCACAGAGTTTGTGTGATGATTAAATGAATTAAAATACAGAATTGCTTAACACCATGGATGGTACATAGAAAGAACTATAAAATATGTGCTCTGATAACAATGTTGATGACAATGATAATTTTAGTTAATACATATGAAATCACAGTATAACCTGTCTTTTCAACTTGCTTTTCTGAGACTTGTAAGCACAGTTATATGTAGGTCTAGTTCCTTCATTTAACTGCTAGTTAATGCACTATTATTTAAAAATACCACTCCTTTATATGCCTATTCCTATATATACCCATCAATTTCCTGTGTTGTTTCTGATTTTAGCTATATGTATGCATATATTTACACATTATATATCATAGAATTCTTGGCTACAAGGTATTTTCCTTGGTAACTTTAAAGCTACTGCTCCATTGTAGTCTTCCATTCCAGTGTCTAATGATGGTCTGAATCTTACTCAAAGCTTTTAGAATTTTCCTTACAATTTTTTCCAAAATAGTTGAGTAGAGGTTATTTTATTACCAAAATTATTTACCCTACTCATCAATCTATAGCTGCTTTTAGGCTGAGAAATAGTATTTTCCTTCAAAACTGAGTAAGATTTCTGTATTATCTTCTGAACTATTGATCCTCATTTATTCTCTTTATCTAGTTTAGAAATCTGATGAAAAGTATTTTGCTACTTCTGTGTCTATCTTTGGATGCTACATGTGTTATACTTTTGTGTAATGTGCAGAAACTTCCAAACTTCTATTTTATTAGTGATTCAGTTATGCTTGCTATGATTACTAAGCTTTATTTTCAATTTAGGCAGAATGTATACAGTATGAGATATACGCTACTAGGTGTAAATCCTAAAACTTTTGAAATACATATACATATCCCAATGAAAAGTTACATTCTCAACACTCTAAGAGGTTCCCTTAAACCCTGTTGCCAGCAAAGTTCCTTCAAAAGGCAAATCTCTGACCTATGATCCACTTTTACATTAATGTTTTACATGCTATAAGATATTGATTGGACTTTTTGCACATGGATATTTAATTGTTATAGCATCATTTGTTGATATTCTGCAGATCTTTAGTGATTCCTCTTTGTAATTTTAAAATACTGTTGCTCCAGGAATTATATTGTGCATTCTTAATTTATCACAGTCTAGTTAAATTAATAACATAGCACTTCAGGTAAAATCTGAAAATGTTATAAAGGCATAACGCAATATGCTACCACTCTATCTTTTATGAATTGCTGTCATAGATTTTACTGCTGTATATACACAGTAAAATCTACAAGACAATGCTTTATAGTTAATTTAAATAATGTTCTTAAGAAAATTATACATTTATATTACTCTCATATTTATGGCAATTGGTGGGATTCATTTCTTTCTGTAGAACTGGGTTTCCATCCATTAATAATATTATTTCCTTCTAGCCTGAAGAAGTTCCTTCCACTTCTCAAGTGAAGGCCTGCTGGTTATGAATTCTCTCAGCTTTCTGGGATTCAGAAGTTTACCTGAAACTCCTTTATTGAAGTGTTTTCACTGGCTGTTGAATTCTCTGTTGCATGAGTATCGTTCTATTACTTCCTGACCTTTATTGTTGCTTGTGAATAGTCATTCATCACCCTTATCTTTGTTCCCTGCTATATAATGTCTTTTTTTCTTCCAAAAATGACTTACAATCTTATCTTGAGCTTTGTTTTCAGCAGTTTGATGAGGATTACCTGTGTATGATTTTTTATTGATTGATGTCTTTCATCAATTTTTCAAAGTTTCTAGCTACTAGTCTTTAAAAGTTTCCCCTATTTTATCTCCTGTCCTATATCTCCACTGACAATGTAGTAGACCACTTTCTATGTCCCATGAGTTACTGGGGCTTTGTTCATTTGTATTTCAATTCTCTGTGTGTCCATCAGTTTGAAAAATGTGTTCACTGATGCTTTCTTCTGTAGTATCCAATCTGCTGTTAAACTCATCCAGGGATCGTTGGTTTCAGGTGTTTTCAGCTCTGCTATTTCCAATTTTTCCATTGGTTCCTTTTTTTTTATGGTTTTGACTAAGATTTTCCATTACTTCCTTATTGTTCACGTTGTATTTCATGTCCTTACGCATATGTATGATAGGTGTTTTAAAATCTTCATCTGTTACTCCCAACACCTGGGCTATTTCAGGGTCTGTTTCCTTTATTTCTCCCTTGATGATGGCTATAACCATCTGCTTCTTAGCAGGTCTCATTTTTTATTGCATGCTAGACATTATAGAGAGAACTGATTAGGTTGTCTAGCTTAAAAGTGTGTTGAAGTTTGTTTTGGCAGGCAGTTATGTAATTGGTGGATATTGATCTAATCAGACTGTTGTGGGTTTTGTTGGGTTGGTCTACTCCGTTTTGACTTGAATCCCAGGATATGATTCTTACCGTAAGGTATGGTCCTGATTCATAAAATGGGACTTTTTTGGCACTTAGACTAGCATGTTTTCAGAGATGGTTCTCTATCTGGATGGGCCACCATGTCAGTGTCTCCTAACTATGTGTGTTGTCGAATATCTCTGTTCAGCCCTCAGCTTCTCGCCAGCAGGTTTTGCAGAACCTCGCTCCCTATGTGAACTTCCCAGTTCTTGGCCCAGGGTATGAAGGGACTCTCCATAAAGATTTCTTAGGCACCAGCTCTGTGAAGCCCCCTCCTTTCTACTGTGATGCTCCACCAATTCCAGTTGTCCCTTTTAGGTGTTTCTGTTAGGCCGTCACAAAACACACCAAACACCGGAGTAAGGGAAAGGGTTTATTGGGGAAAATCCAGCAGACCGGAGGGGTGGGGTGACGGAGGGAGAAAAAGGAGAGAAGGAGAGTGTAAGAGAGACAGAGAGGAGAGGAGCTAGCGAGGAGAGGAGAGAGATGAGACGGGAAGAGGAGAGCAGACCAGAGAGAAGAGAGCCACGTGGTCAGGAACAGGTTTTTTTTTTTTTTTTTTTTTTTACAGGCAGAGTGGATAGTGAGAGAGAGAGAGAGAGAGAAAGGTCTTCCTTTTGCCCTTTTGCCGTTGGTTCTCCCTCCAGTGGCCGCCACGGCTGGCGTGCTGCGGCCAGCGCACCGCGCTGATCTGATGGCAGGAGCTAGGTGCTTCTCCTGGTCTCCCCTGGGGTGCAGGGCCCAAGGACTTGGGCCATCCTCCACTGCACTCCCTGGCCACAGCAGAGAGCAGGCCTGGAAGAGGGGCAACCGGGACAGAATCCGGCGCCCCGACCGGGACTAGAACCCGGTGTGCTGGCGCCGCTAGGTGAAGGATTACCTATTGAGCCACGGTGCTGGCCAAGAACAGGTCCTTTTAAAACTTTGCTGGAGGGCGGGCAGGGAAGCAGGAGCATAGAATCCCATTAGGATGGGGGTGGAGCTTGACACTGGTGGTTGGGCCATGTGGCCACCTGGCTTCCAGCAATGGTGGCGGGAGCCAGGGCATAGGATGTAAATCAGGGTGTAGATCGTGCCATAGATAAAACTGTGCCAGTTTCCTAACAGTCCCCAAATCATTTTTTGAAAAACATGGCAATATTGGGCAGCCTGATCTTGTTTCTGAATTTAGTAGTGATTTGTTTAGAATTTTACCATTTACTGGATTCTGATAAGTACTCTATCTTATTTAATAATTTTCTTTTATTTTAGAGATTTTCCTATGAATACTTACTTAATTTGATTGCTATTTTGTCACATACTGGTATAATCATATATTCCACCCTTAGTTTATTAATGGAATGTTGATAAAATTATTAGTGCTCAATCTCAGGTTCCTGAAATTATTGTACATACTATTAAGTATGCTTTTCAAAATTTCAGCTCCTAAGCATTTAAATGACTAAAACAGAATAATAAGCTTTAAAATACAGTGCTTTAAAAAAAATCTCTTAGACCTACAAAGGGAAGTTGATTAACAACAGTGAAAAGAAGTTTGTCTGCCACTTTGTACTTGTGCCTCTACCATGAGTTCATATTCAAGACTAGTTGACATTCTGAAAATAATTTAGAATCCTAGCTCTGCTACCTATATACCAAGGGATCTCAAGACACACTTTCTGAGCTTTGGCTACCCTCTCTCTAAAAGAAGGGTGAAAAATCGTACCTACTGCTATGATCTGGGTATAGTTTAAGTGTTTCCCCCAAAGCTGCCTGTGTTGGAAGTGTGGTTCCCAGTGTGACCATATTAAGAGGTGGTGAGACCTTTAAAAAGATAGAGCCTAGTACGAGGTCATCAGGTCACTGAGAATACTACCCTAGGAAGGTATTAGCACAGCTCCTATGAGACTCCAGTCTTGCGCTGGCTTCCTGACTTGCTATGTTGGCGCTTCAGGCCAGGGCTTTAACCCACTGTGCCATAGCGCTGGCCCTGCATTCTGGGTTTTTTAAACCATATGGGTGTCAGTTCGAGTCCTGGCTGCTCCACTTCTCATCCAGCTCTCTGCTATGGCCTTAGAAAGCAGTAGAAGATGGCCCAAGTCCTTGGGCCCCTGTACCCATGTGGGAGACTGGGAAGAAGCTCCTGGCTTCGGATCAGCACAGCTCCAGTCATTGCAGCCATCTGGGGAGTGAACCAGCAGATGGAAGACCTCTCTCTCTCTCTGCTCTCCTTCTCTCTCTGTGTAACTCTGACTTTCAAATAAACAAACAAACCTTTAAAAAAAATTTACAAGATTTCACATGATAACCCACCTATCAGTTACTGCCCATATCCTTTGAATACATCTCACTAGCTCATAGGTGAAATGCCTAGGTAGGTGACAGTGATGTTTCTCTGGGGAGCTTTTGAATGGCTAAAAATTGGGACTCAGGCCTCAGGATAGATATTATTATTTAATAAGCAATCACCAAAGCTTCCAGTTGAGGGTTAAGACACTCAGGACTTCCCTGATACCAGACAATAAGAATGGAGAATGCCAAGTATTTCAGAGTTACAGGTACCTTAAAAAGAAATCCAGGTAAGCTTATTCATGGTAGGTGGTCTGAGTTTTACATGTGCCCAGACATAGTAGTTAAACAAATGGGGTCCAGCATTGTGGGGCAGCGAGTTAAGCCCTTGGTTGCAATATTTGTCTCACATATCATATTGCTGCTTCTGATCCACCTCCTACTAACGTGCCTGGGCAGGCAACAGATGATGGCCTGGGTGCTTGGACCACGAACTCCTTTAACTTATGTTTTAAATCATGGGTCAGAGAAATCCCTGGAATTCAGCTCTTTGTGTTTCTTCTGAATTGAAAACCTCATTCACCAAGAGGTTTCATTATTCTGGGAGATTCAATCTGCCTAAACTAGAGGAAAGAGAAGCCCTCTATACTTATAAACAGAGCAGAGGGTGTGGATGCTAAGAGAAATATTCCCATGGTTCCGCTCAGAAATGATAAAGACGGTCGACAGGAGTCAGGATGACAGCGGTGTCTGCTGGGAGTGTGATGCCTTTCCCTTGCACCATCATCACTGGTAGCTTTGCAGATGGTAAACGCAAAGATAAAAATACACCTGAGCATTGCTATTCTTTTGGCTTCCACACTCTGGGAAATAGGCCTGCTTGGTTTTCCATTTGTCTCCCTTGGGAGACTCAAAACTGATTGACTAAGTTGGGTTGGTTTGGGATAATGCAAAGAAGTTAGGTACTTTTCAAAAATAGTGATGGAAAAGGTTTTTTTTTTTTTTTTTAAACCAACATGGTAGCAGAAAAAAATGAGTAAAAATGATGATTGATGTTGATGATGCTGTTTTTAACTGAGACTTCTAAAGGCTGCAAAACATTGAGAAATCCAATTAATGACCTGGAAAATAAACTCAGATTAAGAAATGTCAGGTTGGAGGATAATCTTGATGGGGTGGAAGGAAGGGAAACAGTGTCCTTTCCCCCCACATATAATGTTGCAAAACTGCTTTGGATGAATAATTTTTAATTCCTTCCACCAGCCACATCTTCATTTCCTCCTAAGCTTGCTGCAGTGACAGCAATCTTTATATGTGGGATGAGGAATTCTTGCAGGGTAAAGGCAAATGTTTTAATTTCCTCCAGCCTCCGCTGGCTTTTTGTTTCTGCATAGAAGCTGACTGAGCCACCCACTTTGCTTTCTGGAATAAGGGGTTCTCAACATTAGGAGTCCAATGCTAATCTCATCTATTCCAATTATCAGATTTAAAACATAGAGCCCCTGCAGCTATCTTGATAAGTATCTTTTCAAGATTGTGCTGAATCAAAAGAATTTTAGAATAGTAAGGCAAAACATCTTCTTTCTTCCTGATCCTATCTGAAGATTCCTTGAATCTGTTCTGCCTTCCCAGTCACCAAGAGACATTTTATTGATGAGATCGGGCATGGCACGTCATTATTACCCTAATAGATAACAGTAATTGAGCATTTACTCTATGCCAGATGAGGTTCTCAAGGCTTTAGAACTTCAGGCAGTCTGCAGTGCAACTGAAACAGGGGCTATTCCTATGCCCATTTTATCATTTTTTAAAAGTATTTACTTACTTGGAAGGCAGAGCAACAAAGAGGAAGGAGGTAGGGAGATATCTTCCATCTTTTGGTTCACTGCCCAAATGCCCATAATAGCCAGGGATGGACCAGACTGGAGATAGCAACTAGGAACTCTATGTGGGTGTCCTACATCAGTGGCAGGGACCCAAGTATTGGGACCATCGTCTTCTGCCTTCCTAGGTACAATAGCAGGAAACTGGATTGGAAGAAAAACAGCTGAGACTTGAACCAGTGCTCTGATATGGGATGTGGGCATCCAAAGCAGCAGCTTAACCCCACACCCACCCATGTCCTCCTTTTAAAGATGAGAAAAGCAAGCTGCAGAAGACTTAAGTCACTGCCAGAAGACACATAGCAATTACAAGGGACACGATTCATATCCGGACTGTTCTGGCTCCAGAATCCCCAGTTTCAACCACAACACTGTGGCTCTGTGTTATATAAAGACACTGAGATTCAAAAAATAATCTATTTCTGGACTTTTTTTGGGAAAAATATATTCATTAAACCCAGCAATAGCTATTTTAGCAATAGGTACTCTTTTTTTTCCCTACTACCCATTCATTTTCTAAAACGAATGCAAACACAAAATGGGCCAGAGTCTTTGCTCTGCCAAGAGGAGTACAGTAAGGTGTGGAAAGCAGAAGCACCTGCTCTGCAGGGACTCGCCCTTTCCTCCGTGGCTAGGGTGGAAGTGACCCTGTTATTTACAAAAATGTGGCGATAAATGTGAATAACCAATGTAAGGATGTTAATACACTTCCTGGGACACAACGTCTGGTCTAAAATACTCAACAGTAGCAAGAAATGCAAAAAAAAAAAAAAGTTTTCGTTAAAACCCAGAAGGAAGAACATCTTCGAACCATGCGAGTAAGCATCTGGGAGAAGTTGGGCCCTTGCTCCCAGAAGACAAGCATGAGTTGATCAAGACATCCTGAAGAACAAGAGAAGGGTTGCATCGAGACAGTAATGAGCATCTCAGCCCACAGGGTTGGAAAACTTCCATCTCCTCCATCTACAGGATACGTGAAGCGGCCTCTCAGGATGGTCAAAGTAGCTACAAACTAGCCACTGTCCTTTGAAAGCTGAAGGGCACGGAGTGGCACAAAACGGAGAGACAGGGGTGTAGGGTGCGGAGCAAAGCGGAAAGCACGAGCTCCCAAAATGAAGGGAGAGTTGTGCAGAATCAGAACTCAGAGTATGAAAGGGTGACTACTTCCCAACCAGCTCCTACCGCAACCCTCACTCATTGTCTCTGCTTCCCAGGGTACAGTATCTGCCACCAAAAAGGAAGAACTGTCCTCGTGAGTTTGAGTGGTAACGGAAAAGTTGTTTAAAATAACAGTGATAAGAATTAAGGGAAATTATGAAAAGCCACGGAATCCCATAAAAACTCAGCTGGGGGCTGGCGCTGCGGTATAGTGGGTAAAGCCCCTACCTATGGTGCCAGCATCCCATATGGGCACAGGTTTGAGTCCCAGCTGCTCCACTTCTGATCTGGCTCTCTGCTATGGCCTGGGAAAGCAGAAGAAGATAATCCAAGTCCTTGGGTCCCTGCACCTGCATGGGAGACCCAGAAGCAGCTCCTGGCTCCTGGCTCCAGATCGGCGAAGCTCCAGCCATTAAGGCCACCTGGGAGTGAACCAGCAGATAGAAGACCTCTCTCTTCCTTTGCCTCTCAAATAAAATGAAAACAAATCTTTAAAAAATAAAACTAACAGCAAACTTAAATGTCTTGGACACTATCACTAGCATCAATGAAAGTAGTTGAGTTCTCGCTCTCCATTATGTATTAGGGAAAATAAGCTTTCTCTCCTTTTTATAATGTTTTCTATGCAGAGAAAAAAAGCCTCAAAATTTTGCATGAGATGTCTCAAACAGCTTTAAGAGTTATTTCTTTGCAATTTTATTAATGAATCCATTTGTCATATGTTAAACCCCTGTTTGATGAAAATGTGACACTCCAGTGATTATTACAGTAGATGAAATTCTCAGATTTTCTGCTTGGAGATACACACCAAGCAGGTACAAACATCTCTCAGAGCATAATTTTATTTGTAAAATGGGAGCAACACTCCCAGCTTTTCAGCTATAGGGATTCATGAGATGATTTTTTAAAAAGATTTATTTATTAATTTGAAAGTCAGAGTTACACAGAGAGAGGAGAGGCAGAGGGAGAGAGAGAGAGAGAGAGAGAGAGAGAGAGAGAGAGAGAGGTCTTCCATATGATGGTTCACTCCCCAGATGGCCGCAACAATTGGAGCTACACCGATCTGAAGCCAGGAGCCAGAAGCTTCCTCCAGGTCTCCCACGTGGGTGCAGGCCCAAGTCCTTGGGCCATCTTCTACTGCTTTCCCAGGCCATAGCAGAGAGCCGGATCGGAAGTGGAGCAGCTGGGACCTGAACCGGCGCCCACATGGGATGCTGGCACTTAAGGCCAGGGTGTTAACCCGCTGTGCCACAGTGCCAGCCCCAGGATGTTGTTGATTAATATTCATCCTGCACCTACACAACACCAGCTTCACAACCTGGGAGTGCTGCAATGGGAAAGACCCTACTGACACCAGCAATGTTTCACAACGTGGAATTACATATGGCAGCTCTCATCGCAGATTTCATGGGCGTATTATTTCATGCTTTATGGCATTATAAAATTATGATCAACTTCATGCAGATCTAAAAAAAAAAACTTTGTTTCCACAAGGTTGCATATGAGATGAGAATTCAGGATGACCCAAATTCAAATTCAAATATGGTCAATGAGAGGAAGAATTAGGATTCTGTTAAAGGTATATTTTTCGCTTGCAAGCTATATTATGCATATATTTTCCAAACTTATGCACTTAGGACTTTATCATAAGATCAGTACCTGTGTTAATCAGGGTTCTTCAGAGAAACAGAGCCAATAGGAGTTATACAAAGGGACTTCAAACATGGAATTAAAAAGAATGGAATTAAAAGAGAAGTTTATTTTGATGCAGAAAGAATTTTGAAATGCGTGCATAGTTTTTTATAATACGCACTTTCCATGTATTATGAAAAAATGCACCAAAATACTCATACTTTGAACTGCAGTTTTCCAGAAACTTTATACAGTACCCTCATGTTATGGGGAGTTGGCTCACATGATTGTGGAGGGTGACAAGTCTCATGATCTGCAGTTTGCAAATTAGAAACCCAGCTGTGGTGTAATTCCAGGCCAAGTCTGAGCATCTGAAAACCAAGGCATTTCAGGGTATAAATCCCAGCACAGGAGCAAGTAAAGGCTAATCTGATATTCCAGCTCTAGCAGGCAGGAAGGGAACAAATCCAACCTTTTTTTTTTTTTTTTTAATTTGTTTATGTGAAAGTCAGTTACAGAGAAAGGGAAAGACAGAAATCTTCCACCTGCTGGAAGCCAAAGCCAGAAGCAGAGAGCCTCATCTGGTTTCCCACACGGATGGCAGGGGCCCAAACAAGTGGGCTATCCTCTACTGATTTCCCAGGCCACCAGCAGGGAGCCGGATCAGAAGTGGAGCAGCTAGAACTCGAACTGGTGCCCGCTGGGATGCTGGAGTCATAGAAAGCTGCTTTAGCTACCATAATACAGCACGACCCCCTTCCTCTACTTTTTAAGTTAATTAATTTGAGAGAGAGAGACGGAGAGAAAACAATCCAGGGAAAGATCTCCCATCCGCTGGTTCACTTCCCACATACCTCTAACAGCCGAGTCAGGGCCTGGCAGGAGCCGGGAGCTGGGAATGCAGTCCAGGTCTCTCATGTGGGTGGCAGCAACTCAATTACACCCAGGGTCTGCACTGGCAGGAAATTGGAATGAGGAGCCGGAGCCAGACATGGAACCCGAGCACTCCTCTACTGAATTCAGTAATCTTCACTTATACGCCAAACGCCCACCCCCTTCTTTCACTTCTTGTTCTATTCAGGCCTTTAAGAGATTGGGCAATGCCCGCCCATACTGGGGAGGGCAACCACTCCACTTTACTGAGCCTACCAATTCAAATGCTGGCCGTGTGCAGAAATATCATTTGATCTGAGTACTCCATGTCCTAGTCAAGTTGACACACAGAATTAACCATCACAATACCCATTCATTTAAATTTAGAAAAACAGAAATAAATATAAGTCCCAAACAGTCAAATCCTTTGACCAACTCCACAAGTAAGGAGAGGTGGAAGCCAAGTTATAAGCCCCAGGGCTCTGAGTCCAAAGCCAGTGTTGTTTTTCCTACATTACAATTTAGAGTCTAGCTGATTTAAATTTTTGCCTTTTTTGCACTTAATGTTTGGCCAAAGCTTAGTTGATGTTAAACTTTCTTAGAGGGAGAAGTAGCATTCTATCAAATACTCCAGCCAGCCATATTCGTAAGCACTCACAAAAGACTCTCGTGGCATGGCAGTGTTGACAGAGGAGATGGGGGCTGGGGGCTGCCAGGATGTTTGCCCTGGTGCATGTGGATGTGTGGAAGCTCAGGTTGCTCTCCTCAGCCAAGGCTGGGGCTTGGTGTAGTCAATGGTGAGGGTGGTGGGACTGGAGGGCAATGGCAGTCACCTGTGTTGATTTCTAGAACAAGAATGATTTAATAGACTTCAGTTAGAAGGGAGATATGAAGGGCATTAAAAGAGCTCATGGCAAAATGTGGATCATGAAAAAACTACGCATGGATTTCTAAATTTTTTGTACCCAAATAATTATCTTTTAATTCTGTTTCCCATGAACGTTTTGAAGACCTCCTATAGAATTCCTGGAAGGCATATTTATGAAATAAGAGAAAGACATGGAAACTTACTTCCTGGGAGGAGGTGGGGAGAGAAGTTTCTCTGAAGGAAAAACAAAGTGGGGGGGGGAGGGATCTCAATTAGCCATCACAGAGCAAGTATACTACAATGAGTGCCTATGGGTGTCTGTTGTTTCTAAGCTTCAGATCTGTAGGGAACAGAAAGAAGTCAAAAGACCTCCTCCGAAAGCGACATTCAACACAACGCTCTCAAAGCCAACGCGGAGAAACAGCAGCACCCCGGCTACTCCAGGATACGGATTTTACAGTCGCAGGATTGGAATCTCCCATACCAGCTTCTCAGAGCCCTTCCTCTTCTGGGGTTCAGCGGGTTGGCTGTCATTTTCTGTATTCCCCAGTCTCTTTCAAGGAACTATTTCATTGCAACAAAGACGCGGATATCCCTTGTCACGCATACACGTCCTGTGTAGATGAGCTGTGCAGTTACTGAGGTATCAGATTCATTTAACACTTCGCAAATTAATTTCAAGTTCAGTCTCCATTTCTCTGGCAAAGCTTTTGCTGTCCAGAGCTGCAGCCTGGATCATGGGCACGGAAGAGCCCCCACCTCCCTGTCGGCAGCAGCTCTATTTTCTCTGCCGTAGCACAGCTTGGCCTGCCCCAAGCTGACTGTCACTTGTTTTAGCATTGGCTAATCACCAATATGTTCTGTTAAGTGAGATTCATAGATGCTGATTGCATTTATTGCATAAATTACTTCATTATTAAAATCAGGTCATTGGAGCCCCCAAACCATTAACATGAAGGCTATTAACATAATTTCATAAGCTAATAAATCAAGCACAGGAAAAGAATTAAAGGGTTCTTAGTGATAAGTGTTTCTTCAGAGATTAAGGAACACAATTTTCTTATGCATATATTAACATTTTATGAGTGGATTCATGCACGAGCAGGATTTTTTTTTCCTTCTTTGCATACATGACGCACTTCATCTTCTCTGTGCTTGGTCTCTGAAGCTGGTTTTCAAAATCAAGATTTTTTTTCCCCCCTTTTCATATAACTGTAAAGCAATTTTTGACTGAACCCATTAGTCTTCTGTGATATGCACTACCTATGAAGTTCTTATCTTTTCACATTTCTTAGATTGCAAAAGCTTTGGGGGTAGGAAGAGCAGGCAAGGTAAATTTGGAAGAAAAAATCTTGGATTGGTCTTAGACAATGCAATTTTCATTCTAGGTGAATTTCAAATGTATGCCTGGTCTTAAACAGTTCTAGTGAAGTTCTAATTATCTCTTTAATTACAACACATACTGAGGTTAAGTGTTCTTATCAAATGGTGCATTAACAATGGGTTTTATTCCCTGGCTGGATGTAATAGGCTGTGATACTGGCCTGAACACATAGAAATTGGTTTCCTCCTTTATTTCACGTACCAGATTGTGAAAGATTCTGAGGGTCGGAGCCATCATTATCCAGTGCAATGATGTTGCCTGGAAACGGAGATAAGTTCCAATGTAAATTAGACTATAACAACTTTATCCTTTGTGCAATTTGTGTAATGTTTTTAGCAAATAGCAACTGATGGGTCATAATTAAAATATGTGAAATGTTGTTAGCAGCATTGTGTGTGATTTTATGGGTGCATGTGGGAGAACTGAGAGACTAGCAGTTGTTTCTATGAACAAGAGTGCACCAAATTTTTTCCTCTTCAGTTTTTAGTGACTATGGATAACCCCTGAATAAAGTACAAACTCTCCCAGACTCCATCATGTGTGCCTGTTAAAAACCCTTTTAGTTTCTCATTGCCTTTAGAATTAAAACACACACATTTCTTAGCCTGCAAGCCCCAAGTGGAACCTGCCCTTATTGGTCCAGCCTGTCTCGTAGCTTGATTTGCTTTACTGCTTTCTTTCAGTTCTTCCTAAGCGCAGTTTGCTTCCCTTCAATGGGCCTTTACACTCAGATTTTAATATTCTTCTTTGCTCTCTGAATCTGTTAACTTCTATTTAGTCCTCAGATCTCAGTTCAAGAGCCACTACCTCACGGAAGCTTTCCCTGACTACTCTGATTAGGTCAAATCTCTTGGCTATGATCATACCACCTATGTCTCATTTAAAGTTGCAATTCTAAATTCTGTGGTGTGGTTATTTAAGTTGCTAAGATGTTTACATAGTTAACAAAAATCAATATGAAATAAAGATCTATGCTAAGCTATCTAGCATTCCTACTCCCTTTAGACATTTCTCATTTATATTTCCAGTGTTCTGTTTTACAAAGACAAATGTAAACAAAAAAGCTAATAAAAATGTAAGACTTGTGTTTTCCGTCTTTGTAACACAAAAGATAACATACAAAGGTATTTCAAAAAGTTTGTGAGAAATTAGAATTAGAAGTTATTTTGGTGCAAAAAATTTTTGAAATGCATGCAGTTTTTTCATAGTACACATTTCTGTGAAGCTTCAGAAGATAGCCCTATACAGGGATTTCAACGTGTTGCAACCAAATGGCTTTTAATTTTGTTTTCCACACACTTTTTGGAACTTCCTCCTACTTAATGCATATTCCACATCATGCTTTTCCCCCTTACAGCATAGCTTGGAGCCTATTCTCTCGCAAGGTATAAAGAACCTCCTGTCTCCTTTTCACAGCTGCACCTTATTCCACAGTGAACAGTTCTTGGAACCAGTTCTTCATGGTAACCAATGGACTGTTTTCAATAATGCTCCAAGAACAGCTACATGTGTGTGTGCTGTTTTATGCATGCACAGGTGGACGTGTGGGGGGGCAGAAACAGAATTACTTTGCTGTGCCAATGGAGAAGGGAATCAGTAATTTTGGTAGCCATCACCATATAACCCTCCTGGTGGGCTGTATCATTTTGCATTTTCATTAGAAAAACAGTGCATGTTTTCACGGTCAACAGTCAGGTTGGGTCCAACTTTTGATTGGGAGGGAAGAAACACTGACTTTGAGTCATGTTGAGTATCTTTTTGTGTAAAGATCATTTGTGTATTTTTTCCTGTATGTGAACTATCTGCTCAGGCTCTTGTCTGCTTTCTTTTGGACTTTTAATCTTTTACTCCCTGTGATCAAAGAGCTTTTCATTATGAAATTCACCACGTATCTGTGATACACATTGTGTCTCCCCCAGTTTGTTATTTGCCTGGTGACTTTCCCCAAGATGGTGTTGGGTGTTGTATATCTTCCTCCTGCTGAGATACTAGTATCAGGGAAGGCAGGTCTCACGTCTCTATTGCTACTGGTATGTCCCCAAAGCCTGTAAAAAACTGTAAGACTCTTGAATGGCTTACAGGGCCCCTCACCTCTGCGGGTCCACAATTGTGTTCTTCCGCTCTTTCCTTTGGTCCACCATGGTTCCCCAGCCTTTCCCTCCCATGTTCCTAAGCTTGCAAACTGTGGAGGCCGACATCCTGTTACCTGCTCCTAGAAGGGCGCCCTCCCTCAAGCATCTGTTTTGTGATACATTCAGTCTTCTCAATCCCCACAGCCTCTAGTCTGGCCCCTGAGAGGCCTCCTCTGGAAAGAGGCTGGTTTCCAGCATTGTCTGCTTGGGTCCTGTCTCTTCTACCTCCAGCCAGCGTGCTGCCTGCCGACATCATTTCTTGTTGACCAGCCTTGCTCAAGGTATTTTCTCATCTCACTTTCTTGTCTCACCTATTTTTCTCATTAAAGTTCTAGGGTCTTCAAGACAAGAATTGTCTTGAAGTGGCAATTTCAGTGTCGAGTCAAAGGGCTCCCCGACAGCTTTGCTCCAGCACGGGAACTACTGACCATCGCACAACTCTGTACTTCTCAGCTTGGTCCTTCTGCCCGACATGAGTATCAGTCTTTTGCCCACTTCCAATTTTACCCAGAAAGTATGACCCACTTCTCACCAGCCGCTTCCCAAACTAGGATGAGATTCTGCAATCCCAGGGCCTCATAGTAATCTGAATATTCATACTGTGTATTTTTCTTGGAAGGTATGTGCCTGGCTCTCTACCTGTAGGAGCAGAACCTCTCTGAGGGCAGAAACATTCTTTATAATCTTCCAAGGGTTGTTCAGTTTACTTCCCCTGAGGCCACCTGTTGACTAGAATTGAAGGAATATTCGTTTCTAAGTTTCAAAATATAATTTGCACAGGACTCTTGTAATGGGTAGCAAGTTAAATCTCAAGTGCATAAAAATGAATGTGCTAACATAATGAAATCTTCCTTCATGGTTCATGCAAGCGTTAGTATGCACCTCCGTGTAGGCACACACACACGTGTGTGTGTGTGTGTGTGTGTCTATACGTCACATGTCCCAAAAGTGCGCATGGAGAGGGAAATTACATAAGCAGTTAGAAGTGAGGAGTACTCCAAAAATTTTTTACTTTGTGGTTTTGTGAAAAAGCAACTCTGCTCATTCCTGAAAGAGTTTGTCTCATTGTCTTATGTAATCTTTCCTGCTTTTTGGATTTGGAATAAAATTTCTCCATGGAAACATTTCTAGTTAACCCATAACCACTATCGACCTTGGATCACCCCGACAGGTGGACAGAATTCCATGTGGATGTGTTAAGACTTTTTGGAGCAATCTAACATATCTTGCCATTGTCTTTAACACATCTTCTCTCCTCTTTGGCTTGTCCTACCCAGGACAGTTCTTCCTAATTTAATCTTGAAGTCTTTCCAGGAAAATAGTTCATAGATATTTGATCATGGAAAAATCCAGAATATTTGATCTGGGACAGATTCCAGGGATCTTTCCCCACAACACTTCCATTACGCTCTGCCTATGACTGCCTGAATACTACATTTTCCTGCCTCTCTTGCAGCTGGCTATGGCCATGTGACTAAGTTTTGGCTAATGACATATAAACTTTAGTGTGACATGACTTCCAGAAATGGTCATTAAATCAAGAAGGTGCCAGCTCTCAAATCTGTGTTCCATGAACTTTGGAGCCATCCTGGGCTGCAGGGCCTGGGGCTCCCAAGTGATTTCAGAAGTGGTGGACTCATCCACTGTACCCCCAAACCTCCCCCGACATGCCAGGCCAGGCATGCCCAGCCCACTCTGCTGCTGCTACATCCAAGGCTCAGGCCTTTTTGCTCCCTCACCCCTGAGAATTCCAGGGAGACATCTGCCAAAGGCTTTCCTGATTTTCTTAGAAATAAGGTCGATGAGTATGAACTGGCTAGCATTCCAACTAGACTCAGTGGACTACCATATATTCACAAAGGCCCAAGTTCAAATCCCAGTTCTGGTACTTACAGGGGCTGTGACGTTAGAAATTTGTAATCTCTCCCACCTGCCAAATGGAGCGAATACAATCTCTGCTCCTTAGGATGAAAATGCAAGATGATGTATGTTGTTTCCTAATCATAACAGTTCTTCTTTAAGCCCAGTATGGGTCTTTACAAGAACTATTACACTTAATGCACATATCAGTCCTGTGTACTTAGGTAGAATCCTATTTTGCCAAGAAACTGAAGCACAAAGATGCTATTTGCCTAGTGACACACAGCTAGTGAATTGTGGAACTGGCATGTGAACTCAGGTAGTCCAAAATCATAGTCTTTTTTTTTTTTTTTTTTAAGATTTGTTTTGAAAGTCAGAGTTACAGAGAAGGAAAGAGAAAGGGGAGGGGTTGGGAAAAAATTTTCCCTCTGCTGATTCACTCCCCAGATAGTTGCAACAGCCAACACTGGGCTAGGCCAAAGCCAGGAACTTCTTACAGGGCTCCCACATGCAGCCCAAACACTTGTGCCATTTCTACTGCTTTTCCCAGGCCATTAGCAGGGAGCTGGATCAGAAGTGGAGCAGCCGGGACTTGAACCGGTGCACATATGGGGCACCACTGTTGCAGCTGGCTTAACCCACTACACCACAATGCTGGCCCCCGGAGTGTCTTTACTACTACATTGCCTACCTGTATACATTAGGCATACAACAATGTCTATTTGTTGAGGAAATGCCATATTAAGTTGGGGTCCTCCCAGCTTCAAGATGTGACATTTTTGGGCCCAGTGCTGTGGCACAGTAGGTAAAGCCACTGACTATGGTACCAGCATTCCATATGGGCACCAGTTTGAAACTGGCTGCTCCACTTCTGATCCAGCTCCCTGCTAATGTGCCTGGGAAAGCAGCAGATGATGGCCCAAGTCCTTGGGCTACTGCACCCACATGGGAGACCCTGAAGAAGCTCCTAGCTTCGAACCTGCCCAGCTCTGGCCATTGTGGTCATCTGGGGAGTGAATCAGCAGATGGCAAATCTCTGTCCTTCTCTCCCTCCTCCCCTCCCTAACTCTGCCTCTCCTCCCTAACTCTGCCTCTCAAATCTTAAAAAAAAAACAAACCCACACAATGACATTTGCATAAGTTATTTCCTATAAACCAATTTCTTATTTAACCTAGAAACCCTGTGAAATGAGTAGCTTTATCCATGTTTCCCATGGAGAAGGAATAGCTGCTTAGAAAGACCAAGTGATTGGGCCGGTGCTGTGGCTTAGCAGGTAAAGCTGCCACCTGCAGTGCTGGTATCCCACATGGATGCTGGTTTGAGTCCTGGCTGCTCCACTTCCCATCCAGCTCTCTGCTATGGCCTGGGAAAGTAGTAGAAGATGACCCAAGTCCTTGGGCCCCTGCACTCACATGGGAGACCTGAAGAGGCTCCTGGCTCCTGGCTTCGGATCAGTGCAGCTCCAGCCTTTGCAGCCATCTAGGGAGTGAACCATCGGATGGAAGACCTCTCTCTCTCTACCTCTGCCTCTCTGTAACTCTGCCTTTTAAATAAATAAATCTTAAAGAAAGACCAAGTGATTTATCCAAATCACACACCCACAGGTGGCAAAGCCAGTGCCTGAGCTCAGAAGAGACTGACGTCTGGATGAAACTGGAGCAGTTGTCTTTCATCACAAAGTAGAAGTCCTGTGCTAAAAACTGCTGGACAGCAAGATAGAAAGAGCCTGTGTCAGTGACAGCTTTTTGAAAATGCTCTTGTGAGGAACCTACTCCAACCTTCCTGTACATGAATAGAAATCAGGCCTCTGTCTTAGGCCTTTGTCAGCGTTTCATTGTTCACAGGGTTTCATGAGCCTAATCCTAGCTGAATTGAGTCATGGAAAAGAGCAGGGCTTGGAGAACTGCAAATTGCTCTCAAACAAGACCCTACCAATGCACTATCTGGATTCTAAAATGTATCACGGAATGGGAGAGAGAGATCAGAACTGCATTCTGAAGGGACTACTTCCTTTTCCTTGGCGAGAGTAGACGAAGTCCACGGCTTCTGTGCTGGTGATTTCAGAGTCAACATGGATGGGCTCTCTGAGGCCAGAATCCACAATCTCACAAGGGGGCAGCTGGAGAGCAAGTGTCAGGATAGGCACAGGTTCAAGAGAGAGCACAAAACACTACGGAGGCTGGAAGGTAGTGTTTTGTTTAAGATTTTCAAAGTCAGTTACAGAAAGAAGAGACGTAGAGAAAGAAAAATCTTGCATCTACTGGTTTACTACCCAAATGGCTGCAACGGCCAGCACTGGGCCAGGCCGAAGCGGGGAGCTCCATCCAGGTCTAAGGGAAGGGCTTAAACACCTGGACCATCTTCTGCTGCTTTTCCCGGGCCATACAGGAAGCTGGATCAGAAGTGGAGCAGCCAGGACACGAACTAGCACCCATATAGAATGCTGGTGTTGCAGGTGGTGTCTTTACTTGCTTTGCCACAAAGCCAGCCTCCAGAAGGCAGTGAATTTTTGGCAACATTTTAGGCAATCACTAGTTGGATTTAAAAAAAATGCAAGATATGAAATTTGTTCACATGGTAATGAGCATATTAGAACAACTCAATATCTCTGCTTATTTAAGCTATTTTCAGTCTGGTACTGTTCCACAAAGCAAACCATGCAAGATACTATGACACAGGCATTACACATTGTAGAGAAACCAGGGCCCAGGAAAGAGGCTTTGCCCTTATGTAGCCAGCTAGTTAGTAACAGCTGGGCCTTGAACAATGTTTGCTTGGGGCTCCTGGACCAGTTCTCTGCCTTCAGCACCTTGTTGTATCTGCCTGTGAAATCCATACCCAGTCAGGAAAACTGGTGGTTCCCCCAGGAAACCAAGCTGAAGTGGGATGCAATACTCAGCTTTACCTATAGTTCATGAGGAATCTGATACCAAACTTGTATCAGCCACCCAAAAGAGTGAAATTAGGCTTTGAAAATGTCCACAAACAGCATTTTGAGCTCGTATATCTATAAGAAATAAGATTTGCCTGGCTGGGGGCTCAGGAGGTTAAAGCCATGGCTTGGCAGTGCCAGCATCCCATAGAGGTGCTGGTTTGAGTCCCAGTTGTTCCACTTCCAATCCAGCTCCCTGCTAATGTGCCTGGGAAAGCAGCGGAGGACGGCCCAGGTGCTGGGGCTCTGCCACCTACGTGTGAGACCTGGAAGAAACTCCTGGCTCCTGACTTCAGCATGGCCCAGCCCTGGATGTTGCAATCATTTAGAAGTTGAACCAGCACATGGAAGATCTGTCTCTCCTTCTCTCTAACTCTGCCTTTCAAATAAATAAGTCTTTTAAGAAAATAAATTAAAAATATAAGATTTGCAGGCTGGTGTTGTGGCACAGGAAGTTAAGCTGCAGCCTGCCACACCAGCATCACATGCAAGTGCCAGTTTGAGTCCTGGCAGCTCTGCTTCCGCTCCAGCTTTCTGTTTAATGTGCTTGGGAAAGCAATGGAGGATGGCCCAGGTGCTTGGCCCCTTCCGCCTACGTGGGAAGCCCAGATGGAGTTCCAGACTCCTGGCTTTGGTCTGGCCCAGCTCTGGCTGTTGAGGCCATTTGGGGAGTGAACCCATAGATGGAAGTGCTCGCTCTCTGTCATTCAAATAAATATTTTTTAAAAGGTGAGTGCTTTTTAAAAAAATGTTTAAAAGATTTACTTATTTATTACTTGTGCTTGGGCCCCTGCACTCACATGGGAGACCTGGAAGAAGCTGCTCCTGGCTCCAGATTGGTCCAGCTCTAGCCATTGCAGCCATCTGGGGAGTGAACCAGCAGATGGAAGACCTCTCTCTCTCTCCCTCTCTCTAACTCTACCTCTCAAAATCTTGAAGGAGGGGAGAGGAGGGAGAAGAATCTACATGAGGTGATTTGAGACAAATGGTACAGGTGCCGAGATGTCCAGGACCCAGTGCACGACAGCACCCTGTTCTCTTTGCCTTGGGCTCTGAAATCTGCAGGTACCAACAGCAGACAGGTACAGCAGCATGATATTTAGAATGTTCTATGTGGACAAATGAAATGATAAACTAAGTCTAACGTTCTCTTTGGTACTAGATGATAATTTACCAAAGCACAGAGCCCTTCAAGCATTCATTTTTTTAGAAACTTCTAAAATGTTACTTCTTCCTACTCTGTATTTCAGTCTATTCCTCACTCATTACAAGATCCTCACATCTATATTTGTTGGTTTTTATTATTATGTTTTTTTGACAGGCAGAGTGGACAGTGAGAGAGAGAGAGAGAGAAAGGTCTTCCTTTTTCCGTTGGTTCACCCTCCAATGGCCGCCGCTGCCAGCGCGCTGCAGCCGGCACATCGCGCTGATCCAAAGCCAGGAGCCAGGTGCTTCTCCTGGTCTCCCATGCGGGTGCAGGGCCCAAGGACTTGGGCCATCTTCCACTGCACTCCCGGGCCAAAGCAGAGGGCTGGCCTGGAAGAGGGGCAACCAGGACAGAATCTGGCACCCCGACCGGGACTAGAACCCAGTGTGCTGGCGCCGCAGGCGGAGGATTAGCCCATTGAGCAGCGGCGCCGGCCCCTCACACCTATATTTGTACAAAGGCATTAAGTCCAAGCTGGATAGAATTAAAAATCCTTCTCTGATGGGAGATACATCTTTTCAGAGGCTGTTGTCTCTGACTGCTTTGTGAAAATTACCTTTTTTGAAATCTTAGACCTAACATTGGAAAAAATAACCCTTTTAGTTCAATACATATAAAATTCAATCCTTTCACTTACAAATGAGTAAAAATTGAAGTCACAAGAGAAGAAAGATGAATCAAAGGTCACAAAGCTAGTTGAGGTTTAGTAAGTATCCCTTCAATTCCTTTTATGTCTTTGCAGCGCAGATTAAATAGAAATATTTTCCCTCCCCTTCTGTTTTCTTACCCACCATGCACTCCGGATGAGGGCCCATGTGTGGAGTCATAAATATGGCACAACAAACACCATTACATACAATTTACCCAGTGACTTCTTTCACTCTCCTCTAGAGGAACAGAATGTCTCATAACCATTCCTTCTCACTTGTCAACTCAAGCTGGAGTTGAGCTGGCTGTTCTATGCAGGGAGGTGTGCAGGAATGCGCCATGTGTTAACAGCTAATTAGTAGCATTTCAGAGAGGTAGACCTGACTAACACAATCAAGCTCCGGTGAGCTCTGGTGCTGCTGCTCCCAGAGTCAAGGAAGCCCAGTAAAGTTGGGGACACTGGTTCTGGGCCGGGAGGTGGTTTCTGGGAGCAGCCAGCATCCTCATTTGGGGCATGACTAGTCAAGGTGTTCACTATTGGACTGAGCAAACTGCTGTGTGCCTGAAGGCTCCCGAGAACCCAGCGCCAGATCCCACATCTCTCAGATATCCACAGAGGACAGAAGGGCAGCAAGTACTTGCAGCAAGTGCCATGGTGCTAAAACAATAAAGTCCGAGACTGTCGCTTTCATGCCTTTTCTAACTGGATGATGTCCCCACCACACTCACTTGCACTGTCAAAATAGCATTTGGCCAAACTTCCATTCCCTGAATGGAAGGTGTCAGAAAAGAGAAACAATGACCGAAATAGTATGCTCTGGGGGCAGAAGGAAAACAATCACATATTAATAAACTAGGAGGTAGCAAAACCCACATATTCTGTATATTAAATTAACTGACCTGCTATCAGGATAACTACTATATTTATGCTTTCCAAGAAATTCAGTATCTTAACCTTTACTGAAGTTGATTAGGATGTAATACTTTTCAACATCCGCTTACAACACTGAGAACAAGCTGGTTTTCCTAGCTTCAACTCTGAGAAAAAACAATGAGCAGATTCATCAAGTATTCGTTTAGAACCAGCTCAATGTGTACAGTTTGTGCTTAGAGATATTGGGACTATTGCCTGGACCTGCAGGATTCCTGGAGTGCACTTTAGGCATCATGCAATTCATACAAATGCCCTATTATGCATCTACTCTGGTCCCAGCAAAGCGCAGTATTTTTACATTACTATTTTGAGATTGCCACTTGATAATTGCCACCATTACTCCAATCTTTTTTCTTTCACAGGGGATACAAAAGTGTCTGAACTCTTGTCACCAATATTTAATGAAAACTAATGGAAACTGGTCACCATGCAAAATGCAAAGAAATAATTGGTCCCATAATTACTCATTGCTCCAAAAAACAAACCATGGGGACCTCTAGCTACACAAGCAGGTTCAAAAGAAATTACGGGGCTACTGCTGTGGTGTAGTTCGCACAACTGCTGCCTGCGATGTCGGCATCCCATATGGGTACTGGTTCAAGTCCTGGATGCTCTACTTCTGATCCAGCTCCCTACTAATGGCCTGGGAAAAGCAGCAGAAGATGGCCCAAATATTTGAGCCCCTGCACTCATATGGGAAACCTGGAGGAAACTCCCAGCTTCAGCCCGACCCAGCCCTGGCCATTGTGTTCAACAGCAAATAGAAGAGCGCTTGCTCGCTCGCTCTCTCTCAACTTTGACTTTCAAGTAAATAAATAAATCTTTAAAAAAAATTGTAGCTCCCCTCTCTAACAAAGGCCCACTACGGTGACAGTAGAGAATCAAAGAGCACACATCAATAAGTACCAGGAGAATAGAACAGGAAACAGCAATTCTGGCACTATGAGAGCCCAAAGTGCAAGGGGGCTCATGTATAACATCATTAATTCCAAAGGCCACGACCCAGACGTCCAACTGAGAGAGATTTACCTGTACGAAGGAAGGGACTGATAGCAGCCAGTAGGTCTTATAATCCACAGGCCAGGCTAGAGCACACAACGTTAAATAGTGCTCAAGTAAACAAGCACACGTGGTTCATGGTCAAACCCAGTGGGCGTGTCCCTGGTGTTCTACAAGCTGCAGCTGTATGACATTCACATTGGCCTCCCCACCAGACTCTATTTAGGATATTTACCCTGGGGTGGGGGAGGGGGAGACAGGGGCGCCTCTCCCACAGTCTACCCCCAGGATAGAAGGACAGACTAGCCTTCTCTAAAGCAATATTTCAACACTACAGAGCAGATGGGTGGGCAATCACTGACTTAGCAGACGGGGGAAGGTTGCATGGTGACAGCCGGTAAGGCAATCCAAAAATCAGCTTGAAGGAAGCCACAGACCCCTGGAGAGTCTCAGCAATAGAGGGACCCGCCGCCTTGGAAAGGATGTGGGCAGGGCTGAACACAGAAGTGAGTAAAATCTGTTGAAGGAGTAGTTCGATGCTAAGTTCTCTATGGTATCTGCTCTGCCTGCCACGATCCCTTCCCAACTCATACAAGACTGGTGGTTTATTCCACCAAATGAGGTTGAATGAGAAGGTTCTGCAGAGGTGAACTGGGCACAGCTGAGGACACTGGTGACATTTGGAAACCAGGGAGACCAAGGGGGCTGGTAGACACCGAATAGTGGCATTGCAAGCATTAATTTCCTCTAGCTGCCAGGATGCTGGCAGACAGGCCTACACAGCACGGGGGGAAGCTGAAGGAGGCTGTAGATGGGACCCGTGAGTGTGCTGGGTTCCACGGCAAAGGGGAATTTAGGTGACAGGTGGCACTAAGTTGGTTAATCAGCTGGTGGTATCCTAGGTTACCCAGGCAGGTGCAATGTAATCACTAGGTTTCGTCCAAGTAGAAGACAGAGGCAGAAAAGAACATCAGAGTCATGGGCTAGGAGAACACCCTGACCCGCTGTTGCTGGAGTCTTCTAGAAGCTGGGAAAGGGAAGGAAATAGATTCTCCCTCAGAGGCTCCAGAAAAGATTTGCAGCCCAACAACGTCCTAATTCTAGCACCATAAGGTTGCCTCAGGCTGCTGGCCTCCACAGGGTAAAATACGGTTGTGTTATGAAGCCTCCATGTTTGTGGTAATTTGTTACAACTGCATTGGAAAACTAATGCAAATGCAAAATACCTGACCGCCCTCCAGTGAATCAGTTATAGGTACATCGGCTACCACCGGCTTTATAGGACTCCTAAACACGGACAGCCAAGGAGTAGTAGATATTTGAGAAAAAGCTCTAACACAAAAGGCGAAGTCTAAAGATAACAAACATAACAGAGGCAAGAAGACATCCAGGGAGCAGAAGAAAAACCTTCAAGTATATGAAAGATACTGCATCTATGAAAGAATAGAATGTTATTAAAAGGAATAGTCTTTTTTTTAAAAAAAAATTATTTATTTGAGAGATAGAGTAACAGAGAGAGGGAGAGACAGGGAGAAAGTTCTTCCATGCGCTGGTTCACTCTCCAAATAGTGACAACGGCTGGAGCTGGGCTGATCTGAAGCCAGGAGCCAGGAGCCAGGAGCCTCCTCCGGGTCTCTTATGTGAGTGAAGAGACCCAACAACTTGGGCCATCTTCTGCTGCTTTCCCAGGCTATAGCAGAGAGCTGGATGGGAAGAGGAGCAGCCAGGACTAGAACCAGAGTCCATATGGAATGCCGGCACTGCCGGCAGAGGCTTAGCCTACTATACCACAGCGCCAGTCCCCAAAAGGAAATAGTCTTAAAGAGCTCTTAGAATTTAAAAATTATAGAATAAGTGACTATTAAATAGAACAAAAAATAGTTTTAAAACCACTCAAAAAGTAAAAAGATGCAAAACAGTTTTAGAATAAAAAGAAAACAACAAAATCAGAACATCTATAAATGATGCCAGAAGATGCCCAGAAGAAAGTAGAAGCTATTAGGTTGAAGGTGTCAGTATACCTATCCCATTAATGAATAAAAGACCCCTACTGGCTGGCGCTATGGCTCAATAGGCTAATCCTCTGCCTGTGGCGCCAGCACACCAGGTTCTAGTCCGGTCGGGGCGCCGGATTCTGTCCCGGTTGCTCCTCTTCCAAGCCACCTCTCTGCTGTGGCCAGGGAGTGCAGTGGAGGATGGCCCAAGTCCTTGGGCCCTGCACCCGCATGGGAGACCAGGAGAAGCACCTGGCTCCTGGCTTCAGATCAGCACGGTGCGCCGGCCGCAGCACACTGGCCACAGTGGCCATTGGAGGGTGAACCAACGGTGTCTCTCTCTCTCTCACTGTCCACTCTGCCTGTCAAAAAAAAAAAAAGACCCCTACTAAGATACAACAGTATTTTTTTTTAAGTCTAGTAATATCAAGATGATCCTAGCAACTTCTAGAAAAGAAAATCTGATTACCTGGAAAGGATCATGCATGAGAATGGCCTCAGCGGTCTCATAAATAATATTGGGAGGGAGAAGAGCAATGCTTATCAGCCCCCAAAGAAAATCACTCCCACCTTGGGGCTCCTCTGCAGGCTGCCGAACAGGTGCACAGTGGGCTAAGTATTTTTAGACACTCAAGGTGCCCTCTAAGCACCCCTTTTCAGGAATCTACTGGAAGATACACCACTCCCAGAAGAGGGAAGACTCAGAAGGAACACACGGAGCAGAGAACGTGGTAAAGGCCGCTCAGCGTGACAATCGTTAGCAGGTCTGAAGAGCAGGCTCTAGGGGGATAACTTCAGGGGAAAGAGGGTGGTGGTGGACAGAAAGGAGCCTGCTCCTACTGTGCTTGTTCTTAGGCAATTACACTTACTGCTGGAGTGTGGGGCAGAATTAGTGGTACTTCTATATATATATATATATATATATATATATATATATAAAAGCAAGCAACTCAAAACAGACAGCTATTTACTCTGAGGGCATTGCTGCTGAAATGCTAATACCGGAAAAAGTAATCACCTTCGTTCATTATGAGGTCTAGTTAGAGACAAACCTCCATCATCACACTAGGGTAAATACTGAATGTGGATTCAGCTCCTGCTGGTGGTATAGGACGTGTTATAGCTGCGTAGAGAATGGAGCTAAGGGGAAGTGTGTGTCTGCCTATTATGTGTGTTATGTCTGACATGGCAAAAATGGCCAAAAATTGTTCTCCTTGTGTTCTTTGCAATGGGGGCTTCTTAGCGTCTCCTATCAAGAGGTGGAATCCACCTCTGCTGCCATCCGACACGACTGCCCTGGGCAGAGAATGTGGTGGAGGCTCCAGGTAGCCCGTTCTAAGCCTGACCCTCAGGAAGCTTTCCAAGCTTCCTCTCCCAACCCCACCAGTCCTCTGTCTGAACAAGTGAGAGGGCGAAAGACCGCCAGGGGTGCCAGACAGCATCTCCATGGAGCCATGAGGTCAGTCAGCCCGAGCCGCCCCAGCAACTGACGACAGCTGCACGGATGAGCTCATGCAAGACCAAAATCGCCTGCCCAGCAAGTCTGAACTGCTGATCCACAGGATTAAGACTTGCTTTAAACAGCCTGTCCTGGGGCGGCTAGTTACATAATAAAAGCAAATCACTGCTGTGTGCATGTGTGTGCAGAAGGTGTTAATAAAATAAAGCTAAGTCCTGCTTTCTACAACGGGAAATCAACACATCTATGTGATTTGGAAACATGGAGAGAAAAACAATGACTAGATTTTAAAGTGGGTGATCTGAGGAGCATAAACCAAAGGCCAGGGGAGAGAGAGAGAGAGAGAGAAAGAGAGAGAGGTAGAAGGTACTTTTCCATTACAAGCTTTGTAACATTGTTTAATTTGTTTAATGATGTTCATGTTCCATTTCGATAAAACAGCAAATTGCATGGAAACCAAAGAGAAAAAGAACTGACCTTTCAAGTAATCAATAGGCAATGTGCTCGACACATGCCCTGGTGGCCAGAGGAATTTCCAACCAAGACACTGTCACAACCCACCCCGGTTTCCCTTTTGATTAGCATTCAGCCTTCAAGCTTGCATGTTTGTGGTCAGTACCCAGTGGGTGAGCTGAAAAAAAGCACATGGAAAAGTTGGTTACGGAATCCAGGCCCTGCAGGTGTTCTCCAAGCAGGGAGTCTCCTTCCGAAGCGAGTCCTACAAGGACCACAAACAGCAGAAATCATGGAAAACTGGCTGCAACCAAAATCCAGGCATGGAAAAACTGGTCATTAGAAACTATTCTGTGGTAACGTTGTTGAATTGGCACAGATTAAAAACTGGAGCAAATCACCGTATTGAACACGGGGAAGGGGCACTTTGAAAAAAAAAAAGGAGAAAAAAACGGAGAATGGCAGTAGAAATGGGTATTGTCAGAAGACTACGTGCTTCTTGCTGTTTCCAGTCTGTGCTTTCAGTGTGTCTTTCTTTCAAAAGGAACTCTTCCAAGGGTGCTTATGAAACTCCCTGTCCCAAGGTAGCATAGGAAGAAGTCAGCAGTCTTTGCTAAAACATAGAAAAGATGCTAGATACCGAGTGATGTGTTCTATTAGTTCACAGACTAGGGGATGCCAGTCTTGAGAAAACCCAAATCTCGGTGACTTAATACCACAATCATGAGAGTACTTCAGAAAGTTCTAGGAAAATGGGATCAAAAGATTAAGTGTAGGGGCAGGTGTTGTGGTGTGTCCAGTTACGTCACTGCATAGGACACTGGCATCCCTATCAGAGTGCCTGTGAGTCCTGGATACTCTGCTTCTGATCCGGACCCTGCTAATCCACATCCTGGGAGGTGGCAGACAATGGCTTGGGTACCCATGTGGGAGACGCAGGTAGAGTTCTGCATTCCTGGCTTTGGCCTGGCCCTACCTGGCTGTTGTGGGCATTTGTGGGGTGAACCAGCGAACAGAAGCTCTCTCTCCCCCTCTCCCTTTGTTTCTCTCTCCCTCTACCTTTTGAACTGTCGCTCCCCCTCTTTGTGGAGGAATGACACAGGACCCTGCGCTGTTCTTTCGTCTGCTCGGCCCTCCCCGGGTTTGCTGCTGGTTCTTCCCGGGTTGGCTACTGACCCTTCCACCTCCGTGGAAGGGCGGTTCCCCCTGGCCACATTCCCCACTTCCGCGGGGGAGCAGCACACCGCCGGCCGGCTCTCTCGGGGGCTGCACAGGTGTTCCCTTAGATGTTCCCCTTAGATGTTCCTGGTGCATGCCATCTCTCTCCTCCTTTATAGTCCTCCTCCGCCAATCCCAACTCGGCTGCCCACACGCCGAGTACGCTGCTCTCCTCCAATCAGTAGCAAGTCCTACAGTTTATTGGCTGAACTGGAGGCAGCTGTGCAGAAGCTGTTTACTTCTCTCCCAGCGCCATATTGTGGGAGAGCAGATGCATAGAATAAGTCTTAATTCCAGTAACTCAGTCCAGTCCGGGCTGCTCCCCACATGAACAAATTAATATTTTTTAAAAGGTAAGCTTCTTTTGGTGTGAACATTGGCTTTGAACACCATGTTTAGTTTTTCTTTCTTTTTTTTTTTTTTTTAATTTTTTGACAGACAGAGTGGACAGTGAGAGAGAGAGACAGAGAGAAAGGTCTTCCTTTTTCTGTTGGTTCACCCCCCAGTGGCCGCTGCGGCCTGCACACTGCAGCTGGCATACTGCACTGATCCGAAGCCAGGAGCCAGGTGCTTCTCCTGGTCTCCCACGCGGGTGCAGGGCCCAAGCACTTGTGCCATCCTCCACTGCACTCCCTGGCCACAGCAGAGAGCTGGCCTGGAAGAGGGGTAACCGGGACAGAATCCAGCACCCCGACCGGGACTAGAACCCGGTATGCCGGCACCGCAGGCAGAGGACTAGCCTATTGAGCCGTGGCGCCGGCCAACCCATGTCTAGCTTTTCATAACATGCTTTTTTTCCATTAACTATTTGAAGACCCCATCATGCAAAGTGGATGTGCTGGGGGGGGGGGCTCTGATTATGTAGGCATCTGGGTTATCTGATGCTTGCTGCCATAATCACTTTGTCCTAAAGCTGATCGGAAGTGGTGTGTGTTGTTTCTGCTCATATTTCATTAGCCAAAGCCACTAACATGGCCATGTCTAAGCTGAAAAGGATGGCAAAGCCACCCGCTCCTGCCATGTACCCAACAGGAGAGCTGGACTATCTGAGAACTCTTACATTTCAATTTGGTACTCTTTCTGCTTTTCAACACAGTCAAACATCGTATGGAATCTTAGTTAGTTAGGCTTATTTTCAGCCAAGGACTACTTTTCCTGGATATCTTTTACTCCAAAAAACGATAGTGCTTTAAAGGCAGAGGATAGATCTGTTAGAGGGGGCAGGAGGCTGGGAGGTTATATGAGGTACTCAAGTTATGTAAAGTTATGTGGTTTCCTTTTTTTCTTCCTGTGGTTGAATAATGCAGCACAGTATTTGCAGACCAATCCTGGTCTTCCTTAAGCGGTTTCTATAACAAGATAATTTTGTTCACCCATCACTAACCAATGTATTTTTACTTCCAAGGGGAGCCTGCCTTGTGCCTGAATTTTGAAGATTTAGAGTGTAAGGGAATACTACCTCCTGCTTGCTTAAAAAAGAACCCAGGGAATTCTAGGCATAAAAATACAAATGCACAAATGGAAATGCTTTACTTATCTCAATCTCAAAGCAGCAGTTGTGTTTTGAGCAGGGGAAGTTACAGGGAACAAGACCCGCAGATCTGGAAGTTCAAAGAAGAAGAACTTTCAGAATGAAACCATGTGGGGTAGGTGTCCGTTCTTAGGGACTGAATGAGGGAAACTCATTTTCCTGAAATAATTTATGAAGAATTTCCTGGATGAGTCTGTGCTTTTCCTTCTCATGAAGATAAGTTTAGTCAAAGTCCCCAACTCTGTGATCCAATAACTTCATATACTTTGTGCATAAAATCCAAGTAAGGTTATCCTTCCTTGCTAAAACCCAGAGAGCCAGAATAATTAGAAATATAGGAGAATAAGAAAAAACAAGTAGAGCGGCTGAAATCAGACATATTCAAAAGCAAAGTTATTCCCAGAATGTTATAAGGATAGGACTGCTTTCAGCCAATTTGTTAACTTCTCTATTTGATTTTATTAAAAGATTTATTTATTTAAAAGTCAAAATGATATAGAGAGGGAGAGAGGGAGATCGTCCAGCTGCTAGTTTACTTCCCAAATGGCTGGGGCTGGTGCAGACTAGGGCCAGGAACGCCAGCTCTCCCACATGGGCAGCAAGGGTCCAAGCACTTGGGCCATCCTCTGCTGTCTTCCCAGGAGCATTAGCAGGGAGCCAGATCAGAAGCAAAGCAGCCAGGGTTGAACCAGCGCTCCAATATGGGATGCTGGCGTTGCACGTGGCAGCTTAGCTCACTGTGCCACAATTCTGGCTCTTCTTAACTTTTCAAAAACACGTAACATAGTCAGGCAGAAATTAGCTCCCAAAAGATGAACCCCTTGCCTCATTTGCTCACATTGAACTTGAAAATCTTTATGATGGAAAGCACTGATCAGTCTCGATTGTACATAATTAGGTTGTGAACAGAGATCTTAATGAGATTTGTTGTGAATACTTTTTATGACTGCTCAAAGACACGGGTCACTTAACAACAGGGAGAAATTCTGGGCGCAGAGTCACTAGGCAATGATGCCATTGTGTGAACCATACGGAATACACTCACACAGACCTCGATAGTGCAAGTCCACCATTCAGTGTGGGCTCTGGATGCAATTGAGAGATACAATAAACACGAGATGTATGAGATTGGTGCTAGTGTCACATGCACTGTTTTACAGGAAACTTTTTAATATATACAAGGAGTATATGTTAGAATCATAATATGTAGTATAGATAGTAAATACATAAACCAATGTCATTATGATCACTATCAAGTGTTAAGAAAATGTATGTGCTGTTTTATGGACTGTACAACTGGCAGCATGGTAGCTGTGTTTGTATAGAGCATGCCAGTAATGCACTGTACTGTAGTACACGGTACTCCATGGTGTACCATGGTGATGGCTCTGATGTCATTGGATGACAGGAACTTTTTAGCTCCATCACAATCTCACGGGATGTGTTCTGTTGCTGACTGAGACATCATGTTTTGGCTCAAGATTGTATAATCAAGACACAAATGCAAGACTTGAAAGTCATTTTAGGGGCCAGCACTGTGGCATAGCGGGTAAAGCTACTGCCTGTAGTGCTGGTATCCCCATGTGGGCACCAGTTCCAGTCCTGGCTGCTCCACTTCTGATCCAGCTCCCTGCTCATGCACCTGGAAAAGCAGCAGAAGATGGTCCAAGCCTTCAGGCCCCTGCATCCATGTGAGAGACTTGGAAGAAGCTTCTGATTCCTGGCTTCGGACCAGCCTAGCTTTGGCTGTTGTGGCCATTTGGGGAGTGAAGAGCAAATGGAAGATCTCTCTCTATCTCTGTATCTGTCTCTTCCTCTCTCTGTAACTTTGCCTTTCAAATAAATAAATAAGTCTTTTTTTTAAAAAAAAAAAAGGTCATTTTAAAATTTCTAGAAGCTACACTAAATAAAAGAAGAAATTAGCAAAATGCAGTTTAATAATAGTTTTTTTAACCCACTGTATTCAAGATATTGTCATCTGACATGTCAACAATATAAAAACTGCGTATGAGGGCAGGCATTGTGATACAGTGGGTTAAGCCATCATCTGGGATGCTGGCATCCCATATGGACACTGGTTCGAATCTTGGCTGCTTCATATTCAATCCAGCTCCCTGTTAATGGCTTGAGAAAAGCAGTGAAAGATGGCCCAAGTGCTTGGGCCCCTGACATCCACATGAGAGACCTGGAAGAAGCTTCTGGATCCTGGATTTGGCCTGACTCAGTGCTGGCCATCGCAATCATCTGGGGCAGTGAACCAGCAGATGGATGCTCTCTCTCTCTCTCTGTCTCACCCTCTGTCTCTGTAACTCTCACTCTCAAGTTTAAAAAAAAAAAATCTTAAAAATTTATGAATGGGCCAGCGCCATGGCTCACTAGGCTAATCCTCCGCCTAGCGGCGCCAGCACACCGGGTTCTAGTCCCGGTCCGGGTACCGGATTCTGTCCCGGTTGCCCCTCTTCCAGGCCAGCTCTCTGCTGTGGCCAGGGAGTGCAGTGGAGGATGGCCCAAGTGCTTGGGCCCTGCACCCCATGGGAGACCAGGAAAAGCACCTGGCTCCTGCTTTCGGATCAGCGCGGTGCACCGGCCGCAGTGCGCCAGCCGTGGCGGCCATTGGAGGGTGAACCAACGGCAAAGGAAGACCTTTCTCTCTGTCTCTCTCTCTCACTGTCCACTCTGCCTGTAAAAAAACATGTATGAATGAGATATTTTCCATTTTTTGTGCATGCTGCATCTTCAAAATAGAATATGTATTTTATACTCACAGATTCTCTTGATTTGAACCTCTCTTCAAGGGCTTGGTGGCTTAAGAGCTTTTTTCTCCTATTTCTTCAATGAAAGGATCATCCCAAAATCTTCCCACCATTACTAAAATGAATTTGGAAATGAAAAAAACCTCAACTGTTCATATAACTGCATATTTTCCCTCCATTGTGGGAAACATCAGACATTCTGGGTAAGATGTATCTCACGGCACTAGTTAATATAATTAATACTGTTTAAATCATGGTATTCTATACAATTTATATCATGTAGAAGCAGAACACATTTTTGTACTGCCTCTTATAAATGCTGAATGTAACTGTTATGTATAAATCCATTTAGTTTTATGTTATAAAGAACTATTTGTGCAACTCCAGATTTTCAGTAAAACAGAATTTTTTGTTGGACAGCACAGGTCTGGGTGGCTGTGATGGACTGCATTTCTGTGCCCCTTCCAAATTCATATGTCAAAACCCTGGCCCCCAGTAGAATGTACGAGGAGGAGGGTCCTGTGGCAGACAAATTAAGTGTGGATGATGAGGGTAGCGTCCTCACTAGAAGAGTAAGAGACTTCTGCCCTGTGAGGACACAACCAGAAGACCGCCGTCTGCCCACCAGAAGAACAACCCTTACCAGACCTTGGGTCTGGGGCTTCTGTGCCTCCAGACCTGGAGAAATAAATGTTGTTTAAACCACCTGTCTATGGTATTCTGTTACTGCAGCCTAAGCTGACAAGGGCTTTTCCCCTCCAACATCCTCTGCAAAACGCTGCTAATGGACAGTTTGGGTGCCACAGTTCTGTGTTTCCCAGCTAGAGTGCTAGAGTGGAAGAAGTAGAAAGGAGGACTATACCTGTCATGTTCACAGCCATAAATTCATTTCCTAGCCCAGTGCTTGCCTGACCCTAAGTCAGCCTCCACTGTTGAATGAACAGGAGGGCATGCACGCATATACGCACACACATCATGCATTCTGTCAAGTGCCAGAGTAACACTTGGATGTGAACTAGGGTACTGGGTCTGTTACAAATTCTCTCCTCAGGGTGGGCTTCTGGCACGGCACTTAGGATACCACTTGGGATGTCCATTTCCCATCCTGGGGTGACTGGCTCAAGTCCCAGCTACTCTGCTTGCAAATCAGCTCCTGGTTATGCATATCCTGGGAGGTAGCAGGTGAGTGCTCAGGTAGCTTTAAAAGACAAAGCATAGCAGGTATTTGATTAGCAAATGTAGTATGATTTTGTTTTCTGGAAAAAAAGTTTTAAAAAGGACTCCAAAGATTGTTTTATTAGCTCTGGTGTGGAATGTGATTGTGGGTGGTTTTGATGACATGGCACATTTGGGAACCGGGGGTGTTATTTCCTGTCTGAATCAGAGGAGAAGTATGTGATACGGAGATTTATACTAAGGTCATCTGTTTTCCTCTGAGCCCTTTTCTGGGCCCAGGAAGATCTTGTCCAGTGCTAGTGACATCCTGGACATAAATGAGGTTTAGTGAAAAGAACTTCCAGTTGAAAGTCAAGACAGCCAGATTTTATGTCATTAGTCATCTTTGGATGAGTCATTTATTTTTTTTTTCTTGAGTCATTTACTCTTGCCATCAGTTTTTCTACCTGCAAAATGGATCTTGTAAGAATTGGCTTTGACTTCATGTCTTTGGAAAATACAATCTGAAATGCATTTAAGGTGGCAGAGCACACACTCACTAAAACAGCTAGGATCACTCACTGATGTATGAAACAAAGGATCAGACTCTCTCTTCAACACTTCCCCCAAACACAAATTTCTCTCAGGCTGGGTCCTTGTCAGAGATTCCTTTTATTGTTCCCTTCTCAAATCATCTGGAAGCTTAGTCTGATGGAGAAACAAAGAAGCAGGACCACTGGGGATAGCAGGTTCTTCAGAAAGCTTGTGGAAAATGAGCCGCAGCTGATTTTTACTTTGGTGCAAAAATGTTTGACAAGCATGCTTAGTTTTTTATACTACACATTTCCATGAACTTTTTGAAGACTCTGCATATCCTAGAAGCACAATGCATATGGTTTCTCCATTCTCAATTCCCAAATTAACATAAAACTCATTCCATAAAATTGTTTCTTATTGTTTCATAGTAAATTTTCAACTACTTTTTACTTGAATGATAATATTTAATGCATAAAAATTTAAGCATTCTTTTGTTAATATTTTCTAAATGAAGAGCCAATTGTAATGAGATATAAAGCAAAATCATGGTTAATAGCTAAGTATGAAAACATGGCTAGTAAGAATTAATTTGCATATGTAAATTTAATTAACATTTATTCATTTACATGAAATTTGAAAATTTATTTTATGACATGTTTTCATTTTATGAAAGCTCTAATATTTTATAAATACTACAATCACTCCAAACAGTTATTATTTTGAGATAATCAGGATGGTATAATGCCGGTTCAAAGGCTGTGGTACATTTTGTTTTCATTGGGGGCCATTAGTATATAATCCATTAAGCGTATTTAGGGAGTGTAAAACACTGCTTTGACTATCTACCGAAAATCTCCAAGGTGAAGAAAAGTTGGGGTGTTTTGTTAAGGACTCTGTTTCTGATTCGTCCCTTACCTGTCCAGAGAAGTGACGTGTGTAGAAAGCATCTTAGATTGAGTTGGATGCCCTATGCCTTCCATAAATATCATCCTTCCAAGCTCTGATTAAAAGCTGTTGCTTCTCCTCACCACCATTTCCCTGCAACTTTGGTGAAGTCACAGAACTTGGGGAAATAGTGATGCTTCTTGGCTTGGATTCAGCACCACCCAGCAAGCAGCAGGAGAAGCTGCTCCACCCTCATCTGCCACGTTCTCAGGAGCTCATCACCCATGGGATGGTCTGGCCAAGCAAGTCACCTCTGCCATTGGAAAGAGAAGAGAAAACCACTGGGGCTGCTTCTATTTTACTGCATTGTGTGCGAATGCCTTAGGTGTACTTCCAGTGCCATCTGTAATTTGGCCCCAACCCACCCTGTCCCTCCAGAGCCAACTGGTCTCACTAATGCCATACAGTGGCATCTCTGCCTTTGTCCTCACTGAGGTCCTGCCTCTTCCCTGTCAACTTCAAGGGTCCCCAAGTTCCTAAACCCATAGACACCGCCCATCATTCCTCCAGCTCACATGGACTCTCAGCTTCTGTCTTCATCATTTTGTCTGTAATGAGTAGCTAAGAGCCTCATTATGTGCTAGGATGTATTGTCCTTTGATTGTCTCATGTGTTAATTTTAGTCCCCCAATTAAATTGTAGACACCATAGGGACAACTTCTGTGACTAATATCTATTTGCTAAACTCACCTCATTTTCCTTTCTTCCAGTGCTAATCCCAGAATGGGTGTTCAGTAATTCATGGAATCTTAGAATGGGGATGTTTTAATCCAGCTAACAGATGGGAACATAAACACTGCTGTACTAGGGAGGTAACCACATCCATGGTCCCTTCTTATTTCTTTCCATCTCTCCTTTTTTTCTCCACTTTTCTCCCTTCTTCTCTCCTTCCTCCCATCCTTCTGTATTTATTCAGAATTGAAACCTGCCCATTCGTAACTCTTAGTATTTAGCCAAGAAAGATTTTCCAGCACCTATTGGAGACTGGACTCTGTGCATCTCTGGAGACATAAAGGTAACCAAAGCCTAGTTCAGTCTCTTGGGAAAGACAAACCAACAAACACAGTGCAAGGTAAAGAGAACCATACTAGAGGAAGGTTTGGAATTGCAGAGAGTGAGCACCCAATGCCTCTGGGCATCTCAGTTACAGTCTTGTGAGGTCGGAGCCGATCATTACTGAGACTTAATGAGCACTGGTTGAATGGTAGGATCTCCAAATTCTTAGGAGAGAAATGACCAAAGCTGACTTAAAATCACACAGGAAGTTTGCAAATTATATACCAGTTGTGCCCAAACAGTTCATTGCTAAGAATATGCCTTGGAACTTTGGAACACCTTTTTCTAATTCAAACAAAGTTTTACATAGTGTGTTTATGTCCTGGGGCTAGTACACAAAAGCCTGTTATTTCCACTATGTACCTAAAGTTTGGCGTAGTATAATATTAATACCATAGACTCTAACCATATGTAAACGGATTTGCCCAGAAAGCAATAGGGTTCCAACTTTGCACAGTGGCACCACGGCACCCTGCCCTTCCCACCTGCTTTCCTGGTGTCATATGAAGAACATGACAGTCATTTAGCCTCTTTCATGGAAGCTCAGGACTCCCAGCCTAGGGCCAGAGTTTCAAGGAGGGGGTTATGAGAAGATGGGAGGAGTTTAAGGGCTCTGTGTACCATAACCACGTTTGCTGGCTCTAAAATGGGGACAGTTGTGCTGCCAAGATTTTGGGATCATTTTCTTGGTGGAAGAAACCATCGGGAGATGTCCTCTGGTCATCAGCTCTTGTAATTGCTAAGACATTCTGTCCCTTCCTAGGTGGTTGTGAGGCTCAGAGGTGAAGAGTGCAAGGTGCAGACCTGAGTACTAAGGACAACTATCAGTAAAGTAAGCTTAGTAGTTCCTGAGAGCTCACTATGCTTGTTAGATACTGATTAGATACTATTAGACATTAGCATCAAGGACTACTAGTCTATTTATAATATGATCACTTTTAATTTTCAGAGCAGCCCACATGCACTATCACAGCGACTTACAGATGAAAATGGAGACTCTGAAGATGAAAGAACATCACTGAGATTGCACCGAGCAGTCTCATGGCAGAGTCCAGCTCTGGTTTTTCTCATCATTGCTTGTACAACCAGAGGAAAGGTAACTGCTGTCTCCTCTGCCCCCACAGGCCTGGTATCAGCCTTGCAGTTTGGTCAGCGTGGTTTCCAGAAACTGGGGTTGCCTTTCTCCTTGACCTTATAGCTGTCTGCTATTTATGATCCTGACAGCAAATGCAAGGCAGTGTGGAACTTTCACCCCTCTTCTTCCTGCATCTTCAGCTTCAGTCTGGGAGGAGGAAGGCTCATGAGGTTATGAAGGCGAACCCTGGGTTATTCCCAAACACCGTCTTCTAAAGCAGTCGTTACTCCTCAGTTTAGCAAAATGTCAGCCCCAGGCTACAAATGGGTGTGGATGCTAGAGCAGAGGGGTGGATGGGACTGTGGGTGGGCACTGGGCAAGGCTTGGGGGGAGGGGAGCCTGCAGCAGGTGGGGTGGGAAAGGAAAGGGCTGCGTGGCTTCTCTCCCACTTCCTCGCCTCTCTGGGACTTGTACTTTGATCAGTTCTGATGCCCCTTGCTCAGTGCAGTTGTTAAGTACTTGACAGTTGCAATCGCCAAAAGGTTAGAGCAAGGGCAGTTCCAGGTCTGGTTGTGGCCAAGGAATAAAAAACATACAGGGGCCAGTGCTGTAGTGCAGTGGGTCAAAGCCTCGGCCTGAAGCGACAGCATCCCAAATGGGCACTGGTTCAAGTCTCAGCTGTTGCACTTCCGATACAGCTCTCTGCTAATGCGCCTGGGAAAGCAGTAGAAGATGGCTCAAGTGCTTGGACCCCTGTACCCGCGTGGGAGACCCAGAAGAAGCTCCTGGCTCCTGGCTTCAGATTGGTGCAGCTCCAGCTGTTGTGGCCATTTGGGGAGTGAACCTGCGGATGGAAGATCTCTCTCTCTCTCTCTCTCTCTCTCTCTGTAACTCTGTCTTTCAAATAAATTTTTAAAAAAAGAAAGAAAATATACAAACTGGCCCAGTGAATTGCACTTGCCTGCATTTTTTTTTCAACAAAATTCAAATAACCTGTGAGACTTAAAAAAAGATATAATTCATAATCCCAGTATAAAAATCAGGATAGCTATTAATCTAGATAATACTTTTACTCATCTATTTTTAACCCAGCCAAATAGTGCAATCTGTGGTCATCTCAACTGCCTACTCATCATTTGTGGTTTTATGTCAACTTCAGATTTGAGGGATAATCTTAGATTTATATTGCCCTGGGTTCATTTCATTTAAAATACTTCAGTAGCACTTTTACTTCTGCTACAGGCCTAAAACAGAAGTTAGAATAACATTAGTAAAAACAAAAGGCAAAGTGTAAGGATCAGCATTTCAATTTATTCAACTGAATATGTTCACGACCTCGTTTCTTCTTTCCTCCTTCCTTTTCTCTTCTCTCCCCAACTGCCTCCCTCCCTCCTGGCCTTTCTTTATCGTCTTCCCCACCTCTCTTCCTGCTTCTTTCAAGGCAGCTGGCAATGGTTTTGCCAACCTAGGGAAATGAGTTGTTTCAGGAGTATTACAGCTGATAACAGTGAAAAAGAATTCCATTGAGGACTACTATCCTAAAGACAGAAGAATCCTGAAGTAGTAATGGCAATTGTATTCAGGTGACCTCTAATTCCCACAGAGCATCTTGCAAAGAAAAAGTGAAGTTGGTGATGGCCTTTTGTATAGAGACAGAAAAGGATATTGACTTACTGCACAAAATCATTCATTCCCTGACTGGCCATGGGCCAGGGTTTTGGGGGGAATGGGACACCCCAGAACTGATATTTTGGAGTTTTTACTCCCCACATGTATAAAGGATGAGGTGAGAGTTTGAGGAAGATCTTGGTTAGAACTAAAGCCATGCCTGCCCTTACCTGGAAAGGTGTGTGACTTGTCTGAACAAGTTTGGTTCCTGCGTTTCTGAAAAGGGAAGGTCTAGATTTGTCCATTTGAGTACAGTGTAATATAGGACTCTCAAAAACAGTCTGCAAAAAAAAAAAGCGAAACCTGTGTAATGTCTATAATAAACACCTGGATTTGACCCAACTAAGAGTTACTGTGTGGCTGTTTCATGCCATATATTGTGCTGGGTGCTGTGGAAGGTAAAAACTGGGTTTGCCTTCTTAGGGAATCTTAAGGTCGCTGTCTCCCCAACCTTGGTTTGCAGATTCCTTGTGCAGAGCTGCCTCCAGTGAAGTCGCAAGGGAAGTCCACGAGGGGTGTCAACAGTAAGCGTGTTCCTAGAGTTAAACCCCATGTTTGTAATTGAGACTGATTTTACCATTTTACTTTGCTTCTTAACAAATGGCAGGCAACCTTTATAAAAGAAAGACAGTGGAGGGAGGCAGGAAAACCCAAAATTAACAATCACAGGGACCACTTTAAGGGAAACTTCTTCCCCCAGCTTCTTGATTTGTGTATTCCACAGCTGCTTTCCCATTACCCAAAAGGTAATTAAGAGGTGATAATGATATGTATCCTCCCTTATCAAAGTCATTAACACATTATTATTGTTGTGAGGCGGCTGGCTATTGCTTGGTTGGGGTTGATGCTGCTTTAGGCGAAGAGTCTTTATTAGTCTACCAGGGATTTCAGCTGTGATGAAGAGATTGCAGTTTGGGGGTGAATTAGCAGGTTACATTCTCATGACTCTTGAGCGTCTTATTTCTCCAAAGCTTGCAAATTTCTGAGAACTCCCAGGGCCATTCTGACTCTGAATTTGACCTACAACTTTCCTCCTTGCACACTGTTCTCTGTGCATCAGGGGTAGAATTATTTCCTACACTTCAAACTGCACATCTATTGTATGCAAAAGTTGGCTCCAACTCCATCCCATGGTGCCTCCTCTGTTTGAACTTACCCTTCAATAGACACAACGGTTTGGTTAACAAGTGCTACCATGTTCAGATATTCACTCGGATAGTGGTGATTAATTGATTAAGTATCTTGGAAAACCATAGGACTATCTGTTCATATTATGTCTTCATACTTAAAGTATTTCAATAGACTGGAAAAGAACAAATACAGGGGCTGGCGCCATGGTGCACTAGGTTAATCCTCCTCCTGTGGCACCGGCATCCCATATGGGCACCGGGTTTCAGTCCCGGTTGCTCCTCTTCCAGTCCAGCTCTCTGCTATGGCCTGGGAAGGCAGTGGAGGATGGCCCAAGTGCTTGGGCTCCTGCACCTGCATGGGAGACCAGGAGGAGGCACCTGGCTCCTGGCTTCGGATCAGCATAACTCTGGCCATTGCGGCCATTTGAGGAGTGAACCAATGGAAGGAAGATCTTTCTCTCTGTCTCTCTCTCACTGTCTGTAACTCTACCTGTCAAATAAATAAATAAAAATCTTTAAAAAAAAAAAGAACAAATACATTCAAACTGGTTCTGAAATTTCATGATTTGTTATATTAGAAAACAGTCTGGATGGTTTTCTCAGATTTGTTGTCCACATTATTTGAATCTTGAAGGTAGAAATGTAACTAATTTGTTGGACATAAGCCAAGTTAGTAATCAAAGTTATGGTAGCTTAATATTTTTTAAAAATTAGTGCAAAATTATTAAAATAAACACACATTATAGGAATAATATTACTGAAGGGTTTCAAAAAAATGAAAAAACCACAACAATCTTCTGCTTCTCTCTCTTCACCACTAATCCTACTCTCTGGAGGCAACTACTTTTAATTAATTTTAACTGGTACTGACTTCCACATTTCTAAATAATACACATGTCTTACTAGACTATTGTTTAGTGGTGATTATAATTGGTGAGGCTTTAAGTCTCCTAGCTCTCAACACTGTTTCCTCTTGCTCCCATTTTTGGTTAAATCAATATTCAGGGTTTATATTATTATAGCTATGTAAATAATGTTCTCTACTGAGCTAACACTACACTATAATTACTTTTCCTTTCTTGTACAACTTTTTGTTTTTCTTGGAGTTAATAATTGCCTTGCTTTTTCACCAGCTTGGCTTTGTATATAACTATCCCTAAGCACCGCCACATTTCCAACTGTCTCCCTAAAACTTTCCACATACTACTGAATAATAGATAAATCTATCCATGTCATTGTGGGGTGCTTTTCTTTCCTTTTTCAATGTGTACTAGCTTTTCTCTTAGGCCTTCACACCACTAATGTCCTAGAGCTTCCCTCTGCCATCATCTTAGTGATTCTTTACCTCCTTCTCATGTCCTTCCTGGTCCCCATATTTTCCTCTTTCTTGCTTTATTCCCTCATTTTGGTAGCACGCCCTTCCTGAGAAAGAGTGCATGTGAGGTAAATTTGCTGGGAATTTTCCTGTCAGAAAGTATCTTTATTCTACCCCTGAATTTGTTTGGCAGTTTGGCTAAGGATTAACTTCTAGTTTTAAAATAATTCCCATCTGTATTTAGAGGCATTGAACCATTATCTTCTAGCTTTCAATGTGTCTGTTTATAAGTCCAACATCATTCTGATTCCCTGTCATTTTTATGTGAGCGTTGTGTTATTTCTGGTGTTCTGAAATTTCAAAACGATGTTCTTGGTTAAGTCTTTTCTTATGGTGTTGGGCATTCAGTGGTCATTTTAATCTAAAAGTCAATGAAATTTTCTTTTAATGTTTCTCTGATAGTATGTTTCCCTCCCCCATCTCTCATTTCTTTTATGGTACTCTTAATTGTCAGTTATTGACATTTCTGGATTGATACCATTATATATTCTCTCCTAATGCTTTGTCTTTTTCTTCTACTTTCCCAAAGATTTCATTCACTTTGTCTCCTAATCTTTCTATGGTTTCTAAAAAATATATCAGGGTGGGGCCAGCGCTGTGGCGCAGCGGGTTTATGCCCTGGCCTGAGGCGCTGGCATCCCATATGGGCACTGGTTTGAGTCCTGGCTGCTCCACTTCTGATCCAGCTCTCTGCTGTGGCCTGGGAAGGCAGTAGAAAATGGCTCAAGTTCTTGGGCCCCTGCACCCACATGGAGACCCGGGGGAAGTTCCTGGCTCCTGGCTTCGGATTGTTGTGGCCAACTGGGGAGTGAACCATCGGATGGAAGACCTCTCTCTCTCTCTCTTTCTCTCTGCCTCTCCTCTCTCTGTGTAATTCTGACGTTCAAATAATAAATAAATAAATAAATCTTTATTAAAAATATACCAGGCCTCCTATTTTAAAAAAAGATTTATTTATTTGAAAGGCAGATTGATATGAAAGAGCGAGAGAAGGAGAGAGAGAAAGAAAGAGAGAGAGAGAGAGAGAGAGAGAAATATCTTTCATCTGCTGGTTCACTACCCAAATGGCCATAGCAGCTGGGGCTGAGCCAGGATGGAGTCAGGATAAAGTCAGGAGCCTAGAACTCCATTCTGGTCTTTCACATGGGTGGCAGGAGCCCAAGTACATGGGCCATCTTCCACTGTATTCCTCAGCACATTAACAGGGAGCCGGATTGGAAGCTGAGCAGCTGGGACCTGAACTGGCAGTCTGGTATGGGATCCTGGCATCACAAGCAATGGCTTCATCTGTTCTGCCATAATGCCATTCCTGGGCTCCTATTTTTAATTTCTAAGAAATCTTTTAGAACTGGCTTGTAGTGTAGCAGGTTAAGATATTGCATGCGGCTGGCTCCGCGGCTCACTTGGCTAATCCTCCGCCTGCGGCGCCTGCACACGGGGTTCTAGTCCCGGTTGGGGCGCCAGATTCTGTCCTGGTTCCTCCTCTTCCAGTCCAGCTCTCTGCTGTGTCTTGGGAGTGCAGTGGAGGATGGCCTAGGTCCTTGGGCCCTGCACACGCGTGGGAGACCAGGAGAAGCACCTGGCTCCTGGCTTTGGATTCGCGCAGTGCACTGGAGCGGCCATTGGGGTGTGAACCAACGGAAAAGGAAGACCTTTCTCTCTGTCTCTCTCTCTGTCTACTCTGCCTGTCCAAAAAAAAAAAAAGATATTTCATGCAACACTGGCATCCCATATGAGCACCTGTTTGAGTCCTGGATGCTCCACTTCTGATCCAGCTCCCTGCTCATGCACCTGGGAAAGAAGCAAAAGATAGCTTGAGAACTTGGGCCCTGCCACTCATGTGGGAGACACAGAGCTCCAGACATCTGGCTTCAGCCTGGCCCAGTCAAGACTGTTGCGACCATTTGGGAAGTGAACCAGTTGATGGAAGATTCTTTCTCTTTGTCTCTCCATAAGTCTGCCATTCAAATAAACACATAAATCTTCTTTAAAAAAAAGTAAATCTTAGGGCCAATGTTGTGGCATAGTGGGTAAAACCACCGCCTGCAACATCAGCATCCCATATGGGCACTGGTTTAAGTCCCAGCTGATCCACTTCTGATCTAGCTCCCTGCTGGTATGCCTGGGAAAAGCAGTGCAAGATAGCCCAACTGCTTGAGCTCCTGCACACATGTGTGAGACCTGGAGGAAGCTCCTATGTTCTGGCTTTGGTCTGGCCCAGCTCTGGCCATTGTGGCCATCTGGGGAGTGAACTAGTGGATGGAGGACCTCTCTGTGTATCTCTTCCTCCTGTAACTGTCTTTCAAATAAATAAAACAAATATTTTGGAAAAAAGAAATCTTTAATATTCCATTTTAATAGCACCAATTTTTGTTCTATGTATGCAATGCTTTTTATTCTCTGGAAATTCATATTTTATTTGAAGTGTTCTTCTAATTTTTCTTCCCTCTGATTTCTTTATTTGTTATTTCTTTATTTTGTCTTTGTCTTTCATGTTGGAAGCTGTCCTGAAATCTGGTGATCCTTGTCTGTGAAGGAATGATACATGAATGAATGTCTTGTGTGCATTTGTAAGGCCCACTGAGTGGTTCACTATAGGATGATGGGAAAATGAGCCCATACTTTTTACTAGGGTACCCCTGTGTTATACATGCTTTTACTTTAGCCCTTTTATTTCTCCTAAGAGGATTTTCCAAACATCTTCCTGGGGATCATAAATCTGATTATAGCCTTTTGAGTGGTAGGTGGAAGAGGTCAAGAAGAGTTTGATGGTTAGACTTTTGGTAATGGTCCTTATTTCTCTATTTCCTGTGCCTTGAGTCTCTGATCCTGAACCTATCTGATGCAATTTTTGGAAGGAACCAACTTGTCTTTGGGTTGGGAAGTAATTATGATGGACAGATCTAGGGAGCCAACTGAGCTTTATGATGACTTTCATTCCACCCTTGACCTCATGCCTCATGCCCTTGACCTCATGGCAGGCCGACCACATGATTGCACTTCCTGAGCCCTTCTACAGCTCTGAAGAATGAATAGCTTGTCTCTTCTTGGGTTCCCTCTGATGGGCTCATGGCAGCCTATCATTTCCTGCTTAAACTACTATCACTCCTTCAAAAGCTTCCGTCCAGCAGGTATTTATTGACATTCTTGTTCACTGATGTTCTCTTGGATGGTCCATTCATTCTCGTGAACTCATATTTTTGTATTCTTCTATTGACGCTTAAGTGAGTTACCAGGAAGGAGTGGATATAAACATGTGTGTGCGTTTCCAATGTCTTACATTTAAGTGACTATGAATTTTGTAATCCAATTAAGGTTTACTTCTGAGTTATAGATTGTTTTAAGTAGTGTTGAACTTTAACATATTGATGAATAAAATGGAAATGGGAACTGATATGCCACATTTTGATAGCACTTATTTCAGTGTTGATACCTGCAAAGACTGGGATTTCCCTTATAAATTAAGCTGTTAATGGGCGGACATTGGATATGCTAACTAGGGCCAGGGTTTATCTCATTCAATTTTGTACTGGACGCTCTCCCAGGTCTTGGCATAGACCACTGCAAAGAAATTTTCAATAAACATTTTAATGATCATTTGCAGTACATAATGAACTGCTCTGTGTGCTATAATATCGTGGTGAATGGAACAGAGTTCCTGGTCTGGAGAGCTTCACTATCTAGTAAGAACAGGGAAGGGTTAGACAGTGTAACGAGTCTCGGTGTGGAAATGTGCACCAAATCACTGGGCGCGCCATTCTCCTTTAAGGTGATAAAAATGCTCTTCATGTTGAAACTGGTGGAATCCAACGCTTTGGCCACTGTGCTGGTGGGAAACCATAACAACTTAGCAGATAGCCTGTACCTGCGGAGACCATCACAGGGCAGGTGGGAAACACTAAACACACATCTTCTCCTATGAGATTCTCCAGTCTTTGCCTTTCAGATTTGATCCAGTGTGGGATCCAGAATGCTCCTCGGTGCTAAGAAGAGTTCTGAATAGGCCTTGAAAGTGTGTGATTATCACAGCAGTCATATGAATTATTGCATGTAAACATGTCTGTGTGATGTCCACCTGAGGGCAGGCTGAAGGTCTGATTCGTTTTACGGAGGCTCCAGAACACGGAAGAAACAGCAGATACTTTGAAGCCAGGAAGGGTGGGTTTGAATTTCACACACGACTTTGGTCAAATTGCCTGATCTTGCTCCACCTCAACTTTTTGTGACGTCAGGCTAAAACAGTAATACCTAACTCACAAATCTTGTATTAAATGAGCAAAAGTAGGGAGCCCACATCTTGGTGCAACAGGCTAAGCCACCACCTATGGTACCAGCATCCCATATTAGAGCACAGGTTTGAGTCTCAGCTGCTCCACTTCTTTTTTCTTTTTAAGATTTTGTTTTGTTTGAAAGTCAGAGTTACACAGAGAGAAGAGAGGCAGAGAGAGAGAGGTCTTCCATCTGATGGTTCACTCCCCAATTGGCTGCAACGGCCGGAGCTGCACCGATCCAAAGCCAGGAGCCAGGAACTTCCCCCGGGTCTCCATGAGGGTGCAGGGGCCCAAGGACTTGGGCCATCTTCCACTGCCCTCCCAGGCCATAGCAGTGAGCTGGATTGGAAGAGGAGCAGCCGGGACTAGAACTGGCGCCCCATATGGGATGCCGGCACTTCAGGCCAGGGTGTTAACCCACTGCGCCACAGCGCCGGCCCCATCAGCTGCTCCACTTCTACAACAGCTCTTTGCTAATGTGTATGAGAAGGCAGAGGAAAATGACCTAAGTACTTGGGAACCTGTCACACAAGTGGGAGACCTAGATGGACACACAGCCTCCTGGCTTCAGCCTGGCCATTGTGGCCATCTGGGGAGTGAACCATCAGATGGAGGATCTTTTTCTCTCCATCACTCTGCCATTCAAATAAATAAAATCAATCTTTTTTTTTTAAATAAATGAGCTTGTTGAATTCTTTATTTGGTGTATGATTAATCTTATGAGTATAAAGTAAACTGAAAATAGATCTTTGTAAAAATTAAGAGAGGGAATAAGAAGAGGAAGACGAGTGGGAGAGAGGGTCAGGTGGGAAATATCATTATGTTCCTAAATCTGTATATATGAAATATATGAAATTTATAAACCTTAAATAAAAGTTTTTAAAAAATAAGCAAAGCAGGAATGGGCTGAGGGCAGTTCTTAATGGGATGTGGATGCAGAACAAATGGTAGATGTCATTTTCTCTTCTGTCGCCACCAGGCCACACAACCCATCATGCTGCTCTGGGTGGCCCCACCCTTTGTGCAATGCTGGCCTGAAGTTGGCTCTTACTGCATCCATACTGAATGAATGAGCAAATAAAGGAAGTTTGAATTCCACAGATTGAAGTATTTTCCTGCTATATGAATTATTATTCACCATGTTCTTCCTTAATTATCTGCTGGTATTAATAAGCCCCCATTCTTTTCTAAGCTCTTGAGTCAGTAATTCTGTGGTGCCACAAACAGAACTCAGGAACCCTAGCACTTTTTTGTTAAACATTCAAATAACACTTTGGATCCAGACACGCTTCTGTACACTGTAGTAAGGAATATTTTTTAAGGTGCTCCTGAAGTAAACAGGTATCTGTGCAGCCCAGGTTGTCTCATTCTTGGTTAAAAAGACCACCAGGCAATCATTTCTCTAGGCAGCCCCTCAGATGAAAAGGGAGCCAGGGCTTGCAGACCCTGCAGAGCAAGTCAGAAGGCAAGAGGCAGCAGGTAGAGGAGTCGATGTGGTTTTGCATCTTTGTAGCTTCCAGCCACAGAGCTGAAGTGTGGTCTCTCCCTTCACTAACACATTTGTGAAGGCAGGAGCCATGTTCACCTTAACAATTTTTCACCATCATCTGGCATAAGCAACTGTGCTGTATCAGGGCTACTCACAACGCATAACCTCAGCCTCAATGCTGTTCTTACAGCAGCAGTCGGGGCAGTATCTGCTTCTGCTTCCAGCAGGGTCAGTCTCCCTCTCTTAGCAGCTAACACCTTGAACCAGGGCAGAAGGCTCCAGCTACTATAATTGGCAACATATGATTTCGAATTGAGAACTGAGTTTTAACATCATTCTGTCAGCCATTTTTTCTCTTCCTCACTAGGCTGGAAGTCCTTTGCCCACTGAGACCATGCCTTGTTCTTCCTTTATTTATTCCCCATCATGCTTGAAACACTCCTTGCTCCAAAGGGACCTACCAAGCAACCAGCCAACAGCCCCTTCCTTCCTTCCTTCCTTCCTTCCTTCCTTCCTTCCTTCCTTCCTTCCTTCCTTCCTTCCTTCCTTCCTCGTTCTTCCTCTCTTTCTTCCTCTCTTTCTTCCTCTCTTTCTCTCCCTCTCTCCCTCTTTCCCTCTCTCCCTCTCTCTTTCTCTCTTTCTCTCTTTCTTTCTTTTTTTGAGGGGCAGAGAGAGAAGGTACAGAGGGCATCTTGAATGCTGGGTCATTCCCCAAATGCCCACAATGGCCAGAGCTGGGTTGGGCTGAATCTGAGAGGCAGGATCTCAATTCAGGTCTTCCACATGGGTGGCAGGGACCCCACTACTGCCTCACGGAGTGTGCATTAGCAGGAAGCTGGAGTCAGAAGCCGGAGCCAGAACTCAAACGCAGGCACTCCAATGTGGGATCCGGGTACATTCACCTGTGGTTAACCCCCAGGTCAAACACCGTGCTGCTGCCTTTATATTTAAGTAAGATCAAGCCAGAAGAGCTTTTGGCTGGAGATCTTCTTAATCCTTTAGGAAAAATAGATACAGTGTGCGTTCTCCCCAGATCAGAGGGCTTCCAAGAAAAGGATTTAACCTAACATTTAAATTACACATTTTAAAGTTGCTGAGGAAGTCCTCAGGCCATTACAACACTGTAGCAGCTTAACTGGAGCATCAAAATTAGCTCAAGGTTGGATTACTGAGGCATCTGGTGCTGACTGGAAAACTCGTAGGCAACCTTATAGAGGATATGAGCTAAATCATCTGTTTCAGAAAAGCTGAGGACAATATGAGCTTCCATTCTTTCCGAGAGATTCAGCTGTGGTTGGGAAACACGAGGACAGATGAAGAGCTTGTCCTTTTAAGAGGCGGAGATCTACGGACTCAGGGTATCGTGGGCATGACCGTGAACTCACCCGCTCCAGCTGGTGCTGTCAGTGTCCAGCCCTGATGGCATACGACAGCCTACAGCAGCGCTGACTGCCCAGGTCCTCGGCTCCCTTGTCTCCTCCTGCTGCTGCGTGTGGTGCTTCGGGTTCACCAGGGCTTTAGCTGCCCCAGCATCCCAACCGTGCGGTCTCACACTGGAGTCCAGCTTCAACTCTCAAGAGCTGCCCTAGAGCCTCTGATTGCTGTCTTTTCAGACTGCACTTTGCCCTGGGAGATGCAGTGCCTTTTCCCCAGCAGACACATGGAAAGGCGCAGTTCCTACTGCAGTGAGAATTCTGGAAACAGCAGTTTCCACTAGTCAGCTGAGGTTTCTGCTCATGGTCCCGAGGGTGTAGAATAGCTCGCTGCATGTCTGTGTTCTGGGTTTTGAAAGCTTTGGTTTCTTGAACCACGTTGTTGTAGATTTCGCTACATTTTCATCTGAGGTCGGGCGCATTCAGGGTGGTATGGCCATTGACGCTACATATTCAAACAAGGCACCTGATAAATGACTTCTCCAAGAATCACCGTGAGGCTTATTTGGACCTCTCTCTCTGTCTCTCTCTCTCCCTCCCTCCCTCCCTCCCTCCCTCTCTCTCTCTCTCCCTCCCTCCCTCCCTCCCTCCCTCCCTCTCTCTCTCTCTCCCTCCCTCCCTCCCTCTCTCTCTGTCTCTGTCTCTCCTTGCTGTGCAGTAAGTAACCTGTGGCTTACATCTGAGAGCCTTTCTGGTGTCTGTTTTTTGTTTTGCTTGCCAGAGAGGAGGAGAAGATTTTCTGAAGAATTGGGTTGTTGAAGGGATTGTGATTCTTCTTCCCAAAATCCTGGCACCTGTAGCCCATTTACAAATAGTATACTTGACTGGGTTACTGTAGCTCCTTCTATTTAAGATAGTATTTAAAAAAAAAAAAAAAAGGCCGGCGCTGTGGCTCACTAGGCTAATCCTCTGCCTTGCGGCGCCGGCACACTGGGTTCTACTCCCGGTCGGGATGCCGGATTCCCCTCTAATGAGAGGCATTAGAGGGGAATGCCCCTCTTCCAGGCCAGCTCTCTGCTGTGGCCAGGGAGCGCAGTGGAGGATGGCCCAAGTGCTTGGGCTCTGCACCCCATGGGAGACCAGGATAAGTACCTGGCTCCTGCCATCGGATCAGTGCGGTGCGCCGGCCGCAGCACGCCGGCTGCAGCGGCCATTGGAGGGTGAACCAACGGCAAAGGAAGACCTTTCTCTCTGTCTCTCTCTCTCACTGTCCACTCTGCCTGTCAAAAGAAAAAAAAAGAAAAAGAACTTATTTATTTGAAAGGCAGAGCAACACAGAGGAAGAGAGACACAGAGACAAACATTTTCCATCCACTGGTGAGGCATGGCCACAACAGCCAAGGCCCCGGGCCAGGCTAAAGCTAGGATTCTGGAACTTCATCTGGGTCTCCCACAGGGGTTCAGGGACACAAATACGTGGGCCATCTTCCGCTATCCTCCCAGGCACATTACTAGCTGGAAGCTGGATCAGAAGCGGAGCAGCTGGGACTCTGATATAGGATGCTGGTGATGCAAGTGGCAGCTTACATGCTGCACCCCAATGCTGGTTCCCTAAGATGGTGCATTTGGGTTGAATTCTCAGGCCTGCATACAACCATTCTCTTTCTTTAAATCTTGCTTTTTTTTTTTAAATGGAACTGGCACTTATACCTGTAATGCCTCTCATTAGACCCTATAATATTTATTTTTAGTTGCAGAAGTTAGAAAAAGTGAACCGTTATGTGTGACCTTGAAATAGATGTATATTAATGACAGGTCCCTTGTCCAGCAGTATTTCTGTGGGTAGTCTGACCCGACAGTAACAATGCTAAGTGGTTAAGTAAGAGGGTTGCTGGGCTGCAGCTCTTTTGAGTTCAGTTAGTACAGAGTGCAGTTCTCAGCTGCTTTGGGCCTCATGCTGCCCGTAACCAGACACAATTAAAAGATTAAAGAGACATTTGGATACACGGAGCTGGTCACTTTTTAATCAGGGAGATTGATTTTCCAATTCTGATGTGAAGGTGGGATTCTACATAATTTATAGGGCAGAAATCAGTGGTTTGTCACAACTTGACTAAAAGAATAAAGGCCAGGGAAAAAGAAGAATCGTATTTTTTCTTCTTCTCTAATTGCCTAACGAAAGGGTTTACAGAGGAGTACGCCGTGATTCGGTTGTTACAGATGAGACATTTCCCAGCCTGTGTATCTCCCCTGCAAGAATGAAGATGAGCTCAGTCCCCTCCCATCTCTCTCCTTCTGGCTGGAGGTCTGGATGTGTTTTCTTCACCATGTAGCAATGTTTCTCTTGTGTCCCAGAAAGACAGGCCAGGGTAGAGTCAGGTGCAGCCAAGAGAGACAGGCCAGGGTAGAGTCAGGTGCAGCCAGGTCTCAAACAGGAATGACGACTCGAAGCCAGCATTCCAGGAGCACAGATTCCATGATCCAAGTCAGAAACAGCAGAAGATGGTGGAGAGAAGGTTCCGTGGTGCTGGGTCAGGGCACTTGCAGTACTAAAAGAGTCTTTTGGAATTAACGGTCCTGGTAGATTTTTGTGAGAAAACACAAAATCCGTGGCCAGGAGTCTTGGTGCTAAGGAGAGGAAGTAATTGATTGGCAGTAGAGCCTGGAACCAAGCCTGCACAGGGACCATCACCCACAGAAGGCTTTCTTCTGAGGGGAGAGTGGGCTTGGGTTCAGAAGGGACTGAAAACATTTCTTCCACTACCGGCTCAGGTTTCCAGAGACTGAGCCAAGTTGGCAGATCTCACCTGAGTTGGGGAGTCTCTGGGTAATGAGGCTGCCCTGTGCCTTGGATGGTGTTTAGCAGCATCCCTTGGCCTCCGCCCACTTGACCCCAGTAGAACCCTATACCCCATCCCAATATGTAACAACCCCAAAATGTCTCCAGATACCGCCAGTGACCTCTCAGAGTAGGGCAAAATTGCCCACAGTAGAAAATCAGTCTTCAAGAAACCTATAATTTGTATTGAATTAGTAGGCCAATTACAAGTCAGGTTGAATCTGTGCTTATTTATTAAGCTTTCCTATAAATAAATAATAAGGCCACATTAGGCATGTGCCTGTGGTTCCAGCCATCCTGGAATCATTCTCTCATAATTGGTATCTACTCTGCACCGACGCTGCAATACAGTCCTTCATAAAACTGTCAGCACACAAAGTTTCCTATTACCACCTTTATTTCAACTCTCTTCCTCTCTTCCTCTGTTTGTGGTGCCCCCTTTCTCACTCTCCTGGCCACCAAATTGACTTAAATTTGACACTCCTTTTGAAGAATGCTTTCCAGAAGGCAAGGTTTGCTACGAAGACATGATTCACTAGAGGTGAAGTTCCAGGCACCAGGGCCTGGGTAGCCTGGAAGAGATTTCTGCTTGGAGACCTTGCCACTGTCCTTAAGCCATCCAGGCACAGGCCACCCAATCCTTCTATTTGTGTGGTTGGCTCTGTCACAGCACATCCTGCTGTTAGTATCCATTAACAACTGGCAATAATTGTCAGAATTTTTGTTGGTTTTGCTGGGAAACAAATCTAGTTCTGAAAAAAAATAAAAAAAGGAACTTGTCTGAAAGGAAATGCGAGCATTTTGCCCCAGGAAAGGAATAAAAGCAATCAATGGTTCTTACAGAGCTTTCTGCTCAAGTAATTTTGGTCAGGTTAAGTGTGTCAGTAAATTGAACAAAGTGCTACCATCGTTGATTATGAAATGCAGAGTCTAATTTTAATAAGGTTACCAGAAATGTGGGTGTTCTGGATCAACAACAAGGAGTCTGGGTGAGTGAGAGCTGGGGAAAAGTTAGTAAGACAAACAAACCAACAATAACCTGTGGGGTAACCATAAGGAATTATTCCCCTGAAAACTTTATGAGAACCGGCAGCAAAGTGTCTCACCTGCATTAGCACAGCATTGAAAATGCATGTTTCATCATCAGATAAGTGTTCAGACCCATATCTTAGGCCAGCCAGAGAAGGAAATGGACATTTTAGGCCTGGTTGTATTTGAACATTGAGCTCTGTGAACCAGTTCCCCCAACAACAAACCATTCTGTTGGTTAAAAAGAGTGAACAGGAAATGATCTTTGTTAAAAATTCTCATGCTATATATTCTGGAAAGTTTCTTTAATTGTCTTCCTAGAAATAAAAGTGCATGTTCAAAATAATAAGATGAAATGAAACAAGATGGGCTAAACCCAGAGGGGAAGTGCTCTGGGCGTCTAGCTTCTCGAGCTGGGATACGATTCTTGTTAACTCTCCAAGTCCCCTGGAATCTCGGGAGCTGGCAAGGCTGTGTAACAAGCTAGCTGTGGTAATGACTGCCACACCTCTCCCTCCTAAATCAAGGCCTGTCTGTTTTGGAAGACACGCCTTCTTTTCTGTCTGTGCACATGCACTGATGCTTTCTTGAACCACTTCGAGATGTCTGGTAAAACCTGGATCCGGCGTATCAATGCTTGCCGAGTTTCCCAGCTCTGTTATGACTTCTTTCCTAACCCACATAAACGATCTACTCAGTCTAAGACTTGGGGCCTTCTGATTGTAGTTGACTTTCCAGCCTGAGTGACTCACTCCTAGGTGATCTCATTGTTTTATGGCTGAGATGTCACTTGTTTGCAGATGTATCCCAAGTTACCTCTACTGCCAAACATTCTACCTGAACTCTCACCTCTTAACCAACCTCACCACCTGAAGGTCCCACTGGCATTTCAAATCTGAATTCATTTCAGAATCTGAATTCCTGAATCCCAGCAGGTGTTCTTCCTGAGGTCATTCCTATCCGCAAACGACAACTCAAGTCATCATTGGATCAGGCCAAAAACCTTGGTACCATCATCCCATCTTTCACTTCCTACATCCAATCCATTCACCAAAACTGTTGGCAATACCATCAGAGAACCTCTAATCCAGAATCTAGCTATCTCTGAGAGCTTCCTCTTCATGCCAGGTCACAGCCACCCTTGTCTCTTGCCTGGTCAACTGTCCTTACCTCCACCTCCTGCTTGCTCACTTTGCCCTTTGAGTCTGTTTTCTGATCATAGCAGCAAGAGGAGTCCTTTAAAACTCCCAATTCCTGAGCCGGCATCATGGCGTAGCTGGCAACGCTCCCGGCTGTGATGCTAGCCTTCCATATGGGTACCAGTTTATGTCCCAGCTGCTCCACTTCCTATCCAGCTCCCTGCTAATGGCCTGGGAAGGCAGCAGAGGATTGCCCAATTGTTTGGGCCACATGTGGGAGACTTGGATGAAGCTCCTGGCTCCTGGCTTTGGCCTGGTTCAGTCCTGGCCATTGCAGCCATCTGGGGAGTGAACCAGTGGATAGAAGATTTCCCTTGCTTCCCCTCCTCTCCCCTCCCCTCCCTTTCTCTCTCTCTCTCCCTCCCTCTTTCTTCTGACTCTTTCAAATAAATAAAATAAAATGAAGCAAAATTCCAGCTCTGCTCAAAATCTCCCAGAGCTTCCCATCTCAGAGTCAACAGGCATTCTCCCTACACCATTTCCTACCCTCCTTTCTCTAGCTCAAGGTCCTTCTCGCTATCCCTTGATTCCACCCAGAATTCTTCTGCATCCAGGTCTTTGCACTTGCTACTTCCTGTCCACACTACTGTTTCTCCTGGCAGCAACTTGTCTCCCTTCTTCATTAACTTGGGGTTTCTACTCAAATTTCAGCTTAGCATTGAGGGAGGCCTTGACCCAACTGTGTAAAGCAACTGTTTCCCCATATAGCTCTTCCCTACATTACTTTTTCCCAGGGCACTTATCATTTATATACTAAATATTCTTGTTTACTGTGTTTGTCTCTCCGTAGAATGTAAGATTTATGAGGGCAAGATTTTGTTTAGTTCACTGCTGTATCAATAGGGCAAGTATCAATGACTGCTACATTTTAGGTGTTTGGTGCACATTTGCCGAGTGAGTGGGGGTTTAAATGCCATTGCTTTTTGTAGGAAACCTGTCACCCTCTATGTCTGGGTTAAATGTCCCTTCCACAGCTGTAGACGCCTTCTGGATTTAGTGCTGCTCACATAGCGCCACAATTGTGCGGTTAATTTATGAAAACTCCAGAAAGGAGTCAGTTTTATGTTTTTCATTGATAAATTCCCTACAGTTGTAAAGTGGGTGGCACGTTGTTGTCACTGAAATATTTGTTGACTATTAATTCAATACATACAAAGGGGGCTACATAAATTCATGAAGAATGCATATTATGAAAAAGCTGTGCCTGCATTTCAAAAAATTTTGCACTCAAATAAATTCCTCTTTTCATTTCATTTCCCATGAACCGTTTGAGGCCTGCTCATATTATATATAATCTATATATATAAGATGAGAAATGGTTATACAGAGTCCCAACATTTACATTTTAATGTGCATTGTAATACTCGAATTCCATTACAATGAATTCTTATGTGTTCAAGTTTTTTTCTAAGGTTTTTTTTTTTTTTAGTTAAAATTCATGTAACATAGTATTAAACATTTTAAAGTACACACTAATTCAATGGTTTTTAGTACATTTACAATGTGGTGTGTTCATCAGCTCTGTCCACCTTCAAATCATATTCATCACCCCAAAGGGCACTCTGTACCCATTAATCATCCGCTCCTCATTCCCCCTTCCCCTTAGCCCCCAGCAACCACTAATCTTTCTGTCTCTATGGGTCTGCCTACTTTGATATTTCATATACATGGACTCATACCAGTATGTGACCTGTTTTGTCAATGAGGTTTTAAAATCTGTGACTTAGAAACTCTGTATTATACCAAGACTTTATTTTTAATCCTATTGTCACGTGTAGCAACAGACTTAACCTGCAGCTCTTTCCTTCAAGCACACACCTCTTGAGAATGTGCAGAACTTTCTACCGGGTGGTCCCTAGTGTTTTACAAAAAGCCTTTTCTGTGCAATGGCCACATCAAGACTTCGTCCCCTGACCCCTGCCATGTGTCTTTCCTTCCCTCCCCTCCCACAGGGGTTATCTTCTCCTCTCCCACCTTTCCCCCCATGCTTGTTGGGATGAAAGTATTGGCGATCAAGATGAAAGCTGAGGGGATGGACCGAAGTCCATGTTGTTAAGAAAGTTAGGGAAAATCTGTGTAAGATCTTGTTCTCCAAATCTCTGAATCTTTTTTGAAGCTTAAAAATGTTAGTTGAAGGGAAAAATAAAAAAGTTTTATTTTATGTAATAAATTGGATACACACAAAACTTGTTACCCTGGTGAAAAGACAAATAGCTTTAGGGTTTAGACAAATATCCAGACAATAAATCAATAACAGGATGGGGAGAAGAGTTAACACCCAAGGGCAATTACCATCCTCTTCCACAGAACGCCCCTGGTTGGGGAAGGGCACTGGGCTTATTGGACTAAGGCAGGGCCCCATGGTGATGTTAAGTGCAGCCTCCTCAATTGATTTGCTAGACTGTCTCTTCCTCAGAATCTTCCTGGAATTGCAGTCAGCTTCAGGCTTTCAGCGGCTGAATTTTACACACTCCACATGAGTTTGCCTTTGGGTTGAACATTAACATTTTCCTGACTTTGGGCTATTTCAGAAGTTGGAGGTGTCGGGGTGACAGAGGAAGAGGAGAAAGCCATGAAATCAATAAATTATTTTCCTTGCTACCAGTAATAGATTCAAGCTTTATCTTGGGGGAGGCAAGACTCAATTTTTGAAATTACACACTAGTTTTTTAATTGTTCTGTTAATTACCAGGAGACAATGCACAGTTCATTGAAAGTTCTAAAATTTTATATTTGATGAAACACCTTGCAGCAGAAACAATACTTCATTTGATGCTTTGTCCTTGCTTATGTTTTTACTGTTAGATTTTGTAGTGTCTTACAACTGAGTAAGCATATACAACATTAGTTTAAACCTGTTGTACTTAATTCAATCCCAATGCTACTGTCTAAAATTGATTTGGTCCACAAATATTTCATTGTCACTAGACTAACAGTAATACAAATAATTTAAACTAGGACATGGCAAAGCTCCCCTGAAATAAATAAGTGAATGATAAGCAAATATTGTTTCCTTTCATCAGCCAAAGCAGATGGCTGGTTGAATGGACAAAGATCACTAAAACCAATGTAGTGAGATTTATTTTCAGAAGCTTAGGCCTCTGAAATGGGGAATTAGAAAAACACAGAAGTTTTTACTTCTGAAATTGAGGGTGTGCTAGGGTTTTCTTGTTTTTGGTTTGGTGAAATTTAGCGTAAAAGTGAAAATAACATCAAGATTTCAGGCACCATGGAGAGACTAGTAATCTGGGAACAAAAGGCATTTGGCCAGTTAAAATAATAATTTTGAACAGGGACCACAATTTTCCTCACAATGGCTAAAACCCAGTTAGGTCTTTCCAAGTGGACCTGTAGCTTGTTCTTTCAGATTATGCGGTTTGGCATGATGCATAATGAATAAACGTTCTTAGATGGGGAAAACACAATCGAAAGAAAATAATGTGTCAGAGTAGCCAGGTTTTAGCCAGTATTAGCAGATGGGGAAAATGCATTTGCTAGTCAGAAGATAAAACATTACAGCTTAGAGGTAGGACAGCCACATGAGAAAAGATATCAAATCAAGACAAATATTATTTATTTGTAAGCCTTTTTGGTAGGAAATAATAATTAATTAGCATGTATTTATTTAAGATATGCTATATGGTTTTTTTTTGGACAGGCAGAGTGGACAGTGAGAGAGAGAGAGAGAGAGAGAAAGGTCTTCCTTTTGCCGTTGGTTTACCCTCCAATGGCCGCCGCGGCCAGCGCGCTGCGGCTGGCACATCGCGCTGATCCGAAGCCAGGAGCCAGGTGTTTCTCCTGGTCTCCCATGCAGGTGCAGGGCCCAAGGACTTGGGCCATCCTCCACTGCACTCCCGGGCCATAGCAGAGAGCTGGCCTGGAAGAGGGGCAACCGGGACAGAATCCAGCGCCCTGACCGGGACTAGAACCCGGTGTGCCAGTGCCGCAAGGCAGAGGATTAGCCTATTGAGCCACGGTGCGCCGGCCAATATGCTATATAGTTTTCACAGTTAGGTCTTCAGTCCAGTTTGAGTTCATTTTTCTATGTGGTGTGAGGTAGGGTTCCAACCTCTTTTTGTTTTTCTATAGCTAAATTAAGTTCCTTAGCAAAATAGCATAGTGATTAAAAGTTCAGCCTCTAGAGCCTAATTATTGGAATTTTAATGCCTCTTCTTACTAGTTGTGTGGTGTCAGGGAAGCACTTTAATTGCTCCATACTTCGCCTTTCTCCTCTGAAAAAGGGAATATAGTAGTACCTATTTCATTAGCGTATATCTGCATTAAGATTCCAATCACAGAATTCTTACAAGAATAGAGTCTGCATCTACAATGCTGATACTGTACATAGTAGGTATAGATTATTAGCTATTATAAGCTCTGGTTCCAAGAATTCACCACACGTTAAGGACTATCTCATCATCTTGCCCAACTATATATTTTCAGTGATGGATTTGGTCTACTTAGCCCTAATTTTAGGACATAACTGATCAATTTAAAATTACTTTAAATATCCCTGGAGGGTTGGATGTTGAGTGAGTGTAGAGTCGCAGCCTCCAACAGAAGGAAGCAGTCTATTTGGAGAAAAGCATTTCCTATCTTTTATGGAAGTTCACACAAATAAGGAGTCTAATGGAAGGCAAATGTATTACTTTCTAGGCTGCCATAATAAAGTAGCACAAACAAAACAAGAAAAAATTTATTTTCTCACAGTTCTGGAGGCTTGAACTCTGAGATCATGGAGTCAGCAGGATTGGTTCCTTTTCAGGAATGTGAAGGAATCTGTCCCAGCCTCTCTTCTGGCTTGTAGATGGGCATCTTCTACTCACATCATGCGCATTTGCAATGGGATAAATGGTGTCTCCCCAAAATTCATCTATAGAAGTCTTATTCTGCGGCCGGTGCTGCAGCTCACTTGGCTAATCCTCCGCCTGCAGCACCGGCACCCCAGGTTCTAATCCCGGTTGGAGCGCCGGATTCTGTCCCCGTTGCTCCTCTTCCAGTCCAGCTCTCTGCTGTGGCCCGGGAGTGCAGTGGAGGATGGCCCAAGTGCTTGGGTCCTGCACCCGCATGGGAGACTAGGAGGAAGCACCTGGCTCCTGGCTTCGGATCGGCACAGTGCACTGGCCACAGCGCGCCTGCCGTAGTGGCCATTTGGGGGGTGAACCAATGGAAGGAAGACCTTCCTGTCTCTCTCTCTCACTGTCTAACTCTGCCTGTAAAAAACAAACAAACAAACAAAAAAACCCAAAACAAAACAAAACAAAACAAAAAAACAAGTCATATTCTGCAATGTGATGATATGAGGGTCCAAAAAGTTTGTGAAAAAACAGAATCAAAAAAGTTTATTTTGGTAGGCATTTTGAGATTTGATGATGGTTTACAGCCCTTGTCTCTTCTGTTGAGGAAGTGGTTTTTTTTCCATAATATTTGTTGAACTTTTTATTTAGTGTAGAGTTAACTATATGATCATTAAGTAACTGAAAATAGATCTTTGTAAAAATTGAGAGTGGGAATGTGAGAGGGAGGAGGAAGAGGGGTTGGAGTATGGGCAGGAGGGAGGGTGGGGGGGAAGTATTACTATGTTCCTAAATCTGAATATATGAAATACTCGAAAATTGTATAATTGAAATAAAATTTCAAAAAAATCAAAAAAATAAGTGAAAAGTTTATTTTGGTACAAATAAATTTGAGAACTCATACATAGTGCTATTGTTTGAAAGAGATGTGGCTCTCAAACTCGCGTAAATGCTTAATATCTAAAGTAATAAGTTAACACTATTAAGAAGGTAGAAATTCAATGCAACCAAGATGTTGTATTAGGAGGTGGGCTTAGTGGGAGGTCTTTATGTCGCTGGGGGTGTACCCTCAGAAGGTAGTTCTCTTGAGAAGCTTGATTAGATAAACATGAGTCTGGCTCAGTTGCTCTGTCTGCTTCCTGGCTTGCACACTTGTTTCCTCATGCATACTCCCCCACTGTCACCTTCCAGCCTCATCAGAAGGCTAAGCCAATGGAATCACCCAATCTTGGGCTGTGAATCTCCAAAACCATGAACCAAAATAAGCTTCCTTCCTCTGTAAGTACTTGTCTTAGGTATCTTGTTGTGGTAACGAAGAGCTGACACATGCCCATAGTTCCTTCATAATATGCATTTTCCACGAGCTTTTATAAGTCCTCCACTATTTAGAGATTGGGTCTATGGAGGATAATTAGGTTTACATGAGGTCATGAAGGTGGAACTCTCATGATGGGTTTAGTGCCCTTAGGAAAAAGACATCAGAGCACTTTCTCTGCCCACTCCCCACCCCCACCACGACAAACTGTTTCTGCCATGTGAGGACACAGCAAGAAGACAGCTGCCTACAAACCAGAAAGAGAGCCCTCACCAACGAAGAAATTAGCAGGTACCCTGATATTAACCTTATCAGCCTCCTGAACTGTGAGACACTGAAGCCACCCAGTCCATGGTATTTTGCTATGGCTGCCCAACCTAATGCAACATTTTCCCTTTTTATAAGTACACAATCATATGGGATGAAGCCCCACCCCAATGACCTCATTATAACTTGATCACCTCTATAAAGATGGTTACCAAATAACCTCACACTGTGAGATACTAGGGCTTAGGATTTCAAGATATCTCTTTGAGGGGTAGTATCACTGAACACAAAAGAGCAAAACAAACAAACAAAAACCCCAACCAAGCCAAATGTGCATAGCATCCTTGAGAAATGCTGAGGGGATAAAGAGGTAATTAAAGAGAAAAGGAGTAAGTGGAAGATCACGGGGACTGAGAAGTGAGAGATGGTGGGAAGGGTGAGTTCAAGGGCAAGGAGGGGTTGGCAATACCTGAAACTCATGTGGCATACTGTGATACCAGGGCTGGCTTCATGGGCATGCAACATGCTAGCAGGGCCTGGCACCTGATTTAATGCTGTTTGCCACTGCCTTGAAAGTCTCAGTGATTTTTGTCTTTGAATGTATGTTTTTCTTTCTTTCTTTCTTTCTTTTTTTTTTTTTTTTTTTTTTTACAGGCAGAGTGGATAGTGAGAGAGAGAGAGACAGAGAGAAAGGTCTTCCTTTTGCCATTGGTTCACCTTCCAATGGCTGCCACGGCCGGCGCGCTGCACCAGCGCACTGCGCTGATCCAAAGGCAGGAGCCAGATGCTTCTCCTGGTCTCCCATGCGGGTGCAGGGCCCAAGTACTTGGGCCATCCTCCACTGCCTTCCCGGGCCACAGCAGAGAGCTGACCTGGAAGAGGGGCAACCGGGACAGAATCCGGCGCCCCGACTGGGACTAGAACCCGGTGTGCCGGCGCCGCTAGGTGGAAGATTAGCCTAGTGAGCCGTGGCGCCGGCCTGAACGTATGTTTTTCATGTAAAGTCTGATGGGACAGTGGAGAATCGAGTGAGCAGAGAAGACATGGGCAGCATGTGTCTGCAGCCATTCCTTGCTTCACAGATGCTCTCGACTGACAGTGCGGATGAATCTTGATGCACTCATCACAGGTTGAAAATATCACAGGTGGAAAATGCATGGAGAGCACAGCAACACAGCGCACAGCAGGGCAGTGGAGGGTTGGGTGGGGAGGGCGTTCCCCTTGTAACCACAGAGATACCTGGGAGCCGTGCTTGCTGTCACAGCTCAGCATCACTGCAGAGGATCAGAATACTGAACGTTAGCCTGGGAGAAGATCCAAATCCACCTTCCAAGTACAGTTTCTACTGAATGCATGTGGCTCTCATACAATCGTCAAATCCAAACCATTGTGATCTGGGAACTGTCGGCACTGACTGCAGCACTCCCTGGGTGAACAGTGCAAAGACCTTCCACAGGACTATGAGAATGGGAGTTTAGCAAGACTCCAAGTTGAGTTCTCAATATAAGTGTGTTCGGTCCATCTGCCCACTACTGCTTGAGAAGGGGCTCTGTAAGCCCAGAGAGGCCACCCTTTCCCTTCAAACCGAAACCTGCTTCACAAGAAAGAAGTAACACAGTGACCAAAGCATTCTACTATGGTCTTACTCAGGTCTCTCCCAGTATTAGCCACCACACAGGCTGAAAACAATGACACAGAAGGAAGGGAAAAGCCAGACCACCCACAGTCCTTTTCCTATCAACCCTTTCTGACTTACAAGTGGGATGAAGGCAGACAGTGTATGTAGCAAGAAGTGAAATGACATTTGAGGTAGTTTGTGCAGTGTTTCTACTGTTCTAGTAGGAACCAAATACTTTATCACGTATAAGCTATGAAATATAAATTTGGTAATTTTAGTGATTCCACACACAAGTTAAAAACAGTTTAAAATTGTCATTTTCACATAGAAAAATGAATGGTAGAATTTATGCTAACAACTTAAAACTTCAACTTTAATTTACTCACAACAATATCAAACAGAAAGTTTTAAAAAATCATGACAACTCAAAGAGAGATCATGGAAGAAAGGGAAAGCTTTTCTATTGTATGTACTTGAGGGATGCCTTTTTCCCTGCATTTTGAACAATGGGCACTACATTTTCACTTTGCACTGGCCCCATACATTATGCAGCTGGCCCTGGTTGTAACAGAAGCCTGGATGTCACTTGGCGGGCAAAGAATGTTGGAAGGCCTGCAAATCCCCGTGTACTATGCCTAAGGAATTCTCTTCACTCTGCAAAGCAAAATAAGCAGTTTGAGTTGTCCCAAAGTGCTTTTATCACTAAGATACCCAGAGCACCATCCTCTTTTTATTCAAAAAGTCACACAAAGAATGGGACACCCTTATTCTATAGAGATAGAGTCATCCAACACTCTAAATGGAAGAAGTTTGCCGTCAGTTTGCTCTTTTGTTCTTTTTGGTGACCCCCTCCTACAACCTCCAATGGAGACCCAGCCTCTCATGCAGCTGTCATCAGCTGGATCACATAGAAAATTACACACAAAGGTCTCATTCATACCAACACGCAGGCTACTCAAAATGTCTGTTTGTCCAGTGATGGGCTTCTCATCCAAGTGGTACTACTGAGCTATGAACCACGTGTATGGAACCCCCATTAGGCAGGAGTCCTGGAAGCCCAACCTTAATCACGAGAAAGGCTGCCAGCCCAGACCTGACTCTCACCACTCTGGGCCAGGTACTCTGCTTTGGTTTCTGGGGCTACCAGGTGTCCTAGTGCTTCCTGGAAAACTGCACCTCATCCTCAGAAGCATAGTGTGGACCTTATGGCTCATCTCTGTTTAGCCCCCATCCCTGTGGGTGGGTTCAGGTAGGAATCAGAGGTCAGTTCATCTGGGGGTGGTAAATCTTGATACGGAAGTGAAGACAGTGTATTTGGTTTGAAATTCAGACATTTGCAGCAAGCCAGTGTAAAAAATGCTTTGAAGAAGGTGGCATTTCTGTTAATTCCAATAGTTTCACGTAGGCAACCAACTGTCTTCCTGGAGAGTGAGTGCTACTGAGATGAAAGGTCCTTAATTTGGGAACTTGTACAAAATATTTACCAGGAACCTTTCAGGGAATAATATCAAGAAGCCTGCAGGAAATTTAGAATTACTTGCCTCCTAATGTGAACCCAAGACAAGGGTTAGTGCTTCCTGAAATTTGGCTTCAACTAATTAATACATGGTCACTAACTTCAACTAGGGAAGTAGGCAGGGGGTAAAAGGTGTGGCCTTAGGGAGACTTTTGTCAAATGGATAATCAAAAAAGCCATTCCTTTTGAGCTTGGAGTCATTAACTCTTCTAGGCACCAACTGTGAGAACTATGTTTGAGCTTGTCCTGAAAATTACTTGCAAAAAGGGGTGAATAAAGAGGGTTCTCACACATCATAATCAAGAAGCTGTATATGCTTGTGTTAAGACCTGCTTAGAATACTACTGGTGCTCATTGGTAACCATCTAGAAGTTCATCTATGTTACAGCCAACACCTGCTATGGTTGGGTTGGGCTCCAATGTGGTCACAAGCTCTAAAGTAACTTGTTCCTGTATTTAACTTTTTTGATCTAGTAATATTCAAATACTTGTTCTTATATACTCAATCATTTAAGCAGTAAACTTAAAAGGAAACTCTTACAGGGCAAGCTCACTATCTAGCATATGGTTTAAAATACAGCAGCTCATCAAAGTGCTGTCAGTTCAGTTGATTCTTATTGATGTTGACGAATACCAAGAAGGAAGAGGGAATTCCAACAATCATTGTGTTGGGGGGTCTGTCTTCATTTGCTAATGGTTCCAGATCAAAGTCCCATAAATTGGCTGGATTACACAATAAGTATTTCTTGTCTCACATTTCTAGTTGCTGGAAATCCAAAAGCAAGGTGTTGGCATGGTTAATTCCTTCTGCAGGTTGTGAGGGGAGGATCCGTTTAGGCCTTTTTTTTTTTTTTTTTTTTTGACAGGCAGAGTGGATAGTGAGAGAGAGAGACAGAGACAGAGAGAAAGGTCTTCCTTTTTGCCGTTGGTTCACCCTCCAGTGGCTGCCGCGGCTGGCACACATCGCGCTGATCTGAAGCCAGGAGCCAGGTGCTTCTCCTGGTCTCCCATGTGGGTGCAGGGCCCAAGGACTTAGGCCATCCTCCACTGCACTCCCGGGCCATAGCAGAGAGCTGGCCTGGAAGAAGGGCAACCGGGACAGAATCCAGCACCCCAACTGGGACTAGAACCCAGTGTGCCAGTGCCACAGGTGGAGGATTAGCCTATTGAGCTGCGGCACCAGCTTGTTTAGGCCTCTTACTTTGGGATGTAGATGGCCCTCTTCTTCCTGGGTCTCTTCACAATGTTTTCACTCCATGTATGTCCCTATGTCTGAATTTCCCCCTTATGTAATACAGGGACACTGGTCATATTGTATTAGAATGAGCTAATTTTATTACCTCTTGGAAGGATTCTATTCCAAATGATGTACTGGGCATTAGGACTCAACATAGGAATCTGGGGGCACAAAACTTAAGAAATAAGAGTGGGAAAGATTTTACCATAAAGAGTGAACATTTAAAAGGCTTGGTGTTTGGAAAATCCATCATTTTAATTATCAGGGACATTAACTCATAATCAATTCCTAATTTATCAATTTCTTCATTCAAAATAACTGAGGTTCCTCGATTTAAAATTGTGCCAAGGCCTATTTACTTCTTACCCAGAGGATGCCTAGGACAATGTCTTCAGAATCAAGTCACTGGAGACAATTCTGATCCATTGCTTTGTTGAGATGCCACACTTTGGTTGGTGACTGACATTTTGCCTGTTCCAATTTGGATCACTTTGAGCATATTCTAACTTCTTAGTGCTTCTCTTTCCTTGTATGTAAAATGACATAGTGATACCCACATCATACAGTTGGAGAGTTACATGGGATAATGTGGGTAAATGCAGTATGGAACTTGACATACAGTAGGTGCTCAATAAATGATGTTGTTCTTTATTATTGTACTTTATATACTTACAGAACAAGATTGTGGGTCAAGAACGTGGTCTTCAGTGTCCATGACAGAGATCAGGTAGGCAGAGCCATCTGTCACGAGGGGCAGCTTCTAAGCAGGGTGATAGAGAGCAAAATGGACAGGTTGTGAAATGTCCCGCACATTTCCATAACCTGCCAAGATCCCAGTATCGTTGACATTGTTGGCTTTTCTGTGCAATGTGGCCTGAAGGCATCTTTGTCTGAATCTGGTTTACAGTACAGGGCAGAGACAGAAAGTCAGACAGGAATGGACAAAGGCACCTATATGAGCAAATGAGATCTGTCAGTCACAGAGTCTGGAACCATTTAATCACCTACCAATAATGAATCAGTGAGTGGCTCTTCAAGATATTATTTATCTAATGATGTAAAATCAGTAAAGTCTGCAGTTGCTCTTGGTGGTTCCAAAATTCACCAATATAATTTACCCCTTGATCAGTTCACCCCCAGGATAAATGCTACCTCCAATGCTAACATCTGGCACATGGCCAGGGAGCCCTCTGATGGTGAGTCTCAGGGAGGAACCCAGATGCCCCCAGCCCTTCTCTCTGCAGACCCTGTGCAGCATCCACCTCCACACTGGAAAGACAGAGAAGGCCAACAAGCTCCTTGGTTTGGCTCGCTTGGTTATTTGTTCACTTGGTTTCTTACCTATTTAATTAACCTCTTCTGTAACTGCCTCTCATACATACCTACTGCTTTCTCTATACTTCTGCCACTTCCATTTGTCTACAGTCCAACTGGGGAGATATGCCTTAATGGAGAAGCTTACCCCAGTCATCAGACAATTCAAAACTATCCAGAACCTTGCTCCAAGTCATTTTCCAGTCTCAATTCACCATAATTCCTTAAAATAAGCCATTTAATCAAGGCAAATGAGTGACTGTTCTCTAAGTTCTAATTTTCTGTGTGATTGTGTCTCCATGGCATAAAGCTGTTTAATTCCATCTCTTCTTCATCCTCTCCATCCCATCCCAATGTGCACATGTGCACACACACACACACACACGCAGCCAGAACACCATCCCTGACTTTCCAAGAAACAAATCCATTTGTTCACCCAGAGGATCTTCTTCAGGAAATAATGCATGTAACACCTGATAGAATTCCCAACTGGGTTCTTACCTACCTACCTGGCAGCCACAGCTCAGTTTTCTCTAGAGCATAATGTGTTGCCTGACATAAATGGGAACTCAGTCTAGGTTTTAATGAGTGAACAAATGAATGAATGGAAGTGAATATTAACAGGGAAAATCCAGAACATCAAATAATGCAAAAGTGATCTTTATGAGATTTTGGAATACGCTTCATACACACATTCAGAGAACATCAAACACAAAACTTCAAACAGTACTGAAGCTAGCCTGTGCATATCCCAGCTGGGTGGGGTGACCTGGAAAAAGGATGGGAATCCTGACAGGAAGGGAGGAACCTCTCATCAGCCAACTACCCTTCCCCAGCCTTGCTGGCTTATCTAGAAATCAGAGAAATCCAAATGGTGTAGAGCTCAAGGGAACAGGGCTGGATAATACATGATTGCAATGTCTTTGGAAAGGTAAGTGTTATGTAGACGTTAAGTTATAATAAAGTGAAAGTAATCATCTTCCACTATCTTCTTTAAAGATGGAAGTGGCACACTATTTTAATTCTAATGTAGGTTTAAGAAATAGCGTGAGTGTAACACAGAGGAGCACCCAATCATCATGCAAACCCATTCAGTGTTCTAAATGCAATTATGGTGCTGGCCATCAACCCCGAAAACAAATTACAGCAGCTAATGACAGGGAACAGGCATCAGAGTGTTTTTAGAAAATTACTCAGAAACAACACTGTCGACAAAGACCACTCCAACAGAGCTGGAAACAGCTTAAATAAAAGAAGAACACAGTGACCTATGCTTCAAGTGCCATGAAGAAGATGTGAAACATGTTCAGGGTCCCGGATCACTGCATTATGAGTGACTTTGTGCCTTGTGTTTAACCCTGGTCTCTCGGGGTCGCTCTAACTGTGGTGGAGACTCAGGTGCCCTTGAACATTCTTCTCTGTACTAAGTCTTATCCTGGTTCACTCCTGCACTCTGGATAAGTCTCCCTTTCCCCCGCTCCTTTGCATTTTTTGTTATCTTTGGCATTCGTTTCTTGAAAAAACATGTGCCTCTCTTGGAACAAATCCACTCACCAAACAACCTGAAAACTTTCCAAACAGCCTGACTGTTGCGATACCCGGGCATCTCCCAGGGCTGGGAGCACTTGCTGAGACGTTTGTGGAAGAGTTTCTTGTTAGCTATAATAGAAACTGACATTTACATATCTCCGTTCTAATTCCCCGGAGACTGGCGCAGCTCAAGTCTGTGATAAGCACGCAGGGGGATGGGTGTGGGTGGAGGGTCTGGAAAGGAGACTAAAGGACACACTGCAAGCTTTGAGATTGAAAAAAAAATCATTTTCGGCAAGCTTAATTAGCAACAGAGCAAAGTGAGGAAAAATTGAGGAGAAAGTTGCTTCTAGAAATTGCCACATTTCTCAGAAAAATCCAACTGTAACTCCTTGAACCGCCTATCAGGGAGTGAACAATTCATTGTAGTTATCTTGGGGTGTTTTTGTTTGTTTGGTTGGTTGGTTTTTAGGCAAAATAAGCACCAAACAGACATTTTGAAAAGCAACCATATTGCGTGGAATTCTTTCTAAAGTGTGTATTCCCCATGCTTCTGTGACAAGACAGCCTTCCAAGTAGGGTAAGTTTCTTGCTTTCCAAGCACTCCGATGTCATCAGCACAGCCAACTGCTGGGGAGAGTGCTGGAGTACAGTTATGCTTGGCACCCAATAATCAATCATTTTCAAAATGTTTTGGTCCACTTCGGGGTGGTTTTCTCTATCTCTGAACTTGACGGTTGGGCTGGCAATTGCTACTCTTTGCAATCCTATCCATTTTCCAATTTCCTGCTTCTCACATGCTGTGGCCTAGAAATTCTAGCCTATTAGGACTGGAGCAAGAATGAGCCTAACTGGTTCTGGTAAGAGGCTGTGGCTGAGAAGCTACACAAGCTTTGACATTCATTCTGCTTGCTAGAATCTTGCTGCTTTTTACTGTGACCTACTTCTTGACCACATTCCAGAGAACTGAGATGACTGGAAATAAGGTACCACTGAAATGAATAATAGGTGAATTTATAGCATAGAATTTTGACACTCCATGAAGACTTATGAGATGCTCACGTTACATAGAACTTCATCCATCTAGATTGTTTGGCTTAAAAGTTCATACTTTCAGGATGATCAGTATGTTAACATTGCTTTCATTATTAATTATCTTGTACGTTTATCCCTAACAGAACTACTTTAAGATTACAGAGAATTTGTTATACAGGGAAAAGCAACAAACGAAATATCCGTAGGCCTACCACCCTAACACTCTCACACTTTGCACTTTGGCAGACTTCTTTTCCTATGTCCCTATTCATATATTTGCAAATGTAGTTTGCTGCCATCATCCTGCTTTTATTTTTTTCTATTTACAATTTTTTAAAAAACATTTTATTTGAGGAGGAAGTTTATAACTGTAAAGCTGTATAGTTCTGCATACATTCCTGCAGACTTACTTCTAAGGGTGCAGTTCAAAACCTTGTCATAGAACTCCAAATCCCATTAAGCTTGGTGGCAAAAATGCCATCTTAAATATTAAAGTGATCATAATAAGTGTTAAAGTGAACATATTTATATAGGATTAAGTGTTAAAGTGATCATATAAACAGGATCAATTTTCTGGTAATAATAATAGAATTAAAAAGGAGAGAATGTTCCAACATGGGAAGCAGACTCATAGAATTACAATTGCTTTGGCCAGCGCTGTGGCTCAATAGGCTAATCCTCTGCCTGCGGCACCGGCACACCGGGTTCTAGTCCCGGTCAGGGCGCTGGATTCTGTCCTGGTTGCTCCTCTTCCAGTCCAGCTCTCTGCTATGGCCCGAGAGTGCAGTGGAGGATGGCCCAAGTCCTTGGGCCCTGCAGCCGCATGGGAGACCAGGAGAAGCACCTGGCTCCTGGCTTCAGATCAGTGCAGTGTGCCAGCCGCAGCAGCCATTGGGGCATGAACCAATGGAAAAGGAAGACCTTTCTCTCTGTCTGTCTCACTCTCACTGTCCACTCTGCCTGTCAAAAAAAAAGAAAAAAAAAAGAATTACAATTGTTTTAAGTAACACTCTGACCTCGGACTCAGCCCTTATGGCTTCTTAGTCTGGCTGAAAAACCCATGAGGGCATTTCAGGCATGGAAATCCAAGACACTGTGGCAAAAAATGTTCTACATGAAGGATCTCTATGAGTGAGACCTCAGCAGAAAGAAGTGGCCATTAAAGAAGGATGTACTTTTCTATAAAGGGAAGAGAGAATATCCACTTTGCTTATGGCTTTGTCTAAATACTAACAGAGTTTCTGGACTCAAAAGGTTTCCACTGCCTAGGAAGCTCATGTCAAGAGCCTCGGGTCATCACTGATGTCATACATAAGAGTGTTAATTGTTAAATTAACAACAGAGTCACTGTGTACTAACTCCCCATGCTTTACTTAGTATAGAGTTGGTCTTCTGTGTACAAAGTTAATTGAAAATGAATCTTAATGGAGAATACAACTGGGAAGGGGAGGGTGGGAGTGTGGGTGGGAGGGCAGGTATAGTGGAAAGAATAACTATATTCCTAAAGTTGTACTTATGAAATTTGTATTCCTTAAAAAATAAATTTTTAAAAATCTACAAAAAATTTTTGAGAGACCTCCCATTACTGTTTCACTCCTCAAATGCCTGTAACAGATAAGGCCAGGCCAGGGCCAAAATGAGGAGCCAGGAACCCAATCCAAGTCTCCCATGAGGGTGTCAGGAACACAATTACTTGAGCCATCGTCACGACCTCCCAAGGTTCATAATATTAGAAAGCTGAAGTTAGGGGTTAAAGCTGGATATCTATCAAGTACTCTGGTAGGATGCAGGCACAAGGTCAAATATCCACCACTAACATCTTATTTATAAATGCACTATTTCAGAATTATTTACCTTCTTGGCTTACATGTCTTCATGACTTATATGTCTTTAATTTAATGACTATAGAATATTCCACTGAGTAGCTATATAATAATTTACTTCACCCTTCTCTCATTATTAGACCTTTAGATTATTTTCAAACTTGTACTATTATGATAACCCTGCAATGATTATAACTTTTGTTTATTTGATTGATTGTCATATTTCCTTAGGACTACCAAAAGTGAGCTTGACTATGACAATTTAGAAAAAAGTCTTAAAAAAGGAAAACTTTGGATGGGTATTAGTATCTTGTGGTCCTTAAGTGTATTTATTGTTTATTTATTTATATATTTATTTCATAGGCAGAGACAGAAAGAGAGGACAGTTAAAGAGAGAGAGAGCATGGGGTGGTGCTGTGGCATAGTATGCTAAGAATCCACCTGTGGCGCCTGCATCCCATATGGGCACCAGCTCATGCCCTGGCTGGTCCTCTTCTGATCCAGCTCTCTGCCTATGGCCTGGGAAAGCAGTGGAAGACAGTCCAAGTGCTTGGGCCCCTGCACCCACATGGGAGACCCAGAGGAAACTCCTGGCTCCTGGCTTGGATTAGTCCAGCTCCAGCTGTTGCAGCCATCTGGGGAGTGAACCAGTGGATGGAAGACCTTTCTCTCAGTCTCTCTCTCTCTCTGTCTGTAACTTTGCCTCTCAAATAAATAAGCAAAATCTTGAGAGAGAGAGAGAGAACCACCATCTGCTTCCCTGCTCCACAAATGCTTAGAGCCTAATTCAGGAGCCGGGAACTTAATCCAGGTCTCCACGTGGTGGCAGAAACTCAACTGAGCCATAACTGCTGACTCCCAGGATCTGCACTGGCAATCGTAGAATGTTTGGAAAATTACAAAAATACATAATAAAGAAAAAAATTAAACCTAGTTTCATCATTCTGACATAATCCTTCATAATTGTGAATAAAATATCCATCTGATCTTTTCCTGTGTATGTGGGCAATTAAAATAGTTTTAATGTTGTGGACACTTGCATGCATTTTCAAAACAAACTCTGTGTTTTCATATTTACTGACCTTTTCTTTAAAATACAGATAAAACTATAATCATACTAAAAATAACAACTAACACTAATCTTAGTATAGGTTCCTTGGGTTGCAGATAAAAATATATTAGATCTGTACACTGAGGCTTTTTATTTAATAGCAACAATGTAAAAGTGACAATTCCTTGATAATGTTTTGACAATGTTTTTCTCTACAAAAATCATATGACCACATACCCTGGGAGCTTGGAAGAAAAATAAAATAAATTTTATGAGTCAAGTCACAAGGAAAACAAAGAAAGAATTCAAGAATAATCTGTCAAGTTTCACATTGTCATGATTACAGCTTCACAGCAAACCCTTGGGATTAAATTGTGACATTTCCAGACTGAGGCTCCAGAGCACCAACCCCTCCTCCTGTTTTATTTCACCAACATTTGAAACATGCTGGTGGCCTTGTAAGAGAACTTGAAGACAGAGAGGAAGCAGTCAACATCAGGGAGTAGTCTAAGGAAAGAAAAGCTCGCTCGCTCTCTCTCTCTCTCTCTCCCCATCTGCCTAACTCTGCCTTACACATAAATAAAATAAATCTAAAAAACAAAGATTGATTTATTTGTTTGAAAGGCAGAGTTGGAGAGAGAGAGAGAAAGAGAGAGAAAGAGAAAGAGAGAGAGACACATCTTCCATCCACTGGTTCACTCCCTAAATGGCTGCAACAGCCAGGACTGAGCCAGGCCAAAGCCAGGAGCCAGGAAGCTTCTTCCGGATCTCCCACATGTGGGTGCAGGGCCCAAGCACCCTGGCCATCCTTCACTGCTTTTCCAGGTGCATTAACAGGTTGCTAGATTGTAAGTGGAGTGGCCGGGACTCAAACCGGCGCCCATATGGGATGCTGGTGTCGCAGGTGGGGGCTTTAGGATTTACCCGCTACACTACAGTGCTGGGCCCATAAACAAATTTTCGAAAAGAAGAAATAAGGGGTCTGCGTTTTGGTGTAGCAGGTAAAACCACTTCCAGCAATGCCAGCATCGCATATGGGCACTGGTTCGAGTGCCAACCACTCCACTGCTAATGGTCTGAGAAAAGCAGCAGAAGATGGCCCAAGTGTTTGGGACCCTGCACCCACATGTGAGACCCAGAAGAAGCTCCTGGATCCTGGCTTCAGCCTGACCCAGCCCTGGTTATTGTGGCCATCTGGGGAGTGAATCAGCGGATGGAAGATCTTTCTCTTTTTCTCTCTCTGACATTCAAATAAATAAATAAATCTTTTTGTTTAAAAAAAAAGGGAAAGAAAAACATGACTTTCTCCTATCAGAAAAAGATACTGTTCAGCCAAAATGAAGTTTTTTTGGGACTGCAACAAGAAAACATGAAAGCTCTTGATTTCTTCACTATAAACACTGTCTTCTGTATATATTTTATAATGTACTGAATATGCCATATTAATTATACTAATGCATACATTCTAAATAAGTGTGGATACGCATACCCTGATTTAACCAAATACTCATGTACATTTGCAGTTGTGTGTACTCAAACCATCTTCAGAAGGTTTCATCAACACATTGGAGGCTGCTGATCGAGTTTCTGCAAAATCACTTCTCTGTGGGAGTCCTGCAGAGGATTTTTTAAGTGGTGGTGGATCCTATCCTCACCGGAGAGTGCACTGTTTAAAGTTGCTTTCTACATGTCCTTTGGACAACTGACCTGATTGTTGAGTGGCGTCTGGTTAAGGAAGAGGGCCTCCCTGCCCTCTTCCTACTTTGAGAATGGATTTCTTTACTTGCTCAACATCTATTCATCTCTGGCCAGCACTATTCTGAGTGCAGTAGGGATCAGAGAGGATTAAAAACTGGCCCAGATGACGATCATTAACAACTCAATGAAAAGTGGGACTCTGTGCTGGAAATGTGGGTGCAGTGCTGGGGCAGTGCAGAGAAGGGAGCTGGTAGAAGAGGTGGAAGAAAGATACCAGGTGCAAGAGATTTCCACAGACAAGGGGATGCTGGGAAGCCCTGGATATGGAACCAACAAGGGCCCTGGAGGTGTGGGAAGTATTTGGTGTCAGAAAAAGCAAATAATTCAAAGAGATAGGATCCTGGGGTACTCTGGGTGGCAGAAAGAGCGTGGATGGGACTGAGAAGTACAGGTACTTGGAGAGTGCACTGAAGAGGCTGAGCCACAGCTCCCTAACAGAGTTCCTCCCGTCCCCGTGTTTATACGCGAAGAAGCAGACTTGGAGAAGCGCTAAGTCACAGTGCAGGTACACAGCAGAACTGGCCTCCATCCCAGCATTCTCTTCACCTTTAATTTATAACCCAAGCACAGAAACAAGCATGCAGTGTAAAGTGCTGGGTAGTGGCCAGGTGGGTTGAGAAGAGGTGAGGTGAAGCCACAGGTGAGACGGTAGCAGTGTTACAGGGCTCACAGCTGCTGTTGTTACAGTGTTAATGCAGGCACCTGAACCCACAGGCCTTCCACTCTCCAGGGCCTGAAGCAGTCCCGCACATCCTAGCAGGTGCTCCATCAGCGTAGGGGAAATCAGACCCGTTCTATTTTCATTTTAGGATAAAGAAGTCTATTGAATTTGAATTCCATCAGGGAAGTTGATTAGGAGAATCACGAACACAAATATATTTGAAATGAATTTATGTCCCTTAATTATGGATGAGGGATTTTATTTATGAAAGCTAGGGTCTTTGAATTTCTACTTAACAACTGGCCAATTGCTGCAGTATTGAGAGAGCACAGTAGGGCGAAGTTCATAGGGTTAGACTCAGCTTCAAATTCGATTCTATACTTATTTTTTGACAGATAAAACTTTATTCAAATTTGTGTAACTTCCATAAACTTCAGTTTTCACATCTGTAACACAGGGACACTGTTTTCAAGGGATGTTGAAAGCATTACTGATAAACTACATAATAAATCTGTCACATAGTAGGAATGGAATAAATTATAGCTACTATTGTTTTTAAATTTATTTTGTTTTTAATTTTTTAACTCATAACTATAGTAACCAATAATTTATGGTATGTTTCAAAATAAAGAATCCGAAGTTTCCCACAATGTAGAAATTATAAATTTGGAATATATTAACCTGATTTGATCATATACATTATGTACATGCACTGAATTACAGTACTTCACTCCAGATATGGACAAATATATGTGTCAGTTAAGAATATTTGATGTTATGTGATTCAAAACACTCAACGGTACTTTAAAAAGTTAGAGGAAATGGAACTCAAATATGTTTAAAATTTTATTTATTTATTTTCATTTTCTTTGAAAGAGAGAGAGAGACAGAAAGATCTTCCATCCACTAGTTCACTCTCCAAATGCCCTAGCCAAGGGCTAGGCTAGGCCAATGCTGGGAGCCAGGAACTCAGTCTGAATTTCCTATATGACTTGCAGGGACTCAAGTACTAAATCCAGTACCTGCTGCCTCCCAGCGTACACATTAGCAGGAAGCTGGAAAAAAATGTTTATTTTAGTGCAAAACAATTGAAACCCATTCATACAAGGGTCTTAAAAAGGTTCATGGAAAATCTGTATTGTTAAAAAAAACTGCATGGATTTCAAACTTTTTTGTACCAAAATAAACTTTTTTTTTTTTTTTTTTTTTTTGACAGGCAGAGTGGACAGTGAGAGAGAGAGACAGAGAGAAAGGTCTTCCTTTGCCGTTGGTTCACCCTCCAATGGCCGCCGCGGCCGGCGCGCTGCGGCCGGCGCACCGCGCTGATCCGATGGCAGGAGCCAGGAGCCAGGTGCTTTTCCTGGTCTCCCATGGGGTGCAGGGCCCAAGCACCTGGGCCATCCTCCACTGCACTCCCTGGCCACAGCAGAGGGCTGGCCTGGAAGAGGGGCAACCGGGACAGAATCCGGCGCCCCGACCGGGACTAGAACCCGGTGTGCCGGCGCCGCTAGGCGGAGGATTAGCCTAGTGAGCCGCGGCGCCGGCCCCAAAATAAACTTTTTTATCCCAATAAATGACTTTTTTTTTTTTGACAGGCAGAGTTAGGCAGTGAGAGAGAGAGAGAGAGAGAGAGAGAGACAGAGAGAAAGGTCCTCCTTCGTTGGTTTACCCTCCAAATGGCCGCCACGGCCGGCGCTGCGCAGATCTGAAGCCAGGAGCCAGGTGCTTCCTATTGGTCTCCCATGCTGGTGCAGGGCCCAAGGACCTGGGCCATCCTCCACTGCCTTCCCGGGCCACAGCAGAGAGCTGTCCTGGAAAAGGGGCAACCAGGACAGAATCCGGCGCCCCGACCGGGACTAGAACCCGGGGTGCCGGTGCCGCAGGCAGAGGATTAGCCTAGTGAGCCGCGGTGCCAGCCGACATCTTTTTTCTTAAAAAGCAACCCTCACAACATTAGAGAAGCTGAGTTTAAACAAATATGTTTATATTTAATTCCTTCCACTTTCCGATAGAATAAGCAGCTTTTAAGGAAAATCAGTGTATGCATCTCTTTCCCCCTGTGCATCCTCTATACCCTCACTACCTTGGTAATCTCAGTGATTCTTGTGGAGCTGGGTTGTTAACAGATGATGATGAATTTTAAGCATAGTAACAGAACTGAATTCTTCATTCTGTGGAGAAATTGATTTGATGGCAACAATAGTTTTTGAGTTCCAACCTGGGGCAGTGTGGAGAACTTACAGGAACAAAAAAAAAAAATAGATCACTCAGCAAAGTAAACATTTTTGGTGGGCTTATCACTCCCTCTGCAGAAAAGTCTTAGCAGAGTCATTTGCTTGCTATGCATCTTGTTTGATTAGAGGTGGGAATCTGAGTTAGAAAATCCATTGAGGAAGCTGCTTTGCAACTTTATAAAAGCCACGTTTGCAAGCTTCACAGAGTTTTTGTGCTCTCAAAGCGTCCTACTCACTCCCCTTCCCTCAGGAACTTTTCATTAGAGGCTTGAGACATGTGAGTTAATAGGGTTCGTGATCCCATTCTGTTTTTCCTTTAAGCAGGTCTCCTAAGAGTATTAATTTACGCATTCTGTTTCAATAGAGACTTTAACTCGGAAAACATCAAATTACTACTCACATAATTTTTGTCACTTATTAGAGAAGTCTCAATTGTCAAGGCCCCTTCACCTGTGACGTCCGTGCGAGATGAGTTGCAACGTCTTCACGGGGATCCCTGCTGAATTTCAGCATTCTGGAAATTCTGCGTACAAATCTCAACCTGTAGGCGAAGTTACCTTTTAACCTTCAACTCCCTCTTCCACAAAGACAAGTTTCATCCTGTTTGGTAACAGACAGTAAAGTCTGACAACCCAAATTGGCTTTGGCCTTTGTTATCAGCCACACAATGTCCCCAAATGGTTTGCTGTTCTAGTAAACAGGACTTTCTTGAAAACTGGAAGCATTCAATACTGTAATAGGCTCTTATTTGGAGACAACAGTCTATAGAACTTATAGAAATTTTCTGGATGTTGGCCAGTTGCTATGGAGTTGAAACAGGTAGGAGGACTCCAGGTGTTCCCCATGGATCCCTTCTTGCTTTCCTGCCCCAAGGGCAATCCCAGGTCAACTGCAGAACTCTGTTTTAGAACCTTGATTAGAGGCCTGGAGAAGGAGCCTACTGATTGACATTTTCATAGGGTGATCGGGAGTAGGTCCAGAGATAGCACCCACCTTTAACAGAGAGTGCAGCTCGCTGCAGCTTCAGTCTCCGCCAACACTGCCCTTGTTCAAGCATCCTCTTGTCCTTTCTCATCACAGCTTCCTCGGATGTCAGCTGTGGGCCTCCAGCATCTGGTCAAACGCTTATCAGCAGGAGTAACTGCCTTGTCCTCTGATCAGGGGTCTCATGCAGCTCAGGTCTGAAGCCAGAGGGGCAGCTTTTGGGCAGAGCCCCAGAAGCTGGCTAGTCGCAACTTCCTGCCTGCTTCTCCTTGGGTTTTGGGTTGCCTGGGTCTGTATTCCAGCCTCCGTATGGTGGACGATTTGGAATCTGCTCCGTCTTCAGGAAACTTTCATTTTCGAAGGCTTCCTGCTTGAGGGAGAAGGTAGGAAAAGTGTTCACCCGCAATCTAAATTCTAGTGTTCCAAACTCAAAGGCTTGTGCTGCACCATGCTTTTTTCCTAATGAGCCCGTCCTCCCAAGCAGTCTAGGGGAAGAGTTGTTCGGATCTGAATGGCAAAAACTCTGCAAGGAAAAACTCCTCCTCAGATTAGACCATTTCCCTGCTCTGAGCCACACCCTCCAAGGCTTCACATCTCTGTATAAACAGGATGATTACAACGGGCACGGTGATCTACCGGAGGGGGTCTTTAGTCACCTCTCGGGCGTCACGATTCCTCCCTTTCTTAATCCAGTCCGACCTCAGCGGCCTCTGCACTGCCCTTCCAGCATTGCAGGACACTCCTGCTTCAGGTCTCAGCACCTGCCTGCCTGCTGCCTGGAGTGCTCTTCCGCGTGCATTTGCATAGCTTGCTCCATGGCCTCCTTTGCATCTCTACTCAAAGGTCACCTTCTCAATGATGCGTCTTCTGACTCCCACGCCCTCCTGAAATTGCACCTGTAACCACCCACACTCTGTCCCCCAATTATGCTTTATATCAATTCTTAGTACTCACTGCTAACGGCAAAATGAGCAGGAGGCCATGAGCCTGAGGTTGCCTCCATCCTTTAAGCTCCTATCTAACAAACCTGTAACCTAACTTAGAAATATTTGTTTGGTTAAAAAAATAGCCGGGCTTCAGCGAATCACCAACAGCTGGGGTTCATCATCCTACAGGCAGTCAACCCATCATGCCATGCCCAAATAAGCTATAGCCATCGGGTGACGGCGGCTTCTGCTGCTCTGCAGAGCTCTCTGAGCTTCTGGTTCTGAGTGTTCCCTGACCCACAAATTGTTCTTTGCTCAAATAAGCTCTGTGAAATGTAATTTGTCTAAAAGTTTTTCTTTAAATAGTAAGCAGTTTGAAAATGTCTCTTATTATCTATTGGCTTTGTAAGTTGTAAGCCCCATGAGGCTTGTTCATTCCTGTGTTTCCAGCTCCCAGGATAGTGTACGGCACATTTTAGATTTTCAGTGAACACGTTTTGAGTGAATGAAGGAAGGAAGCCCAAAGTGGGGCCATTTACAGTCATTGCTGACTGTCCTTGGCCAAGGACACCTTGCTCAGCCTTAACCAAGAGTGTATTATTTGTTTTTTTCTTTTCTTTTCTTTTCTTTTTTTTTTTTGACAGGCAGAGTGGACAGTGAGAGAGAGAGAGACAGAGAGAAAGGTCTTCCTTTGCCGTTGGTTCACCCTCCAATGGCTGCTGCGGCCTGCGCACAGCGCTGATCCGAAGGCAGGAGCCAGGTGCTTCTCCTGGTCTCCCCTGGGGTGCAGGGCCCAAGCACTTGGGCCATCCTCCACTGCACTCCCTGGCCACAGCAGAGAGCTGGCCTGGAAGAGGGGCAACCAGGACAGAATCCAGTGCCCCGACCAGGACTAGAACCCGGTGTGCCGGCGCCGCAAGGCAGAGGATTAGCCTAATGAGCCGTGGTGCCGGCCAGAATGTGTTATTTGTAATAGTGTAGTATTTGTACGGAAGATCAGATATAGTGCCCTGACTCTGGTTCTACCCCTGAGAGTGTGAACTCTTCTGAATCCTCTTTATATTGTCCATTTACCTGGCTGGGGGAACAATCAGCATTCCTTGGTTCTTTGTATTCATAAGCTAAATATCTCAAGTCTCACGCTCCTCTGGGTATGGAGGACATCATATTTACAATGAAATATAAACCCTGATAGCTCTCAGCACTCCCTGTACCCCACTACTTTCAGGACCTCTGTCTATTGTCCCCAGTCTGCTTCTGGTCACATGCTGCAGGTCAACATTACCAACGGACTGGACTTGCTGGTGCTGTCTTCGAAAGGTTCTCGTACCTAGCAGGTGAACCTGTGGGGGGGTCACCTCTACTCAGCATGCAGTCTGGAAGTGAGGCAGCCAGCTGTTTCTGCTTAAAGTCTTCAAAGGCAACAGCTGCTTCTGGGACTGGGTCTACACGTACCTGGCTCATGGGCAAACCCTCAGCATGGCGGAGGATTAGAGAACTTGCATGCTCTCCTTGCTTTCCTACATCCTCTTCTTCCAGGTGATCAAGGCAAAATAAAGCCTGGACTCCTGCAGCCAACACGATCTCTTAGTGTCAGTTCAGACACTGAGACTGAAAGCCTTCCTTTGTTACCAGGTGCCTGAAGTTTCCAGTCTAAGACACCTTACAATTCATCCTCATTCGAGTCAGAGGGTCCCCGAGTTTACCATCTGCTCCTGTTTCTGCCAGTTTATCTGCCAAAGGCAATGGTTACTTTCTCCTCACTCCCTGGGAGAGTAGCCACTGCCTCCTTGGAACACAATCCCAGTTCTCTCGGGGTTTTCTGGGAAATTCAACTGCAGATATCTGTGTACAAACCCACTCATTAATGGAGCACAAACCAGCACAGCTCTACTGAATTTAAGGCATTGGAAAAATCAGTATTCTTTTTTTATTCACATTATATTAAGAGTTTCTTAGTTGAGAGAACAAAATAGCATCATTAAGTCATCTTCCTCTTTCTCCTTAATATCCCCAATTACAACCTCTTCATGTTCCTTCTATGCATTGAGTTTCCCTTCCCATCACTCCCAAAACTTCAATTTGTGACACTCTACAAACCTTGTGTTTAAAACCTACAGATTCCTGCAAAATAATGCAATCTGTTGAAAGAATATGCTGTTTACAGCATCCTTGAATGAGTTGGTTGTTGCTTAAAGATGCCTATTAGAGGCGAGCACTATAACCAGAAGACATTGTTGCCTGAAGTGACCAGCATGGGTTTGAGCCCACCTTGGACTCAGGCACAACAGTAGCTCCCATTGTGGCTCCTAGTAGCTATACCCACAGCTGCTTCAAAAAGCCTCAGAGGCCTCACAGCTGCCCCTACTGTTGCCTGTGTCACTGTACTTCCTGCTTGCTGTGACTGTCCCCTTGCACACTGCTTTGCACACTTACCCCGTAGCTTTAGGACAAACGGAAGTTTGCTGCCGCTTCCAACATGTGCTTCTCTTTGAAAATGGCTCAAAGCTGAAAAAACATTGAGGATCAACTGTTCTCAGAGGAAGAAAAAGAAAATATATTGGGTTTGTCACTGCCAGGAAAAGTGACCCTCAACTTTCACCCAGAATTATATACTATGCTTTTATAAACGCTGTTTTTTAAAACAAGCACAGCAGACTGATTCTCACATAGCAGACACTGGCTGCAAGTGGAACTGCAGGCCATCCCTGAATCCCATATCCGGGGACCCCAGCTGGTTCTACACCAAGTCTTTTGCTAGATAGTGGCCTCCTCTGCTGCTTCCAGGTCCGTGTGAAGTACACAATTTGCAAAAATCAATGTGTGTGTGTGTGTCTGTGAGTGAGTGTGTGTGTGTGTGTGTGTGTGTGTGTGTGAAGGCTGCTCCCTGGAGAATCTGTTTTTACTGAAAATGAAAACTGTTTTTATTATCAAATGTCTTTTAGCCTTGTGACCTGAAACAAAGTATCACAAAGGGTTGAATGTTACAAACTTAAAAACAAAAAAGCTGCACACTTCAGCACTTTAATAAAAAGAAAAATTTCAGTTTGTAGTTAAGGCTTAAATTTTCAAAAGCCTAAGTGGCTGACACGGATTCTACTTGGAATCACTGCTGATTTATTTATCCTGGAATAAATGCAACGCCATTATGTCTTGGTGACAACAGAAACAAGCTTTGGCCAGGTCTGTGCATAGTTTGGGGATGAAGGAAATAAGTTTTGAAAGGCAATGGGCATTGCTGATTATAGGCTTTTATTAGGAACAGATGTGGGGCTATGGTTTTCAGTGGTAGACAAACTGTTACTGAAAGAAGGCAGCTGACTAAGAACCATAATGTCTTCTTTTTTAGGAAAGAGAAATATGAACAAATTGAACTCATAATCCTTTTGCTTTAAGGGCTCGCCCAGTCATCAAAAACAAACTCTAAGTTATTTATTTGTGCATATGTCGAAGAGTGCACAAACAAGGAACACTATTTTTGCTCACAAATCCCCAGGCTGCAGCGGAGGTTCAGGAAGTTAATTAAAAAGACTGCTTAAGTCCTGTGCTGAAGCCTCAGATCTCACCACTTTAACTTTGTTTATAGCTGCCCCGTTCTCGTAGATTTCTCCTCTTAGGGTGCAGCCATATTGACAAGTTACACACTAGGTGATCGCTTTGTAGTTTATCAGGGCCACTGCTCTCTCCTTCAAGGACAGTGTGAGCATTTATAGTTACTTGATTCCCAATTGTGGGCTGGGTCAGCTAAGGGGTTGGGGGTGGATTTCAGACATTATGGATCATTGTCATCTCTCTCTGGCATTGGCCTCCATCCCCAGTCATTTACCGAGTGTCCTTCGTTTAAGGAATCTGCCCAGAAATCTCAAATAACACTTCCAGCCGTATGCCCTCCGCCAGAACTTATTCACACAGCCATACCATTTTCAGAGCGGGTGAGGGAATGGAGTGACCATGTGGCCAGTTAAACAGAGTTCAACTCTGTAGAAGGAGAACTGGGCACTGCTAGCCATTACAGTCACACCAGGCTATAGCAATGTCCTGCCCCATCAACAAGGCAGGAATGCTCCTTTTCCTCCTCATTTTCATTAAAATCTGTTATTTTCCAAGACTTTGGTTTTCATTTAAAAATCTGATAGACACTTTTTTCTTAAATTTCATATCCATAGCCTATTCCCATTCCTTCCTCTTCACTGAATACCATTCTAATGTATCTAATATATATCTCCACTTACATTGTGCATAGCGGGTATTACTATGTATGCATGTTTTTTAATTTTTTAATTCATAAAAATTAGTGCATTATGTATCTTTTTGCACTAAGCTCTGTGTTTTTAAGGATCCCTCATGTTGCAATGTGTGATCTATTCTGTGGCATTTACCGGCTACCTCTGTGTTATTCACCCACACATCCTACTTTCCCAATGACAGATGTTCAGCCTTACAACAAGCCCCACGTGACAAATATATTCCAGTTTTACAGAACCTGAGGCTCAGAGAGGCTAATCCATTCCCTCCCGTTTCCACAGTTAGAAAGAGGAAAAGGGTGTAGTGAAAATCTACTTGCAAATCAAAGAGGTGATGGTGTATGTGGTCTGATATCAGAGTTCCCACGTCAGACTTCCTGCTCTAGGTGCCTCAGCTCCAGTAATGCCTCAAAATTACGAGCAGAAATTCTCTTCTTTGACCTAATGACTCCCTCTGATCAGAATCCACAGACTATAAACCTCACCGAGCCTTATACCTTGTGGTTCCATGAGCTCTCAGCCTCTTTCTAGAGGTGGAGGGTTTGGTGTGGTGCATTGCCAGTGAGGGTTTAGGGACAGTGTGTCACTCGGGGCTTTATGCAGCTGTGAGTGTATGGAAACCCAACTAGCAGTGACTTCAACTGACGGCAGCTCAGTTACCCAAATGGTTCCCAAGGTATGGTCTCGAGCCAGTAGCATCAGCAGCATCTCAGAATCATCGGGAATATGGTCAACCACCACGTCTACGGGCTCTGCATCCACAGCCTCAGCCAACTGAGGATCAAAAACATTCGGAAAAAATTGCATCAATACTGAACAGGGACAGACTTTTTTCTTGTCATCATTCCCTAAACAGTACAATTTAGCAACTATTTACATTGCACTTCCATTGTACTAGGTAGTATAAACAATCAAGAGGTGATTTATAATAAACAGGGGAGGTGTGTAGGTTGTATGCAAATACAACACCATTTTATACAGGAGACCTGAGCATCCTTGAAACCAATCCCCCGTGGAAACCGAGGCACACCTGCACAAAAACTTCAGGCTGCCATCTCAGAGCTTCTGAAGCAGACACTTTGGAAGAGAGTCCCAGAAATCTGCTTTTTTTTCTTGCATGCACACTCAGGTTTGTAACCACAAGCTCATCCTCTCCAACAGGAAGCCCACGGATCCAGAGTCAGGGCTGGGGTCACGGCACTCACGATGCCACTGAGGACCAAGGCTCCTCCTGTACTGCTCTGACATCTTGAGCACATATTTTCATGTTCATGGAGCAAGGAAGTGTTTGAGACACCCCACTGGCATTGCAAACAGAAAAAGAGCGCATTCAGAATAGGCAGTGCCTATGTGGAGAAATATTTCCTAGACGTCCTCTGTTTATGTCTCCTTAACGATCCAAGTTATAGACAGTCCAGACAGGTGAGTGTGTGATAACTGTGCACACTGCCACTGTCCTCTGGCCCCAAACTTGGATTCTATTAGTGTGAAAAGTAGGGGAATTCATGTCGTGGATAGATGAATCAGCGGGTTCTACTGTTTTTACTTTAAAGCAGAGATAGAGGAAGCCAACATAGAACAGTAAGTGGTCAAGAAGGGTATTGAACCCAGAATATTATTTTCCTGGAAGCCAGCCTAATACAGACAGAACAGATACTGGTGCTTCCCCAGCCTGCATGTGTGGGAGACTCCTGTTTCACCTGCACGTACAACAATCATTCGGATCTGCAGCAGGCAACTCCTTGGAGAGCAAGAGACCAACCATAACTCAGTCACTAAATCTGAAACGCTAGCCTCAGCACTGAGACCGTGTTCCATGTTGCAAAAACCACAGGAGTTATTAGCATTGGGACAGAGACAGATGAAGAAGGGCTTGTTCTGATGAGTTTGTTTACACGAACTCCCCACAGCTCAGGAGAAGGGATCGTCATTTGTTTTTGCCTCTTGGCCTTGAGCCTAGTGATTTTTTTTATTTTTTATTTTTTTCCTATCTCTGCGTGTTGAGTTACTCTCCAGCTCAGGAAGTTTTTCACTTAACTTTCTAGGTGCAGTTGGGAAGAGGACCCTGAAGACAAAGAAAATATATATCTTTATCTTAGTCTTCCAAGGGCCACCTCCTGAAAGAGAAAAGGCAGATCTACTGTGTCTTGGCTTTGGAAGATTACAAGAGGTGAGGGAGCCCATTCACAGGAGTCAACGGGCAAGCCTGCTTCCTCCAGCCTTCTGCCTGGAAGGGGTGTGGCTGCTGCAGCTTGACGGAGACCTTTCATGTTTCGTTGCTCCTAGGAGTGGGTTGTGCCCATCAACACTACAGGTGGGTCTCAAGCAAGTGCCAAACAAGCAGCTGCACAGCCCAGGGACTTTGAGCTGTTTGCAGCTCTCCTCTCTTTGTACCCCTGCCAACTCACACACACCTGGGATTTCACCAGCTGCCCGCCTGCCGCAGCCCCCTTCCCACCATGTGACCTAATCCTCATTACACCTGCTCCTCTTCAGGGCGGCTAGCCCCATCACCTTCGTTGCCTCAATAAGGCCTGGGGAGGTTTGAACAAGACCTACCTTATTCATGCCTGCAACAGTCAACTCCCACTAATTTCATGGCAAATTACAAGGGATTAAGGCTGACTGGGAAGAAAGGCCAGACCTGACAATTAATCAACTTGGTCATTTGGGGATCAAATTAATTTGGACCTGAGGCCTCAGCTCTCAAATGGAATTGAATTCTCTTTTGGCACAATATATGCCTTGGCTTGAGAGTACAAACACAGGTTGTATCCTTCTTTCGATATAAATGTTGGTTTGTAATTTTAAAACACAGCAAGGAGGTGTGGCAAGTGCTGCAGTTGGAGTTTCTGAAGTGAATACAGGTTCTCTGTCCAATTCAATAAATATTTATTTTGTCTTCTTTTGCAAAAGACATCTCTTAGTTGGGTGCAGATGGTAAGAAGCCTAAGTAAAACCAGATCTGGGGCCGGCGCCGCGGCTCAATAGGCTAATCCTCTGCCTTGAGGCACCGGCACACCGGGTTCTAGTCCCGGTCGGGGCACCGGATTCTGTCCCGGTTGCCCCTCTTCCAGGCCAGCTCTCTGCTATGGCCCAGGAGTGCAGTGGAGGAAGGCCCAAGTGCTTGGGCCCTGCACCCGCATGGGAGACCAGGAGAAATACCTAGCTCCTGCCTTTGGATCAGTGCAGTGCGCAGGCCGCAGCGGCCACTGGAGGGTGAACCAACGGCAAAAGGAAGACCTTTCTCTCTATCTCTCTCTCTCTGTCCACTCTGCTTGTCAAAACAACAACAACAAAACAAGATCTGCAGGGCCCACACTTAAGTGCAGAAGGATAAGTCACTGCCTGTGATGCCAGCATCTCATATAATCACAGGTTCGAGTCCTGGCTGTGCCACTTCCTATCCACCTCCCTGTAAATGAGCCTGGGAAAGCAGTGGAAGATGGCCCAAGAGCTTGGACCCCTGCCACCCACTGGGAGACCCAGAGAGTTCCAGGCTCCAGACTTTGGCCTGGCATAGAGCTGGCAGTTGAGGGCATTTGAGCAGTGAACTAACAGTTGGAAGACTCTCTGTCTCTGTCTCTCTCTGTGTCCCCTTCTCTCTATAACTCTTTCAAATAAATAAATCATTAAAAAGTCAGCGGATTAACACCCTGGCCTGAAGCGCCAGCATCCCATATGGGCACGGGTTCGAAACCTGGCTGCTCCACTTCTGATCCAGCTCTCTGCTATGGCCTGGGAAAGCAGTAGAAGATGGCCCAAGTCCTTGGGCCCCTGCACCCACGTGGGAGACCCGGACAAAGCTCCTGGCTCCTGGCTTCAGATTGGTGCAGCTCCAGCCTTGGTGGCCATTTGGGGAGTGAACCAGTAGAAGGAAGACCTCTCTCTCTGCCTCTCCTCTCTCTGTGTAAATCTTTCAAATAAATAAATAAATCTATTTAAAAAAAAAAGCCAGATCTGCATCTTCAGGGAAGTCAAAATCCAGTAAAGATGGAGAGGCTATTCATATCAAGAAGGTATCAAAGGCTTTGAGAAATACTGATTCTAACTGGGGACTGGCAGAGACTTTACAGAGAGGCAGTTGGCACAGACAAATCAAAGTCTTGTGCTTTCTCTCTCTGGGCAGACCTCTCTGCGAGGGGATCTGCATTCAGGATGTCTTTAACTGTGCCTGACATTGTTTTGCACCATATTGTGCCTAACATTCTGTGCATGAGTATAGTCCAAGGCTAAAAGTGGTAATCACCTTTGGAAACTGCCAACAAACATGAATAACTCTTCTGAGGCCAACTTTTCTCAAGGAAGTTATAAAATTCTCTTGTAGCTAATGGCACGGAGCATGAAAGTCTCTTGGCTCCCTCACTACCTTGTGACTTTGGGCATGAAATGCAATCTATCAATCAGTTGCCTCTGCTGATGCGTTTTCTTTGTGATGGTGTTGATCAACTCATAAATGAGTTGTAAGCCTGACTATGTGCACTGTGTGATTCACTGCCATGTCTGAGTCAAAAAAGTGCAGAAAAGAAAAACAGGGAACAAACAGCATGCTACTTATAATATATAATAAATTGCTTTGTTATAAAAGAGTATGTATCATTTTCAGAAATCACTGGAAAGCCCACTACAGTTTTTATAGTTGGCAAATTTTAGCTGCCCCCACTTCCCCTCCAATGCAGATCACCCACGGTGGTAAACTTGGAGCCATCAGTGCTGTTCACTGATATTTCTCATTCTCTTTTTTGGTAACTCAAGGATTGTATTTCTTTCTTTTTTTAAAGATTTTTATTTATTTACTTGAGAGGTAGAGTTACAGCCAGAGAGAAAGGTCTTCCATCTACTGGTTCATTCCCCAAATAGCTGTAATGACTGAAGCTGAGCTGATCCAATGCCAGAAGCCAGGAGCTTCTTTGGGTCTCCCACATGGGTACAAAGATCCAAGCTCTTGGCCTATCTTCTGCTGCTTCCTCAGGCCATAAACAAAGAGCTAGATCAGAGAGTAGCAGCCAAGACACAAATGGGTGCCATATGGGATGCCAGCGCCACAGGCAGAAGGCTTAACCTACAAGCCACAGCACCAGCCCCAAGGATTCTTATTTCCTAAACTCCTTGAGTCTAGTTTTGGCCATCTATCTTGCTTTTACTAATGAAACCAACTGTAAATGGCATTTCATATCTGAGTCAAAGCATCCAGCTGCCGTCTTCCTGCCTTAGCATCCTACAAGTCCATTTGGATGAGGGGCCTTTGCCAAGCCATCCTAAGGAGCACAGCTTCCCTGAGGGTTATCTGGACCTGCCAATGGCCTTTGCTTAAGAATGTATCATCATATTACGATATTATGAGCTGACATTTGGCTTGGCAGTTAGTCTTTGGAATCTACTTCCCATATCTGAGTGCTTGGGTTCAATCCTGCTCTGCTTCTGATTCCAGCTTCCTGTTAGTGCACACATGGGAGGCAGTGGTGATGGTTCAAGTGGTTGGGTTCCTGCCATCTTTATGGGAAACCTGGGTTGAGTTCCCATCTCTCAGGCATTTGGGGAGTAAACCAGTAGATGGCAGGTCTATCTCTCTGTGTTTCTCAAGTAAAATTAATTAATTTAAAATAATAGTAATAAACCTTTTCATTTCCCTGAAAGCTACTGAGATTTAAAGGCTTCTTGTTACTGCTGTGTAAGCTGGTTTGGCTTCACCAATTCAGCAACTGAGTCATCATTATGAATTCTATTTTTTGAAAGATTTTCTTTATTTGAAAGGCATGGTTATAGACAGAGAGAGGGAGAGTCAGAGAGAAAGGTCTTCCATTCACTGGTTCACTCCCCAAATGGTTGTAAGAGCTGAAGCTGCGCCAATCCGAAGTCAGGAGCCAGGAGCTCCGTCAGGGTCTTCCATGTGGGTGCAGGGGCCCAAGCAGCTGGGCCATCTTCTACTGCTTTCCCAGGCCATAGAAGAGAGCTGGATCAGAAGAGTAGTAGATGAGACAAGAACCAGCACCAATGTGGAATGCCAGCACTATAGGTGGAAGCTTAGCTTACAAGGCCACAGCACCAGCCCCATGAATCCTAACACCCGAGAGTAGATTATACCAAGCATTCTGTGTAAACTGACACACAGAAGTCATCTCAAAATGTTTCTGTACATGCAAAGGCCCTTTGTGTATGAGCTTTGCAGCAGTTCATAAAAATTCTTTTTCTTCTTAAGATAGCCTTAAATGGTAGAGAGTACTACCTACATTTCAGATAAAATCACGGAGTTCAAGGCACTAGTCCATGATCACATCCAAGTGCCCAGTGTGGTGCCACTGCTCAGCTTTTATCCTGTTGCCCAGGGAGCGGATCCAGGTTGAACTGATTTAGGCTTATTTCTTTTTTTGATTATTTGACAGATAGAGTTATAGACAGTGAGAGAGAAAGAGACAGAGACAGAGACAGAGAGAAAGGTCTTCCTTCCGTTGGTTCACTCCCCAAATGGCCATCACGGCCGACGCTGTGCCAATCTGAAGCCAGGAGCCAGGTGCCTCCTCCTGGTCTCCCATGCGGGCGCAGGGGCCCAAGCACTTGGGCCATCCTCCACTGCCCTCCCGGGCCACAGCAGAGAGCTGGACTGGAAGAGGAGCACCGGGACCAGAACCCGGCGCCCATATGGGATGCCGGCGCTACAGGCGGAGGATTAACCAAGTGAGACATGGCGCCGGCCCCTAGGCTTATTTCTGATTATATCAGTTTATACCCATTCACATGAAGCAGAAGCCCACATGGACCACATAATTAGCTTCCCTTTCTTCCCATGGCTTCTAAGCTCAGTCTCACCTGAACTCTGAATCAAGAGTCTGATGGACATCTCCTCTCAGGGTTAAAGAAACCAGATAGGTGAATGCGGACAGAATGGGGGAAATCTGTGCCAACATCTGGGGGGAGAAAGGTGATTGGCCAACATGGTCATCATAATGTATGAAACATAAGTAAGGTTTTATGGAATATGTAGAATAAGCTTAAAAAAAAACCATAAAATTTCAAAAGGTCTCAAAATGTTTTCCAGTATCTATTGGTTGTTCACCAACCAGGCCGAGTGTTTTTCATTCCTCACTTCAAGTATACTCAATAAAGTTTTCACAATTTCATGCAGGAATTTGTTTTGCTAGTACCCCTGACTATGGATAATCTCCAAGGTTTCCCCATACAGATTGGATAACCCTTTTCCAAGATGCTTGGGACCAGAAGCACTTCTGATTTTGGAATTTTTTTGGCTTTTGAAAAAAATTTAAATGTTACTTATTTATTTTACTTATGTTAAAGCCAGAGAGGAGAAAGAGACAGACACAGAGACAGACAGAGCTGCCATTCAGTGTTTTATTCCCTAAATGCTCGCAACAGCTGAGACAGGGCCGGGCCAAGGCCAGGAGCTGTGAACTCAGTCTGGGTCTCTCATTTGAGTAGCAGGGACTCAACTACTTGAGCCATCGCCTGCTGCCTACTAATGTGTGCACTGTCATAAAGTTGTAAACAGATTCAGAGTTGCAACACACAAACTCAGGCACTCCAAAATGGGATGCAGATTTCCCAAGATTTTAACCACTATGCCAAATGCCTGCTCTAAACTTTAAAATGGCTGCATACATATAAAGAGACACCTTGGGGATATTACCCAAGTCTAAACGTGAGATTTATGTTTCATGTACACCCTACACATGTAACTTGAAGGCATTCCTATGCATACGATTGGTGTGCCCACACTTTGACTACTGTCCATCACATGAGGTCAGGTACAGAACGTTTTACTTATGGTGCCAAGTCTATGCTCAGAATGCTTTGGATTTTGGAACATTTTGGATCTTATATTTCTAGATTAGCGAGCTTTACCCTGTATTTACCCACGGCCTCACAGGCCAACATCAGGGTTATTACACACAGGATGTAGTGGTGCTCTAGGAGGGCAGGAACATTGATGACCTTGCTAATTGACATATCTTAGTGCCTAGTTAAATGCCTGGCGGGCAGCAAGCCCTCAGAAACATTTGTAATGGAGGTAAAGAAATCATGACCACTGACAAAAACTAAAAATCAATATGGAAAAAAGTGTGCAGGTATGGGTGTTTGGTGTAGCAGTTAAGCTGCCACTTGGGGCATCTGTCTCCCATATCTTGAAGCTTGGGTTCAAGTCCCAGCTCTTCCAAATACTGTAGCTTCCTGCCAGTGTGCATCCTAAGAAGCAGCAGGTGATGGTTCTAGTACTTGGGTCCTTGCCACCATGTGGGAGACAAGGACGGAGTTCCTGGTTCCTAGCTTTGGCTTGGCCCAGCTCAGGATGTTGCAGGGGTTTGAGGAGTGAGCAAGTGGATGGAAGATATTTCTTTCACATTCACTCTCTCTTCCTCCCTCTCACTCTCCCTCTTTGTATTTCAAGTAAGAATAATTGATTTTTTTGACAGAGTTAGTGTGTGAGAGAGAGAGAGAGAGAGAGAGAGAAAGGTCTTCCTTTTCTGTTTTTCAATCCCCAAATGGCCACCACAGCTGGCGCGCTGAGCCGATCTGAAGCCAGGAGCCAGGCACTTCCTCCTGGTCTCCCATGTGGGTGCAGGGCCGAAGCACTTTTGCCATCCTCCACTGCCTTCCTGGGCCACATCAGAGAGCTGGACTGGAACAGGAGCAACTGGGACAGAACCAGCACCCCAACCGGGACTAGAACCCGGGGTGCCGGCGCCACAGGCGGAGGATTAGCCTAGTGAGCCGCGGCACCGGCCAGAATAATGAAATTTTAAAGAATGAGTAAGAAGATGATGTTATCAACATAAAGGAAAGACTTGTTTAGCCAATTACAGGAAGGTCTGTCCCCTAAGTCCTGTTTCTTCAGCCATGACTAAATTATAAAGGTCTGTCTCAAGTCCAAGCTCAAAAATGGAAAATGCTCCCTACTTGTACTCAGGCTAAAGACCGCCCTCGGATCTTCTGTCTTATGCACACCAATTTAACATTAATATGAATCACTTTGCTATTCCTATTACTTTGGTGAAGAAAGAGATCTGCATGGGGGACTTGTAGAGAATTCTGACTGTGAATATGCTGACCTCTGCACTTGACTCTCAAGCTAAATAGAATGAGCAGCGGGCATTCCCTGCCCTGGAAAGAGAGTTGTTCAGGATCCGGAGGCTGTTTGTAGATGCCCATGCTCTTCCTTGAAGTGTAATTAACCTGGCTCAACAGCCAGAGGGCAAGTGGACTCTTGAGTGTCCATTGCTTTAAGAAAATAAATGGTTCCTAACGGGGCAAGCCCAAGTCCATTGTATGTGTTGTCATTTCAGAGTGAAGGTAAAAGATAAGAATCAGCAGATAGATTCTGTCAAGTCTCTCTATGGTAGACAGAAAGATATTAGGTCTCTCATGCTTACATAAATGTGTGCCCCAGGAGTCCACACCCAGGAATCTACAGCTTGCTTTGAAGGTGGCTGCTCTCCTTTGAACTTCTAAGGAACTCTGGACACAGAGCTCAATTTCCTTTCCTTCCTGTAGTTGGTTAATATGCAAACAGTTTTAGGGAAAGCTGTAAAAACTACTTTGTTCATGAGAATCAAATGGATCATGGTCACTGGCGTGCATATGTAAATCTCTTTGTAGGTAGAATCAAACAAGACTCAGTTATTTATTTATTTTTATTTTATTTATGTTATGCAAGTTTCATATATTTCATATATACAGATTTAAGAACATAGTGACACTTCTTCCACTACTCTCTCTACTGCCCACACTAGAACACTTCCTCTCTTCCGTCTCACATTACCACTCTCAATTTTCACAAAGATCTATTCTCAGTTTACTTCCTGATCATATATTCACCCTACGGTAAGTAAAAGAGTTCAACAAATAGTATGAAGAGGGGGAAAAAAATACACTGTTCCTCTACAGAAGAGACAAGGGCTGTAAACAATCACTGAATCTCAAAATGTCTATTTCACTCCAATACATTACATTTCAGGTACTATTAGCTACCTTCAATCAGGGAAAACAAATGATATCTGTCTTTTTGGGACTGGCTTATTTCACTGAATATAATGGTTTCCAGTTGCATCTATCTTCTTGTAAAAGACAGGATTTCATTTATTTTTACAGCTATGCAGTACCTCTAGGTTATATACTCCATAATTTATCCAGTCAAAAGTTGATGGACATCTAGGTCGTTTCTGTATCTTAGCTATTGTGAATTGTGCTGCAATGAACATGGGGGTACAGATAAGTCTTTCATATGCTGATTTCTTTTGGTTTGGGTAAATTCCCAGGAGTGGGATGGCTGGATCATATGGTAGGTGTATATTTAGATTTCTGAGGTATCTGCACACTGTCTTCCACAGTGGCTGCACCAGTTTACATGCCTACCAATAGTGGAACAGAGTACCTTTTCCCCCACATCCTCTCCAGCATTTGGCATTTGTTGATTTCTGTATGAAAGCCATTCTAACAGGAGTGAATTTGGATCCACGGTTTGGATTTGCCCTTCCCTGATGGCTAGTGATCCTGAGCATTTTCTCAATTTCTTTGCCATTTGAATTTCCTCTCTTGAAAAATGCTGGGGGGCTGGCACTGTGGCCAGTAGCAGGTAAAGCCGCTGCCTGAAGTGCCAGCATCCCATAAGCACGTCAGATCATGTCCCAGCAGCTCCACTTCTGATCCAGTTCTCTGCTATGGTCTGGGAAAACAGTAGAGGATGGCCCAGGTCCTTGGACCTCTGTACCCATTTGGGGCACCCAGAGGAAGCTCCTGGCTCCTGGCTTCGCATCAGCACAGCTCCAGCCATTGTGGTCAACTGGGGAGTGAATCAGCAGATGGAAAACCTCTCTGCCTCTCCTCTCTATGTGTAAGTCTGACTTTCTAGTAAAATAAATAAATCTTAAAAAAATGCTGGTTCATTTCAGCCCTTTTTTTTTTGGCAGGCAGAGTTAGACAGCCAGAGAGAGAGACAGAGAGAAAGGTCTTCCTTCCGTTGGTTCACTCCCCAAATGTCCACTAAGGCCAGTGCGTTGTGCTGATCTGAAGCCAGGAGCCAGGTGCTTCTTCCTGGTCTCCCATGTAGGTGCAGGGCCCAAGCACTTGGGCCATCCTCCACTGCCTTCCCAGGCCACAGCAGAGAGCTGGACTGGAAGAGGAGCAACCGGGACAGAAGCGGTGCCCCAACTGGGACTAGAACCCGGGGTGCCGGCACTGCAGGCGGAGGATTATCCTAGTGAGCCACGGCACTGACCTTCAGCACATTTCTTAACTGGATTATTTGTTTTGTTGTTGAATTTCTTGAGCTCTTTATAGATTCTGGATTTTATACCTTCATCAGTTGTGTAGTTTGCAAATATTTTCTCCCATTCTGTTGGTTGCCTCTTCAATTTGCTGAGTGTTTCATCTACAGTGCAGAAGCTTCTCAGCATGATGTCATTTCATTTGTCAATTTTGGCTTTGACTGCCTGTTTCTGGGGTCTTTTACAAGAAGTCTTGGCCTATGCCACTGTCTTGCAGAGTTTCCCCAAAGTTCTCTAATAATTTGATGGTACTAGGTTGTACATTTAGGTCTTTGATCCATTTTTAGTAGATTTTTGCGTAAGGTATTAAGGTATGGGTCTAGTTTCATACTCCTGCACAAGGATTTCCCAGTTTCCCCAAAACTATTTGTTAAAGAGACTGTCCTTGCTCCAGGAATTGATTGTAGCTTCTTTGTCAAAAGATAAGTTGATTGTAGATGCATGGATTAATTTCTGGAGTTTCTATTCGGTTCCATTGTTCTATCCATATCTTTTTGTGCCAGTATCAGGCTGTTTTGATTATAACTGCCCTATAATATGTCTTGAAATCAGGTATTGTGATGCCTCTGGATTTGTTTTGGTTGTATAATATTGCTTTAGCTATTTGGGGTCTCTTGTGTTTCCATAAGAATTTTAGCATTTTTTCTAGACCTGTGAAGAATGTCCTTGTTATTTTGATCGGGATCTCATCGAATTTGTAAATTGCTTTTGGTAGTATGGATATTTTTATGATGGCGACTCTTCCAATCCATGAATACGGAAGATTTTTCCATTTTTAATGTCTTCTTCTATTTCTTTCTTTAGTGTTTTGTAATCTTCATCATAGAGATCTTTGACATCCTTGGTTAAATTTATTCCAAGATACTGATCTTTTTTCATTTTTATAGAAAGCTTTTATTTAATAAATATAAATTTCATAAGTACAACTTTTGGATTATAGTGGTTCTTCCCCTCATAACCGTCCTGCCACCCCCAAACCATCCCACCTCCTACTCCCTCTCCCATCCCATTCTTCATTAAGATTCATTTTCAATTATCTTTATATACAGAAGATTAACTCTATACTTAGTAAAGATTTCAACAGTTTGCACCCATGCAGACACACAAAGTATAAAGTACTGTTTGAAGATTAGTTTTATCATTAATTCTTATAGTACAGCTAATTAAGGACAGAGGTCCTACATGGGGAGCAAGTGAACAGTGACTCCTGTTGTTGATTTAACAATTGAAACTCTTATTTATGACATCAGTAATCACCTGAGGCTCTTGTCATGAGCTGCCAAGGCTATGGAAGCCTCTTGAGTCCAAAAACTCTGACATTATTTAGACAGGGCAATAATCAAGTGGAAGTTCTCTCCTCCCTTCAGAGAAAGGTACCTCTTTCTTTGATGGCCCCTTCTTTCCACTGGAATCTCACTCACAGAGATCTTTCATTTAGGGGACTGATCTTAAAAGTTCTCTCTCAACCATGTCATTGTCTATATATACAAAGGCTATTAATTTTTCTGTGTTGATTTTATACCCTACCATTTTACTAAACTCTTTTATGCATTCCAATATTCTCTGAATGGTCTTTTGGATATCCTATATAAAGAATCATGTCATTTTCAAATAGGGATAGTCTGAATTTCTCCTTTCCAATTTGTATCCCTTTGAATTCCTTTTCTTGCCTAATGGCTCTGGCTAAAACTTCCAAGTCTATATTAAATAGCAAACGTGAGAGTGGATATCCTTGTCTGGTTCTGGATTATAGGGGAGAATGCTTCTAGCTTTTCCCTATTCAGTAGGATGCTGGTCATGGGTTTGTCATAAACTGCCATTATTGTGTGGAGGAATGTCCATTCTATATCCAATTTGCTTAAGGCTTTCAGCATGAAAGGATGCTATATTTTATAAACTTATTTCCCTGCATCTATTGAAATAACCATATGGTTTTTGTTCTTCAGTTTGTTAATGTGATATATCACATTGATTGATTCATGAATGTTGAACTATCCCTGCATACCAGGGATAAATCCCACTTGTTCCAGGTAAATTATCTTTCTGATGTGTTGATAGATTTGATTACCTAATATTTTGTTGAGGATTTTCACATCTATGGTCATCAGGGATATTGGTCTATAGTTCTCTTTCTCTGTCATATCTTTTTCTGGCTTATGAATTAAGGAGATGCAGGTTTCATGCAAGGAGTTTGGGAGGGTTCCCTCCCTTTCAATTATTTTCAGGAAAAACAGCTCTTCATTTCACTGATCTTTTTTGTTTGTTTGTTTCAGTTTTGTTTATTTCTTCTCTAATTTTAATTATTTCTTTCCTCCTACTAATTTTGGGTTTGGTTTGTTGTTGTATTTCTAGATCTTTGAGCTGTACTGATAGCTCATGTATTTTGTACCTTTCAAATTTCTTAATCTAGGCACCAATTGCTATAAACTTCCTTCTTAACACTGCTTTTTCTGTATCCCATAAGTTTTGGTATTATATATTTTCATTTTAATTTGTTTCCAGAAGTGTTTTGATTTCTCTTTTGATGTCTTCTCTGACCCACTGTTCATTCAGAAACATGTTGTTCAGTTTCCATGTGTTTGCATATGATCTAGAGATTCTTGAGTTGTTGATTTCCAGCTTCATTCCATTGTGGTCAGAGAAGATGCATGGTATGATTCTGATTTTTTTTGAATTTGCTGAGACTTGCTTTATGGCCGAGCATATTTTCTATCCTAGAGAAAATTGCATGTACTGATTGAGAAGAATGTGTATTCTGGCACTGTGGGGTGAAAAGTTCTGTAGATACCAGTTGGCCCATTTGGCCCATAATGTCGATTAGCTCTGTTTTTTCTTTGCTATTTTCTGTCAAGCTGATCTGTCCATTGATGAAAGTGGGGTGTTGAAGTGCCCCGTTACTATAGTATTGGAGGCTATGTGTCTCTTTAGATCCATTAATATTTCTTTTAAATAGCCACATGCCTATAATTGGATGTGTATACATTTATTATAGTCACATATTTCTGTTAAATTGATACCTTAACCATTACATAGTGCCTTTCTTCATCTCATTGAATAGTTTTTATGTTAAAGTCTATTTTGTCTGATATTAGGATGGCAACACCTGCCCTTTTTTGCCTTCTATTATCATGCAATATTTTTTTCATCCTTTCACTTTCAGTCTGTGCATACCTTTGTTGTCAAAATGTGTTTCTTGTATGCAGCAAATAGATGGGTCTTTTTTTTAAAGTCTTTACTTGATGAGTGCATTTTTTCATAGATACAACTTTAGGAATATAGTGGTTCTTTCCCCAAAACCCACCCTTTCCCCCTCCCTCAACTCCCATCCCACCTTCCTCTCCCACTCCCATCTCCTTTTTCATTATGGTTCATTTTTAGTTTGAGTTTATATACAGAGGACCAACTCCACGTTAAGCATAGGGTCGTGTTTTTTTTAATCCATTCAACCAGTCTGTATCTTTTAACTGGAAAGTTGAGGCCATTTACATTCAAGGTGACTACTGATAAGTAACGACTTGGCCCTGCCATTTTCCCATAAGTAGGCCTATTGTTTACTTCAGATTTCTTTTGTACTTTTCCTGTGGGATTTTCTGCCTTCACATTCTTTCATAACGATGGCCATCTTTCTGTGTTTCTGCGTGCATCACATCTTTAAGCATCCTTTGTAAGGCTGGATGAGTGGCGACAAATTATTTCGATTTCTGTTATGGAAGGTCTTTATTTCACTTTCATTCAAAAGTGAGAGCTTTGCAGGGTATGGTATTCAGAGTTGAAAGTTTTTTTTTTTTTATTTGACAGGTAGAGTTATAGACAGTGAGAGAAGACAGAGAGAAAGGTCTTCCTTCCATTGGTTCACTCCCTTAATGGCCACTATGGCCAGCACTGCGCCGATCCAAAGCCAGGAGCCAGGTGCTTCCTCCTGGTCTCCCATGTGGGTGTAGGGACCCAAGCACTTGGGCCATCCTCCACTGCCCTCCTGGGCCGGACTGGAAGAGGAGCAACCGGGACTAGAACCCGGCACCCCAACCAGGACTAGAACCTGGGGAGCTGGCGCCGCAGGCAGAGGATTAGCCATGTGAGCCATGGTGCCAGCCAGTTTTTTTTTTTTTTTAAGGCTTGGACTATATCTCACTATTCCTTTCCAGCCTGTAGAGTTTCTGATAAGTTAGCTGTGAGTCTAACTGCAGAGTCTCTGAAAGTAATCTGACATTTCTCTTGTGCACATTTTAGAATCTTTTCTTTATGTTTTACTGTGGGAAAGTTTGACTATAATGTGTCATGGTGAAGATCTTTTCTGGTCATGTCTGTAAAGAGTTCTATGGGCTTCCTCTACTTGGATGTCCCCTTCTTTCTCCAAATTGGGGAAGTTTTCTGTAATTATTTCTCTAAATAGGTTTTCTAGTACATTCTCTCTTTTCACACCTTCAGGAATTCCTAAGACTTGTATTTTGGGTCATTTGACAGTATCCCATATATCTCCAACACTGTTTTTATGTTTTATATTTTCTTCTTTGGGTTTTTTTTTTTTTTGGTCTGACTATAAAATTTCCAATGGTTTGCTTTCTAATTTGAATATTCTTCTGCCTTTCCAAGTCTACTGTTAAGGCTTTCCACTGCATTTTTAGTTTGATCTATTGAATTCTTCATTTCTAATATTTCATTTTGATTTCTCTTTCAAAATCTCAATTTCATGAGGAAATTTTTCATTCATATCATGTATGGTTTTCTTTCATTCATGGATTTGCTTCTGAGTAATCCTATGATTAATCTTTTGAATTCCATTTCCAACATTTCATCAATCTCTTCATCTTCACATTCTAATATTGAAATGTTGTTGTGTTCCTTTGGGGGTATCATGGTGTCTTCCTTATTTTTTTTTTTTTGACAGACAGAGTAGACAGTGAGAGAGAGAGAGACAGAGAGAGACAGAGAGAAAGGTCTTCCTTTGCCATTGGTTCACCCTCCAATGGCTGCCACAGCAGGTGCGCTGTGGCCGGCGCACCGCGCTGATCTGAAGCCAGGAGCCAGGTGCTTCTCCTGGTCTCCCATGGGGTGCAGGGCCCAAGTACTTGGGCTATCCTCCACTGCACTCCCAGGCCATAGCAGAGAGCTGGCCTGGAAGAGGGGCAACTGGGACAGAATCCGGCGCCCCAACTGGGACTAGAACCTGGTGTGCCAGCGCCGCTAGGCAGAGGATTAGCCTGTTGAACTGCGGCGCTGGCCCTTCCTTATTCTTGTTTCTCAAATTTCTGCATTTGTTTTTTGGCATTTGTGGAGTTGATTTTTTTCCTCTATTGACTTTTATCTTTGAGCTATGCCTCTGTAGCTTACTGGAATGTCTGCATTTTCAGTAAATACCAAGTGTGTAGTGAGTGTGGCCAGGGAGCTCTGGTCAGTGCTCCATTGTGGGGTGAGTATCCAGAGTAACAACCAAGTTGGGTGCATAGATCTCCATTCCCAGGTGTTAGCCCCCATATGTTTCATGCCACTGTATGAACAGCACAAATAATCTGCACAGCCCTCACTGTGAGCACAATATCCACTGCAATGACTTGCTGCAGGCAATCAAGGAGCTCTGAGCTTGTGGAGCCATACTTAGTGATTGCCCAGAGACCCAGTTATACCCTGCCCCTTCTCATGTAACCACCAGGTCCCCATGGTCTCAGCACACAAGGCTCCCACAGTCGCTGGGTATAGAGGTTTCTCTCTGCCCTGCCAGCCTGTCCAGTCAACAGAGACACAGATGTTCCCCCAAGAGATCTCCTCCTAGGTGTCTTGATCCTGGGATGCTGTGGGCACCTCAATGTCCTGTGTGGTTGCCCAGCCACCTCGCAGTCAGGCTCAAAGTCAGTAGGGACTGTGGATTTTTCCTTCTGCTAGAATCTCTGGATCACATGTGTACACAAGAGCCACGAGCCAAATGTTGCTCTCTCCCTGCCACTGCTGCCAGTACTGCCAAGAAGATGGCTTCCTGTCTCAGCTAGTCGGTGTGCATGCACAGCTCCCACCCACACTCAAAATGGTCCCTGCCCTTTCTGAGCTGGGCAGCAGATGCTGTTGTGGGGAAGCTGTGGCAAAATACCTCCATTTCCAAGCTGCTGTCCGCTCCCGCTGTCAGCTGGGTAGCTGTGCATTGTGTTCATGTTTGTGCTGTGCATACAAACCTTCCACTCATGTCCATGCTGTTCTTCTTCCTCTTGTAGGATTTCCAGTGTTGTTGTCTCTCCAATTCTCCCCTAAGAGTACATTTCCTATACTTATTTTTTTTTACTGTTTATCCCTAGCCTAATGCAGTATGTTGTTCCCTAATCCACTATCTTAGAATCCAAGACTCATTTATTTAAATTCCTTGTAGCACCTAGCCTTGCAGTATGTGTCTAGTAAGTGCCTGTCAAGTAAGCTAAGTACAGACTGTATCCTATAACAAAGCTGAGTTTAGGCTGTGTAAGCCATATAACAAATAAGTTGCTGACAGCTTTTTGATCACAGGAAATTATTGATTTTACTTCTGAGTTTGGGCTTAGTTTAGACCCATAAACAACATTTCACGTTTAATTTCAGAACCATCACACATTTTTATAAATGTAGGAGATACAGAACAAACTTTTCTGAACCACTTGAGGGTATGTTGGTAGCTTGTTGTCCCATCACCCAGAATGCTTTAGTACTCCAGGACCACAACACAATCATCAAAGCCAGGAAACTAACACTGATACATTGCCACCCCCTAATCCTCAGAGCCTACCTAAGTTTCTCCAGTTGTCTCAACAACCTACTCGATAGCAAAAGGATCAGTCCAGAACCACACTCTGCATTTATCTGTATTGGCTATTCTTTTTCTCTTTCGTTGGAAGCATTTCTTCATCCAGTCTTTCTTTCTTTCTTTCTTTCTTTCTTTCTTTCTTTCTTTCTTTCTTTCTTTCTTTCTTTCTTTCTTTCTTTTTCTTTCTTTCTTTCTTTCTTTCTTTCTTTCTTTCTTTCTTTCTTTCTTTCTTTCTTTCTTTCTTTTTCTCTTTCTTTCACCTGGAAATGCTTTTTTTTTAAAAAAAATGATTATTTATTTTCACCTACTTGAAAGGCAGAGCAATAGAGAAGAAATAGAGAGGGCAAGCGAGAGATGTCTTTCACACACTGGTTCACTCTCCAAATGCCTACAACAGCCAGGGTCGGTCCAGGCTGATGCCAGGAACCCAGAACTCTATTTGGGTCTCCAATGTGGGTGCCAGGGGCCCAATCTCTGGAGCAATAACCCATTTCCTCCCAGGAAGCACTAGCAGTAAGCTGGATTAAGGTCGAATGGCCAGGATTCAATCCCAGGTATTTAGATATGGGATGTGTGCATCTCAAGCAGTGGCTTAATCCGCTGTGCCACACACCCACCCGCTGCCACAGTTTTGAAGTGTGCAACAGACTCTCTCAATGGAACACTCCCCAGCTGGGATACATGGCTGCTCCCTCATGGTTAGACTCAGGCTGTGTTTCTTAGGCAGGAACAGTGCAGAGGGCTGCACCATTTTTTCCCTTTTAACATCTTGTGGAGTGATCCATGGTTTCACTTCCCCTCTTACAGGTGCTCAGTTCAGCTGCTCAAGGTGTTTGCCAGAGTTCTCTCTTGCAGAGGTTCCCTTCTGCACTTTTCTAATGAATAAGTATGTTGAGTGGCAGTGCTTTGAAACTGTACTTATCCCACTCCTTTTCAAAATTTCCATTTTAACATGTAAGGCTTCCTGGTTTCCTATTTTATCTGATGAGTTAATAAATCAATATAAAAATATTCACATGCCATAAACAAGAGTGTCAATTTGTTAAGTCAACAACAGGAGTCACTGTGCACTTACTCCTTATGTAGGATCTCTGTCTTTAATGTGTTGTACAATGTGAATTAATGCTATAACTAGTACTCAAACAGTACTTTACACTTTGTGTTTCTGTGTAGGTGCAAACTGTTGAAATCTTTACTTGATATATCCTAAATTGATCTTCTGTATATAAAGATAATTGAAAATGAATCTTGATGTGAATGGAATGGGAGAGGGAGCAGGAGATGAGAGGGTTGTGGGTGGGAGGGAAGTTATGGGGGGGAAAGCCACTGTAATCCATAAGCTGTACTTTGGAAATTTATATTTATTAAATAAAAGTTAAAAAAATTACGTGCAGTCAGCCTTTCATATACTCAGTTTCTACATCTGCTAATTCAATCAAACCTGGATCCAAGATATTTGGAAGAAAAGATTCCAAAAAGTTTTTCTTGTCATTCCCTAAATAAAGCAGTATTAATGCCTATTTATATAGCATGTATACTATGTTAGGACTCAAAAGTCACCTAGAGATAATTTCAGGCATATAGGAGGATGTACAGAAGTTACATGCAGACACTGGACCATTTTATAGAAAACACTTGAGCATCTACAGATGTGAGTACCCATGGGGGCCCTGGAGCCCACTCCCCACAGGTACTGAGGGGTGATTGTAGTGATTTGCCATAATACTTGAGTTATCTCACATTTGGCCAAAAGGAGCCCATTTGAGCTGCCCTCTGTGCTGTTTTACAAGACCCTATTGTTCCTTGAGCATGTTCTTGGTTTCTGGCAGATATGTTTCGGGTTCTTATTGAGATTCACACACCCTGGCCCTGCAAGGAACCCTGTCTCCAAGAAGCCCTGGCTCCTCACAGTGGAGATGCCAAATCGGCACACTGACGCAGCATCACCAGTCCCAGGCGTTCTCCGTGGACACCGCTGGGGAATATCTAGGCAGATACAGGAGTCTGCATACACATTTACATCTGCCTCTGTTTTCCCATCTGCCTATACGTTGGAAATCATCAGTTCACACTGATATTTCAAGTGCTTGGGTCCCTGCCACCCTTGTGGGAGACTTGGATGGAGTTCTGGTCTCCTGGCTTTGGCCTGGCCCAGAGCCAGATGTGGTGGGTATGTGGGGAGTGAACCAGTGGATGGAAGATCTCTGTGTATCTCTCTCTCTGCTTTTTAAAATAACATATAAACCAGGAAGCTGGAACTTGATCTGAGTCTCCCACAGGGACCCATGTACTTGACCCTTCACGGGCTGCCTCCCAGGGTGTGCATTAGCAGGAAGCAGGAATAGGGAGTGGAGCCAGGTTTGAATGCAGTCACTCTGATATGAATGTGGGCATCCCAAGCAGCATCATTACCACTGCACCAAACATCTGCCCCAGAAACTCCTTTTTCAATAGAGAAGATGCAGGAGTACCTGGAATGGCGGAAGAACTAATGTTGCCTGTCATTTTCTAAGCAGCCCATGCCTCTAATGTAGTCTCTTCATCCCATGCTCCGTTTGTCCTGCCTCTTTTTTGTGTTTCTAGTAGAGGGACTTGGAGAAGCAGACAAAATACTCTGTAACTAACAGTCTGTTTGTGAAGAAGTCAAAACAGGAAGTAGCTATGGCCCTATTCCTCAAACTCATATTGAACTAACAGAAATGAAATTAATTTTGTTACTGCCTCTCTCATACACAAACCAGGGAATATGGTCTAACAAGTGTAAGTATATTCATAGAGACAATGGGGCAAAGTTGCTATTGGGTCTGCACAGAAAATTCCACCAGCCTCTTCTTTTCTTTTTAAGAAGTATTTATTTGAAAGAGTTATAGAGAGAGGGGAAGGGGAAACGGAGATAGACACACACAGACAGACAGACACACACACAGAGAGAGAGAGAGAGATCTTCCACCCACTGGTTCAACTTTCCAGATGACTTCCATAGTCAGGGCTGGGTCAGGCTAAAGCCAGGAGCTCGGAGCTTCATCTGCGTCTTCCACGTGAGTGCAGGGACCCAAGCACTTGGGCCATCCTCTGCTTCTTTTCCCAGGCCATTACGGAAGCTGGATCAAGTGGAGCAACCGGGACTCGAACTGGCATCCATATGAGATGCAGCAGCTTTACGTGCTATACTGGACCACTGGACCGCAGAAGCGTCTTGCTCCCGACTGTGGTGCCTGCATAGACTGTAGTTAAGGCTACAGACAGGTACGCACCTTTAAGGATGGAGCAGATGTGATGCTGTGGCAGAGAGGAAGTTGATTCGGCAGAAACAGAAGAAAGCAACAAAGGAACCACTGCCTCCAGGAGCCTGATTTGACTGGGGATGGGAAGATCTGATAAAAATGCAAGGGTGTGGAATGGGGCCGGCCTTGGGAAGTTGCATGGATTTACATCACAGCCACCCAAAGTCTTTCCGTTGAAGCATTAAACACAGGACTGGGATCAACTGCAAATAGAAACCTAACGACAGTGAGGGAAAGGAAGTGGGTGAACTTTTCTCAGTGGAAGTCTGAGGGTTAGTGGTCATGGGCAGCGGTGTTCAGTCACTGAAAAATGGACACGCTGTCGCTGTAGGTCCCTTGGCTTTTTCCTCACGATTCTAACCTGGTGCTGGAGCTCCAGACATCACATCTGAATTTAAGACAGGAAGAAAAGACAACTAGTGTGGCCAGGTATATTTGTCATGATTTATCAAGGGACCAAAAGCTCGTCCCTACTCACACCACCCAGTAGGGTATTCATCCACTGAACAGGAGCCTGAGTTTTCACATCATCACTCCCGGCTACAAAGGAAGCTGGCAATGTGAGTGTTTAACTTTCCCAGTTTCTATAGTGGAGGCAGGAAAGGAAAAAGTGATTAGGAATTGCTGTTGAGTCTGTCCATCTGTTTGTCTGCCACAGGATCATTTTCCATGTACCATGAGGAAGACAAGAGAAATTTCAGTTGGACATAGGAAAAACTTTGTTAACCCTCCAATCAGGTGACTAGGGCCTTCATTTCTGAAGAGCTTCAAGTTCAGAGCTATTCATTCCTCTGTGCCTTACGGATCTAAAAACCTAGTTGCCTGGAACCTAGTGACTGACCAGATGATCACATTGGTCTACGATCATTTGATTTGCTCTTTCAAAGCTGGGCCTCTTCCCTACCCTTCAAAGCACAGCAAAATACTAGAAGAGACAAGACGATAAGCCCTGCTCCCTGCTGTCTCCTTCACTGGAAAACTTCCAGAGGAGCCTTGTGCTAGAGATCCTGAGGGCACTGCTCTTCCCCTTATCCCAAGCTGGCTTCAAGTATGTCAAGAAAAAAAAGTACTCGATAAATGAGGTGCAAGCAAAATAGCAGGAAATCAAAGTTTGTTTAGTTTCCTGAAATGCGTCTGGATAAAGCTAAAAACTGATCTCAGATCCTACTAGGCACATGTGGAGGAGTTACTTGAGTATGATGTAGGCATTTTAGAACACAGTCACAAACTTCTCTAGACATAATGTTATACAAGATTGTGTGTTATGCTTATTTTTTAAGTAAACACATTTGTAAATCACTTGGCAAATGTGTTGAGAGCCCGTGGTTTATTTCTGCTTCACATCACAGTCTTGGCCACACCAGGCCCCATAATGGCAACAGCTAACCTTTTCCAGACAAACCTTCATGCCCCAGGGGAGGGAAGACAATACTGCATTGTGAACTTACACAAGCTTGGCAGATGTGATGCAATTTTGCTACACCAGTGGCCTGAACTTCACAAACCCACTCAAGATTCAGACCAGCCTGGTCTTGCTAGCCTGAGAGCGTGAGAGAGACCAGAGGTGAAATCCCTCTTCTTCACCACGTATGGTACAGGTCTAAAAGACTCTTCCCCCTCTAGTCTTTTATGGAACCAGAAGGAGAACTAAGATCTCTTTCACACATACTTACCATTATTACATTACCAGATTCATGTAGGGAGCTCTAGCAAATAGCATCTACTGCTTCTGGCTAGCTTTGATGGCTGAGAGGTCTTGTCTCGCCACACACCAGGCTCTGTTTGAAGTGCACTGTCAGTTGTCTCTAATTCATGTACCCACCCAACTGAATCTCTGGAGCTGCCGTTGTGAGTGTGAGGAGCACATGCTATTGCTAATCCTCACAGCATTATGAGATATTGGCTACTGGCTAATATTGAAGAAGTTAAGAAATTGAGAGAGAGAACAAACAACTTCTCAAGGTCACGGAACAAGCTCACAGCAAAGCTGCCTGCAAGACAGTGATCTCATGCCACAGTTCGTGCTGTTTACCAGATACCCTGCTGCCTGCCTCCCAACAACTGGCTTGATCATCAAGGCCCCTTATTGTAAAGGCACTGTTATCTTTTTAGAGATTACAATTCCCAAATATTTAAGGTTACTCTGCCAAAATAGCTAATGCTCCTGGCACAAGAATTAAAAACGAAGAGGAGAACCCTGCCTTGGTTGAACTCAGTGTGAATTTACCCGGTCCCTTCGACCACTCATCTGCAGAATCTGACTTCAGAAGCCTTGTATTCCAAGGGCAGCCAATCTGCATTTTCATGCATTGCCGTGGAGGGCTGGTCTCTGGCTGGGAATTAGGAGTTCCTGGCTAGAGGATCCTCAGGGAGGCAGGGAAAGAACGTGAGCCTGCGGGCAGGAAGCCCTGAGCTTCTGATCCAGGGCTCGCCAGCAGGGGAACTTAGAGCTGCTCAGCTGCTGTCTGGCCTGAGTTTGGACTGTGAGAAATGAATGAGATGGATACGAGAGCAGTTCCCAAGTTAGTGATACATAAAGAACAGCCATGACCCTAGTTCATGAAGCAGGAGGCACTGAAAACTAAAGGCAGAGCGAGGGGACACTTCAGCTCAACTTTGCAAAACTCCAATTGTCACAACCCCTTCTTACTGGCATCCATCGCATGACATTCTTAAGAGCGCTGGTTTTTCTCATGACTGGGGGCAAGAGCAGATCCTTCTAAGGGTGAAATACAAAATGAAGCAAAAAAGAGTCCTGGTGGGGCGGCTATTGCAGCTTCTGATGGGAGGCTCACAGAGTACGGGAGGAAAATGGAGGACAAGCGGCGACCTCCCAGGTGGTGAGTGAACCTCAAATCACCTGTACGTGGCCATGGACAAGAATCACAGAGGCAGGAATGAAGGAAAGAGAACCAGAATTGTTGGGGGCCTCCAGCTCTCTGTCGAAAGTGGGTGGTAAGGGAGCTGACCTATTCCCCAGCCCACGGCAAGGCACATCGTCCACAGGCCACTCCCTGCGTCCCCTAGCTGACCTGTCTCCATGTTCACAGTATTGTCTCCACTTTCTTCTAACTCATGCTTTGAGATCTGCCTTTAGCCAAAGCACACACAATGTGGGTAGACATTTGGCATGGCAGTTAAGATGGCAGCAGAGATGCCTGCATCCCATATCAAACCTCGGTTTGAATCCTGGCCCTGCTTCCTGCTAATGCATACCGGGCGAGGCAGTAGATGATGGCCCAAGTGCTTGGGTTCCTGCCGCCCACATGGGAGACCTGGACTGAGTTCAGAGCTCCTGCTTTCAGCTTGGCCCAGCCCCAGCTGTTGCAGGCATGCAGGAGTGAATCAGAAGGGTGGGAGGTCTTTTTCTGTCTCTCCCTCTCTCTCTGTCACTTCCCCTGTCATAAACATAGATAGACAAACAATTCTTTAAAAACCGAAATAAAAACCTTCGAAGACTGGTTTACCAGATGAATGTGGCACACAAAAGGCTAGTCCTGGCTGCCAGGAGCACAGCTGGAGGACCTGGCCTCCACCTCTTTCTGTGGCCTCCTGGACAAGGCTTTTAACCTCCCCAAGCCTCTGCTTCCACATCTTGTAGTATCTTTATTTATTTATTTTTTTTTTTTTGACAGGCAGAATGGACAGTGAGAGAGAGAGACAGAGAGAAAGGTCTGTCTTCCTTTGCCGTTGGTTCACCCTCCAATGGCCGCCACGGCCTGCGCGCTGCGGCTGGTGCACCACACTGATCCGATGGCAGAAGCCAGGTGCTTCTCCTGGTCTCCCATGGGGTGCAGGGCCCAGGGACTTGGGCCATCCTCCACTGCACTCCCTGGCCACAGCAGAGAGCTGGACTGGAAGATGAGCAACCGGGACAGAACCGGCGCCCCAACCGGGACTAGAACCCGGTGTGCCGGCGCCGCAGGCGGAGGATTAGCCTAGTGAGCCGCAGCGCCAGCCTCCAGATCTTGTAAAAGTGACAGTAAGCAGCCCCTGCTTGTTCCATGCAAACCAAGCGAGGTGTACACTGAAATACTTGAAAATGCTCTGCAAATATCAAGGGTCCTGCCCCCCCCACTACCATCTATTATCCTATGGCAAATGTAGACTTTGAGTAAGTGATGGTGGAGTCCCTAGGATGGCACACTGTGCTGAGCTCTGTGGATGCAACAGCCAGCAAAGCACATTCCCTGATGTCACCTGAGGGCCCAGGTACAGCAGCATTAATGGGCAATGAACCCACTCTCTGTGGGAGCCAGCGTTGCGGCAGGCAGGTTAAGCTGCCTCCCGGGGCACTAGCATCCTGTACCGGAGTGCCTGGAATTGAGTCCTGGCCCCGCTTCCAGCCCAGCTCTCTGCTAATGCACTTCCTGGGAGGAAGCAGATGGCGGCTCAAGCATTTGGGTCCCTGCCACCCAGGTGGGAGACCAGATTGGGTTCTGGCCTCCTGGCTTTGCCCTGGCCCAGCCCCAGCTGTAGGCATTTGGGGAGTAAACCAGCTCTCTGTCTCTGTGTTTCTCTGCCTTTTAAATAAACAAAAATAAACTAAAAAAAAAGTCGAATATTCTCTGCTACATCTCATAAGTGAACATGAAGAGGGTGCCCAGCACAAACTACTGGGTTTCGTGGGAACAGGACTAACACAAGTGCTAAATCGGCAAGGGGATAGGAGAATTCACCAAGAAGGGGATAAAGGTCATTCCAGGCTGAAAAGTTGCATGTACAAAGGCAGGAAGAATGGGACTGTGGGAAGTTTAGAGGATGCCCAGTGTTTCACTGTAGCTAGGGTCTGCAGTGAGAAGACCAGAGAGGGATACACTGGAGATGAACAAGCAGGAAGCACCTGTTGATGTCATGCTGTGTGCTCAGCACGGTGACATTTACATGGTGCCCAGACAGTGCCAGGTACTTTTCTAGTACAGTACATGCACGAAGGCACTTCAAAAGGTTCACAGAAAAATACAGATACAACAGAGAAATTTATTTTTGACACCAAAAGCATGAAATCCATTTGTAGTTTTTTCAACATTTGTATTTTCCATGAACTTTTGGGGTATCTTTATACACACATACACACAATCATATTCATTTTTGCAATTTTCTTTCTAAAATACTTATTTATGTGAGAGGCAGAGCGATAGAAAGAGAAATCTTCCATCTACTGGTTCACTCCTGAAATGACTGCAATATCTGAAACTGGGACAGGCATTCCATCTGTGTCTCCCTTGGGGGTATTAAGGACTCAAGTCCTTGGGCCATCATCCACTGCTTCCCAGGAAGCATTAGCAGGGAGCAGATCAGAAGCAGAGTAGCCGGACTCACTTCCATGTGGGATACAGATGTCCCAAACAGTGGCTTAATATGCTGTGGCACAATGCCGGCCCCTTTCATGAACTTTTGGAAGAACACTCTTCCATATGCAGTTCAAACTTTTTTTGCACCAAAATAAACAGCTTTGATCCTACTTTCCCACCAATTTTTTGAAATCCCCCATATTAATGCTTTCCACTTGCCCACAAACCCAGGAAGTGAGTCCCATTTTTACCCAGGGCTTACAGGAGAGGAAACTGAAGATCAAGCAACTTGCTCAGAGTCCTGCTCCCACAGAGTTTGCCAAGGAGCTGGGCTTCACCTGGGGGTGGCTGGGAAGACACCGAGAGCTGTGGAGCAAGTTGTTAGGGGACTGACTGGGACCACCTCTGCTCACTCCAGTGCCTGGCTCTAGTTAGTTCTTTGGATACTTTCTTGACAGTCTGCACACTTGATAAAGCCCATGTCACTTTCTCATGTGGAAATTTATATTGACTTCTGAAATGATTCCTGATTCACTACTGTGGCTCACCCTCTTCGTGGAGGAGCCACACTGAACCCTGCCTAGGTTTCCTATCCGAGTCATGGCACCATTATGTCACTCCCCCTCTTCGTGGAGGAACGACACAGGACCCTGTGCTGTTCTTTTGTCTGCTCAGCCCTCCCCGGGTTTGCTGCTGGTCCTTCCCGGGTTGGCTACCGTCCCTTCCACCTCCGTGGAAGGGCGGTTCCCCCTGCCACTTTCCCCACTTCCGCAGGAGGGCCGGCACACCGCCGGCCGGCTCTCTCGGGGGCTGCACAGGTGTTCCTTCAGATAGATGTTCCCGGTGCATGTTGTCTCTCTCCTCCTTTATAGTCCTCTTCCACCAATCCCAACTCTGCTACCCACATGCCGAGTACGCTGCTCTCCTCCAATCAGGAGCAGGTCCTGCTGCTTATTGGTTGAACTGGAGGCAGCTGTGTAGAAGCTGTTTCCTCCTCTCCCAGCGCCATATTGTGGGAGAGCAGATGCATAGAATAAGTCTTAATTCCAGTAACAGTCTAGTCCGAGTTGCTCCCCACAACTACTTCTTGGGCTTATTATCAATAAAGCAATTCAGTAATTGAATTCTTCTGGGGTGGGATAGATTAGAAATAGAAATTTATACTTAATAGTCAATTATACTTAATAATCAATTAGCTTGTCTAGTTTTGCTTTTCCTCCTGTCTTTACTAACCTCCTGTCAGGGTTAAAAAGAAGTTGGCAATGAGACACAAAACGTCTCCAACCATTCTGACCTTTTTGCAGTTCATTTCATTTCCAGGAATTTATCCTAAACAAATAACCAGGCTCAGGAAGTGACAGCTATAAGAGGACTGCTTAGGAGCCAGGCATGAACTCCTCTTGCTGCTTGAGTCTTACATGATCTTCTGCACAAACTGTCTGACTGGTCAGCACCAGCCAGAGTTGGTGGGAAGCCCGAATAATCCCTTTAGTTCAGTTGTCATCTACCATCTCTTGGGATTGTGGACATTCCTTGGGCATGAACTGTGCACCCACTTGGGAAAGGATGCACCTAGCTTCATCTTGGGGGCTCACGTGCACACTGTCCCAGCCAGCACCTCTGCTGAACTGTAGGCAGGAGTCAGTCACAGCGACACAGCACAGTCTCCAGGTTTCGCCACAGTCTCATGGCACAGTTCTGCCCTCACCAGCCTTCGGAGGAACTCTTCCTTCCTGAGGAGTCCCCCGCTTTCCCACTCGCAGAGGGGTCTGGCTCTTCCCCCTTTGCACTCTAGAAATTCAAAGCCTCCATCCCTTTCCCACCTCCCAGTTTACGGAGCACACATTCTTGCAAACAAGGGCCTGTTCCCTTACCCTGGGACCAGGGGACCAGGGGACCAGGGGAAGCTCAGTTTGTCCAAACATAAAGCCCCAAGCAGGTCCTTAGGAAGAGAATCAAAGGAAGTCCCCTATTGTTTGATAATGACTCTACAACCTTGAAAACAGGCCTGGTTAATTTTATCTTGCCATATAAAAATTTTAATGTGTCATATGATTATATTTATGATAAAAATCTAGAAAATCTTTGAATATGCTACTAAAGGGATTTTACATTGGAGTAAGATACAACAATTAAATGGATGCACTTTTTTTAAACATTACTTCAGTGATTTGAAAACATACTCTTAATATACTCATTTGAAAAAAAGTAGGGGGCTTCTGTTGTGGCATGGTGGGCTAAGCCTCCACCTGCAATGTCAACATCCTGTATCAGTGCACTGGCTCAAGTACCCCTGCTCTGCTCCCTATCCAGCTCCCTGCTAATGTGCCTGGTATGGCAGGGAAAGATGGTTCAAGTGTCTGGATCCCTGCCATCCACATGGGAGACCCAGATGTAGTTCCAAGCTCCTGGTTTTGGCCTGGCTTAGCCTCAGCTATTGTAACCATTTGAGGAGTAGACCAGTGGACAAAATCTCTCTCTCTCTCTCTCTCTCTCTCTCTCTTTCCCTGCCCTGCTCTGTCACCATGACTTCCAAATAAATAAAAATAAATCTTTAAAAAAAAGATATCAGGGCCAGCACTGCATAGCAGGTAAAGCCACTGCCTGCAGTGTCAGTATCCCATATGGGCACTGGTTCTAGTCCTGACTGCTCCAGTTCCAATCCAGCTCCCTGTTTATATGCCTGAGAAAGCAATGGAAGATGGCCCAAGTCTTTGGGCCCCTGCACTCATGTGAGAGATCCAGAAGAAGCTCTTGGCTCTTGGCTTCAGATCAGCTCAGCTCCTGCTGATGCAGCCATGTGAGGAATGAACAAGGAGATGGAAGATCTCTCTCTCTCTCTCTCTCTCTCTCTGCCTCTGCCTCTGCCTCTCTGTAGCTCTGCCTTTCAAATAAATAAATAAATCTTTAAAAAAAGATATAGCCACATAAAATAGGATATGCAAAGTAAGAACAATCTCAGAACTTCATATATATACACACACACACCTTGTCATAATCAGTGCTTATCTACAGGCAGTGAGCTTTTGATTAAAGTTTATTCTCCTTAAGCTTCTGTGCATTTGCTCAAGTCTCTTACTTTCTCAGATACTTTTTTAGTGATTCTTTTGGGCACAGTACAGCAATGCTGGGGGTTGGCGTGGAGCACTGGCCCTTTTTTTGGGAGTAGCTAACCAACTGAAGTGAAGCAGTCACCTATCTCAATAAGCCGATGGGTTGGAATAAGAAATTAACTTGAAAAGGGAATACAATGACAATGGGGAAGAAAAATACAAATACAGGAAAAACTTAAATATTTGATAGCATAACATTTGTTCTTGTTTCTCCATTAGAGAACTAATATATGATGCAAATATATATTTTATCTTGGCCAGAATCAGCTCTTGGGCAATGCACAATTGTCGGAACTGGACTGGAAGTATTTTCAGCCAGGCTGGACAATGGATTTTTACTGATGGACTATATGACTGAAAACAAGTTGGTAACTCTCTGGACTTTAATTTCTTCATCTTTCACTTTTCTTTGTTCTTTAACAAGTATGTCCACAGCACCCACTACATGCCAGCCACTCTTTTAAACATTTTGCAAATATTTACAAAGTGAATCCTTACTCCTACCCTATGAGGAAGGTGCTACGATCCCTACTTTATGTCTGAGCAAACAGAAACAAGGGAGTTGAAAATTCATCCCAGGTGACACAGAGAATAAACAACAAAATCAAGATTCAAGTCCCGACCATCTGGCTACCACTGTGTTCCAGGAGGGCTCTTTAAGAACTCTGTGGGGAGGCTGGGCATGGTGGCACAGCAGGTTAAGCCAATGCTGGTGAGGCCCATCCCACATCGGCTACTCTGCTTGCCATCGAGCTTCCTGATAATGTGCCTGGGAAGGCAGTGGAGAATGTGGGAAACCAGGATGGAGTTCCTGGCTTCCAGCTTTAGTGTGGCCCAGACCTGACTGCTGTAGCCACTGGGGAGTGAATCAGTGCAGAGAAGATCTCTGTTTCTTTGTCACTCTGCCTTTCAAATAATAAAAATAAAAAAAAAAGAACTTCATGGAAACTGGAATGCAAAGATAAATTTATTTGGTTCAAATTTTGAAATCCAAACATATAACAGGTCTTTAACAAGTTCATGGAAAATGTGTATTATGAAAAGAATTATATACATATTGCAAATTTTTGCACCAAAACATACTTATCTAAGAACTCCATTAACTTTTTTTAAAAAAAAATGTTTATTTGTTTGAGAAACAGAGTTACAGAGACAGAAGAGATAGAGATAGAGATAGAGACAGAGAGAGAGAGAGATTTCAATTGCTGCTTTCCTTCCCAAATGCCCACAACAACCAGGTTTGGGCTGGGCTGAATGCAGAGGGCAGAAACTCTGTTTGGGTCTCCCTGGGGACAGGGACCCAGGTACTGAGCCATCTTCTGCTGCCTCCCAGGCATTGTAGCAGGAAGCTGGATTCAAAGCAGAGCAGCTGGGACTCAATCCCAGGCACTCCCATATCAGATTCAGGAAATCCAAGTAGTGGCTTACCTGCTGCCCCTCCCTCCATAACTTTCTGCAGTATCCTCGTGTTTGCTCCCATGTTATGTTACCCTGGACTGGATGACATTTGCACATCAATGATTTATTGTATGCAAAACACCTGCACAGTTCCAGGCACATTATTTCCCTATACTTTCCAAATTGCCTTCTCTTTTGTCTCCTGACTTTTCTTTTGGAAATCCAATGGAGAAAAAGATCAGACCTAGTCCAGCCTTTATTTTGTGGAACAATGAGTCTCCCTCTCTTGGGTGTTAATGTCTCAACTTCTCTGTTCTCACTTCACCTGTTCAGTACAGAACACCAAATTCAGTACGGGGAAAGGAAACCATTCAGCTCCAAGAAACAGCTCCCGTGGGTCCACATTCTTCAGTGTGCTGAGCCCAGTCATTGCTTATCTGACTCAACAGGCTGCTGACTTTCTGGCTAGGTCTAGTACAAAAACCAGTTTACCTTTTGGATATTCCAGTAGAGAGAAAGGCATCGGGAAAGAGCAGTCTTCTCACTTGTTAGACTATATGAAGGCATTTCAAAAAGTTCATGGAAAAGGGAATTAAAAGATAATTTTATCTGGTAAAAAAATTTAAATGCATGTAGCTTTTTCATATATATTTTCTATAACTGCATAAATATTTTTAAACTTTATACATAAATACAAAATGGAACTTTCAAATGCTTAGAATTTACTGACTTTGAAAATGTTTGGACTATCACCTTTCAGCTAGGGATGAGCATTTGAGTTAACAGTTAAGATGGGCCGACGCTGCAGCTTACTAGGCTTATCCTCCGCCTGCGGTGCCAGCACCCTGGGTTCTAGTCCCGGTCGGGGCACCGGATTCTGTCCCAGTTGCTCCTCTTCCAGTCCAGCTCTCTGCTGTGGCGTGGGAAGGCAGTGGAGGATGGCCCAAGTGCTTGGGCCCTGCATCTGCATGGGAGACCAGGAGGGAGCACCTGGCTCCTGGCTTTGGATCGGCACAGCGCTCCGGCCGTAGCGGCCATTTGGGGGGTGAACCTGAACCAATGGAAGGAAGACCTTTCTCTCTGTCTCTCACTCTGTCTAACTCTGCCTGTCAAAAAACAAAACAAAACAAACAAACAAACAAAACAGTTAAGATGCTGTTTGAAATGTCCATTTCCCATACTGTGTAGGGGTTTGATTCCCAGTCTGTTTCTGATGCCACGTTCCTGCTAACTTTGGAAGGCAGCAAGTGATAGCTCAAATAGTTGTGTCCCAACCACCCATATAGGAAATCCGGATTGAGTTCCTGACTTCTGCTAGTTGGGGAAAGAACCAGCAAATAGGACCTTCTGCATTGGTCTCATTCTCTCTCTCTCTCTCTCTCTCTCTCTCTCTCTCTGTGTGTGTGTGTGTGTGTGTGTGTCAACCTCTTAAATAAAATTTTTTTTGACAGGCAGAGTTAGACAGTGAGACAGAGAGAAAGGTCTTCCTTCCGTTGGTTCAGGTTCACCCCCCAAATGGCCGCTACGGCCGGAGCGCTGTGCCGATCCAAAGCCAGGAGCCAGGTGCTCCCTCCTGGTCTCCCATGCAGATGCAGGGCCCAAGCACTTGGGCCATCCTCCACTGCCTTCCCACGCCACAGCAGAGAGCTGGACTGGAAGAGGAGCAACCGGGACAGAATCCAGCGCCCTGACCGGGAGTAGAACCTGGGGTGCTGGCGCCGCAGGCGGAGGATAAGCCGTGTGAGCCGCGGCGCCGGCCCCTCTTAAATAAATTTTAAAAGCTTGTGAAAGATGCTATTATCACCCTAGTTAAAGGAGTAAATAGCCTTTTTTCCTTGATATAATTGCCCTTTAATACAACAACCACTGTTTAATCAGATCCTTGGAGAACTCAGGCCTCCAAATCTACCTCCAGTGCCAGCTGACCTGGATGGGTAAGAGTGCACGTAGAGTCTCCACATAGTATTTTTACATATTTAGAAAGACAAACCAAGCTAGCATGTTATTGTTCTCTTAAAGTAACAAACACATCTTTCTGAAACAGAATCCAATTTAGGATTCTTGCCAGCTTTGAGTGTCCTGTACCAAAATGTAGCAGCAGAACAGTGGGCACTCCCCTTCCTGAGCTCCCTCCCTGCCACCCCTAGCCTGCTCTTACTTAGGAAAGGCGTCTCCCACAGGGCCATATTGCCAGTCTCCTACCTCACCCTTGGTGCCACAGTGCAGACCCAGCAGCGCAGCTGGCCTCAGGGTCATGGTGGCTGGGAAGAACCCCACACAGGCCCTGGAGTTGCAGAGAGCCCAGGACGTCAGGGTTGGGAGCCCCCAGGGTGCTTTTGCAAGAGTATGAAGCACAGTCCTACCCCAGGGACATGCCATGACACGGCAAGCAGAGCGGCAGAGTCCTGTGAAGTATGGGGCCAGGCTAGCGGCCTGTCTTGCAAATCTTTTAAAATAACTTTTAGATGTAGGAAAACAGAGCAGTCTACTAGGATCTGTTCTATGATACTGATGGATGGAGGGCTGACTTCTAGAATGACAGGGCACCTGTTGGTGGTGATGATGGAAGATTGCTAATACACAGAGAGAACTAGTTAAGACCTAGGCATTGTGCTATATTGATATATATATATATATATATATAAATACATAAATGTCAACTAATATAGCAACACTTTGAAGAAGAGTAAAATGATTCATTACCTTGCCTGGAGTAATGCTGCTAGTTAAGTTGCAAAACAGATTACACTGCAGGATTGTCTTACTACAGAGCCTAAACTTGTAACCAGTTTGTCAAATCCAATCACTATTTTATAAAGACAGGCAAATTGGTAGAATTCCAGCCAAGAACAGACCCAATGTTAAATGTCCAATAAAAGCCTCAGACATTCTACACTGAATAAAGAAAAATGGCCTAGGGAGGGAGAAGCCACCTAGAAGGCGACTGAGGGCCTTATGTGGATGGACCAAAACCTGGAGAAGAAAGCTTGGGAGAGGGCAAGAGCCAAAGACGTCCAGCCCTGTGCTGCTCCTGAATGGAAGTACTATGGACCAGAGACGGTGACTGGCAGCTTCAGTCCATGGACCCTGGCAGAGCTGGGGAGCACAAGATATGTCTGAGGAGCTATCCCAACACTAACCTCAGGGACGCTTGGTGTAAAGGCTGGTTAAAAGAGGAATGAGTGAATTGTATCCACAAGACTTCATCCAAGAGATGACTCTGTGAAGAGATCTTGAGAGAGCAATCCTCAACTCCTTTATGTATAACTAAGACCAAGAGACACGAATCCATTTAAGAGCTCCTGTGGTTCTTGCATCCCCATCTTTGCTTCCTATTGCCACTTCCGTGACGTTGTATGCAGTGGTATGATCTGATTTTTTTTTTTCTGAGAAAAAACATTTATGAGAAAGCAATAAAGGAAAAGCCACGTGGGAAAAGAGGAGGAGGAAAGGGAAGGAGAGAAGAGAGAAACAGAAGAGTTGGTGGTTTTTAAGAGGGCATTGGGTTAACTCTTATGTTCCTGTAGGAGACAGAAAGGATTGGTCATCCAGGAATAAAAACAGACACTGGCAAATATTCATTCCTTCCCTGACCCCTCATCTACCCCAAAACTGGTGGTGAGCTACTCATGGTCTTAGGGCTTGGTGGAGGAAAACTGTCTTGGGGAGGGGGTTCAGGCAGCGAGTGGCCCATCTACCTCTACCATAAATGGTTTCCCTTGACCATAAATAAACATAGGATCAGGAGGGTTTGCATCCTGCCACCTACCATGTTGAAGACTTAGTTCATGCCACATAAGAAAAAACAGTGCATTATTTTTCAAAATTCCATCTTCCACATATCCTTTGACTTAAAGGAAAGCATTGTAAACAAATGTTGAATTCTAGTTGAACACCTCAACAGGCATGTTCTTAGTGATGAAGTGTTCTGCTGTCTGCAGCTTATTTTGAAATAATCCAGAAAATAAGATGGATTGAAAGGTAAATGTAAGGGTGGAGAGTTGGGGTTGATACATAACAAAAAGTACAGCAAAATGTTTTTTATAGAGTCAAAGTACTTGACATATGGGTATTCTTAGTATATTTACTCGTCTATATAAGAAGTTTTTGATAGAATATTGGAAGAATATTCTGCTAGAGACAAAAGTTTCATTAAAAGATACAAACACAAAACCAAAAACTAAAAAAAAATTTTAAAGGTACACAGAACCAAGATTATCACTTTTTAAATCATGCTATTTTTTAAGTTCCTAAATAAGAGAGTGCTCTTTTTAAAAATTTTTTTCTGTGTCTTTGTCTTGCTTGACACTTCCTCGTCGGCAGACTAGCATAGCACAAGTAGTGATACTGGTAAAGGCATGTTTCATTAATACTCACTTAAAACTTAGGGGGAAATATTCTATGTCATTGCCCTTCTAAATATGTTAATTAGAGAAATCTAGCTATGCTTGTCAACTATGACTATACCATTTGATTATGTGTGAAATGCATCTACTTACCACAGTGTTTATTAACTCATAAACACTGGGGAGAGTAACATGTTGTCTGTAGACAATTGTCACTTAGTTTACTTTTATGTTTTGTGCTTTAGTAAGAGATGGAATCTAAAACACACTTTGTCCAGAACCAACTGAAATTATTGAATAATAAAATTACACAGTCTATCTGAAAGCATGAGGCAGATTTTGTGGATTGCATGAGCGTGTTTGCAGGTGTCTAAATCTTAAACCACACCTTACAACTGCAGCTGATGCCCTAAAGTAACTGGGAGACAGGAGTAATCTTTTTATTGTCTTTCTCATGTCCCCCTCAACAAAAACCTACAAAATAGCTTTAAGCCACAACTGCCAGAGATTTTACTTAAATTAACCCCAACTAGTATACTTTCACTGTTAATTCTTTATGGTCAAACTATCTGCAATTGTAAAATTATCCTTGTTGTCTTTTTCAGTTATCATCTTTACTTCTCTTAGAGCAAGGTAAGACAGACGTGTCTACAAATAGTGGAAAGGTTGTCAATAACATTGAAAAATATCTGATGAACTTATTTTAAAAATACGCATTCAATTACTTAAAATTGGAAAAGCACATGTGATTTCAAATAAATACAGGAGTTTAACACTTTTAAGTTAGTGGTTCTGTACAAAGCACTATAATTTTTTGGGTGTGTGTCAAAACTAGTAGATTCCATCCTCATCAAGCACTAACAGATGACCGTAAGTTCTTACTTGTATTTTATGTAAAACACTAATATTCTGGCACTAGCATCCTAAAGGAACAAAACCAAACCCCCTCATTTTTCAATGCTATGAATACAAATAATAGAATCATAAAATGATAACTCTACATTTGCTGTTTTTATCAAGTGAATGCAATTAGTGTCTGAATCTATCTGATTTCTGATCCTAGATGATTTTAGGATGCCTGTATGACTGAAAATACCAATTTTAATCAATGATTACCTTATTCAAACTTGGACTACTGAAGAACTTGAAAATGCCAGACTATGCAGAATATCCAGACTATGGTTTAGCAAAAAAGAAAACATTTGGACATGCATGCAGTGGGGGGGGGGAGGGGGAAGGGGCTATTGAGAAGCCCTTTGTCATTCCCAGAGGTAACAATAACAAATCTAGTGTTAGAAATGTGAGCTATCTAAAGAAAGCAATATGGTAACATGATTGATATCTGGTGATTGCTTAATATTTTTACATAAACTGTTCACTGAGTTAAACTGTTCCCCTTTGAAATGCACTGAAACCTTTAATGTAATGAAAGGGAACAAAAACTATATTAAGTCACTTTTTGAAACCCACGGTGGCGGGGGGGAGTTGTGAGTTGTTCTGAGAGTAGGAAGAATAAGAAATCATGGAAAGAAAAGATAATATAAAAAGTGTGTATTCACAAAAACCAAACAAAAACACACCCAATTCTAGAAATGATCAGAAACACAACTTACCTCCTTCCGTGAAGGCACTCGTAGGGTGTAGGACACAGGAAAGGGTAAAGCTACGACGATGCAGTAAGCAACACATCAGAGCTAAGAGTCTCAAGCAAAAATCCCAGAATAATGGACAGGTATGTTTCAGAAATACCTTCTTCCCAAATGGTTGTCTGACCTTTGAAACCCTACATTAGAGAATTAAATGTAGAGACACCATTTGGCTAGCAGGAACCCATGCCAGCGCCATGCTGTTGACGGTACAGGTCCAGAAGTCATTGTGCCTACTAGATGGCTACAGTCTGTTCTCCAGGGAGGATTTATGAGCCAGGCCACCCTCTCAGGATGGCACAGTGACCCTGACCTGGTCAGGTCAGAGAACAAGTTCCCTGGAGGACAGACCTGGGACTGAAGACAGAGCAGACACAAGCACACCCAAAGTCGCACTGAAAGCAGCACGTGTGCTTCAGTAACATCTGCACAGAGTTACCACTGCTGTTGTCTCCTGAGCTTTTCAGTCTGAGAGGTTTTTAACAAAGCACGCCAGAGTTACAGCTCCCTGAAATGATTTCCAACCTGAAAGCTGACAGGGGATTCAAAGCAGAAACAAACATACACTGGGCTGCATTTTTAGACTACTCTCCCAGAATAGAATCCTTCCTCCCTTTCGGTAAACACACTTGTATACGTTAAAGAGGGTGTGGAAATTAACAAGCCAATTCTCTCTTGTAGCAAAGAATATACCTGCAATCCATAACAGGCTCACCACTTCCCCAAACAGGCATTTGTGACAGAAGCATCAGTAAAACAAACAAACAACAACAACAAAAAAACCCAAAAACAAAAATGAAGACAAACAGACAAACAAAAACCCAGAAACACAAGAATGAAGCCAAATGAAAGCGACATGGTAGCCTAGAGATGTTGTTTGTTAGGCTTTTGGAGTTACAGTCGTCCATGCACTACCCCACTTTTGTTCCAGCATGCAATAGATCCATGGTCGCCGGGCAGGGTGACACACAATGAGTACTAAGCCCACACAGTCTTAGCAAATTAGGTAAATTAGAGACCATTGCGTGGTATTCTATTGCTGCTATTGTAATCACAGTGGTTTTTCCCTGGTAATGGTGCTTCATGATGAAGTGCAGTTCTCACAGCATAATTGTGAAAGATACCGAAAGATTCAGGAAGGCAGCATCTGGTTTGGAAAGCTCTTCAGATTCAAACTGGCATTTCACTTTATCTTGAAAATTTATTAGAGATTCAGATCATGCCGGTTTAAATGGAAAGGTGAAAGCAGGGTAATTTCAATCTATGAATTATTCAATCTCAGCCTGGCGCAATTGCCATCCATGAACTGATGCTCTGACAGTCTCTTCTCGGAGCCTCCATTAGCCTTGTCATTTTTACTTCTTTATCTACGATCTCTTTCTCAGTTACCGAGCTTGTCCCTTAGGGCTGGGCTTCATAAACCAAGAATTTCAAATTGGCAATAACCTAAATGTGCTGCTCTCTCTCTCAAATCGCTGTCTCCACGGGCTGTCTTTTTCCCCAAAATCATTAAAAAAAATGCATCCATGATGTTATCTGTTAGGCTCTTCAACAGCAGGAATTCACACACACACACACACACACACACACACACGAGGGCATCACTGTGAAGACGAGTCAAGCCCCGCTAACATCACAGGAGAAGACAGAGTGGAGCTGCCTGCTTCCTCCTTTGTTGTCAGTGTGACCCATCCTAGCTGTGCAGCAGACTGCAGAAGGGAGCCGGTGCTAACGCAGGCTTGCCTGGCACCCTGATATCCAGCCGGAGCTGCTGAGGACTGCGAGGCAGGCAGACCAATCCAGACCACTGTCTACTGAGCGAGTACGATTATTTAGGAAAACGGATGGCCGAAATTTAGACTGTCATTCTCACAGGCTCCTCCTGCACACACACTGCGGCCGCGGGGACTCTCCACTCGATGGCTGGTGGTGTCACTGCCAGTCGACAGCTGTCCCGCATCCAGAGAGGACTGGTATTGATTTAGGTCACTGAGCCTGGTTTCTCCTTTAAATGCTGTTCTAACTGAGGAGTGGGGATCTGCGCCAGCCTTACATGGGAGCTGGGGATTCATTCACACAGCGTCAATGCGGTGAGTCGCTTGCCCAGGCCCCAGCCAGGCACACCGTGGCAAGCACCATCTCCTTTTGTCCTAGCCTTTATTCCTGCCGGTAGAGCAGCCTGGCATCAGAAGCCCCCGGACCATTTACACGAGTGGTGGGAAACCAGCCATGGCTCCAGCAGAAGCGGTTTGGTCCCCAGGCTCCGAGCAGGACCTGCTCAGCTGCAAATTCACGCTGCCAAGTTAGAAGCCACGTCTACATTCAGGCTGCAGCTCGGCTCCTGGCTACGCGAAGGTAAATACTCCTCATGTGGGAAACGCTACGGAGCCAGCAGGCAAAGAGACTTTAAAACTCGGTCGCTTTTGTGCCTCGTCCCATGCCTCTGCCTTGCTGCACTGCGAAGAGAAAGCTGCAGGAGCCGGAGCTGGCACTTGCGAGAATGCCGAGAGCAGCAGCTCCGACACGGCAGTCAGCTGACTTGCACGGAGTTATCATTCAATGTCCTCTCCAGAATCAGGCCAGTTCCTAAGGTGGCACCAGACAGCTGACCGCCAACGTAGAGAGCAGCTGCAGGAGGGCGGCCCGCCTGTCCACGCACACCTGGCAGGGACTTCTGCGTCGCCTTCCTCTCCAGCGGGCAGTTTCTACTGCACAGCCTTCAGAACTTAACTATTTCTGTTCTGCGTGCTAACGTGTCATTCTTGGGACGACCGTTCCCGAGGGAAATCGGGTTAAAACACTCACTGTCCCTCTCAGGTGGGTCCGTTTCAGCATCTCAAGGATAACTGCCAGCGAATTCTTGCCCAGCTTCTGGGTTTAAAAGCACATTTCTTTCTTTCTTTTGAACAGGTAGAAATTGTTTTAAGCTACTTGTAGGCTGCAATGAACTAGCAAATGGTACATCACGAAATGCTAAGGGCAGCAGGAAAAACCAGAACAAGTCCAGCAGTAGCCTTAAATCATGGTGCCGTTGCTTGGAGGCAGCGTGCATGCTCTGTCACGGAGGGCAGGTTGTATATCCCAATTAACCCGACAATGCAGCAGAAAGAAAGCCTTCCGTGGTATTACCCCAGTGGTTTGAGGAATTGCTAAAATAAGAAAGCCGTCATTACCAGGCATTTGTTTAATGACTGTAATCATACTGAATTAATTTAACTCACTGCAATGTTTAACAGAAAGTCAATTATAAATTTGTGCTATAAGAATAACAATACTAGGACTTGCACAGCACCTTCCTCTGAGGAGACATCTCCGAAGACAACCTCCTATTCTCGGGTTTCCAGAACACTCCTGATGTGCTAAGTGCTCTACACAATGGCCCGGTACGGAGCTCCCTGGGGACAGGTGCTTGTGAGCGAGTCGGAGCCAGAACTACACACACATGGTGCAGGATCAGAACTACACACACATGGTGCAGGATCAGAACTACACACATGGTGTAGGATCAGAACTACACACATGGTGCAGGATCAGAACTACACACACATGGTACAGGATCAGAACTACACACACATGGTGCAGGATCAGAACTACACACATGGTGCAGGATCAGAACTACACACATGGTGCAGGATCAGAACCATACACATGGTGCAGGAACCGCACACAGAGACCGGCCCTGCTGATCCATGCCCCTCACACTGTAAGGATTTTCAGCGATCTCAGCTTTCCCCACTTCTGTCTTAGGAATTTGGTTCTCTTGGCCATGACTCTTGGTCGAGAGGAAGCTTCTAAATAGCAGAGAGGTGGAAACTAGATGAAAGATGATTGCCCAGCTAACTACAGAATTACAATGAGCATCACATGATGTTCAAATAAGGGGCTGGTACCACCTTGGGAGGCCCTACAGGCCAGTGCTGAGAGGGGCCTCTTGAAGGGGGCCAGCCACAAGGCTTCTCTCCTGTATTCCATTCAGCTCTCACTAATAGGAATCCTGAAGTGTCATAAGCTCTCCTTGGAACTCTGCTTGTATCGTATCAGGCCATAACCCCAAATGATACAAATCACCAATATATTTTTGGGGGGCTCCTCGGAGGCATTTTCATTTTTCACCTTTTCTAGAAAAAGTGTGGCTGTGGCTGTGGCTGACGCTGTAGCATAGTAGCTAAAGCCAGCACCTGCAGTACTGGCAACCCACTTGGGCACCAGTTCAAGTCCTGGCTGTTCCACTTCCAATACAGCTTTCTGCTATGGTCTGAGAAAGCAGTAGATGATGGCTCAAGTCCTTGAGCCCCTGCACCTGTGTGAGAAACCGGGAAGAAGCTCCTGGCTCCTGGCTTCAGATAGGTGCAGCTCCGGCCATCCAGCCATTGTGTCCATCTGGGGAGTGAACCAGTGGATGGAAGGCCTCTCTCTCTCTCTCTCTCTCTCTCTCTCTCTCTCTCTCTGCCTCTCTGTAACTCTGCCTTTCAAATAAACAAATAAATCTTTAAAAACAAGCAATCAAAACAAAAACCTCAGTTAGTTTAGAAAAGAAACGAAACAAACAGAGAAAAGAAAAGGTGTGGCTGTCTAATTTTGGAATTCCAAGCATCAGCTGTCCAGGTAGGAAGTGACTCCAGGGGGTGAGGCAGCAGAAGGAAGCAGCTCCTCTTGCTTCGTCACATGCTGAGTCCTGGCCCAAGGCACCTGTCCTGATGGTTGTAGGGAAAGTTTGGCTAGCACGTGGCATGGACACGTGGCAGGTCTTTGGGGCAGGAGATATTCTGACAGCTCTTACTCTCCTCAAAGTCATCCTTTCTTTGCTTGTGATTCTTCTCAGGAGGCCTTTGCCCATCAGGAAGAAGTGGCCCCAAGGCTGGCATTGTGGCTGGCGGGTAAAGCCGCACCTGCAATGATAGCATCCCACTTGGATGCCAGTTTGTGTCCTGGCTGCTCCACTTCCAACCTAGCTCCCTGCTAATGGTCTGGGAAAAGCAGCAGCAGATGGCCTGAGGGCTTGGACTCCTACACCCACGTGGGAGGCCTGGATGGAGTCCCTGCCTCTTGGCTTTGGCCAGTCCTACCCTGGCTGATTTGGCCATCTGGGGAGTGAACCAGCAGATGGAAGATCTCTTCTCCCAGTCTCTCCCTCTTGTTCTGTAACTCTTTCAAATAAATAAATCAATCTTAAAAAAAAAAAGGACCCCATCCATAGTATTAAAAAAAAAAAAAAACACTCCCACACACAACTAACTAAACTGTGTACCAAAGACTAAGAACCACTAATTCAATAAGATCATGGACTCCCTTTTGTGCATGTGAATTTGTGGTTGGAAATTCAAACACACTCTATGAGAGGGCTTCAAAAAGTACACGGGAAATGGATTTATAAGGTAAGTCTATTTTGATACAAAAGTTTTGAAAGCCATAGTTTTTTCATACTATGCATTCACTGTGAACTTTTTCAAGATTCCTCCCCCATCATACATATTATAGTTGAATAAAAGGATGAAGGAACAAATCTTAAGTTTACCTATCTGGGGGCAGGCACTGTTGCAGCAGTTAAGATGCTGTTTATGAGGCCTGCATCCCATATCATCAGGCCTGGATTCAAGTCCTAGTTCCACTTCCGATTCCAGCATTCTGCTAATGCACACCTGGGAGGCAGCAGTGATGGTTCAAGTTTGTGGGTCCCTGACACCCACATATGAGACTCAGATTGAATCGCCTGGCTCCTGGCCCAGCCCTGGCTGTTACAGGCATTTGAAGAGTGAACAAATAAATGGAAGATCTCTCTCCCTCTCTCTGCCCTTTGAATAAAAATTTAAAAATTTATAAATAGAAAATGTTTAAACCTACCTATCTTTACTGTCACAACTCTGTACAAATCAATAAAAAGGGAATTACTGAAATAGGGAAGTATACATGGGGTGCTGCATTCAAATGCCTCTGTGTGGGGACACTGTAGCCACCTGTGGCAGGCACTCTTCCATGGCTCTTTCGCCTCCTTTTCACAGCACTAACTGCCTCGTGTTGGGACTCCTGGTACCCCTGGTGTCCTCCTCTCAGTGGACTTGGGAGCTCTCGGAGGGCTGTCACGGCTGTAGTGCTGCCACCCTGCCTGGCAAGTGAAATGACAACATCATCATCTGTTTTTAGAACAAAACTCAGAGACATCCAACTTGCCAATGTGAGAACATAAAGCTTTTCTCTCATTATAGGTGGTCGTGAAATCAAACACATTTGTCCCAAGCACTGAAGGAACGCTAATTGCCATCCTACAAATATTGACCTAAAGATTATACAGCAAAGAACACAAAAAGGGAGCAGAGTGGAGAAACTGAGAACACATTTTATGAAAGAAAGTCAATCAAAATCCAGGACGTCTAATACATTTAAGTTAATTTAGATATTTATTCAGAGGTATAAGACACACATTTTATTTTTGCCTTTTGGAGAAAGAGGGTGATGAAAATGTGGTTCTCAACACATTTGCTAGAAATCTACCCTTTTAAGCACACACGAGGAAGAAAATTCTCCTTCATGCTCCCTTGAGTTCTCCATTCAGAATTTTTCTTCTCCTCCTTCTTTTTTACCACACACCATTTGGCAGTCTTAGGAAGTCTGAGGATTACTTCCCAGTAATGCTTTTCTACATGTATGCAATAAAAATAAATAGGATTACAAAGAAACTAATTATATTAAGTATCTTCCCTTAAGAACATTTACCACGGAAAATAAAACTTCTTCCAAGGTGAAACTGCAAAGCTACTTTGCCTGTCTCTGTCCCAACTACTACTCAGTATGGAAGCAAGGTCAAGAACAGTGTACAGAAGATAAGGGGATGGGAAGGGGAATAGAGGACATTGAACTAAAACTTAAAATTGAATGTGTCTTCTTAAAAAAAAAAAAAAAAACGATGTATTTATTTATTTGAGTTGTAGAGTCACAGAGAGAGGGAAAGAGAGAGAGAAAGGTCTGCCATCCACTGGTTCACTCCCCAAATGGCTGCAATGGCCGGAACAGAGGTGATCCAAAGCCAGAAGCCAGCAACTTCTGATTCTCCCACGCGGGTGCAGGGGCTCAAGCTTGGGCCATCTTCCATTACTTTCCCAGGCCATAGCAGAGAGCTGGATCAGAAGAGGAGCAGCAGGGAAACGAACTGGCACCCATATGGGATGTAGGCATTCCAGGGCAGAGGCTTAGCTTTCTACACCACAGCACTGGCTCCTGAATGTGTCTTCTTAAAAGTGATCGTTTTGGCCGGCGCCGTGGCTCACTAGGCTAATCCTCTGCCTGCAGCACCAGTACCCCAGGTTCTAGTCCCGGTTGGGGCGCCAGATTCTGTCCCGGTTGCTCCTCTTCCAGTCCAGCTCTCTGCTGTGGCCCAGGAGTGCAGTGGAGGATGGCCCAAGTCCTTGGGCCCTGCACCCGCACGGGAGACCAGGAGAAGCACCTGGCTCCTGGCTTCGGATCAGCGTGGTGCGCTGGCCGCAGCGGCCATTGGGGGGTGAACCAACGGAAAAGGAAGACCTTTCTGTCTGTCTCTCTCTCTCTCTCACTGTCCACTCTGCCTGTCAAAAAAAAAAAAAAGTTATCTTTTTAGTGACTCACATATTTTCCATGTTTGCATTAAAAAATTTTTTTCAAACTGATAAAATCACTTTACACAGACCCTTCCCAAAGCTCCTTGAGGGGGAAAAAAGGTCAAGGCAACTGATTCTTCCGATTTTTATTTTATAACTGAGGGCAGAATTGGAAGCTCAGAAATGTTTTATGTTGTTGCAGTGTCATTTAAGTAGAGAAACAGGAAAACCTAAGTCTGTGAAATCTACATCAGACTCTCTCCTATAACATATTTACAGTCACTGAGTCACTGATATGCTGGAGCCAGCTGGTGAAAGAGACAATTTTTTTAATTCAGTAACTTTATAAGCTTAGTAATAAACCATTGACAGCTTGAAATTAACCATGGAGGGAATATTTATACCACAGACATTATGAAACACTACAAATCAGGGTGGTTGCTTTTTTTTTTTTTTTTTTTTTGGAGAGCAGGTATATGTATTGTAATGTATTTATGCCTACTTGTTTTATGTGTTCTTTATTCCATCCCCAGAATCCAAATGCTAAAAAACATAAGGCAGGGCTGGCACTGTGGTGTAGTGGGTTTGAGTCCTTGGACCCCTGAACCCATGTAAGAGGCCCAGAAAAAGCTCCTGGCTTCAGCCTGGCCCAGTCCTGGTCGTTGTGGCCATTTTGGGAGTGAACCAGTGGATGGAAGATTCATTCTCTCTCTCTCTCTGCCTCTCACATAAATAATAAATCTTTAAAATAAATAAACAAACAAAAGGCACAACCGTTGGGCCATCTTCCACTGCTCTCCCAGGTACATTAGCAAGGAGCTGGACTGCAGTAGCCAGGACTCAAACTGGTACTAATATGAGATGCGGCATCACAAGCAGCGGCTTAACCACAGTGCTGACCCCGGGGCCCGTCTTTTGAATCCTGCCTATACCACTGATTTCTGTGTGACCTTGCACAAGGGAATCCCCTTCTCTGAGACCCAACTTCCTCTTCTATAAAACAGGGCTAACACTGCCCGCCCCTGGGGTCATTAGGTGTATTACATGAAGTAGTGCACATGAAACCACTCAGTTCAGATCCTCACAAACACACGGCTCCCAAGGACTGTCTGCTAGGATTATTTTCCTCTTCCTCCTTCTTTTTATTCAACTGGTCATCATGGCAAATGGACTTAATTTGCACTGACATAAAGAAAGACATTTTTATCACAAGCAACTTGCGTTTCTGGAGAACGGAGATTTGTATTATGGTTCCCCTTTCTTAAGGGTGATAGAGACTCGAAGTGGTGGTGTCATTTTTGTATAAATTCTAAGAGGTTGTATTAGTCACTTTTTTTGTTTATTTTACTAAAATATCTGTGAGGAGCTACTTGGGGAGGAGGAAATTTAATTCAGCTTAAGTTGTGGAGGTTCGCAGTCTAGGATGGGGCAGCCCCATTAGTTCAGTTTCTGATGAGGGTGGTATGTGTAGAAGGGAGGAGAGAGAGAGAGAGAGAGAGAGAGAGAATCTTTCATCCTCTGGCTCACTCTCCAAATGGCTTCAATGGCCAGAGCTGGAGCAAGCCAAACCCAGGAGCTGGAACTCCCTCTGGGTCTCCCATGTGGATGGTAGGGCACCAAGTACTTTGACCACCTTACTTACTTCCTAGGCACCTTAGGAGGGGCTGGATTGGAAGCAGAGCAGCCAGGAGTCAAACCAGCACTCATAAAAGATACGAGTGTTTTTTTTTTTTTTTTGGGGGGGGGAGCTTAAATTCACTGTACTACAGCATGTGTTCCAGGTACAAAAATATTTTCAAATTCATATGTACGAGGGGTCCTCAAACAGTTCATAAAAGTTATTATTTAAAAAAAACGTGCATTTGGCGCATTAGGCTAAGCCTCTGCCGCGGCGCTGGCATCCCACATGTGCACCAGTTTGTGTCCCAGCTGCTCCTCTTCCAATTCAACTCTCTGCTATGACCTGGGAAAGCAGTGGATGATGGCCCAAGTGCTTGGACCCCTGCACCCATGTGGGAGACTAAGAAGCTCCTAGCTCCTGGCTTTGGATTGGCCCAGCTCCTGCCATTGCAGTCATTTGGGGAGTAAACCAGCAGATGGATGACCTTTTTCTCTGTCTCTGCCTCTCTCTGTAACTCTGCCTCTCATTTAAATTAATAAATCTAAAAAAAAAAAAAACTATGCATGGATTATTTTTAAATTCCATTTGCCATGAACTGTTTGAAGTCCCTTTGTACTGTAACTCATGTAACCCCAACAAGAACCCTGTGAAGACGATACTACTAGCATTTCTACAAGGACTCCATTTGACAGGTATTATCAGGCCCTTTTCACAAAAAGCCCAAATCATGAGAATTGCCCAAGTTACACACTGTGGATTCAAACCTAGTGTCATTGGAGTTCAAACTCAAATTTTGTCCTCTTAGCCACTGGCATTCAAGTATGAACTCTCTACCAATGGTATTTAGTTGTTTCAGTCTCTGAATGGGTTGGAAAAGCCTAGAGCAAGAAGGAAAACGTAGACACTAGACGTGGAGACACTCCAGAGAAAGCTTAAAGTCTGAGTTGGGGAGCAGACAAAACTTGTCAAAGAAGAATTATTGGGAAATTGGGCCTTTTCATCCAAGTATTTAATGGTACTCAAACTCAGTGAGGGGCTGGTAAATTGGTTCTCAGGTGAGGGGGATGGAAGCGCTGGCTTGCAGTGTTTGCCAATTCCCATGGCGTCAACGCTGCCATCATGGTTGATTTCAAGAGTCCCGCAGTGTAACCAACTGCTGGATTAGATTAGTAGATGCAGTATCATTTTATAATTCCAGTAGCATTGGCCCTCCGCCTTCACGGATTCTGTGTCAGCTGATTCAACCAGACATACATCAAAAGTACTCCAAAAACATTGCATCTGTACTGAACATGAACAGACTTTTGTTCAGGTCATGACTCCCTCCACAGTACCGTGTAACAACCATTTACACAGCATTCACACTGTACCAGGGGTGATAAGTCATCTAGGGATGACTTCGATTATCATATTTCAGTATGGGAAGGTGTGTGTAAGTTATATGCAAATACTATGCCATCTTATTTAAGGGGGTGGAGCATCCTCAAGTTTTGGTATCCAAGGAGGGGTCCTGGAACCAGTTCCCCTGAGAGTGAGGGGTGTCTATACATTCAAGGCAGACTTAATTAAACAGAGTTAAACATAGAGCTCTTAATTAAACATAGAGTTCTCTGGTGTTTAAAGACTTTAGGTAGTCTCCTGTATGTTTAATGCTGTCCCTCCCAAACTGTGTATTTTTACTTCTTGTATTTAATGACAGTGTTTTCCCTTCTGTTGTTTTTGACTTTAAAAGACAGTTGAGACATTTATGTTTCCTTCACTCAATCAGTGAAAAGATCTTAAAAAATGTGGATAATTTTTAAGTGGGATGGCTCTTCCTTTATTGGGTGAACTGTTTCCTTACCTTGGGAAGCTGGTTGGCCTTTATGAGACCAAAGGTACCCTCAGGTGTGTGTTTATGTGAGCAAATCTACATTCACGTACGCACTCAACCACATTGATTGAGAGCCCTGTGTGGGCCAGGAGCAGGTACAAACACACAGAACTCACCATTTGGGGTTTTCACCTGTTCCTAAGTATTTTCCAATGTTTCAGTTGTGCATAATACTTTGAGGCCCCAATATCCATACAAGTCACTCCATAAGTACATGATTACCAGGAGGCCATGATATGAATCCAGATCTAGCAAATTAAATGGCAATTACCCTTTGAGAAACCATGTAACTCCAAAGATAATCACCATGTTCTGTGTAATTTTTTTTAGATCTTTGGGGGTGCTAATTTGTAAAGCACATATAACCAAGTGAATAATTACATAGCAGGGGCTGAAAGGTAATTGCAAAATAATTGCATGTTATTTGATCCCTCCATGAAAGCATGTTTAATAGAATATTCCCCTGAACTGTTTATTTTATCTGTGGAACACTTTAAGGTTATTCTTTTCCCATATTTCTATTTACCACTAAGCCATAACTCTTTTGAACAATACTTTTTGGTAAGACATGGGGACACTGAAATGCAGGTTCTAAATGTAGGTTCAGAAGTGGGTGTTTGGCACAACAGCTAACCAGTAAGGACACATGTGTCCCATTTCAGAGTGCTTGAGCCCAAGCTGGGAGCTCCAGCTTCCTGCTAATGAGCACCACGGGAGGCAGTGGTGACAGCTCCAGTAGCTAGGTTCCTGCCACCCGCATGTGAGACCCTGGTTGAGTTCCTAGCTCCTGGCTTCCGCCTGGCCCAGCTCTGGCTGTTGTGGGCATTTGGGGAGTAAAGCAGTGGATAAAAGATTTCTGTCTCTCCTGCCTCTTTGCCTTTCAAATAAAAATGAAAATAAATTTTAAAAGAACACCTAGTCAAGGAGCTTGACTTTTTTCCTTTTTAAAAATCTTTAGGAATGGTTATTACCAGCTTTGGAAAGTTGATCAGTAAATGCAGTCTGTTTTGGGAAAAATACACAGTGGTGCGAGGGCTTCTATTTATGTAGTGGAGTACTCTTTCTAGCATCTGAATGCGCTTCAGAATTGCTTCCCAAGTATCAGTAACTTCCTATTCCATTTCATTCTAATGGCAAGTCTGCTTGCCTCTCTATGGCCTCCCTACTCCCCAGCTGAGGGATGGAAACTAAAGGAGGTCAGAGATAAAATTACACAAGTGTTTGTATGCAGCAAGGGGGGAGCCTTTTAAGCTAGGAAATAGCAGACACTGGGTAAATCACTTGCCTTATCTGTCTCAGGCTTATACATTTTAAGCTGGGAATGAAAACATTGAGCGAGTAATGCACACCAATACTTAACACATGTGGGTATATTTTTAAAAGTTTGCAGTGCTAGTTCAAAACACACGCAGTGATCCAATACACCCTCTCACAGTCTCATTCATCTCAAATGATGCAGTTACATAGCCCTACTCACCCTCCACCCACACTGGTCCTGGACCTGCCCTCTCCTTCCATCCTCTAGTTAGCTCTGCAAGTAGTCAAGGTCAAAACCTGCAAAAGAAACAACAACAAAAAAACACAAAGTAAGTTGTCTGGTAAGAAAAACATACTTGCTATCTTAACAAGATAGTAAGTTTGTATTGCTTTTCACGTCTATCTTTAGAAACTGGGCCACTTTTCCTTGAAGTGTACTGCTTATCATAACTACTGCTTGCAGAAGTGGCCTAAGGCTTAAAATCAGTGAGAACGAGAACTTCCCAACACCACCAGTGTTCTTACCATATTCATATTCTAGCTGGGGAAGTGCATAAACATAACCGTATTCAGCTCTCAGTTGATACGGTTTTCCATGCCTCTGTGAAATTCTCTACTTCCAAAGGTTCTGCCAAAGTGACTCAGGTTTGTTGCACTCTCAGAGGGTGTAGGACTGGAGAAATGACAATCCCAGGGATCGACTGTGGGTTTTCTTTCCTCAGATCCTTCCTGTCACTGGTGCTTAGCCAGCTGATAATTCAAAATGGAACCAGCTCACTTTCATTCACTCTGTCACTCAATAGATCACTGCTTTCATGATAAACTAAATGTAGTGGCAGGTCTTGTTAAACCACTGCTTGGGACACCTGCATCCCATATCGCAGTGCCTGGTTTAAATCCTGGCTACTCTGTGCTTCCAATCCAGCCTTCCGCTAACGCATCTGGAATGCAAAGTGTGATGGCCCAAGTTACTTTGGCCGTGCATCCCACATCGGGGTACACAGATGGGATCCTGGCTTCTGGCTTCTGCCTATCCTAGCCATGGCTGTTGCACACATTGGGAAGTGAACTAGCAATGGAAGCTATATCTTTCTCTCTCTCTCTTTCCCTCTTCCTCTGTCACTGCACTTTTCAAATAAATCAATCTTCAAAAGTAAATAAATGCAGTTACACTCACCAAAATAATTTCCTACGTATAAAAGAGCAGGTGTGGTTAGCCTTGTTGTGTTAAGAATAATGTAATGAGAAAACCTGTATAGTCAATGAAACCATGCAGAGTTAAGGGTCAGTTTCAGAATGAATTAAAAGTTATATTGATTTAAGAGAGCACATTTGTGAAAACAAAATTTATAAGAGGTTTATGAATGCTTCCTGAAAGAACATCAGACAAATGAAGAGCCCCAGGGAGGAGCATCCAGTTTGTAAACTTGTGTGATTTATAAAGAGGGCTGCCCCTTCGTGGGAACTTGAACTTTGCATCACAGGGGAGGTTCTTCATACTACCAAGTCCAGGGCATGTGTGTGGGAGGTAAGGAGGTAGAGACAGAATATGCCCAATACTTAAAAAAAAAAAAGATTTGTTTTATTTATTTGAAAGGCAGAGTTACAGAGAGAGAGGGGGAGATGGAGATCTTCCACGTGCTGGTTCACTCCCCAGATGGCCTCAATGGCCAGGGCTGGGCCAGGCCAAAGCCAGGAGCCTGGAGCTTCTTCTGGAGTCTCCCACTTGGGTGCAAGGGCTCAAGGACTTGGGCCATCTTCTGCTGCTTTCCCAGGCCATTAGCAGAGGTTTAGATCAGAATTAGAGCAGCTGGGACTCAAACTGGCGCCTATATGAGATGCTAGTGTTGCAGGGGGCGGCTTAACCTGCTAAGCCACAGCGCCAGGCCCTGTCCATTATTCTTTTATGAAGTGTGGTTTGCAAGGACATTTTAGAAGAAGCAATTGTTTACAAGGCATACGATTCTACAAATGATGTTTTGTAGGGGTTATTTCTTTTAGGTTGGCAACTTTTTGAATGAGGGAATAGCTCAGGTGAAACAACTTAGTAGAATGTGGTATGTTGGGGACCCAGGAAGTGGAAGGGCCAACACAGGGTGGAGGAGTTAGCCTTGAACACCATCTGTGCCCTCTGAGACTAAGGCGAGGAAGGAGCTAACAGCTCTTAGCTCTCTGAGTGTGGGTTCTTCAGTCAAGAGCAGTGTCACACGAATGTACTGATCAGAAAGACAAAGACGACCACCTTTCTAGACACAGATTTTGCGATACTGCTAATGAAATCCAACATTTAGTTAACATTTTTAGAGAACAGGTGGAAATATTGAACTAAGTTAAAGAATAGTCCCCGGGGCCGGCGCCATGGCTCCCTTGGTTAATCCTCTGCCTGCGGCATTGGCATCCCATATGGGCGCTGGGTTCTAGTTCCAGTTGCTCCTCTTCCAGTCCAGCTCTCTGCTGTGGCCCGGAAAGGCAGTGGAGGATGGCCCAAGTGCTTGGGCCCCTGTCCCCACATGGGAGACCAGAAGGAGGCACCTGGCTCCTGGCTTTGGATTGGCGTAGCTCCGGCCGTAACGGCCATTTGGGGAGTAAACCAACGGAAGGAAGACCTTTCTCTCTGTCTCTCTCTCTCACTGTCTAACTCTATCAAATAAATAAATAAATAAATAAATAAATAAATAAATAAAAGTCCCATGACAGCCACTGCTAACTGCATACTCAAAATTCATCTTCACCTCCTTTTCTACTGACAAATGCGTGATTTGGTTCAGTTGTAGCTAGCAATGGGCCCCAACTGAGTAATCTATTTCTCAGCAAAACTTGCAGCTTAGAGTGATCGTGTGATACAGTTCTCACCAACAAGGTGAAAAGCAGAAGTCAAGGTGGACTTCCAGGTAAATTGAAAACCAAATTCTAAGAACAATAGGGAGTGGAGAAAAGTTGCCCGGGGCACAATACCAGTCCTTGCAAACCTTCAAACTCTTGTCATGTGACACAAACAACTCTTTTTTTTTTTTTTTTTTTTTTTTTTTGACAGGCAGAGTGGACAGTGAGAGAGAGAGAGAGACAGAGAGAAAGGTCTTCCTTTTGCCGTTGGTTCACCCCCCAATGGCCGGCGCGGCCGGCGCGCTGCGACCGGCGCACCGCGCTGATCTGAAGGCAGGAGCCAGGTGCTTTTCCTGGTCTCCCATGGGGTGCAGGGCCCAAGGACTTGGGCCATCCTCCACTGCACTCCCTGGCCACAGCAGAGAGCTGGCCTGGAAGAGGGGCAACCGGGACAGAATCCGGCGCCCCGACTGGGACTAGAACCTGGTGTGCCGGCACCGCAAGGCAGAGGATTAGCCTAGTGAGCCGCAGTGCCGGCCAACAAACAACTCTTATTTGAGTAAGCCTGTGGCCAAGCTTCTGTTGTCTTCAGCAAATGCAATTTCTACCTGATACAGGTGCCATCTTAGTCCTCTCGAGAAATGTGGAAGGAAAAAGAAATAGAGAAGAGCTAAGGATGGAACACTGAAGGTAAACGATTGCAAAACCATTCACCAGGCTGATTTTTCATTAATATCTTTGTAAAAATTGACATGTCAATAGGTAATTGTTTTACCTCTGCTAATATTGTGTTGTATGGTTATTCAATCATATAGAGTGCATCTTTGTGTCCTATTTCCTTTATAGTTGTCATCTCTCTATTCTGGTGCATGGCATGCCTTTATTTTTTGTTTTTAAAGATTTACTTTATTTATGTGAAGGGCAGAATGACAGAGGGAGGGAAGGAAGGGAGAGAGAGAGAGAGAAAGAGAGAGAGAGAGATTCCATCTGCTGGTTCACTGTCCAAATGGTACAAAGACTAGAGCTGGTCCAAGCCAAACCCGGGAGCCTGTTACTCTATCTGGATCTCCCACGTGGCTGGCAGGGGCTCAAGTACTTCAACCATCTTCTACTCCCTACTCCCTTACCAAGCGTATTAGCAGGGATGTGGGTCGGAAGTAGAGCAGCCAGGGCTCAAACCTGTGCTGATATGGAATGTTGGCCTCATAGGCTGCGCCACAATGCCAGCCCCTGTGGTATACCTTTAATACAGGCTTGTAATAATAAATGCCATTTTCAATACTCAGCTGCTTGTTGTGCCGATAAGGAAACCGGGGCTCAGATGCCTTGTACCAACTCAGCCATCCACTGAGTCCTAGGGCCCACACTGATTATCACAGCCAGCGCTTATGAACTACCAAACCCTTCAAATAGCTCCTACAAACCTTCCTTTTGCCTCGTACGTTCTCTTTGAAGCCTCAATTCACCTTACCCTAAGTGATACTGTGAACCTATCCTTGGCCATTAACAGAGAGCTTTTATTCTTCAAGTCAATATAGCTTGATTCTGAGTAGTTGATGTCCCACTGGCAATCACAGGGACCCAGAGGTGCTAAAGAGAGGGCATGTCAAAGCTTCTGCACCTATAAGGGCCAGGATACTTACAAGGAAGCAGACTGATGGAGGGTCCCAAATTTTCCTCTAGGCTCTGGATGGGCCCCTTTACCCTCACCCCTATTGCTGAGATCTTAGTGGAATGGCTTTTTCTGGCTAACAATTGTCATTCTTCCTAAGTGGAAAACAACCTGTGAACGTCTCATGCCACCGTGAAGAGGGACCGTATTGGCACAAACATTTCCTTGATATTTAATCACTCCCTAACTCCCTCCAACTGCTGCAGCTGCTACATGAGAGGCACAGGGAAAGATTAGATAGGGCATTTGCACCTGGCCAGCCATAAACCGCCTCCGAGTTGCATGCGAAGGTTAACAGGCCCAACTCCATTCTCTCCTTAGGCCCAGAATGTTGAAACATGAAAGAGAGCTGTAATTATTTATAAACAATAAAAACTTCTGTGGAGTATATAAAATAAGTGGTTTTATTTGCCTACTCAGTGTGGAAGTAGACGCGTTCCTGGTTGCTGACAACTTGGGGGTGTGATTCAAAATGTGGCCCCTCCCGCCTTCCCTTGTTCTTTGTATTTGACGTTTAGAGGACGGGTTCTGTTTCCATATCAGAGTGGCAGGGGCAGACTCTGAACACTGAAGGTGTGCTCCATCTGCTAGGGACCTCCTCTCTTCATAATTCTGTCTGTGCTTTCCGGGGCATCTGCCTCCAGGTGGCCACCTCTCACTGCCCCAGGTGTCCCAACCCAGGCACAATCCCGAGGCGGGAGCCGTGGGGAATGGGGTGGAGTTGGGCACTTTTCACTGAGTCCTCTCTTAACCATGACTCAGTGGATCCTGGCTGCTTGGGAGCATGACGAAAATGAGTTCACAGACATCTAGGGCCAGCGGTCATCCGCTGAGCTGTAACGTGGTAACTGGAGGGCACTGAGAAAAACAAAGCAGAGACTCTGTATCAGCAGGGCATTAGAAGGTGCTCCTTTTCCCCACAAACTCTCACGCTGCACACTTCTGAGACCAGTGTGTTATGTAAGCATGATTCATCCTGAGAACTCAAGAACTTCTTTGACCATGTGCTCTCAAGGAACTTTAGCTGAAATGGAAATTCGTCATTCTGGTGACACTTTATACTCCTAGTTTCTAGTAGTGTCCAAACTTTTCAGGTAGGACAGCCTATTTAATTTTTCTGCTAAGAGTAGTTTTGTTTTAGATTCTGTTGATTGAGAATATCAAAAGCTACCATGAAAGCAACATGTTTTGCTTTTATTGATAATTAAATAGCTACATACTGTGAAAAATAGTAATAGATATACTGTAATCATTATTTTTTCTGTCCTTGATAATAAATCCATAAGGATACTTCAGAAAGTTGGTGGAGAATGGAATGAAAAGATAAGCATGGGGCCAGCACTGTGGCATGGTGGGCTAAACCTCCATCCGCAGCACTAGCATCCTAAATGTATGCCAGTTCATGTCCTGGCTGCTCTTCTTCTGATCCAGTCCTCTGCTGATGGCCTGTGAAAGCAGTAGAAGATGTCCCAAGTGCTTGGGCACCTGCACCTGTATGGGAGACCCGGAAGAAGCTCCTGGCTCCCGGCTTTGGATCGGTTCCGCTCTGGCCACTGTGGCCATTTGGGGAATGAATCAGAATAAGACCTTTCTCTCTGTCTCTCTGGAACTCTTCCTCTCAAATAAATTAAAATTTAAAAATCCTCTGCTTTAAAAAAAAAAGAAAAAAGATAAGTTTATTTTGGTGCAAAAAAATTGAAATCCATTCATACAGAGATAGATCCAAATTTTTTAATAAATGCATGGTATGAAAAAATTTTACATGAATTTCAAAAAATTTTTGTACCAAAATATAATATTTTAATTCAATTTTCTAGGAACTCTTTGGAATACTTCATAGATTTCAGGACTCCTTAAGCTAAATCCAAGGGTTTCCAGGAATTTAAGGCCTAAATTATAAATATGGTTACCAATTGAAAGGAATGACTCTTGCAGAAGGGACTTACAGAAAAAGCTATTAAAGTCATCCTACAGGGCCAGCATATGGTATATCAGATTAAGCCTCTGCCTGTGACACCAGCATCCCATGTGGACTTCAGTTCAAATCCTGGCTGTTCCACTTCTGATCCAGCTCCGTGCTAATGTGCCTGGGAAAGCAGCTGAAGATAGCCCAAGTTGCTTTGGGACCTGCTAACCATGTGGGAGACCAGATAAAGTTCCTGGCTGCTGTGGCCATTTGGAGAGTGAACCAGTAATTGGAAGATCTCTGTGTCTCTCCTTCTTGCTAACTCTGCCTTTCAAATGAATAGATAAATCTTTTTTAAAAATGTGACAATACATCCCAAATAATATAAATAACATCCTTTGGTACTCTATGTTCCACAGGACAAAGGAAGAAAAAGTGAAAGGAGGCAGCTTTTGAATTTCTAGCAACAACTTTAGCTGTTGTACTTCTGCTGTTTAGCCAACCTAGGGACACTATCTTTTAATGGACCGATGTAATTAGATAAAATTCCTAATCAGCTCAAATGTTTTTATCTTGTTATAGTGCATAACACTTAGCCAGTATAATCACTGCATCAGCAATAGGGGAATACTCTTGAAAATTCCTGTTAGTAAAACTACATTAAGTAAAAGAATACACGATGAGCAATCTGATTTTGTTTTTCTACATATTGGGCTATCACGTGCAATCTGAAAATTGTGTTCTCTCTATTTGGGTCTGTAAAATACTGCTCAGGTAATTGGATATGTAAGAAAAGTTATTTCTAGCTTCCTTTCCCCTTTTGTAAGCACCTCACATCTTAAAATACAAAGCAGAATTCCAGGGTCAGTCATAGTCCTTTTCCAGGGTCAGTCATAGTCCTTTCTTCTCTAAATGTTTGAGGAAGAAATACACTATATCTTGTCATTCTCAGTTGCCTTTTCTCCTAGGTGTCTACTCTTCCTGATGGAATTATATTTGATTTGACACTGAAAGACCTGCTCTTTCCACTGGGTGAGAAGAAGAAATGAGAATCAGCCTCACACCTGAGACAAACTACTCCCTGGATAAACCTCCCCAGAGAGCAAATGCCAGAACAAGCAAAGATAAACTTCATGTGGGCAACACCAACGCTGTGCATTCTTAGCTGGAATACTTCAAGACTTCCCCGGGTGCCTGGGAACAAAGACAATATGGTCCACGGGCAGGAAAGATACACATTCCCACGCAGAGTTTATACAAGTTACCCCACCAAGAGACAGGGGACCTGATAACCTCTCGGAGTCCGGCTGCTCAGAGACATCTGGGAAAGCTGAAGTCCAGACCACTGACGGAAATCTGACAGCTCTGATAATGTGCAGTTGACCTGCCAACATCAGTGGTTACACACCTATGCAGACCCTCCAGAAGGGCAAAACCCCAGGCTTCACTGTCCTTCTGTTCCGAGCCTAGGGTTGCATTCTCCACAGGCTGTAACACTGCCTCCCTTTAAAGACCAGCTCCCTCTCCTGCCTGGAGCCTACTCTGGATTTACATCCAGGTGCAAATCCATTGTATGGTGGGAATTCTTCAACCACATGCAAATCATTCTGAAAGATCAAGATTCTTTTGCTATGGAACTGCAGGGGCTAGGCTCTAGGAAAATTTGCATTTTGACTGGTAAGATAGGCACAGTCATGGGTTACAGAAATGAAGGGACAAAGAGATCATTACAAAATCAAATTAACAAACAAATGAGATCCAAATATACTCTATTCACTGTCTACATTTTTTTTTGAAACAGGAAGAGACTAGAATTTAGTGCTGAAATGCATCCAACTGAAAAGGAGCAAAAATGAATTTTAATGAATTACAACACAACTTGAGATGCAGACTGGATAATTAGAGTCTCCATTACTGTAACTCAGTGGAAAGCTGGCTTGATTTAGCCCCCTTCAGATGATTTATAAGAGAAAATGACTGTATTTCAAACTAAGAGTTCCATATAGACGGTAGTTATCTAAAACAGCTTAATTATAAAGAGTATTCAAGACAATATTAGAAAATTTTAAAAACTTTTTCAAGCAAATATTTTTTCATAACTTGCTAATACATTAGTATTTGTTACAGAAAAATAAAACCAGAAAAATGTCCTTAAGTTTATTTATTTTTATTTTTTTTTATTTTTATTTTTTTGACAGGCAGAGTGGACAGTGAGAGAGAGAGACAGAGAGAAAGGTCTTCCTTTGCCGTTGGTTCACCCTCCAATGGCCGCCGCGGTCGGCGCGCTGCGGCCGGCACACCGCGCTGATCCGATGGCAGGAGCCAGGAGCCAGGTGCTTTTCCTGGTCTCCCATGGGGTGCAGGGCCCAAGCACCTGGGCCATCCTCCACTGCACTCCCTGGCCACAGCAGAGAGCTGGCCTGGAAGAGGGGCAACCGGGACAGAATCCGGCGCCCCAACCGGGACTAGAACCCGGTGTGCCGGCGCCGCTAGGCGGAGGATTAGCCTAGTGAGCCGCGGCGCCGGCCTGTCCTTAAGTTTAGTTCCAAATGTTTTCTTTGTGCTTTAAATCATCCTCCTTAAGCCAAACACATTGACACTGAGAAACCAAGATACCCAAAGCCAGCAATGAAGATGAACGGTGTGGGCGAAGGAAGGAAGGAAGGAAGGAAGGAAGGAAGGAAGGAAGGAAGGAAGGAAGGAAGGAAGGAAGACTTACAGGAAAAGCATCACCAGCTATACATGAGATGGAACTGCAAGTCCTTTGACCACTGAGGACACAAACTTGGACAATAAATAGCGTCACCTACCCCTGAGGCTGACCTGGAAACACCCTCCTACCACACCCTCCACCACCCACCCCCAAACAGGCATGGAGATTCACATCGCCTAGAGCTTTACGGTTATCCACTGGCCCTGTGCAAATCTGGGCGAACTCCACACGCAGGCTACAAGTGATTCAAAGCTTACCTGGGAGGGACCTTCTGAATCAGATTCAAAAACACACTAAGATGGGCCTTAGGATAAATGATACTGAAGATGCGCTCTTGTTTCTTGGTCTTCTTATGTTTAAAACTGCTCATGGACAATATTAGAATTGCTAATGTTGTGTCACATAGATTCTGTTCTGTCTCTTCAAGATTCATGAGATGGGGTAATCATACCTGCCAGGCCCCTCCTCCAATCAATTACTTGACATTTTGAACCACTGATCCTAGCAGGAGCTCTAGACTAGAGACCATATTTGCTATCTTTTTTTTTTTTTTTTTTTTCGGACAGGCAGAGTTAGTGAGAGAGAGAGAGACAGAAAGGTCTTCCTTCCGTTGGTTCACTCCCCAAATGGCCGCTACGGCAGGCGCGCTATGCCAATCCGAAGCCAGGAGCCAGGTGTTTCCTCCTGGTCTCCCATGCGGGTGGCAGGGCCCAAGCACTTGGGCCATCCTCCACTGCCTTCCCAGGCCACAGCAGAGATCTGGACTGGAAGAGGAGCAACCGGGACAGAATCCGGCGCCCCGACCAGGACTAGAACCCGGGGTGCCGGCGCCACAGGTGGACAATTAGCCTAGTGAGCCGTGGCACCAGCCCATATTTGCAACCATTTAATGTAATTACCGATGCACATCAATTATATATTGATTTCTCTTCCTGTCTTTCCTACTATCCCTTCTCACATTTTTGAACAAGAGCAGAAGTGAACCTGTGTGCACACTTGAGTGAAAGCCCTATTCACATCTAACCGTAATTGTAAAACTCCTTATCACCAAAGACTTGAAAATCTTATCTTTTTTTAAAAGATTTTTTATTTATTTATTTGACAGGTAGAGTTACAGACAGTGAGAGGGAGAGACAGAGAGAAATGTCTTCCTTCCGTTGGTTCACCCCCCCGCCCTCCGGAGTGCCTTTGAGGTAGAGTACTATGTGCAGTACCACAGTAAGGCTGAAAGGCAATATGATGCTGTAGTTAAGAGAGCAGGCTCAGGAATAGTCTTGAATAAGTTCCTGAAATGCGGTTGCTCAGTTTACTCGTCAGCAAAGTGGGGATAATTACAGGATCACCTCACAGGATGGTTGTGAGGAATACATGGCATAGATCCATGAAGTGCTCACATCTGTCACGTATGAAGCAGTGATTAAAGTGGTAACTGTTTCTGATGTATCCAGGAACTAGTGTAGAGCTTCTTAACTCAGGATCCATGGATTCCTAAATTCCACAGACAGATCTAGAGTGTTTCAGAATTTCTTGAAATTATTTGCAAAATTTACAGTAACTTGTGTAGAGGTTAGAACTTGGAGCTTTCAGCAGATTCTGAAAAGGGAGGTGGGGGGAGGGATTAGGCTCTACTGCACCAGGGCAGTAACGATATAAAGCAGAAATTCTGCCCTCAACAACCTCACAGTCCAATGGAGGAAATGGATATTTAGTGATGATAGAATGTGATAGAGGTCATGCAGAAATGAGCCCAAGAAGCAAGGGGACACAGAAAAGGGCCACCTTGGAGGAGCAACACAATGAGCAAGGCATCTTGGAGTAGGGGGTAATTAGGTAAATCCTGAAATGTGAAGATGACCGGCCCAGTAAGAGGGCATCCTGAGGGTCAAGCGCAAGGACGGGCTACAGCAATGTGTTTAGGGAAAAGCAAACAGTTGAACATGCGTGGATGGGTGCATCAAGAAGAAGCTGGACAGCAGGAAGGCTTGTGAAGTGGGCAGAGGTCTGGGCATTTCCAGTTGTCCTGCCCTCTCAGGGAGAAGATGCATTTCTTTGCCCCACTAAGCTAAGCAGGGCCACATGACAGATGCTGGCCAATGATCTGTGAGGCTTGAGGCCATGTGCCACTTCCAGGAAAAACCTTGTCCATGCCAGGGCACGATTCTCCATGCCTTTCTCTTGCTGCTGCCATCAAAGAGAAGAACTTGTACTAAGATGGCCAACTTTGCAATCAAATCTCTACCAAGGAGCTACATCCCTTAGATGGCCAACTTCAAATGAGAGAAAAGCACACTGCTGTTGCATCATGCCAGTGAGAAGTGGAGAAGGTTTATTACCACAGCACCTCTTGACTTAATCTGACTACTGAAGTCATGGAAGAGCAGTTAAAATGTTTTCCCTGAATATTACAAGTAAGGGTTCACACCTTATATAAAAGATGCTCTATGACTATTAAGAACTGAATAGGGTGGTGATATAATATAATATTTGTGTTTAGGGTTGCTCTGGTGGCAGTGTGGACTACACAAGACTGGAGGAAGCTGCAGAAAGGAGGCAGGTGCATTCGCCACAATGTGAAGTAATCAACGCCTCAACTAAGGCAGTGGTCTTGGGTGGGGGTTATAAGTAAGCTTGTGTCCTTTCTTATGCATGAGGGGCTTATGAGCCTCCCAATGAATTACTGCAAATATATACTGAGATATATTCACAAGTTTATATGGAAAGCATAATATTTCCACTATGCCTACCATCTATGACCACTGATTTTCATGGTAGAATTTGGAGAATCTGTTGATGAACAGAAAAGGCAAATTGAAAAACTATTTATTTATGAAAATGCATTTCTAACTCTCTTTTAATTTGTTATGAAATCCAGTTGAAGTGAAATCTAAGTATTCCTGTACATGCAACATAAAGGGCATCTGTGATCATGTCGGTGGTGGTGACGAGTTTTACATATTCTGTAACTAAACATAATCGATTTGGTAGCTTCCTAATGATCTTCCCTGAGAAATTATTATTCCTGATGGCAATTAATCAAAATTAAAGCAGACTGCATAGGATGAAGCAAATTCAAGCATCCGGCCTCGGGTAGGAGCCCTGCACATTAAGATTAATCATGGGTCCTGCTTGAGTGTGACAGGTATATCAATATTACAGAGAAAAGAGAAGGATAACATTTTCCATGAGAGTTCCAAGTTTTTTTTTTTTTTTCCGAGAGAACGAAGTTTCTGAGTTTGGTTTGAACAAAACAACATAAAATCCATAGTTGTCTAAGACACTGAGATTAAAATTGTTTTGTTCCCCAAAAGCTTAGGCTGTTACGGCAATTTTTGTTACAGAATTTCAATTGCCACTGTGAACAGCTCAAAAGGAGATAGGTCAGTGAAATGTTTTGTTGACCCTGTATAGTATCGGAAAATAGGTACAACTTACATCTTAGATGTTCCTAAATTTAAAATTAAAATGGGTTTCTGTGTTTTCCTCAAACTTCCTATTCTGTATTCATGATTTTAATTGTTTTTTGTTTTTCCTTTTTATAAATATAAAAGAACAGATTTCATGAATTTCATAGGTTTAGTTCTAAGAAGATAACCACACTTCCCTCCCTCTAACTCTCCTTCTCTCTATCCACCTTCTTCCTTCTTTTTTTCTTTAATTTTTGCAAAGACACGCTTTCTTTTTTTTAAAGATTTTATTTATTTATGTGAAAGTCAGAGTTATACAGAGAGAGGAGAGGCAGAGAGAGAGAGAGAGAGAGGTCTTCCATCCACTGGTTCACTCCCCAATTGGCCACAACGGCCAGAGTTGTGCTGATCTGAAGCCAGGAGCCAGAAGCTTCTTCCGGATCTCCCTCGTGGATGCAGGGGCCCAAGGACTTGGGTCCTTGGGCCATCTTCTACTGCTTTCCCAGGCCATAGCAGAGAACTGGATTGGAAGTGGAGCAGCCGGGTCTTGAACCGGTGCCCATATGGGATGCCAGCGCTTCAGGCCAGGGCTTTAACCTGTTGTGCCACAGCGCAGGACCCAAGACATACTTTCAATCCACTGTAAAATCATAGGCTTATTTCACCACTAACCATAATATTCAACTTTTTACAAGTAAGAAGACCAAAGTTCCACAGGAGTATAAAACAAGGGCTAAAAACAACAATCAAAACACAAGTTGTCCATTTCATTCCTATATATTTGTTGTATTCTGTATGAACTTCCACATATCAGAGAAAACACATAGTATCTGACTTTTGGGGACTGGCTTATTTCACTAAGGATAACAGGTTTTAACTGTTTTTAACATCCCATGCAGATCTATCACTGGACTGCAGAGGGAGTACAACATTCTCCGAAGCCAGACTACCCGGGTTAGAATCCCAGTTACACTGGCGTAAGTCATCGCACACTTGTCAGCTTCAGTCCCTTCTGCAAACTGAAGATGATGCTAAGATCTAGTTCTTACAGTTGAGGAATGAAAGAATTCACATGAAAACAGTTTAGAATGGATCCTGACATGTGATGAGAACTTTATATTTTGAGTGCTCTATATTTATTTGCTATTTTATTTGCAGCGTGTAATTGGAATGAAACACCCAGGCAGTCTAACTTTATAAAGTCAAGATGTTCATTTTGGTTCAGGAGGTTCATGGTCCAAGACTGGGTGGCTCCAAGGATTCAGCCTGTGGTGATGTGGCACAGTTCCAAGGAGGCACACAGGAAGAGGGAGTGCATGCATCTTCTGGCCCTGTCCCTATAAGGCCACCAGAATTCAATCACAGGGGGCTCTACCCAATAACCTAATCCAATATAATCACTTCCCAAAGGCCTCATCGTCCAACATCATAATCAGATATATAATACCCTTTTCATATGATTAACATAAGAGTTTGTGGAAACTGCATCAGGTTTGGGAGTCAAGGCACACTGAAAACATAGCACTATGGTGGTTGCTACTATTTAGCAAATTAAGTTGCTGAGCCTCAATTTCTTTATTTAAGATATAGATGAAAAAAAAAAAGATATAGATGATAGCATGGCCCATATTACAATATTGTTATAAAGACGAAATGAGATAACATGTTTATTTTCCAATAGATAATATAATAACCATGATGATTATAATAATAATGCCATTCATTGAGTGTCTGTGGTCTCATTCATCTTTTTTTAAATTTTTTAATTTTTATTTTATTTTATTTTATTTAATGAACATAAATTTCCAAAGTACAGCTTATGGATTACAATAGCTCCCCCCCAAAAAAACTTCCCTCCCACCCCCAACACTCCTCTCTCCCACTCCCTCTCCCCTTCCATTCACATCAAGATTAATTTTCAATTATCTTTATATACAGAAGATCAATTTAGCATATATTAAATAAAGATTTCAACAGTTTGCACCCACACAGAAACACAAAGTGTAAAATACTATTTGAGTACTAGTTATAGCATTAATTAAACACCTAAGAGTAATTGTGTATTAATTACAGAGTTCAACCAATAGTTTTAAGTAGAACATAAATACAAGTCTAAGAAGAAGATATCACGTTATTTTTTCAACAAATAAGGAAACTGAGGCATAGAGAAGTGAAATAACCTACCTCAGGTCATACAGCTTCATAACCAGTAGAATAAGACTCTATCTAGCCTGTCTGTCTCATCCTAAAACTCATGCTTTTAGTGCCTACCCCACACACAAGAAAAGGAAAGAGAAAAATAAAGTGGTTAGTATTTGGTAGTTAAAATTTTATAATGCAAATATTATTACTTAGAGTCCAGGCTACCCATTTCCATCAATGTAATTAGAATGAATAGATGCAATTTTATGATACTTTTAAGTGTGAAAAGAAAGCTTCAACATTAGAGGCATGGATATGAACAAAGCTTTGAAGTCTGAATTTTGTAAAACTGTGTAGCTTATTTTTCTTTTTAAATACAAACATGCCTATGTTAATAGATTCTATTAACATTCAAATGATAATAAGCACTAATGATCTGACGTAAATTTATTCTTATAAGAGAATAATGAACTACCACAAAAGAAATCAAGAAAAAATCCATTTACAACAGCATCCAGTAAAATAAAATATTTAGAGAAAGAGCTATACATTGAAAACCAATAAACATTGACGAAAGAAACTGAAGAAGACACAAATAAAGGGAAAGATAACCCATATTCATGGATCAGGGGAATTAATATTGCTAAAAAGCCCATGCCACTCTAAGTAATGTACAGATCAAATGCAATGCTTACCAAAATTCCAATAACATATTTCATGGATACAGAAAAAAATTCTAAAATCCATATGAAATAACAACAGACTTAAAATAGCTAAAGCAGTCTTGAGTAAAAAGAACAAACCTGGAAGCATCACGCTGCCTCTCAAAATATATTACAAAAGAGTAATGAAAACAGTATGGTGCTAGCATAAAAACAGACAGATGGATCAATGGAATAGAATAGACATCCCAGAAATAAATCCACACATTTATGGTCAATTGATCTTCAACAAGGATGCCAAGAACACACAATGAAGAAGGGACAGTCTCTTCAATTAAAATGAGGACAACTGGATAGCCACATACAATAAGATGAAATCAGATCCTAATCTCATCTCATGGATAGAAAATACATCAAAATGAATGAAGGCTTAGACATAAACATAAAGACCTGAAACTGTAAAACTACTAGAAGAAATCTTAGCAAGAAAGCTTCCTGACATTAGTCTTGGCAAAGATTTTTTTAGATGTAACTCCAAAAGCACAATCATATGGATAAATGAGATTGTATCAAATTAAAACTCGGCATAGCGAAGAGAACAATCATCAGAGTAAAGAGTCAATGTACGGAGTGGCAGAAAATATTTACAAACATACATCTCATAAGAGGTTAGTATTCAAAATATATAAGGAACTCTAATAACTCAACAGCAAGAAAACAAGTGACCCTGCTAAAAAAATTAAAATGGGTAACAGACCTGAATAGACATTTCTCCAAAGACATATAGATGTCCAAGGTACATGAAAAATGGTCAACATCACTAATCATTAGAGAAATGCAACACAAAACACGAGATATCATTGCATACCTGTTTGAATGGCTATTATCAAAAAGAAATAAAAGTAGCAAGCATTGAAAAGGCTGTGGGGGGAAAGGAGTCCTCTGACATTGTTTGTGTGGATGTAACTTAGCATAGTTATTACGGAAATCTGTATGGAGCTTCTTCAAAAAATTAAACATAGAACTGTCATATGATCCAGCAATTCCACTGCTGGTTCTATACCCAAAGGAAATGAAATCAATATGTAGGAGAGAGATTATCTGTATTCCCGTGTTCATTGCCGCACTATCCACATTCACAAAGATATGGAAAAACAAATCCAAGTGTCCACTATGGGTGAATGGATTTTTAAAAATCTGATAGATTTTTAAATGTGATTCAGACTTAAAACAAAAGAAGGAAATTTTGTCATCTATAACAACATGAATGAACACTATGCTCACTCTATGGAGGGTACTATGCTAAGTGAAGGAAGTCAGGCCTAGATAGTCAGACACTGCATGACCTCACTAATATGTGGAATCTACATGTAAAGAGCAGAATGGTAGTTAGCAGCAGCTGAGGAACGGGGAAGAAGAGAGAGAGGCCAGTCAAAACTACTTTCTTCACGGGTCCTCAGTTTCAGTTTTAAATATTTGTAGCAATTTGAGAAAGTGTTGTGGACCAGAGATAGAGTTTAAGAAATGAACTCTAATCTAAATCCTAGTAATAAAACACATAAATATATGCCTGTTATGTGACCTGAGTCAAGTAACTTAAACGTGGTAAGTCACAGTTTAATCACTGGTAACAATGAGAATCATATTAACTCTTAGGTTGAGCCATATGAAATTTCCATTTTTGTAGGTCCAATATCAGCAATACAGTTCAACCTCTCTGAAAATATATGATATAGACATTAAATGACCTATGTAAGTGTGTGACAAGCCCAGAAATTTGACACAGTGTGTTTTATGACAATACTCTTATACTCAAATCTCTCATTAACATTTTCATAGTACCAGTAAGAGTCACTAATAAATATTAATATTTAAAAAAAAATACAAAGATTCAAATAGCAGGAAAACATCCTGGAGACCTACTGTGCAGCATAGTGACCACAGTTAATGCTAATGTATTGCGTATTTGAAAATCTCTAGGACCGCAGATTTGAAATGTTCTCATCACACACACAGAAAACAAGTACGTGAGGTGATGGATCTATTAATTAACTTGACTTCATAATTTCACAATATACACATACATCAAAATGTCTTGTATATACTTCATAAATATATTAGCTTTTATTTGTCAACTTGGAATAAATATAAATAAAATAAATAATAAATATAAACTATTAATGAATGTGTTTAAATGTTAAGAATTTGGAGACTCTAAGCTATCATCATGTCCACACTTCTTTTTATACCTATTAAGGGTAAGACTTACTAAGATTAGACAAAATCAGTCTGCTAAACCTATATATCCTAGTGAGATCACCAGTCACTGTTTTCCAAAAAAACAAAAACTTAGATTATAATGTAAGAGTAGACACAAATCAAGTCTCAAATTATTATCTCACTTAATAATAATAAGTCTCACTTATTATCACAGAATGTCTGCAAAGAATCAGAGATTCTGGCCCTCCAGAAACTGGCCAAGATGAATGAGACAGGAATGATTGGTTAAGCATCCTTTAATTTAACAAATATTTAATTTGTACCCTGTACCCTGTGTGGAGTTACAGTCTAGGGGTCTAACAACAACAAAGAGAAACAAGGAACGGAAAAGGATGGGGAAAGAAAAGACAAAAACACTGTTTCAGTCCTTGGAGAGATTACAGTCAAGTGATGAATACAAGCCAATTAGTGCAGTATGAGAGGTACTTTAAAAGGGAAATGGCTCTCTTTAATGGGTCCCGAGAATTGAAAGATCAAGGAAAGCTTCCCACAGGAAGTTACATGTAAATGAGACCTGAACAGCTTAGGGTACTGGTGATCTAATCAAATTTGCATATTTAAATGATCACTGCCTAAGGGAGGAGAAAGTGTAAGAAGCCACAACACTGAAGGGAGGCAGGAAGGAGAATGAGTGCTGCAGTGGGGCTGAAGAAAGTGGCCGGCTTCTCAGGATGATTGTGAAGGAGAATTAATAAAACGGGGATGATTCACTGGAAGAGGAAATGGAGGGGTTCCAAAGAAGGATGATGTCTGACTTTGGGTTGCTACAGAAAACAGACCTCCAGGCAAGGGGTCAAGTGCAAATAGTTGACTTATGAAGAACGAAAATATTGGCAGGAAAGTGAGGAAGTGACACAGAGAAGGAAAGACAGCCCATAAAGGGTGGACCGTGGGGGCAGTATTGTGCTGCAGGGAGTTAAGCCGCCACTTGGGGTGCGTGCATCAGAGTGCCTGGTTCCAGTCCCCCTTGCTCTGTGCTATCGAGAATCCTGCTAATGGGGCTGGGAGCCAGTGGGAGATGGCCCAGGCTCCTGACACCCACATGGGAATCCTAGGTGGATTTCCAGGCTCCTGGTTGGGGCCTGGCCCAATCCTGGCTGCTGTAGGCATTTGGGGGATGAATCAACAGATGGAAGTTTCTCTCTCTTCCCTCCACCCCTCCCCTACTCTATCAAATAAATAAATAAATAAAACTTAAAAAAAAGTAACACAGCAGTACAATTTAAGATTTCTTTAAAGGGGACGAGGGGTAGGGGTATGTAGTATATAGCAATGCACTGCTAGAGGGTAGGAAGATAATCTAATTATGGGGTTTAGAGGTGGGGCCTTTGGGAAGTGATTACAGTGGATGAGGTCATCAGGCCAGAGCCCCATGATTAATTTTTCATGGCTTCATAAGAGGTCACATAGACACATGCGTGCACTGTCTTCTCACATGATGCTCATCCTGCTGCCTTGGGACTGTGCTGACAAGAATGCGAGCAGACGAAGCCCCTGGACCTTGTACCTCCAGAACAGTGAGTGGAAACAAATCTCCTTTCTTCACACATTAGGCTGCCTCCAGTATTTCATTACAGTAAAAAAAGGTGACTAACATACTCATGATGCTGTGAATGTCTGGAGCATATCTCCTGCAGAAAGCCTGTGAAATGATAAAAGACAAACGTCTCAATGTTGTCCAAGAGGAGCTAGGGAGTTACAAAGCAATCCCCATGCATCATTGGCTAAGGGGTTTAATTCCCAGCATGTGTAGCCTACTCTTCACCAGACAGAACAGCTTTCTGTTGCTTCCTTTTAGGCCCTTAGGCAAAAAATAAATAAATAAAAATAAAAACCCAAACAGGCTATTGGCAAAGGGCAGGCAGGAGCACTATGGTGTGGCAAGGCCCAGGGGAAACCTGCATAGCTGACATCCAGTCTCTGGTCTGGAGTTATGGGGTAAGGATTAACTCAGATGGAGAACACAGGAGCTGTAGCAAGAGTTGAAGGGGAGTACTGGAGAGCAGAGACTGAACTTGATTTTTGACATGGGCCATTTGAGGTGTCCATGGGATATCTAAGTGAAGCTGTCTAGTAGACAGCTATGGGAACATGAGTTTCTGGAGCAATCTGAACAAAAACTACAGATTTGTGAACTGCCAGTCAAAAAATTCATGGGCGCAGCAAAAATCCCATGGGAAATTGTTTAGAGTAAGGAACAGAGATGGTTAAGAACAGGGAACAAAGAACACTAATGTTTATGAGAGTGAGAGGAGGAAAAGCCTACAAAATACCATGAGAATGAGAAGACACAACAGAGAGTTAGGAAGAAAACCAGAAATTTTAAGTGTCAAGAAGCTACATAGAGAGCAGTTCAAGAAGTACTGATTAAAAAATTAGTGCACACTGCAAAAAAAGCAAAACATAATACTAGTACTACTAATAATAAATTAAATGCAAAAGAACGCTATTGGATTCAGCAGCAAGCAAGTGTTTAATGACATTGGAGTGGTAGGCTGAGAGAGTCTACTGGATCTAACAAGCAATGTGTGTAATTATAGACAGCACCAGTAAATAACTGGAGGAGTTTTACTGAAAATGGGAAGACAGAGAATCAAAACCAAAGGCATAAGATAAAGAAGGATATTATAATGGTTTTTGTGATGAAGGCAAGTATCAAGAGAGAATTTTTTTGGTGAAAGGAGGATTTTTAGTTCATACAAAATAAAAGAGACTTTCAAAATGTCTTAGGAAGAGAACCAATAAAGGGGATGGAGAGTGAAGGTACAGGTGACAGTGCTAACTAGGTATTTGGGTATATAAAAGACAGGAAGGGATTGAGGCCAGGGGAAGCTGCTTAGATGGACTTTATTTGCTTCTGTTGAAAAGGAGGAGAAAAGTTACAGAGCAGATTAAGGTTAATCTGTAGATTGATGCGTTGCCAAAAAGAAGGTACCTGTGCATTTCCTCCTTGAATTAAGTGTTGAGGAGAGAGGTGTGTGTGGGGGGAGATCAGTGATGTCATAGGATTAAGGCTCTGATGGAGGAAATGAAATGTCTCTGTGGGTAAATGAAGAGTAAGTTGATGAGTTAAACATTGGTTTGATTTCCCCTCAGAGCTCAGCTGCTTAGGTGTGAACCCAGGGACCAAAGCATTGGACTTACTTGAGTCTGGGCTCCAAGTGGGTGAGAAGGGTGAAGAGGCAAGGGAGTTGCAGCAAGACGACTGAAGTGATGACAGTGGAAAACCTAAGCAGAACAGGGAAGCAAAGAAGAGCACAGGAAAGGGACCAACAGGAGAGATTGCTAGAAATGGTTTCCAGGTTCTAATCAAAGGTTTCTATTTCGAAAACTTGGGGTAAGGAGGGGGCATGCTAAGAGCACTACTCACAGTCAGAAACCTGTATAAAATGGTCAAAGTTCCCATTGGTTAGTCTGTCACGCTGGAAAGACAAAATAGGAGATGACTCAGAAACCAAAGTGAGAGATGAGAACAGGGACTCAGGGCTGAGACCAGGTGTGGCTAAAGAACTAACTCAATGGTCGTGGTGTATCTGCTGTGCGGTTCCTGGGCTGTGGGGTCCTAACTTGTGACCTTACTTTGAAATGGGGGGTTTGCAGATGTAATCGATTAAGAGAAGGACATTTGAATGGACCCTTATCCAATATGACCAGTGTTGTTACAGGAAGAAAAGACACACAGACACATGAAGTGCATAGACAGAATGCTATGTGCCGAGGCGGGGAGCAATTGGAGTGACGTGTTTACATTCTAAGGATGCCAAGGGTTACTGGCAACACCAAAAGCTAAAAGCCAGGTATGGGACAGAGTTTCCCCTAAAACCTCCGGAGGAAGGATGTTCACCAATATCCTGATTTCAGGCTTCTCCCATCCAGAACTGTAACTAAATCCATTTCCACTGTTTAAAGGTACCGACTCTGTGGTGATTTGTAAGGTAATTTTTGGATAACTAATATTCCTTTCTATGGGGGGTTCAAGAAGTTTACAGAAAATGCATCTTACAAAAGAAATGAATGAATTACAAATTCATTTTGCCCAAGAGTAACCTTATCTTATTTTAAATAAGACTGATTTTAAAGGCAAGAGAGAGAGAGAGAGATATGAGGATGAGAGAGAGAGAGAGAGAGAGAGAGAGAGAGAGATCTTCTATCCACTGGTTCATTCTCCAAATGTCCACAACAGCCAGAGTTAGGCCACCCTGAAGCTAGGAATCAGAAACTCCATCCAGGTCTCCCAACTTGTGTGGTAGGTACTCATGTAGATCAGAAATATGGAGTAGCCAGGACTCAAATCAGGCAGTCCAATATGGGATGCGGGCATCCCAAGAGGCAGTTTAACCCACCGTGCCCCAGCGCCTGCCTAAGCCTCTCTTCTTATTTACACTTTCCCATGAACTTTTCGAAGTCCCCTTTTACATGGAGTGAACCATCAGAAGGAATCTCCATGTGTGTTTCTACCTCTGTATGATTTGGCTTGGGTCACAGGTATATTTGATTATGTCCAAAGCACCAACAGATGCCAAACCGTGGTGACAGACACCAGCACAAGCCTCCAATTCTAACCAAAACCAGGGATTTTCATTCTCATGAAGTGTTGTTTTCAGCTCCAACCCAGCAATATGGTAGCTCGTTACAGTAAAGCTGTCCAGAGTAAGTTCAGCCAATAGGAAGAGAATTAAACCTGGCATCCAGGTTAAGAGTCCTGGCTCTTCCACACTTCTGACATAGCTTCCTGCTAATGTGACTTGGAGGTAGCAGCTGATGTCTCAAGTGCCTTGGCCCCTGCCACCCACGGATGGAGTTTTTGGCTCCGTGGGAGCCCTGGGTCTGACCCAGTGGTGCTCAGACCTGCCCAGGCCTGGCTGTTGCAAACATTTAGGGAGTGAACAAGCAGATGGAAGATCTCTTTCTGTTTCTCCCTCAGTCTCTGTCATTCTACCATTCAAATAGATAAATCAATCTTTTAAAATTATTTCTTAATGTTTAGAAGCATTAGCATATTTTAGACTAGAACCAATCACTATGCCAGAGTCCTGGGCGTTAACTGTATTTTCAATTTCAAAAAGAAGTAAGTGCACTTTTTCTGCCCATTCTATGTACCAAAATCTTAAATCTTATTTTTCCAGTGATGTTGACATACAAAGATTTAATGCTCTCATTTCTACTGATTGATTTGGCACAAAAAATGCATTTATGTGGCAGTGAATAAGAGGCATCCATGTGACCCTTTTCACTGACACACAGAAAACAGAACATGTATCATTGCTTTTTACATGAGCAAATATTGAGAACAATATCTTAATCAATCAATTAATTAATACTCCACCTTGTCTCACAAAGGTTCAAAAGCAGACTTGATGAAAAGTAAGGATTTTCTATGGCTTCAGATACTAAGGTTTCACATTTCACAAATCATTTAAAAATGTAAAGTAATAAACAGTTTATATAAATAAGGGAAGCAAACACCCCTGCCCTCAGGAGATGGTCAGATAATAAATATAGCCAAAGTTAGCCAGGCTGTATTCCTGGGACATACTTAAACTTTATGCACTAAATTTCATTTTCCCCAACTTTTCTTAAAACACAGGGGCATGTTAAGTGTATCTCTCATTTTCTAATCACTGTAGACACCTGGTCATACAGTTGTTGCATGCTTCTGTGAGTGCTGAGAAGACAAACAGCAGGACAAGCACCAGGTAACAAGAACCCCATAGAGAGTGACAGGAGGTGCTGACTCCACCAGGGTTTGGGAGACAGGCCCGCCTCGCTGCCTACTGACCCTATGCAAGGAGAAATATGGACTTAGTATTACTAGATGGCCTAGTTCTCTCTTTTTTTGTTTTTGTTTTTGTTTTTGTTTTTGTTTAGAGGAGAGACAGAGAGAACGGTCTTCCTTCTGTTGGTTCACCCCCTAAATGGCCGCTACAGCCAGCGCGCTGCACAGATCCAAAGCCAGGAGCCAGGTGCCTCTTCCTGGTCTCCCATGGGGTGCAGGGCCCAAGCACTTGGGCCATCCTCCACTGCCCTCCCAGGCCACAGCAGAGAGCTGGACTGGAAGAGGAGCAACTGGGACAGAACCGGCGCCCCAACCGGGACTAGAACCCAGAGTGCCGGCGCCGCAGGTGGAGGATTAGCCTAGTGAGCTGCAGCGCCGGCCAAGGCCTAGTTATTTTAAACAGATTTTATACAAGTTCTCCAGATATTTTTAAGCTTTTGAAACTACTTTCTCAACTGTTTTTGTAATGTGTATAAAAAAGAGAAAGTAGTTTCCAAACTATTGGAGGCCAAACACCCATGCCTGAGAGCAGATTTAGTCAATGGGTTCCTAGTCGGCAATGTCAGTAACCCTTCCATTGTTTTTTACTGTGATAACAGCATATAACATAAAACTTCCCATTTTCTGTTAAGTGAATGATGTGTCCTCTCTGCCCCCAAAATTCATCTGCTGAAGCCTAACTACCATTGTGGTGGTTTTAGGAGGTAGGGTCTTTGGGAGCTGACTGCTGTGTTGGGCAGAATGACATCAGCAGGGCAGGTATTTGTAGAGTGGTTAACAAGCCACCTGGGATGCCTGCATCCCATATCAAAGAGCCTGCATTCAAATACTGGCTCTGCTTCTGGTTCCAGCTTCCTGCTAATGTGCAGCCTATAAGGCATCAAAGGATGTCTCACATAACCGGGTACCTGCCACCCATATAAGAGACTCAGACTGAGTTCTAGGCTCCTGGCTTTAGCATGGCCCAGTCTTGGCTGTTGTGGGCATCTGGGGAACAACCCAGTGGATAGCAGATTTCTGCCTGTCATCTGTCTCTTCCTTTCGAATAAAATAAAGTTTTTAATGATATCAGTGCACTTATTTAAAAAAACTCCAGAGAGCTCCCTCACCCCCTCCTCCAGCGAGGGCACAGCAAGGAGACAACTTTCTGTAAACCAGAAAGCGGTTCCTCATCAGACAGCAAAACTGCAGACGATTTAATCTACAACTCCTCAGCCTCCAGAACTATGAGAATTAAATTCCTGTTGTTTACAAGCCAGCCAGTTTTTGGCATTTCATCATAGCTGCCTAAACAAGCTATAACTATTATACTATTATAACCACTTTTTCATATACAACTCAGCGGCATTAAGTATGCTTGCCATGTTGTGTAACCATCACAACTGTCCAATTCCAGGACTTTCTCAACATTCCAAAGAGAAACTCTGTCTTCCCTAATTTGATGTGTTCTTCTAGAAACAACTTTCTAATGAAAAGATAGCCTTGAGATGAAAATGCCCCCCCAAAGTTTTCGTATCTGTCGTTAACAGGACAACAAAACTTTCAGACTTCGATGTGAAGTCAACCAGTCTTCCAAAAGCCCTTGAGGAATACATTCTCTGCAAGACACCCATGCCTCTCCAGAAATCCTTGTCTTGACTTGTCAGTTTCTGTCCTGCATACCTACTGCTGATAGAGCTGTCACTCCAGGTGACCTGCCTCCTGACCTCCTGACACACCTGATAGGGCCAACTATGACAACAATCTCCTGCTGTCCTCCTCTGCTCTCCACACTCGTCAGCCCCCGCCTCAATGAGACCCCAGCACTGTGTGAGAACTTCCCTTTCCCTGCTGACCACTTAGGAGAACACGTCTTATTCTTGCCTCAGGTTTGGTAGTTGGGTCACTATTTGCCTATCTTCAGACAATAAACCTGTGTGCTCAAGAGCAGGTGTTTAACTTAGTGGTTAAGAAAGCAGCATTCCACATTGGAGTGCCTGGGTTCACGTCCCCTCTTCACTCTGGATTCCAGCTTTCTGCCAGTGCAGGCCTTGAGAGGCAGAGGTAACGGCCCAAGTAATTGGGTTCCTGCCACCCATGTGGCTAACCTATTGTGTACCCAGTTCCTGACTTCAACCCTGGCCATTGCAGACATTTGGAGGAGTAAGTGAGCAGATCTCTCTTCCTCTCTCTTTAAATATATATATTCTTCTTGCATATATCACCCATCTCTTCATTTGAGATTTTAGCACCCGGTTGGCAACCTTCCAGTCCACCTTAACTCCTGTCGTAATTTAGGCAACTTTAACATATCTTGATGACCCATTCAAAATACTAAGCTGGTTAGTTCTTGTAGTCTTCCAAGTAGCAGCCTGTACAACCACAAAATCAGAAGTCCCTTTCTGAAACAAAGTTCTGTGCCTCTCAGCATGTTCACACAACTTCCCACTCTCCCACCATCTTCCAAGCTATTAAGACTTCCAGTACAGGGGCTAGAACTGTGGCGTAGCAGTTAAGGCTGCAGCCTGCAGTGCCAGCATCCCCTTCGGGTGCCAATTCCAGTCCTGGCTGCTCCACTTCTGATCCAGCTCCCTGCTGGTGCACCTGAGAAAGCAGCAGAGGATGGCCCAAGTCCTTGGGCCCCTGCACCCACATGGGAGACTTGGAAGAAGCTCCAGGCTCCTGATCAGCTTTGCTCCAGCTGTTTTGACCATCTGGGGAGTAAACCAGTGGATGGAAGACCTCTCTTTCTCTCTCTCTGTCTCTACCTCACTCTGTAACTCTTTCAAATAAATAAAATAAATCTTAAAAAAAATAAAGACTTCCAGTGCACAATCCCATTGGCCTCTCTCTGCCCATGAGCCCCATTTGCCTTTACTTCTTCATTTAAGTACTTGCAGTTCCTCAGAATAACTCCTTTGCAAACACTGTAGTAATTACCTTGCCTCTTTGCCCTCTGTCAAACACACCAACTCCAACCCTAGATGAACCCAGCCATCTGTCTTCCCCGTATTCTCACTCAAGCTGCAGAAAACACACAGCTGAACTGATTGGTATCATCGAAAAGTCAACATCTCCAACCAAATATTGCTTAGCAACCTAATTATGTAACTCTAGTAAACTCAGTTGAACGCTTTCCTACACGATTATTTTGTACTTCTCACTCTTCTCAAATCTCCCCCTAAAAGAGTTCCTCTCTAAGGTCTATGACTATATTCCCTAAGCATTCACTTCTGTCTTTCATTGCTACCCATGCCAACATCTCCAGGCTGGGTTAGCTAAGTAGTTTTCTAAGGATTCTTCCTGCCATCTCATTGTCCCCTCCATGAATTCTCCATGTAGTGGCTACATTGATGTTTTGAAATGATTAATCAGGTTATACTATCCACCTATTTAAGATCATGGCTCCCATGACTTTTAGGAAAGAATCTAAACTCCTTGTTATAACTCTGTACCCTCTATGACCTGGGCCCCACATACCACCCCATTTTCATCCATGCCACTGTTCTTGTTTGGAACATTCTAGACACAGGAGTTTCACACTCTGAGCTTTCTTTCTCCTGCGTTGGCACATTCTCTTCCCTCTAACCTGTGCTCTCCATGGCTCCCTCAATCTTCACCCAGACAACTCCTATTCATTCTTTAGGGCTAACAGTCACTACCCAATCTTAGAGAACTCTGCTCTGACCAAATCCAACTTTAAGTTATGAGCCTTCTATTTCTTTTCCTGTGCTAATTATTCTCTTGTGTATCTCTCAATTTGACAGTTCTTTCAGGCTAGGAATCCTGTCCAATTTGATTTCTACTCCATACCAGTTTCTTCCTCTCTTTTTTTCTCTCTCTCTCTTTCTTTCTTTCTTTCCAGGCAGAGTTAGACAGTGAGAGAGAGAGAGACAGAGAGAAAGGTCTTCCTTTTGCTGTTGGTTCACCCCCTAAATGGCCGCCACGGCCGGCACACTGCGGCTGGCGCACTGCGCTGATCTGAAGCCAGGAGCCAGGTGCTTCCTCCTGGTCTTCCATGTTGCAGAGCCCAAGCACTTGGACCATCCTCCACTGCCTTCCCAGGCCACAGCAGAGAGCTGGACTGGAAGAGGAGCAACTGGGACAGAATCCAGCGCCCCGACCGGGACTAGAACCTGGGGTGCCGATGCCGCAGGCCAAGTGAGCCGTGCCGCCGATCTCCATACCAGTTTCTAACACAGTGTTTACTATATAATAACTAGCTGTAAATTGAGTGAAAATTTCACTCTTTATTTAGTAGGGAAAACTGTATGTACACTGGTATAATGTTGGTACCACAGTGTTGGCACAACCACTATGGGAAACTGTAGTTATTTACCAAGTTAATATGTGAACCAAATTCACCCACAGAAATAAACTCAATGTACATGTCACCTGAAAATGTGTGACAATTTCAGATATTTCATATCTGGGCCCACACTTGACATTGTTACTCTTTTAATGTTGACCATTTTTGTGTGTCTACAGTAGTATTGCATTGTGATTTTATTTTGCATTTTCCCAAATACATCTTTTCAAATGGTTAATGGCCATTTGCATAGCCTCTTTTTTGAGATGACCATTCAAGATTTTTGCCCATTTTTAAAAATGGAAATAAAGTATTTCCTTCATCAGATGTATGCATTATAAATATTTTCTTCTAGTATCTGGTTTCTTTAATGCTTAGTGTTTTTGTATTCTCTATAAGAACCTTGGCCCACCCCAAGGTCATAAAGATATCCTCCTCTGTTTTCTCTACACATGTAGGTCTTTGATTTGTGAGAAACTGTTTTCCATGTAACACATGAAGTGGAGACTAAGATTCATTTTTTTCTCCATGTAGGCACCTAATTGCCTTGGCACCATTTTTGGGGATAAAAATAAGTTCACTATCCTTCCTCCACAAAATTGCAGTGTTATCTTTGTTACAGATCAATTAACACAATACTATGAGTTTATTTCTGACTTGTTCTTCCTTTGGTCTAAAGGTTTCCTAGTCTTATACCAATACCACTCTGTGTTAAATACCTAGCTCTAGCTTTTAAACTCCAGTAGTGTAATAAATTCTCCACCTTTCTTTTTCTTTTTCAGGATTGTTTTATACTTTCACTGAATTCTACAATCAGCTTGGTTATTTCTGCAAAACAAACAAATAAGCCAAAACTAGGATTCTTGTTTGGAATTTCACTGACTCTATAGATCAGTGTTGGAGAAAATGGTAACTATACAAAGTCTTCAATCCAAAACCATTTCATTTCTAAAGAAGTATTGCAGTTGTCAGAGAAGAGGATTTTCCTTTCTTTAGATTTATTCCTATATATTTTATGATTTTTGATGCTATTTTAAATAGAATATTTTTACATTTTGGTTTGTTGTTGGGGAATACAACTGATTTTTATGTCCTTATTATGTTGAACTCACCTATTAATCATGATTAGATTCATTAGATATTCTATATACAAAATTATGTCATCTGTGAATAAAAGCAATTTCATTTTTTTCTAATCTTCATATATTTTACTACATTTTTAGCCATATTATATTGGTTAGGACCTCCAGCACAATAACTGAATAAAAGAGATGAGAGTGGATATCTTTGCATTATTTCCTATTTCAGCCAAAAAGTCTTCAAAATTATACTAAATGAGCAAGTATTTATCCTAACAGCTAAGCCACTGGTTGAATGCCCACTTCCCATATCAGAGTGCCTGGGAGTGTGCCCTGGCTCTGGCTCCTGGTCCAGTTTCTTGCTGATATGCACCCCAGGATGTGTGCCCAGGGAGGCAGCAAGTGATGGCTCAAGTTAGGTCCCTGCTACCTATGTGGGAGATCTGGATTGAGTTCCTGGCTTCTAGTTTTTACCTGGTCCAGTCCCAGCTGTTGCTGGCATTTGGGGAGTAAATCAACAGATGGAAGTTCTGTTTGCCTGTCTACTTTTGAAATTGTAAAAAATTATTTTAAAAATTTTAGTAAATATGTAATTTTAGGGTTATTCAGAGAAAATTTCCTTACTGAGAAACTTCTCTTATACTCCAAGTTTACTGGAAGTTTTTATCTTAACTGGCTGTGAATTTACCAAATACGTCTTATGAATCTATTAGGATGATCATGTGGTTTCTCCCCTTTATTTAACATGTTATGTTTGTATTCATGAGGAACATAAAGTTCACAATATCCTTTCCAGGTTTTGGCATTGAAGTTATGTTTTCTCATGACATAAACTATGGTGTCTCTCTCTCCCTAGTCCATGAAAATTTCTGCACAAAATTAGTGCTATTTCTTCCTTAATATTTTGGAAAACTCACCAGTGAAATTATCTGAGTCTTGTATTTACCTAAGGAGAAAGTTTTTAAATTACAGATTCTATTTGCTTAACAGACACAGAATCATTCATATTTTCCTTCCTTTTGTGTTAATTTTCTAAGTTATGGTTTTTACAAATAATATTCTCACTTCCTTCATTGTTGATTGGTGAATTGCTGTTGATTATATTTTTTCTCATACTTTAAATGTCTGTACCATCTGTATGGATGTAGCCTGTCTTTTCATGATATTAGTAATTTATGTTTTACTTCTTTCTCTTGATTAGTCTGGTTAGGGGTATTAATCACTTTCAAGAACCAACTTGTTATTTTTCTTTGAAGGACATCTGCTTTCCATTTCATTGACTTTTGCACTTATCTTAATAATCACTCTTCCTTTTATTTCATTGGGTTTAATTTACTCTTTCTAGTTTCTTCAGCTGGAATCCAAGATGTCTTTGATTTTCTTTTTGAACATATGTATTTAAAGTTATACAATTTCTCATGAGTACATATGTTTTGATATGTCATATTTTCATTTTCAATCTGTTCAAAATAATTTCTAATTTTGAATCTTTCCCTTTGAAGTATGGGCTGTTTGAAAGTATGCTCCTTACTTTTGAAATATTTCAAGATATTCTGATCACCTCTCCATTACTGATCTTCAGTTTGGGTCCTCTATGATTGGAGGTAATATTACGTCTCCTTAACCACAGGAGACAGATTCCCAGAACTTCTGTAGATGCCTGAAACCACGGTCGGTACTGAACATTATATAACTATATTTTTTCTCTATGCATACACACCAATGTAAAGCTTAACTTATAACCAAAATAGAGATTGAATCAGTAATCATTAAAACACTCCCAACAAAGAAAAGCCCAGGACCAGATGGCTTCACTGCTGAATTCTACCAGACATTTAAAGAACTAATTCCAATTATTTTCAAACTATTCAAAACAACTGAAAGGGAGGGAATCCTCCCAAACTCCTTCTATGAGACCAGCATCATCTTAATGCCTAAACTAGAAAAAGATGCAACAAACAGAACTATAGAACAATATTTCTGATGAACATAGATGCAAAAATCCTCAACAAAATACTAGCAAATCAAATCCAACAACACATCAGAAAGATCGTTCACCAGGACCAAGTGGAACTTATCCTTGGTATGCAGGGATTGTTCAACATATGCAAATATGTAAATGTGCTATATCACATTAACAAATTGAAAAATAAAAACCACATGATTATCTCAATAGATGCAGAAAAAGCATTCGATGAAATACAACATACATTCATTATAAAAGCCTTAAGCAACTGGGGATAGAAGGAACATTCCTCAACACAATCAAGGCAATATATGACAAACCCACAGCCAGCATCCTATTGAATGGGGAAAAGTTGGAAGCATTTCTACTAAGATCCAAAACCAGACAAGTATGCCCAGTCTTGCCACTGCTATTCAATATAATTCTAGATTTAGCCCAAATCATTAGGTAAGAAAAATAAAGGAATACAAACTAGAAAGCAAGAAGTCAAATTATCCCTATTTGCAGTTGACATAATCCTATATATATAAGGAAACCAAAAGACTCCACTAAAGGACTATTGGAACTCATGAGAGAGTTTGGTAAAGTGGCAGGATATAAAATCAACACACAAAAATCAACAGCCTTTGCATACACAGACAATGTCATAGCTGAGAAAGAACTTATAATATCAGTATCATTCACAATAAATAAAAAAGATTTACATTTCTTGGAATAAATTTAACCAAGTATATCAAAGATCACCATAATGAAAAATTATGACATTAAAGAAATAAAAAGAAGACACCAAAAAATAGAAAAATCTTCCATCTTCGTGGATTATAAGAATTAATATAATCAAAATGTCTATACTACCCACAGCAACTTACAGATTCAATGTGATCCCAATCAAAACACCAATGACATTCTTCTCAGATCTAGAGAAAATAATGCTAAAATCCATATGGAAACACAAGAGACCCTGGACAGCTAAAGCAATCTTAAACAACAACCAAAAGCCAGAGGCATCACAATCCCAGATTTCAAGACACACCACAGGGAAGTGATAATCAAAATTGCCTGATACTGACACAAAAAATAGACATGTAGACCAATGGAACAGAATAGAAACCCCAGAAATTAATCCACGCATGTACAACCAATTAACCTTTGACAAATGAGCTAAAATCAGTCCCTGGAGAAAGGATAGTCTCTTCAACAAATGATTCTGGGAAAATTGGATCTTCACATACAGAAGTATGAAACAAGACCCTTACCTTACACCTTATGCAAAAATCAACTCTAAATGGATCAAGGATCTATGTCTACAATCTGATACCATCAAATTGCTAAAGAAAATATCAGGGAAACTCTGCAAGACATTGGCTCAGGCAAAGACTTCTTGGAAAAGACCCCAGAAGAATAGGCAATAGAAGCAAAAACAGAACAAATGGGAAAGCATTAAGCCAAGAAGCTTGTTCACTGCAAAGGAAATGCTCGACAAGGTGAAGAGGCAACTGACAGAATGGGAGAAAATATTTGCAAACTGTACAACTGATAAAGGATTAACATCCGGAATCTATACAGAGTTTAAGAAACTCAACAATAACAAAACAATCCAGTCAAGAAATGGGCAAAGGACATGAACAGATATTTTACAAAGGATAAATTACAAATGGCCAACAGGCACATGAAAAAATGCTCAGGATCCCTAGCTATCAGGGAAATGCAAAACAAAAGCACAATGTCACCCCAGTTGAATGGCTCTCATCCAAAAATCAAAACAATAAATGCTGGCAAGGATGTGGGGAAAAAAGTACCCTAATACACTGTTGGTGGGAATGTAAACTAATACAACTATTAAGGAAGACATTATGGAGAATCCTCAGAAATCTGAAAATAGATCTACCATATGACCCAGTCATCCCACTCCTGGGAATTTACCCAAATGAAATAAAATTATCATAGGAAAGAATTATCTGCATCCTCATGTTTATTACAGCTCAATTCACAATAGCTAAGATATGGAATCAACCCAGATGTCCATCAACTGATGACTGGATAAAGAAAATATGCTATATATACACTATGGAATACTACTCAGCCATTAAAAAGAATGAAATCCTGTCTTTTGCAACAAAATGGATGTGACTGGAAACTGTTATGATTAGTGAAATAAATAAGTCCCAAAAAGGCAAATAGTGCGGCTGGCACTGTGGTGCAGCAGGTTAAGATGTGGCCTGAAGCACTGGCATCCCCTATGGGCCCTAGTTCAAGTCCCGGCTGCTTCACTTCCTATCCAGCTTCCTGCTAGTGTGCCTGGGAAAGCAGTGGAAGATGGCCTATGTCTCTGGGCTCCTGCACCCACATAGGAGACCCAGGAGAATCTCCTGGCTCTTAACTCCTGCGGGCCTAGCACTGGTCATTGCAGCCGTTTGGGGAGTGAACCAGGGGATGGAAGGTTGCTCTGTCTCTCCATTTCTCTAACTCTTCATTTCAAATAAATAAATAAATCTTTTTTAAAAAGACAAACATCATGTGTTTTCCCTGATTTGTGGTAATTAACATACAGAGCACAAAAACATGTAATGTGCATGAGTAAAATGGACATTTTGAGCTTGGATTATTTTTATAGCCCTTGTCTACACTCTTGAGGAGCAGTGTTTTTTCTACTTACTACTTGCTGAATTCTTTATTTGGTAAAGGGTTAAGTTTGTGATTAAAAAAAAATCTGAGGGGCTGGCACTGTGGCACAGTGGGTTCAAGCCCTGGCCTGAAGCGCCAGCATCCCATATGGGCACTGGTTCAAGTCCCAGCTGCTCCTCTTCCGATCCAGCTCTCTGCTATGGCTTGGGAAAGCAGTGTAAGATGGCTCAAGGCCTTGGGCCCCTGCACCTGTGTGGGAGACCTGGAGGAAGCTCCTGGCTCCTGGCTTCGTATCGGCACAGCTCCAGTTGTTGCAGCCATCTGGCGAGTGAACCAGCGGATGGAAGATCTCTCTCTCTCTCTCTCTCTCTGCCTCTCCTTCTCTTCTATTTAACTCTGACTTTCAAGTAAAATAAATAAATCTTCAAAAGAATAAAAAAAAAATCTGAAAGAATGTCATTGAAAAATTAAAATAAAGGAAGGAAGAAGGAGGCAGGGAGGGAGCAAGGGCAGGAGGAAAGATAGGGTAGGAATTATGATCTTAAATCCACATCTATGAAGTCTGTTCACCTTATATAGGTTTAACGAATTGAAAATATTCAAAATGGTTAGAGGAGAGAAATAGGCACTTTGCTTCTGTATTCTGAGAAAAGACACTAAAAATTCAGAACCTGATAGTTGAGCAATTCAACAGAAATGATGTTTTAATGTATGTCCAAGAAAATGTAATGACAGAAATCTAGAGAAGACTGCGATGAAAGAATGGCAAATATTTCAGGATTCAGTTCACTGGGAAATTCCATTGAATCTCTGCCAATAGTGATGTAGCAGGCAATCTTTTAATTGACATCTCTTAACGTTCTATCTCATTTTACCAGAAGAACAAAGATTGCAATTTTTTTTAAGATTTATTTATTTATATGAAAGTCGGAGTTACACAGAGAGAGAAGGAGAGGCAGAGAGAGAGAGAGAGAGAGAGAGAGAGGTCTTCCATCTGCTGGTTTACTCCCCAGTTGGCTGCAACAGCAGGAGCTGAGCCGATCTGAAGCCAGGAGCTAAGAGCTTCTTCCAGGTCTCCCACGTGGGTGCAGGGGCCCAAGGACTTGGGCCACCCTCCACTGCTTTCCCAGGCCACAGCAGAGAGCTGGATTGGAATTGGAGCAGCCGGGACTGGAACCGGCGCCCATATGGGATGCCGGCACTGCAGATGGCAGCTTTATCTGCTAGGCCACAGCACCGGCCCCAAGAGTGGATGATTTTTAAATACTAAGTTATGTCTTAAGAACACAAAGAGACAGGATGAACAGAGCTACTGAAATACTTTATAAATTCTAGGTGGGAATAATAAATTGTTTAAAAAATAAAAGATTTTTTAAAAAAATGCTTAATTGATAATCAGGAGATTATGTAAGAGATTAACAATAATAACCAGAGGCAGATGTTTGGCCTAGCAGTGAAGCTGTGGTGAGGATGCCCATGCTCCCCCTTGGAGTACCTGGGTTTAGTATCAAGCTGTGGCTTCTAATTCCAGGTTCCTGCTAATGTTGACCTTGGGAGGCCATGGTGATAGCTGTGGTTGAGTTCTTGCCACCCACATGGGTGACCTGGATTGTGTTCCTGGCTCCCAGCTCAGACTCCCCTTCCATGGCGGGCATCTGGGGAGTGAACCAGTGAGCAGGAGCTTTCTCTCTCTCTCTCTGTCTCTGTAATAAACAAAAAGTTTAAAAGTTCGTAAGTAGAACAATTATAATAATATAATAATTACTTAAAACCTACAAATTATCTATCTCTTGTATTTTCCATTTAATTTTCTGGGCCACAGTTCACTGCATATAACTGAAACTATGGAATGTGAAACTTTGGATAAGAGAGGATTACTGCACACTCTGGGAAATACCAGACCCTTGAAATTTAATGAAACTTGATTTAATACACAGAATGTAATCTTTTACATACATATACTGTTTCAAATACACTAATACACTAAATATATATATGTATATATATATTTATCCATGTTTATTAGGTTGGGTTAATTGACAATGTGGTTCAAATCTTCCATATCTTTACTTGTGTTTTATTGTTACTTTGTCCATTTGGGCTGCTATAAGAAAATACCTTAGGCCAGCACCACGGCTCACTTGGCTAATCCTCCGCCTGCAGCGCCAGCACCCTGGGTTCTAGTCCCAGTTGGGGTGCCAGATTCTGTCCCGGTTGCCCCTCTTTCAGTCCAGCTCTCTGCTGTGGCCCGGGAGTGCAGTGGAGGATGGCCCAAGTGCTTGAGCCCAGCACCCCATGGGAGACCAGAAGAAGCACCTGGCTCCTGGCTTTGAATCGGCACAGTGTGCCGGCCGTAGCGGTCACTTGGGGGGGTGAACCAACGGAAAGGAAGACCTTTCTCTCTGTCTAACTCTGCCTGTCAAAAAAAAAAAAAAGAAAAGAAAGAAAGAAAGAAAAAAGAAAACACCTTAGACTAGGTAATTTGTAAGCAATAGAAATTGATTTGTCACAGTCCTGGAGGCTAAGAAGTTCACTATAAAAGTGCCAAGCGATCCCATGTCTGGTGAAGACTCCCCTTTCTGCTTCATAGCTCTTACACTGTCCAACTGTAGAAGCAGGAGCAGAAATGACAACCCTTCCACAACCTTCTCCCAACCCTTCCACAGGGCACTGACCCCATTCATGACAACAGAGCCATCACCACCCAACTGCCTCCCAAGAGCCCCACTTTCCAATACCACCAGGTTGGCAATTCAGTTTCACTACATGGATTTGGGAGGGGGTATATTCAGACCACACCAGTTACTGAGGGGTGCTAAAATCTTTTAGTTGGGTTTGTATTTATTGACTTCTCTTGTTCTGTTGTTTTTGTGTTCTTTTTTTTTTTCATGTAGTTAGGTGCATACAAATTTATTTTTATTGACTTTCTGTTGACTTGACCCATTTATTATAATGAAATATCCATCTTTGTTTCTTGCTTTAAACTCTCTTTAATATTATTAAAGACACATCAGCTTCCTTTTGGTTAGTGTTTGTACAGCACAAGCTTGCTCATCTATTTGTTTTTAAATTGTCTTTATTCTTTTGTAAACAACATAGTTTTTTTTTTTAAAGATTTATTTATTTATTTGAAAGGCAGAGTTACAGAGAGGTAGAGACAGAGAGGTCTTCCGTCTGCTGGTTCACTCCTCAGATGGCTGCCATGGCCACAGCTGTGCCAATCCAAAGCCAGGAGTCAGGAGCTTCTTCCCACGTGGGTACAGGGACCCAAAGACTTGCGCCATCCTCTCCTGCGTTCCCAGGCCATAGCAGAGAGCTCGATCGGAAGCAGAGCAGCCAGGACTCGAACCGGCGCTTATATGGGGTGCTGGCACTGCAAATGGCGGCTTTACCTGCTATGCCACAGTGCCAGCCCCATAGCTGGGTCTTTTGAAAAGCCAACTTGCCTACCTCAGTTGTTTGGTAGGAATGTTTAATCTGTTCACATGTAATGTAGTCTAGGGTTTGATTTGCTTCTAACTCTGTGATCTTGCTCTTTGTTTTTTATGCATCCTAGCTCTGCTTTGTTCCTTTATTTACCTTCCCTACCTACTTCTGAATTAATCAATTTTTTTTACTGTTGTATTTTATCTCATCCATTAGCTATTTGGTTATATCTTTGTGTATTTTCTCTTAGTGGTTTAGTGGCTACCCGAAAATTTGCACATACATACTTGAGTTATTACAGTCTACTTCCCGAACACTGCCAGCACATCTCTCCTATCCTGTGTGCTATGGTTGTCACATATTTTACTTCCACGTATAAACTCCTTAGGACATAATTACCATGGTTGCTTTCAATAGTCAATATGCCCTTGTATTTACCCACGTATTTATGCGTTCTGCTTTTCATTCCTTCCTATGCCCATGTGCTTTTATCAGGGGTTGTTTTCCTTCAGCCTGAAGAACTTCCTTTAGTCCTTCTTAGAGTGGCCATGTACTAGAAGTAGAATTCCTTAGCTTTTGTTTATCTAGTTCCTTTTTAGCCTTCATTTTTGAAGGACATTTTGATTAGTCAGAATTCTAGCACAGGATTTCCTTTTTTACTCATTTTTAAGCACTTTTAAAATGTCAATATATTGGCTTTTGACTGTTGAAAATTTAAACGTCTTTATTTTCTCCTTTCAATATAATGTGACTTTGCCTGTCCCCTTTGGCTGATTTGAAACTTTTCTCTTTAATGCTGGCTTTCAAAGATATGCTGAGCAACAATTGTTTGTTTTTAAGTTACTTTGGGTTTATTAGGATTTTTGGACCTTTGGATTGACATTTATATTCAAATTTGTAAAATTCTCAGTGACTGTCTCATGTTGCTTCCTATCCATTCTTTCTTCCCTCCTTACAGGACTTCAGTAACACAATGTTATACCAGATGTGTGTATCCCATATGACTCTTGCTTGGTCTGTTTTATTCTTTCCAGTTTTACCCCTGTACTTATATTCAGATATTTTTCTATTGATTTGTCTTTGAATTCACTAACCCTGTATTTCCCGTTTTCCAGTTTTATGTGAAACCCGCTCTGTGAACTTTGAAGATGATCTTCTTTCTATTTCTAGAATGTCCACTTATTTTTAGAAGATCCTAATTCTGCTTCAATGCCTCATCCTTTTATCTGTTTTCCCATGTTTTCTTCTATGAAAACTACTTATAACAGTGAATGTCCACGTCTGCTAAGTTAACAGCTGGATGACCTCATCTGCTTCCATTATCTCCTTTTTTTCTTGACTGGATTTCCTGTTTCTTTGTATTTTATACAATTTTGTATTTTATGATGAATATTGTATATAAAAGACTAGAGAGATTAAAATTATTGCTCTTTCTGCTCCAGAGAGGGTCTGTGAGCAGATGAAGTGAGGGGCGGGTCATCTCGACCCAACCAGACAAGGTGTTTGGAGCTGGCTTGCACCTTTTGTCAGACTCACTCCATCTGTGATCTCAACCATCTTGAGGGTGAGACCTTACCGTGTTTGTAGTGGATTCCACTCTCTCCCAAACAACGAGAGACTCCTGGGGATTCTATTTTGCCCTCCAGTTCAGCTCCCTTCTTGGGCACTGTCTTTCTGCAGTTTTGACTGAGATTGGCAAGTCTCTGTCTCCTCCACCTGAAAGTGCTGCCTTTTGGAGATTCAGAGAGTTTAGGTCTTTGGCTTCCCGGGGAAATGTTGTGAAATGAATACCACATTTATATACGGTCAGTCATGACTTGGTCCTTAGCTGATTCATCTCTGTCTTTGTGGCTCAGCCTATCAGCATATTACACTGCCTTAGCACTCAGCAGACATCCCTGGTGGAGGGCTGTGAGGACGGCTGTTCATTTGATAATCCTGTAGATTCCAACTCATCTATGTCAACCCACAAAGCCTTAAAAATTCTGGTTTTCTTTTTCCTTTAAGTACAGTTGCTAGCTCGGTGCCCAGACTCAGCAAATGCCTTCAGTCAACCTCACCTTACATAGCAAAGTCTTTCCTCTCTCTAGAATTACTTCTCTAGTCTCATATGCTTCCATATATATCTAATACCTTTTAAAACATGACTTTTAGGTTGTGATACAGCAGGATAAGCTACTCAGATTCTATAATGGAGTACTGGCTGGAGTCCAAGTCTCTGCTTCCAATTCAGCTTCCTGCTAATGCATGCTGGGAGGCAGATGATGGCTGAAATGCTTGGGCCCCTGCCATCCACATGGAAAACCCAGATGGAGTTCCAGACTCCAGGCTTCATCCTGGCCCAGGCCCTGCTGTTGTAGGCATTTGAGAGGTAAGCATTAGAGGTCAGTTCTCTCTCTCTTTCTCTTACTCCCTCTTGCTCTCACTCTTTCAAGCAGGTGAAAATAAACATTCTTTAAAAAAAATACGAGTTTTGTAATCTCTTTGCTTCTAGTTGTGGCATCTTCTGGCTACTATCACATCATACGCAGAAGCAGAAATGCTCATGTCTCTACTGATTTTTTTTATCTCAATTAAATTTTTATTTATTTATTTATTTAAGATTTATCTTTATTTATGGCCAGCACTGCAGCTCAATAGGCTAATCCTCTGCCTGCGGAGCCTGCACCACAGGTTCTAGTCCCGGTTGGGGCGCCGGATTCTGTCCCAGTTGCTCCTCTTCCAATCCGGCTCTCTGCTGAGGCCCAGGAGTGCAGTGGAGGATGGCCCAATTCCTTGGGCCCTGCACCCGCATGGGAGACCAGGAGAAGCACCTGGCTTCGGATCAGCGCGGTGCACCGGCTGCGGCGGCCATTGGGGGGTGAACCAATGGAAAAGGAAGACCTTTCTCTCTTTCTCTCTCTCTCTCACTGTCCACTCTGCCTGTCAAAAAAAAAAAAAAAAAAGATTTATCTTTATTTATTTGAAAGGTAGAGTTCCAGAGCAGGAAAGACACAGAGATATTCTTTTTTAAAAGAGAGTTATTTATTTATTTATTTGAAAGGCAGAATTACAGAGACAGAGAGGGAGAGAGAGGGAGAGTGCCCATATGGGATGCTGGCACTTCAGGTGGCAGCTTTACCTGCTGGCCCCTATTTATTTATAAAATTTATTTCATTTACTTGAAAGGCAGAGTGACTGGGGCCAGCACTGGCATAGCAGGTAAAGCCACGGCCTTCAATGCCAGTATCCCATATGGGTGTTGGTTCAAGTCCCGGCTGCTCCACTTCCAATCCAGCTCTCTGCTATGGCCTGGGAAAGCAGTAGAAGATGATCCAAGTCCTTGGGCCCCTGTACCCACGTTGGAGACCGGGAGGAAGTTCTTGGCTCCTGGCTTCAGATCAGTGCAGCCATGGAGTGAACCAGCAGATAGAAGACCTCTCTCTCTCTCTCTCTCTCTCTGCCTCTCCTCTTTCTGTGTAACTCTGACTTTCAAATAAATAAATCTTAAAAAAAAAAAAAAAAAGGAAGGCAGAGTGACATAGAGAGATGGAGAGACAGAGTTACATCCACTAGTTACAAACCCAATGAGCCACAATGGTCAGGGGCTGGGCCAGGCTGAAGCCAGGAGGCTGGAACTCCATCTGGGTCCCATGGATGAGTGGCAAGGGGCCCAAGCACTTGGGCCATCTTCCACCGCTTCCTCAGCACATTAGCAGGAAGCTGGATCAGAAGCAGAGCACCTGGGACTGGAACCAGTACTTTGATATGGGATGCCAGCACCACAGACCATATATGCTTAACCTGATGCATCACAACACCAGCCCCATTTCAATGTGATTTAAAATAATAAAGAACAGGCCAGCACCGTGGCTCAATAGGCTAATCCTCCACCTTGTGGCGCCGTTATACCGGGTTCGAGTCTGGTCGGGGCGCTGGATTCTGTCCCGGTTGCTCCTCTTCCAATCCAGCTCTCTGCTGAGGCCCGGGAGTGCAGTGGAGGATGGCCCAAGTCCTTGGGCTCTGCACCCGCATGGGAGACCAGGAGAAGCACCTGGCTCCTGGCTTCAGATCAGCATGATGCACCGGCCAAAGCGCGCCGGCCGCGGCGGCCATTGGAAGGTGAACCAACAGCAAAAGGAAGACCTTTCTCTCTTTCTCTCTCTCACTGTCCACTCTGCCTGCCAACAAACAAACAAACAAAAAGAACAATATCCTAAAATATGATGGGCTCAAAAAGTTCATGACAGATGGAATTAAAAATAAGTTGTGAGGTCCCTCTCTCCACCTTCCTTGCCTTTCAAATAAATGAATCAATCTTGAGGGGGGGGGGAGGAGGTAAAATTTGAAACTTATGTGTAGAAACTTCAAAAAGTTCACGGAAATGCATATTACAAAAAAACTGCACAGGCTTCAAAAAACGTTTGCACCAAAATAAACATCTTTTAATCCTCTTTTCCGGGAACTTTTTGAAATACTCTCATATCAGTCCAGGTTAAATAAAAATTTCTGGTGGAGCAAACTTTGCTTTTTATTTTGCAGCTAAAAGGATACCAGTACTTACTTAAAATAAATTCACTAGTAGCAAATACAGGGGAGGCATATCAGCTCCAAAGCTAATATGGAACAGATTTCTAGTCTTTATGCATACCCATGTTTCCTCTTTATGGGGATGCAGAACAAAGTCCTATTTCCAAGCTTAGCTGTAGCCCATGGTTCTGCGCAAACGCAGTATGTGTCACTTCTAGGCAGAGGCATCTAAGAGTGAGAGTTCTCTACACTGCCTGCCATGGCAACAGAGAGGTCACGTGTCTAGACATGAAGCCCTTCAGCCTGGGTCTCTGAACCACTGCTGGGATTGGGAGAGCTGGAGAGTCGCTGGAGCCACAGACTTTACATCAGTAAAAATTAACTTAAATGTGCTGAGTCACTGAGTTTTCAGGACACACCTGCATCTCGGCAGTCTACTCTGCCCAGGAAAATACAAGTAAGGAATACCTAGACTAGCATAAAGACAGAGTGATTTTTCTGATTATTTGCTGTTTTACAAAGTCCAAACTCTAAGAATCTAGAAACTGCTGTTTGAACTATTAGATACAAAAGGCAATGATTAAACTGTTGAAATCCTTACTTAATGTATACTAAGCTGATCTTCTGTATATTAAGATAATCGAAAATGAATCTTGATGTGAATGGAAGGGGAGAGGGAGTGGGAAAGGGGAGGGTTGTGGGTGGGAGGGACGGTATGGGGGGGAAGCCATTGTAATCCATAAATCGTACTTTGGAAATTTATATTCATTAAATAAAAGTTTAAAAAAAAGGCAATGATTAGCATAATACAATTTTTCTTAAAAGCACGTTGGTGAAGAATATCCTTCAATTACGTAGTAAGGAGCTCCCTTAGCCTTTTTTTTTTTTTTCTTTTCTTTTTCATTTTACCTTTGGGCACAGACATGAAAAGCAAAGCTATATCTATCCTGAGCTAACCTATATCATATCCTATACATGAAGTAATTTTAGTGATACTATCTTGCCTATTAACACCAGGGACTTTCCAATCTCAGTAAATTAAATCTCTGTTTTCAAGGAGCAGCAGGTTTTAACCTTTAGTTCTTCCTCCTCTATTAGAGCAGACTCTTTGCCTGAGTGTGCTATACTCCAAACACCCCTCTCCTGGTCATCTTCTTTCCCTCTCCTTGACTCCTCTCACCTATGTTGGAACCTACGAGAATTCTACTGGGAAAGCAGTGAAGAACTGCATCATTTTCAGCTCCCACTGCCCAAGAGGAGTCCCCACGGAATATCTTCTCAGATAGCATAAATTTTAACTAGGAAAAAATATAATCTAGGAGATGAATTCTAATTTTTCAGGCTTGGCTGTTATTTCTCGGTTGGAGGGGGTAAGATATCAAAGGGGACGTCTGAAGCTCTTCCCATCTGTCCATGAAAATACCTTCTCCAGGCTGCTGTGTGTTCCACCTACTCATACAGGCCACCCTTGAGTAAGGTCATTTCTCTAAAGTGGACCTGACGACTGTAAAGCGTTGGGGGATTGCGTGTGTCCATTTAACCAGACCACGAGGTGCCCAGATATGTATTCAAATGTTCTACATGTGTCAGTGCAGGTGTTTTTGAATGAGTTTAATAATTAATATTTAAGCCAAAGCCAAAAAAGCAGATTGCTTCCCTGACGTGGGCAGGTCTGGTCTAATCAGATGAAGGCCTGGATAGGGAAGAAGAAAAAAAAAAAGACAGATTTTCTCCTGCCTGGCTGCCCTCAAGGGATTGTACTGTTTTTCCTGTCTTTGAGCTGGAACCACACAGCTGGCTCTCCTGAAGCTCTTGCCTGTCTTGGGACATCCCAGCCCCCGTAAGGATGGCAGCTGATTCCTTATCACGGCTTGCTGATGCCTCACTGGCTGAAGCAAGTCACTGACCAAATGCAGAGTCACGAGAAAGGCCACAGAAAGGACACAAATGCCCTGGGGCCGATGTATGACAAGAATCTACCACACTCACTGTAAACTGAAGAACATCCATAGCACGCCAATTATTTAGTCCTTGCCACACTGCATAACTCAACATCTGGGCAGGGGTACTCCCTAGGCAGAATTTCAGAATTTGTGGACATTTTGGGTGTTGTAGTGAAACACAGCCTCGCCATGCACATTGGATATGTATACTGCTTACTATAAATCATATATATACCTGGTATTTTCCCTTTATGTTGTGTTGTGAGCATTAGGTTCATTTTTTTAAAGTTGCATGCATAGCGGGTTATATGATCCATTTTTATTTCAGGATAATAAAATTATAATACAAAATGTTTGTTACAACAAGGCAGTATTTCATGTCTGACATTTGTGAAATAAGTTAAGTTTGAATCTTTTAAGGACTGACCTTCATTTGTTTGCAAACCCTGATAGCCTGATAAAGTGTCACTATTTTTAACTTGTTATTTTTAATATGCATATACTTTAAATTTATTGTTATTTATCTGAAAGGCAGAGAGAGACAGGCACACTGACAGATACAGAGATCTCTCACCTGCTGGCTCACTCTCAAAATGTTTGCAACAGCCAGATCTGGGCCAGGCCTGAGCTGGGAGCTGGGAGCTCAATTTTGGTCTCTCACGAAGAATTGCAAGGAGTAGTTGAGCCATCACCTGCGGCCACCCAGAGTGTGCACTGGCAGGAAGCTGGAATCCTGAGCCCAGCCACTCCACTCTGGGAACCTAAGCTGCCTCTTAACAGCTGTGGCAAACAGCAGCCTTTAACTTGTTACTTTTAATTTTGGTCTGCGTGTGGCGACAATGAGAGACAAGGTAGCAATGGGGGTTTCACACTTAGAAGCAGTGGGAAAAAAAATCACAAAACCACTCCCAGGTTTCTCTGCCAGACCCCCAAACTGTGTCAGTCACTTTCCTTGGCAGGGTAAGTTTGTGTCTGTGTTATTGTTCAAATGTTGAACTCGCTGTACAACAATATACACAGAACTCTTCTCTTGCCTGCGGGTAACAGAACAGATGGCGCACTTCGGAAGCCCAGCAGCTGGAGAGGAGGCTGCACAGGGCACACAGTAGGAGCGCTATCAACGCGGCTGGGTGGAGCTCCTCCGGCGGTTGCTCCCATCTTTCTCCAGGCCCAGGCCCCGGGCCTGAGAGGCGTGGCTGGAGCAGATGGCGCGTCCCGGGTGCCAGGTGTGCAGCGCGCCGGGCGCGGTCTGGGGCCCTGAGTTCTTTGGTCCGTGCCCCACCCCTTCTCTCCCCACGAGCGGCTCCACCGCAGTCTGCAGGACACGTGACGCCGGCCCGCCGCGGGCCAGGAGACCGGAGATCAGACGCTTGGTGGAGCACGCGCGTCCCTCGCGCGCCGCGCGCCCCTCTCCTCCTACCCGTGTGGCCGGGCAGGCCTTCCCACCTCCCCTCACTGCAGTCGGGTCCCTTTCTTCCTCCCCTGCCCCTCTTGCTTGCTGCGCTCCCCCTAGTAGGTTCCCTCCGCTGCAAACGCGCCGTCCCCGCCAGCTCTCACGCAGCCCCACGTGCAGGTCAACTGGTTTACTAACGTGGGCGTGGGGTAGCTCTGGTCTGAGCGTTTTTCCGTTAAGGCAGCCGCTTTCCCCCACGGTGCTCTGTCACTGCTTCTACTTGGCTGCTGGATTTGGGGGGTGGGGGTGGAAGCCCACGGGGTATGTCTCCACCCACACCGAGTGCTAGTCCACTGGGGTACTTTCGGGGGCCACCCCGCGGTCTTTGCAAGCAGCCCGCTTCCGGACGCCTGCGCTGGCCGCGAGAGCGACTAGCGAATCCTTGCGGGAACAAAGCAAGCAGAGCCCCCTTCCGCAGAGCTTGGCTTCCGAGGACGTGCACCCGGGGTGCAGCCTCTCCCTGTTACCTACTTGCCATCTGTCCCGTCTCTCCGAACCGAAACCGCCTCCGGCAGGTGCTCGGGGCCGAATTCCCCAGAGCGTCCGGCGCGCCCCGAGGCCAAAGCTCCAAACACCCTGCAGAGCCTCCGCGGTCCACGCGGACTTGGCGACCCCCTCCCCAATCAACCTTTCCCGCTTTAGCAAGGGAGATGCAGGGCACCTGGTGGCGGGGGGCCGGGGGAACACCCAAGGATTCGGAGGCAACCACTTGCCAGCCTCACCGCCCCCGCGCGCCGCGCGGGCGCGCGCGCACACACACACACACACACACACACACACACACACACACGCCCGCTCTGCGTGCTCAATACGGCCTCCGCCCTCAGGCACCACCCGGGAAGGGTGCGCAGCCGTGGCACGGAGATCGCGAGGCTCGAGGAGAGCATTCAGGGCGCACAGAACCACGGGGATCGGGCCCCCGCAGACAGCAGGGAGCCCAAGTGGCTGTGAGTTCCGGTCAGTGGCGGAACAGGGCGCCTCCGCCCACGGCCGAGCTGGCTCTGCGGGTAGGGGTGGGGATGGGAGTGGTGAAGGAGTCGAGCGCTCGGGACGCGACCCAGGGGCCGGCCGCGCGGCCAGTGGCACCCTCAAAACACGCCTGGAAGCCGGCGGGGGCCGCGGGGGCGTCCTCCCGGGGGCCTGCGTGCGTGCGCCTGTTGAGTGCGCGCCTTCGCCTCCCCTCCCCGGCCGTAAAACCCAAGCGGAAGGCGGGTGTTAAGATGCTGCTGACAGGATCGCCTGAAACATGTTTACAGTAGGAGGCTTTTCCTCCAAAAAGCACAGCCCGAGTCGATTCCAATTTATTTCCTCCCTGTGACTGTAATCGAAAGGCGAGGCTCCGCCGCGGCGCGCAGCAAGGCCGAGCACCGGTAATCCCCAGCGAGCCGCGAGCGGCAAAGCCTGCCCGCGCAGGAGTCGCTGCGCTCGGCCGCGCATTCCGGCTCCGGGAAACCATTTCTTTTCTCTTTTTCCTTTTATTTTTTTTTTATTTTTTTTTTAAGGAGGAGGAAGAGATGGGCTCTGCTCGTCCATGAGCGACGGGCGCCGGTTCTCCTAAGCCGCTCGCCCTAGCCGGGGAGCAGCTGGCGGGGCAGCTCATTCTCACCCGCTCCTGGTTCTTTTTGTTTTGTTTTGTTTTTTTCAAGGTGATCCGGCCACGAGAGTTGATCATCTGCCGAGCACGGCCACTACTAGATGCAAACAGGCTAGTCTTGGCTTGCCCAGTCTCCGGCAGCTCCTGGCAACTGAACAAATCCTAAATTTTTGATTGATTAAAATGATTTTTAAAGAACTAAATCAGAATTCACCAACACACCCTAGTGCTCGCTGACCGATTCAAGTGCCAGCTACAGAAGGGACTAGTCAGGGAGGGGTGCTGGGCTCCCTGGAGAGGAGGAGGAGGAGAGCGAGCTCCGGCCGTGCCCACGGAGTCCCACGTGCGCGCGCGGGCGCAGGGAGGCTCGGCGCTGCCACCTGGCGGCGGCCGCTGCCCAGATGGGGACGCGGCTGGCCGCAGAAGCTGCCCGGCTCCCGGTGGGCGTGCCCTGTGTCCGCCTCGGGAAACCCGGCAGAAGCCCTGGGTCGGCCTGCCTCAGCGCCACCGGGCCCCGGCAGACACCCGTGTTCTCTGCCTGTCCTCCTGAGAAGATCAGCAAGAGGGGGGAAATGCGGGCCACTGGTTTGGAGCGCTTCCAGGATCCTACCATGTGCTCGTGGCTCATGTGGCACAAAATGATGATCTCTAAGTCTGTTCTAAGAGTGAAAAATAAAATAAGAAAATTAAATAAAGCAGAGTCTTCATTTGCCGCCCCCCCCCCGGGGGGGTCCTGAGTTGGTATTTGGAAAATTACTGCTATGTATGATTTTTTTTCAATACGACCCCTGGTCCGGTCCAGTTTCCATACAGCATCAACCCTAGAAGATAGTGTTGTGTTGTCTACTTCATTAGGCAGCCAATCAGAACAAAAAAGCCAGGGTTCTTTCAGTTGACCAAGGCCAGTGGCATCCCATTCCCACGGTTTCTTTCCTGTCAACTAAATAACAAGGGGGTCCCTCCCTCCAGGCCAGTACCCCTGTATTTTATTTTACCTGCATACTGCTCAGGTCAGATGAGCTTCTACAGTCATAGTTTCTACAGCCCAGGCTAGGCACAGTCTTGCAAGTCCTGGAGATTTGTTGCTCTAATTTCATTCAAGGTTCTCCCCCACACCCCACCCCCAACAACCTGCACCTCTGTGCTAGGAACACATGAGGCCGCGTATAGTATCTTATTTCCATCTATATCATTTGTGGGAGTTTAGGCTGTGCAGGTGTGTGAGAACAGAAGAGAAATACCTTACCAAATACTACACTGACATTGCAAACGTAAGCTCATTATTTAGTGGAATAACTAAAAGATCAAATATTTACCCTCATTTAAAAATTTGAAATGTGTAGCTCACTGCTAATCAAGACAATTCATTTATTATTCCAAAATTAAGACTTTTTTTTTTTTTTTTGCAAAATTACCTTGGCTTTCTGTTACTACAGTTAAAAGAGTAGCATTAAGGATTACTGCATGTACTGCAAAGCCAGCAGAGGGAACACTGAGTACTGATTTTGTAGGGGCCACCAATTACCTGGTATTTGGGGGAAAAAAAAGTATTAGAGAACTAGTACTTTTGATTACCAAGCATATAAAGTGATGTAATGAGAACACAGAAATCTGGTTCTGCTTCATTATTTGGTATTCAGAGGCTTGATACATCCCAGTGTACAGACAGTAAGAAGGATGACTTTAATAAAAGGCCTTTGTCACACATTTTCTTATATTCTAAGACACTTAACACGCAAAAATAGACCTGCATCAGAAGTCTAATCACAGAAGTCTAATTACATGGTATCATCACAAAATTGGTGAAGTCACTAATACCCTATTTCATGAATTCTGAGGGAAGATCTTTCTTTTTCGTTTCAACACCTCTGGCACAGGGAGGCATCTTGCAAGGAGATGGCTGTCACCGTTTCAGAGGCAGTTTTTCTTCCTTGATGGTAGGTAACATAATGGTAGGTCTTAAAATCTGCTGGATTTGTTGAGATGCAGAAAATGCATCCAACAAAAACAGGAGACCAGTGGTTATTAGGAATGTACCCTTTTAAAATCTCCCTGCTTTAAGCATAAATGTAACTGTATATATGAATACATGAAATTTGTTCCCTTTATGTAAAATTTTTTAAGACGCAAAAAAGAAAGCATAAACATAATTACTGTCACTACTTTAACTGCCATTTTCTTCACAACATAGTGGTGGTGGAAGCATAAATGATTTGGAAATATAGTCAATTATATTGATATTCACCTTGACTGAATCATCAAAGTAGCTACATCCTCAAATCACAGCTGACATAAATATCAAAATAAGTATATTTTTTCTCTTTTTCATCCTAGTGAAAAGATTGGTTTTATGGATAATACACCTTTTAGAATAATTTTTATGTCAGATTGATATCATTTAGGGGTGTGTGTTTATTAAAAAAAGAAATGTATGATAACACACCAATATAGTTATGCAAAAATCAATGCCTGTGTGATTTTTTGGGGGAGGGCAGATGTTTCGAATTTCTTTCCCCTCTGAAAAAAAATGCATGTACCTTGGGTAGCCAATGGTAAAAAATTATCTGCCTTTACCCACAAGCACATTCCTGCTTGTGGCTGATCCTTGGAGGGTCAGATGTCTCCATAGTGTGGTTTTTTCCCTAGTAAAAGTCTAAATTTGACAACCTGGGCCTCTTGCCAGCCTCCATACTTTAAAAGGTTGACAAGATAAATAGAAATCTGTCCAGCACTAGTTTGATCTGAATTGAAAGCTGACTTAATTATGTTGGGTTGGCTCTACCTATCACTGGTCTCAAGAAAGTCAGGTTACCATTGCAATGTTGAGGATGGTCAAGTTGTTCTAAAATTTTGATCTTCACACACTGGGAAACGGACAATTTGTGTGGCCAAATTAGTGTGCACTCTGAATAGCTAGGAACACTTTCCCTGCCACATTCAGGCCTCCTCTTTCTTTAAAAATCAGTGAGGTGAGAGGGGCTGCTGCCACCGTTCATGTGTGGTTGGTTCACAGCCCAGCCCAACCCAGGTTTGACTCTGGAACAACACGCTGCTTCTGTCAGGGGTGTCTCTGGCATCTGAATTACCAAAGGAAGAGTGTGAACATGCCCCGAGGGTTTACTACACATTAGGTGTTTTGTAGTCACAAACTGATGGACCCTCCCCTCCCAACCACCATGGTTCCTGATGCCCCCATGTCACAGATGAGGACAACCGAGGCTTGGTGTCACATCCCCACATCCGGTCAGAAGCACCCACAGTCAGATCTACTGTGGACGCGGAGGCTGCGTTCTCTTCTGGCACCCGTTACCACCTCCACCTGCAATTTCCCCTTGCCTTGGTCTTTTAGTTCTATTTGACCCAAGTAACAGATGGGAGATGTATGGGAAGGGAAGGGAAGGGGAGCAGGGCGGGGGAGGAGGCTCTGAGGGCAGGGTGGGGAGAGACCGTGGGGCGATCTTTAATTCTGACAATGTGGAAAACACTGCTGAGAAAGCGAAATCGGTTTCCACCCGTCACCAGCCATGGTCACCCTGTGGACACTCCCCCTTTGAGGGGGCCGTGGTGCCCCGTTTGCTGTGTTTCCAGGGACAGCTCTGCTGTTTGGGCTCTCCAGAATTTACAGAGGAGTTGCAGCCATTAACCAGCCAGAGTTAACCCCTATTTGGTTAAGAGCGTAAGCAATTATTCTAAAAAGTCCTCCTCCCTGCCGTCCACCGACAGTGTAGACACGGTTCTTGGGGAGATTTACACAATACAATCAACATCTGCGCTGTACCTAGAATTGTTAAAATAATTGTGATGACAGGTGTCTAGGTACCACTTTCTTAATGGTTTTCAAGATCCACTGATTTATTGTGGCCTCCCCCTCCTCCACCCCCCACCCCCGTTTACATCTTTGGCTCTTAAGGAGTGAGGAACAGATTTTGCACTGGAGGCTGATTCTTTCTCCCAATGCTGAAAAGAACTAATAAAAATAATCACTTGGCTTTTAAGCAGAAAGCTTCCATTTGCAATATTTCACCCTCATCTCCCCACCCCCCCTCCAAGCCCCTTGTTATCTAACATAATGGTTAGAATACATTTCCGTCTCTCCCCTTAATAACTTCATGCATTAACATCCTCTTCACACACACCCCACACGCCCGCGCGCGCGCACACACACACAGACACACGCACACAGCAAAAGGAAAAAAGAGGCAGCAGAAATCTCAGCTGCACTCCTAGCCCTTTTAAAAAGTTTGCTCTGTAAATTGGAATGAGGTCAGATGTGGAGCTTCTCATTGCACGCGGGGATTATTATTGCATCGGGTTCCAAGCCAATGGGAGGCTCGCGGGCGGGGCTTGGCACGAGAAGCGTTAGTTACAGCGGCTGATTGGCTGCGGCCAGGACTGTGAAAGGATAAAGAGGCGCGAGGCGGAATTGGGGTCTGCTCTAAGCTGCAGCAAGAGAAACTGTGTGTGAGGGGAAGAGGCCTGTTTCGCTCCCGGGTCTCTAGTTCTTGCACGCTCTAGTCTGCACTGGAGGAACTCTGCCATTACCAGCTCCCTTCTTGCAGAGGGAGGGGAAAACATACATTTATTCATGCCAGTCTGTTGCATGCAGGCTTTTTGGCTTCCTACCTTGCAACAAAATAATTGCACCAACTCCTTAGTGCCGATTCCGCCCACAGAGAGTCCTGGACCAGAGTCTTTTTTTTTTTTTTTTTTTTTTTTTTGCTTTGCATTGCAAGAAAGGGACTAAGTGATACAGACTATGTCTCTTTCGTGAGCTACCGAGAGCGCTCCTGAACTGGAAGCAACTGCTTCAGGGGAAGAAGAAAAAAAAATTTTTTTTTTTTTTTTTAAAGAGACTTGCCTGGGAGGCGACGAGAAACTTGGAAGCCTCAGCAATCAGCATTCGCGAAACTCCGTCTCCACTTTTAGCACGGTCTCCAGACTCTGAGCCGACAGACAGCAAACTGCGGCGCGGTCGGTGAGAGAGACTCAGAGAGGGGAGAGAGAGAGAGAGAGGGAGGAGAGAGCGAGCGAGCGAGCCTCTCCAGCCTGGAAGCTACAACTCCTGCGCGACAGGCGGAGTTCTCCGTCCCCGCATCTTTTTGCGGACTTTTCTCTCCTCGCCCACCTCCGCCCCGGCGCGGAGTGGAGGGGCCCGCTCGGCCGCGGCGCGCGACCCTCGGCTCGGCGTGTGCTCGGCCCCGGGCAGCCGGCAGCGCCCGGCGATCGCGCCCCGGGCCGCCGCGAGGGTGTGAGCGCGCGTGGGCGCCCGCGGAGCCGGGGCCATGGTGCAGCAAACCAACAACGCCGAGAACACGGAAGCGCTGCTGGCCGGCGAGAGCTCGGACTCGGGCGCCGGCCTCGAGCTGGCCATCGCCTCGTCGCCCACGCCCGGCTCCACCGCCTCCACGGGCGGCAAGGCCGACGACCCGAGTTGGTGCAAGACGCCGAGCGGGCACATCAAGCGGCCCATGAACGCCTTCATGGTGTGGTCGCAGATCGAGCGGCGCAAGATCATGGAGCAGTCGCCCGACATGCACAACGCCGAGATCTCCAAGCGGCTGGGCAAACGCTGGAAGCTGCTCAAAGACAGCGACAAGATCCCTTTCATTCGGGAGGCGGAGCGGCTGCGCCTCAAGCACATGGCTGACTACCCCGACTACAAGTACCGGCCCAGGAAGAAGGTGAAGTCCGGCAACGCCAACGCCAGCTCCTCGGCCGCCGCCGCCGCCGCCGCCTCCAAGCCCGGGGAGAAGGGAGACAAGGTCGGTGGCAGCGGCGGGGGCGGCGGCGGCAGCGGCGGCGGCGGCGGCGGCAGCGGCAACGCGGGGGGAGGAGGCGGCGGCGCGAGCGGCGGCGGCGGCGCCAACTCCAAACCGGCGCAGAAGAAGAGCTGCGGCTCCAAAGTGGCCGGCGGCACGGGCGGCGGGGCCAGCAAGCCGCACGCCAAGCTCGTCCTGGCGGGCGGCGGCGGCGGCAGCGGCGGTGGCGGGAAAGCTGCGGCCGCCGCCGCCGCCGCCGCCTCCTTCGCGGCCGAGCAGGCGGGGGCCGCTGCCCTGCTGCCCCTGGGCGCCGCCGCCGCCGCTGACCACCACCATCACCACGCGCTGTACAAGGCGCGGACTCCCGGCGCCTCGGCCTCGGCCTCCGCGGCGGCCGCGGCCTCGGCCACCCTGGCGGCGCCCGCCAAGCCCCTGGCTGAGAAGAAGGTGAAGCGCGTCTACCTGTTCGGCGGCCTGGGCGCCACGGCGTCCCCCGTGGGCGGCGTGGGCGCGGGCGCAGACCCCAGCGACCCGCTGGGCCTGTACGAGGAGGGCGGCCCGGGCTGCTCGCCCGACGCGCCGAGCCTGAGCGGCCGCAGCAGCGCCGCGTCGTCGCCGGCCGCCGGCCGCTCGCCCGCTGACCACCGCGGCTACGCCAGCCTGCGCGCCGCCTCGCCCGCCCCGTCCAGCGCGCCCTCGCACGCGTCGTCGTCGTCGTCGTCGTCGTCCGCCTCCTCCTCCTCGGGCTCCTCGTCTTCCGACGACGAGTTCGAGGACGACCTGCTCGACCTGCACCCCAGCTCAAACTTTGAGAGCATGTCCCTGGGCAGCTTCAGCTCGTCGTCGGCGCTCGACCGGGACCTGGATTTTAACTTCGAGCCGGGCTCCGGCTCGCACTTCGAGTTCCCGGACTACTGCACGCCCGAGGTGAGCGAGATGATCTCGGGAGACTGGCTCGAGTCCAGCATCTCCAACCTGGTCTTCACCTACTGAGAGGGGCGCGCGGGCCGGGGAGAGGAGGGGGCCCGGGGAGAAGCGAGAGAGGAGAAAGGAGAGAAAGAGAGAGAGAGAGAGAGAGAGAGAAAAAAAAAAAAGGAGAAACGGAACGGATGAAGAGCCGAAACAGAAAAGGGAAACAGAGAAAACGAAAACAAAAAAATGTTTGAAGAAAAAAAAAAAGGAAAAAGGAGCAAAACAGTGCGCAGGGCCGGCATCGGCGCGCCCCCGCCGCTGGAGCGGAGCGCGGGGGCGCTTGGACGCGCGCTCCCATCCCCCACCCTGCGCCCGGCGCGGCCCGAGGGTGGACGGGGCGACCTTTTGGTGTTGTTATTGATGTTGTTGGTGATGATGGCAAAACAAGCTACTTCGAGTTTCCTCCCCTTTGCTTGAAGAGACCCCCCCCCCGCACCTCCTCCCCTTCCAAAAGAGAGAGAGCTTCCGGACTTGTCCGCGCCCCCAGCGAGCCGCCCGGCTAGGTTTTTGTTGTTGTTTTGTTTTTTGTTTTTGTTTTTGTTTTTGTTTTCTCTGAGAGACTGAAGGAATCTTAGCCCTCTCGCTTCGCCACCTGCCTGGTTTTGTTTGATTTTTGTGGTGTTTTTCTTGGTCCGGTGCGGAGGGGAGAGTGGGGGGAGTCCAGCGCGCCCCCTTCTTCCCTCCCTCCGTTCTCTCGCTCGCTCGCGCGCTCTCTCTCCTTCTCTTTATTTTATTGCCTCCTGAAGACAAGGCTGCGGGGAGGGGGTGATGGCGTCTGGCCGAGGGCAGAGGTTTTTAGGGGAGCGTTGGGACTGAAAGACTCCACGCTGGCCAGTTCCCGCCCGGACCCCACCCCCACCCGCCACCCTGCTCCCCTTCCTTCCTTTCTTTGCCTTTTTTTTTTTTTTTCCTGTTTCTTTCTTTCTTTCTTTCTTTTTCTTTTTTTAAATTCCCTCGCCCCTGCAGCCGGAGGAGGCGGTGAGGAGGGGTGGAGGCCAGCCGGGGGGCCGGCGCTGGGCAGTGGCCCGAGGACCGCGGCGGGGACGAGGGCGAAGGCGATGGACGCGCGGGCTGGCGGGGCACCTGCCGGACTGGAGGGGTGTGCGGGTGTGCGCGGGGCCCTGCGGGGCTGCGGTGGGACTGCTGGATGCGGGGCAGGGCGAAAGGTTTCGGGGGGAAAAAGAAGGTTTTTTTTCTTCTCTTAATCGGAATCGTGATGGTGTTGGATTATTTCACTGGTGGGGTTAATATAGCATGTTATCCTGTCAATCTTTTAAAGATTTCTGTATAAGACTGTTGAGCAGTTTTTAAAATAGTGTAGGGTAATATAAGAAGCAGATAGATGGCGCTATGTTTGATTCCTACAACGAAATTATCACCAGCTTTTTTTCATTCTTAACTCTTTAAAGGATTCAAACGCAACTCAAATCTGTGCTGGACTTTAAGGAAAAAAAAACAATTCAGGACCAAATTTTTTCTCAGTGTGTATGTGTTTATTCCTTCTAGGTGTAAATGAGAAGACGTGTTTTTTCCCTCACCGATACTCCATCCTCGTCTTTTCTTTTTCCTTGTAAATGTAATCAGATGCCATTTTATATGTGGACGTATTTATACTGGCCAAACGTATTTTTTTTTCTTATTTTAATCCCTTTTTTCTTTCCCTTCTTGGGCTTTCGTTACTTTCTTTTCTTTTTTTATTTTTTTTGTTAAACTTTATTTTTTCCTTTCTTTTTCTTTCTGCCTTTTTTTTTTTTTTGGTAGTTGTTGTTACCCACGCCATTTTACGTCTCCTTCACTGAAGGGCTAGAGTTTTAACTTTTAATTTTTTATATTTAAATGTAGACTTTTGACACTTTTAAAAAACAAAAAAAGACAAGAGAGATGAAAACGTTTGATTATTTTCTCAGTGTATTTTTGTAAAAAATATATAAAGGGGGTGTTAATCGGTGTAAATCGCTGTTTGGATTTCCTGATTTTATAATAGGGAGGCTGGTTAATATCTCACACAGTTTAAAAATCAGCCCCTAATTTCTCCATGTTTACACTTCAATCTGCAGGCTTCTTAAAGTGACAGTATCCCTTAACCTGCCACCAGTATCCACCCTTCAACCCCAGTCTCATAAAGAATAAGAGGGGTGGGGAGGGAGAATTGGCTGAACACTGTATGCTTTTCAGAAAAAAACAGTTGTCTAGAAGAAATACTGTTCTGTCCAGAGGCTTTAAAACTGGTGCATTTACAGCAAAAAGGGATCCTGTAGCTTTAATTTGTAAACCACATCTTTTTTGCACTTTTTTTATAAGCAAAAACGTGCCGTTTAAACCACTGGATCTATCTAAATGCCGATTTGAGTTCGCGACACTATGTACTGCGTTTTTCATTCTTGTATTTGACTATTTAATCCTTTCTACTTGTCGCTAAATATAATTGTTTTAGTCTTATGGCATGATGATAGCATATGTGTTCAGGTTTATAGCTGTTGTGTTTAAAGATTGAAAAAAAGTGGAAAACATCTTTGTACATTTAAGTCTGTATTATAATAAGCAAAAAGATTGTGTGTATGTATGTTTAATATAACATGACAGGCACTAGGACGTCTGCTTTTCTAAGGCAGTTCCGTTAAGGGTTTTTTGTTTTTAAACTTTTTTTTTTTTTTTGCCATCCATCCTGTGCAATATGCCGTGTAGAATATTTGTCTTAAAATTCAAGGCCACACAAAACAATGTTTGGGGGAAAAAGAAAAAGAAAAAAAATCATGCCAGCTAATCATGTCAAGTTCACTGCCTGTCAGATTGTTGATATATACCTTCTGTAAATAACTTTTTTTGAGAAGGAAATAAAATCAGCTGGAACTGAACCCTAAATCTTGACTTTTGTCATTATTGTGCCCAGCGCCTAACATCGGGAGGGGCCCTACTGTGTGTCGAGACTGCATAATGTGCAAATTCAGTTCCCAGAGAGAAGCCTGTTAAATGGCACCTGATTGAAGAACACGGAGCTCCTGACCCCGAAATGATGGCATCAGCCGAATATGTGTCAACTACATGCACGCTTTCTAGGAATTTTTCTGTTTGCCACATTTAAATTAAAGCGCCCTTTGTCTTGAAAATTTTTAAAGGGGGGAGGGGCAGCCTGTTCAGAATTCTCCGTGGACGAAACCAGCCGGCGGATCTTTCTTGAACTTGATGATCCTGAAGCTTTCTCCTTGACTCGCTCATTTTGTCTACCATCTCGCAGGAGCTAGAAGTGTTTTTCCGCTGATAAAGAACACATTAAGCCTGTTCAATTATCAGTAGATCGTCCAGGCTTTCTACTTTACCGATTGTGAAATGCAAATGGTGCTTAAGTTTCTCCCTCCCTCCGAAACCAAAAGATTATGTGGTGCTAAAAGCTTCCTTTTGTGCTGTTCCCAACGTGGGTATATAAATGTAAGAGACAGGCAACAATAGGGGTGGGCTGGATAAGTGGGTTCCGTGAGACCCAGGAGGAAAGCTGTCCTCTCAGTAGCTCGCACCTAGGGTAGGGATTTATACTTCCTTTAAGCAGCAGGCGCAGCAGGATTGCTGAGATCTCTCTGCTAGGAGAGAAAGTACCTGGGATAGCTAAGGCCTGTTTACAGTTTCGTTTGCACCTTGCTAAATAGCAGGATTTCCTGTTGATTTTGAGGGTTAACAATTGGCATTGACTAACAAAAGCCATCTTCACTTCCAAATGTCCTTTAATTAAGAATGTGTATTTTACACGTCTTCTATTTTTTCAGCACTGGGCAGGAGGGGTTAATAAGAAGTTTTTGGAAATAATCCCTTAATTATCTTCATTGCTTAAAGGTAAGAGCTGGAAGAAGAGATTTTTGGAGTCTGTTGTCCAAAACAAGCAGTTATTTCTGTTCAATAAAAATCCGTGGTTTACCCCTCTCTAAAACAATATAACTCTTGTGTTTCCATAGAATTCATCTTTTAAGGATAGCTTCCAGCTTCCAAATTTTTTTCATGGATGCTGCTAATGGGTTTTAATTGCATTTGTGTTTTGCAGTTACAATACCACATTTTTTTTAAGACCTTGAAACATCACATCTTAAGTTTCTTCAGAGATCTTTGCAAAAAGGGGAAGAACTCTTATGTAGAAAAGTGCTTAAATTTAATTTTTGTTCATCAGAGTGACGGTTTTTCAGATCCAAAGTATCGACACTTTGACATAAATTAAGCCCTTATGATGCATGTTTTAAAATGATGCTTATCTTATATTTTTATTTTGTAGAATTCTCCTGCTACAACTGTGTTTGTCCTCCCTTGATTTTCCATGTGAGAGCATATGCTGTAAATATTTTAAGGATTTTGATGACATTGCTTTAAAAATTAAAGCTCAAAGGTGTATGTTCTTCCTGGTGGGTGGTAAATGTAAGAAGCATTTTTATTCTCTTTCCTTTAAATCAATTTCTATTCAGAGAGCAAGGCATAATAAACCCAAGAAACAAAACAGTTCAGTCTTTGCAGATAATTTGGATCAATAGGAAAGCATACATTTCAGATTTTCTTTTAAGAATATCAAGCAATTTTTCTTTCAAGACATTGCTTCTGGCCCTGTGCACCAGCAGAAATATGAATCAGTGATCCTTGCTTAAGCAGGTTTTATCCATTCCTAGCTGAATCCCTTTAAGTGCCAACAGAAAATACAGAGCATGCAAGATGATAGGGTGAGATGAGTGTGCAAAGGCTTCTTGGATTTGCGTTGCCCTGCTCCGGCTGGCTGGGGTGTGCTGCAGGCCCTGACTGGCTCTGAGGGAGGAAAGCAAAGCTTTACTTGGGGAATGAACACCAGCATTCACCCTGTACTTCCTGTGTTTGTAGGGGACGTGTAAGTGGGTTGGGGAATGCTGTGAGTCAGAATTCATTATAAATTCAAAACAATTCAGGGGTTCCAGGGAAGTATTTGGGAAAATACTTAAGACCAAGAAAATTCAGAATTCTAGGAATACAAGTCCCCCTGACCCATTCGGATTTTTCAGGGTAAAGATTGGTCTGTATTTGTGAAGATTGGTCTTTATTTTTCTCCCTGGTGGTTCTGTGCCCTTCCCCCACCCCTGCCTCTCCTTGAGGTCCTGAAAGAGCTCCCTAATCCATATTCACGAATGTTTACCCCCTACCCCTCTGACTCATCCTGGGAAATTATCTCCATACACATGTCTAGATTTTTCACCCTGGCTATCATTTGACAGCTAAAGTGGAGGAGTGGGGGATGGAGTGCAGTGTCTCAGGCCTCAGCATGGTGTTTCAGACTCTGCTAAATGTCTACCACAATCCCCCCTTGCCCAGGATAAAGTGCACAATCCTACATGCCAGTCCAGGCCCTGCACAAACAGTCTCAGCCCACCTTGTCAGATCTGAATCTCCAAATTTGCATACTCTACTTCTTTGCACATAATCAGTGTTTAATTCTCATTTGTTGATTTAACATTTTTCCTTGTTTCCATGGGGCCTTAAGAGCTTCCAAAACGTATTTGCATTTTGTGCTAACTGTGGCAAGCAGGAAAACCCGGGCTTTGGTGAAAACCCGGGTTAGAATGCCGACTTTGTGACCAACTAGCAGGAAGATCTTGTTCAAATATCAGCCTCCTTAAGCCTCAGTGTTCTAAATCATTAAGTAGAAAGAATGCTATCTAATGTATAAAGCTGTTGTGAGAATTGAGTGAAATTGCACATGCAGAATACACGTGCATGCCTGGCTACCGTATGGGCTCATTAAAGTGCTGGTTCCTTACCTCATGCGTCGTTATAAAAAGTTAATGCATGGGCAAGCCTAGTACAGTGCCAGCAACATAGAAGACACACAGTTCTTAAAAATAAATCCCTGATTCAGTGTTTCCCCAGTCTGGTGTCTGAACCTCTAGGGCCAAATTTATCTGAGGGTTCTTGCTAGGCGTAGAGATTACACAGGTCCCAAGCTCACAGGGGGCTGGGGCCCTTAAGAAGCCCCCCCAGGTGTTTCTTATGCTCACAGAATTTGGAAAAATCACTGCCCCCACAGTGTTTTAGCATATTTTCCCAATTAATATGCAGGAAAGAGATTGTTACCTCCTATTTTTGCATGGAGAAATTGAGAATGGTTCAGTGACAGAGACCAAGAAGTCAGAAGTGAGAGAGAGGGCACTTGAAACCCTTTTTCCCCCGATTTGGAGGTGCCTTCTCCATTTGAGTAAGAGAGGGACACTTACCTGTGGCCCTGAGCCTCTGACAGGCTTTCCCCAGCTCTCTGACTCCCTGTTTTTTTTCCCCAAGGACTCCCCCACCATCCTAGCTGAAAGTGTGTTAAGTAATTAGCTGGGTTAATACGTATGTACAGTCTAGTTCAAAAATGAGTGCTAAGCGATAAACACAGAGACCAAATTTTGGAAGGAGATCAGAAATGGTATAAATACAGTGAGTAGAACTTCTGCTGTGTTGTTTAAAAGGCAAAACTTGCAGCAAGTGAGAAAATTGGAAGTTTCTCAGAGGCATGCTCTCGGTCTTTATAGAGAGGGCTACAGACTACCCATTATATCCTAATGAGATTGACCGTTGGCTACAGTTAACTTGAAGGGTTTTATGGTTTCCTGCATGTGTTGTTTTGCTTTTCAATGTTAAAAAGAAGAAGAAAAGAAAACCTCATATCGCCAAACGTTATTTCCCAGGGGGCTGTTTGATGGAGCTGCTGCGTCTTGGTTGTGCCTTAGTTAACAATGCTCCTCTGTGTGTAGGTCTGTTGTACATGCATAGGTATAGGTGATAATAAATTTAGCCCATTTTATTTTCTCTGACAGTTTCAGTTCAGGGCAATTGGTTTATGGAGGACTGCCAAACAAGTCAGGCCTCCATCAAGTCATGGCAGGAAGCTTCCAGTAGGGCCTTCCTTCACCCTGCAGACTTTGTATTAGAGGACAAAGTTATAATTCATTTTTACAGCAATATCGAAAATTGCTTTGCATCACGTATGAGACAGTCATATGTTACTCCAGTTGAGTTTAAGAAAGGGGTAGAACATAAGAGCCCAGTGAAATAGCATTTACTTCATTCGCTTGGTTCTTTAGATATTTCCCAGATACCTAATTCTTTGGCATTTCTAAACACAGTGACTGCGCTGTTTCCTGACACCACATGCATTTGAAAGGCAGGAGGTAAGTGAAGACATGATCTGTCACCTTTAGAAGGTGCTGCTGGTGGTGAATGTCCCTGACAGTTGGGCATTGTATGGTGCAGGTAACTGCTTTGATAGGCACTGAGCAGCCTGGCCCTATTCAATACTCAGTGAACTGCTGTTGTGTATGTGGCTAATTGTCACTGTCTCGGTGCCTGTCCTAACTTCCCCAGTTCCCGCACCTAAAACCTGTGAAAATCACCTCTTCTGGAATGCTTGACCTTCAACCTGAGTCTCTGCTTTCTTCCTCCCCTTTCCCATACCCCCTGTGTGAGCCTTTTATCTCTCCCCTTGTTTGCCAATCCCCTGAGAAGAGGGACTGAATAATGTATTTGAAGTTCCTGGGAAGTTATGGGGCTGTAGTCTGAGAACACACGGCACTGTCCTCCCCAGGCGGAAGTAGGTCCAGAGGCCTGTCTTTGAAATAGGTGGTGCTAAGTACTTTTGGGAATTAACTAGCAATTTTTGTTTAGTATTTTGGGAAAAAAATATTGGACAAAAAGATATTGCTGAAGTTTGAAGATTACTTTGTTTCCTAAATAATTTCCTCCAAAGACTGTTCCCAAATAGTGTCTTTGAAGATATTAATAGGTGTTCTGTGAACAAATACAATGGTACCATAAAAAGTTTGTGGAAAATGGAATTAAAAGATAAGTTTATTTGGGCTCAAAACTTTTTGAAATCCATTCAGATATATATATATATATATATATGTCAAGTAAATTAAGTAAACAGTTGCTATGAGTATTTTCAGTATTTATTGTCATAACAATGTATTTTTTGCACTTCTTTTCAGATGTTTTTCTTGAGTAGCTGTTAGAAGTGGAAAATCACTGCATATCAGTGCTACAGATGTGGGCTTTGACAGTCTTCCCACTCTGGAGCAGGTTGGGGATAAAGTGGGTGATGGGGAGAAAAACTAATGATATAGCTAAATGAACTAACGTTCAAAATTAAGCCAAACTTTGAAACAATCATTTTATCCCCCAGGAAAGTTGAATGCATTGTGTTGCTTGTAAGGAGAGACATCTGCAAATCAGGCTGAGTTGATTTTTCTATCCCAAGTCTGGGATAAGAAATGTGAATAAAAAACAGGGCAATCGCAGAAATAGCCTTAACACTCACATGGTATCAAAGAGTGGGAATTCTAACACTACTGAAATGAATGTGAAAACAGGGATCAACCCTCTTGGGTCTTTTTCTTCCATTAGAACTCATCAGGCTGATTCCCGTCTCTGTGTTATTGGCCTTACTTTTTTGCTAGGCTTTCTGATTGCGAGGTCAGAGGTTCTCTCAAGTAACCTGAAATCATGGGGCTTTATTGCAACGATGCACATGACTGTAATGGAACTGGGGTTCTGGGAGAAACAGCTCAGGATCCATGGCAGCTGCAGAGGGCTGCCAATTGAGGTCTAGACTGTAGGTACTAATCTTGCTCAGGTGTTCTCTTAGTTTTCCCACATGTTGACTCTCTCCCTGATACCACATCTTCCTTGTTTTCTCCATAATTCTATCCTTCATGTTTTCTTTTTTTTAAGATTTGTTTATTTACTTATTTGAAAGACAGTTACAGAGAGGCAGAGAGAGAGAGAGAGAGAAAGGGGGAGAGAGGTATCTTCCATCCACTGGTTCACTCCCCAAGTGGCTGCAAAGGCCAGAGCTGAGCAAACTGAAGCCAGGAGCCAGGAGCTTCTTCCAGGTCTCCCATGTGGGTATAGGGGCCCAAGGACGTGGGCCATCCGCTACTGCTTTCCCAGGCCACAGCAGAGAGCTGGATCACAAGTGAAGCAGCCAGGGGCTGGCGCTGTGGCGCCGTAGGTTAATCCTCCGCCTGCAGCGCTGGCATCCCATATGGGCACCAGTTCTAGTCCCGGTTGCTCCACTTCCAATCCAGCTCTCTGCTATGGCCTGAGAGAGCAGTAGAGGATGGCCCACGTCCTTGGGCCCTTGCACCCACATGGGAGACCTGGAAGAAGCCCCTGCACCCACGTGTGAGACCGGGAAGAAGTGCCTGGCTCCTGGCTTCGGATCAGCGCAGGTCCAGCCATCGAGACCATTTGGAGAGTGAACGAACAGAAGGAAGACCTTTCTCTCTGTCTCTCCCTCTCACTGTCTGTAACTCTACCTCTCAAATGAAATAAATAAAATCTTTAAAAAAAAAAAAAAGTGAAGCAGCCGGACTGGAACTGGCGCCGGATGGGATGCTGGCGCTGCAGACAGTGGCTTTCCTGGCTATGCCACGGCGCTGGCCCCACTTCATATTTTTTTTTTAAAGACTGCTATACTTGCCCACATAACACTTGGCGGGTAATGAACTTGCTGCTTCTTGGTCAGGTACCCACTCTGGGCCAGTCACTGAGCATGCATTCCCTGGCTGAGTCTGTTCTTCTCTCACCCTTCCCTCTTTTTGGCTTGTGCTCCTGGGATTCCGTGGCCCCCATATTTCCTCCTAACAACTTATATCATTCCTTTAGCCTCCATATACTAAGGGTGGATGAGCCCAAGGTCCATGGAGCTTCCGTCATCCACAATAGCCTCACTACAGAAAGACTAATTTGCTTGTATCTGTTCATGTTTGATTTTTTCTCCCCGTAGCCCTAATTTTTACACTAAAGTATAGAGACACAAGTAGTGGGGATTAACTAAAGGGAGTGTCCAATGCCCTTACCCCAGTCATCCAGAGCACAATTAACCCTATCATTAGCAATACTCTCCTGTCAACACTGCCCCCAAATCTAAATAAGCCTAAGGATGGCAAAAGGGAAGGAAACGAGTCAAGAGTCCCAAAATATCCTTAAGGGAAGCCCAGTGATAGGAAAAGTCCAGGGATTCCCCAAGAAAATAATCCATAGCAAGTAAGGTGTCTGAGAAAGGGAGATCACATGCTACGTGCAGGCAGTCATCTACTTGGGCAACTCAGTTGTTCTGCCAGGGATGGGGTCGGGGCAGGGGAGACACACGGTAGGGGATTTGCTGATCATCTGCCTTTTTACTACTTGACAGCAAAGACTTGAGTCTCCCTGGGTCAAGTACAATGAAGGAGGAATCCAAGGAGCAAGCAAGGTATGAGGAGTATTTGGAGAGCAGGAATTAGAGGGGAGGAAGAATTCAGGCAGAAAAGGGTGCCAGAAGACACATCTATTCCCTTGGGAAAACCTGCATGTGCCTTCCCCCCACCCCCAGAAGGTCATGAACAGCCAGTAGATGGTTGCTAGAGAGTCTACTCACAGCAACAGACACAAGAGTGACAGTGGCTCTTTAAGTAGAGAGACACTGGCATTGTCCCTCTCCCTGCATGCTTTCTGCAACATACAGGAGAAGTAAGGCATTGAAGTGGGGTAAGGAGAAGGAATCTCTCTGTTCTAATCAACTCAAGTTGACTCAGGAGATGAAGGGAGGAGATTTAAGTCAAGGCCAAGAGTGAAATAGCACAGCAGGGGTTCTGGGAGAAACTAAAAGGTAAATTGTAAAAATGGGTTGACTTCCAGATAGACCCAGTTGAATCAGAGACGGCCATGGACGAAATAAAATAAAGTGGGTTGACATGGCCAAGGGTAAGTTTAAAAATGGTTGACTTTTTTAATAACTGAAAGTGGCCAGAAAGTTACATTCTCAGGTCACAGTGTCATTGGGTACTCTCTCGTTGATCTGTTTTTCTTCCTGTACCATGATGCTGGTCTTACAGTGCCATATTCTCCTGATAGAATATTCATATGGCAAATTGGCAAAAAACATTTTAGGCTTAGTTTAGGCTACTTTGTCTACAAGTAAGAAAGGGATTCCACTCTTATCTGGTCATCACAGAGCCCAAGATACAGTACCACCTGTCTTTCATCTTTAGACAGATGTGTCTAAAGAAAATCCACATGTAAACACACAACAAGAACAGTTCCTCTTTCATCTGTTTTACATAAAAGATTCTGTTTTAAAAATGGAAGAAAAACACCCACCTCTTTAGGATATGATCATAGAATTTTTAATTTTTTAGATTAAAAATATTTGAGTGTGTTTGACCTATTTCTATAGATTGACCTTGTCAAATCCTCTAACC